>NW_024543063.1:17892500-20292500 GCF_018167655.1 Microtus oregoni
TTCTTCCTGGAAACTTCAAATGTCACTTCAGGAAAAACTCATTGTTCATTATGAAAAACTTAAACATTAATCATATAGACATATATAGACATATATATATATTCAATGAGAACTTAGTCATTTTATAGATGTTATTGAGTGCTCACCACACACTAGATGCTGAGTTGGGCATGCAGCATACAGTTATGAATATAACAGGCGAACCCGCTTTGCTGCTGTGCTTACAGGCTAGTGCATATGTGTTGCTCTACAGAAGATCACATAGATAACAGCAGTTTCAAAGCTTATGATGGTTCCAAGAAATCCTTACCACCAAGAGATCTTGTAGCTGTCTTACATGCTGGTGCCATACATCTCTTGTGTTTGTAATAATCTTGTGAATGAACCTACTGTTCACATAAGAGTACATGAGACCATTGTGGGCAGGACATAATGCTTGACAAGGGCAATAAATGACTTGTTATTGGTTATGTGTTTACTATGATCTGTTTTGCGATAGAATTCTTGCTTATTTATATAGTTCAGCTTGACCTTAAAAAACTCACCATCCTCTTGCTCAGCCTCCTGAGTGCTAGGATTACAGGACCGGACCACCATGCCTTATTATACTTTAATGTTTAATCATTATTTTTTAACATTTACTCATCTGTTTATTAAAAAATTGACTATGGGATCTGGAGAGATGGCCCAATAGTTAAGAGCACATAATATTCTTGCAGTGGATCTGAGTTCAGCCCCACTCCCCCAGCACCTGTACCAGCTGGCTCACAACTGCCTATAACTTCAGATCCAAGGAATCTGGCACCCTTTTCTGGCCTCTGTGGGTACCTGTGTTCAAGTATACCTCCCCATATGCAGCTACACACATAATTAGAAATAAAAGAAAACATTTGCCAGATGTGGTGGCCCATGCCTTTAATCCCAGCACTCCAAGGGTGGAGACAGAAGCAAACATAGGTGAATCTCCATGAGTTCAAGGCCAGCCTGGTCTAAGTAGTGAGTTCCAGGCTGGCTAGGGCTACATAGCAAGACCTAGCAATACCGCCCCCTTCTCTCTCTCTCTTTCTCTCTCTCTCTCTCTCTCTCTCTCTCTCTCTCTCTCTCTCACACACACACACACACACACACACACACAGGTTGACTGAAGCACAGTATATCTGCATGTATTTCATGCTTACCAGATGTGCGAGTGTAGAGTGGATGTGTGCTGTATGAGCACACGCTTGTGTAGATGCTGAGGCCACAGGAAGACATCAAGTGTCCCATTACTCACCACCTTATCACTTTGAGACAGAGTCTGTCACTGAACTTGTAGTTAGGCTGGTGACCGGCTAGCCCAAGTATCCTCCTGTTTCTGCCCTGCACTGTGTTTGGGTTACAGGCATATGCTGCCTGCTAAGTGACGTTTTTATTTGGGTAGTAGGTTCTTTCTATGGTCTTCCTGCTCACACAGCAAGTTCTGGTACCCACCGCACCATCTCTCCAGCTCCCTGTTTACTGAGTCTCTTAATGATTTCCAGAGATCATGTCAAGTAGTTTCCCTGTACCTTCTGGGGTGTCAAACTTGCCTAACACTGTGTTTCTCGGAACAGTTCCCTATTGTTAAAGGGACTCATTGTGGTCCAGTGATAGGTTGAAATAAGTGTAGTAGGGACACTCCGGTACAGCTGGACAGAGGCGAGAGAGAGGAGGAGGATATGCTTCTAACACCATGAGACAAGTGCTGTCACAATAATACTGCCAGGACCCTGAGGCAGGACCCTGAGGCAGGACCCTGAGGCAGGACCCTGAGGCAGGACCCTGAGGCAGGACCCTGAGGCAGGACACTGAGGCAGGACCCTGAGGCAGGACACTGAGGCAGGACCCTGAGGCAGGACACTGAGGCAGGACAGCATCCAAAGTGACCTGTTGCTATCTGTCCACACCTGACTTTGGATTCAAACCTGTGAAGCACATGTTTGCAAATTCCTCATAGACCCGAAACTTTGGGACTCATTTAGCATCTCCATCTAAGCAAGACTGGGATCTCCTGCTGGATTCTATATAAAAAGAATTCAACGCAGCCATTTTGAGTTTTATTTTTGATCTGTGTGAGGAGCGCCACATTTGGCCACCGCCCGCCCCCCCCCCCCCCCGCCAGCAACCCCCAACCCCCCCTTCCCCATGATGTCTTGGCTTCTGCTGATCACCTCAGGTTGATGAAACCAAAGACTTCATTTCTAACATGTTACAAGCCGTGTAACATTTATCAGCCCCTAGTTCTTGTGCTGGATGAGGAATGGTAAAGAAAGCAGAGACCTCTGGTCTCAGGGTTTGGGTTGGAATATTTACTGTCTCACTTGGCAACATATAAACATGGGCAGGAGGAAAAAAATAAACACAGACAGGCTAGCCTTTTGAAGGAAACTTCCCACAAAGTGGATTCGTAGTATGGTCTTGTGACGTGTGTGGGAGCTAATGCAGACAATGGGCACACAGAAAGCGCTTAATAAATGCTCACTCCATGCTGCTCACACTGCTAGCATTAGGAGACGCTCCATTATCTGGCGCTATGTTCACAGCGTGGGACAAGTCTCAGGGAAACACGATGTTTTCTGTGCAGGAGTCTCGCAGTCGAAATTTTATAGCCTGTGAACAGCCTGGTGACATGACGAGGAACGGGGCTCCCCGATGGCGTGTCTCTGGAGCTCGGCATGCGGCACGTTCTGTCTCCCTGCTTTACATCCTTGTGCAGACAGCAGAATATGGAACCAGTCAGACTCCTCATTAGGACAGTGGTCCAGAGCCAGGAGCCAATCATCCGGTGACAGAGAGCTTGGTGACCAGCTGTTCCCCATCTCCAGTGAGCCGAGAGTGGGAGGAAATGGGTTTAAGCTGCGTGAAGGATTGGGGTTATTTATGGCAGCGTTCCTTGATGCTGAAGGTTGCTCAACATTAGGACTGGATTACAGAGAGGGGCTGGAGGATTCCTGTTGGTGGAGACTGTGAAAACATGTTCTCGTTTGTGACATTACTTCAGAGGCTGTCTTCCAACTGTGCTCTGTCTCGTCTCTCTCCCTTTCAACCCAGATGGCCCAAGTGAGCCATCCCTAACAGACTAAGGACAGGGAGGTTGGTGTGCAGGGAAGGGAGGAACGTTCTCACCGACTTGTCGTAACATCGTTCACTTTGGGGCACTCTGATCACAGGCTTTCATAAAGGGAGACAAGCACAAATTAATTTAGCTGACACCTAGGATTGCAAAGTCCACCTCCCAGATGAAAAAGAAAGGAGTCGAGTTTACGTCTTTGATTAATGTGGATTGCATGTGTGCTTTTTGTGTTTCACTGCTGAGGGTGAAATCTAGGGCCCCATGTGTCCTGAGCCGGTGCTGTACCACTGAGCTACACCCTTAGCCCCACGCTTCTTTCCTTCCAAAAGCGTGGCCTTGCACCAAGAGTGGTAGCTAGCACAAGTCTATCTCCCAGCACACTGGAGAGCAGGGTGGGAGGATCAAAACTTCAAGGTCAGCTGTACTACCTAGAGACTATGTCTCAAAATAACTGAAAAGGTACAGGGAGATAGCTGTTAGCAAAGTGCTTGCCTTGCAAGCATGAGGATCTAGGTTCAATCCCCTGAACCCACATAAGAGAATTCAGGCACAGTTATGTGTGCTTGGAATCCCAGTGCTGGGAAGGTGGACACAGGCAGGTTCCTGGGGTTCACTGGCCATTCCAGGCCAGCAAGAGATCCTGTTTCAAAAAAAAAAAACCTGGAAAGTGCCTGAGTTTACTTTCTAGCCTCTACATGTATACATGCAAACACATATGACACCCCATCCATTCATGTACATCTGTGCATACACATGCATGAATGTGTGCACACCTGCACACACATGCATATGAACCTTCACACACACACATGCACCTGCACACCTATACACACATGCGCACACTCAAGCACACACACACACACACACACACACACACACACAGAGAAATAGCCCCAACTTAATAAAATTAAAAATATAGCCCTTATTTACAGTCCGTCCATTCTTGTCACAGTTCCTGTGAGAATGCGTGCTGTTGCCAGAATGCAGCTTTCAAGAGCAGCACAAAGTTTGGGGAGCTTTTCAATGTTTACCGGTTAATGTTTTAAAGGCCAGGCCAGTGCACCAGAGTGTGCACATATGTGTGTGCTGTAATTCTGTGTGCCCGGCACCCACTTGTGACCTCTGCCCTATGAGATGATGTTGGCACATAGGTGCCATTGACAAGGAGTCGATGAGCTTCGGACCCAACTGATGCACATGTGTGGGCTGCAGAATTCCTCTTTGAAAATGAGAACTCCGTATGTGTGGGCTGAGTCGTAGCAGTCGCTGCTTGCTGATTAAAATAATCAGATACTGTCAATTTTCATCTGCTTCAATCTAAAAATACTCACTCACCCACTTAAGGATAATGAGCATATAAAGTGCTCTGGATTAGCGCTTGCATTATGGAGGCATTCTACCTCCTGCATTATAAAGTGTTCACATTCTGCCCTACACCCTGAGTTATTTCATACCAAGCTCTGCCCAGTTGTCAGTGACATCCGCAACTGCCTACATAGCACGCATTATCTTGTTTGTGACAGCTTGCAAGAGCCTGTCTTCCCTGGACTCAGGGCTTTATCTAAAACCCTTAATTGCTTCTCACAACAGTGTCTGCATCTGAGGAAACTTCCCTGCAGACACAAGAGACTGGCACTCCTCTCACTCTCCCTTTCCATCCCTATTTATTATAGGGTACCAGTTTCTAAAAATACAGCTAGTTTGAAATGAACTGGGCATAGAGGAGACTAAAACAGTTGCTGCCTACAGACAGGTAGACAGGTTTGCCCACCACAAAGGTAGAAGGAGTCCCTAGCTGGAACCCATGATAGAAGTTCAGTTGCTTACAAGTGATGCATTCTCTTAAGGAAAAAGCTGTGTGAAGGGAGATGCGGGGGGGGGGGGGGGGGGGTTCAAGCCTTTGTGGTTTTGAGGTAAAAGAGTTTTTAAGCACTCTTTGTCCTAAAGTCACATTGATCCTATAGAAGACATTGTGACCACACAGGACACTCTCTGTATGCCCCATTTCCTAGCAACAAGGGTGTTAAGAATTATGTTGATGCTCATAGGAGCTCAAATCTTTTGTGTTCCTGTTCCTGGAGCTGGCTTGACACTATAGGACCACATCTGTAGGCCAGTGTGGTAGGCTCTATCATTCTATAATCTACAGACTCAGTAACCCTCCTCTGAAAACCAGTGTGATAGGCTCTACCATTCTGTAATCTACAGAATGTAACCCTCCTCCATTGGCCAGTATGCTAGACTCTGGCCATTCTATAATCTACCACCCCTGCGTCCCTCCTCCCATCCGAGGGTCAGAATCTCATGCCTGCTTCCCCGTTTCCCACAATCTCTTGGTGCCTTTGCTTCACCGTTTCAGGTAAATGGAAAACTAGGATGGCAAGTGAGAAACGAGAGTGTGTGTGTTTAAAAATCCGTCCCCGTGTTCACTCCGTGTAGAGCTGGGCCTTTGTGGAAGCCCCTTCTCACACCCGCTGTGCAATGAGAACGTGTGGAAATTTATCACCAGCATCCACTTACATTTCCGTTGCAGGTTCCGAGCATCAGACACCGTCCGTGTGTTTCATATGCAAAGATGCGTTTCATTGCCCTAACTCTGGGAGATAGGTTGTTCTGTGAGATAGATAGATTTTTTGCAGTTAAGGCCCAGATAGATGCACTCCCTTGCTCGGGCATTGACTATCCAGTGTATATTGTACCAATAGGCCGCTTTGGAACTCACTCCACTGGTAGTTCAGATCTACTTGTGTGCATATTCCAACGCTTCCAGCCATAGATGAAGGAGAGATTCATGAGGCCCCGCTCCTCCATGCTTAACTAGTGACTACTGATGGATTCAGAATGCTATCATTATTGTCGAATGTGTATGCAATGGTGATCCCACCAGACTCCACTATGTATAGCTCATGGTCACTCAGATAGCCCTGGGTAAGTTCAGTGGGTCACAAAGCAAAACAAAAAGACCCGAAGATGGAAATGAACCTACAAGGAGGGGAGGGAGTTGACAGGAGTGGGAGGGGATGAGACAGGTTGGGGGTGGAATAATCAGAATAAATTGTATGAAATTGTCAAAGGATAAACGAATTCATTAACGAAAAAAAGAAAAGAAGGCAGTGAGATGGTTCTGTGGGTAAACACATCAAGCCAGACTGAGTCCCCAGAATCCACACGGTAGAAGGAGAGAATCAGTTAGTTCTCGGACCTCTTCACACATGCTGTATCACAGGCACATGCATGTGCACTCATGTGTGCATGCAAACACCACACACACACACACACACACATCCAGACATCTGTACAAACACACTTAGAATAAGTAAATATAATAAGTTTTTTTTAAAAAAAATGAATGAATGCTTTCTATTGAGAAAACAAATGTGTCTCCCTAGGAAATCCCAGTACTGATAACTCAGTGAGTGAAGGTGGCTTTGGTGGAAGCACAGAGGTCATGTGTGGCACACCCTGCCTGCGTTCTGTATCCCTCTGTCCTAACTGACAGCCGATGTCCGCATGTGGCTGCTGAGCTCTTGTCACATGTGACCAGCGTGACAGGGAGCTGGACTCTCTTGCGCAGAGTTAAATTTGAACGGTCACACATGGCTACCATATTGGACAACACAGCTTTTAGCAACTGAAAATCCGGCCTTATCTGTGCTCGCTCCCCCTACCTCCGTCAGCAGGCCAGCTTCAAATACGGTTGGAATCCTGAGGCATGCACAATACAAATTACTGCATTTAAGTTTAATCCCATGAAGAAAATGTGGCATGTTCTCACAAAGAATCCAGATGACAAAAAGCTCAAGGGATTGGAAAGGCATGTCCTGGGGACCCATGAGTAAGGGAGCCAGCCCTGTTAGGGCTCAGCACGAGCGACATCTCTCTGCTCACGGGGGCACAGAGATGACGTGAGCTTGACCACAGCTTTGCTGCTCGCGAGCACAAAAGCAGACTACTCTGAAGGAACACAGCAGGAGAGGTTATTTCTCCTGCTTAAGTTGTGGGTTGCATGTGACGACAAGAACAAAATTGTCCCTTCTGGGCCCTGTCACCAAATTATTAGTTAAGAAGAATCAAAGAGCCGTGAAAGGGTCTTTCAACTCTGGCAGTTAAACCCCTCTTGCTCCCCACAATTCTTCCTGAGATGCTGTGATTAAAAATCAGTCTCCAGGGACCTGTATTTGTTTTTTTTTTTGTCCAAAGGATTTTCTCTTCCCATCCTTCAAAAGCATAAAAGTAGCCCAGGCAAAGCCTTATATTTTATTAATGCTGTAAACTATTCAGTGGGCTTTCTATTGTTCTCCATTTCCTGTTTTTTTTTTGTTTTTTTTTTTTTTTAACTACCATGTTTTCCAAGCATGGGGCATACGGGATGGCAGACAAGTACACCAGTGTAGACTCAATGGCTCAAACACAGTTCTTACTGGTCAGCTAATTGATGGCTGTGTTATTCTTGGCTTCTTATTTTTAACGTAGGCTACCTGAAAAGCTCGAAAATTCCCTGTGGGGATGTTGCTGATTCTGGAAGCAGCCAGGATCACATTTAGTACAGGACATGGAGCTCTCCAGTACATTCTTCAGGCTGCTCAGGTCTCAGGCCTAGAGCACTGCCCACTGGGGCCGAACTGTTTCTCATCTTAGACCTGACTTGAGCCATATGACATGAGCATGGGCTCATGCCCATGGCATACGGGCATGGGCCTTTGAGCAGGGAATGCTAGGATCCCACAGGCTTGGAGAAAGATCTAGAAGACTGGCCTTGCTCTGTGAGGAGTTCCACAGAAGGACTTGCTCTGAGAGGAGGTCAAGTGGAGCTTCTAAGCCACAGACAGCATCCAGGTTGTAGATCCTGTGTGGTTGTGGTTGTCTCCAAGGAGCGCCGTCTTTCATCACTTCCCTGTGGAAATGAACTCCGCTTCCTGCCATTCCCTGTAAACCCAGGGTGGGACAACACTGCCTGGAGTTGCCCTTTAAGATCCACTTCTGGTGGTGCCTTTAATCACAGCATTCAAAGGGCAGAGGGAGATGGATCTCTGTGAGTTCGAAGCCAGCTTGGTCTATAAAGTGAGTTCCAAGACAGCTAGGGTAACACAGAGAAACCCTACCTTGAACCCCACCCCCATCTTCTTCTTTAAAAAGAAAAAAACATGGAAGGAGAAGGGAGACAGCTCAGGAGGAAGGGATCAGAGTGTAAGGGGAGCAAGAGAGAGGAGGGAGAGGTGGTGAAAATCCGTTATGTGCGTGTATGAAAATGTCATAATGAGGGACTGTCTCCTCTTGCCTCTGTACTTTTAAAGTCTCTTCCCGATTTTTTTCTGGAAATATGTAAATAATTTCTATTTATCCTAGGTGGGGCATCAAGACAGACCAAAAACAAAACAAAACAAAATTCTACTCAAGTAGAATTTGATGGGCCAATGAGTTTAATTGAAACTTCTTATAGGATAATGAGGAAGGGGTTTGCTGCAGGAGTGTGAGCAAGCACTAAAACTACACACTACAGGGTTCCACTCCTTGCATCTGCGAACTTCTTATGTCTTCAGAAGACATAATGCCTCATATGCCCCTCATGTGCCCCTTTTGTGCCATCGTTTTTAATTATTTATTTTAAAAAACATTTTTTTCTCATTTTACATACCAATCCCAGTTCCCTCTCCCTCCCCTCTTCTTACTCTCTCTACCTTCTTCCCATCCGACCTCCCCATTCACGTCTCAGACATGGTAAGACTTCCCATGGGGGAGTCAATAAAGTCTGGCATATCACTTTGTGGCAGGACCAAGGCCCTCCCACTGGATCTAGGCTGAGCAAGGTATCCCTCCAAAGAGAACGGATTCCAAAAAGCCAGTTCAAGCAGTAACAATAATTCCTGGTCTCACTGCCAGTGGCCCCACAGACTGCCCCAGCTGTATAGCTGTCACATTCAGAGGGCCTAGTTTGGTCCTGTGCAGGTTCCCTGCTATTAGTCCAGAGTCTCTGAGCTCACCTTAGCTTGGGTCAGCTGTTTCTGTGGGTGTCCCCATCATGGTCCTGACCACTCTGCTTATATTATCACCCCTCCTTCTCTCGTGGTCATGTGCCATCTTGTGACCTACAGGTTAGAGGTCAGCTTTGGGTGTCATTGCTCAGTTGTTGTCTACCTTGGTTTTTGAGACAGGATCTCTCACTGGCCTGGAACTTTCCAATTAGACTATGTTGGCCGGCCATCTTCTCCCCAGCTCTGAGATTATGAGTACCTGCCACAAAGCTTGGCTTCTCAAACATGGGTTCTGAGAATCAAATCTGAATGTAAATCCAAGCCCTGAGCTATCTGTCCAGCCAGAGAGTTACATCTCACAGGTAATCACAGCTTCTCTAATGACCAACAGTAAAAGTCATGCCATGCCCAGGAGATAGTTCTGCAACACGTCCCTAAGACAGGGAGTGTACCCCATGGAGAACTTTTCTAGTATGAGTAGAGCCCCGGAGGCCCAGAACATCAAATAGTGAAAATCAAATGAACAAAATGAGCACCTGTAGGCATGCTTGTGTTCACAGCTGTAACAGGATTCGGTGTGTTCTGGAGTTTATGGATTCTCAGTGGGGACAGCTGAGTTGTGCTCACGTGCTGGTGCTTTGGTGGGACAGAAGCACCGGAGACCCTCCTCACAATCCCCAGGAACTCTGGAGCTTCAAATGGGGTCCCAACTGTGAATTTGTAAGCGACCTCCATGCTGTTGTCGGGAAGCCACGCTTCAAAAGACAAAGACTGAGAAGTTGCTGAAGTCGCCCATTTAACTAGAGAAGCCGTGTGGCCGACAGTCAGTTAGGCGATATATAATTGGTTAATATGATAGGTTCTCTCTGATGTAGAAAGGAGAGGGTGGGGCTGGGGCTCTGAGGGGATGTGGGGATGGAGGCCGATGGACCTGCATCGGCCGTTCTCTATGTTTTTTGTTTTGTTTTTGAGGCAGGGTCTTAAAAATGCATATAGCCCTGGCTGTCCTAGAACTCACTTATGTAGACCAGACTGGTCTCAGACTCCCACAGATCCATCTGCCTCTGCCTCCTGGGTGCTAGGATTAAAGTCTCATACCAGTACCCCTAATCCCATCAGCCATTCTGGCATGAAGCTTTGAGACTTCAAATGTTCTTTTTCTCCCTTCCAAGTCTTCAAACCCATGGCCATCCTAATTTTTGTTTTTTGTCTTCCCTTTATGTGCAGAGCCGTAAATAGGTCATCAAGTCACAGTGCTCTGACTGTCTCTGACACATCAGGGTCATCAAGTGAGGTCAGCCAGTACTTTCTGGAAAGCGTCTTCCTGTGGAAAGAAATGAGAACCACATTTGGCACAGCTGACCAGCCCTGAGTTCTGTTTCTGTAGGTGTAGGAACGCAGTCCGTGTTTACTGAGCAGGAATCCCAAGTGTGCTCTCTTGGTGGTGAAGGAGCCTCGTTGAAGACCAGAGCCTGCGGGCAAATTCAGGGTGGGTGAGCCCTCAGCCTGTGGCATTCAGTCACCACCCGTGAACGAAAGACTCACTTTCTCTGGGTTTCATCAAATTGTTTTTGTTCCTGTGGTTTCTTCCTAAATAACTATTATCAAATCCCACATGGCAAAGCCAAGGTCTGACACAGACTGGAGCGCTTACTCATCTTCTGGATGGACCACGAAGCGCGCTGAGTTCCCAGGTTTTGTTTCGGATAGAAAGTGGGAGCACTCAGGGGTCAGGCACAGGCGGGGCATCTTTTCCCACTTCTGCTTTGTGTCGAAATCAGGATGACTTCCTTGCATCCTTCTCTTCTATCCTGCTTGTTTCCTTTCTTCTTTTGAATTTTTTTGCTTCCTTCGCTGTTTACCCCACCATGGGCAGATAGCCTTTTGAAATCCTTCACTTTCTCCTGTTAAAAAATGTCGCAGTACTGTTAAAAAATGTCGCAGTACTCGGGAGGCAGAGATTGAAGGGTACCGCCACCTGGGGGACCAGCCTTGAGCAACACATGGCTCAAAGGAAATCCACGGATTTGGTTTACTGTGACTTTTTTATCTGAGGCGGTAAGGGAAAAGACGCTTACACCTTCTCTTGATTCTCTCTTCTGACTTTTTCGTTATTCTTCTTTTGTATTCTCCAATCTCTGTTCTCTATTCCGATTCTTTATTTTTCCTCTACAGCTTATGTACCCCGACAAAGTCTTTCAGGCAATATAAAAATTTCAGTGTGGTTACATTCTATTTTTCAAGTGTGTCCTTGTGAACTTTAAGTTGTTTTCTAGGGTTTTTTTCACCTCAAAACATCTTAATCTAACTTGAAGTTATTTTGGTTGTGAGCCTAGCCTTTAACGGTTGAGCCATCTCTCCAGCTCTAACCTGAAGTTATTTTAAGGCTTCATTTCAGCAATGATGCACACTGAAACCTGTGAATGTGTCTTTCAACATCAATAGTAAAAGAATTTGGACCGGCCTGACTTCTGGTACACAATTATTTTCCATAATCATTCACCTGAACTGCGATCTGTGCAGCTCCGTAGCTGAAACTCATAAGCCCTAGCTGTGTAATACTTCCTTGTATTTATTTTCAATCATCAAAACTCTAGTTAAACTAACATTATTATTATCAATTAGACAGTACAGCATAGGAAGAAACTTTCTTCATAATAATTCAAAGGTAAAAATGCCCTATAGAACCAGATATTTCCATGAGAAAAACACACTCCATTACAGGCAGTGGGGATCTCCCCACAGCCATTCGCACCTTGCCAGACACCAGAGAAAGATGGCAGCGGCAAACATATAAAGACGCAGCAGAAGCAAAAGACATTCTGGAGTCTGTGGTCTCTAACCCTTGCCTCTGAGATTCACCTCCTGCGGGGCTGACACCTTGAACTTCAGTTACCACCTGCTGTTCCTCTGACAGGACAATGGCCTCCAACAGAGGCCAGCCTGGTCTGTGTAGTGAGTTCCCAGACAGCCAGGACTACACAAGAAACCCTGAAAACAAAACAGAACAATATGAGACAAAACAAAATGTCCTCAGACCTCATGAAATACTCGGGGCCTGCTCAGTAATACTGCAGCAAGTGAGAGGAAGGCGGTCACACGCGTGTGAAAACGCCTATCGCACACAGCTTTACACTAGGAGGAAACAGTAGAAACATTCACAGGCTAAGCCTGAGGAGCAGGACAATGGGTCATTTGGGTTTTGTTTTTGAATGCTCAGATTTCTCTTTCCAAGTGAAATGTGTTAATCAGAAAGTACCAAGTGGCAATCAGATACCAGGGAAGAAAACTCAATATGAAAGGCCCAAGCTTTCATCTCAAAAATAAAGTGAAAAAAATAAGTCACAAGGCACAAAGCAATCAGAGGTCAGCACAGGCTGGGTGGGACGGTCATTGTTCCCCCACTGCGTGCTGTGTCTTTGGTGTTCTGTTCCGTGTGTGCACACAATTTCAAAGCCCTTCCTGAGTTTGTTTTGTGACTAGTGGCTTTAAGCTTCCTTAGACCCACCCTTCCAGTGGAGAACGACAATCTGAAAATGTGGGGGAAGTTGATGGGATGGATATTTTACAAGTTTTCCTTGTAGAAAAGACTTAGGAGGGGTGTGAGCAGGGCCAGACCCTCTGGTCAAAATGTTCTCTCCGGATTCCTCCTGTTCTTTCCCAGTCTGGTGCATCCCTGCTCCACCAGGATGTCTGCTGCCCAATAGTGAATGACAAGTCACCTCTGGGAGGGGGGAGGTGGACCAGAGAGGGATAACACTTCCCAAATCCTGTGCCGACCATCCTGGGTTCTTGTAGAGCTGTTGGGAGTGGAGAGGAGATCTAAGATGCACAGGGTGAAGGGGGTGTTCCATAGTGCCACTACCTCTATGCCCCCTCCTTCTCTATGGCACACACACTTCTCCCACAATCCTCTTGGATAAAGAAAATAGCCAACTAGAAGTTCTGTACCTAAGAAAACAGAAAGTTCTCCAATGAAACTTTGACTTTGGCATTGAGTTAAATGGGTTTCAGGTTTGTTGCTATTAATTTGAATGTTTGCTTTTAACGCCATCATAGGTAGAAGGTTACTAAGGAGAAAAGCTCACATGTGCCTAAATAGCTTCTCTTAGACTTTAGTGGCTTCTTTTAGAGCTTTAGAAAATGCCTTTGAAGACCGTAGCTGGGTATCATGGCACACCCCTGTATTCCTCCCCCAGGAGGCTGAGATAGGAGGGTTTAAGGCCGGATGGAGTTTTATCGACGCTGTAAAGAAATGAAGCCAAACCGAGCCAAGGAAAGGAAGGATGGAGGGAAGACTGAGAGAAAGTAAGGATGGGTGATACAACTGTTAACCTAGTATTGCAAAGCCCTGGGTTTGGTCATTGGTATTTCTTTAGAGGGAATTCAGACCAAGCAGAGAAATACAGCGAAGTTTGATGAGATAGCCAACCCTGCCATGTCTGTATTCTTCACTCTACATCCTGACTGTCTCTGTCTCTGTCTCTGTGTGTGTGTGTGTGTGTGTGTGTGTGTGTCCCTGCCATGTCTGTATTCTTCACTCTACATCCTGACTGTCTCTCTCTCTCTCTCTCTCTCTCTCTCTCTCTGTCTCTCTCTCTCTCTCTCTCTCTCTGGGGTGTGTGTGTGTGTGTGTGTCCCTGCCATGTCTGTATTCTTCACTCTACATCCTGACTGTCTCTGTTTCTCTCTCTCTCTCTCTCTCTCTCTCTCTCTCTCTCTCTCTCTCTCTGGGGTGTGTGTGTGTGTGTGTGTGTCCCTGCCATGTCTGTATTCTTCACTCTACATCCTGACTGTCTCTGTCTCTGTCTCTGTGTGTGTGTGTGTGTGTGTGTGTGTGTGTGTCCCTGCCATGTCTGTATTCTTCACTCTACATCCTGACTGTCTCTGTCTCTCTCTCTCTCTCTCTCTCTCTCTCTCTCTGTCTCTCTCTCTCTCTCTCTCTCTCTGGGGTGTGTGTGTGTGTGTGTGTCCCTGCCATGTCTGTATTCTTCACTCTACATCCTGACTGTCTCTGTTTCTCTCTCTCTCTCTCTCTCTCTCTCTCTCTCTCTCTCTCTCTCTCTGGGGTGTGTGTGTGTGTGTGTGTCCCTGCCATGTCTGTATTCTTCACTCTACATCCTGACTGTCTCTGTCTCTCTCTCTCTCTCTCTCTCTCTCTCTCTCTCTGTCTCTCTCTCTCTCTCTCTCTCTGGGGTGTGTGTGTGTGTGTGTGTCCCTGCCATGTCTGTATTCTTCACTCTACATCCTGACTGTCTCTGTTTCTCTCTCTCTCTCTCTCTCTCTCTCTCTCTCTCTCTCTCTGGGGTGTGTGTGTGTGTGTGTGTGTGTGTGTGTGTGTGTACATGATATTTGGGAGTGGTGGAATTTTCAAGATTAGAACTAATGAACCCAAGTTCATATAACTCCTTCTCAAACATCATCTCGATCTTCCAAATGTCATTTTGATAAGTTAATATGAACAAATCAAAAACATCTGCAGCAAAAAATCCCCCCCTCCCACCACACAAGGGCTTAACAATTAAATGGAAAAAAAATGTTTGGCACAAGTGTTTTGGGTTTTAGCGGATCCAGAATGTTTTGAAAAATAGTCCTAAGACATTTTGGAAGTCTGAAGGACAGCTGGCTCACTACCCATTTAGAAACGGCGGTGTTTGTTTCTGTTCTCTGTCACCCCACATGGCTCTCCTGGTCTGTGGAGGGATGCTCTTGCAGAGGCTCGGGTCCTCGGAAAAGCCTGTGCAGTGCTGTCCCCTGCCAGCGCTGCTGTTCCTCTTTCCTCACCCGATCCTTCATTCGGTTCTTACGCAAACCCAGAGCTCTGCATTTTAGGCCCCAGGGATTTAAAAGTCATAAGGGGAAGCAAGATCAGGTCCAGTTGCAAGGCCCAGTCCTGGACATGGGTCCAAAGTCATGGGCGACTTAGATCACTGTTGAGATTTTCTCAGTTAGTAACCCAGGCTCACTACTCCTATGGTGCCCAACACAGTCACTGTTCCTTGAGAAAAAAAGACAGAGAAGACATCAGATGTTCGGAGAATGAGCTGAGATGGAAGGATCAGTCAGGGGGAAAAACACAATTGAGTTATAGACAGGTTAAAACTACCGATTTTTAAAAGCCACACTATGTTCAGGCCTCTTCACCCTCCCTGGTAGTCTTGGACCCAGACGGACGGATCTTGACAAAGGCCAACAAAGCAGAAGAAAATCATTAGTGTGCTGTTTCCTTTCCAGCCTCTGTTCAAAGAAGTCAGCCTTCCATTTGTATTGACTTTGAGTCTCGCCGTCCTGAAATTTTAATCATCTGAGCTCAGGAAAGACAGCAGTTAAATCGCCCAACCTGTAATCCAAGCTAGTCTCATGGATGAGAGATGAAGTCTTTGCATGCTCTCATCCCTTCTGCTTTGCCCTTCCTTTACTGTCTTTCCTGGTAAGCACCATTCCCTTTTCCTTATAGGCTAGAAGGCCTTGATTCCCCAATGTTTAAAAAACAAGAAAACACCAGCAACAACAACAAAAACAGCATTCTAAGTGATGGAAGATAGATTTGTGTCAGCTAGGACATGCCTGCCTCACGGAAAATCAATGTGCTCATCATTGCTAATGATATTTTCCCATTACAATTATTTTTTATTTGTTTACCACTTTGGTCTTTGATCTTGAGATCAGGTTCATTCTAAGTGCGCTATGCCTTTGACTACTAAACTGTGACCCATGTCGTCTTTATAAAATTTAAGAAGTAAGAGAAAACCATGGAAATGGGTCATCCCACTGTAGATTAAGTCACAACCCTCTTTACCTCTTTAAAAATGTTCCAACAACCAGGGTGGGGATACTCACACATGTAATCCCAGCATTTAGGAAGCCAAGGAGTTTGAGGCTAGCCTGCACTACAGAGTAACTTCCATGATAGCCTGGACCTCAGTCTGGAAAGAGCCATAGCTAACACTCCAGTGGACTTGCTCAAGTGTCAGTGTCAAACATCGGCTAGCCGTAGCGTCTGCATGTGACTTCACCCCTGTCGCTCACACTCATGACTTAGCACACAGCACTGTTCTCTGTTTAGGGAGCCTTTTGCTAAATGTCCGCCTCTGACTTGTAGTTCCCAGCAGAACCAGTGCCTGCCCCCACCCCCTGATGCATGAGTATCCGTCTTCCTACAGCACACTGTGGTCTGATGTTACGCTAGGACTCAGGGCTAAATGAAGCAATCCAGCTTCTTTTACCCACCTCCCATAGCTAAAGTGGTTGCTGTAAGGGGCTGGTCTATAGACACGGCGTGTCTTGTAAGTGGCTCGCCATTTTCCTTATTTTATTCAATGTTGGGCACAGTAGTTTGTACCTGGCATATTTCCATGCTAAGTCAGTGCTTGATAACAGCTGGGAGAGAGGGTTTGTTTCACCGTATTCCCTCTCCGTGTGATGTAAGAACACATCACTGAACCCAGCCTCTCAGAGAAGCAGGAGGACATAATTCTATGTTAATAAGCCTTGTGTTTCTCACATTTGGCCTTCCCAATGCTTCTGCTTTGAGTAAAAATTCTGGCTGTAAACAGAACCTGAGTCAGCAGAACCAACAATGGAGAAATTTAGCCCTTTGTCTCCTGTCTTTGGGGGTACCACTCCCCACAGGAAGGCATTTTCCAGTGACTCCCTGGTCCCCTGAGTATCTGTCTATAGCCCATAGCTGACATCTATCTCCTCCCATAATCCTACGTACCTGAAGAGTTACCTATCCTGATGATGACCTTGGGTGAGCGAGGATCAACGGCACCACCCCTGGGCACTGGTGACAATAAGCTGGAGGCCTAGCTGGATTAGGCATATTGTCCGTTACTGCACACATAGCTAGAAATGGCAGAAGAATCCCTACCCAGCCAGCCTGGGTTAGAAAAGGCAAACTTTAGAATTTCCAGTGTTGATCTTATTATCATACTCTTCTCCTAGATTTTATTTCACCTTGGAAAAGAAAGATCTCTTTTTTAGTGTTGTAGAGACGCTAAAGACAGCTGCTTCTCCTGTACAGGAGGCTGGCTTCTAAGCCAGGACTGAGGTGGTTCAAATGCCCTTGCTAGAGCAATAAATGGGACTTACTTTCTGTACTTCGCTGGTCCAAGAAGGCAGGGTTGATCTTCAAGCCTGTGATCCTCCCTTTACTAATTTTGAGTTTATTATCCAGAAATTATGTATACATCTCCCAAATCAAGGCCAGGAGCCCCAAGCCATCACATTTTATTCTGCTAATGAGTCCGTCCTCTGCTAGTTCATTGAAGTGTGTGTTTTGTGAGCTCCTCCTCTGTGACCGTCTGTGGGGAAGGTGCTTAGGTGCTTGACTGTGATCCATTCTAGCACTCAGCTGACGGCAGGATTCCCACCCTACCTCTCCCCTCATCCCCCACCCCCGCCCCCATCCCGCCGCCACCTCACGATGGCTTCACTTTGCCTAGCGTTTTGAATCTGTCACTTCAGTTACAACTGCTGGCATTCTTTCCTCTACTTGTTGCATCCTCCATGGCTGAGGACTGAATCTGAATCTTATTTTGTTATTTGGAAACCCTTCACACCGGACCCTTATGACTCCCGGTGTGGACCTATGCCCAACAACAGGCATCATGATCCCTTGGGAGCTTTTAGATGGCTCAGTCCCACCCCAGGTCAATTTGCATTTTAACAAATGGTGATTTGATTGTCTATTAGGATTGAAAAGCACTTTGCAGAAGGTTTCCCTGCTTTCACTATGGCCACCACCATCATCACCATTTCCTTGGTCATCCTCACTACGGCCACCACCTCCACTGTCGTCATTACCATCATCGTCATCACCAAGATAACAACCAGTTTTCACTGAGAAATTTCCTCCCTTAATCCTTCCAGCATCATTTTGTGGCTTGTTCTGTTACCCTTCCCACTTAATGAGTAAACTGAGGCTTAGTGAGATCATATGATTGATGTAATGTTAGCCAGACAGTGAGCAGTGAGCCAGCCTGGCTTTAATCAGAACATCTTACCACTTTGGCCTGGGATGCTCACCACCTGGCTCTGTGGCTTGCCCTCTCCCTCCCCAGGTCAGACGTTTATTGGGCATTCTAATAATCATGATGAAAGAACGCTCAGATTTCTCAGCCAGGTCAGTGTCAACTGCTGTGCCCACCAAGATCCTGTTATTTATCTTTATACAAAACAAACAAACAAACAAAAAAACAGTCTGGAGGAGAAGTAGCTGTTTGCCCTCTGTCCTGTCTGCTTGCAAAGAAAGTGACTGATCCTTGCTTAGCTTTGTTTTCTGCCTTCTTCAAGCAGGCTGCTTTGCACAGAACAGTGGCTCTCAATCTGTGGGATGAGACCCTTTTGGGAGTCAAACGACCCTTTTGCGGGGGTCACGTATCAGGTATCCTGAATATCAGATATTTACATTGCTATTCATAACGGTAGCAAAGTTGAAGTAGCAGTGAAAATAATATGATTGGGGGTCACCACAACATGCGAAAGGGTCACAGCGTTAGGAAGGTTGAAGATCACTGCTAGAGAATGCTCTGCCAGGCTCATGGGAACATTCATTCTGTGTTGTGGAATGAAGTGTTACCTGGTTCTAAAATTAAAAAAAAAAAAGTAAAGCCCAATTAAGAACATTAAATGATAATGTTTTCCTTTTGATACACCATTGCTAAGGACAGAGTGCTGTTGATGTCTTCTGTAAAAGACCTTTAGGTCTTAAAGTCATTTATAAACAAGCATATAATGGGTTTTCTGTCTCTCAGCTGCTGAGAGTGAGCTACTTATACTTCCCCTGACAAGAGTGGCCTGCTTAGCATCTAGAGAGTGTCGTCTAGAGAGTGTGTGTCCACAGGCTGTAACAAGCAATGGCAAGCACTAAAGTGCTTGCACAGGGGGCTAGGCTCATGGCATCGTGTGGTAGCATCTTTCGGGTTCTCTGTTAAGTGGGCTGATATAGAAAAGCTGGGTTTTTTTCTTACTTGTCCCAGTGGAAATTTATTGAGGAGAGCCTTAAGCTTCCCACCTCGTTAATATCAGCTAGGCCAGTATGATGGATGGCATCTCACTGATGGTCCCTCAGATGCTGGCAGCTTGGTGAGCTCCTGTTTACTCTTGCTGGAATTGTTCTGCTTTTAACTCAGTTCGGATCCATGGTCCTTCCTGCCTCATCCCAGAAAATGAAAAATAATGCCTTTTTGGCATTGTTTCTAGAATATAAAGAAAAATGATGTGATGATCCAAATTTCTCTTATTTCAGAACATGATAATAGATTCCCTTAACGTAGGCTCAAGATCAAAATATCTTACCCTCTAAATTTAGATTGGTCTTGACTCTAGAGGTTTTGATCAATACCAGCAAAGCCTTTTCCACTAGGCATGCTCAGAACATTGCTGTGTACATTTGTATGTGAACGAATGTGCCCCAGAGAGGGTATGTGCCATCAATATCAGTTCCTACCCAAGAGACAATTACATTCCTGGCTCTCTGTGAGGAGAATTGTGCGGAAATCAACATGAAACAGCTCTCATTTTGCTTTAAATAAGCCTAATGTTAATTGTTCTCAGAACTGGGCTTTTTTTTTTTCACCTCAAAAATTCAAACTTTTTTCCCTTTTAGATATAATGAAATATTGCTAGTGGAAGTCAGTTTGGTGTCGTGAGAGATGTCAGACTTTTGAAAATTGTGCGGCCTAATTTAAAACCAAACCTCAAACCCTTTTAAAGAACAATAAAACATACTTTATATTGTATGCTCTTTGTGCATCTTCCCACCTCAAAATAAGAAAGAAAGAGGGGGAGGAAGGAAGGAAGACAGGCAGGAAGGCAGGAAGGCAGGAAGGAAGGAAGGAAGGAAGGAAGGAAGGAAGGCTCGAAGTCCACACTGAGTCCTGTTGTAACAGTGGGATGACTTGAACTTGACCTTTGGAAGAAGACATATTTATAGCTCTATTGTAGAAAAGAATAGACTTGTAACATGGCCTTGCCTCAAGGTTCTTCCAGAGTTCACCTTAGAGACCTCAAGGTTAGGTTGTAACAGCTACAGTCCACGTGATCAGGGCCAAGGGTTAATAACAGGAAGGTGATATCTGGGCCAGGAAGGAACACTGAGCTCAGTGGTTTTCAAACTGATTGCCAAACTTCCCTGATAGGTGCAGCTGAGGGCTTTGGAAGAGTAAGAGAAATGTGGCCCAAGACAGCTCCCCCCAGGCCCTTTCTCTCTTTCATCCTATGAGGACAGACACTCAGTCTTACTTCGTTATGAAAGGTGTGGGGGAAACATCTTATTTAACGAGCTGCTTCCTCCTCCTACCTTCCCACTTCAATCATGCAGTAAAAAGCAACTGAGGCCGGGTGTGTTGGCGCTCACCCAGTGAACCCTCAGGCAGGAGGATTGCCAGTTTGAGATCGCGGTGAGGGACATAGCTCGGAGGGAGATGCTTAAACCTAAGTAAACTGAGCCGATGGACTTTGTCCTTTATGTCCTCTAAGACGAAGGCCTGCGTGAGCCAGAAAGGCAAATGGACTTCCCCAAGGTCACACTTTGTTTTGACTAAAAGCCATTTCTGGTGTTTCTCCTCTAAAAGCCTGGGCAGGCTGCCAGGTCTGCCGGGCATTCGCCTCTCTGCTGTCTGGATCAGCCACGCCGACCTGGGTGAGCGGCCTTGGCATTTAGGACTTCTGGGTTCATGGTTAGAAAACAGAAACGCTGCTCAGATATTCTGGATAGAGTCGAGTCAAGAAGCCATACATCCTGGCCTCTGGCTCTCTGGCTCACGCAGCCACTCTGGGCCTTTCTCACTTTCCGATTTGCTCACCACAGCTTTGCAGAAGACATGCTACCTGTAGCTCCACCCCCCACCTCCCCACCTGCCCACGCCACTGCCGCATCACCATGATGGGAACCCTGATGGAGGAGATTATGCGTTTGGAGAATTCAGGGTCAAACAGAAAAGATGTGATTAGGAAAACTGAGATCTCAGAAAGAAAAAGCCAAAATGCCCTAGGAAAACATGAGCAGTCCGTAAGATAGACTAATGAGAAAAATGGATGCCATTTGGCAGTCTGGGATAATGCCTGTGGGAGTAATTTCCATTTTATCGCTCTTGCTTCCCAGACAGGCATTCTTATTTGGCTGTGTGACAGTTGATATGCAACTAAAAAGTGTTTGGCTTTTGTTTTAATAACAGAAAAAGCCCTAACATGCATTAAACTGGAAGGGACAAAAAAATAAAAAATCTAAAAATTTTTAGAAGGAAGTCACATGTCAAGGACAAACAGAAGTCCCATGCCAAGAACAAGCACTTAAACATTTTAAGAGCTGCTCTCTGTCAACCCGCATGTCATGTTTAGGACTACCTCCTCCTTGTCTGTAACACGACATGTTAAACTTTGTCTCCTAGACCCCAAACCACTGCCCAAAGCACCTGGGCTAAAAAGTCCCTTACATCTGGTAAGCTGGGAACAGGGAGGAGAGATCTGGGATGAAGACTCCTTTCTCTTAGCTGTTGCCCCTCTTCTCACACCCACCCCTTAACTCAGCAGCTCCATCTCTAACCCTTGTTCTTGTCTCTGTCATGGTTCCCGGAGGAAACCAAGACACACCCGAGAAATGGAATTCTGGTTGTCTCCTACGCTGTAGTAAAGCTCTACACACTGATATCTCCTTCCAGGGAGATTCAGATTCTCCTCCTTTAAAATAGTATCTGTGTGTGTGTGAATGAGCGTTCATCTGCACCATGGTGGCCGTGTGGAGGTCAGAGGATCTGTGTTTGAGACCGCATCTCTTTGTGGTCCACTGCTGTGTGCTGTAGGTTCCCCGGTCCAGGAGCTTCTGAACTCTCCTGTCTCTGCCTTCCATCTCAGCGCAGGAGTGCTGGAGTTACAGATGTCAGTGAAGCTTTTGGCTCTGTGTGGGTTCTAGAGATCTCAGTTCAGGTCTTCATATTTGCCTAGCAAATGCTTCATCCACTGAACCACATCCCCAGCTCAGAAACTCAGATTCTGTTTATATGTTTATAACTATTCACCATGTTACTTGGGTACCTATAACTCAGACTTTAGTGGTAAAATTTGGCTGTCCAGTTAGTTTTGTGTCCAGAGATGTTATCTGGAAAACTCCTGTCATGCATTGTTGGTCCTCTTATTTAGGTTTGCCCTACTTCAATTCTTCCTAAACTCACTTTGAAGTAAACTTCACCCCCACGCGTGAGGACCACTCCCCCTTTTGATCTACAGGATGTGCTTCTGCTGCTAGGAAGCATATTCAGCGTGATCCTTGCGCACTCTACTTGAGACTGAGCCCTCTAACTAACCGTGACTGGTGACTCCAGATCTTCTCCTGGTGCAAAAGGCATTGAACTTTCCCCCCGGGTTCCGTGCTCCTGGGGAGACTGAGATTCTGGAATAAAAACCAGAACCTCTCTGAGAGAAAAAGAAGAAAAATACATACTTGGCAGAGCGCCAACAGTATTGAATCTAGCCCTATTTGTACAACTTTCAAGGTCATCTTTTTTTTAATGCCTAAAATACAAAAGTATTGTTGGCTGTTTCCAAGTTCTCCAAGACACCAGCCCTTGAAAACTGTTTTTCCTCGACAATTCCTCTCAGCAGATGAGAATGCCTGCTGTACCTCTCTCTAGAATAGCCCCAGGTCACAGTGTAGCTGCTGAACCTTAAAGGCAGGAAGTGGGTGTGAATGTCTCCAAAATCAATCCATATGACTTTCCCGCCTCATGATTCAAAGACCTCGGCTTGGCATAAAACAAAATAAGGATTGCAGACCTGTAAGTCTTTAGGCCTCCCAATCTCACACTGTCCCCATCCTCCTCGTTTTCTGTGTCTGCCTTTTAGCTTTGTCAATGTGTATTCAAATTCTCTACTTTACAAATCTGGCCTCATGCCCTACACCTGGGACCCTAGCCTTTGGGACGCCTAGGCGGATCACTGTCAGGTTTGGAGCACCTGTGTGATCAAGAGAGTTCTAGGCCAGTCTAGGTTACATCTGCAGTGAGACACTGTCTCCACCAGAAAGGGGCGTGACTGGGGTGGGGCAGAGACGGAGAAAGAAGAGAATTTTTTGGTTCACTCAAAAAATTGAAACATCTTATTGTTAAATTTGCTACTAATATACCACAATATAAAAATGTTTATTTTACCATGGGGTTCTACTTTCATTTCTGTGGCTGTGATGAGAAAATGGTTTATTTCAGCTTCCAAACGTAGACTATATTTGGGGTGACAAAGACAAAGCCAAGAGCAGAGAGAATGAATGTCAGCATCCTTGCCTGCTTATGCTCGCTTCTGTTTCCCAACTCCTAAGCAGCTCAGGACTCCCTGCCTAGGGAATGGTGCTGCCCACAGTGGGCTTGCTGGCCCATGTCAACTGATTCACACAATCCCACACAGGCATGCCCGCAGGCCAATACAATGTAGAAAATTCCTGGTTGACACTCTCTCCAGGTGAGTCTAGATGGTGACAAATTGACACATTGGTGACACATTGTATTAAAGTGCATTATCTGCTTATTCCTGGCACATTCCCCTTCTGCCTGTTCTGTGACAAGCTGACAGCAGAGAGGTGACAACATGGGAGACCATCTTAACATTCCCCAGTGGTCTAGCTGTATTTGTGACATCATCCCTGTGGTGTGACTTCATTTGTCCTATTTAAAAGGTGAACTAAAATGTGGAGGCACCTGCTTTTTCTAATGCCCCTGGGTGAGTCATCTGTTGCTGTTGAAACGAATTGCTACTTAGTGGCTTATGTCAACAGGAACTTGCTCTCTTAGACATGGGTTGTGAGACGTCTACAATGGACCTTTACTGGCTGGAGTCATTGTGCCTTCAGGGTCCCGATTCCTTCTGGAGACCTTTCTTTATGCTTCTGGAGAGTGCACAGCTCGCCTCCCTTGGCTCGTGGGCCCTTCCTCTATTCTCTAAGCTAGCTGTGCAGCATTTCCACCTAGCTCTTGATTCTGACATGTCTGCCTCCTCCCTCCTTTTTTATCTCAGGTGATGAAAATAGAGGCAGTTTATTAAGAAAGAGAAAAGGCAAACCCAGTAGTCGAAATGGGTTCATGATCTTGGACGACAGGCCAAAAGGTCTGGTGCCACATCTTCACTTCATCTTGTGAAGGATCCCTGTGACTATGGAGCCCCCGTGGATGACTCAGAAAGCATCTTTACCCCCACTTCATCACCTAAGTGTATTTGCAGTGACCCTTTACTCTGTAACATATTCATATGTTCTACTAACTAGACCACCCTTCACGTGTCTGCTCTCACCTCATCTCAGAAACTAAGCAGAGTTAGGCCTGATTGGTACTTGAATGGGTTGAATGGGTGTCTTGACCTCCTATGAGTTTCTAGCTTTCTATACACACAACATAGAGGCTCCAGTGTGTTGTGTGTGTGTGTGTGTGTGTGTGTGTGTGTGTGTGTGTGTATGTATGGAAGGAGAGGAGAGCTTCTCCTGGTACATCTGCCTTTGATGCTACGTATTTAACTTTAAAACAAAACAAACAACAACAACAACAGCAAAACAAACAAACCTAATGTCTCCTAAGCTTCTGCTCACAAGCTGGGGCTGACGGATGTTCATCAATGACACAGGCTGGTGTTAATGAGACACAGTAGCAGGAGGAGGCACACCCACCCTGGTGGTGAGTCTCAGGCAAGGCTTTTCCAGACACGTTGAATGACCTCAGGAACTCCTGGCCTTTGTCTTACAGGCTTACGGAGAGAAGCACGTTGTGAAGAATTATTTCTACTATTACCTGTTCCGGTTTTCCGCCGCCTTGGGCCAGGAAGTGTTCTACATCACGTTTCTCCCATTCACCCACTGGAATATCGATCCTTACTTGTCCAGAAGATTGGTCATGATATGGGTCGTAAGTATTTTGTCCTTATTACTACTTTCTTATCACAGAGACATCTAAGGTGACTACCTGCCTTGGTACTGAAGTACCTGGCCCAGGTGGCCTTTCTTCCTTAAAGCTACTTACAGGGGGATTTTCTCTTTGCTCTAGTCTAGTTTAGAAAAAGCATAAAATGCGAGTGCATCTTGTTTGCAAAGAACAGACCAGCTTGTAACTTCATGTACTTTGATGCACCTTTTCCTATAAATAGACAGACGAGAGGAGAGGAGAGACCATGAGCAGGAACAAAGGAGCTTCATAAGAACCCCTGTGGGATGCAGGGTAAAACCTTCCCAGAGGCTATATTAGTAAAATTTGATCAAAATCTAACCGGAGGCTGTAGACCAGAAATTCCAAACACTGGAAAGCAATAATCCTTCATATATTGGAGAGATCATAACATCGTAGGCAGAGTGTTTTCCTAGGGAGTAACCTAGAGGCAGTTGTGCCAAGTCCAGGTGCACAGCAAGAGCCCCCTCCTGATGTTTCCTTGGTACCCTATCTTTTGGCCTTGTTTGGGAGAAAGTTCTGGGTTGATGTTTTTGGTTTTTGTTTGTTTGTGTTTTGGTTTTTATTGTTGTTCTTTTGCATGGGCATGTATGTGTGTGGTATGTGCATGTGCCTGCGAACGTCCACATGAATGCGGTACGTGTGAACATAGCGAAACCATTGCCATTTTTCTGGTAAGAATATAAGCCCTTTTTAGATTCTGGAAGTTCCTAAGTAGACCCAGATTCTCCCCTAATAATTCATGGGGTTTGATTGTTTGTCCCAGATCAGAAGCGAGTCGTGACCCTGTTGAAAGGAGAAGAGGGTTTGCTTCCACTGTCACAGCTTGGAGGTCAGGGCAGAGGCTCATGGTCCTAAAAGCAACACCTGGCTGGTGTGACATGGTAGTGTGCTTTTATTTTCAGCTACACAAGGCCGCTCAGACTCACTCAGAGAAATGGGGTGCATTCTAAGGGTTGAGGGAATCCAGGAGCCACAGCCTCCAAGGACCTACACTAGGGAATGGTTCGGTTGTCAGGTGCAGGTGAGCTGTCACTGTCCTCTTACCTCCTGCTCTCGGTTAGGACTGTTTCAAGACAATTGTATGTAGCTCATTGTATAGTTCAGTCCCATACACCCATCCTTCTCTGGCCAGTCCCTTAGAATGGCCGTTCTTGGTGCAAACAGCGGTGGATAGGGGTAGGGCTGGATGACTGGCTGGGCTGCCAGTGCCATGGATCAGGCTTTGGAACAAAGGAGACCTGGATGATTGTCTTAGTATGGGTTTTTATTGCTGTGAAGAGACACCATGACCACGGCAACTCTTATAAAGAAAACATTTAATCAAGGGGACTCACTTACAGTTTTAGAGGTTCAGTCAGTTATCGTCATGTTGGAGAGAATGGCAGGGTGTGGGCAGACGTGGTGCTGGAGCTGAGAGCGCTACATCCTGCAGGCAACAGGAAGTCAATGGACACACTGGGCGGTATCCTGAGCATATGAAACCTCAAAGCCCACCCTCACAGTGACACACTTCCTCTAACTAGACCATACCCACTCCAACAAAGTCATACATCCTAATAGTGTCACTCCATGTGGGATTATGGGGGCCAAATACATTCAAACTACCACAGTGACGAAACCCAGAATTGAAACCTTTTTCAAGGCACTCAGTGATTCTGGCCTTCAGTCTCTGCTGATTTAAGCAGAAAGGACACAGTCAGAGATCTCTGCAGGCTTGTCACATGGCCACACGTGTGCCATGTAGGTGACATTTTAAATAGGTCCCTCTGTGGTGTGCAGAAGGAAGAAAAATAGCAAGAATTGGGTGGAACGACATAGAAGTGGTAGTGCCTTTGCAGAGTGCTAGGCTGTCTTCACTGATCTCTGTCCTGCCTTGTGAGGCCCCCTCGATAGCAAGCAGTTCTCCTGAAATGAACACTGAATCTAATGTCGAATAATTTGTGGCTTGTACGCAGTCCGATTGCAGGGGCAATTTTGAAAAAGCTTAATGACTTGGCAAGTGTACACCCTTTTATTATTATTTTTCTTTCTTGTAGATGCCACAACTTGGCAATAAGGAAAAGCAGAAAAGCACAATGTTCTTTCCAGGGAGCCCTTGGGATCCTATGCTTTCTCAACAAAGAGCAAAGATGGGGAGCTCGGGTTAAATTACAGTTTTCCTTTCCGTGTTTGATGACTCACACCCCCAGCTAGCTGATACCAGCAGCACAGAGCCGTTCTGAACCCCACATGTAACCTGCTAGCCTGCTAGGGTCTGACTGCTGAAGGGTGTGGGCAAAACAGTCCTGCCCAGCGCTGCAGGGCTGGTGACGTGTGTCTAAAGAGACCCGTGTTTTCCACTGCCACCTGCTTGTCCCACAGAGAAGCTTGCCACCTGCTTGGAGAGGTGTGGAAGGGGGCCTGCACCTCACACCCCCTGGCCTGGGGTCAACTTTGCAGAGCCAAAAGATGACTTGAAATGTGATTATCTCCTAATCCTCTGTTTAAACTGCTCCCGCCCATCACTTCAAACGCCTTCTCGGCTTGTTAAATTGGTTCTCACTTGAGATTAATGAGTCTTTAGGCAGAGCCAACAATAGCCACATGGAAGCCCCCTCTAACTTGCATGGAATGCAATAGAATTAGGCGTCTGGGATTCTGCCTCTGTCCCTCTGAAGTAGAATCTGTAATTTAGCCTTAGTTAAATATTAAGGAAGCATCCTGATGGGGTTGTTAGGCTCAGTATATTGGTTTGGTCTTGACGCATAATAGAGAAAAGTATTGGTTTTAGTGTAGGCTAACCATGAAAAACAAAAAGCCTTAAAATTGACTCATGCCGTAGACAAATACATCTGCCTCTCTGTAATTATCACATTATCTGAAAGTGAGTCCTCCCCGTTCCTTTTGGTTATTGGCATACGTTCACTGTACACGGTGTTGGATTTCACAGGGACATTTTCATCTATGCCTGTGTACTTTGATCATGCTCCCTCGGTACGACCCTCCCCTCCCTTTCTCTCCTGCTGCTCGGCCTGCTTTCACATAGCACACAGGACTGCCTGCCGCCGCGGGGAGGGGGTGGCACTGCACCCAAAGAAACTCCCACACCAATCACTAATAGAGAAAATACCTCCATAGCTTTGCCCACAGGCCAGCCTGGTGGAGGCATTTTCTCAGTGGAGGTTCGCTCTTTACAGCTTGTGTCAAATTTATAAAAGAGGAGCCAGCATGATGGTATAAAAGCTATAACCCTGGTGCTCAAGAACAGAAGTGGGAAAACTGAATCGGAGGCTGGTTTAGGCTATACAATGAGGCGATCCTAGAGAGAGATTGGAGGAGAGAGAGAGAGAGAGAGAGAGAGAGAGAGAGAGAGAGAGAGAGAATCTGACTATAAGAACGAATGAGCAGCTGGGAAGCATACCCACCTTCTCCACTATCACTCTAACCCTTAACTATTGTCCTACACCACCTAACACTCAGATGACAGAGACCTTTGCCCAACTCACTCAACTATCACTTCTGATGTTTCCCTGAACTTATGTGTGGGTGGATACTGGCCTTGAAGCTCAGATAAGTATAAAGTTGATAGCGACGTGGAGCGCGGGAGGAAGACTATTTTTAAAAATGGAATCAGGCCAGATCTGCATGAGGATGCAGAGCCTGTGCGTTGCCGCATTTTGCTGCCGAGCTCTCCACCTCGCCATGTGGTTTCACTCTGCTTTGTGATTCACGGGACGTGACAGCGCACCCTTGTAATCCGAGCTCGCATGAGTTTGGGGCCAACCTGGGCTATTGTGTAAGACCCTGTCTCCAAAAGATGACACTGAACCCAATGGATGGTGCCAAGTCATATTCACACCCCAAACTAAGGCGCAGCCAGACCTGGCAGAATGTTAGGAATCTGTTTCTCTTTTATGATGGCTCCACCTGCCCTCATCCCCATCACCTATGGGCTTCACTATCATTCCCTCAGCATCTTATAAAGGTACCATCCTGGACTGGCTTTCCCCAGAGTCTGTCCCAGTTATTTGTAAAAACAAAAGGAAGAATCTTAACTAGTCAACAAGCAAACAAAAGTATGCTTTTTTTCTTTCAAACTTTTGTTTTGGTTTGGTTTTTTTTCAGACAGGGTTTCTCTTTGTAGCCCTGGCTGCCCTGGAACTTGCTCTGTAGACCAGGCTAGCCTAGAACTCACAGAGATCCTCCTGCCTCTACCTCTCAGGAACTGGGAATAATAAAATAAAAATTTTAACAACTCTTTCTTAAGACAAATAGAAAGAAAACAAACAGAAACCTCATCTGAGCTTGGTGGTACATTTCTGTAATCCTAGCCCATGGAAGTAGAGGCAGAAGGATCAGAGTTCAAGACCAGCCACATGACACTGTTCTCAAAAAAAAAAAAACCTAAATAAATAAATAACCAGTTTGAAAATCTCACGATTTTCTTTGGTAAGCTATATTCCTGAGTGGACATGGTTCCCCAGTAGCTTTTTATCAAGCGTTCACTCTGGGACAAGCAAGTAGTGTACATTCAGAGCCCAGGTTTACAAAGAAAATGGCCACACAAAGAGATGGACCTGCCCAAGGAGATACAGCCACCAAGTTCAATCAGTAGTGGTTGCACTGGGTCTTACCTCTCGGATCCATTCCTTTCTTCCTCAGTACACCGCTTCAAATGGCTCCTGTAGTTCCTCAGAAACCTCGTTACCATTTGCTTAGAAAGGCTCCCCTTTGGATGTCAGTGTGGCGATTTCTCAGAAAATTAGGAAACAGCCTCCTCAAGACTCAGTTTTGGGTATATATCCAAAGGATGCTCAATCGTGCCACAAGGACATGTGCTCAACTATGTTCATAGCAGCTTTGTTTGTCATAGCCAGAACCTGAAAACAACCTAAATGCCCTTCAACCGAAGAATGGATAAGGAAAATGTGATACATTTACACAATGGAGTACCACACAATAGAAAAAATTAATGACATCTTGAATTTTGCAGGCAAATGGGTGGAGCTAGAAAACATCATTTTGAGTGAGGTAACCCAGACCCAGAAAGACAATTTTCACAGGTACTCACTCATAAGTAGTTTTTAAAGCAAAGAAAACCAGCCTACAAACCACAATCCCAGAGAACCTAGACAACAGTGAGGACCCTAAGAGAGACATACATAGATATAATCTACATGGGAAGTAGAAAAAGACAAGATCTCCTGAGTAAATTGGGAGCATGGGAATCGTGGGAGAGGGTTGAAGGGGAGGGTAGAGGCAGGGGAGGGAGCAGAGAAAAATGTAGAGCTCAATAAAAATCAATAAAAAGAAAGACTCCCCTTAGGGTCACAGGTAGCCCCAGGACACGAGCTCTTTTCAGTGCTTTGTGCTATGGTTTCCTGCAACATCTCATCGCCTGCTGACTGCATGTCCCAGATTTTCTTTTAATAACCCCTTTGGAAGGCTGGAGCATCCCTGGGATGTGAAGGACAGTGAAGGTGAAAAGCTTGGTACGGTGGTTTCTGAATCAAAGGCCCATAGAGGGAAGGTTGCCTGCTAATCTTAGGCCCAGCTTCCATTTTCTTCTCCTAATTTGCAAAGCAACCAACTGGAAAAGATGTCCTGAGGCAAAGAAGGGGCCCTTTGTCCTTTCAGGGAGGTGGAGCATTGACCTATGGGGGTCTGGGCTTTTTTCTGCCAAAGGTAGAGCTACTGCCAAGTGGCTAGCCTCTGGGGTACCTTCTTCCTCCTGTATTCCTGTCCTGTCTTGTCACAGTGAGGGATGGGAGTGCTTTAGTACCACACTGGTGCTACTGTATGTAGCCTGTGGGGATTGAGAACTGTCACTTCTGCTGAGGAGATGAGGGTCAGACAAGCTTCCACACTCAAATGTTCCGTCCAGTCATAGCTGAGAGAATCTTGTCTCCAAGATTTTATATTTTGGCCTCTGGAATTTTCTCAAAGGCTGAGAACCTCCTGTCCCCTCTGATTTCCTCTCTCCTTTCACTGTGCAGGTTGGGGCTTCCCCAGAAGCCTTTTGTGTCCTGGGAAACAGCAGAGGACACCCCCTTTAGTGAGAGCATCCTGCCACACAGGATACCTTCATAGTGTATCTGCTGCCAGATACCAGCCAGGTCTTTTTTTTCTCTGCTGGCTTCTGTAATTCGACACAGTAGCCAGAGATGCTGGGTTCTCTATGGATCTTAACCATCAGGAAAATGTTCCTGACCCTGTCTGCAGGTGTCACAGCCTTACCTGCCAGATCTCCTTTCCCCGTTTTTGATGGTCAAAACCCCCGGCCAAAGATCTGTGCTCACCTTGTCGGGCTGAATCCAACATGCATGTTGTTCATTCATTCTTTATGAGACAGAAGCCAGGGTCTCGACTAACTGCTTGTGAATAAATAGCATTGCAAATTATGTCAGCATCAGCTGCACTAAGGGTGTGTAGCTCAGTGAGAGTATCCCTCAACTGGACCGTATGCTATGCTAGTGTCCTAGACAAGAAGTGCTCTCTCTACAGTGAGATCCATCTCTCGGGCATCCTGACCAGTGCTGAACAGTGTAGACTTGAGACATGCCACCAACAGGAGCCAGAAGGAGAGAGCTGAGATTTGAAACCAGACCTAACTGGTCGTAGAGTCTTGAAGCCTCTGTTTCCTGCACTCACCTTCTCCCGTAGTTATATTAAGCATTCTTTGGTGATTTTGTATATTAAAAAATATTCAATTAATTTTGCTTTTCATTCTGTAAGGAATGACCCACTTTAGGAAAGCATCTGAGTGCTGAGCATGGTGCTAGGCCGTGGAGCACTTGCTCTGCCTGGTTTAGGCCCTGGATTCAACCTCCAGTACTGGGGAGAAAGAAAGAAAAAGGAGGGGAGGAGGAGAGCTTATTGAACAAATGAAAGCTTCGTGAACCCTACCAAGTTTGTTGGTTGAGGGTTACCTCCGTCTGTCTGTGTGTCTGTCTTGCAGGTATCGCAGTATGTAGTTAATAGGCTGCTTTGTGGCAGGTGATTGTTTTGTATAATTAAAAGCAACTTTCAGTTCATGATTTAAAACAAAGTTAGAATGAGCTACGGGATTAGAGAAGATTCATCAATATTTCAGTCTTGAAAAATGGAGTCCAAGGATGACTTATGACCCTTTAGAATTAGGGAACTTGGCTTCTAACCAGGGTGACAGATGCTCACCCTGTAGTTTGTGTAGCGTGTATTACACACGTAAAGCAAGATGAGAGGCCCACATGGAAACGGACCCAGGCCAGAATGGGCTCGTAACTGCTCCAGCTTCCAGTTACATATAGCCTGGAGATTACTACTAACTAGTCTAACAGTGTTTATTATGGCTTGATGACTATAAAATTGAGGTCCAGCAGAATGCCCACAGGACTCCTTGCTTTCTGATATTTGTTTTTATTTAAGATTTATTTATTTATTATGAATGCAGTGTTCTGCCTGTGTGTCTGCCTGCACACCAGAAGAGGGCACCAGATCCCATCACAGATGGTTGTGAGTCACTATGTGGCTGCTAGGAATTGAATTCAGGACCTCTGGAAGAGCAGCCAGTGCTTTTTAACCTCTGAGCCACCTCTCCAGCCCCGCTGTACGACACTTTTATGATTTTGAAAATATTGGTGATCGTGCATCTTTGAGAATATTCATATCTTTTTAATTTTAAGTTTTGGCTTCTATTCTTTAAAAAAAAAATACCCTTGGTGTAAGGGAGATGACTCAGTGGATAATGTACTCACTGTGTAAGTGTGAGAACTAAAGCTCAAATCCTCAGGACCCACACAGAAATAAGGCCGGCACAACTGCCCCCTGCAATCTCCGCTTTGGGAGGCAGGGTCGGGAGATCGCTAGAATAAGCTGGTTTGTTAGACCAGCAGTTTAGCAAGTTCTGGCTTCAACAAGGAAATGTGCTTCAATGTATAAGGTGGGGAGTGACTGAAGAAAACACTCAGCACCCCCTCCCAGCCACAGCATGCACACACAGGACCACATGATACATATATGCACACATACATATGTGGAAAAGAATAAGTTACAAAAATAATTGCCCTGGGTCATCCACATGCTTTTGTGTTGGATTGGCTTTGTAATCTTCCCAAGGGTCCCAGATAGGGAGAAATGGCAGTGGTCATCTATACAAGGGACTCTTACGGGTATGGTGGCTGGCCCTAGAAGACTTATTTTACTCATGAATGTAAGCCGAAGGACAGCAGTTTGGTGAGGGTGTACTTAGGGCTCTTTTCTATCTAAGGGTGATGTGGGTGAGAAGCAAGCCTGTACCCACAGCCTCGCTCTCCAGGGTGGCAGAGGAGAACACGAGCATACAAATTCATGGTCTGCCTTGGGTCTGCTCAGATTTAACTGAAAAAAAGATGCTGCATCTTTGTCCCTTTTAAATTTTTTCTGGCATTCCCAGGCGCTGAAATCAGAGTCAGAGAAACAGTGGGGTTTTTTGTTTTGTTTCATTTTGTTTCTGTTTGAAAGTACTCTTTGGACACATAGCAGCTGGACTCTGGAAGATGGAGAACGGCATCTGAAGGTTTTGAGGAAATCTCTAACTTGGAATTCGTAGGTTATGAAAAGCTTTTGAACCTACACTGTGTAAGCAAATAAAGGCTGAGTAAAACTCGAGAGATGACTTCCTGGTTCACTTCGTCAACTTGATAGTCCAGAGTCATCTGAGAGAAGCTGCTTCGACTGAGGAATTGCCCACCTCAGGCTGGTCTGTGAGCAGGTCTGTAAGACGTTGCCTTGATTGACAATTGATACGGAAAGACCCAGCTCACCGTGAGCTGAACCATTCCTCACACAGATCCTGGGCTTTTTATAAGAGCTCGCCAAGCATGACCCAAAGAGCCATCCTGCAAACAGCCTTCCTCCGTGGTTTCTGTTTCAAACAACTAACTTGAGTCCCCATCCTGACTTTCCTGAGTGATGATCGTGACTTGGGAACGGAGGTGAGATAGCGAGGTTCATCATGACAGCAGACTAGAACAGATCATCTCTTTTATTAGGCTATAAGAAAGCATGAGAATGTTACACTCTTAATTTAATATAAACTCTCCAATGGATGGCACATCTGTAACACGCTGGGGACCCTGTAAGGGTTTCTTAAACAGGTGCTGTGAAATCAGGAGAGCCTGAGGGGCCTGAGAGATGGCTCAGCCACCTATCCTTTGAGGCCTTTAACCAGTCTGCAGTCTGGCTTCGGAAACTTAAACCTAGACTTATAATGTGGAAGTTGTTCAGAATGAGTGCTAAAGATGAGGTTTTATGCTTTCTGGAAAAATCTACTAAGGAACAAGGAATGCTTGACTCTATCACAGAGGACAATGAAGAGCTTTGTTGTTTCTGGTTTTTGTTTGTTTGTTGAGAGAATTACAGCATGAAAACCCTGCCGAAGTCTGAGTTACAGAAAACCAGCTGCCTGTCTTAAATGAATATACACATCTGTAACCTAAAGCGATGTGTTGAAGGTGTACTGGCCGGCCCCCTATCTTCCTTGGGGACGCTCATGCTGAGTGCCCAAGCACTTATGAGAAATATGTCCAGGAGATTTTATGTGACAGATAGGAAAGCATCTTAAGGGACTTTTTAGGGTATTTTCTTTAAAATTAAAACATAAAGAGCCACACAGGTGTTAGGCTCTGGTTCAGAAAATGTGTGTGATAAGTGGGACAGAAGGCTTGTGAATGAAATGACCTGAAAAGCTAAGGTGACTGTCACCCAAATCATCAATCCTAAGATACGCCTTCGTGGTCATTTGGCTATTTGTCAACCTTTATCTGAGATCGATGTATTAATGTTATTGATGATGCTGGGGACTGAACTCAGGGCCTAGCACACACACGCTAAGCTTGCCTTCTGTCATGGGACTGTGCCGCCAACAACTGCATTGTGATTATTTGCACATAAACAGCAAATGTTGACACAGACAAGAAAACCAGCGTAGTCATCTTTGAACACATCTCATAGGAATTTTCCCAAATCTTATAGTCCTCCAGATAAAACAAACCTAGGCGTGTTTCTGTGCTTTTAAGTGTGAACGGTCCTCAGAACCATAGGTGTGCTGTGTTAGTTATTCACAGAGACACTTTGTTACCGAACTGTCTGGGCACACGCCCCCTAAGTCTGAGAAGAACTGTACGAGTGTACTGGCCCTTTAAGATGAGCTGTTTATAACAGGCGTCTCTGCCAGCTCTTCACCTGCACTTTGGAAACAGATGGCTGTAGCAAATTAGAACTAGGTAGTGTACCATTTCTGTCTCTCCAGACAAGACGTCAAGAGCCCGTGTAGCATCCCTGTAGAAAAGGATACAGGAACCAGGAGTCAGTGGGTCTTCTTTGTAAGAGTAGTATTTTCGCAGTTCTGCAGGAGCACGCCCTTTGGAATGTATTCTTAAGCACATTTGCCTTTGATTTGTATGTATGAATGCTTCTGTGAATGGGACACCAAGAACACCCAGAGCTTGTTCCCACGCCAGCCCTTTCCTGCCATCATTGCCCTGCACTGGCCTAATTGGGTAGAACTATCATCAAACATAATGGAAAAAGCATGCAAAACATTCAATGGTTCCCTACCCTCCTCCTAATGTGTTTCAGGGCTGCCTTTTCCAGCTGGAACTGGAGCTGCCCAGTACCTCTTTCTCTGTTGTTTTTGGACAACCTCCCACCCAGCTTTGTTGCTTTTAATAGCTTATAAACAATCTTAGTTTTGAGAAGTACTGTGTTGCTTTCAAAACACATAAAATTTACATTCTCTTCATCCACCTAAACTTTGGGTTAATTGCATCAGATAGCTATGTATTCTTCTATATAGACGGCTTATTGGCTTATTTATTTTGCAGTGGCAAATGTCCTTCCCCTGAGCCTTCTCCTACATATGTGTGCTTATGTATGCGTTTACATGTATATGTGCAGTATCAAATGGATATATGTGTATATGCAGAGAGCTATATTGAAGTTATGCAGTCTTATGTATTCCGTGTGTGTGTGTGTGTGTGTGTGTGTGTGTGTGTGTGTATAAGCATGTGGAGGTCAAAGGACAACTCTGAGGAGTTAGTTCTCTTCTACTACTGAAGCACGATTAATAAAAACTTAGAGTCAGAAATTGGGGTTCAGCCTGAAATTGGGATTCAGATCTGAAAAGCAAATCAGCCAGCCACTGGCTCTCACTTCGACCTCAGACCAAAATGGCGATCCTGCCTCTCAGGATCTCAGAGTGAGACTGTTTGAGAGCTGTCTCCCCCATTTTACATTCCTTTCTAGGACTGGGATTAAAGGTGTGTACCACTGGGATTAAAGGCGTTTACCACCCGGTTTCTATGGCAACTAGTGTGGCTACTGGGATTAAAGGTGTGTGCTACCATAACCTGCTCTGTAAGACTGACCAGTGGGACTGTTTTACTCTCAGATCTTCAGGCAACCTTTATTTATTAAAATGCAATTGAAATGCCACTGCATACTACCTTGTGGGATTCAGGGATTGAACTCAGGTCATCGGACTCTTTCAAGTGCCTCCGGCCCAGAGGTTCTCAATCTGTGGAGGATGGGGGTTCCAATGACCCTTCCACAGGGTTGCCTAAGACCATTGGAAAACAGATATTTACATTGCAACTCATAACAGTAGCAAAATTATAGTTACAAAGTAGGAATGAAAATAATTTTATGATTGGGGATTACAACCTTATGGATTTATTAAAGGGTTGGAGCATTAGGAAGGTTGAGAACCATGTCTCTAGCCTCTCACTGAGCCATCTCACCAGTCCTGATGTTATGCGGTTTTAAGTAGATGTAGTGACATATGTGTAGGGAGATAGAGGAATGGCGTGTTCATTCCCATTGCTTCGTATGTTTGACAGATCATAGAAAGCATGACTTTAAATCTAAAACAATTGAGTGATCTCTCAGAGCACAGGGAGGTGAAACAAAAAGAACCACGAAACAAACCCAGACAGTTTGCAGTGTTCCTGTCAACTGTGTCCTTTTAAACATCCGTTTATTTGTGTATGTGCACATAGGTACATGCATGTGTGCCATGCATTCATTTGGATGTCAGAGGACCAGAGGACAACTGGTGGGAAGGAGTTCTCTCCTTCCACCATGCGGGGCCTAGGGTTAGAACTGCGGTCATCGGGCTTGGCAGCAGGTGCCTCTACCCCTGAGCTGTTGTCTCACTGGCTGGCCTGTGTCCCTTTGTCTTCCGGTCTCAAGCTGATGTTTTCTACAACGGTGGCTAGCATGCCATTTTCTAAGGAACCAGGGTTGTACTTTTTTCATCTAATAAGGATTTATTCTGCACTATACAATAGCAATGTTATATTCTGGAGAATTCTAGAAACATTCCTTCAGCTCAGGCCAGGATCACCTTTCATCTTTGCTATCGTCCTCGCATGCTGGGGAACAGATGTAGGACATCGCCTGTGCTAGGCTAACCTACCACTGAGTCATTCCCGGTCCCATCAAGGGTTCCCTCCAGACACTCTTTGCACTTGAAGTCCATCTTCCCCGTAGGATCTATTCCAAATGTGAAGGATGAAGTTGTAAACCATTTGAATGGCCTGGTACTTTAAAATGACCGCTGAGCCATTTTACAGTTGAACTTCATCCTAAGTCAGAACCTTTAGCCTTTCCCAAACTGTCCACTCTGCTTGTGGAATCACAGAGCCGCTGATGATGCCCTCAAGCCACTAAAGCAGCCTGGTCCCTAACCCTCACGTTGCATATTCTTCTCCATGCTTCTGTGCTGGTGTGCCCTGCATTCCATCCTCTCCCCTTCTCTTGCCTGCTGCCCCAGGCCCAGCAGAAGCATCATCTCTACAAATGCTACTGACCCCTGCATCTGCATCCTGCCAGGTGGTTCATTACCCTCGCTTGAACCTGACACCTGGCAGTTAAGTCCTGGGAAAAATAAATAAAGGTTATTTCTACAAAGACAATTAAAGAGGCTGATGTGGACTACATACTAAGATCCTGCCTAAAATAGAAGTTGCATAAAATGTTTTGTGCAGTTTGAAACATTTGGGTCCCATCCCCAAGAGACCTCTGTGTGTGTGTGTGTGTGTGTGTGTGTGTGTGTGTGTGTGTTTACAAAAGTGAAAAGCATCTCAAGTCTGAAACATTTATTGTCCCCAGCATTTTGAATACAAATAGTCAGCCTAGAGTAATTCTATATATTTTTGAAGTGCTATAAAATCTTGACACCAGAGACTTGGTGTTAATTGTTTTTTAAAAGGCATCAGCTCTCTGCCAAATTATTGATGAGCCACAGCTTATTAAAAATTATTCATCTATTAAACATTGCACAGAGGCTCATCCTGTGCTGAGCACTATACCTGGTGATGGGAATTAGTCACAGAAAAATAAACAAACAAACAAACAAAAAAAAAAAAAAAACAGGTTCTGTCATGCTCTCCTGGGACCCCTTATAGGCAAAACCAGACAGTGAAAAGTCACAAAGCAATGGAAGTTCCTTGGAGTCGTGTTCGGGACATGGCCAGAGCCCCTCCCCCACTCTAGAAAATTGGGCACTTTATTTATTTATTTATTTATTTGGTTTTTTCGAGACAGGGTTTCTCTGTGGCTTTGGAGCCTGTCCTGGAACTAGCTCTGTAGACCAGGCTGGTCTCGAACTCACAGAGATCCGCCTGCCTCTGCCTCCCGAGTGCTGGGATTAAAGGCATGCACCACCATCGCCCGGCTAAAACTGGGCACTTTATACAAGCTTTTTAAACTGAAGCCTTGATAGATAAGAAGCACTCGGCTCTGTGGGCATTGAGAGGGGAGGGCGTCCTAGCACAAGAAAGGCCTGGAACAAGAAAGAGCTCACTGCATGGAGGAATGCTGAAGGACGATAATTACGGGGCAGAGGCAGACATTGCTTCTGGAAGCTTCCAGGATCTCAAATGCTCCTAATATGCTTCCCAGAGGACTTCTTCTGTCTCCCTGGACAACATGGAGTGAGCTACTTGCAGCTACTCAGATTTGGTTCTGCTACTGACATCCCTGAGATCTTGCTTGTTACTTCCCTCAACGGGTACCTCACTTCTCAACTACGTGAAATGAGACAAGAAGAGGTATTCTCTGCCCCAGACTATGATGCTAATAACCTCAATGTCAAAGCATGTAGAAGTTACTGAATCTCTAGAGGCCTGTTATTTCATTCAATGAAAATTCAACTTGTATTTACCAAACAAAAGTATTCGGGTGACTATGGAGAGCCGGGTACTGTTTGAGACTTTGAACAAAAAACAAGGCAGAGCGTCCACTCAGTGTGGGAATGAAGCTAATAAAAGAAATGTATAGTAGGCCAACATGGGGGAATATACACCTGTAATTCCAGTGCTTTCAAGGTAGAGGAAGGAAGGGCAGAAGCTCAAGGTCATCCCTAGCTTCATAGAGACTCTGAGACCAGTTGGAGGCCTGTGTCACACTCAAACTGTTTAAGCTCTTCTAGAACATTTGAAATTCATGAATATCCTTACACACTGACTTTTGTTCACTGGGAAGCCAATCTTCCCAGTCTAAACAGACTTCCAGGCAAACCTTGCCAGAGAGCTCGATTTCAGAAAGTGTCAGGCATCTTCCCGTGGGTGTTACTGGTGTTTAAAATAAAACACGTGCTGTAATTCAGGTCTGCTAAGGTATTGCATCCCACAATGGGTCTGTTCAGTCCCTTTAATTGTCAGCATTGCACGAACCTCTGTTTTCTAGTGGAATGTGGAGACAAGAGAGGGGAAGAATATGGCCGTGTGCCCCAAAGGCACATTCTGGCAGACTCCAGTCAAACCTTTCTCATTAAAAAGGGTCATGGGGAGGTTACTGCCCTAGCTATAGCCCTGTTTGGGATATGTGGGTGGTGTGACCAACAGCCTGCCAATAACCTTTCAATAACTAGAGTTAATCACTCACTGGCCAAGTAGGGGCTCAGAGCATCCTGGCTCTCCCCCTGGCTTTGCCTCTGCTGTCCCAACCTCCTCCTTTGCTCCCTGCAGTGAGCAGGCGTCAAGCTGGAGAGCTCCCAGACCTTTGTCCCTTCCTACTTAAAGACTGGCTCTCCAGGAGGGAGGTCATCTCACCCCGTGGGAGAAGGACTTTCTTCTCTGCTCTGGGAATCCTTATCACAAAGACCAAAGAGGGGGTGCAGCCAGAGAGGGGGAGAAAACGAGGCTGGTAAGACAGCTTTCTGAGCAAACATCTCTGCAGCCAAAAGGAATGGAAAATGTGGTTTTCAGGGAATCTGGGCTAAAGAATTTTTCAGATTCACTGTCATCTTGGTTTTAGACTCTCTTGGTTCAAGGGGTGGCAAACTATGTTATTTAGGGCTGAGCTCTGCAGCTTAATGTCTATTTTTTTTCTGGCAAAAAGATGTTGCCAGGCAGACAGCATGAAACCTCAGCATCAAGGGAACTAGTCTTTCAGTTAATCTGCCTGAGAGGTGTTCATCCCTGAGATATGAGAGCGTCCCATGGAAGAGAGTCACAAGGTTGAATCAGTTCTCCGGAGAGAGGCTAGGTCAGAGACCAGGAACCTATGAGGTGCAAGTTCCTAGCTGGAGAAGTAGGGTGGTGAGGGGTGAGAACTGTGAATCCTAGCATCTAACTGAAGGCTGCTATTTTTACCTTGGGAGGAAGAGAAGTGAAATGGAACTGAGCAGGGAAGGCTATGAAGACCAGATGGCATTTGGTAGCTGTGCTGTTGATTTGAGGGTGTCGAAGAAAACCACACACACCTATAATTCTAGCACTCAGGTGGCAGAGACTATATGGTGAGTTTCAGGTTAGACAGAGCTACATAAATGAGACCCTGTCTTCGAAAAATCATGTACCCAGTGTCTAAATTTTAAGACAGTTTTGCTGTGTGTAGTTGACAGTCACTCCTGATTTGAGCGTGAATCATGCGGACAGTGGTTTTTCCCGGTGTTGGTGACATAGCCCATGACATCAAGCAGAGAATGGAAATAGATGTTGGGTAAATCACTGGAGGAGTCCAATTGGCTGTGCCCCTAGATTGCCCGAGCAGACTCACATCCAGAGGGCCCTCCCCGAAACTGCGTCATTGTAAGTGAATTTTCTTCCCTACTTCCTGCAATTATGCATCCCATAACCTTGTTAGGCTTCATATTTGTTTTTAATCCTCATATATTCCCTTTGCTCTCCATTTCCGCTCTGTGTCTAGCTGGTAATTCAGTTTGTCTGTGGGCTGCTGACGGCTGAGCACCTCATCATGGGCCGACTCTTCCCCCACACGTATGCGACTGTTTGAACATGAGCAGACATTGCTGGCAACATCCGCTTTCTGGACAAAGTCTACCATCAAGAGCATCACCTATTGTCTTTGCTGTTTGGCTCATTGTTAAAATGGAAGCCCTTTCTCTAGCAGGCCCCTGAGCACACAGGCTTCTCCAGCACTCTTTCCTTGTGGGAAATAGTTAATTCCTGTTGGTTGTAGCAGGAATTGCATGAGCTAGCACCGTCAGTCGAGACTTCTTTCAGAGCAGGGCTGCTAGCTGCTCATGGGAAAAGAAAGCCCACCCCGCCCCCAGAACCCTGGATGTAATTCAGAACAGGGATGGGTGCCATTGATGTTAGATCTCTCAGTCTAATAACTTAGAAATGAATCTTTCTTATTTCTTTGGTGTGAGCATCCTGTAGATCTTTGTTGCTTTCCATTAAGAATGTGGGCCTGTGACAGACATTCTCAGATGGCTTCAGCTTGAGCCACTCAGAATATAGAGAGGCCCATATATATATCTTTATAGAAGGTGAGCTTAAAAGACATATCTGATCAAGTATACAAGGACCGTTGATGGCTGGCCAGAATACTAGGGCTCTCTGTCAATGACTTTAGCCCAAAGTCAGGCTCTTGTTGATGGAATCACAAGACTGAGTGGGCCTCCCTCCTCACCAGGACATGCAAAAGCACAATGGAAGGAAATTCAGTGCATCTCCCCTTGTCTCGAGATAATTCAAGACTGGACAACCTTGGGAGCTAGACCTGTTCTAAGATACACTGATCTGGAACCCCATTTGATGATATTCATGCTTTTCCCGACTACTTCTGTCCCAATCCCCAGAAAATCTGAGCCATCTTACAAAACCTCCAATAATTTAGCCTACAGAGTTGTTTTCTTATTTTGCGAAGGAGTTGAGACGTTGGCACTTGTGTTGGAAGGGGGCATCTATTTTTATGACCATCTTCTTAAAGACAAATATTTTCTCTGTCTTCACAATGAAACAGAAGTTTCCCTGGATCCCATTGGATTCTATGTGGATTCTGAACTTCAGATAGCAGCTAGCATGAATGTTTGGCTTTTGAAGTCCTATCTCATTATATGTGAGGCTGGCCTCAGACATAACCCTTTTGCCTCAGCCGCCCATCTAATTGCATGAGTTTTAATAACAAAAAATTTAAAAGATCCTCTCCATCTCCTGAGCATCAGATTTCAGAGAACAAGAACTTGGCTAGTGTTCAATGTATGCACATTTCCTGCTTGCTTGCATTTATTCATTCATTTCCTGGGCTTGCTGTAGGAGTTGAGAGGTAAAATATCTGTACACCAGACACGATCACATGTAAAGATAAGTTACCTATTGTCATAGGTAACTGTATAATTGTAAACATAAAACTGTGATTCCCAGATGCTTAGTCTGCAAGGTATTTCACTATTTTTAGTTTAAATATATATATCGTTGATTGATCACATTGCATATATGAACTAACAGTGGTCTGGGGAGATAGTTAAACAGGTGAGTGCTTGCTGAACAAGTGTGAGGGTCTGAGCTTAGATCCCCAGCATCCATGTAAAGCCAAGCATGGGGTAATATGATGATAACCCCAACCCTGGAGGATAAAGGTAGACCCCTGGAGCTTGCTGGCCTCAAGTTTCAAGTTTAGTGAGAGGTTGTGTCTTGAAAGACTGAGATAGAAAAAGACACAGGACTTTGATCTCTGGTCTCTACAAGCTTATGCATGGACAACTCACACAGGCATGAGGATGCACTCGCACACGCATAAAAGACCTTGGTTTCATAAATGTTTCACTAACTGGTCCACCAATTTAAAGAACAATGATAAAGGAAAATCAACATGAGTCTCATGGCTGGGGAAGAATCTAGGAAGAGGTTTTATGAACAACTGCATTTTGAGAAAGACTTGAGTTGAGTGAACTTGGAACTCATGAGAAAAACCTCCTCAGCAAGATTGGTAGGAGGCCCACAAGAACTGAGATCTGTACATAGGCCACTTAAAAGTCTGTCAAGCCAGGCTTGACAACACCAGACAGCTAATCATTATGCCGTTCTTACTCCTTGATGACCAAGAATGAACTTGGCTGCTTGGGGAAGGCAGGAATTATTATGTGCATGAAAATCTCTAATAACCCACAAGATACACCATGCAAAGCATGCCTCTTTGCCATCCCAGAACTCCATCTAAGCCCCTTCAGATTTATCATTCATTTCCCCCCCATGTCTACACACATTTATATGTAAATCATCTTAAAATATGCAAATAGAAGCTACGTATCTTCTCACAGCATCTTGGTTTTCTCATTTAGCTGTAATTATGTTTAAATGTGCATGATTTATTTAGCCAGTGTCCTAACATGCATATTTACAGTCTTCAGGGTTTTGCTGGTGCTTGATGTTTGCTCCTTTGAAAGGGGTGTGCTTCCATGTGGTTTTGCTTTTATATGTGTTGCATGACTCCTAGGACTGACTGATCACCGACTCGTGATCTATGTCAGTAATGAGCCTGATTCTGATGCATTAAGAAATGAAACGGAGCCCTTTGTGGTGGTGCATACCTTTAATTTCAGCACCAGGGAAGCAGAAACAGAAAGATATCTCTGAGTTTGAGGCTAGCCTGGTCTACATAGTGAGTTCCTGGACAGGGAACTATGTAAGAGACCCTGTCACACACCCCACTCCCACAAAAAGAAGTGGGAGAGAGGGACCAGTGAGGTGATTCATTGGACAGAAGTGCTTCCTGTTGAAGCCCAAGGACCTGAACTCAGCTGCTGACATCAACATAAGCACATGGGCACGGCAGCACATGCCTGTCATCATCCTAGCTTAAGGATGTGGAGAAAGGTGAATCCCTGAGCTTGCTAGCCAGCTAGTCTGGCCAAATAACAATTAAGAGACCAATCAGAACCAAGATGGAGAGCAATGAAGAAGAGAGTCATTGATATCTTGCCTCTATGGGCACATGCACACATTCTTGTGCACACGTGCATGCATGCACATGTACACACATACACCTACACACTGAGAAACACAATAGGTGTAAACAAATGGGAAAACTGTGCTTCTAGGCTAACTCTCCCTGTCCTCTGGTCGCCAACAATTGATGAGTGATATGGTGAAGTCTTGATGTGAGGACAGCTGCTAGCCCTGCTGTTTAACCGTGAATCCTTGGCTGTGATGCCCCCGTGATAAAGGAGGTGCAGGGCATAGCCAGAAAGAAGAAATATGTTAGGGTTTGTCAAGATGTCTGTGTGTGTGTGTGTGTGTGTGTGTGTGTGTGCGCATGTGCGTGTGTGTGTGTGTGTGCAGGTGTCATTTGGAAAGGCCTCTGGGTTCTCCTTCCAACCCTGCAGCTGCTTTGACTTCACCCACACATGGGGCTGGGAGTCCTCTGTGGGAAGGACAGGCTGGGACAGCAGGAAAGATGCGAATGAGTAGCTCTGCCTTCAGAGAGCCGTGTAGCTGCTTTACTCATAACATAGCAGTTTCAGGAATCCTCTGCTTTCTAAACAATTTCTGCTTTATTCACACTTCAATGAAAAATCAAGTCACACTAAGGGAGGATGTGTTTGACGTGGTAGAGTTGTCCTTTGGGGTGCTAATAAAGAGAAGGCTGGCACGCTAGGAGAAAGAGAGTCAGCTTCTCTCCCAGCTCCTTATAAGCTCAACCTTCTAGGACAAGTGTACGTTGGATGCTTTTTTACGGTGTGAGGACGAGGTTCACACTGAGAGAGTTGGTCTAGTGGGCTGCCATTGGTCTGAGCACCACATCTGTCCACCTGTGCTCCAATCGTGTTGCAGGCTAAGTGAAGTAACTACATAGGTTAAGGGCTGGGGAGAGGAGCAGGCTCTGTGGGATGATAGTCATGAGTGTGCTATACTAGGAAAAAAAGATAAATGTCATGTGTGTCCTTCCATAATGCCAGTAGTTTAAAGGCAGCAATTTGCCTGATCATCCCACTTTCCCTGGTAATCCAGCAAAGGTGAACACAGGTTCCTTTATTCCAATTTTAATTACTAAAATCAACTCTCATACCACACCACATGGTAAATACACATGCACATGCATATGTACACACACACACACGCACGCGCATGCACACATATCTGAGTTACAGAACGTGTGCCAAAAGTTAGACACTGCAAAAGTTCCAAGTGATTCCGGAAGCCATGCGATAGGAACGTAGATGGAGCCTGTGCTGCCAAGGGAAGGACCCCAAACCAGCCGCTGGAGAGCAGCTGCCTCTGGAAGTCAGACTGCTGTGGAGCCAGGCCGCAGTGAGAATGCAGGGTTGAGGCAATCAGTGAGGTGGCAGGCAGCTCCCGGTCCCAAGGCAGAATGGGCAGACGGATGGATGGCAGGTCCGGGCACGCAAACGGAGCAGCAGTTGAGTAGACCAGAAACCGAGCTGAGCTGTGACCTCTGGGAGTGATGGGAGTCCTTTACCTGTTGGTCCTTTGTGTCTGATGACAGGCTGGTGGGACTGTTACCATCACGGGTGGATGCTCACCTGTCTATAGCATCAAGTAAGGGAGTTATACCCTTTCTTCAGTCTTGTGTGTCCAATACGTTCTTGGGCAAGGCTCCTGTGATGTGGCTTTAATATGTCCATGTGCTTCCCCACTATCACCCAGGAAATAATCATCTATCAGTCTGTGCCACATGGTTGGTGCCGGGCAGATGGCGGTGTTTGCAGGTGTATCCAGGCATACAGTCTCCATCTACCCTTAAAACTGAAACCAAAAGCTGATTGCAAACTGGTCTCTCGGGGCAAGGGACATCCCGAAAAGCCTGTCTTTCCCCAGGTGTGGGCTAACTGAGAGCGGGGCCCAGCCTGCGCACAGTAACACAACGCTTGTCACGCTTGCCCAGGGACCTGAGCTCAGTCCTTGGCACCTGCATAAGAGCTGGGTGTGGTGCCTGCCTCGGACCCCAGTGCTGGATCTGAAGAGAGATAGGAAGATCCTGGGGGCCAGATAGCCAGTGCAGAGGGAAGTGTGAGCTCCAGATTTAGTGAGTGATCCTGCCTTGAAAAATAAAATGAGAGCAACTGAGGAAAACACCAGCATTGACCTCTGGCTTCCACACGTACACACTGCATACACTACATACCCAAAACAGAGATAGTAAGCAAGCAAAAATAAATAAATAAATAGAAAATAGAAGAAAAAGGTTAATACCTGCCATCTAATCCTATCAAACCCCTGCTCATCTCAAAGTAGCATGAAACCTGACCTAGCTAGCTTGCCAAAGCCATTAGTGATTGGGAATTGCTTCCTGTGTTGCCGCCTCCTGGATTTTTGCCTTTGTGGCCAGGCCTTTAGGGCCACATCCCAAAGGAACAGGATAAATGGTGGCAGTTAATTGGATCCCTTTAGGAAGGAGGGCCTCCAACAATGCAGAGAGACGCCCTTTCTGCATGGTGAGCCCTGTGGGGTTAATCATTAGACTCTTTAACTGGGGCATAAGTGGAGAAATCGCTGTCTTCTGATTTTAAATAGACTTTAATTTTTTAGGTCAGTTTTAAGTGGACAATAAAACTGGGCAAAAATTGCGACGTTGTCCTATGCCCTCTGATCCCACTGAGAACATCCCACACCGTCACCCAAAGTTAACGGTTGACCTTAAGCGTCACTCCTGTTGGTTTGTATTCCTTGGGCTGTGACCAGTCGACAGTGGCACGCATTTATCATCAGAGTATCCAACAGAACGGCCTCACTGCCATAAAAGACTCTGCTCTGCCCGCTCGTCTTTCCATCTCTCTACCCCCAGCAACCACGGATCTTTCTACCGTCTTCACAGTTTGGCTCTTTCCTGAATGTAATACAGTTAGAACCACATGTGTGTGGCCTCTCTAGACTAGCTTCTTTTACTTAGTAGTATGCATCTAAGGTTGCTCCATGCCTTACAGGGCTGGATCACTCGTTTCTCTCGAGTGCTGAAATGTATCACTATGTATGTATGTATGTATGTACATATATACATATATATTCTAAAAACATCTCATTTGTTCCTAAGTTTTGGTTACTATGAATAGAGCTTCTATAGACACTTGTGTGTAAAGTTTTTATATACATATATAAATTTTCCTACTCATTTGAATAAAGGCCAAGTATGATTCCCAAACTTGGATGTTTAACTTTGTGAAAATAAAATTTTAAATGGTCGCCCTAAGTGCATTCACTAGTTTGCTTTCCCACCAGTGAGGAATGGGTGTCTCTTTCACTCCATATCCTTGCCAGCACGTGGGATTGTCAGGCTTTTGAACTTTGGCCGCTCTAATATGTACATAACTGCGTCTCACTTCTAATTTAATGTACAATCAATGACATGTGATGTTGAACATTTGAAGTCTCAGACTCAACGTTTCCCCCCTCGGTTCTGTCAGCTACACCACCTCCATTTGTGTTTTTCAGTGCTGGGAAATCCATGGAACATGACTGGTAAACTCTCTACCGTGGAGCCAGAGCCCTGGACTCTATTTTTGTAAAGCATAATGCTTTGAATTAAACCCATAAAATGCAGTTAAGCCGGGCATCCTTTGGCCATATGAGTTCACTTGCTCTGTGAGAAAAAGGACCATGTCTATTTTGTTCTGCATATTATTTCCCACCAGTATAATGTCTTTCTCTTAGTAATCCACCAACGGCTTACTGAATATAGTGGTTGAATACAAGTCTCCCAAAACACATGTCCAAATCCTAAACCCAGAACATGAGAGTATTACCTTTTAGGGAGGAGAGTTCTGATGGACATAAGAAAGAGGAGGATCTTGGGACGTTCATCTTAGATCCTCCAGTTGGGCCAGACCAACAGGTATCCTCAGAGGGGTAGAAGAGGAGTAAGAAATGAGACCCCCGATTCAGGGATTGTAATGAGCTCATCAAGAAGTGCTCACAGGCACCAGAAACTGGAAGAGGCAAAGAAAGAACCCTGCCCAAGCCTCAGAGTGCGCATGGATCCGCTGACTTCTGATTTCAGACGTCTGGCCTCCGTGTCCTAGGTGACCACTAACCCACTTTCTGACTCTGCACTTATCTGGTCTGGACATTTGTATGAATAGAATCATACAGTATGTTTGTCTTTTGAGTCTAGCCGTCAAAACAGCGTACTAACAACTTTTAGATACTAACTACAGGGTACAGAGCCAACTACACATGTGTTCTTTTAAGCTTAGTATGCCTTGAATCATATAAAATGCTGTCATTGCTTAGGCATGTCTACAAGAAAATACTTCATAGGGTGGATGAGCCTCTGAACCTGCTCTTCTGTTTAGGAGATGTCAAGTGTGCCAAGTGCCATTCCTGGGGCACACAAGTGTCATGCAGAAGCCACAGATCCAACAAACAGCATTTGCCCCAAGTGAGAAACCTTGAGAAAGCTCAAATAAGCCAGGAGCCATCCTTCCTTCAGTTCATACCCACAGGATCAGCCTTGGAAATACTGGTGCATGTTCAAATTGTGTTTTGAAATATATTTAGTATTCATTTGTCTATCAGAGGCTTCAGACTTGAGTGTTGCAATAGTCTTTTTACCTGGTGGAAACTCAAGGGTCACCTAAAACCAGTTTTCACCAAGTGGTATAGTCCTGTTTATCAGAAAGTAGTTAGTCTCCCCAGCTTTTTCCCTTCTCCGTGCTAGTGGTACCTGTGGTCACAGCTAACCTGGAGAGCATCCACCGATGCTGAGAGCTAGTGGCTAATTCTTCTCATCCTGAAAAGCACTTCCACAATACGTGGTAGGCTCTAGGATCCTATTCCTTCAGTTCCTTTCTTCTGTATTACTACCATGATTTCTCCCTCCTTGTCGTTCTCCTGATGGTTACAAGCCTACTCAGTACTCTTACATTATGAAAAAGAAAAATCAACATAAAATATTTTTCAAATCTCTTTTCACTGCTGGCCTGCATGGTACTGGATTCTGCAGCACCTTCTTAATTGCTCTCCCTCCAACCATTCCTGAGATCCCCACCCTAGCTGTACCCTTGGTATCAAAGGGATGGACCTGTTAGGCATGTAGGTCTATTTTTAAGAATTTTATATAAATAGCATTTGGCTGTGCCACTGGCATTGTCTAGTGCTCCATCCTGCAGCATTGTTCTAAGCTTTGTCTCTATCTGTCAACAGCACAGGTTTTTGCTTTTCCTTAGCATTCAGTCGCATGATGACACCACATTTTACTCACCTTCTGGCAGAAGCTGAGCTGTTTCTAGCCTGGGACTACTATTTAAAAAAAAAATACCTGCAATGAACATGCATACTCAAACCTTCGTGTGACACATGGTCTCACTGGTCAGGAGAAAATGTCTAGGGTGGTGTGGCTGGATCACATGATCAAAGTACGCTTAACATCCTCGGAAACTGCTGGACTTTTCCAGAGTGGTTGTGCTTTTGGATTTCCTCAGTGCATAGGCCGAGCTCCAGAATGTCTTAGGCCTGCCACTGCCTGATGGGTCTGGTTCCGTTTGTCTTGGCCATTCCAGCGGATGTAGGCTGGTGCGCCTCATTCGTTCAGCTCAGTGGTTCCACCTCCTAGTAACTCCCACCACTCTCCCACTGCCCCTTACCCAAGCCTTTGCTCATCCTGTCCTGCAACCTAGACACCTTTTTCCCTTCACTCCTCTTAATCAAGCTGTTTCCCTTCATCCTCAGCCCTAGGGTCTCTGGACCCAAGCGTCTTTCTGCGTGTACTGTTGGGGTTAGCTCTGTGTTGCTGTAACAAAAGACCCTAGAAAAGCAGCTTACGCAGAGGGAAGATTTATCCCGGCTCACAGTTTTGAAAGTTTGAAATCTATAAACCCCGTTGTTTAGGCCTTGTAATGGGTGAGGCAGTATATGTTGGTAGAGGAATGTGCTCACCTCGTGACGGCCGGAGAGCAACGAGAAAGAGAAAAGCAGAACCAATGACCTGACTTCTTTCCACGAGACCCTACAGCCATCAATTCCTGACAGACACCCACTAGAGTGTGTACCCTCGGGAGCTCTGTGGATAACTTTTTGTTAAGGTTTCCCTTTGTTCATTTGTTTTTAAGTGTTTGGTGAGAGTGTGCAGTCTTTTCCTACTCAAGGCCACGCTGACTGCAGATTGTTATATGTAGCAGTTGCTGAAAATGAACTCTACTCTCTTCGTGTGTGTCTTGGAGATTGTAGGTCTGTTTCCTCTTGTTTAAGGAAAGCTGTTCCTGTTGCCATTTTTATTTGGATTTTTTTTAATTGAAAATAATGTGTAGGTGTGGCAATGCCTTTTTTAAGTGAAGAACTATTGTCCTCCTAAGCCTCCTTTGAACTCAGAAAGGAAAATAGAAATGAAGTCAAAGGGACTTGGGAACTTCAAGAGAATTAAATTTGGTTCAAGTGAGGGTTACCCAATCTCTCTTGAAGTTGTGATTTTAAGGCTTCCAGTCTGTGAGCGTTTCCAGTGCTTTAAGGGAGGTAGAATTTGTCATTTATGCCTGTGATATTTTGTTTACATCGGTGGTGAGGAAGGGGCAGAGCTGTGGTATATTCGAGAAGCTTCTGAGAATTTCTCGGTAGTGGTAGTGTTTGCCATCTCCCTGGATAAAAGCTGGATGTAGTCTTACAGGTTCCCAGGAGGGAGGTGGGACCATGAAAAGAGGGGTCTCCAGGAGGCAGTTTGGTAATAAGGGATGGTTAAGAGGCTGTTTCAAAGCCCATTGGAAATCACAGTGATGGAATTCAGAGTGATTGTCCCTGAGGCTTCACAGCCTAAGGATTTGGCCTGCTACACACCATGACCTCTGCTGAGCATTAACCCAGGCACTCCTGTGGGGATACAGCTCCAGATTAATCTGCCACTTGAAGTGTGGAAAGAAAGCACCAGAAGGTGGAAATTCCTGGCAATCAGTTGGCTAATCCAAATAATTTTGAGATAGTCCTTCATAAGAGTATTGCCATAGTTGTGATAAGAAGGTTCATGACTAAAGCCATTGACACACTGGCCTGTGTAGGAAAGTCTTATGTCAGAAGGAGGTCCTGAGCTCCTGCACTGACAAAGGCCAGAAGGGGAGGGATGGAGGGAGACAGGCAGAACACCTCAGATAGGAGGAATGGAGAAGGGGATGGAGGAAAGAATGGATAGAAAAGGAAAGGGAAGAAAGGAGAGGAGAGGAGAGGAGAGGAGAGGAGAGGAGAGGAGAGGAGAGGAGAGGAGAGGAGAGGAAAGGTGCGGTGCAGAGATGGGCCCACTTCCAGTGGCACAGTCTCTACCAACCCTCAGACAATGGGTTGAATTGCAAAGACTGGGCTTGGGTAGCCATGTTGCTCTTACGCTCTCTTTCATAGATCATGGAATAGCCATATAAAGCTCTTTGACAAAACAAATGAGCCTGTGGTTAACAGCCTCATTCATCCACTTTTAGAGAGCATGAACAGCAAACCCTGGTTTCTATCTTATGCTTAGAATTCAAAACAAAGATTGTGTGAGGGCTGGATAAATGGTCCAGCAGATAGTGCACTTGCTGCTCCTGCGGAGGACCTGGGTTCTGTTCACAGCACCCAGGGCAGCTCACAACCATCAGTAACTCTACTTTCAGGGACTCTGATGCCCTTTCCTGAACTTTGCAATCGTCAAGCACATAGTACAGACATATACATGCAAGCAAAACACTTACATATATAAAATGAATATATCCAATACAAAAAAAAAGTTCTAAAACAATGAGGAAAATTTCTTCATTCAATGGCCTCATGAAGGAAAAACAAAATCTTTGACCAAATTCTAGGTTGACTTGACATTGTTATCAGTTTCAACATACCCCACTGTTTATTTTTTAGTTTTCTAAATGAAATTTAATTATGTCTGGCATCTTCCCTACATTTACCAGGAATGACAACAGCATTTGAAAAAAAAATACTTAGTGAAATATTTTATGAGAACAGTTCCTTTTGTGGTTACATCTGAAAACCATCTGATTGTTCAGAAGACGGTTGCAGTGAGAGCATTTAAAGGTTACACGGTTGTTGTCTGACTTGAGTACAGGGTCACTCTGGTCCAGACCAATCCTTAAAATGTGGATTCTGAAGACTCACTGCTTGGCTGAGGTTAGCACCTGACACACACACACGCTACCAACGTGTTCGTTAGGTATAAGCTTAAGAGGCTGCGGGGAGGACACGGTTGACAAAGTGCTTGCTGTATGTGTGGAGACCCGAATCTGGATCACCAGTGCCCTACAAAATATCCCCAGTGAGTTTGGGGCAGAGAGAAGGTGACTCCAGGCAGAGACTGGAAACTTCAGATAACAGATGTTTAGAGGTATAGTTATTATCCTTATTGGGTTATATTTATCTCAGACCTTTGGTTTTATAGTTGGTGATGTACATTGGCCAGGTGGCCAAGGACATCCTGAAGTGGCCCCGGCCGTCATCGCCACCCGTCGTGAAACTTGAGAAGAGAGTGGTTGCAGAATACGGGATGCCATCCACCCACGCCATGGCGGCCACTGCCATTTCCTTCACCCTCCTCATCTCTAGCATGGACAGGTACCAGGTAAGCTGGGGCCCCATTCATAGTCCCCCAACACTTACCTCTAATGGTAGAACGAGGAAGCCGAGCGAGGAGCAGTTCAGAATGTCTCAGATAGCTGCTTTGAGGGACAGTAAGATTTAAGAGGTAAAAATGAGGGAGTCTGGAACCTACAGGGACGTTGATAATTTCTTCATAAAGGAACTGTCTAATTTAGCGCCCAAATCAGATTATCCCTTTGAGTGAGTATGGGCCCCAGAATGAGAGCAGGGTGAGGGCTGCCTGCCGTCATCTCCACACGAACTGTTTACCTCAGCTGTTGCTTAGACAGATTTGCAACAGACACAAAGGATTTATGATCCTCATAAATGATCCCCCAGGGCAAAGATGATCCCACCAAATCCCTTTGCCAGACTCTCCTGACCTGGGGCAGAAGAGAGTTGGTACCCCAAATTACCTCCCAAGGATGACTCTGCCCCTGGTTAGGGACCAGTTATTAGAAATGATGACTTTTTTTTCAGAACCATATAAATGACAGGAGATTAATAAATGTTGAAAATAGAAGCATTCCATATAATATCTGTTTAGATGATAATTATAGTAAGACCTTTTCAAAGTTACTTGATTGCTGCGAGGAAGGTTTTTTTTTCTGTTATGGAGACATGTCGCTTTAACTTAGAGTTTAATTTCATAAATTATACTCACTAGCTGTTGGGAGTTTTAGATTTCATCGAATCTGTTGGTCTCATAGCTAAAGGGCAACAGTGGGCCACCCTGATCTTTGCCGCAGATATGCCCAGGCTGCTCCATATTCCAGGGTTCTTCATTCAGACAGCATGGTTAGAAGTCAGGACTGGATCGGGTCTCAGCTCTACCTCCAGTCTTTTTCCTGACCTAATGGACATAGATCCATTTCCTCAATGAGACAAGGATACTCATTAGGAATGTATCCAGCTACTTGTTTAACACTGTGTTGTAACTTATTAAAATGCCACGCCAAGACCCACATATATCGGGCATCTCCAGAACTGTCTGAGTTCATGCTGACTTTTGAGCTGGGTTTCACACATACTCCACTGCCCAGCAGGACACAGCAGACCCAGGCCCAGCCCAGTGTGCAGAGTGTTCTCAGTGCACAGAGAGATCTGTTGCGAATGTGCTGTCGTTTAGGGCAGAGATCAACACAGACCATCACAGTGGCAGGAATGTATGGCAATGGAGGGTTTTCACATCCTGATGGGCAGGAGGCATGGGGAAGACAGAGATTCTATCAGCATGCATAAGTGACCTTCATTCATTGGGGCACTCCTCTCAAACTTTACATCACTGAAATTTACATTAAATAGTGCCAGACTACAATGACCAAACATTCACTTGGTGAAGTATTTTATATTGAAACCAAAGTACACTCTATTTGGTTTAATCTTAAGAAAAGCCATTCCGCCAACACAAATAACTCCAATTAAACCAGATTAGACCAAATTAAAATGCCCATGTTTAATAAATGGAACACTCTCTGGTGGACCAAGACAACATGGCGGGAAGAGGAGCCCACACAAACCCCGGAGACCACATGTTCCTTTTTCTGGCATGAGCCTAAATAGCCTGAGGAGTGGTCCTGACCCTCCCCAGGGAGGGATCAGTGCTTGGTAGGCTGGGATTTGGAGTCTGGGCCAGGGACTAGAGTGACATTTCCAATCATTCATCCCTGACTCCTTGGATATAGGGGTGTTAGAGGGCTGGGGTCTCACTTTCAATCAAACACACTCCAGTTTGCCAAACTGAATGCCATTCTAATCTACTAAAAGGAGAAGCTGGCTCCAGAAAGAGAGCAATAACAATTTGAACACTCGCTTCAAAATATTCCCGTTCCCTTTGTTTCCATTGTACAAACCTAAGGTCATTTTGACATGGCCTCTAGGCCGCCATCTTGCCTAGAAGCCTGACAAACTACCCAGTTAAGATGTTCCTTCTGGCTCATATGATGTCATAGTCACCCTAAGGCCTGAGGTGTCATATCTTTCCTACTTAGCTTTTCATGATAAATACACTCAGCTACCTGGGTCTATTTACTCCCAAATAACTTTAAATGTGGATTTACTTATTTATGTGTGCATTGACTCTCATATCTGAATGCATAAACCTATTCACTTTAAATACTTTCTGATGTAAATCTGAAACTAAGTCAATGAAAAATCTTTAAAGAGAAACTGCCAGTTGGGGGTACAAACATTTATAACCCCAACACTGAGGAAACTGAGGTAGGAGGATCATGTTTAAGGCCAGCCTAGGCTACCTAGTAAGATCTTGTCTCAAAAACATATTCTTTGAAAAGAGAATGTTTTCAGCTAGTGTTACTGGACTCAGTGTTACCTGGAGAAGAACAGAAGATCATGGCTCCTGGTTCCGACTGAGCGACTGAGTGTGTGACTTTGTGTACATCTCTCTGGCTTCTGTTGTAAGACTCAGATGTCATGACTAACAGGAAAGTATCCTGTGTTAAAATCCAGTGTGGGGGCTGGAAAGGTGGCTCAGTGGTTAAGAGCACTGGCTACTCTTCCAGAGATCCTGACTTCAATTCCCAGCAACCATATGGTGGCTCACAACCATCCATAATTTGATCTGATTCCCTCTTCTGGCATGCAGACAGAACACTGTATAAATAATAAATAAATAAATTTAAAATAAAACAAAATAAAACCCAGTGTGGCCATGACTTACCATCATGGCCATCGACTCAGGCATCACTGTTACACAACAGGACTGATACGGAACCTACTACATGCTAGGGTCATGTGAAGACCTAGACTGGGCAGATCAGTGCTGTGTCTGCTGCAGATGCTGGTGTATCTGTTCCTACTGCTACAGAACAGCCTGCTATTGGTCAAAGCAAGTATATTATATGTCCATGTCCTGATTCTAACTGTATCCATTCCTTTTGTGGCTCAGGCTTAGCCAGACGCCTGTAGCTATTCTTCCTGCCCACCTGCTGATGCCGAATTCAGCAGCTGCTGGACGGATGCTGTGATGTCTGTGGGCCCCTTCTTCAGCCCATGATTTCTGGGGCTTCTCAAAAGGAGGAGTTTTTTGCTGGGTCCTCAGACTCTACAGTGCCGCCCTCTATCTTACTTCTTAGTCAAGTTGTTGATGTATCCAGCTCTGATTTAAAACAACCTGGCAGACTCTGTGACGTGCCAAATGTTCGGTGGCTTTCTCTGGTTGGTTGCAGGTGGTTTGGGTCCTGCCAGGATGTTTCCAAGACTTTCTGCGTCCCCAGAAAACCTCCCTCTATCCAGGCTTACCAGGATATTTGAACAGGAATGGGTTGGTGACCTTTATTGTTTATAAGATCAAGAGCGATGATAAACGAAGTAAAACTGGGAAAGGTTCCAATCCTGTACTTGCCTGTGGCTGTCTCTAACCACTCCCTGAGTCCATTCACAATGACTCATCTCTCTGCTAAACTTGGGCAAGCTGGGTTGGATGGGAACATGGCACACCACTGTATACTTGGCTAAGTACCATTGACAACGTAGTATCCATAAATGTGTCTGAGGTATACCACTCCCTGTGGGTCCTACTTTTTGTGTCCCCTGAGGAAGTCCTTTGTAGGCATCAGGCTCCACCAGAACCTCACTGGGCTGCCCTCCTTAGGAAGCCTGAAGTATAAGGAACACTCTGTGTGGCCATAGGGTTGGTTGGTCATCAGGATGTAGGTGATAACTCAGATTCTGATAGTCAATATATTTGCTAAATGGTAAAATAAATAAATAGTGAAAGAAAAGTTTTCCATGAAAAGGGCTAGCCCCAGTTCTTCTGTGTATTATTTACATGTTTATAGGCTGGGGAACTTTCTCCAGAACTGTATTTCTAGGCATTTTTTTCTTACCTGGCCTGATTTTAAAATGTGATGATTAGATTGCTGGTCCAGGGAAAACAAAATTTAGACTAGCAATTATGTACAATAAACCCCATTCACTGCTATGACATCAAATCAGTTTATTCTGGCAGAGTCTTGGCTACTCAGGAGCCATCACAAGAGAAAAATCACCGGTTCAAGCTGGACCACTAGTAATTTAGAGACTACCTTGTGCTGAAAAATCAAATAAACAAAGGTTAGTTGTAGAATGCCTACTTGGCTCTAAATTTAATCCATAGTAAAAAGACATACAGAGAGATAGAGATAGATAGATAGATAGATAGATAGATAGATAACTCATAGGGTGGGAGAGAGAGAGAGAGAGAGAGAGAGAGAGAGAGTAGCATTCATCTGAACATGATCTAGTCTTATTTTCTCTTTTCCTCTGCAGTACCCTTTTGTTTTGGGCCTGACGATGGCTGTGGTGTTCTCAACGTTGGTGTGTCTCAGCAGACTCTACACCGGGATGCACACGGTCCTGGTAAGGCTGTGGTGACAGGCCTCATGACTGAACTGCATTTGGTCTGAGTGTCTGTGTGTTATTAAGCAGCTTACTTAAGCTTAGCTCATGGGTTGTATAGCTAGAATCCAAGCTACTCAGGAATCTGAGCCAGGAGGATCCCAAGGTCTATGGAACGGAGGAATGCTATCTCAGAGTGAAAAGTAAAAAGGGTGCTGGAGCTTGCAGTGTCCTGCAGGCTTGTTAGATGGGGCAATGGGGGGATGAAGAAATGCAAGACTCTGAAATGACAGACAACCCTAGAGAAAGCTGGGATCAGGTGAGCTGTGCTCATCCTGATGGAGGCCCCTACTATACTCAGCACGTTTATCCTGTGCCCACAAGGAAGAAGAATTAGTCTCAGTGGGGCATCTCTGGAAGGGACCAGTTTTACTAGGTGAGGTTGGGGAGCTTTAGTTTCTTGTTTCTACACACACTGTCAACATCGCAGGAAGGCTTTGCAGTTTCCATGGGTCTAAGGCATTGGGGTCCCTGACTTGGCCGTGCCAACAACACACATTCACCAGTTCCTAGTACTGCAAAATCAAAAATCAATCAACCATTATGGAAAGTCTCAGAAAGAGGGAAGGGGAGGAAAGGAAGGGAAGGGAAAGCAGACTAGGAAAGGAAGTAGTAAGACATGGCAGAACACACCTACATTCTCAGCACTTGGGTGATAGAGACAGGAGCTTGAGGTTAGTCGTAGATATATAGTGAGTTCCAGGTGGGCCTGGGGTACATGAGGTTCTGTTTGGAAACAAAACAAAACGTTTTAAAATAATGCCACCTGGGTAAAATATATAGTTACTGGAAGTTGTCACTTTTAGTAAGACAGACTATCTTACTGAAATAACTGAAGGAAGGAAGTATTTTTTTTTTTTTGCCTCATGATTTGGAAGAGCACATTCTACTTCAGCAGGGGAGACAGGAGATTCATGGAGGCAGAGGTGTGTGGATGGGACCCCTCTACCCCACTCCACCCCAACATAGCAGGAGTCAGAGAGAGGCTAGGCAAGAAGCAGGTTCAGAAATGAACCCTTACGGCTCTCTCTTCAGCAACCCAAACCCCATCTTCTAAGAGGCTGCACAACTTTGGAAAATAGCGGCTCTAGCCTAAGACTAAGTCTTAAGCACATGAGCCGATGGCGGATGTTCCATATTCAAGCCATAGTATGGTACTAGATTCAGACATTGGAGACAGTCCATGGGCAGCCATGGCTCAGGCAGTTTCTTTTTGTTTTCTTTTTTTTTATTATTTTTTTATTGATTAAAGATTTCTGTCTCCTCCCCGCCATTGCCTCCCATTTCCCTCCCCCTTCCCCAGTAAACTCCCCCTCTCTCATCAGCCCAAAGAGCAGTCAGGGACTGTGGGGAGTCCAAGGACCTCCCACCTCTATCCAGGTCTAGGCTAGGCTCCCACACAGCTAGTACGTGCAGTAGGATCAAAACCCAGTCCCATTGTTCTTGAGTTCTCAGTAGTCCTCATTGTCCACTATGTTCAGCGAGTCAGGTTTTATCCCATGCTTTTTCAGACCCAGGCCAGCTGGCCTTGGTGAGTTCCCGATAGAACATCCCCATTGTCTCAGTGTGTGGGTGCACCCCTCGCCGACCTGAGTTCCTTGCTCGTGGCTCTCTCTCCTTCTGCTCCTGATTTGGACCTTGGGGTTTCAGTCTGGTGCTCCAATGTGGGACTCTCTCTGTCTCCTTTCATCGCCTGATGAAGGCTAATATCCAGGAGGGTGACTATATGTTTTTCTTTGGGTTCACCTTCTTATTTAGCTTCTCTAGGATCACTAATTATAGGCTCAATGTCCTTTATTTATGGCTAGAAACCAATTATGAGTGAGTACATCACATGTTCATCTTTTTGAGTCTGGCTTACCTCACTCAGGATAGTGTTTTCTATTTCTGTCCATTTGCATGCAAACTTCAAGAAGTCATTGTTTTTTACTGCTGAGTAGTACTCTAATATGTATATATTCCATACTTTCTTCATCCATTCTTCCATTGAAGGGCATCTAGGTTGTTTTCAGGTTCTAGCTATTACAAACAATGCTGCTATGAACATAGCTGAGCATATACTTTTGTTGTATGATAGGGCATCTCTTGGGTATATTCCCAAGAGTGGTATTGCTGGGTCCAAAGGTAGGTTGATCCCGAATTTCCTGAGAAACCGCCACACTGCTTTCCAGAGTGGTTGCACAAGTTTGCATTCCCACCAGCAATGAATGAGTGTACCCCAAAGGCTATCATTGGTGTTTTTTATTTTAGCCATTCTGACAGGTGTTAAGATGGTATCTTAAAGTTGTCTTGATTTGCATTTCCCTGATCGCTAAGGAAGGTGAGCATGACCTTAAGTGTCTTTTGTCAGGCAGTTTCTTATCAAGTTGGTTTACCACAGGCACAGCAACCAGGGCAGAGTAATCATCCAAGCTCAAGGATATGAGAGAATTCTCATTGGTCTCACATAGGTGTTCAGCGAGTGTACAAGGGTCCCCATTGTCCTCTGCTAGTCAGAAAGGTTGAAGTCATAGCTTCCTCTCTTTTTATGCAAGTCTAGGTTAAAGAGGGTGTTGGAATCAGAGAGTTTCCATGTTCCTTTAGAGGTCAACCCACCCTTCTACCATGTTACAGATTCCCCCGCCCCAGGGTTGCCATAGTTAGTATGGTAACAGGTCCTTGGGTATTCAGGGCCCAATGCTCATCCAGCCAGAGAGCGGCAGAGCATCGAGCATAGCCTTGGTTTGCTACAGGGCCACCATTTCCCTTTCCACTCTGTATAAGAAAGACACCTTTGAAAAGAAATGAGCCTTTGATTGCTGTATTCATCTTGTGAAACTTCAAGATGACGTTAGCCAAAGGCCTGGTCAAGGAAGGCCATCTTCCCAGGCCCAATTGAGTTTCTTCCTGGTGACAGGAATGAGTTATCCTGTCACAGTGGAAGGATGGATCATCGTGGGAGAATGTAAGGGGGGGGGGGCACATGAAAGCAACTGGAAGCATCAGGGGAGGCAGGGAAGGTGTAAAATTAAATGCATAGGAAGCTGGGATGAGGCTCAAACAGTGAAATGCTTGCCTGGCATGCACTAAGCCCTTCTTTCCATCACCAGTACTGAATAAACGTAGGCATGGCGGTACACAACTGCCGTCCCAGAACATGGAAGGCAGAGGCAGAAGGATCAGGAGTTCAGGGTCGTCTTCAGTTCCATAGCAAGTCAGAGGCCATCCTGGGCCACAGGAGATGGTGTTACTGCAGTACTTTAAAATTAAAATCAAGACAGCAGTTTCCACAGTAAACAAAGTAAGGTATAAATGAAGGAATCTGCCCCTGCTAATCCAGCCCCCAAGCAGTTTACGGTTTGAGTAAAAGGGAGCCCAGATGTGAGAAATACCAAAGAAGCAGTTAAGAGTCAGTGTTCTTCCACCTATCAAGATACCATTCCTGCTCCTCTGTCCCAGCATCTGCTGGCTTCTGAGATGCAGGGGAGGGGAGCTGAGCATTCTCAATTCGCCACACTGCTTCTCCACATGACAAAGACGTTCTCTGCAAATCCCTGCCTAGACCTCAGTGTGGTACCACACAAGCCTCTCCTGGGTGTTTTGGCATTTCTTTTATCTGGTGCTACTTTTTTAATTTCCATAGGTTTCCATTTTGAAGAAAAAAAATTGATCTCAGGTTAAAATTAAAACCAAAGAAAACACAGGAATGCGGCGCTCCAGACACACAGAGAGAAAACACGCAAATCCATTTTAGTGAAGCCCAGTTACTTTTTTTCCCCCTCTTTTCTTTTTAAGTGGCTTTTGGAGACAGAGAAGCAGATATTTGCGGGAAGATTGATTGGGCCGCTCATTTAGATGCAAGGGATGGGTTGCAGCCATTCTTTGGGAAGGAGCTCTCCAGAAGAGAATGGAGTGAGGGACCAACACAACTCCTGTTCTTCCCTGGTCTTCTCCCGCTGTTGGGCCCCACTGGCTTTCTTCTGCCTCACGAAGACCTTGGCTCAGGCCCAGAATGCGTCAGGCTACAGCACTAGAGCTGAGCTCGGGGCACTGTGAGTCATGACACCCTGGCAGCAAAGGGAAGAGTTTGCAGAGTGGGACGGTGGAAAATTCTAGGTTACTGTAGTTCTTTTCAGCAGCAGTTCTGATGGGCGTCAGGCTGGGAACAAGATCTAGGGGATTAGGGATATTGAGGGGAGCAAAGGCACCCACTCTCCTGGGTCTCTGAGTCTACTGAAGGAGGCAGATATACACACTGGTGATAACTTGTCACAGATGCTATAATTAGCAAGGCACAGCCGGACGGAGCCAACTAAGATAATATGGTCTCTTTCCAGGACCCCTCGAAACGATCGATAGGAAGCAACACTGACAGTATCCCCACTCTTGCTGCTTCTTGCAACCCTACAGGAACCCTTCCCCTTTTTATTCTCTGACAGTTTCACACACATGGATGACACATTTTAGTTGTTTTCACCTCTATCCCTCCTCTCACTCCCTCCAACTGAAACCCTGCTTGTCCCCAAGAAGTCCCCCACTTATTTCCATGTATTTCATGTGTTTCGCTCTGGATCTAATTAGAGCTCCTTGCCCAGGGTAGAAGGTTATCTCCTTCTACCGGACAACTTACCAGTGGCTACACCACTGAAGAAACGGACTTCTGCTCAGCCAGCAACCATTCACAGCCAATAATCCCTCCGGAGACGTGCGGTTTCCTGGGTCCCTCCATAATCCCATGGAAATCTTAAAAATACCTCTGGACCTACGCCCACAGTCATAGCAGCATTCGTCACAATAGAAAAAGAAAAAGGAAGAATGTAGAAGCAGCCTGTGTCTACGGGTGAATGAATGGATAAACAAAATGTAGTCTATACCTACAGTGGGATATCGTTCAGCTTTATATAAGCAGGGAGCTATTGATTCGTGCTGAGTCCTAAGTGTCAGAGGTATCGCGTTAAGTGAAAGAAGCGAGTAACAGAAGGGCAAATATCGTACAATTCCACTTTCCTGGAGAACTCCGAGTAGCCGTTTTAAAAGGCACAAAAGTCCACTATAGTTGTTGCCTGGAACTGGGTAGGGGGGCATAGAATTTATTTTCTGAACATAGAAGATCAATTTTTGTCTAAGAAAAGTTCTGAAGATGCATGCTAAGCAAGGTTGCACAACAGTGTTAGACTTGATTCCACTTTAAACTGGTGAAGATAGTGACATTTATATGATGTGTGTCTAAAGTAAAATTAAAAGTTTTACTTGGGAGCTGGGAAGATGGGTTGGTGGGTAAAAATGCTTGCCACACAAGAATGATGACCTGGGAAACCCTTGAACTCAGAACCCATGAAAAACCTGATATAGCAATCCCAGAATTCCTATGGGGAGATAGGAGAGAGATGGAGACTCCCTGGAAACCCACAGACTATCTACCCTGGTGTAGGTAGCAAAAAAACCAAGTGACTCTCAAACAAGATGGAAAGCAAGGACTGATACCCAGGTTGTCCTGTAACCTTCACATGTGTACACACTAATATTCTCACACACATGAATACACACACGCGCACACACATACACACATGCACACGCACACATGCATCTTGCTTAGAGCATGGGTCCTGAGCTGTACAAGCAGCTCCCTGGTTTATTTTAATTCAAAGTTGAGAGGCACTGAATGGATCAAGGATGATCATACCTGGTGTGGGGTGGACACGCACCTAAACAGGATCAGTTGTAAGATGAAGAGGAGGTGGAGACAGCCACAATGCTCAGGGCATATGAATGTGTCCTTGAGGTGACTACTGATTTATATTAATGGTCATTGGCACAGAAATGGGAAGAGTGACTTCCCCGGCAGAACCTCTTTCTTGTCAGTTTTGAACACCTTTGTCCAGGGCAAGGTTTTCTTGACAAGCCTTAGTTAGACTCTTAGACCCAAATAAAACACAGAGGATGGTAAACCTGCTTAGCTATGGCACCATCCTTGCCAAACCAGCTCTGGCCTTGTCTCGGGGAAGGACCTCCCGATTACCAATATACCCATAAAAGAAACATAGGCAAAACCCTAGCCCTTTCCTCCCACGCCTCTGCCATCCAAGTAGTCACCATGACGAGTCACACGTGTGACTCCTAAATGTGTCCTCGCACCACCTTCGGGATATTATTCATGATTACCTGTTCCGTGCACAGTGAAATTGCTCTCCGCTGCTGGGTGTGCACGGTGACACAACTCCATCGAGGTTGGGCAGCTAGATGATGCATTCAGGGGCCTTTGGAGATGTCAGTAATGTCAGCCCAAACATGGACATAAGACTCAGGGCCACCACCGACATCCACAGGGGCCTTTGGAGATGTCAGCACTGTCAGCCCAAACATGGACATAAAACTCAGGGCCACCACCGACATCCACAGGGGCCTTTGTCAGCAATGTCAGCCCAAACATGGACATAAGACTCAGGGCCACCACTGACATCCTTGACTGGTTAATGGTGCCATATCCAGAGCCATCCTACCTCTAGGTTCACCATTCAAGAGAAAACAACAAATCGGGGTCCCTTCTTGCTTAAGGCAGTTTGTAGAGTTCTTCATTTCCCATTTGCTGCAGTGAAAAGCATCTGAAATGATGCACTGACTTGCAGAATCCTTGTTTTTTCTTGGTGTTTAATTTCATGTTTGAAGAATAAACCAGTTCTAGCCAATTTGAGGCAAGTCAGGAGGGAGGGGAAAGAAGAAGAGAGAAGAGGAGGAGAGAGGAAGTAGCTTGAAGAAACTGGACTAGTTTATAGATAGCTAGTTCACACAGCTCAACATCAAGGACTGGAAGCAGGCGGCAGTGAGGAAGCTGGCTGCCTTTACCACATCACCGTTGGTGTATCCTACCTCCCACCAGCTCTCAGATCAAAACCTGGGTGAATGTATATGAGACTTTGTTTGGACCTGATATTTGGCTTTGGGATGGGGTTCAAATGCAAGGATGGAATCTTGGGAGTCATTCCTGCGGGCTGCAAAGGGGTGCCCTGAGAACAGAGACTGGAATGTACCCAGTGAGGTCAAACATCCACTGGTCACCATCGGCCTGGTCAGGAATGTAAATAGCAGATACCAGTTCAACCCCAGCTAAGCCTAAAGGAAAATGCATTGGCTTTTGTAACCATGGTAAAAGGAGGCACTAGTGGTGATTGGAAGGGAAAGGTCTGATGTCTGGACCTTCCTTCCCAAAGCTCTTTCTCCTTTCAGCTCATCTCTGCACAGAGAATTTACCCTTTTTGGCTGGTCAGCTCTTGCCCTCTGGCTGTTCTTTAACCTGAAGCCAGAGCCTGAGAACTCTGGGCTTAGATTGCCTCACTTCCTCTCAGGAAAGGAAGCCTGTGATGAGAGTTTCGAGAAACATCGTATTGGACGGTGACTCCCTCTGCTGCATCAGCAGGCCAGGGGCTGTCTGGGATTATGCCATCCGGCTTAGGAGCCAGCCTGTTTAGTCAGAACCAGAACTGGGAGGGTCAGGGTGAGAGCCGTCACGCCTAAGCAGGAGCATTCTCCCAAGTAAAGCGCTCTCAGTTATGGGGAGACGATAACAAAGTCCAGTGCGTCATTTTTCCTGCTCTGTCAAGGACTCAACAATTAGAGCCAGCACCGTGTCTGTACTTGTGCAGAAGGCTGGCCACACTGTACTATTTGTGATGTCCTGAATGATGCAACTGCAAAGGACCAGTTTTAAATCCATTGAGTGATGAAGCAACATCCCAACGTATTAACTGTAAAATTAGCCTGACGTGTTTGTTGCTAGGCTAGCGGACATGAGAACTGTGAACAAATGGCAGACAGTCCCTTATTTTGTTTTCAAATAATCGAAATGCTTCTTTTTTTTTATTGTCTCCAAATTGTTTGATCTGTGGGTAATTATTTAGAGATTTGGTTTAATTTTCTTACTTCTCTCCACCCACCCCCCAAGTGATGTTTTAGTTTTGGTTGACGTTTGGAGGATGTTGAAAAGGATTGTCAAATATTAAATTATCTGCAGACTATAGGAGCTGTGTTCTGGCTCTGGTCGACAGTATTCCGGGTATGTTTTTCATGTTGTTTGAAACCAGTTATAAAAAGGAAAGAACTTATTTTAAAGTGCCTCATTTAATACTAGGAAAGACCCAATTGCAAGAGAAATCACGCCCTACCCAGCCCAACTTTCTGGTAGACTTGGGTAAGTCTGTTTTTGAGATAAAGAGGGGACTTTAGTTGCCTTTTTGAGCCCCTGTCACCATGTTATTAGGTCTATTGTCTCTCTTTGCCCTGGGGGCAAATATTTTTTTATCCTTTTGTCAAAATAGAGAATTATTTCTGGTTTCAAAAGCAGTAAGTGTTCACGGTACTTCAACCTCTGCTGTTTATAAAGTGTGGGGTTGTTTTCTTCTTTCTTTAAGACAAAAGCACTCAGTGTTATTCAGTAACCAGGAGTCCAGACAGCCGTTGTTGGGGACAATAAGGTAAACTGAAGGCATTTGATCAGAGAAACGAAAGTCAGGGCTTAGCTCAATATCGGGCAAGAACTGTGATATGCAATCCCAATACCAAACATAGACAAATTCTTTTTTTTTTAACTTTGCTTTTTCAATGCTGATCCCATAGCCAGCTGTTTTCTGCCCTGTACATGTGGGATGAACAAGGTCTAAGAAATGCTTGGCCCTAGGAAAAAGCTGAGCAAAAAGCCCAGGGCGGAAGGCTGGGAATAAGGCTCCCTGTCATGGCAGGACTGCAACTGGACTCCCAGAGCAGGCCTAAGGATGCCGAGACAAACCTCTGAGGTAACTATTGGGAAACATGCAGTTCGTAGCTGTGAGAAGGCCACAGGTGCTTCTTAAACCCAGCATTTCCTGTAGGTCATACTGAAAACATCTCCAGTTTCCCCAAATAAAATTTAAAGGGCCATGTTCAGGGACAGAGCATGGATTGGGACCTAGCATTTCTGCATGGTGTGTCTGAATGTTAGGTGAGTCCAGTCCTGGGAAAAGAAGTAAGAAGAAGGGATTGGCTGAAGTTCTCACAGGAGCAGGCTTCCTAGTGTGGGTTTTCTTTAAGCGGGCACGCCCTTTCAGACTGTGTTGCAGAGTCCCTGGAGGATGGGGCTTCGCTTAAGCCCATGTCCCTCTCCAATGGAAGCAGCACGGTCCTTGAGTTTTGTAAAGTTAACTTTTTAAAAACGAGTTTGGCTTTTCCTTTATTGACATAATTGAAATAAAAAGCTCTTACGGCCGAATTTGTACCATTAGTCATTGCTTGCTTGCCACACTGGAGGGATGAAATGATGAAATACAAGGACCGGGTACAGTTCTTCAATGAACTTCAGAAGCCTGAAATAAGGTCTGTTTCTGAGTCACATCAGATCTGAAAGCAAACGGTCTCCTTTGTCTTCTGAGGCAGCGGTTCACCATCCTTCTGCCCCAAACTGAGCTCGGACAGTGCTGGGATTACAGGCTTCAGCCATCACATCCAGCTTGAGGACAAATGTCAGTACCGTGGCCACCATTTCAGAGGACAGACATTCCTCAGAGGAATCTCAAATGGCTCGAGGCTTTAAAGAAATGATTTGTTATTGATTATTGATGTGTTGGGGAGGTGGATGTGCACGTAAAGGGTACCAAGGTCAACGGGTCCCCTGGAGCTGGAGCTGGAGATGGGTCCCCTGGAGCTGGAGCTGGGTCCCCTGGAGCTGGAGCTGGGTCCCCTGGAGCTGGAGATGGGTCCCCTGGAGCTGGAGCTGGAGCTGGAGATGGGTCCCCTGGAACTGGAGATGGGTCCCCTGGAGCTGGAGATGGGTCCCCTGGAGTTGGAGCTGGAGATGAGTCCCCTGGTGCTGGAGATGGGTCCCCTGGAGCTGGAGATGGGTCCCCTGGAGCTGGAGATGGGTCCCCTGGAGATGGGTCCCCTGGAGCTGGAGATGGGTCCCCTGGAGCTGGAGATGGGTCCCCTGGAGCTGGAGCTGGGTCCCCTGGAGCTGGAGATGGATCCCCTGGAGTTGGAGCTGGAGATGAGTCCCCTGGTGCTGGAGATGGGTCCCCTGGAGCTGGAGATGGGTCCCCTGGAGCTGGAGATGGGTCCCCTGGAGCTGGAGATGGGTCCCCTGGAGCTGGAGTTACATGTGGTTGTGAGCCACCTGGCACAGGTGCTAGGAACTTAGCTTGGGTCCCATGAAAGAGGAGTACAGACATGAATGCTGAGTGACCTACTCAGTCCCAGTGTGTGTGTGTGTGTGTGTGTGTGTGTGTGTGTGTGTGTGCGCGTGTGCCTGTGGGCCCAGAGGCCCAAAAAGGGCCCAGCATTTCCTGGAGCTAGAGTTATATATAGGTGGTTATGAGTCACCTAGCATAAGTCCCAAAAACCCAACTTGGGTCTTTTGAAAGAGCAACAAGCTCCCTAAACTGCTGAGCCATCCTCCAGCCCCTCAAATGTTAACGATCAGAAGTTCAACACCATGAAGGCAAAACTGCACACCTTTAATCCCAGCACTCCAGAGGCGGAAGCAGGCAGATCTCTGTGAGTTAGAAGCCAGTCAGAGCTACATAGTGAGACTACCTCAAGGCGAAGGAAAAAGAGTGAGACCCCTTTGGTCTGCCTCAGCAGGATGCTTCCCATGTTCTTCCTGGCACTGCAAAGCCACTTGGAAAATGGATTAGCATAGCCATGAAACAAAGGCTAGCTTACCAGTTAGCAGGAACCGACAGTTCCCCCAAAAGAAATGTAAATAATCAATGAATATTGTAACCTCATTTGTATCTTCAGGGGTGTTTAAGAAGTGATAAAAGAGGGGCTAGAGAGATGGCTCAGCAGCAGAGCCACTGAACCTGCATCTTGTTAGGAGGAGGTGCAAACTGTGGTCTAAGTGTGTGCTTGGATACAGTCAGTCTCTATGGCCCATTAAACTATGAGTCCTTTGAGGACAACAATCTCATTTTCTTTACTTTTCCACGCCATCACCTCCCACCCTAGTTCCCAGCAGGATTCCTGGCTCTCAGTAAATGTTCACTGGATTGTCACCAGTATTAACAGATTACCATCTGTTAATCTATTTTTTTCCATCAATTTCTTTGCAATTTATTGAATCAGACTGAAAAAGATTCAGCTATCGGTCCAAGTTTATCTGATCACCAACTACTTTTTTCTTTAGCATTGTTTTGTTTTGTTTGTGGGAATAATCTTTATCCTATAAAAATATAAAATAGAAAGTGTCATACAATAGCAAATACTGTGTCAGCAAGGGTGCTTGTATCTGTGCCTCTAAATCTCTAAGAGTAGAGGGTGGCAGGCTTAGTGACCTTAGAGTGGAGAAATTATCATCATGAGAATTTAAGCTATATGGGAGACCAATTCTCTCTCTCTCTCTCTCTCTCTCTCTCTCTCTCTCTCTCTCTCTCGTGTGTATACACAGATGACAAGGGAGAGCACTGAATGTTCTGCTCTATTGATATCTACATCATACCCTTAAGACAGAGTCCTAACTGCACCTGGAGTTGGGTGGAGCAAGCCCCCAGCGATCCTCCTGCCTCCACCATTTTATGTGTGTGCTAGGACTGCTCTCAGGTTCTTGTGCTAGGATAGCCCTTTACCCAGTGAGACAGCTCCCCAAAACCAATTTGTGGGAGAGAAGGGCACCTTAGAAGAGGACCTCACAACATGGGCACGCCTCATTTAATTGGTGGGATGACAACGCTGCCAGGAACGGAGAGGGAAGATCTGTGTTCCCTGGTGAACTTAAAAATGTCATGACCACAGGCCCTGCTACCTGGACCTTGGATGAGAGTGTGTAAGCAATAGCGAGAGATTAAAGAGAAGGTTAGCATCATGTGCATAGAATAAGAGACGTGGAGTCTAATCCTAGGAACCCTCACTTTTGTGGTTCAGAAGAGAAAGAAAAATTTTATAAACCATTTTATGGATGCATCATATAAGGAGATCAAATTATATTTGCACAACTCAGGGAACTTCTAGCGAAGAAAGCATGCTTTACTGCATGTAAACACAGCTGGTATTAAGATGCAGCATCGTCAGAAGTCCCCTGTCAGCCTCAACTCTGCATCTCCCTAGAGGCACTGCTCCCCAGATCACCAGCACCGTGCCCTGGTTCAATGTCACGTAACATTGGTGGCGCTGCCTGCCCGCATTGGTGCCTTCCACTCCCCGTTATGTCTGTGAAGTCTTCCCTCTTATTGCATTTGCTTTGTGGCCATCAGCAGCATGCATTAGTAATGGGACTTTTGAGATCAGGTCTGGTTGTATTACCCAGCCTGGCATCAAACTCTTAGGCGCAAGCAATCTTCACATGCCACCGTGTCCAGCAGCGTTTGCTGTTACGTAATATTCAACGATGTGAATATGCTCCACTGTCCATTCTTTATTGATGAACATTTGGGGTGTTTCCAGGGAGACAGTTACAAACAGTGCTACTTTGAACTTTCCTTCCAAGCCTTTTAGCGCAGACAGATAGATGCATTTTATCTGAGTCTGGATGCAAGAATACAATGTATCTCATAAGCTGTGCAAGGCTGGCCATTGTGTGGTGTTGGTTCACAGCCTCAGCAAGCATATGGCATGTCCCTGCCTCCTCTGTCTCCTTCATCTTAGTCATTCCAGTGAGATGTCTCAGTCTCTCATGTGATTTTGGTTTCTCTGAATGATGATTTTTGACCCGTTTATATGTTTATTTATATGAGATATTTTTCTTTGTGAGGTCCTAGTTCCTTTACCCCATTTAGCTGGATCACTTGTCCTTTTATTAGTACTATCAATACATGCTAGTTAAATATATTAGAAATTTTTTCCTACTTTGTAACTTGCTTTCTTGATCCTTATGTTGACATTTTTGGTGAAGAGAGGTTTGAAATTTCAGTGGAGTCCAATTTACGCAACTTTTTAACTGATGGTTACAATTCTGTGTCCTAAGATATTTTTGCACATCTCAAGTCACAAAATATTATTTGTAAAGATTTAACCATTTTACTTTGCTTATTTATTTCTGTACTCCATTTGTAATAGATCTTGTGACATTCCTTCTATATGAATACATAGTCCACTCTAGTCCACTCTGCAGTTAGATGCATGTCCTTTACACACTTATGGGAGGATCACCATCATCATGGGTCAGGTGGCTCTTTTATTCTCTCTGTCATCATTATACTCTATGCTCTTTCCCATTGCTCTAGCTCGCTATCTTCTTGCTGAGTCTACTGTCCTGTAAGTATTGATGGCAGGTGGTGGAGACCCAATAGCCCTCATCCTTGCTCCTCTTGGCTCTTTGTATTTTCATATTAACTTTACACTAAGCATAGCTTAATATTTCGTCCACTGCTGGGCTCTTACTGAGATGAAGTGGGGTGTGCATAACGTCTTGAGGGAAGTGGCTCCTTGCACTGCTGGGCATTCCTGCCTGTGGACATACTCAGATCTTTACTTTTTCTCAGGATCATTGTTGTTTCTGGGTAGAAATGTTACATATCATATATTGTATGACATATCAGATGTGTTTAGAAATATTGCAGCATCTGCTAGACGTTGTTCTAAGCCAACAGTTTTCAACCTGTGGGTCCTGACCCCTTTGGAGGGTGCATATCAGATAGCCTACATATCAGATACTTACATTATGACTCATAACAGTAGCAATTTAGTTATGAAGTAGTAACAAATGAATGGTCGGGGGTCACCACGATATGAAGGGTATTAAAAGGTCAAAGATGAGAACCGCTGTTCTAAGTACCCTACATGAATTAGCTACCCCATAGCATAGTTCGCAGCAACCTTGTGAGGGAGGTCTTGGCTTTACTCCATTTTTCCAAAGGATGAGAAGTTAAATAAACTAATCAGAACTCTCTGTGATTGAGATGTCCGGCCTCACCACAGACACAGCATGGTCATATTTACGTCTTCTCCACACTCTGCAAAGCAGGATGCCAGGAGTCTGGTTCTCAGATGGCAGGAGAACCGCACAGTACTCCCCTGGGGGATCTATTGCTTAGGGACCCAGCATCCAGGGCACAAACCAACGTTCCCCAGGAGCATGAACAAGGGACAACAGTATACTTCCTTTTCCTCTGGGTGTGAACAGTCATGGCACCGAGACCACCAGGAATTCAGATTCCCCTTTGACCTTGGTGTGAACCAGTATCACTATATCCGAATTTCATTTTCAGAGATTGCTGTAATTTAAAACAAAACAAAACAAAACAAAACAAAAAAAAAAACAGCACAAGAGAGAAAGACACCATGTGATTCACATGGGGCGGGGGTTCTTATTGGGGTCAAGGGAATGGGAAAAGGGGAGGAAAGGAGTGGGGAGATCTGCCGCTGGTGACAGGAGCAGGAGGAGAGAGAGAGAAACAGACAGTAAGGGGGAAATATTAAAAGGGAAAGGGAACGTAGTGAATGTGCACAGGAGGTGCTCTCAGTGGCTGCAGCTGAGGACCCCAAGGGCAGGCCAGTACAGATGCCTGAATGCTGAAAAAGAAGACCAGATCATTTTCCAGCACATTCCGAAGCTTTCATTCTCAAGTGTGTTTCAAAAAAAAAAAAAAAAAAGAAAAGAAAAGAAAAGAAAGTGGGAGGCCCCTCCATGCCACGTAAATGTGACCCCATAATGGCTTCTGTAATTTAGCAAGTTAAGACAGACTCGGTCACTCACCGCTGTGACCCTTGTCCCATAGCATCATTTGAGAGTTCGTCGGAAATGCAGTCTCGGGTCCCACCTGGACCTACATTATCAGAAGCTGCATTCAAGGGCTTCCCTGTGGGGCTCTACATAAGCTGCAGTTTGGAAAGCGGTCCCCACACACCCCCAGACAAGGCAGTGCAATGCCGATGACACAAACCTGCACGGGCCTGTTGGACGCTTACATCACATGGAACATGATTCTGCTCTGTTCTCTGGTTACTCTGAGGCCCTGCTGCCCACCCAGGCTTGAGAAAGATCACCGGAGAGTTTGACAGTGTCTTTTGTGTCTCGGGGCAGATTGTCCTTCCTCGTACCTGCCATTCTTGTGAGCTCCTTAGCTGTTGTTGGAGATGATGTTAAAACCTGCCTGGAAACATGTCTGAGCTGCTGTCATAATCCTCCACCCTGCCAAGTCCTGCCATTCATCACAGCGTCACTGTTCATACACGTGGGAATTCGGGGTGGGGAGGTTGGTATGGTTCATAAGGAAAGACTGGTCGGACTCGCTAGACTCTGTGGAGACCAGAGCAGCAAGTGATGACTTCCTAAATCTGGCTAGGTACAGGCCAAGTTTAGAAATGGCCACTGTACCCCAGTATCTTCCTAGTTAATACTGATTTCATAGAAATCTATAAAAATGCCTGATTATATAATTACCGTAAGAAACATAATGCCTGCGTTACTTTTTAGTGTCCCCAAACCACTTAAAGACCACATACAGGGGCTGGAGACATGACCCAGAAGGGAAAGTACCTCCTATGCAAGCATGGGGTCCTGAATTTGCATTCCCTGGTACATACATTTAAGCCAGGAGCAGAAGTACACACCCTGACCCCAGTGCTGATGAGGCAGAGAGAGCAGGATCCCAAAGGTTGAGTGGCCAGCTGGTTTAGGCTGAAGCAGCAGGACTGGGGTCAGTGAGACTCCTTGGCTTTAAAATTCAAGCGAGAGGCCTGGAGGCATGGCACAGTCATCAAGAGTGAGCACTGCCCTTGCAGAGAATCCAGGCTGGGTTCCCGGCATCCATGTTGGTTGGTCCACAACCACCTGTAATTCCAGCTTCAGGAATTTAACAGCCTCTTCTGGTTTCTGTGAGCACCCACATGCATGCAAACACACACACACACACACACACACACGTAATAAAAAAATAATATATCACGAAAATAAATTCAAATAAATTCTTTAATATGAGACACATAATCATCAGAGATAGTTTTACTTACAAGTATTTCAGTCATCTGAATAGCATCAAATATTTAACTGCTTAACAGAACATTTTTTAAAGCCTTTTCAAGTTATATGTTTTCCAAATACAAAGTTCACATGGCCGAAGTTTGTTCTAACATTTATTTATTTTTATTTTATGTGTAGACTCTGGTTTGCATGTATGCACGTGCACCATGTGTGTGCCTGGTGCTCAGAGTCTAGAGGAGAGGGCATCAGGCCTCCTGAGACAAGAGTTGCAGATGGTTGTGAGCCACCATGTGGATGCTGGGAACTGAACCCGGGTCCTCTGCAAGAACAGCCAGTGCTCGTAATGGCTGAGCCATCTTACCAGCCCTGGGCCAAAGATTTTATTGAATTAATTGAATAATGAGTATGGCAGTAAGTTTTAATGAAGAAATCACTAGACCTCGGAAGTGTGATAAGGAAGTACATTAAGGCTGCTGGGCTATATATGAAATGGGGTCTATATCCTATAGGGTCACAAAAACAGCAAGTCTACTCTTTGGCGGAATCATTTTTTAATTATTTTTTGTCTTTTATTGAAAATACGTTTCTTTCTCACATAATATATCCTCTCCTCCCAGTTCACCTCTACTTCCCTCCCATCTAGATCCACCCCTTTCTGTCTCTCATTAGAAAATAGACAGGCTTCTAAGGAATAATAATAAAATATAATAAGAGAAAATAAAAACTAACACACTGGGATAGGACAAAACAACCAGAAGGAAAAGAGCCAAGAAAAGGCACAAGAAACAGATATAGACAGAGAGAACCACTCGTTTACATATTCAGGAATCCCGTAAAAACACTAAACTGGAAGCCATAGTATATACACAAAGGAAGAGAGGGTAAAAAGAGAGAATATACATATAAATAAAAAATCAGATGAAATTTAAAATGGGGGGGAGCCCTGATACAACATTATGGGCAAGTAACCCCCAAATATGCTGTGTGGTTCTTTTTCTGCTGGGCATCGACTGCTGGGCATGCAGCCTACCCTTAAGAACAGTTTATTTCCCTTGGAGAAGACTAAATTTTCATTTGCAAGTGGTTATTAATTGCAGGCTGTTTCTGGGGTAGAGATGGGGGCATGTGTCCACCTCTCCTTTCAGCTCTGGGATCCCATGTAGTGCATCCCGTGCAAGCCCTGTGCACGCTGCCTTAGTCTCTGTGAGTTCATATGTGCACTGATCCTGTTGATTTAGAGACCGTTGTTCCTCTGGTGTCCTCCATCCCTCTGGCTCTTACACTCTTTCTGCCTCTTTCTGCAGGGTCCCCTGGGCCCTGAGGAGAGGGATTTGATAAAGACATCTGATTTGGGGCTGAGTGTTCCAAGGTCTCTCATGCTCTGCATCATATCTGACTGCAGGTCTGTGTATTTTTTCCCATATGCTGCAGGAGGAAGTTTCTCTGATGGTGGCTGAGAATAGACGAGTGTTATTAGGGGTCGTTTTATTGCTACCTTCATTACTATTAACAGTAGTATTTGGTTTTACCCTAGGTTGTCCAACTCTGGTCACCCAAGTGGAGCTCCATCTTGTAGAATGGACCTCAGGTCAAATCAGATATTGGTTGGTTACTCCCACAAGCTTATCTTACAGGGACACCACTGTAGATCAACAGTGACTGGGTCTGTGTCTGGTTGGTTGATGTTTCTCCTTTGGTAGCATGCAGAGGGCTTTCTGTTCCAAAGACACTAGCATGCAAGGGTGAAGGCTCTATGTAGGCACCGGCTTGACTCCTCCGTGTTCAGTGAGCTGTGTAGGTGTTGTCTTCAGCCATGAGGTCTTGCCCTCAGTTTGTAGAGAGCAACCTACAGTCTTGGCAAGAGCTTAAGTTGCTTGGGGGTTCCCATGGAATCCTTGTTTGACAACTCAGATGTAACCACTCATGGGACTGGATACTTTATTTGGTTACAAGAGCTATCCACCTGGGACTCTGTCTCACCCATTACTTGGCAACTTCATTTACATTGGTTTCATATACGTATATATCTTAGTAAGCTTCTACTGTTAGGTTTCCATACTCCTCCTCCAATGGCCCTCAATTTTTGTTGTCTCTCCCTGTGTCCCCTCCCTTGCCCTCGCTCTTCCCTTCCCCCCCCCACCACTTAATCTGCCCATTTCATTCATTCACAGCTATCTGTTCTATTTCCCTTTCTCAGGGAGCTCTCTCTGCCCCTCCTAGTCCCTTGTTCTATTCCTAACCCCTATGGTTCTACGAATTGTAACTTGGTTATCATTAACAGCTAATATCTATAGCAAATACATACCATATTTGTCTTTCTGGGTCTGGGTTACCTCACTGGGGATGATCTTTCTAGTCCTATCCATTACTTGTGAATTTCATGATTTCATTATTTTAATGGCCAGATAATATTCCATCAGCTAAATATACCATATTTTCTTTATCCAGGCAAAATCATTTTCAGGAAACAAAAATCCCATTTGTCTTTTAATAGGACAAAACCCAGCCAGGTAATGTATATTTCAGGGAAGATTCTGAGGATATTAGCATGAGCAAATTTAATGTGATTGGCAATTTTGTTGATTATCTTTTGAGATAACATGTTTGGTATATAAAATATACTTGCCTTCCGGCTCCTGATTGATCTCAGTTTATTTTATTTTTTTTTGAGGGTGCTGTTGGCCTGAGTGTGGGCACACATGCGTGTGGTGCGCTCATGTGCTTGTTGTGCACGCAGAGTGAGGTCAAAGGTTAACATGGGGTGTTTTCCTTGATTGCTCTTGGTTTTATATACAGAGGTGGGGTCTCTTGCTGAATGCAGAGCTTCCCAGTTCAGCTAATCTAGCCACTTTGGGGACTCCCGGTTTGGGATTGCAGGTGGGTCGCCACACCTGGGTGCTGGGAATCTGACTCCGGTGCTTATGCCCCATTGACCATCTCTTCGTGCGCTTGTTTATCCAAGGCAGAGTCTCACTCTGTCATCCACATCGGCCTGGAACTTGCAATCCTCCTGCCTCAGCCTCCTGCGTACTGGGAGTGATAGGCCACCACACCTGACTTGTCTGGGGACCCTCCTGTGTGACAATTGGAAATAAATACTTTTGAACTTAGACATTCCCTTTTCTCCCCCCCCCCATACAAATGCTAATAACATAACACTCAGGTTTCTGAAATCACTGATATGCATATTCATGAGCCCTGTGGCCTCCTGTTGCTGAGGCAGCTACTGAAGCCTGTCTTCATGAGTCTGAGAAATCAAATTAAACCTTTGCTAGCATAGGAAAGCATATTCCGAGATGTTCAGGAGGAAACAACTGACAGATTTGTAGCAACTGTAATCGAGACAAAGGCCAGGTCTGGCTTGTTCCCTGTCAGGGTAGCGCCTTTCAAAGCATTCATCATATCTTGGCTTTGTCTGGGTGCCTGGCTTCAGCGCGCTCTGTGAGGCCATCAGGGGCAGAGCAGACCCTTGCTTGACATTCTCAGCAGGGGATCTGGCAGAGGGGAAGATGCTAGAGTCAGAGTTCCTGGCCTAAATGCCTCAATAGTCCAGGGACCTGAAAGCATTCTTGGCAAACAATTGTGCGAATGGCTGTCTCTGCCCCTCTTTATAGGCAGATAACTTTGAGCAGTCTCGTACTCCATAGTGTTCTTCAGGGGAGATGCTGGGAGACAGGATGAAAAACTTTCCCAGTAAACCACACATGGGAAGAGGATGGAGGGTCAGAATTCACAAATGTAGATAGTTCTTGAGGGGTAAAGGCAAACTGTGGGAATTTCCAGAGATGTTCACCAAAACGTGAGAGAGTTCTTGCAGTTTGGCCAAGGATAAGAAGGCACAATGGACGTGTTATTAGCCTTCTTCGCTAGACTTTGTCCTGATGTTGTTCTCCTCGTCGGAGTCCTCTGTCAACCTCAGGTTATCTATTTTATTTTATTCTCACTTCTGCACATGGCAGAAAGTTTATGATACTTGTCTTTCTGAATCTGTTGCTTACGGCAGTGACATGGACAACCATTTATTGTCCTGAAATGACACGGTTTCATTCTGCTTTTTTGGCTGGATGAAACTCCACTGTGTGTATATAGATAGATAGATAGATAGATAGATAGATAGATAGAGATACATAATATGCATTTTCTTTATCCATTCATCTGTTGGCAGATGCTTTGGCTGATTTCATAGCTTGGCTATTGTGACGAATCTCTTAAAGAATTTTAGCACAACCGGGAGGTGGTGGCGCACGCCTTTAATCCCAGCACTTGGGAGGCAGAGGCAGGCGGATCTCTGTGAGTTCGAGACCAGCCTGGTCTACAAGAGCTAGTTCCAGGAGAGGCTCCAAAACCACAGAGAAACCCTGTCTCGAAAAACCAAAAAAAAAAAAAAAATACTGAGCTGGGCATAGTGATGCATTCTGTCAAGTCAGCACTCTGGAGGTGGAGGCAGGGGGATTGAGAGTTCAAAGTCACCTTTGACTACATAGCCAAGATCAGGAAGCATTTTCTCTAAACAAATACTATTGTGATAGAAAAAAAGAAAAATGTGTTAATGGCAGAAAATTCAGGAAAATATGGCAGTGGGTCAGTAGAAGGTAGTGTTGAAAGGAGGCTGTTAGTTTGTTTCCTGGTTGCCTGGCAGTGAAATAATCACACAGAAACCACATTATCTAAGTCACTGCTTGGCCCATTAGCTCTAGCTTCTTATTGGCTAACTCTTACATCTGAATTTAACCTATTTCTATTAATCTGTATATTGCCCTGTGGCAGTGGCTTACCCGCTAAAGTTCCGGCGTCTGTCTCCAGTGGGGCTACATGGCTTCTCTCTAACTCCTCCTCCTTTCTCCCAGCATTCAGTTTAGTTTTCCCCACCTACCTCTATTCCCTGCACAGGACCAAGACAGTTTCTTTATTAACCAATGGTAATCACAGCATATAAAGGGGAATCCCACATCAGAGAAGTCATCTATAGTATTCCCACACAGGAAACCCACCCATCCTTTTATTTCCTTCTGATATTTCATCCATGGCAACAAGTGTTTGTATATATGCATGCATGTGTATACATACATATGTGTGTATATATGTATGCAAATACTTAAGATTAGACTGTATTCTCTTCAATGCATCTCACTAGCTGTTAAAGTTGAAGCCATGGGGAGGGAAATGAGATTTTTCAGTAATGTGTCTTTTCAAATGGAAAATGTTCTCCTCTATTATTAAATAAGGAAGCAGTGCATTTGCTCATCACATTCTTTGTGTGAGCCGCATATCATGCTCAATCCATGCCTTTTCAGAGTCTGTGATGCTTGCCCCTTTCTTTACCCAAATTTTGCTTGCTTGTGTTTTCTGATTTTTCTCCAGTGAATCATGTTACCTTTGGTCTTAGTTGCATGAACTCAAATACCCCAACAAGACCCATCTTTAAGAGTAAGCTAATCCTTCCCTCCTTCATTCTTCCTGAGACCTAGTTTCATGTAGTCTAAGCTGTCATTGGACTGATAATGACCTTGAACTTTTGGTCCTCCTGCCTTAAGTGCCCTGTTTTCTGGGATGACAGATATATGTCACTATGTCCTAGGGTGATTCTGTGCTGGTTCTGGGGCTTTCTGTGTGTTAGGCAAGCACTCTCCCAACTGGGCTGTCTCCACAGCACCCTCTGTGATGTGAACTTCACGAACAAGTTTACTGTCTTCATTTTCTTCAAATTCTTTGAGTAGAATCATAGGTTTATGTGTTCCCATCATGTAAGATGCCTTGTAGTTTAATTGTCTTCATGTCTGGAAACATTTTTGAATTTTTTTTGTTTAGGTTTGGTTTTTGTTGTTGATTTGGTTTTTTTGTTTTTGGACCAGTGCTAGGGCCAGCCTGAGCTACAGAATGAGAAGATCCTGTCTAAGGAAGGAAGGAAGGAGGGAAGGAGGGAAGGAAGGAGGGAAGAAGGGAAGGAGGGAAGGAGGGAAGGAAGGAGGGAAGGAAGGAAGGAGGAAAGGAAAGAAGGAAGGAAGGAAGGAAGGAAGGAAGGAGAAAAAAAATTAAGGGCGACACGACAGGGCTCCAAAACCACAGAGAAACCCTGTCTCGAAAAACCAAAAAAAAAAAAAAAAAGAAAACAAATAAAATTTGGGGGCTGAAGAGATGGCCCAGTGGCTAAGAGCACTGACTGCTCTTCTAGAGGACCTGGGTTTAATTCCTAGCACCCGGATGGTAGCTCAAACCTGTCTATAACTCCAGTTGAAGGGGATCTGACACCCTTACACAGACATACATACTATCAAAACACCAACACACATAAAATAAAAGTAAATCATAAAATAAAATTTAGCACATTTGCAGTTCTTCTACTTAGAACTTTTTAAAAAATAATTTTGTTATAAAAAAAATTTACAGCCCCCAGCTTGGAAATCTCACTAGTTATGTCTCAAGAGAGGAAGAAGACTTCATCTTCAGTCATGTTGGCTAAAATTATTTTTGCCTCAAATGCTGGGGATATAGACCAAAATAATTTAGTTTGGGCTGAAGATGAACACAATTAGTTTATAAAGACTATTCCAAGCAGATGCCAGAGACTTTGGTGACTGTCATTGCAAAAGAAAACACAAAGAAATAGGGTAAATTCTATTTCTGGGGTAGCCAGTATCCCAGATATGCTGGTCTGAGAAAGCTACTGCCTCCTGAGTTTCTAAGTGACTGACTGTGCTACTATCCAAGAGCTTCGAGAAGAATCCAAATACATAAGCTACCTTGGTCCAGCCTCGACTTTCTGGCCAGACATTTTTAATGAGCCCAGAGGAAAATACCAAATCACAGCAAAGACAACATAAGGAGAGTATATGAAGTACGGCTCTTTGGTTTCAGTTCAGGGAGGAGGGCAATCATTGCCACCTGTAGGACCTGAGAAATCCTTGGGACCCACATGGTAGAAGGGAAGAAGGACTCAGCTCCTTTTAACTTCCACAGGCCTGTTGTAGCATGCACACATGTGCACGTACACTTATAAAATAATGTAATAACTGATGCTTTATGAATTGTAGCACACATACATTTTTAGAATCACCATTTATAATTACAATCAGTATGGAATCGTTTCATTATCCCCAGATGGCCTTTTGACATCTTTTATGGTCACACAAGATAACCCAAGTCCCCAAGGCAATAGCTGACACTTCTCTGTCCCTGTGGTTTCGTCTTTTGGAAAACGTCATATAAATAGAACAATGTTGTGTGTGACCCTTGGAGCGTGGTGGCTTGCCCCATTCAGCAGCGTTTCCTGCAGACTTTACCCAGCTCTACCATGCACCAGCAATTCATTGCTTTTGGATCGCTGAAAAGTATTTTAAGACATAAATACACCCCAGGTTATTTACCCACTCTTCCAGTCAAGAATCTTTGGGGATTAATACAATCTCTATAAATGTCCACATACCAGCTGTTACAGAAACATAGGCTTCATTTCTCTCCTGTATGGATGATTCATCTATTTTATGAGTTAATGTTAGAGTATTTTAAATATTGGAAATATTTAATAGTATATATAACTGCCCAGTACTTATTGGGGCGTATATTTCTCCTGTGGTTTCTATTCTAGACAAGGATTTAAGGAGCTGAAGGGTCACCCAATTGGTAATGTTTAATATTCATTTTTTTAAATGCATTACTAGAGTTTAGCACCCTCATGCTATGCCACATCTGTGAGGACTAGGACAGTTCTTGTGACTGTAGGTACATATGACAGAGTAAGAGTAAATGACCACAAGACTATCACCACTGAGAAAAAAAAAATCAGTATTCTAAAATACAGAAACACTCCTGTAAGAAAACATGTACCATGTGTAACATGGTGACTGCATATTATCTTCTATTTTCACTTCAAATCCTTTGATTCACATTTTCTTTGAATAGCTGTGATAAAATAAAACAGTGCACAGATTGTCTCTCAAGTGTCAATCAACCCCCGTTCTTTTCTCTCCCGGCAGGACGTGCTGGGCGGCGTGCTGATCACTGCCTTCCTCATTGCCCTCACCTACCCGGCCTGGACCCTCATCGACTCCCTGGACTCAGCCAGCCCCCTCTTCCCTGTGTGTGTCATAGTTGTACCGTTCTTCTTATGCTACAACTACCCGGTGTCAGACTTCTACAGCCCAACCAGGGCGGACACGACCACCATCGTGGCTGCCGGGGCTGGAGTCACCCTGGGGTTCTGGATCAACCACTTCTTCCAGCTGGTGTCCCAGCCCAGCCCGCCCCTTCCTGTGATCCGGAACATCCCGCCCCTGACCACTGACATGCTGGTTTTAGGGCTGACGAAATTTACGGTGGGAATTGTGTTGATTGTCTTGGTGCGTCAGCTGGTACAGAACCTCTCCCTGCAAGTGCTGTTCTCGTGGTTCAAGGTGGTGACGAGGAACAAGGAGGCCAGGCGAAGACTGGAGATTGAGGTCCCTTACAAGTTCGTCACCTACACGTCGGTTGGCATCTGTGCCACGACTTTTGTGCCCATGTTGCACAGGTTTTTGGGATTGCTCTGAGCCCCAAACAGATGGGAACAAGTCCAGTAATGTGAGCTATGAGAAAGCCGTCAGTTGGGGCAACCTCCACCCCTCCTGTTTAAGGAAATCTTAAATCATATTTTTGCTTTGCTGATGTAACATGGATCCTACGGCCGGGGCACCAGCAGTGAGATTGGTCCATAAGGACTGTGCTTCGTTGACTCCAGCCTGAAACGACCCCTGAAGTCAGTCAGACCACCCATCCCCTTTCTGTTACATGGACTTAGGACTGCGTCTTGGGTGGACAGGATGGCGGCTTGAATTGCAATGGCTACAAGCCCTGCTGGGCTCTAGAGAGCCAACAGACTTGAGGTAATATGAAGGCAGGAACACTTCTCAGTCAGAGCCTTGCCTAATGCCTCATCTCGTTCCCCAAACTGGAATTAGGGCTGGGAGGAAGGGTGGCACCGTGGAAAACCACACCCCTTGGACAGAGTGACATCTTGTGCTGTGATTGGACTGGACTGTGCCTGAGTGGCTGGGGAGACCGTTCTGGACTAAAGCCTCCTGTGAGGGGCTCAGATGGCAGCAGAGTTAAGAGGCCGCCAGGAAGAACTTGCTTTCTCAACCAGCCTGTCTCCTCCAGGCACTGTCAGTGAAGCAAGAAGCTGATCTTCCTCGCACAGAGTTTGCAGCATCCCAGGTTTCAGTGTCTAGTCTAAGCCACACGTGACAGGCTGCTACCTCCTCGCAGGTGGAAACAAGGACACACCAAGACCCCTACTGTTTCTCGCTTGGTTTTCGGCATCTTCAGTTGTTTAAGCTTCCAGATGAACCGAGAATGCACTGAATCAGCACAGGAATGGATGAGCTTTGTCCTCTGGAAGCCTGACCAAGAGAAGCGAGGCAGTCCTGCCATTGCCTCATCCTCCTGATGTTACCTCATCATTACTTAGATACTTCTGTAGTTTTTTTTTTATTTTAATTGTTCATCTGTGAGGCAGAATCAGGGACCCCCTCTCAACCTTCCCATCTCTTATTTCTTGGCCATTCTGAGGGCCATTAATGCAAGAATAACGTTAGCCTATTTTGGGGAAATAAGCCAATTAACTATAACACCCATTAAACCTCGAGTGGTCCTCCTTAGATCTAGGATGGTTTAATTTATGATGATAACAGCAAAGAGCTCCTTCCCTGGACTCCTGTTCAGAAGAAAGATCAGCTATCAACCCATCCTGAAAAGTTGGTAGAAATGCATAGTTATGGGTCTTTTGTGGGATGGTATCACTGAAGCCAGAGTTCCATGATCCTGACACCTCATCACCAGCCATACATACTGGACAAAATTAATCCCTTTTAAAAAGTTACTGAGGCTCAGACTTCTGCATTCGGTGTGAAAACCGAGACCAACATTTTGTTAAACATGCCCCAGGGCCTATGTTGGAATGATGTTTTTGGTAGTCAACACCATGTTTTAATTTCTCAAGATTAATTTTTGGGCTGGGTGTGGTGGCACATGCCTTTAATTCCAGGACTCAGGAGGCAGAGGCAGGCAGATCTCTGAGCTTGAGGCCAGCCTGGTACACAGATCGAGTTCCAGGACAGCCCGGGCTATACAGTGAGACCCTGTCTTGAAAACACAAACACACAAACGAAAAGAATAATTCTTAACAAAATGCCCATTTTTAACTTAATTCTTCTCTCACTTACCATAGTTAAGATATGATATGAACAGGGATCAAAATGACGCATCCTTTGCCTGGTTTTGCTCTGACGGAATGTCAGCTCCATGGCTAGGGTGCTGTAACCCCTGGTATATGGGTCCTCGGCCTCTCCAGGGCACAGCTGTTGACAGGCACTTTCCTCCCCCTCCCCACCCCAACTACCAAACTAGAGCTTGTAATGCTGGCTAATATTTACACAGGACGATTTTAGTTAGTTTGTCTGGAGCCTGGAGACAAAGGGCTCAGCTTTCTCCACGTGCATCTTTGCAAAAGAAGGGCTGTGTCTATTGTCACAGCAGTGGGGGTGTGTTTGAGAAGTTTAGGTCCCAACAACAGGGACACTGACAACTGCAGGGATGCATTTAAGGTCGTGTTTACATAGTTTGGATGGAGGAGAAATATATTAGCCACGCAACATTAAACAGTGGCCTAAGAATTTGTCAGGACAGGTTTGATGTGCTTGCTAACTGCAAATGGAGGAAGAAATTAGTTATCAGAGTTGGCAAGTTTAGTTTCGGATCCCTACAGTATCGGTTTTAAAAGTTAGTGCTTGATCATGTTTTTTGCCTTTGTTGATCCCTCTCAATTCACGGCTCACAGAGCACCTCAACCTAGTAAATTCTGTGTCGCCTAGCAAAACACTTGGATTTCTCTTTGGGGAAAGAGTGCCCCCTGCTGGTTAAGATCCAGTCTTAGTCCAAAGGCTCCTTTGTCATGCTCACCAGAGTGTGTCCAGAATGTGTCTAGGCCAGGCCAACCTTGACGCCAAAGCTTTCAAAAATATTGGCCCCTCCATGAACTGGGAAGAATAACACACCCTTCCCCATCTTGCTTCTACTCCAGGCCAAGGCACCCGTCTAGAATCTGCTTTCTAAACAGCTGTGACTTCTGTGTCGCATTGCTCAGACATGTACCATAGTTGAATATGCTGGAAAAGAAGTAGGCAAGACCCTTCAACCAATACCCTTTGATGGAAGCCACCAGAACTACTCCATGCTGTGCTTGGCAATGGGATTTTTCTCGCCCAAAGACACAACTCATCTTCCCAGGGCACTCACAACATGTGGTATTTCAGACCATATGTTTCAGGTTTCTATTTTGGAACCCCTCAGCTGTCTCGATTATGCACTGTATGTAAATTTATTTTTAAAATAAATTCTTTGTTTGACTGTGATTGTTAAAATGCTTTAAAATCTAATGTTGTGTTTCTGTTGGCTTTTTTTCCCCTCTTTTTGAGACAATGCTTCATTCTATAACCCAGGCTAGTCTAGAGCTCAGGTTAGACCAGCTCCCAGCTGGTCTTTAACATAACACATGTCAATCCTCCTCCCTCAGTCTCCCAGATGCTGCAATTACAGTGTGATCCACTCTACCCAGGTAGCTTTTTCTTAATCTGGGTGTCTTCCTTGGGTTTGTTGGACCCAAAGTGAGGAAGAGTGGAGAAAATTAGTGACAAGCTGCAGAACTTTCAGCTGCCAGAATCCATCTCCGTGCAAACAGCAGGCAGCGTCACAATGGCTACAGATTTGTCTGGCAGGGAATAAGTGTATCACGGTGGTGTGCTTCTAACTCCTTGATAATGAGAGAATCCTTTTCCTGTGTGGAGACAGATGCCACTCACTGTATGAACTAGAGGGAACGGAAATGTCTTCACAGACGACTGCCCTAGTGGCTGAGCCACCTGACGCTTGCCCCTGTCAAATCTGCATCACTACCATGCTTTGTGTGTCTTTAAGCCCCTCAGGTTTCTCTTTAAAGCGCTAAACCAAGGTACAGTGAAGGGCACATGTGAGGATTCATTTGTGCTGTGATCAGGATATCCTTGTCGCTCATACGTGCTGGGAACCTAAGGGATCTAAAGTTCCAATCTGTGCTGTGGAGTTCCCCCAGGTCAGAGGAGACATGGGCTCAGAGAATTTGGAGTCAATCTGAAGTGTCAAAGTTGTGTGGAAAAGACCAGGTCATGGGGGTGGAGCAGGACAAGAAAAGGATTTATTTGGGTGTGCAGACCAGAGCAAGAGTGGGAAGGCTTTCTAGAGACTATTGCAGAAGACAGGCTTAAAGAGACCAGGCTGCCTTAGCAGTGGGGTGACAAGGTACAAGAAGATGCTGTGTCTAGGAACCAGAGGGATGGAGGCACGTCCCCCTGCTCTCACAGAGAAAACCCAGACCACGTCACTGTGAGAACCAAGTGATGGATGTGCTGATTTCACAGGCCCCTTCTATCATCCTCGGTGAGATAGTTCATCTGCTGCGGATACCTCCCCCTGCACCTCTGAACCACTTGTTCCCAGGTCCCCTCATGTGTTAAAAACAAAGCAGCTGTGTGCCCTGCGTGCATGCCACACCCCTTAGTCTTCTCCTTGGGTCCTCAAACTGTACGTTGTGTTGCTGTGATCTACCGGGAACCCCTCACTGTCCTCCCTCTCTCTGATATTTCTCTGTCCATTTCTCCAGCACAGGTTACACGGACCAAGCCAAGCACATTTCATTTCAGACAGTGTTCTGCTTAAGGCCATTTGTGTATGTTTTGCTTGTATGAGTGTGGATGCTGGCATGGACGTCTGACACACCTTCTGCTATTGCTTCCCGCTGTATGTTTGACAGTCTCCCACTGAACCCGAGGCTCATAATTTTGGCTGGCCAGCTGGCCAGCAAGTCCCTAGGATCTTCCTGTCCTCCCTATTGGGGTCATAGATCCATGGCAGGATGCCTGATTTATACATGGGTTCTGGGGGTTCAAATTTAGGTCCTTTAGCTTTCACAGCAACCACTAACCCAGTGAGCTGTCTGCCCAGCCCTGCACTTGGGCTGCCGAAGGCTTTGCTGTTTCAAAGTCACATGGCAAGTCTTCATTCCTCACGAACATAAGACTTTAATAAATTAGTTTGGACTTACTATCCATCTGTTGTTTTCTCAGAGTGGGGCACACCTGTAGCACAGACTCACACACTTATATGCATACTAAGAACGAGAGCTGAACGTGGGCCATGAATAGAATGTGAAATTCTTAAAAGCCATAGTCACATGAGACAAGGGGGCTAGATGAAGCCAAGAATTCCTCTTCCTTCTCCACGCCTGTCTATGTGGCATGCAAAAACAAACAAGAAAAGCCAACGGTGGCGCTAGGAGTTCCGGCTGTGCCGCTCAACACATCTGCCAACCTTGCTGCTTCTCTTCTCTGCTGTGACACCAGGGTCCCCTTGGTTGGAGCCAAGCCAGATTCTCCTCAGTGAAGGTATTCAGAGAAAGCCAACACTTCTAACAAGCCCAAATCGGTCCTCTCCTCATCGAGGGCGGGACAGGGTGGCAACCTGGTGCGGCTTTAACACCCGTACTCAAGGACTTCCTTCACAGGGTACCCAAGAAGCCATGAACCAAGACGAGAGGGGCCGCTAGGGCCTCTGATCTGCATCAGCGGTCACCTGGAAACCATATGGGTGGCTTCGAGGGGGAGCAAATTACGCAGAGCCCCCCAAACACACACCATCTTACCCATCTCAACTCGATGCTGATAAAAAGCGGTTGCAGGGTAAGATAAAGACATCCATTTACACCCTATACAAATCCTAGCTGTCTCCTAGCGACTGAAGCATCCAGAGTTCTCGTTGAGATTTCTGGTTAACCCCTCCCACTCCTGTCTGACTTCTACCTAAATAGGGCCACGCACAGTCTCTTCTATATGGCTTCTTTCTCTTAGCATGCTAGGGCTCATTTGTGCTATCAGGAGTTCATTCCTCTTAAATGCATGCCCTTCATAAAATGGGCTTTGTGGTCTGTGGCTACTATAAATAATACTGAATATCTGCATAAAACTGCTGTGTGACACATGAATGAGATAGCTAGATGGTGTTTCGGGTTTCAACTACTTTCCTGGCTGTATCATTTTACGTTCTCACCAGCCGCACCCAACAGTCCCACCTGTACCACAAACATTTGATCCATCATTTAAATATGAACCCTTGAATTTTTTTTTTAAAAAACATGTATTGGTGTTTTACCTACATTATGCCTGCATACCATGTGTCTGGTGCCCTTGGAGGCCAGAAGAGAGCATCACTGGAATTACAGATGGTTGTGAGCTATCATGTAGGCGATGAGAAATAAATTCAGGACTTGCAAGAGCAGCCAGGGCTCTTAAGACCTCTTCAGCTTCAACATTAGCCATTTTAATGAGTATGAACAGTATAAATGTGGTCTTTATTTGTATTCCAATGAGGACTAGTATAACCAGACTTTCTTCGGGCAGCTAGCTCACAAAAAAAGACACAGAGACTTACTATTAACTATGAAAGCTCAGCCTATAGCTTAGGCTTGTCTCTAACTAGCTCTTACAACGTAAATTAACCCATTTCTATCCATCTATGTGCTGACACGTGGCTTGTAGCTTTTACTTCTCCTCCTGCATGTCTTACCCCATCTGTGTCAGGCTGGTGACTCTGCCTTTCATCTTCTGGGGACCTATCTGTCCCCAGAAATCCCACCTTGCCTATTCCTGCCTAGCTGCCTAACCTCTTCCTACCTAGCTAATCACAGTGATACATTTTCACAGTGTAAAAAAATATTCCATAATATACTAATAACCTTATCTTACTAAGTTATTAGAAACTGCACACACATGTACACACATGAGCAGGCACGTGCGCCCCCCCACACACACACACTGTGCCAACTGGATTTTATTGTCAACTTGACATAGGCTTAGAGTCATCAGAGAGGAAGAGGCCTCAACTGAGAAAATGTCTCCCTAAGATCAGGCTGTAGGCAAGAATGTTGGGTATTTTCTTAGTTAGTGACTAATGTGGGACTGGTGGCTCTGGGTTCTGTAAGAAGGCAGGCTGAGAAAGCCACGTGGGGCAAGCAAGCAGCACATTCTCCCCTATGACCTCTACATCATCTCCTGCTCCAGGTTCCTGTCCTGTTTAAATTCTTACCCTGACTTCCTTCAATAATGAACTCTGGTATGGAAGTATAAACCAAATAAACTCCTTCCTCTCCAGGTTCCTTTTGGTCATGATGTTTCGACACAGTAACAATATCCCTAGCTAGGATAGGCACAGACTACATATACACTACAATCATATACACATATATTCACACTATAATCATTTACACATATATTCACACTACAATCATATACACATATATTCACACTACAATCATATACACATATATTCACACTACAATCATATACACATATATTCACACATAAGCGTTAAGTAAACTACACTACAATCATATACACATATATTCACACATAGGTATAAGTAAACTTTAAAAAAAGATGACTTGGAAGGCTGTCACTGTGTGACTAAAACTGATTCTTAAAGTACTTAAGATTTTCTTAAAGTACTGATTTTATTGACTTATACATGTCAAGAGTAGAAAAGGGTTAATCATGTACAATGAATGTTCTTATCAATCACTTGTTTCATTAATAAGGAAAACATGGAATCTGCTATACCGGAGTCATGAGTAACAGTGATACTCTGATGTCTAAGCAATAGCTCTGCTTCCAGAACTCACCAGTGCATACAGATCCACACTGGCTGTTCCACAAGCTGGCCTAATGCAGCTCCCCAAAGCCAGACAGCACACTTCACTTTATTAAACATTAAAGCACAAATGGATATTCCCCATAAGAGGGGCTGAAGGATACCACAGGAGGGAAAGGGACACTTAGAGAGAGAACGATACAGCCGAGACCAACGTCACAAAAAGGGCTCAATATTGATTTCTAGAGAGGAACAGGGCATGGTCAGCTCAAATTTGGTGATAACATCAGGATGAAGGACGCCTAGCTTCCCGATGCTTTGACCCCGGGCAAAGATTTCAGCACACCGCCCAGGGAAGAATGCAGAACCTGAAACAGAGAGGGAGAGGAAATCAATATTTCTTCTCGGGGATAAAAGTCAATAGCCATTTAACACTAAAAGCCTACGGGCCTCCTTTAAAAATAACCATTCTTCTTTAAGACACTGGCTATGCAGTGCATCCTCACACTTTCTAGTATTAAGAAGCACTTACGGTGTTACACCAAGAAACTCCTGCAAGAAAAACAATCAGGAACAAATATGAGAGCCCTAGGCTTCTGATTTGGGGGCTGAGCTGGGAGGAGACTGTAGGAGTGTCAGAGTCTTAGGGGAGCTAAGTCCCAAAAAGGACACAAAGAAGAACGGAAAACACTGAGCCTGCAAGGATGGAGCATGCTGGGAAGCAGGCTTTCCCACAGCAGTACTTGCTGGATAAGAAACCTACTGCAGCTCCATTCACTCCTTACCATGGCACACTTCAGCTTATCACACAGGAAACCCACAGAGAACCTGCACGTGTGGTTACAGGCCACGTTGCCAGAACGCCACCTGCGTCCCTGCCTGAAAAGAGCCCCCTAGCATATTGGGAGTAGTCTGTAAAGCCCCACCCCATGCCAGCCCCACCCCAGTCCTGGCTGATTCCTGTTTCACTTCAAGGCAGCCAGAGAGCTTTCTTCATCTGCTGCCAGAGCTCAGCTTCAGCTTCCCACCCAGTGACCATTCTTGAGGCTTAAACCAGCTGAAAAGGAACCACCCAGGCCCAAGGCCCACTCCTGAGCCACGGAAGGCTTATTGACATGCTGGACTCTGCTGGAGTTTAAAAACAATGTTGATTCATTTCTCTCAACACCCACTTGAAAAGGGATCAGGCCCAAGGCTCCTGAAGGATTCAAACAAAATGTTTACTGGTATGAACTATAAATACCCCGCAGAGCTGGGCCACAAGCCTGTAGCCTGCCACTCAGAGCAAGTGCATTATTTATGGGGGAGCACACTGCTGCGCCTCTGATAGCTCCAAGGTCAGCATAATTAAGAACAGAGTTGGATGGGCGGATAGGGACTCTGTTACTGTTGAGTTGATACCATAGAGACAGACTTACACAGACTGCCCAATCAGTGTGGAGATACTGGGTTCTATTCTCAGAAAGAAGAGGAAAACATTTCTGTCATTCTTAAGCCCAAGGCAACATGGCTGAGCAGTTCTTTCTTCACAGCTCCTCAGGCTCAGAGACTCCTTCACAATAGAAGCAAGCTGTCCATTTTAGTGCTGCAGTTGGCTCTGCACACGAGTCCACACCCAGGAAGGGGTGAGGAAGATAATGGCGTAAAACAACTGGGAAACCAAACTAGATAGATAACAGAGAGCCTGGCAGGGATAGTAATTATGGTTAAATCTGATAAAGATGACACACTTTCGTTCTGTCAAAATGAAAATATAACTTAAAAGACAATACTATCCATTACTAAAAGGTTTTTAGAAACAAGACTGACAACCACACCCTAACGACAGGAAAAATGAGGAGAGGGGAAAGAAGGGTTGCTGTCTTAAAAATGAGAGGTAAAGGACTTTTCAAATAACAAGTCAAGGACCTTGCGTGGAGTGCAATCAGCGGCCCCAGAGCTGGGGTGTGCCAGACCCCTCCCTCCCGCAGACAGGGGTGTGAGCGCACACATGTACTACCCAACAAGGATTCTGGCCTGTTTGGAAAGGCTTCCAGGAAATGAAATGCCCAAGACCTTCCTGACAGCCTTGCTGGACCAAAGATTCCCTTTTATCTATTTTCAATTCCAATTTGATTGGATTCATTTTTACTGAAGCATAAAACCAAACTATTTTAGAATCTAAGCCAGATGTGCTAGTTCTGACAATGTTGGCAAAATAAAGCCTAAGATAAGAAATCAGAACTTTTACCTCATATAACATTTTGATACAGCATTTTTTTAAAGTAAAATTCAGTTATATTCTTCCTCAGTTGCCAGGTTTACTTCGCCTATAAATTTGGACCAAACTTTGCTTTAGCTCCTTAATCAGCTAGGTGTACAGTAACAAAAATATTTATACCAGTAAATGTCATTTTCTCTTCCCAGAGGAAAAAAAAAAATTCAAAGCTATGTAACATGTTCCAAAGTAAGAGTACAAAAAGTGATGAAAATGTCAAAAGTTCAGACTTTCACATGGGCCCAAAGTCACAAGCACTGTTCAAAGGCTCCTGGCCACCAGGCTCATCACTCACGTGTAGCAAGGCCGGGTGGGATCCCTGCAGCAGTCAGCTCTGTTCTACCAAACTGCACACCTGGACTGGGGCAACTTTGTCTTGCAGTGCCATTTTTCATTCTCCCACTTCTAACAGGTTCTGGTGATGAGTCTCACATTTCCTGTTCAGTTAGACCAAGTTGAGATTCTGCTCTCCAAATACGCAAACTGAAAGGCATGCAAAAGGGCCTTCTGACATCAGGGGTAGGGAGAGCCTTAAGAAACAAACCCTCCACCTGACTGATGGTGCAGGTGAACTAGAAATGTTGGAGGGGGGTGGTGGTGGAGTAAAATGACAAAAACAGAAGCATTCTTAGTACTTTAAAAACTTAAACAGCAAACTGAACTCCAAGGGCAGAACTGTCTCATTAACAACACAGAGGGCACAGAGCCCACAGTAAGGGTTCAAGGCCTTCCAGATGTGAGGATGTTGCTATGGAAAAGACCATGGCTCTCATCTCAAAGGGAATATGAGATCGTTTATTCGGGAGCATTCTGAATGACTATGGCCTGGGAACACAGATTTTGGTTACCCCAAATTCCATGTTCTAACATAGAAGTAGTTTCATGGGTTTCTAGTTTTACAGAATAAAGACAGCCACAAATCAAGGCAGCGTAAAATGCATTGGTGGGTGCGCCAGAGAGGCATACACATCGAGATGGGAGAAGCTTTTCAATAGACCTAAAATATTATCTGATGGTATTCTTAGCTTTTGGACTGGTGGAAGCTGGTGTTCTGTTAACAGCCTCTAGGAGCTGTTAGTTCAGATACAGAGCTGAACAAGGAATGGCTGCTCCAGAAGGCTAAGGCTAGGCCAATATAAAGTAATTAATTAATTAGCCTCTGAACTTACAAAATCTCAATCTCTTCACACTACTGAAATTCCAATCGGTCCATAAGTCTCTGCAGACACACAAACTCCTTGAGAGAGTTTTTGTTCATGGCCAGACAGTTTCTTTTCAGGAATTGTTGCTCACACTGTCCACTGCTGGCACAGGAGGCGGTTCAGTTCAGCACCCAGGTGGACAGATGTGACCCAAAAGCTCCAGCTACAACTAATGCATCATAAAGTCTGTCTGAAAACACACGACATCACATCCAAAGGCCCCAGCAAAGGCTTTCAGAAAGTCAGACCTGGACTGTAGCCAAGGACGCCTTTATCAAATCAGTCAAAAACGTATTTCTGGAGACAAGGCAACATGCTGTGTCTGCAGAAAGTGCACTGCCCACTGCCTTGTGAAGGAGGCTCTGGAGTTCCTTCACTCTCTCCTACTGTGCGAGAGCATGGAAAAAAAGGTCCAGCACACCGGCTCCCACCCACATCTGCATGACTCCATGCAACGACAAACACGGCTTTGCATAAAGTCTGGCACAGATACCGGCTTCTAAGGTAGAACACAGTTTGGGAAAATGTTGCTCTCTCTTGTAACACACGTGGAAGGCCAGACAAAAGAAACACCAGTCAGGCACAAAGAAGAGCTTAATTTCCCAAACCTATTGGGGTGTGAATAAGCCCCTTAATTAAAGTCTTTGTGTCCTTGGGGTCATCCCTGGGCCCATAATCTAGCACAGCACCCCGTCTTTAGCGTGTTTTCTGGCTAACTGACCATCAAAGCATTTGGGAGTGCCTTCTCTTGCCCGTTGGCAAACACTTTCCACAGTTTCATTTCGCACCCATCTTTTCAGAGCTATATTATAGCCTAGAGTTGGCGGAGGCTTCCCATACACTCACTCGTTCCTTTAATTTCACGAAGCATCGGAAGTAGAAGCTTTAGGTGAAATGAGCGAAGGCTTCATCTGAGAGCACCAGTGTGTGAGTGTGTGTGTGTGTGTGTGTGTGTGTGTGTGTGTAAGAAAGCATGAGGCCTTTGTCTCACACTCCTGCCACTGCCTAGGACCGGGTCACTCCTTTACACTTTATTTCACATGCTCTGAAATATCAGCTGCTCGTTTAACTTTACTCTTCCCTTTTTTCATATTGCCAATACATATTTTGGGATTCAAACTCACAAGTGATTGTAATTAGGTACTTTATTATCCAACTGTAAAAAAAAAGAACATCAACAACAAAATTAGCAGGGGCAGAGAACGCTGGTAAAGTAGTGTGTTGTTGCTAGTAACAGAAACCATCATCATCAGCTTTCACCACACTATCCCCACACTCAAGGAGGAAATGGAAAGCGCGTACCTGTAGATACCAGTAAGTCATAAGTCTGTTCAAAATGACTGATTATGTAATATGGGTGCCTATCCAAACTCTCCACACTTCTCAAAGGATATATAAATAAACAAGTAATTTCTACTCAATTATACCCTGCATACATACACAATTTCATTCCTATGGGGCCATTGTTCTCAGGTTTTAGAATAAGCAGATTTTTGAGGACAGGACAGTAGAGGAAAGAAGTCCACCATCATAGGTAAGGCATTAACTTGTAAAAGAAAAGGCTTCAGGACCTTAAGGAGCCAAAGCATCACCACCAAGATATGAACACAAAAACACTTTTTTTTTTTTCTGATCTCAATGCACTCAGGAGAAAATTCCTCTGCAAAGACCATTTAATTTGTAAGGGGAGACTGAATAATTTCCGACTGGTAATATAAAACACCCATTTTCTCCCAGATGTATACAATTCTTCACCTTGCATTTGAAGTGAATAGTTGTGGTACCTAAAGTCTATAAAGAGAGGAGGCCTAATCCTTTGAATTTAATGGCCATCTTTCATCTGTTTCTGAAGATCAAAAGAAAGAAAAGCCCTTCCACAACTTTACAGTGCTAATCCCAACACACCTGCAGATACCATTAACTCTTACAGGGAGGCAGTGGACCAGAGAGAATTGGAACTTTCCAACTCATGGCTTGGGGAGGGTTCCAGGATCAAGACCTGGCACCATGTACTCTGCCACAAATGAGGACAGGGACCTGGGACCTTATTCTTACAGGAAACCAGCAAAATCCAAATGACCTCATCTTCTCTTAGAGATATGTCCTCAACAGAGAACCACCTTTTGTCAGGCACAGTGGTTCACACCTGTCTTCCCTCAGGAAACACAGGCTGCCAGGCTGAGACCAGTCTGGACTCCTCAGTGGACAATGTCAGAAGAATTTAGCCCCCTTTCATTCACTAAAATCATTTTACAAGGATATATTTCAAATTATAACACCAAATCCAGTCTTTGCTTCCATGGCTGTCACTTCCTAAGAGTTAATTTAATGAGCAGAGGGGAAAGGGAGCTGTATCCTCCTTTCTGCTCAGCTCCTCCCAACACTCCCTCCCCCCAGAGTGAGATGTCTCAGAGTGGGGATCTGGCCAAACCCTCTGCACACTATAAGTTACAGATGGGAAGAAGAGAAGCACTAGGAGATTAGAGCCTTGCCCAAGGCAAGCAATAATACAGGCTAGAGAGCAAGCCAGAGGTGAAGAGGCCATGCACATGTGGCTGCAGCAGGTTGCTTCTGAGCTTCTGGCCAAACTGCCCACCACCTCATGTTTGCAAACTTCCTCTGGTTTACAATAAATAAATACAGCTTAAAGACAGAACAGAGCAGACTGACAGTGTCACCTCTACCCTTAGTACATACCCAGGTATACTCTGTGATGCTATTAATACAACAGAACACTAGCAGCATTACAACCACAGAATACAACCCTTTTGGGGAAATAAAATTACATTAAAAAAAATACTTAAAGCCAGGTGGTGGTGGCGGTGCATGCCTTTAATCCCAGCACTTGGGAGGCAGAGGCAGGCAGATCTCTGTGAGTTCAAGGCCAGTTAGTTCCAGGACAGGCTCCAAAGCTACAGAGAAACCCTGTCTCAAAAAACCAAAAACAAAAACCATATTTAAATTTGTAAATGAGTGTTTTACCTCCTATGTAGGGACACCACGTTCGTGCCTCAGGTCAGAAGAGTTATGGAGGATTCTGAGCCGCCTTTGTGGATGCTGGGAAACGAACCCAGGTCCTCTAGAAGAGCAGCATGTGCCTTAACCGCCAAGCCAGCTGTCCTGCCCCAGAACTGCATTTTTAAAGAACCCACAAAACAAAGAATCTTTAATGAGATGCAGTCTAGATTCTTAAATCAAGGCTTAAACTATCTGAGCAGATGAGTAAGTACCCCAATTAACAGCAGGTAAAAGCTTGGGCAGATAAAAAGGAGCAGCTACACCAGAGCCCAAAGCAGAGGCTACTTCTGAACTCAATCACAGATCTGAGAACTGGACAAGGCCTTGCAGATGGCCCTGTCTGTCCTACAGCTCACATGAGAGAACAGAATCCTGCAGCAGGTGAACCTTAGATTCAAGACTGGAATCCAGGTGCCTAAATCCTGGTCAGAAGCCTTCTTACACAGGGCTGATTTTTTTCTGGCAGCAGACATAAAATCTCTAAGTTCACTCTAAGGAGTAATCTGCCCATCCCTGATATGCTCACTCGTTCCTGCATCTTCTTTTCCTAATAAAACTATGGTTTAAACAGGACACACACTTGTTCTCATTTTACAAAAAAGAAACTAATAAAATCCTCTGAATTCAACAGCAACCCTCATTATAGTCCCAGCTATAGAAAGACTAAGGCAGGAGGAGTGTGAGTTTAAGTCCATCCTGGGCTTCAACAGCAAAGACCTACCTAAAAGTAAATAAGTTAAAAGCGCCTGGACTGGAGAGATGGCTCAGAGGTTAAGGCTGCTCTTTCAGAGGTCCTGAGTTCAATTCCCAGCAACCACATGGTGGCTCGCAACCATCTGTAATGAGATCTGGTGCTGCCTTCTGGCATGTGGGCATATATGCAGGCAAAACACTGTATATATAATAAACAAATCTTTTAAAAAAAAGTGCCTAACTCCATGGTAAAAATGAAAATCCATGGCAACATCCAGTGTTGTTTTACTACGGCATAGCTGGGGGCCATGCATCCTAAGACTAACAGTGTATTATACTGTTTTCATTTTACACTTTTATTTATTTTGGAGAGTGTGTGTGTACATGTGTCACAATGCGAGTTAGAAAATAATTTACAGGAGAGGGTTCTCTCCTTCCACCAAGTGGTTCCTAAGGGTTGAACTCAGACTGTAGGCTTTACCCACTGGCCCAAGCAAAGTATTATCATCATTATAGTTAGTATCCATATCATACTGGAATCTACTTTTCCAATTTTATTTATAGTTACACATTTAAAGACATTTCGTCATGTTCCTTCCTTTATGTTTACATATCAGTTGGCCAAATAATTCTTTAAGTAGTCCATATTAAAGCTGTCTAGTTACTATTGTAAATGGGTTTCTAAAGATGTATCACTTAGTCCTCCTTCTTTAGTTTCCCAAAAATTGTAGTATACAAGAAAAATCAAAACAAAAATAAACCACTGCCCCCAAATTCACAGAAAAATATATATTTCTCATTTTTAAACAAAGCAGATCATGAATTAATACAATTTTAAAACTCAGAGTAAAAGTAAAAGTAGCTATAAAGGCTTCTAGAATATAGCTTATTAAATATAGCTTATAGAATATATATAAATTCTGAAAGTAGAAGTGGGAGGATCAGAAGTTTTAAGGCCAGCCTCAGCTACTAAGGAGTCTGAGGCCAGTCTGGGCTATACAAGATCCTGTCTCAGTGTCCTCCAAAACAGGTGAAAAGCGATCTTTAAAACTTTCCAGTTTCCTAAATAAACTCTACCAGATAAACTACTAGCTTGTAGTGAGATTACTAAAATAATTCCTTTGGGTTCACACTGAGTAAGGAGGAAGCAACACAGAGCAATGCTGCCAATAGTGGGATGACTTGGCTTTGCTGAGGGGACATGGCAGAACTCCTCAGAAGAGAAGGAAGGTGGTTCAAATGTCTTGCTCTCAACAAATCCCTTGGAAGAGGAATTGGTCTGTTGGCAAAGTGCTCTGAAAAGAGATGGTGGATGCTAACATTCACTCCAGCTCCCGTGTAAGCACTGGGGACCTGCACACGAGCTGCCACCTGGATGCACACTGCATTTGTGAAACAGAGGGCAGCGGCTCAGCATTTAGCCCTCCTTGGCTATAGCATAAACACTATTTCATAATCTCTCTGAATCTTATACGACTACATAGTACACGTGGGAAATCTGAAAGTCACAGATTAAATATATACTTTGAAAAATAAGGGCTCAGCTCAAATTTCACTTTAATTATGGATACATTTATTTTTAATGCTGGGAAAGGGACTTTAAGTGTTCTATGGATTTGGCTGATTAAAAGGATCATGATACCAACTCTGGTGTGTGTGTGTGTATTCGCATGTTTATGGAAATAATACTAATGAAAGAAGATGAATACCACAGGCCTTGAGGTCTCTGACAACCTGTGTAATGCTGGGGCTCTATGTCCTTTACCCTGGTGTGAGTCACGGCCTTCATTCTAATTCTTACCTACTCTCAGTATAATCCTGTTTCCTTCTGTACCTATCCAGTTTGAATGAAGGACCTCTGAAAGTTATTTTATCATTTAAATATACAAATTGAATGCAATCATAAGATACTGTTCTCTCAATCTCTTCATGAATTTCAAAAGGCATTTACAATAAGGTAAATGTGGGAAGTTAATTAGTAAAATTTAACAAAAACCATGGCAACAACTGCAAAACAGTAAGTACAAATAACCCATGAAGCTCTCTCTGAAAAAGATGGAGCCCAGTCTTCATTCCTGTGCTCAGAGTAAAGAGCGACTGTCTGGGAGACTGCAATGCCATACAAAGGGAACATGGGGATTCCTTTCTGATCGCTAATGGTGGGAAACTTCTCAACTAAGAAAGTCCGATTCCAGAAGGAAAGAAATGAATAAATGACTGTATCATGTTTAAAAACTTACATAAATGAGAAAATATGCTTCCTTTGTTCTTACAAGGAAGATTTGGGTCAAATGTCAGTGAGATGCCATCTCCCATCTGTGATACTGCAAACAGCAGAGAAAACAAATGGACCTTCAATTTAGTGTGAACAGGTCTCATTCACTGCACCTACAGTGTGATAATCAAAGGTCTAACAGGGGTATCCAGCCATACTTAGTGCAAATACCAACATACCCTTTGTTCCAGTAACTCCATACTTCTAGACAAAGCATCAGATAGCATGAGCACAAGGCTGCAGTGTAATACTGACTGGAAACAAGCCAATGTTCGCCAACCGAGAACGGGTCCAACTCTAGGTCCATGTAAAGGAGCAAGGAAAAAGGACCCCACAGGCTGCCTCCATGTAGGATGCTGGGACAAGAAGCCAGCGATGTAGCAGTGCACACAGCACTGCCACACAGTTGAGAAGGCAGAGGGTGTATAAACATACATGTGCACTTATGTCTAAAGGCAAACCACACAAGTATAAATGAAAATATGAAGGCTGAGGTCAGTGGAGCACACCTGTAATTCCAGCATCTGGGAGGTGAAGGTGATTCCATGGGTTCAAGGCCAGTTGTAGCTATATAGAAACACCTATCTCAAAAGAAATAACAAAAGCCTAGGAAAAAACAACAGCAACAACAAACACATCCTCAGAAGGCAGGAGAGGAACTGAGTCAAAGCGGAAATGAAAGCTGACTATCTACACGTACTGACTTAATTATACCCTAAGGATAAAAAGAAGTGACTAGTTTTTAAACGATTTTCAGCAGTCATATTGCTGTGGAACAATGGTCTTGAATTTTAAATAAACGCTGATTAGCCAGTGACCAGGCAGGAAGTAGAGGTGGGGTGACGAAAATTCTGGGAAGAGGAAAGAGTCAGTCTGCAGTTGTCATCCAGACGCAGAGGACACGAGATGTGACTGCCTTGCCGAGAAAGGTACCAAGTTATGTGGCTAACACAGACAAGACTAATGGGTTAATGTAAGATGTAAGAATTAATTAATAAGAAGCCTGAGCTACTAGGCCAACCAGTTTATGATTAATGTAGACCTTTTTGTGTTTATTTGGGACTAATGGCTGTGGGATCTGGTGGGACAGAAACATCAGTCAACAGTCAGACCGTTAGTAATACTGGAATTTTCCTTCTGAAACTATAATGGCATAGCCAGATGAGTATAAGCAAACTGATGAATATGTGTTAAGAACCCAGAGTTTTGGTGTAAACTAAGAGAACTGTAAAATCAAGTATATTATGTAAATATTCTCAAGTTCTGAATACGAACTGAAAGTATCCATGCTAGGGTGGGGATGTAGCTCAGGGGTAGAGTGATTGTCTAGCATGCAGGAAGCCCTAGGTTCAAGTACCAGAAGTAAAAGGCAAACATAAGTGTTCTATTTGAAAAACTTAAAACTAAACGAACAAGTGCTTTCTGCATCTGCATAATCTTTGTATACTAAAATGCCCCAGAAACAAAGCTGTACTCAGGAGCAGAGAGCAACCACAGCGTGCACATTGTGACCTGAATTTGATCTCTAATTAAAATGAGTCAAAAACCCTTGGACACATAGCTGACTCCAGTCTGAGAGGAAACCACTATGACAGGAGTTCTGGGAGCACCCTATCCTGTCCGTCACAAAACCCTGACCAAACATGACCATTCCCCCTCCATTTATAACTAGACTTCCCTTTGTTTCCCAGAACAATCTGGCCTTTACGTGAATCAAGGGAGACAGAAGCACCCATCTGGCTTGGGCAGACATGACTCAGGGTCTCAGATGAGGGAGAAATGACAAGATGGCACTCGGAGGGAGCAGAACCCTGCAAGGCAGCTAGTGTTGTGTGTGTAGTGCAAACCTACTTGGGAGAAGAAGGTGATGATGTCAAGTAAGGTTAGAATAAGAGGGCCAGGTTCCCTCAGGTCTCCTACTGTTTGGACACTTCAAAGCTAAGCTCAGCTTGACAAAAATTTGACTCTATGTTGAATCTCTCTCACTTGATTTTCACACAGCAATACTGACCTGGAACACAGCAAATATTTGCAGTAGCTATGTTACAGAATCCAGCAATATGCGATTATGACGGGAAAACTCTACCCAAATTGGTCCATGTCAAAGCCACACTGAACTGACTATGGTGGCAGAGGCCTGTGATCCCAGCTCTCAGGAGGCTGAGAAAAGGGTCACAAGCTCAAGGACTGTCTGGTCTACACAGCAAGGTTTTGTCTCAATCAAAACAAGACAAGAAATCAGACACACTGAGAGGTAGTATAAACATGGCTAAGGGCCACTGCCCTGTCCTGTGTGTGCTGCTTATGTTTCTTCCTGACACCATTTGTGTGTGGCTTAGGCTTTGAGACCTAAATAAAAAAAGTTCATATTTTATCACTTATTTTAAAAAGTTTTGAGGTTTTTTTGTCAAGTGTTAAAAACATAAAATTATAAATATCTATCAACTGGTTCAATTACTTTCTCACTTATATGGAGACATTAAAACTTTTATGAATTGCTAACTGGCATAAGTAATCTGATATACTATTATTTACATGAGTAAATAATATTTAGAAATTTCAAAAGAGGTCTGAGGACATAGCTCAGCTGGAAGAGGCATTGCCAAACGTGTAGAGACCTGGGTCCAGTCACAAGCACCCCATAAACTAGGTATGGTGACACACGCCTGGAGTCCTGGCACTCAGGAGGAGTTGGGCGGTGAGTAAAGGAGCTCATCACCAAGCCTGACGGCCCACGTTTCGTCCCCAGGCCCACACGGTGGGAAAGCACTGATTTCTACAAGCTGTCCTCTGACCTCCATGACAGACACTGGCATGTGTGCCCCAGACCTTCCAAAAATGTCAGTAAAGAAATATAGTTTAAGATCAACAGCCTACACAACAAATTCAAGGTCAACCTACGCTATGAGACCTGTGTCAAAAATCAAAACCAAGCAACATTAAACAGAACAAAAACAAAAGCCAAACTTTCTAGCAGATAGAAACCTAAAAGCAACTAATTTTAAAAATTTGCCTTCCAAATAACAAGTTTAACTTGGTGGTAGAATATCACCTCCCAGAGAAGAATAGAATTCACCAGAAAATGGACTAAACTTCATTTTAAATGAAACAAGCAAAACTCTGCAAGACAAATGTTGCATGGTTTATCATCCACAGAATCAGCTTTCAAAAAAGATAGGCTCAAAGTACTTTGTGTATTATTCATATATGAAAATGTTACAAGGATACAATTTTAAAAGTTTATATTTGTTTAGTCAGTGTTAACTCTTCATTAAACAAATAAAAGTAATTTTATAGAGTGCTTGCTTATCATGTAACAGACTCTAGATCTGATCTCAGTGATGCCACATACATAAAATTATTGTTTTATAGATTTTATATACACAGTTATACATATAGCACATAAGCAATACACAGTACATCTACAGTATTAAAATTTAATCAAAGATCAATTAAGAAAAAAATGTCTGGCTAGTAACTGGAGAGACTAGAAGATTTTTTGTTTGTTTGTTTTAATTTTTTGAGGCAGGGTTTTTTCTGTATAGCCCTGGCTGTCCTGGAACTCACTCTATAGACCAGGCTGGCCTCAAACTCACAGAGATACGCTTGTCTCTGCCTGCTGAATGCTGGGATTAAAGGTGTGCACCACCACTGTCCAGCCTAGAAGGTATTCTTGAAGCAGAGAACCATCGGCCATGAGGATGGGGAGTCAGTCCTGGGTAGACCTAGGCAGGACCACTTCTTCTCTCAAGCTGGGGTATGTTAATTCTCTTCTTTGTCTGGGGACAGTTAGGAAAATCCATCAGACCCATGGATGCACTCTCTCCCTTAGGAGAGCTGAGACCAGTTCTCTCTTCATTAAGTACAGCCACTGAACCCGCTTCCTCCTGAGAGTCTGGGCCTGCTGCAGGAAGGCTTTTAGCATCTCCAAGAAGAGCATTTCTGACAAAAACCTGAGAGGAACCTCTTTGTTAACGGAAGAGCTATATGCTATGGATCTCTGTGTCATACACAGGAGCTAGCCTAAGCAGAGGGTAAATAAACAGTTCTGAATTTTGAAAAAAAGAGACTGTCTAAAACAGATCTTTAGGAGAGATAGTAATAATGATAGCACAAAGATTGCCATACTGTGTTACAACTGTATCAGAACACTGAACTAAACCATTTAGTGTGGGATTTGTGATTATTACAATTTGCAGAACAAAAACACATAGAAAGAAAGTAAAGAAAGTGTCCCTGAGTGGGGAGACCTTTACCTTATGTATGGAAATGAGGCAGGAACAATGAACATTCATTCAATAGTAAGACAGGTAGGTGCTAGGGCTTCTGGGCAGCCGGGCAGCCCTGTCATCTGCTGTCCCCAGTCTTTCACCACTTCAAAGCAAAAGGGCAGTGCAGACAGCCTCAATCGGGTAAGGTCACAAGCTTACAAACTATTTACCAAAGCCCATGCCTTAGCAGAATAGTCTTTGCTGATGGTACTGCTCTTTAGAACCCCCATATTATACTCCAGGACTGAACACCTTTATTGCAACAAGCTGTTCGCAACAGATACTTCCCCCAATGAATTTCCAAGCTCATATTACACTAAGAGTGACAAGGGGAACAATTTCAGCCATATATTTTAGCATCTGAGATCTTTCATAGGTGTCCTAAAAGGTGAATGAGGTCACGACCCCAGGTCAAGCCAATGACCACTAGGTGTTACTGTAACAGAAGGCACCTAATAACCGGGGTGAGTACAGATGGTGCTGGGCTAAATGTGGGCATGACAAGGTCATTTTTCATTTCCTAAAATGAATTCTGAGCAGCACAAAAACTCAAGACTGTCAAAAACTAAAGCTCTGAAAACCTGTCTGTTCATCCAGAACCTTGTCTCAAGTTAAATTGAACTTTCTGCAGAATTGGGGGGGAAAAAAATCAAAACAGAACTAGGTAACAAACTAAGGAGGAAAAATCACATGCTCGAGTCAACAGGCCAGTCACAAAGCCTGTTCTACAAGAAATTATTTTTGCCACTGATTTGCCCAGCAACAACATTACTGTTCTAAACACAAAAATGTTGAGAATTTTCCTTGCCCAGATGCGGTTTTTTTTTTTTTAAAGGCTAAGTGCATCTTAACATACATAATTTAGTTTGCAACAAACCACAGAGACGAAGGGAAAGCTGAAAACACTAAAAACATGTATTTCCTATAATGGTCTGATCAAATGCCACTAAAACACTCTGCTGAACTTTTGAAACCCTTAAAATGCTCTGCAGTCTGCTAACAAGTTAAAGGTTCTCTTTTTTTCTTTTCACTCAACTTGACCCCATTCTATCATCAACTTGACAATCTACATCACTTTAGGTCTTAAATTGCAAAGGTGCTTAGAAAACGAGAAATATGTACGATTAGCAACCATGGTTTTTCCCTCTGGCTGCAGTCACGGCTTTTGAGTGCTGCTGTGGATGGCCAAGCTGCAGAGATCAGCACAGTTATGACCTAATGTCAGCAACCTTCCTCGGGATCGGTGTGCTACTCAGCCAGATGAACTTCCAGACTTCTTCTCTCACTATGGGCAGGGCCAAGCTTCTTAGAGGAAGATTAAGCTCCACTCTACTTAGCCTCCCAGAAAAGCTGAACAGAGGAAGCTTAGTTACAAACAGTAAGAGACAGAAAGAGATAAATCCCAACTGACATGACCAAGAAACTCTGCTAAACAGACCAAGCTAAATTATAACTGCAAAGCCACCAGGGAGCTTTAATTATTAAAAAGTAAACCATATGCTGGAGTAATAGAAACTCAATAATCAAAAATGGCATGAAACAGTCATTTTCATTCTGGCTGCACTGGTCCTCCTCTGAAGATCTTTCCCTAGCATACATTTTTATTCCTAACGTGTGTGTGTGTAGATGTGAAATAACAGAAAAGATAGAGCTAAAACACTCCAACAACTAAATCCCATGCCCCCCCCCCCCCCCGTCTGATTCAGGAGTCTGGAAAACAGTTTTTGTTCCTTAGTTGTGGTATGTGCATACATATCACAGGGAGAACAAATCCTGGCTTTCTGCGGACTTAGTTTGACCAGTCATTTATTCAGATCTTGATTTATCTGGCCATAAAAAAAAGGATAATTGTATTTATCATTAGATAATCAAAACAGATTAAGAAATTCCTATGAAAAACAAAGAACTGTTATTTATAATGACACTAAGTGTCCTTGGCTTGATGGCTCTTACAAAATGCATCCTAAGAAAAGAGCACCCAGGAACTAGGCACATGCCCCAGGGTCCAGGGAGCTGGATATGGCCACTGACAGTGACGGGAAACAAAGTAATCTCCCTACTCTTTGCAAGGAAAGCAGTTAAACATATTAGAAAATACTGATCCAGGCTACCCATGTGTAGAAATTCTATCAAAGCTTTTCAAAGTCATAAAAGTTTAAAACACTGGCATTTGAGAGCCAAATGTAGATTCGAAAAGAAAATTAAATCTGAGCCTTAAATGTTCATACAAAACAAACAAACAACAAAAACCAAAGTAAGTTAGGTGTGGTTGCTCCTGCCAATCATCTCTGCACTCAGAAGGCAAAGGAGAAAGAACTGAAAATGGAAGCAAGTTTAGGCTAGGCAGGCAGAGCCTGCATCAAAACGCCAAGGGCTGGGGGTGCAGCTCAGTGGCAGGGTTTGCTTACTACACTATCCCAGGTGCTGGCTGCAATGTCTAGCACCGAAAAGAAGAAAAAGAAAAAGTAACAGTTTACCTTAACCAAAAGGCACATAAAGATCCAAAAGTAATTAAGAAAGCTAAAATCTCTGGGTGGAGGTGGTGGCATACACCTTTAATCCCAACTCAACAGGAGGCAGAAGCAGTAAGTTCAAGCCAGACTGGGCTACATAGTGAGCTCGGAGTTACATGAGACTGTCACAAAAAAATGAAGGGGGGAGGTGCTATATCTATAGATGCATTTTGAAACTTAAAAACAATTCTGGGTCAAAATAGCAGATTATTTGCTATTAGAGAAGGTAGATGCTAAAGTTCTCTATTGCTTGAACTTTAGTACCCACAGAATTCAAATTGCGTAAGTTTGAAATTACAAAAATTTAATTTTTAAGATCAACACCTACTGGCTGTGTCTCAGTGGCTCAGGCTATGAAATCTCCAAACTCTGGAAGCCGTTGTTTTCCTGTTCAGGTGGACTCGCACCAGTCCTCCAAGCCACGACAGAACTCATCTCACTGCTCTTCCGTACCCTGCCATGCCGTCCCACCATTTACTCACCACTGCCCTCGGCCTCCTGCCAAGCTCACTGAAGTAAGGACCTATTTTCACTCACCTGCTTCAAAGGAAGCAGTAGCTTCAACGCTCTGCCTCTTGCCAGCATCCGGAGCTCCTTCCACAGCTGTAGTCACAAATGACACTCTCCTCCACACACCCTACAGTACTCACCTAGGCAGACCCTGGCTCCACCTATTCTTTCAAAGGCCCCATCACTTCCCACAAGCTCACTGATGTTTTAATCTTGGAGATTTCCAGAACGGTAAACTGCTGACTGAACATGTACAAGGAACCCTGGAAGCAACTGGTAGAGAGGCCTGGGTCTGACATGAGAAACAGGACCAAATCACACAACTCGCTTCCCTTTAATCCCTTCACTTGTAAAGCCTAGATGTTATACTGGATGGATGCTGAGACCCAGTCCTAGCTCTGGACTCTAATAACTCCATTATGTTATCATAACACATCTTCACTGGACCATCTCTGATGAGAAATGCATGAAAATGCCTAATTCCTTCTATTAAACATCTCAATTTATTTCAACAAATAACCCAACATAGCTATATATTTCAGAGATATTTTTGAAAAATGAAATGGTTCAAAATAAAAATAAGCCACAATAAAAAAAAAGCTGAGGATTAAGAAAAATAAATATAAGCAAAACCCCAAAAATACTTACTTACCAAATCTCACTATAAATAACTGCTAAATAACACTTTAAAAATGGAAGTTCTGGTGGAAATTTAGGATGTCAAAAGCAGACATAAAAAACAACATGGTAAAACAGCAGGAATGAGGGAGAAAATATTTTTGCTTCAATTGTTTCTAGTTCTCTTGTCAAAGAAAATAAACTTAGATTCAAGCTACAGGATAACAAAAAGATTCAGACTGCCTCAGACAAAGAAAAACCAGCATGTTAGGGGCACAAGTAGCATTTAGTTGGCCTGAACTAAAGCCAGAGACTGGTCTGGGCTTTTGGGCAGTGGATCCCACCAACACCTTGATTAATGAGTGAGTATTCATAATAGCTTTCTTTCCGCCTTGCCTCAAAGCTTCAGACATGCAGCTCTCAAGTACATCTGAACCTGCAGCCGGGGCTTCCCAGCTCACCAGAGCTGGCGGCACAATTGTGCTATGGGGTTACCACAGCTCAGCTATCATAGAAGCAAAGCTAAAACATCGTGAGGTGCTGGAGGAAGGGAAGGGTATTTTCTAGCACATGCTAACAATTAATTGGAATAAAGGTCTCTCCTCTTTAGTGCCCACGCTCTAAATCAAAAGCAAGGTGAAACAAACAAGACTTTATCAAAAACAGGATGTGGCCTTTCATCACGTTTCCCCAACTCTGGAATCTTACCTGCTGATGCTTTGATCATGTAGCCCCCCTTCTCACTGGGAGGCACATCGAGCAGCTGCATAATTCTGTCCAGCAGCCCGTGGATGATCTCAAACCCAGGGTTCTTGTTGTAATAAACAGCACAGAGATGCCTGTAGTTTTTTGCACCTACATCTAAAAGAGCAAAAAAGCATGATCATCAGGTCACAGTAACCATATTTAAGAAACTGGCTTATCCCAACCTAAGTTAGACAAAGCTAACAAAAAGAGATAATAGATTATTTGACGTGAAGAGAAACGTTCAGCCTCGGAAATTCATGGTCAGATCTAACTTTTCAGCCACCAAATTCTTAAAGGTGTTTACTTAGTGGGGGTGGGGAGTTACTAGCTCTCAGTGCTTGCCCCAGGTCCAAAGGCTTCACTACAGAACCCGCTTGGAAAACTTGCTGTAAACATTCTACCAGTTAGTGACTCATATTCTTTATTCATGATACCACCCAAATAATCATACTAATACCAAAAGGGCTCTCACAGAGACACTTTATTATTTCCAATGGAGAATCAGAGACATAGACAGGGATGAAGTAAGTACAGTCACTTCTCAGAGTACTTTGGCGGCTGTGAGAAAGCCTTCTGTGAAAGCTTATCTTAATGGACAAGAAACACACTAATAAGACAGACCAAAACCTGGGGACAATGTGCTGGAGACTGAACTGTTACACCCCTAGATCCTTTTTTTTTTTTTTTTAAAGTGGCCAATAAGTTAAAAAGGAAACCAAATTAAATTACACTGTTAAAAGAACACGCATATGTTGGAAAATTACGAAGCCAAGCAAGGCAATAGCTATCAGCAAAGTCAGAGTGAGGCTGTCCCAGTACAGGGTGGTCCTGGAACAGATGCACCACACCAAATGCTGAGAGGCCCAGCAGCTACCTTAGTTAGGCTGGAGTCACAGTACTGTTTTATAATCTTTTAAAAACTGTACACACACACACACACACACACACACACACACAAACCTTCACAATTAAAACATGGAATGAGAGGCTGGATAGAAAACTCAGTGGTTAAGAACACTTATGACTCTTACAGAGGGCTGAGGTTTGGTTCCTAGCACCCACATATCCATAACTTCAGTTCCTGAGAAGCCAACCCCCATCTTCTGAACTCCAAGGCATCAGGCATGCATGTGGTGCACAAACAAACACAAGTAAAACAGTCATACACATAAAATAAATCTTATTTTTAAATGGAAGAAGTAAAACAGAAGATATGAAGCTATAGCAATATGAATCAACACTGAAGACATTTTGCCAAGAGAAATAGGATAAAGAACTGTTCTCGCCATTTAACACTTCTCTGTGCATGCTACGCTGAAGGTGCTCTAGCCTTCCTTAGACAGTGGAGGTCAGTGCCACTGCAGGGCTCACACAAACTCAACATTTACTTTCTGAATACACAACTGAAGTCTGGAAAAAGAGGGAAGCACATGGAAGCAACCACCACACCAGGCCAGGAGCACAGAGTGGGCCATATTCAAAAGCAACATGAGAGACAGCTGAGGTGACGTGACTGTCATATTGCCACCCCTGTTATGAATCAACACTGAAGACATTATGCCAAGACAAACAGGCACAGCAAGACTAACCTACATGATCCCTAAATATGAGGTTCTCAAGGTTTTGGTTTTAGTGATACGTGAAAACAGGACTGTGTGTGCAAGGCAAGAACACTCCCAGGAGTTCACACTGAAACAGAGTGGGAGGGAGCCTTCCAGAGCTGGTCTCTTCCACCAACAACCGCAGCGCCGCTGTGCTGTACTTCAAAGCTCACTAAGAGGTAGCTTGGATCTGTGTTTTAAAACGACCACAATAACTTTTTTTTTTTATTTTTTTTTACTTTTCGAGACAGGGTTTCTCTGTAGCTTTGGAGCCTGTCCTTTGGAACTAGCTTGTATAGACCAGGCTGGCCTCAAATTCACAGAGATCCGCCTGCTTCTGCCTCCGAAGTGCTGGGATTAAAGGTGTGCGCCACCACTGCCAGAAGAGTCAAAGCTAAACAAATATAGCCATAATCAGAAACCTCCAAGAATTAGGGAAAAAAGACTCAAATGAAACAGATCTACAGGTTATATTTGAACGGGATATTTTTTTTCTACTTCTACTTCAAAATCTTTCCATGATTAATATACATTACCTTCTATAAAAATAAAACAAACTAAGAATCATGACCCAAGATGAACCCCAATGAACTGGATAATGAAGAAGTGTATAAACACTGGGAGATACTACCCATTGATGAAACCTCAGCAACTCTCAGTGGTCTTAACTAGTGGATCGCTCTCAGAGGCACTGTACTGAATGAAAGAAGTCAACCACAAAAGGCAACAGGATGCATGATCCTCCTGTGCCATTGTGGAAAAAGCATACTTTAAGCAACTGAGACTAGACAGTAGTTGTATGGAGTAAGATGTGGGGGAAATGTGACTAAAATGGAAAAAAAAAAACCGGGGGATTTTCAGGGTGATGCTGTTTGGGATTTCTTGGTGGTTATTTAAAAAGGACACAAAGAGGAAGATTTAAAGTCAACAACATCATTCAACTTTAAAACTGGCACATAACTTAGGTATATACCACGACCCCTACAGACCCCAGAGCCACACATCTCTGATACAAATTCTCAATGCATTTGGCTTCACTTTGCTTTTTAAATTAGGAGAAAAGAAGATAATACCTATCTTTAGAAATAACATGAAAACAACACGCTGCTTCCTCTTCACATGGACTGAGCAGAAGCTCTTCCACGGTTTTTCCATAGGTCAGAGCTACTAGCACAGCTGGCACAAACAGCCTTTTCTCTTCAGATAGCAGACACTCAGAGCACTAGTAATCTCCCAGGTACGGAGTGCCTATCAGCCAACCCTTGGTGCTACTATTTAGCTCAAGACACTGCACAGAGGATTACTACTGCTGTGGAACAGATGGGGAAGCCAAACCTCAAGACAATTAAGTAAAGTTGCCCGAAGTCAAGCTAACTAGCGAGAGCTAATCATTATCAATTCCACAGCTATGAAGTTACAGACCAGGACCTGCTCAGGACTAAAGCCCACACTCTCTCCACTGCCCTACAGTGTGCCATAAAGGATTCAGAAGGGAAAACTTTAAGAGTAAATGCATATGTGGCCACATACAGTTGCTTGAGTATGTATAGTCAAAGACGTGCATTCTTGAAACATTTTTGGTACAATGAACAGATGTTTTACTTCCCCAAAGTCTTTGTGATTCTTAAGAATTTCATTTAAGTCACTGAAATAAATTATTATTTTAAATCTGGAATTTGTGTCCATCAACAGTATGTAAATTTATGGAGATTATATTCTGAGTAAACTGACTAAACAGACACAGAGAAAGAACTGTTCTCACCTCACCATTTAACACTTCTCTGTGCATGCTACGCTGAAGGTGCTCTAGCCTTCCTTAGACAGTGGAGGTCAGTGCCACTGCAGGGCTCACACAAACTCAACATTTACTTTCTGAATACACAACTGAAGTCTGGAAAAAGAGGGAAGCACATGGAAGCAACCACCACACCAGGCCAGGAGCACAGAGTGGGCCATATTCAAAAGCAACATGAGAGACAGCTGAGGTGATGTGACTGTCATATTGCCACCCTCGTTGTTGTTTTCATCTTCAAGGACAAAGAACTCTGCTACCTAAACTCTTATCTAAACTCTATAATCGAAGGTGCGAGGATAAGGATCAATATTAAAGGCAGGCAGACAGGCAGGCATACGTGCCTAGTGACCCAGCAGCATATATAAACTAAACTAAGAGGCCTAATTCTGCTGCAGGAACGTGAACACACACACACATTCTCTGTCTCTCTCCTCCTGAAGGGAAAAAATTAAATGAAATAGAACTAAATTACCCTTTCATACTACTGACTTGCTTCTGGGTATTCCTGCCATGTGGTACCCATTTGTTGGTGTCACATGCTTCCACTTTAACACACAGGCACGTATTGAAACTACTTTGTAGTTCCACATTCACTGTGAGCGCAGGCCAACAGTAAGGCCACCATCCAGAGAGCTTACCAATGCAAATGAGAAGCCGCTTGATTTTGGGAACCTTTGCCTTAGACTACTTTTTCCTAATTTCCAAATTATTTAAAATGAGCCTTTCTAATAACAGTCAAATATCTAGACCAAAACCAGACTTTTTTAAAGGAAAATTCAGTGCTTGAGAGATTGTAGCAAAAAAAAAAAAATTATAATTAAAAAAAAAGAGCTGGGATGTGGCTCAGTTGATGGAGCACTGCACAAACAAGGCATGGTGGCACATGCATCAGAAGTTCAAAGTCATCCTTGGGTACACAATGAGTTTGAGGCTATCCTAAGCATCATGAGATCTTGTCTCCAAAGAGATAAAAATTCAAATTAAAGCTTATTTCATTTAAAAAAAGTTTGAGAATATTTCCAACATTTAAAAAAGGTTTCAGGATGTTTACAACACAGATGGAAAATAATAAACTAACTTCTAGGTTTAATTTTGCAATAAGCCTAAGAAAAGCCACTGACTTTTAGGACTATGTATTAACCTCATTATTAACTACCCTGCCACTGATTGTTTCTCACATCCCCCAAAGGTACCACCCCTTTACATTTGTCTCTTTATAATTTCTCAAGGCAGTCCATACCCTCCATTGCCATCATCGCCTACGGAAAAATGGCTAGGTATGCTAAAATTCCCATCTTCTTTCCTGCTACACAGAGAGACCATATTACATCACAGGAAGTTCAGACTGCATGCCACAAAATAAGAACTATTTAGACTTCATGCCAAAGCTAGGGTTTGTTGGAAATGCCACAGTTCTTTATAACTCAGTTAATAGACCTCTTGTGTCATGCCATCAAACAATCTGCTTTTTCAATGGGCCTGCCAAGTATGTCAGCCTAAATTATCCGTGTATTTCACAGACTTCAAAGTACTGCCTGCAGAGAACAGATCTAAACCACCCGAAGGAAGTGGCTAGATGTAGTTCTGTGAACTCAAAAGCTACAACAAATGATTTTTTTTTTTTAAAGAAAAAGAAAGGGGAATGGTAAATGATGACCCTAGTATGTGACTTACATATATTTTCCAGGCTTTGGCATAGGCTCCCGAGTAGTATATATCCTGTTTACACCAATGATTAGAGGTGACTTCTGGTAACGTATCATCCAGGGAAAGTCTTCCTTACTCTCATGTGCACCCAGAAGCCGAAGTAAAGGTGCTGTTAGAAAGACTGTGAATGGGGAGAGTAAAAAAGCTTCTAGAATATTCAAGGGCTGACACTGTGCTCGAGCTACAGATTAACAGTTAGCCAGCCTTGGAAAAGGAAGTAAATCACCTTCATTTCTAAGTCCAGCCTATCCATCGATGTTTTCAACATTGCTGCCCACAAAACCATAACTCATGCTGCAAATCTAGCACAACCGGGAGGTGGTGGTGCACGCCTTTAATCCCAGCACTTGGGAGGCAGAGGCAGGCGGATCTCTCTGAGTTCGAGACCAGCCTGGTCTACAAGAGCTAGTTCCAGGACAGGCTCCAAAAACCACAGAGAAACCCTGTCCCGAAAAACCAAAAAAAAAAAAAAAAAAAAAAACCAAAGAATTTTAGCACAATCTAAATGACCCACAAAAATACCAAGAAGACCACAAAAAAACAAAGCATCTTGAAAAACCCACAGCTAATATAGGGAAATAAAAACCCTGATATACTCCTGATAGGACTATAAACCAGTAAAGCAAAAATAAGTAAAACAAAGACATGGAAATGCAAGAGGGACTCGATGGGGAGATCTGCAGCAGTGAGACAGGGAAAAGCAGTAGTGATACGAAACGGCGCATTTATGAAATGGCGCAATGGCCTTTAATTGCACATGGGAGGCAAAGGCAGTCAGATTTGAGGTCAGTCTAGTCTACACAGCAAATTTCAACCTAGGCAGTGTACTTGTTTCAAGAGGAATAAAGAAGAAAGGAGGGAAAGAAAAGCAGGAAGAAAATGGCCTAGTGAAGTCCACATTATAGGTATAATAAATATACACAATATAGTAACATATGCAATGTATTGATATATGGTGGGTATGTTGGCTCACCACTATAATCCTACCACTCAGGGGGTGGAAGCAGGATGTGAGTTTGAAAACAGTCAAGGTCACATAGCAAGACCTGTCTCAAAACCAACCAAACCAAAACAAAAAGAAAACAAAAATATTTTAGAAAAGAATTTACTAAATTATCAACTATTTAAATGTGTATACCTAGGGATTGGCAAATTGTATTACTTCTTTTTTCCCCAAAGATTTATTTATTTATTGTGTTCTGTCTGCATGTTTGCCTGCGCATTATGTATACAGTGTTTGTCTGCATGTTTGCCTGCACATTATGTATACAGTGTCCCATCTGCATGTTTGCCTGCATATTATGTATACAGTGTTCCATCTGCATGTTTGCCTGCACAATGTGTATACAGTATTCTGTCTGCATGTTTGCCTGCACATTATGTATACAATGTTCTGTCTGCATGTTTGCCTGCCAGATCTCATTACAGATGGTTGTGAGCCACCATGTGGTTGCTGGGAACTGTACTCAGGACCTCTGGAAGACCAGCCAGTCTTCTTAACCTCTGAGCCATCTCTCCAGGCTGGCACATTATATTTCTAAAAACATGTATTTGTACAAGGGATGATACTCAATTGCAAGACATAATTTAGGAAGTCTCACAATCTATATATTCATCCTCACAGTCAGTACATTCTCTGCTTCCACATAGCAGAATATTATCTAACTATCAAAGACAAATTGATAGTATGCATTCAGATAAGCTAGCCCAAGTATAACCACATTTGTATAAACTATAAAGCATCGCCTATCTCTACAACTACACACAGAAGTGTAAATATGGCTGCAGGTGTGCATGGGGTCTGGCAGTGAATTCTAGCTGTGAAGCAAGAGAGAAGCGGAAGAATGTCTCTCCCATCTGTGTGTCCCCATCTGAAACCCCTGGCTGTCCTGGAACTTGCTCTGTAGACCAGGCTGGCCTCCAACTCACAGACATCCTCCTGCCCCTGCCTCCCACGTGTTGGGATTAAAGGTGTGCACCACCACTGCTTGGTGATATTTTTGTTTTTTAATTTAAAAAAATCTTAAATCAACACTAGATATAAATAAAAGCTTAAGAATATTATAAATGTATGTTCAACCAAAAAAAAAAAGCAACAACTTGCCTAAAATGCTTGTGTATTGTAACACCAAAGGTCACACTTTTAAAATGATGATGAAAAGCCAAGAAATAAATGTGAAAAGAAATCTCTAAAATTCTCAATGCATACAGAGAAAAAATTATATTCCTGAGGGTTGAACTTTATTTAGTTAACATAAACCTGGAATGGATTTTTATCTATTAAAAAAATACAGTACTGGATGCATGACAGGGTACATTATACTCACGTTAGCAGATCTTAACTATGTGGAACCAAGCACACTAAAATAACTTTCTATATTAAAAATGATTTATTTACACAGCTAAGATGCCATCACATATGAAAAAGATGCTACTTCAAAAATTGTTAACGTCAGTCTCCTTACACCCATATTTTTTGAATTATTAATTGGAAATTCTACATACCAAAAATATGAAATGGTGAAATTAAATTAATCCAGACTGATGACATAAGCACTCTTCAGAAAGCCACATACCACATGTGGATGCTGGATAATCTTCCATTACCTGAAGCTCCAGAATTTATGGACAACATCTCAGAAGATAGGTATTCACAAGCCAATAATAAAATGCTCTCATTGAGCCTTTACCAAACAAAAATTATAAAGACCTGACCCCTTATTTTACTCAGCTCTGTCTATCTTTTGTAGTGCTGGGGATTGAACCCAAGACCTTATGCATGCAGCCATATTTAATATTCTGTAATACAAGACAGATAAACACATCCGTGTGTGTGCACTTGAACACATAATAAATTGAGGAAACAAATCCACATACAGAGACCAAACAGTTAGGTTCTGTAGCAGACACGGTGCTCAAGGGATGATGAAGAAACAAGAACCTTGAAACAGATCTTACAATTAAAGGCTTAAAACCAAAATTCTTTATTTCCACATCCATTTTGGAAGTGTAAAGAAAAACAGACCATCCTCTCACTTAGAGAAGTGCCTGAGACAATGTCAAGAGTTGGGAACTATCTAACTGTAACCTGGAGGAGGGGATGGAGCTCAAAGCAGGACTGCTAAGTCGCTCTAGAGGAGGGAGGAAGGTCTGAGCGAGTCAAAGCTTAGACTGATCATGCTTCAAGAAGAAGGGAAGGTATCTGGAGGCCTGGATGAGGGTTCAAACCCTCTCCACTGAGCCCAGCAAATACTCAAGTCCAAACTTTCTTGAAATGCTGCTGCCGAAACTAACTATAGGGGACTGATTCTGAGAGATGGCCACAGACACATGCCATGCTGAACCTTGAATGAACAGGTCTGCTGGTCGGATCTTGCTGACAGAAATCATCGAGACCCTTTACAAAGCCAAGTTCATGTTCTTCAGTGCTTGTTCCTTTTTAGACTTAACCCTCTTTAAACCAGAGATCTGTTTTCTCTTGTCATTTCTGTGAGATTCTGGTAGCTTCCCTAAGCACTGAGGGAAGAACTGTGATTGCAGAATCCAATTGTGTTTAAGAAGCGGGAAGATTGGATTGTGCAAACAGCTAGCTTTTCCAGGCAGACAGTCCTTTGCTCATCCCTGCAGGTTTTCTGGCTTTTAAAAATATTTTGTTTACAATTTGGTTATTCCTGACATTGAAATGAATTAGCTATTAACATCTGAAACCAACCAGTAACTCACACAGCAGCTTTGCATGCTCCCTACTGCTACTCTCCCTGCTACAAAACTGAAACACTCACCCTAGAGCAGAGTCTGTGCTCAGTTTCTTGTTCCAAAAACACATGCCAATCTGCCCAACAAAAGGATAAATCAGCTTGGTCCCCTGAGTCATGACTAATTTTTAAAAGTGTTACAGCAACTTCGGATCTTGAGGCTCAACAAATGCAGTGGCTGGCTCGGCCTCAAACAAGCTGAGTGTGCCTGATTTACAGTGGAAGTCTTAATGCTTGAAAAGTGTGCCTGACTCGGTTTCAAAACTGGCAGCCTGACAGCCTCATTCATCATGACGGCTAGAGAGGACTCCACATTAGAGCAAATGTCCGACGAGGTCAAGTGGGAAAACGGGAGTTGTCTTTTGTCTGCTGTCCTAGGAACTTGGGTTTAATAGGAAAACATGGATATCCACACAAGATTTCACTTCCATTTTTATTTTCGGAAGCTATGTTCGCCAAGTAGACACTGATATGAGACTTAGGAAGCTAGGTTTTTCTCAACATTACAGAATGAATTAACAGCAGTTACAGCTCCATTCTCTACATTCCCAGAACATTTTGCACATTCCCTCCAAACTGAACTTGCCTAAGCTGGGTGGCCAGTGAGCTCCAGGGTCCTGCCAGTCTCTGCCTCCTTGCCCTGGTATTACAGGCATAAGTTGTCATGCTTGGTTTTTCACATGGGTTCTGAGGATCCAAACTCAGATCTCCATGCTTGCACGGCAAGCACTCTCTTATATTCTAAAATCGTTTCTACTTTTCTATCACTATGGTGAATGAGACAACCTGGCTCATGCTTGTCACACATCTTCACTCTTCTGAACCTTATAATTTGGGGATTGCTCACTAAGAAGAATTTGGGAAATTTCATTTTAATTAGAAAAATCCCTCAATCATTTAACTACTGGTGGTTTGAACTTTTTTATTCAAAAAGTTTCATTTAGGAACACAAGGCTAGCATCCAAGAGAGAGGACATCTTGTTTGCCACCAAAAAAATTGATAAATTACTCTAAAAACAGTATTTCAAAAACAGTGATTTATTTTTAAAAGTAGTCTTACATCAGTATAATTTGGGTTTCTCATAAAGGGGGAAAAAACACAAAAAAAGAAAATCCAATGACACAAAGTCCCTTGAGGGATGGAATAAAAATCAAACCCCATACACTGCTGGTCTCCTGGACTTTCACACACTATAGTGGAAATATAGGCACAACCCAGGCCAGCAGCACCTGGCCCTGAAACTAGCACTGTCCTAACAAGAACAGCAGCCACCACTTACCATTTGGCTGAAACTTTCCAAATGCAGTTTCACTGAAGCCTTACAACAGCTAATAAAGTAAATGCTGTCATTACCCCATTGTACAGATAAGAAAACAGCCAGAGAGTTCAAATAAACTACACCACAGAAAGCAAGACTAAAACCCACGCCTGTGGCAGCGGTCTGCAGAACCCAGATGCTGTAGCCCCTTCCCTGTAGGCCAGATGACTAGGAGGAAATCCACATGCACGTATTTAGACAACTGCATCAGAAAAGTTTCTGTTATGAAATAAGATCCAGGCCCACCTAAACAGAAAACATGCTTCACCTCAGTGAAAGGAAATGTTTCCAGGATCGCAGCGAACAATGTCCTTCCCTTTATTTTCCAAATGCTAGCGATCCAATAGAAAATATTAAGGAAAGAGTAAGTCAGAGCAAGGCAAAGGGTTGAGCTGCCCTGGACAGAAATGAACCATGAAGAAAACAGTAGGATGGTTTCAACTAAGACAGGCACAACAGAGGTCGGCTCCAGAGTTCTTCCTGATGAGAAAAAAGCATAATAGAATGCAAATGTCTGAGCTAAGGCAAATAATAAAACCCATCTCAGGCACACGCACCCAGGCCTGAAACACAACAATGCACTACTCCATGGCTACAGTCAAACTCTGCAGCAAGTGCGGGACCCATGTGCTCCTCACTCTCACCCTCCAGACTGTGAGCACACCCAGCCCTCAAGAACCATGAGGAAAGCATGTGGTTCCCTTAGTCCTATAGTTATCATTATGAGGACAGCAGAGAAGATCAAGGCAATACGAAGCTCAAAGAAAAAATGTCGAAGAAAACAGTCAAAATAAACAGATCAATGCAACCCTGCACTCTCAGTATCTACACGAGTGAAAAAACTGAGTGGAGCCTCAAAACTCTTTGCACTTAACACACACACAAAAAAAAGTTTCCTACTTTTTAGTATAGATTTGCCACTGCAAGAAAATTCTACAGACTAGAGCCTGGACTTAGAAACCACTCATAATCATACGGACTGATGTATGAAATCAAAAGGCAAGGAAGGCTACCAGCAAAGCAGTCACTTGAGGCACTGCTCACCCAGGGACCACAGCACTTACAAGTCTAGACAATCAATTGAACTTGGGTTTGCATTAGAAAGACAGACTTCCAGGAAAATCAGGCTTCTAAAACTCCTAAATTTATATTTATTAAATAACTATGCATTCTAAGTGTTGGACCAAAATACTTGCTATACTAAGTACTTTGAAACTGAGTATTTCAAAGAGAAAAACTATAAAAACACATTCACAATTACTGTTACAACAATAGTGCTGGGCCATCAAAGACCAACAACAATGCCATGCTATGCAAATCACAGAGTGAAGGAAAGAATGTTTCAGAGTATTCTGGTGACCTCCTCCCTCCACCTCTCTGGGGGTGCGGGTGGGGAGTGGTACTGAGGTGAGTTCAGGAACCTGTGCATACTGTATGCACAATCATGTCACAAACTCCACCAAACTACATTTCCTACTCTCTCTATGGTGCTTTTTAAGGTAAAGTTTCAATAGGGCTCCTCATAATTATTAAATTCCTTATGAAAATGTGCTTTCCATTCCAGGAAATGAGAGACATAGCCACAAAGCCTAGGCACTGCTGGGATTCAGATTCAAATAAGTCAACCATTAAAAGAAACTGATGAAACAATAGGAAGGGTGCCTGGGACACTTAAATGGGATATTTGATAAGAGCGTGACAATTTTTACTTAACAACAAATAATACAGCTGTGGTTCAATTAGTTTTAGAATTACCAACTCAAGGGTATGCTGATAAAATGATGTACTAACTCACTGGCACTAAAATATTAGGCGGGTGGTAGCAACATGGAAGAAAGAAACCTGGTTGCATGTAAGCATGCTGAGTTCTCCATAGAGCTGGAATTCACAATGAAAATGCTCAAGGACACAAAGCTGAGGAAGCTCACTCTTACCTTTGCTAGGATCTTTCACTACAATGTCAGAGATTTCAAACAGTTTGAGAGGAAGTGGCATCTTCCGGTTTGCTGCAATTGTCTTTAGAAGGCCAGGAAGAAGGGTAGTGCGTGCCACCTACAGGAAGAGATGGGAATTTGTACTGACTTGAGAAAAACCAACAAACCCATTGTTAGGAGACAAAGCAGGCCAACTCCCTGGCTTCACAGGACAACACTTTTGAACGGGGCAATGCCTTAAAGTAAAGGCCTGAGTCATTTTAAATTTTCAAATTCAATTCACTAAATAAAAGAACTTAAAATATTCTTCATTCCAAATTAGCAAAATAAACACCAATAAATCTGATTAAAATCAAAGTGGGAAGCAAACATAACACAATGATTATTCTTACCTAAAGCTTGGTTATTTCATTATAATTTTTGAAACTAAATTGGGCTTTCAAGGTTCTACATATGGAAATTTTTATATTCTGTCTCCTTCCACATAGTACTTGAAATAGGCCAGGCTAGACTCCCAAGTGCTCATACTCAGTCCATACTTGGTTCTTACATGACTTGAGCTAGCTGGCTCAATCATTCTAACTGAATATTCTACTTCGTAACTGACCTTTTCTTACTATCCTCAGCTTTCCTCTCTTTGCCACCCATTTATAGTAAATGTAAAATATGCAAATAAATGGAGTTTTCTGATCTTGACATGGTTGCAAGGCCTACAGTCCCAGTGCGGGGAGGCTAGATAGTGGGAATTTTGAGTTCAAGGCTAGCTTAGGCAACATGCTTTAAAGCCAGTGTGAGCTACACAGTCTCCAGCCTGCCAGAGTGGAGCATGCAGAATCACTGCGCTTGGGAAGCTCACCACCAGTCTGGGATATACAATAAATGCTAGACCAGGACCAAACAAAGAAGCAAAGTGGTTTCCTCATAGTTAGCTGTTAGAGCTGCTTTTTACCTCTTGGACTGGAGTTCCTGCCTTTCTACATCTTGCCAGCTCAAGTAGTAGCTACATTTAAAAATAACTTTTCTCTAACTAGATATGCTGGTGCATGTCTGTAATCTCAACATCTAGAGGTTGAGGCACGAGGATTAGGAAGTTTCAAGGTCATTTTCAATTCTGTAAAGGCTTGCACTACAGGAGTGACTTAGTGAGGGTTCCTATTGCTATGATACATACATGAACAAAAGCAACTTGGAGAAGAAAGGTTTTACTTCTTTTTACACTTCCAGTTAACAGCCCATTGCTGAGGGAAGTGAGGGCAAAAACTCAAGCAGGACAGGAACCTAGAGGTGGGAACTGAAGCAGACACCACAGAAGGGTGTTGCTTACTGGCTTGTTCTTCATGGTTTGCTCAACCTACCTTTTAAGAGCACCTAGAACCACCAGCACAGGGAAGAAACACCACAGTGAACTGGGCCTCCCCATCAACCATCAAAAGCATGACAGACTTTCCCACAGGCCAATCTGGTGGAGTATTTTCTCCATTGAAGATCCCTTTTTTTAAATGACCCTAAATTATGTCAAGTTGAAGTAAAACTAGCCAGCACAATGAGACTATGCAAAAACATATTTTTTTTTAAAGTTTGTCATCCTCCTTGGTAAATGGTAAATATCCCCACATATCAATATTTTGTTGTTGTTGTTAAAAGCCACAGCAACATAGAAATGTAAAACCTGAATCTGGTCAAACTTCTAGATCTAACTACTAATTTGTAAGAAATATAGGAGATCACCAGAATACATTCAGTAAAATCCTAAAAATGGAAATCCTACAGAACAAAGGAACCATATTTAACAAATAAAGTGAAAGAAAAGATGTGTGTAAAAGACTAAAAGATGTGAAGTAAATAATGAACTAATCAGTCAACTTTATTGTGGATAACCTCAATGAATTCCAAATAAAAAGAAAAACAACACATATAGCTAGGAAGACTTACAGTGATAGCCACTGGAAGGCTTACTTAATATTACTGCTAACCTGGGAACAAGTGAAGATACTCAGTAATCTTGTTTATAATAATTGCAATAAAAATTTACACATTTTACCTAAATATTTTTCTTCTCCTGCCTATTCTATAACATGCCCACTGTCAAGAAGAACCCAAAGTTAAAAAAGAACAGTCATGTACCCAAATTATAAGCCACTTTACGTTTAGCTTAATTTAACTGTAAGCAAGTACAAACTGTTCACTGCTTTAGTAATGGCAGAATGGCTAGGTAAAGCAGGGGTAAATGCAAAACCTGCCAAGTTTAAAGAATACTCTCTGTTATCTCCGACAAATTTATGCAGTATTTTGTTGTTGTTGTTTGGTTTTTCAAGACAGGGTTTCTCTGTGTAGTTTTGGAGCCTGTCCTAGAACTTACTCTGTGGACCAGACTTGTCTCGAACTCACAGAGACCTCCCGAGTGCCGGGATGAAAGGCGTGTAACACCACTGCACAGTGAAATGCTGACTCTTGAGTGTATGAGGCCACAGCCATTTATGGCAGCAGCTAAGGCATCTCTGATCTGCTTTCTCTCTGCTTATATAAAGCAGAGCAGACAGGACACAAACTTGGAAGAACGTAACAGTTATGGAAATATATTTTAAACAAGTCAACTTCTACCAAGCGCAAAGCTCGGGGTTCAATACTAACACATACACAGAAGAAGAGAGAGCAAGAGAGACAGAGGGATGGAGGATTGGGGTAGGGCCAACCAACTGCAAATTATCTAAGAAAGTTCACTACAATGTCCTAGGGACTCACCCAGAGGTAGAGTGGTGTGGGAGAATTGTCTGTATTCTGTCAATCATGTTTTAAATAAACGCTGATTGGCCAGATAAGAAGTATAGGTGGGAAAACCAAACAGGAAGTAGAAATGATATAATGAGAACAGGAGAATTCTGGGAAGGAGGAAGTTGATTTCTCCCACTCCTGCCCAGGCCACCGAAGCAGCAGGATATGATCTGCCCCACTGAAAAAAAGGTACTGAGCCACATGGCTAACACAGATCAGAAAAATGGGTTAATCAAGATGTGAGAGTTAGCCAGTGAGAGGCAACAGCTAATGGGCCAATCAGCTTATAATTTATGGAGACCTATGTGTGATTTTCTTTGGGGCTAAACAGTTGGGGGGTACTGAGCGGGACAAAAACCCCAACAACAAGCAGGCCTGGCCCTCGTGTTACGGAGAGTAAGTGAAGACTGCTTTTCTACATCGTTTACCACAAACCCGACTTTTACCCTAGTTCTCACCTACTTAAAATTCTTACCTGGAACTCAGCAGTTTTGGGATTACTAATGTGAACTGCCTTTGTCTCTGAGATATCCAAGCCAAGTTTATCAGCAATATCTTCTTGGGAGCACTTAGGAACATATAAAATAGATTAGTACAGGGCAAGGCCTAACTCAAAATTTAAAAGTATTTAAAGCTATCATTCAATTTACAGTGGTTTCTCAGCAATGTACATGCTCTATATTACTTAGTAAGCTAAGAATCTATTAAGTTTGCCAATTAGTAATTCATCACTTGTAATCCACCTGGTTTAGGCCCACAGAAGATGCAATTAACCACCAATATCTCTCTACGACGAGCTATAGCTACAACATGGAGTTGGCTAAGATTTCCAGTAGGGATGGGGGTTTAACCCAGGTCCTTTTTGTAGTAGGTCCCCATTTACCTTCCCAGTCTAATTTCCTGATTCCTATCAGTTTTCTGAACACTATACTTTTACCTGTCTTCACATAAAACACCGTCCCAAGGCCACATCAAAGCTCAAAGCTCTACTTAATTGACCTCTCTTGTACCTCTTACACAAAAATGTCTCTAGCAGGACCGTTACGAGTCCCTGCAGTGGTTTGAAAGAATGTGGCCCCCAAAGGGAGTGGTACTATTGGAGATGCGGCCTTGTTGAAAAAAGTATGTCACGGTGGGGGCAGGCTTTGAGGTGTCTTTTGTGCTGTAGGAAACTCTTCAGCCAGTAGCCTTTAAGTTACCAGCCCACTTGGGTGTGGCCTCTCAGACTATACATGTCTCTATAAAGCACACCCACCCTCTCTTCCAGCTGCTGGATTCGGTTGCTGTTTTCCCATTCGAGCAGAGGACTGTGATCTGTGAGTCTAGCCCTAAATAAATAACCCTTTATTGTACTCAATTCTGAGCTAGTGTGGGATTTCTTTTTAGTATCCATCTTCACTTTTGCTCAAGCTTTCCACAGTGTGACAGGCAGCCAACTATTCCTATTGCTTCTGAGACAAGATGCAGCGAGCACTCTCAGCGCTAGCATCGTGTCTGCCTGCAGGCTGCCATGCTCCCTGCCATGCAACTGTAAGCTGCCCCTTCAGTTAAATGTTTTCATTATAAGAGTTGCCATGGTCACAGTGTCTTTTCACAGCAATAGAAACCTAATAAGGCAGGCCCCTTCCTAGGCTTCCTCAGGGCTTTCTGCTTACCAGTGCAATCCCAGATAAGTCTGTATAATGGTTGGGGACAGACTGTGAACTGGGAGAGTTCACATGCCTGAACTCTGTTCACTGTTCTTTTTAAATGCCACCATTTAACTACCCCTGCATAAGATCCAGGTAGTTCCTAGGAACAAAGAAACCACGCAATTCCTAACCACTTGCAGAAACTAGAGCAGCAGGCACAAGTCAGACCAGAACTCACTATTAGATACAACAAATCTAGTAAAGATCAAGATTTAGAGATACTGTGTTTCCAAGGCCTGACAGGAAGTATTAGAAATAAAGTAATCAGGTGATAACAAGGCATCATAAAAAATAAACAATCATCCAGTTTTTAAAAAATAATTCAAAATGTAACACGAAAAATTGGTGCCACCAAGTTACTGGAGCTTTTTCCAAACTTTAGGGTAATATTGAACTATTCTAAAGGCATCTTCAAGTAGAGGGCCTTCAAAGCACTGAAGAGCTGTTGGTTGCCAGGCGCTGGACCAGGAGGCAGAGGCAGGCAGATCTCTGTGAGTTCGAGGTCAGCCTGGTCTTACAAAGTGAGTTCCAGGACAAGCTCTAAAGCTACATAAAGAAACCCTGTATCAAAAAACAAAAACAAAAACAAAAAAAGTAAAGGCTCAGCTTTTGAAGACTGATTGTCATCACTCTTGGGCAAACTAGATGTAACAATAGAGACCAGCTGTGGTAAGCTCTGTTTAGAAAATAGAGAACATTATAGACTTTTAAACTTAATTATTCATTTGTTCATATTTAGCATACAGGTGTTTTGTCCTGCATGCATGACTGTACACTATATGAGCACATGATGCCCACAGAAGCCAGAGAGGGCACTGGATGCCCTAGGACTAGAGTTACAGAGCCACCACCTGGGTGCTAGAGATTGAACCTGGGTCCCTTGGAAGAGTAGCCATTGCTCTAAACCTCCGAGCCACCTCTCCAGCCACTATAAAGACTTTTAGTATTAAACTTTATGTGAAATCTGTCCTCTCTAGATATCCAGCCCCTCCCTCCTTTCCTCCCAAAAAACGAACATAAACGGTGTAACTGGACAGCTGAGCAGATTGCTCAGTGTTACACTCTGGTGCTATAATTCAGTCACAATCTTTGGCTCAGAACAGCCTGGGCTGGAGTCTTGGGCTCGTACCTGTGGTTGCATGGGAGATGGAGGGCCTGGCAGAAAAGTCACTCTAACTGCTGCACTTCCTGGGAAGAACTGGTACCATATGCATACAGTTATCAGTGGTGAGCAAACCCTCCCTGCAGAGCAGCCCCTAGCAGAACGCAGCTTATGTGCTCCTACAAGATACATGAACTCGGTAACAAAATCAAAAAGCACTAATAGAAGGCAGTGAGAACTACAATCCAAAATTTTAACAGCAGGTAGTTTGGGGAAGAAAAACACAATCAGAAGTGGAGAGAGGAACTAGTGGTTACTTTGTATTTTATAAAGTTGAAATCCTTCAAAATGATAATGTATTGTTTCCTATGTCACTTAACTCTAAAAAACAAACACATTTCTCAAGAAATGCTAAGTTTTATAGTTCAACTTTTACAAAATGGTGACTGCTCACAAATGGAAATGAACGTCCACATACGAGACATGGCACTCTAAGCCTGGTGTACACGAGGTGAGACAGGGCCAAGCACTGGGCCCCCATGGCCCTGACTCTCATCAGATTCTGCTGTGTGCAGTGTGTACTGTGTATCAGCTACTCTTCTTTCCTGTTCAAGCTTCCTCACAGGTGCAGGGCCTGCTAACAACAAATGCTGCCTCAGAACAATCATCTAATACTCTAAAGATTTAGAACTTCAGGGCTGGGGTCAGAAAGCCAGGCAGCTGCTCCAGCCACCCACAGGTTGTTAAATCAAGCTCACTGGGACCCAAGCACTGTAGTCTGGGCAACGCAGACGTTCTCGGCCAGGGGAAACCATACAAACTGCAGGCGCGTTTATTTCTTTCAATGGTCAGCCTGAGGAGAGAGAGGCAGAGTTCCTTCTGATTCTGTAATAACATTCATTTCCTGATTTAGGCCTTTTATGTCAGCTTTTCAACTCAAAGCAAATGTTTGTGAACATGTTCAAAGACAAAGAACTAAGTCTAATGTGGAACAGTTCCCAAGCCCTTAACCAGGGCAGCATCTAGTGGGGACAGCCACAACCAAATTAAGACCAAATATTCTAACCTAACAAATCTTTTTGTGAAATTCATTGTGCACCTTCCACACTTACATCAAATGTCATAGGGCTTTTTCCCCCTAGGCCTTCATGGTCTTCTATGACTATTTAAAAAAAAAAAAAATACAAAAAAAAAAAAAAAAAAACAAAATCCCATCCACATTTTTCTTTACTAAAAATTGTACAATCTCAAGGAACAAAGTCTCTCTTCAATTCAGGGATCCCAAGGAAACATTCAGCTGGACAAAAGTGAGTTAAAAACATACCAGAGCAAAAGTAAGAGCTTCAGTGAAGCCAGCAGCAGCCATGTCCAGTCTGAGAAGCTCCGTGAGCTTGTTGAGAGGAAACTGAGGAAAAAGCAACACACCAAGACATCTCAGACCTGCTTTGTTTTCTTCAAGACTCATGCAGAACATACCGCTGAAAGGAACCAAACTCCTCCCCTCACCAGCAAACTGCTAATATCCCCACCACAGCTATCCAGCAGCCTCCCACCCCTCCTCTCCCACACAGCGTCTGCCTTCAGGCCCAAGCTGAGAAAAATGAATCTTCCAGTTAAAGAGATTCAACAAGAGTTCCACATTTGAAACCTGTCTTTCTTCAAAGAACAAGTCATCACAGGTTCTCAGCTCACTCTAATCATTTGGGCATCTGTTTTGTATCCTTCCCCATAGCAAATGCCTCTCATAGCAAAGCACATCCAAATGCTGCTTAATTCCCAGGTTCTGTTTGTCTCAAAACCTTCCTGGCATTCAATAGCCAGTCGCTAACAAGAGGAGTGTTTATTTAAGGGTGCAATCTTACCTGATTAGCTATGGTATACGTTTTCGGCAGAATCATCTGAATGTTGTTATATCCATAAGCAATAGCCGCGTCCTCCACAATATCACATGCATGGATAACGTCGGATCTGGTGGGAGGAATTTCAACCTCAATCTGATTACCATCGCCTATGACTTCTGACTTCAGACACATCCTGGTCAGGAGCTTGGCAAGGTTTGCAGGAGATTCCCTAAAAAAGAACGTACAAACCATAAGCTTCAGTGGAGTAGGTAAAACATGCTGACATTCTGTTTTGAGATAGTTCCTACCTGAAATAGTTAACTCCTCTCGCTGAGCTCTGTTACGTATCAAATATCTTAGCTTACTATCAAGCACTCTTTCAAGAAAAATCACTCACTGTGTACTTTATGCTTGAATTCTCTTCTCTCCCCCACAAATAAGTTTCAAAGCATACCTGATTCCAACTTTCTTGTTAATTAAATCGGCTCTCACCATCTCCTTTCTGTAAGCCAGCTCCTGAGAGAGAAAGTTTGAAAACTTCAATCATCCCTCATCAGAGGCAGTTTTCTAGTCTGTCTCATTCCACCCGCTGTTACAACTTCATTACCCAGCCAAGAGACTGTTCTTAGAGCCACACACTGAAATAAACCTGGGGGGATTTTTGTTGTTGTTGTTGTTTCGTTTTTTTGAGACAGGGTTTCTCTGTGTAACAGTCCTAGCTGCCGCCTGCCTCTGCCTCTGCCTCTGGGATTAAAGGCGTGCACCACACTGCACAGTCTAAACCTGAGGTTTATTTTATTTATTTATTTATTTATTTATTTTTGATTTTCGAGACAGGATTTCTCCGTAGCTTTTTGGTTCCTGTCCTGGAACTAGCTCTAGTAGACCAGGCTGGCCTCGAACTCAGAGATCCACTTGCCTCTGCCTCCCGAGTGCTGGGATTAAAGGCGTGCGCCACCACCACCCAGCCTAAACCTGAGGTTTTTAAACATTATTATAGACCCAATTTTTTATACCTGACTCATATATGAATATTCTATGTCCTAATTTTTTTTTTACTGCTTGAAAATAATATAAATCACAAACATTTTTCTTTTACAAGGTCATCCTCTCTCCTACAGTACAATGCTATCATACCACATCATTTCTAAAATGTTTACAAATGTTCGGTCTTATGAAAGCAAAAGTATATTACCAAAAGACAACAATCCAAATGTCACAAATACACCACTCACTGTACTAGTAAGACTTAGGGAGCACATTTCCTGGGTCAGCCAAATAGCTCTGTGGGTAAAGGAGCTTGCTGCCATGTCAGATGACCTGAGTTCAATCCCCAGGACTGACACGAGGAGAGAAATGTCTCCTGCAAGCTGTCCTGTGAGTTCTACTTGGGTGCTGTAGTTTGCACACCCTAAATAAACACTATTTATCTCTCTTCTTTCCATCTATCTATCTATCCATCTATCTATAGTATTTATCTATCATGTATCTATCTCCTGGAACTGAGGATCATGTGCTTGCTAGGCAATCACTCCAACACTAAGCTAAATTCCCAATCCCCATAATTAATATTTTTTAAAAAATAAATTTCTCTGTTGCCATTTCTCAAGTAGAAAACACTAAGATGTCCCTAGATCTGCCTATCAATCCACTCCAGGAGACAGTAAAAGTGGGTGAGAAAACTTCATAAACTGGCACTCCCTCTCCTTCAAATGGCAAACAGCCTTACTACCCTAAGTGAAAACACACACACATAAACCCGAGGCTCTCCAGCACCTTTGCACACAGTTTACGAACACTTATCCCAAGTTACTCTCGAAGTGCACAGCTAATGAGTGCACGCAGTAATGAAGAGACAGAGAAAGTCTGTCTCCAAAGCTCACAGTGTTAATCAGTGACCTCCAAAACCTACTCCTTTCTATGAAGCAGCAAGGCCAGTGAAAAACAACCAACCTTCCTGGTGTTTGAGGGACCCTGCATTTCATATACAGAAGGAGCACTCTCCCTCAGGGGCGGCCTGCTCAGCAGACACTCAGCGCTGCTCTAGGACAAGTTTAAGAAAAAACCTTCACAAATGCCCAGCACTCCTTTTCAGAAACCCATAATTTTAAATTGACCAAAGTGCTCTATAACACATAAACGTTTTCATGAGGCTTTCTACACAAGGAAAAAAATTAACCAAACTTTAAAGCATATTTCTCCTCGTCTTTACAAAAATATATACTGTTTTATTAAAACCTGAAAATCCCTCAAATTAAAAAAAAAAAAAAAGATAAAGAAACTTGGATGGCTCAGTGGTTGATGGTCGTCCACAGGACCGAAGTTCAATCCTCAGAATCCACATGACAGTTCACAACCAACTGTAACTCCAAGTCTTCTACAAGCACTGAATGCACATGGTACAGAGACACACATGCAGGCAGAACACCCATACACATAAAGTACTTAAGTTGTTGTTTTTTTCTTTTAAAGAACTTTCTTTAAATGGGACATTTGAAAGATCATTATGAAACTGTGCAACCTGTAACCTGAGGGAATTAAGCAGGATGATCAGGAGGGTGAGGCCAACATGATCTAATTTTTTTGGTCTCAGAAAAAGAAACAAACAAAAAAGCAACCACGAATTCTTCCTTTGTCCACATGAATGGCCTTGGAATGCAGCACCGGCGGCTTTCCCACCACATACATAGTACCAATTTCTCTGCCTCTCAAATCCCTGAGATCCAGCTACAGGACTGGATACCCTGCTGGGAAAGCACTCGTTTGCTCTCTTACAATGGGGAGCCCTGAAATGCCACCTTTAAAAAACCTAAGCTCTTTTCTGCCCTCATCTTAGCAGTGCTGCTATGGTTGCTGCTGCTCCCTGAGCTCCCCCTTGACATCCATGAAGCCATGATCCAGTGAAAGCCCGGCTTCCTTTTCTTTTTCCTTTCTTTCCTTTTCTTGTTTTGTTTGTTAATAAAAGTCAACCAACAATCACCACTAAAATGCAAATCAAGTTGAAGTATAGTTTAGTAGTATAGTCCTTGCCTCACATTTGTGGTACCCTGGGTTCCAAGCCCAGCATTATAAAAGGCCCAACACAAACTACAAAATCTCTAATCCAACAAAAACTGACACTGTAATTTCAGCTATCTAGTACATAACCACTTACTCTATGATAATCTAGAATAAAATAAGATGCTAAGGCAGCAAGATGGTTCAGTGGACAAAAGTTCTTGCTACACAGCCTGGCAAACCCCAGAGTCCACAAAAAGTGGATAGTGAGTGACTCCACGACATTGTCCTCTGGCCTCCACAGACATTGTGCAGATGCACACACACACACTCACACATACCAATAATACCAAACATTTTTAAAAGAATACCATACTAAACACTAATGATTTTAGGAAGGGTAACGTTTTCATCTTAGCAGATTTTATCATACTTTTAAAACTACTTTACTGGCTGGGAGGAAGTAGAGAAAGGTACTTCCCATCTCTTCAACAGGACCTAGGTTCTGTTTCCAGCACCCACATGGTAGCTCACAACCATCTGTACTCCAGTGCCAAAGATCATACACTATCCTGTGGTCTCCTTAAGCACAGGCCCATAACACTTATGGTACACAGACATACATACATACAGGCAAAACACTTGCATACATAAAACTTTTAAAATTTTAATGTTTTAAAAAAACAAATTTTATGTTCTGATTTACTTCATAAATGACAGAACAGTTTAAAAAAACAAAACTCAAAGGAACACAAGCTGATCAGAGAGTGGTCTCACCGAACCAGAATCACAACTAAATGACTGTGATAATGTTCCACTTCAAAATGACCACCTTACAGTGGGTGTGGGAGCATACTCCAATTCCTGGGGATCATGAATTCAAGAATAGCTTTAGCTACATAGTGAATTCCAGGCCAGCCTCAGCTACAAAGCAAAACCCTGTTTTAAAAGCAGGAAAGAAAAGAAAAGAACGAACTAGCTTCGCTGTTTTCTACCAAGACCCCCACGTGTAACAATAACTGTGCTTACTTCTAATGCAGTCTGAAGACATTCAGTTGCTACAATGACAGCCTTCAGTGATTACCAATTCCAAAGTGAACACACTAACTCAATATGCAGAACCAAGTAATCGTAAAAGGAGAGCAGAAATTGCCCAGCTAACTGCTATTAAGAGGGTAGATCACAGAATCACATTACTATGTAATGTGCTGTGATGACAGCCCCAGTCAGGCACCTACCCTTAAATCCTTGCCACACTTATAAACAGACAACAGTAAACAGTCCAGGCCTCATGATCTCCCTACAGAAAGGCAGCACACCACTCACCCTCACGGAGAACTGCAGTGTGTGAGTGGACAGACGGATTAAACAACACTGAGAAACAAGCAACAACCACTGCGGGTAATAGGGCCAGGACTACCATTACCATCATCTTTTAAGAACTTACTGGAAAGGTGTTTGATTTTCCATTAGGAGAAACTACTTCAGCTGCTTCAACTCTAAAAATAAAAAAAAAAAAAAAGTCAGAAATAAAATGCTTAAGAAAATAAATGAGCTACAAATTCTTCAAACGTATATGATCAATAACTCTGTTTTATAACTCCAGTTGCAAGACGTTCGATCGCTCACATCCCACCCTCGTTGACCAATCTTCCCACATACAGTATTATTCTCCACTCCAGGTCCCAAGTGTGTCAGGCATGCATCCTACATGGACTCTTTAACAAGGGAATCTGGAGTAAGTCGACACTACTCCATAGTAAGAACATGAGCTTTCTCACACTTCTGCAACTTTATTTAGCTGCTCCTCTATCTTTATATCCTCTGCCTACTGGTTGTTAAATACGACTTAAATTTCATTGCCTCCAAGAGGCCTTGCCAGATTGGCTTTATAAACACCAGAATGTTGGCAAAGGATTAACACTTTCCACTCTGCACACTGTTTAGAGTTATGTCTTCCCCAAGATGTGTTCTAGCTACAGGACCCACATCTGAATACGTGCACTGACAGACTTAGGTGTGCTCCCCGAAGCTTATATCCAAGCTAAACACGGAAGAGTATGAGTGCTTTGCCTGCACGTGTATACGTATACTACATTGTTACAAATAGTACAGGGAGGCCTTAGAGCCTTGCTTTCAGAGCACTGGTGAATGATGGTGCTGAGTCAACTTACGTAAACTGATTTTCACAGTATTCACTGAACATGGTGACAATAATGTCAAGCACGATTTTTGCCTGCAAAAGAAAAAATACACGTATTATGGTAATTTATCTTTTTTTTCCTTTTTTTTAAAGATTTATTTATTATGGTAATTTATAAGGATATATTCACCCAATTCAGATGTAATGACTATTTATTATAATTTAGTCTTCAAACACCTAAAAATGAACCTTTACATACACATTCTAAGAAAGGAAGTGGAATAAAAACTTAGGAGCAGGCTCGTTCTTATCTTCAGGTGTTCTCTATTTATGCAGCTCTGAGAGTTACAATCCATGACTGAGACAAATCGTTTAGTTCCCCCACCCCAACCCTGGATTATGAGGTTTCAAGAGAGACAAATGGCTAGTTACTGGAGTAAATGTTATCAATTTCTTAAGTCTCTGAAGCCAGACTGCTGGAATTCTGGCTCAACCACTTACTAACAATGTGACTTTAGATGATCTACTTTATTCTCTCTGTATCTCAATTCTCTCATTGATTAAATAGATAATAAAAATTCCTACCTTTGGTAACTATAAGAATGAACACACAAACACAAAGCACATAGAACATCCTTAATATATAGTAAGGGCCATATAAGTTCTTAGAATAAAACAAATCCTTACTGGGGGCTGGAAAGATGGCTCAGCACTTAGGAGCACTTGCTACTCTTACAGAGCACTCAAGCTCAGTTCCCAGCACCCATACGGCAACTCACAACTGTTTAAAGCAACTCTAGTTCCAGGGAATATGACAACATTTCTGGCCTCTGCAGCCACCAGGCACATTTGTGGTACGTGCATACGTGTGTGTATGCAGACAAAACACTCATACACATAAATAAAATAAATCTTTTTAAAAAGAAAAAAAAACCTGATTGGGACATATGTTTTACTCTTATATGTTTAGCTTGGATATAAGCTTCAGGGAATACCTCTAAGGTCTGTCAGTTCATGGATTTAAATGTTAAAAAATTTTAAATAGTAAAGTCTGTATCAGACTGATAATAATTCTAAAGGTAAATATCACAGATAACAGATACAAATCAAGTGCCTAAAACAGTCTCCAATGCTGCAGATGTAGGGGAGAGTCTTTTAAGATTCTGTTTCCACATGCCGACCCCCTATTGCTATAGGATCTCTCTTAATTGGCTTATCTGCATACTCTCAAGAAGTCATATGTCACATAACAAAGCTTTCCTAGCAGTCAAAGCCAACAATTGTAGTAATCAAAAGGGAGCAGACAATTTACATAGTCTAGACACCTTCAGGAATGTAAGCTATCAAGTACCTAAAGATAAAAGTTCTTTTTACCCAATTCTTCTGGTTGGTTGGTTTTTTGACACAGTGTCTCAAGTAGCCCAGGCTAGCTTTGAACTTAAGTAGTCAAAGAGGATCCTGAATCCCTGATCTTCCTGCCCCTCAACGGCTGAAATTCTGGGCACACCACTCTCCCATACCCAGCACAGCTAGTTCTTTTCTTTTGCTTTCTTTTTTTTGAAGAAAAACTTTCCAAGTACACAAAGGCACAGACTATTTAGTCACTAAAATTAAGCTGATGAAGTAATACAATTGCAGTCTCTACAGTCACATGTCTACCTTGCTAAGTCAGGAAGCATATACTTATTAAGTTCCTAACACTAGAAAGACATCTGGTACTCAATAAACATTTGTAAATTAATGAAAGTACCATAAACAAGCTGTACATTATCTACATCACTTTAATTTTCTAAGTTTTGATAATATGTTCCCACCTCTTTTAACATTATAAACTTTAAAATAAGTCTTGGCCCAAAAGTAAAATTATACCTGTCTAACAGTATAAAAGTTAAACATTTTATTTACCTTAGTGAAGTCAGTTCCTGTGCATTCAATAAATACATTCCTAGTATTCAGTGTTATTTTTGAATGGTTCCCTGTAAACAATAACAACAAAAATTTCAGACACTTGATATAATACAAATCTTGTTTTTTTTTTTTTTAAATCACATTTTAAACATAGAAAACAATCTAAATACCCTAGAAATAAGGGGATATACAACTTTTTCCCTTTGATTTTTGTAGAAAGGGTATCATTAGCCCAGGTTAATCTAGAATTCAGTATATAGCTCAGGCCACAGTGATCCTCCTGCCTCAACTTTCCAAGTAATGGGATTATAAATATGAAGCACTATGTGTGGTTATAGGCTATATAACATTTCCTTTATATAATTATTTATTTAGTGTGCACGCCATGGCACAGGTGTGAAGGTCGGAGGACAACTTGCAAGAGCAGTCCTCTTTATACAACACAGGTGGAGTCGAGTGCCTTTACCCTCCACTGAGCCATGCCACCAGACCTGGGCTATCAGACTTTTAAGCTCCTATTGCAAGCTGAAAAATACGGATAATCTTCACCATCTTATGAAAAAATTGCAAACAACCCAGCACTCAGGAAGGAAAAGGAGGTAGACTTCTGTGAGTTCAAGGTAAGTCTGGTTTAAACACTAGTTTCAAGATATCCAGGGCTACGTAGAAACCCTGTTTTAAAATGTAAAACAAACAACAACAAAAAGATAACTAAAGTTTTGAAAGATTAAACCACATGATGATGATGACAAACTGCAGCACGCTAAGGTCAAGAGTAGTTTGGATCTAGTCGACTTAGAGGCCCACACTCTTGACCATCAAAATTGCGGGCATCTGCAGCATCAGTATTTCCTTCTCATCCTGCGGCAGCTAAACCTCCTCTGGTCTCCCCAAAGAGACACATCTGCGGCTTAGGCATCATTAAATAAGTAAGCTCACTTAAACTGCTTCCTAAGCTTCCTTAAAAAAGGAATTAAGAGTCCATGTAAATAAGTTTTAGTATAAAACTACAAATTAGAGCTCGAGTTCAACAAAGACGTGCTGTTAAAGCCAAACATCTAAGTAAAAAACAAATGAAAATTCTCCTTTCTCTTTTTTTACCCAAAGGGCCAGCACGCTTGTGCTTGAGCCTGGCAGCCTAATTCAGTGGAAGGATACCCGAGTCCTGAAACCTGCCCTCTGACCTCCACACATGCTATGATATGCATGCTCCCACACAGGCCAAGAACATACGCTAGCCAGACACTAAGCATATCTAAAATATCATACAGCCTGAAAAATGTGACACAACCCATAGATTAGCATCAGAATATACTTACACATGCATAAATATTTTTACAGTTACAAATTAAATGTACACCCTGTATCATTCTAAATAATATATATTTTTACATAAAAATCAGCAATTAAACTAAAGGTTTTGAAAAAAATGTACAAAGAACTCTTAAAATAAAATCTATGGGGCTGGAGAGATAGATTAATGGCCTAGAGCACTTGTTGCTCTTACAAAGGATCTGGGTTCAGTTCCCAGCACTCACACAGTGATTCATAACCATCTGTAACTCCTTTTCTAGAGGATCTGACGCTCTCTTCTGGACTCCAAAGGTACCAGGCACACACGTGGTGCAGAGATATACATGCAGACAAAACATTCATACACATAATTTTTTTAATTTTTAATAAATGCTGCGGGAGGACCTTCCGCTCCTTCAGCCAATAGCTGCTGAAATACCAGCCCACTGGGGTGTGGTATATTTATCTTTAAAAAAGAGCGCCAAGCCTCGGCCGCTATCTTGGTTCCGGCTCCCGCTACAGCGACTAAGCTCCTTTCCTGACGGTTGGTGTTTTGTGAGTTTTATCCCCCCAAAATAAATACCCCTTTAAATCCTAACTGGTGTGGGATTGTTTCGCGCATTAAATAAAATCTACAAAAGACCTGAGATTCAGATCTACAGCTAATGACTGACAACTCAGTCAGACTATTGAGACTTCTACAAAAGCACTGATAAGAAACTGAAAAGATCCATGCTTTTCATGAAGTTACTCACCATTTATAATCGGAGGCATGGAGAGGACCACACCATTGCTGTCATAGATAACTGGATACAGGGGCTTATTTTCAATGATATGTAAATATTGCTTTAGGTGATTGTCAGTCTGAAAAGAATTAAGTCAAAATTATTTTTTTCTAGTTTAACCAGCAGACATTAATCTGATATTAAAAAAAAAAAAAAACAAGCCAGAAAAACACCAAAAATGTTCCAAATGACAGAAAGGTATAAACTCATAAACTTTACCACTATAAATGGACATCTTAATGTTTGCATAGTCTCTATTACCTGGGTGAGATGAGAAAGTGGTCCCTTTCCCAGAGTGAAAACAGATTTGCATAGGCACTGACAAGTCATCACAAACAAAATGCAGCCATCACAAAATTCAGAAAGCCACTGGTAAGTGAGGAGAAATTATACTATTTGTACTTGTTATTTTCAATGTTAAGTGACAGCTGAATCCATGACCACTGCTAAGGCTCTAAGATGCTAATAGGTAGCTAATTTACAATAGTGTTACTCACATACACAATAGCTAAATTTCTAACTATACATGCATGAGTGTTAATTCACGTGAAAATTAAAAAGAGTATAGTTTACTTGCTGGTTCTTAATCCTTTTAACACACTAATAACATCTCAGAGGTTTAAATAGTAACAAGAACCCAAACACAGTTGCTTATGCCTTTAGTCTCAGCATTCAGAAGGCAGAGGCAGGAGGATCCTATTGAGTTCAGGGACAGTCTAGTCTAATAGTGAGTTCCAGGCCAGTCAGGGCTACATATATAGATACTGTCTCAAATCAAACAAATCAACCAAAAAACCAAAAGCTAACAATAAACAAATTGCGATCCAGGCCATAGCTACTTAAACTGTGGGTCACAGCTTTATATGGGTCACATGACTGAATGTTGATGTTAATAAAAATCTGGTAACAACAAAAGGTTTTTGAAGGCACAACAACTAAACATCAATTCAAAATCCAGCAAGTGACGAATGTGATGTTTCTAGCAGTGCTTCCCATGGTGTCAAGCCTTCACTACAGTCTTGCTCCAGGACACTTAGAAAGCACTTTGCACAGCGCACGACACCACATTCACACCTCAGCCCAGATTCAACACTATTGCACGCCATGGCTATGAACTTCAGTGACTACACTACACAGAAGTTTTCTGGTCTTGTAGAAACACAATAGTTTAATTATGGAAAACAAAGACTTTCTGAACCTGCACGTTTCCTGCCTCAGCCTTCAAAATGCTGGGATTACACACATGTACCCCCCCCCGCCAGCTAATAGATTTAATATTTTCTTGTTATTCCTTAGGTCATATAAAATTATTTATCCTTAGATTATATTGTGTTAGAATAAATTTTGGCTTAGGAATAAAATAGGATTCCCAAACATTTCTAAAATGCTCTGAACAAATCTGTCATTCTGTGTTCTGTATTTACATGAAGCACTGACAATTATAAAATCAAAATATCAATCAACTCTGAAAAACACTAAGTTCCACATCCCACAGTATCAAATACTCATCCAGGATTTCAGTCTTTAAGATAAAGTAAACAAGCATTTCAAGCTCATTAATATGTAATTTACTCTTACCTTTAATAAATGTACAAATATACAATTCTGGAAGGAGTGAACCAACTTCCAGTAGGCGTCTGATCCTCTATCCAGCTATGGCTCATTCAAATACACACGCATGCAAGCACACACACACGCAAACAATAAAACAGAAGATTTGTTACCTTGTATATATTCATTAGTTCACAAGCTGTATGCTCCTTGGTCATATTCAGAGGCTTGAATTTGATATCTGAAGGACGTTTCGCAGTGAAAGTGAATGGGCCTGACAAAGTGTCCAAGTCATGAGTGCCAATAGCAACCAATGTTCTTTTTCTAAAAGTTAAAAGAGGAAAAGGCGGAGAAAAAGGGAAATGAGAGTGAGAAATCTCAATATTCTGAAAATAACAGACCATGTTTTAAATTCTTACTTTAAACACTTCCTTAAAAGAGCTCATGGCTGCTGCTATGTAACATTTTGATTGCAACATAACAAATTCTCATAATCATTAAAATAGCAAGAACAAAATGTCAGTTAAGCTTGATTACCTCAGCAGCAGAAACAAAGGCTTTCCTAAGTATTGTGTTCTTATGACTTCTTAAAATTACTTTAACATGGAGGTACACACATATTTAGAGTATTTACATATAATGACACATTTATAAATCAGATAAAATGGATAATATTAGATACACTTGGGGATGTAGCTTATTGGCAAAGCTCTTGCTTTACAAGCACAAAGCCCTGGGCAGAATCCCAGTACTGAATCAAAACAAACAAACAAACAAATAGTATAAGTGATAAAAAACTGGAATAACTGTGGCTGAACTGGGCAGAACTGCTAGCAAGCAGAAAGGATCTATTATTCAGGGAGTTATTAATAAACACAGGAATACCAGACAATGAAATACATGGGTCCGAGAGTTTAGATAAATGAAACCCTGCCAAATCCATAGATAAGAAAGTAGAAACCAATCAGGCCTTAAAAAAAGGGTGGGGAGGGGAGGAAGGGCAATGTTTGATCAATGAAAACCAGGAGAGGCAGAGGAGGGAGCAAAGAAAACAAAAGCTCCAGGAGACTACATGTGTGTTCTGTGAAAGATTAATAAGATGAATTAATAAGCTTCTACACTGACCAAAGTGGAGAAAAAGATAATGGGAATTAAGGAGGCAGCACTGCAACACACAGTACAGATATCAAAGGCTACGGGCACATTAGAAACAACTTTATGGAAATCTATGATAACCAAGATGTCAGCTTCCAAAACTCTCTGAAGACATTACTTAGGAGTTGCTGCCAGGAACTGCCTCTAAATGCCTGAGGATTAGAATGTGCATGTTCTCTTCTCCACAGCAGTTAAAGTTGACAATCTCCAGAAACAACAAGTAAGGCAGAGGCTGAAGTGGAATAAAATAAAGAAATGCCTTCTAATGTTGAAGAGATTTTCAGTCAAGCACGGGAGTTCACACTGCAATTCCAGTGCTCAGGAGGCTGCAGTACAAAGATCAAGACAGGTTCCAAGCCAGCCTGAGCTTCAACTCCACGAAAAGGAGGAAGGGAGGGAAGGAGGGCGGGAGGGAGGGAGGGAAGGAGGGAGGGAAAAAAATTTATAATAAAAAAATCCAAAATCTGCTGATCACTTCCTAGCTTTCACTGCTTGTCAAACTTTGCACCTTATTCTTTTAAAAACACATTCTACTTTGCTGCAGACAAGTCGTTCCTATTTTATTGCCCTTGCCCACTGTACTCTTACAATATACAATAAACTTCAAAGGTTTTATTCTTCAAAATAAATTTAGTTTATTTCTTATTATTTTGCTTAGTAGTGACATATATTAGCAAGCTAATACGTAGATTTTTAACATAAAAAGACGAAGAATGTTACTGAGAGTCCCAGGAACATGTTTCTACTATCTGAGCAAAGATGGTTTACAAAGAAGCAAACACATAAGCACTAGCTGCCAAGTCTGATTTGTAGTTTTAAGCGTTTTCCAACACTGAAGAAAATATCTAGAGTTCTTCTAGACTGTCGTTGACCTGTCCCACATACACACCACACATATACCCTGCAAGTCAGTACAGTTTGATGAGCTTCAAGAAATAAAAATTCACTTTTCTATTTTTTTACAGTTTTTTATTTTATTTAAGAATATGTAAGGTCACTGTCAGTATTATCTTTGGATCAATATAACTTCTTTCAAGATCAAAGCAAAATAGCTAAAGCTAGGGTTTCTCACCATTAATTTTCTCACACAATTTTCTTTTTTGTTTGTTTAGACAGGGTCTACCCACACAGTCCTGGCTTGGAACTAGCTGCCCTTGAGTACACAGCAAACTTCCTGCCCTACCTGGCAATGAAATTCATTATATTTCCTCCCCTTTTTTAGACAGGGTGTCACTATGTAGCTAGCCCAAAATTCAATCTTTAGACTGGACTGGCCTCTAACTCACAGAAATCTGACTGCCAAGGAAATCTGAAGTACTGAAATTACCTAAAGGAGTCCCATTCTTACCTTCCCTGACTCCTAGGGTTCAGGAATAAAAGGTCTGAAGACCACGGCACTACAGAGAACAACACAGGAAGTGATAATGCTGTAGAAGCTCAGCAAGGCTAAGGCCCTGGGTTTGGCACACAACACAGCCAAAAACATAAAAATAAAGCAAACTACAGTCACTTAAGTTCAGGTTGCTTTTACTTACTTAATTTTTTTCCAATGTTGTGATCTAGGCTAGGCCTACACTACATGTCAGATTTATGTCTACCCCTGCTTAAGTTTTATATGTCAAAATTTAATTATACTTATTCAAAAAGTGGTCCGATCAAAGAAACTTTTCCACTTCTAAATGCGAGACTACCCTTCAAATTTCCATGGTTTATGCTTGGTAATGTAATATATTAATAAGAATCTGAACAAGGTTGGGGCCATATAGCTCAATGGTAGAATATCTACATGCATGAGGACCTTAGTTTGGCTCCTAGCATGCATAAACAAGCAAACCATATTACAAACATAGTTTTTAAAATGGTTTGAACAGAAAGAAAATAAACAAGAAAACTTCTAGAAATAGAAATTCTCTACATACCACATATACACCACTCTTTTTTTTTTTTTTTTGGTTTTTCGAGACAGGGTTTCTCTGTGGTTTTGGAGCCTGTCCTGGAACTAGCTCTGTAGACCAGGCTGGTCTCGAACTCACAGAGATCCGCCTGCCTCTACCTCCCAAGTGCTGGGATTAAAGGTGTGCACCACCACCGCCCGGCCTTATACACCACTCTTAAGATTTTTTGTTTTTATTTATGTTTTATACGTATATCTGTACACACACGTACGTGCTGGTCGCAAGGAGCCCTGAGGCTGTCAGGTGACCTAGCACTGGAGTTACAGCACCAAGGCTGCAAGCTGCACCATGTGGGTGCTGGGAACCCAAAGCAAGGGCGGCAAGTACTCTTACCACCGCACCATCTCTCCAACCCACACATCAGTTTAAACAGTAACAAACATCTATCTGGTGCAGCAAGGTGAAATTCTCCCATGACCAGAGTTTAGAAATGTTTGGAAAAATACTCTGCAGAGGTAGTGTGGTGGTTTGAATGAGAATGGCCCCAATAGGCTCATAGATTTGAGTATTTGGTCCCTAGGTAGTGAAAGTATTTGGGAAAGATTAGGAGGTGTCGCTTTGCTGGAAGATGTGTATCTCTGGGGGTGAACTGAACTTTCAAAATCAAGCCACACTCCGTGTCTCTCTACCTGCTGCCTGCATATCAGGATGTAAAGCTCTCAACACTGTGCCTGCCACCATGACCCCGCCAGGACGACCACAGACTAACCCTCTAACTGTAAGCAAGCCCCCCAACTAAACACTTCCTTTCGTTATAAGTTGTCTTGGATATGGTGTCGCTTTCCAATGATAGAACAGTAACTAAGACAGGTAGGTACATGAGACAAGGAGATGGGAAAGGGAAGAGATGGAAAGGAAGCAGAAGAGGAAGACAAGGCGGAAAGAGAACGAAGCCCTACGAACCTGCAAATATTCTGGTGTAGTTTCTCTTGCAGTTCGATGAAGCTGTCATATCGCTCTTTAGTGAAGGTGATGTTCCGGAGAACCGCAGCTACAGCAAAGGGGCGCACTTTAGCTGTCTGGAAGTCAGAGCACCAGCAGAACAGGTTAGCATTAGGGCTTACCTTTGTCAAAACATTCGACAGAACAGTGGTTACACTCCTGACAGGGCCACAAATTGATTCAAACAGGTATATATTCATGTAGTCAATCAACAAGGAGTTAAGTGGTAAGCAGGACATACAGGAATTATACAAGCAGAATTTACATTTTATTCACGATTTCTGGATACTAAATTAAAGAAAAACTAATCTTTAAATAATTTGTTCATAGGCCTTACTTTTACCAAAAGAACCCCTCCACATTTATCTTTATAAATTTTATTAATGTATCATAATTTAAACAACTGTATCTCAAATATGTCTCATCTACTTAATTATTTTTTTTATAGCAGACACTGAACACAGGCATCTCTCAGACTAAGCTAGTGCTCTCCCACTGAGTTATACCCCAGCCCTCAAGCTTTGTTTTGTTTTGTTTTGGACTTTTTAAAACAGGATCTCTATCTCGTGTACCCCAGGTCAGCCTCAAACTCACCGCACGAATGATGCTGGCCTTGACCTCTTTCTGCCTCTTCCTCCATGTTCTGGAATTACAGGCTTACACCACCACACCTGATTCAAATGTGCTTTATAAAAACAATTTACTTTGTTTTCTTTCACTCCTTAGTACTAAACTGACAACCTTTTAAAACTGTTATTTTATATGTACAGGTGTTTGCCTACATATATGCCTGTGAATCACATGTATGCTTTGTGCCCACACAGGCCAGAGAGACCATTAGACTCCTTGAAAATGGTTTGAGTGCCATGTGGGTGCTGGGAACGGAACCCAGGTCCCGTGGAAGTAGCCAGGGCTTTGTCACTGCTGAGCTGTCTCTCTGGCCCCATAAACTGATAATGTTTAAGGGTAAGAAACTGAAAACACACCAATATTAACACATGACCACAGGAAATGACATTTGGCAGGAAGGTTGGCTTTGTTGCTTTTTCCTTTCTACCTTATTAATACATGCATAAAAGGGAGAATTAAGGGAAAAATAAGAACTTTTCTTATTACCTCTTCTGTGATAATCAATTTTTGGATTTCTCCCGTAGGCATTACTCGTTTATATACTGGAGCTTTTATCCTAAAATAATATTAAAACAAAGTTACTCAAAATAGCAACATTATTTGATAATTACATCTTATGCGTATAAAGTATTTATATATAAGTATGTATATGTATATATATATATATATATAAATCAATAAAATTAGAGAAAATGGGTTAAATTACAGTAAGCAGCATTGTTTGGATATTAAAGATAAGAAAAAAAAAAACCTACAAACTTCCTAGCATTTACAGCTGTCCTAAACTGCAGAGAATACCCTATGGTAATGAGTCTCTCACTGGAGTTCCAACAGAGACCACAAATCCATTAGCTGAGCAAAAACTATTCAAGACCCTGGACCAGACAGTGTTTATGTTTCATTGGTACCACAAGATTCTAAGTTCTAAGAATAAATAAAGTCTATTGAAATTGAGATTAGGAGGCCCTGGTTCTCTCCGCAGTTACGGAGTCCGAGAAGGCAGTGTGAAAGCAAGGTAACTGCTGCGGGCTGAAGGCTTTTCTGGCAGACTGACACCACCCAAAGCCAGGTACTGCTGTCAGCCAGAATTTCCACAGTCCACTGAGGAGTTTGCTGAAGCTCAAACCCTGGCTCAATGGATCCTGGAGGCTGAGCCTGCATTCTAGCAAGCTCTCTTGTGATGTAGATACTACTGGCCTGTGGGCCATAGTTGTAATTACAAAGGCTGAAATCACATCCTAACTTTGTCTAGACATAAAAATTCACAATGTTTATTGAAAATACAGATCCTAGGTAGGAATGGCTGTACCTACGTATAATCCCAGCACCTGGAAGGCAGAGTCAGGAGGACTACCATGGATCCAAGGCCAGCCTGGTGTGCATACTAAGTTCCAAGCCAGCCAGGGATATATAAAAAGGCTGCCTTTTTTAACACACACATAAACACCTATATCCATAAATTTAAAAAAATAAAAAATAAAAGATCCTGACCCATGGTCCTAAAATCCAATCATTTAAATTGTCAAGAATGAAAGCAACTGAACAAACCCCCAAATTCAAAACACTTAACCAAATAACCAAACATCATTTCAAATATCTACATTCACTCAAAGATTTCATAATTTCAGAACACCCAGCAACCAAGGGTTCATTCTCTTTTGCAATTGAACAGATGATGTGTAAGTAAATAAAAACAAAAATTATTAATTCTGATAGCTCTAGTTTCATCTTCTTCACCTTACATATTTATCACCTTCTACAGTCTACTGCATGCTGAATTTTAAGGGCCTTAAAAAACCTTCATTACACATCAGGAGATGAAAACTAGAGACGCCACAATTAACATCCATGTCCAAGACCGTATACACGCCATAAGATACTCAAAACTTCCACAAAGGCCTCTGCCCCAGGCTCCTTATGATTATCAAGGTAAAGGCAAACAAAGTCCACTTGTCACCCCTACTTTTCCCTCATGCTTTAACAAATCTAAGAACTATCCATCACACTGGGATTACTGAGGGAAACCACAGAACCTTGCTGAAGGACTTTCCTGGCAACCCTAAGATCATGTATTCCCAGCTTTAAACTCTGTTTCCCAATTTTGAAGTGGCTACAGTCCACATGACTCTTATCTTCCAATCACCATTTATGTTGACCGAAAGCTGTGTATCCATATGAGGCTTTTCCTAGAAATTTAAGCCTGATTGCTGATAACAACAGGAAGAAAAGAGGAGAGTCGGCTTAGCTATGTGCACAGTTCCTTACCTTTCTTTGAAGACTTGAAGTCCCCGAGCCAATCCCTCCAGACATAGGAGATCATATCTGTTGGCAGGGACGTCAACCTTGTAAAGCACAACATCTGAGGCTCCCCGTGCCTTTTGGTTGCCTTGTTCCTTACTTATAATTTGCTTCTCAGAAGTCTAAAACAAACCAAAGAAGTTTCATAAACTACAAAATATATCTTTTCTGCAACAATAACAGGAAAATGCTACACATGTCATAATCACAGCAGACAGAAAAAATACTGTTTTTTACCCCTGGACAGAATACATCTAAAGCAACATCAGCAAACAGGAGACTACCAGCCAAATCATGCACCCCACCTGTTTTGGCAAATAATGCTTCACTGGAACACAGATAAACAAAATTACATATATTATTATCTACTATCATACACTGAGACAACTTAGTTATGGCAGAGACAATATAGCCTCCAAAACCATGGTCAGCATCTCTGCCACTTCACACAAAAAGTTTTGTCATCCAAAGGAAACGGACATCATCATGGACACAAAGGAGATACAGATGAGTCACGACGTGAAAGAAACAGCACTCCGACAACCACCCTGGCAAGCAGCCCCACGGGCACGCAGCCTGGAAGGAACCTGAGGACCAGTGATAGCACAAAGGCCTCGAACACCCAGAGCTGTGCTGAAAATGAGAGGAAAAACGGAAGCGACGGGAAGGCAGAGAGATAGCAAACGGAAGGAGCCAAGGAGTCCACCACAGCAGAGAACGACAGATTTTTTTAAAATAATAATCACAGCAAAAAAAAGTTCAATTTCACTCCTGTTTGGTTTTGTTGTTGGTGTTGTTGTTTTCTTTTTTGAGACAGGATTTCTTTTTTCTGTGTGTGTGTGTGTGTGTGTGTGTGTGTGTGTGTGTGTGTGTTTCAAGACAGTTTTTCTGTAACTTTAGAGCATGTCCTGGAACGGCCTCAAACTCAGATTTCCTCCTGCCTCTGCCTCCCGAGTGCTGGGATTAAAGGTGTGCACCACCACCACCCAGTTTCCACTCCTATTTTTTATATTACATACATATTATAATTTATTTATCTTTATTCTATGTGCATTGGTGTGAAAGTGTCAGATTCCCTGGAACTGGAGTTACAGACAGTTGTTAGCTGACATGTGGTTGCCGGGAATTGAACTAGGGTCCTCCGGAAGAGCAGCCAGTGCTCTTAACCACTGGGCTGTATCTCTAGTCCAAGACAGGGTTTGTTTAACAGTCCTAGCTATCTTGGAACTAGCTAGGTAGACCAAGCTGGCCTCGAACTCACAGAGATCCTCCTGCCTCTGCCTCCCGAGTGCTGGGATTAAAGGCATGTGCCGCCACCACCCAGCAGATTAATGTTTTTTAATGAAGAAAGCTAAGACACCCTGCTGGTGGCACACAGCAGAAGAGCTTTAAGTAAAGAAGTGGAAATAACATGGTAACCAGAGAATAAAAAGTAGCTCTAATACTTGCAAGGGCATTAATGTCATTTTCAAACTCGGTTCATGAAGCCCTATATAAAAGCTAAACTTGGAGTACTACCTGACAGAAATCAAAGAGCCAAAAATATATTTCAGAACCAGAAGGCATGTATGATCATATAAAGGAAATCATCTGTTTCTCAAAAATAAGGCCTGGCATGACAAACTGTGAGCTCAAAAAGGCAAGTAACCCTCCCAAAAACAGAGTACAAAAATCCCCAAATTGCCAGAGTCTAACTATAAGTTAATAACACAGCAAACTCTGGGGGGGGGGAGAAAGAGAAGTGGGGGGGGGCTTTACAAACCAACTGGTTATCCAATATCAAATGGTTATCCCTGAAAGTATATATACATACAAGCAACACTATACAGAGTGAGGTTATATTTATGTATTTGGAAATAAGTGTGTATACATATGTATGTAACAACAATTAAAGAGAAAAGAAGCCATGTGTTTGAAAAAGAAGGGTGGATATATAGAAGGGGTTAGAAGGAGGAAAGGGAAGGGGAAATGATATAATTATACTATAATCTCAAAAATGAAAATTATTTTAATTAAAACTTTTTTAAGGGATAAAATTTGCAATACAAATTCAACAAGCACAAAAAAAAAAAAAAAAGAAAAAAGAACAAGTCTGAAGTTTGATACGTACAATTTCATCAAGTTCCAAACCAAATTCAAAACACAACTCGTCAAATTCTTCATCAGCTAGGAGGGAAAAAAAAAAAAGAATGTTAATTTTAATGTGTTCAGCACAAATGAAAATTACATATGAACTGATGAACTTCACCTGTTGCTTAATTTCCTAACCCTAAACATTCTATCAGGTATCAGATATCACCTGGTGATTTTTGGTTTTGGCTTTTTGGTTTTTTGAGGGGTTTTCTGTGTATCCTTGGATGGCCGTGAACTCACTCTGTACACCAGGCTGGCCTCCAACTCACAGAGATCCACCTATCTCTGCCTCCTGAGTGCTGGGATTAAAGGTGTGTGCCACCACTGCACAGCTTGCCAGTTGTTTTTTTTTTTTTAAGGCTAACAAACATGCCTGAAATACAGCAGGTATATACACTGACAAAGTTTTCTTACATGCTTTGCTTTGTCACCTAATATAGCATCTCCAGGGTTTTCACATTATCGAACACTAAACACAAACCATCAAAGCCATCAACATGCTAGTGAAAAGCTAGCAGGTGTCTTAAATTCCACGGTAAAGAGTGGGACTTAGAGCTGGGCGGTGGTAGCACATGCCTTTAAACTCAGCAGGGAGGCAGAGGCAGGCGGAGCTCTGTGAGTTCAAGGCCAGCCTGGTCTACAAGAGGTAATTCCAGGACAGGCTCCAAAGCTACAGAGAAACCCTGTCTCAAAAATCAAAAGAGTGGGACTTTGTATGTCAGAGCCCACTCTCTAGCATCAAAACAAAAAAAGATCTGCCTGATGCAAACACCAAACAAAACAATTAAAGGGCTGATTACTCTAGACTAGTGATATATAATAACTAGAGCACCTGGTTCCCAGTGCTGTTCAGACTCAGGATGAAAAAGAATCATTAAGTAGAGATCAAATGAGAAAGAGGCTCAAAAATCAAAGGACCAGATATACAAAGGGATGTCACTAATCTTGTACCTTAGGCAGCCTGGTATTTGTCTAACCAAATATCAAAACACCAACCAAGGTTTTCACTTCTATCTCATTCATTCTGAGGGCTCAGCACCGCATGTAAACTTCACAACACCCTCCTCATCCGTAAAACAACCTTTTGCCGCCATTTTTTTTTCATGGAACCTTAAAAAGATGTAAACAGCCCTGCACCTTGACACAGGAAGTCTGCAATATCTAGTACTTCTCTGCCCATTTCACTCTGCTGTGTTACTAATACAGCATTCTCAAGTCTGCAATAACTAGTACTTCTCTGCCCATTTCACTCTGCTGTGTTACTAATACAGCATTCTCAAGTCTGCAATAACTAGTACTTCTCTGCCCATTTCACTCTGCTGTGTTACTAATAAAGCATTCTCAAGGCCTTCATTTATCAAACCTTGAACAAGCACCACAATTACCACTATATTCTAGTGAAGAACTAGATATCCTAGGTTTCCTGATTCAGGACGAGGAGTTGGCCTCAGTGGCAGAATGCATGCTTAGTATGTCACAGGCTGTAGGTTCTATTCCCAACATCAAAATCAAACAACAAAGACTTGTCTAATCTAGATAGATATCAAACTTGAATTCAATTTAGCAAATATTTACTTCTATTATGTGCCAAGCAACGGTGCTTGATGCCAGGGCTACAAAGACAAATAAATTACAATTCCTGCCCGAACTACTTCCTTCTCCGGCAAAGTAATCACAAGTGCAAATAAATATAAATAAATGTGCCCAGTACAAGGCAGGGCAGCACAGAGCTCCTCTTAGGGTCACTTAAAGCTACATAAAGGACGCCTTCATTAGTCAAAGATTGGAGGGAGTAAATAAAGTGCTTGGCAAAGCTGGGAACTCCTAAGCAGTTTGATATGGATAAAGAATAAAGTCTGTGTTAGGAGAAATAGGATACAAGAACTAGAAAAAGGGAAGCTCATGCCATGCCAAGGGACTTGCCCTCTGTCCTACCTGCAGGCAATGGGAGTTACACTCTGGAGCTTTGCAGCTACACAAAACAAGATTAGATTGTCTTTTGCTTTTTGCTCTTTTCCTTTTTCATCCTCCGCTCTCAATCTTTATTCTGTTGTTTTAGTATTTGTCTCAAACAAGGCCTCATAGGTAGACCAGGCCAGCCTGAAACTTAGACATAGCAGGGCTGCCCTTTAGCTCTAGATCCTCCTGCCTCAAACTCCCATGTGTTTCTATCACAGTCACAAGGCACCAAGCTTAGTTCCCTACATCTGCACTTTTAAGACTGGTGGCAGCATCGAGGTGACTGAGGGAGCCTCCTACAAGTGAAACACAGGTGTTAACTTATGCCAACAGCATATGGGGAAGGAGGAACATGAGAAATGTTAGACGCAGAATACGTGAGGCTCCATGGCTGCCTAATCACAGGACCAGCGAGTGAGGGAGCATGACTAGGATGGCTCCCAGCTCTCTGGCTTGGGTGAAAAGGGTGATGCCACCACTGACTTGTGCAAGAACCTTGCCTCTGTGTGAACTTACACATGGTGCAGTCATGCGAGTGAGCTAGGAAACAGATGCTTGGGCTCAGCCAATCCTTGAGCTGACTCTAGTTCTAGATGACAGCTTGCTTGTAACCTAACAAGAGCCCTAGAGCCAGGGCCACACAGTTAACCCCTCTGATTCCTGTCGCTCAGATATTAGCAACAAAGGCATGTTGTTTTCTACTCTAAGAAATGGGATAATTTGTTATATAGCCTCTGTTAACAGGAGAGGTAGCATAACCAAAACGGTGGAAACGGCTTGGGAGTCAAACAGCAGGCTCTGAGGACTACTACATGAGAAAACCCAAGGGCCTCTGAAACACTATTAGCTGAAGCCTCATGGTCTTGAGTCAGGCTGCAGGGGAAGCAGGAGGAAAGTGACGTAGTGCTGCAGGAGGGGCAGGGCACCCTGGTTACATAAGGGAGGAACGTGACCTGCACCATTCCTGCAGGTACAGGGACTGAAGAAAACGCACTCACCTGGTGTAACTAAGACTCAGAGCAGTTCTCAGAGAGCAGCTTGTCTGTTGACTAGTCTGATATTTCCCACTTATGTACGAAGAGATTAGCATAGGAAGAGCTATTCAAGAAAAAAGAGCCAGGATGTTGATGGGTAAAAAGTTTGGCCTTCCAAATGTAAAGCAATGCTAAACTCAAGTTCTGGGCAGAGACCAAACAAATCCTAGGCTTAAGACAGAATCAAAGGTCTGACTGAAACCTTCAGGCAGATCAAAGGCACAATTCAATCAAACAAAAGGTGTAGTAAAGAAATTAAGGGTGTGCCTCACAAACTCAATTAATAAAACAATAAAGCTTAAGTAAGAGCAATGTATAAAAAAGCCCAAAGTACTGAAACAGCTAATTTCAGAGGTTTTTGGAGTCTGTGGTTTTGAACTAATGAAAAAGAATCCAGCAAAAATTCACCAAAGACCCAGAAAGTTTTTAGAAAAAACACTTAGGCAGACATAGCCAGCTTGAACTGAAAGGGGCAGAAACAAGACAAAAGGAAATCTTTGAGGCCCTAAAATTCTATTAACAGGAAGTAGACTGAGAAAACTAATCAGCTGTGAAGCACATGCTTTCTGGGGATCACTGAGGGTAGAACCAGAGCCTAGAGGGCAAGGCACAGAGCCATGGAGAATTATCCCAGGCCTGGGACCTAATCAAGACCATCCAGCATCTGCCCTTCCATTTCAGAACTGCCATGGACCAGCGGCCCCCTTGTGAGTTCCACTTCTTCCCTTTAGTATTTGCCCTAGGTCCGTCCCTCTGTGTGTCTTAGATGAGAGACACATACCCCAGTGCTTGAGCTTCTCAGGTCACTAGTTAACTCCTCACAAGATGCTAAACACACAGAGCTACAGCCCCAGACCCTCGCCCACCCCAGACCCAGATTCAGATGGAGTGACTGTGGACTTGAGCTGCTGCTGTAAGGCCACACTTCTGGGTCAAGTGAATTTTACATGTGGATGAACATGAATCATTTGGTGGTTGAGAGAGGGACTATGATACCAATATTACCTAACTGCTAATCTAGGCCCCTTTTATACAGGTCAGGATTGGTCCGTGTGACCAAAAAATATAAAAAAGGATGGACCAGAACTTCTGAGCAATTATCAATCACTGAGGATACTACTTGAGCTCTCCCATTCACCTGATCTCACCCAGAGTTCTCCTTCTGGGACAAACTGGCAAAAGGCAAGGTAGAAGGAACCGAAGCCTCTGGCCAAACGCCAGCAGATTAACAAGGCCTGCTTATAAACGCAGGGGTGGGAGAGATGGCTCAGCTGTTGAAAGCACACACTGGTCTTGCAGAGGACCCAGATTCAATTTCCAGAACTCGTGTAGTAGCGTACAACCAACTGTAAGTCAAGTTCCAGGGGACCTACTGCCTTCTTCTTGCATCGACAGGCACCAAGTGTGATGCACAGCAAAACACTTGCACAAATAAAGTAAAATGTTTAAGTCTAAGCAATAATAATAATTTTAAAAATAATTTAGCTGGGTGGTGGTGGCACATGCCTTTAATCCCAACACTCAGGAGGCAGAGACAGGAGGATCTCTGAGAGTTAGAGGGCCAGGCTGGTCTGCAGAGGGAGTTACAGGACAGCCAGGTCTACACAGACAAATCCTGTCTCGACAAGTCCCCCACCTCCCCCAAAAAGAAAGAAAACAAGCAACAACTTAGAAGCAGTTTCTACAGCCCCAATGAGCTCTTAAACTGACTACAGATCTGCAACCTGGAGTAAATTCGGACCAGCACCATCAAACCTTGATTCCTGACTTTCAGAAAGTAAATAACAATTATTGTTACAATATGCAAAACTTTTGTCAGCTAAACAGCAATTAAATAAATTGTATGGATCTACAAAAATATGAAATCCTAATATGCCCAATCCCTTGAAACTCTACATTCTTTTAATTTAGACAAACGAAAGAACCAAAAATAAAATCATGAGCAATTTCCTCCAGAAAACGGTAACCCTGAAACACTATCTGCCTGCATGGCACACAGATGGCCCCAGAAGTACTTAACCATACTAAACTAGAACAGGGCCCAAACTGAAGAGCAATGAAAGAAACCAGTTCACAAGAAAATGAGTAGCAAAGAAAACTGAAGAGAAAGGCAGTCAAAAGGGAGACTAAGAAGACAGAGCTGCTCCCAGGAAGGCAGAGAAAACAAATTCCCTAACAAAAATAAGAGAGAAATGTGCTCCCTACCAAGACATGGAAGGTGATGGCGGCAACTGGAAAGAGCAACGGAATTCAGATGGACAGAAGGCCTGGGAGGGTCTAAATAAGAAAGTGGAATGTAAGAGCACATTGTCGGAAAACAAGAAAAATGAGAAAGAGACGGGAGGGATTAGCACTTCATTTGGAAACTAGATGCTTGGTGAACAGGCTTTTCCAACTTCAACCGCCATTCAAATGACACTTGAAAGGTTTAAAAATCTCCAACACAATAAAGAGTATTACTAACTCATCTGCTGTAATCTCAACATCAATATTAAGGGTAATGAATTTCAAAAGATCCTACAGTTAACGATCTGTGTGGAAAATCAAGGTTATTTGATCACTCACCATTTGAAAGTGGGAGAAAAGGAGACAGAATTTATTAAAATATTAGCTGATAATAGCAAACAGGTTATAAAGGCCTTTATCTTTTAAAATTCAGATAATTTCTTACTTTTGAAGAGCAAAGGCCCTGGTTGGGAACTGATTATAAACATGTTAAGTTTGCCACCCACCACCCCGTGCAGTTCAGATACAGAAACACTACAGAGAACACGGTGGAGGGCAGGTAAGGAACAGAAATAAGCATAGTATATGTTGGAGGCACTAAGAAATTAGGGCCATATTCCAAAGGTAAAGCTATTTCCTCTATTTCTAAGGACTTGGGACAGTTCCTGCTCACGATAACAATTGTATCCCTTGGGAAACTGAGTCAGGAGGATGGCCACAAGTTTACGGCCAGCATGTACTACAGAATAAGTTCTGTCTCACAAGAACAACAACAAAAATCTACAAACAACTAAACATAAATTAACAGGAAATGGGTTATATCTATGAGTACATCCTCAGAAAAAAAGTTTAAAATGTTTCTTTGCAATGTCAGTACTATGTTCTTATGAACACCTGTACCTCTTACTAAATATATCTGATACCCCAGAAAAGGGCTCCCCTAAATCATGTTATGACCTTTATATAAGTTGATAATTACAGGGTGGTGCAGATATCATTTCAACTACTACATCTGTGCAGAAAGTGATAATTTGCTTAATATTTACCTCCCTTTCCTCGTAACCGTTTAGTTTGTAGAACTGAGGAAGTAATTAAGTGTATCGTGAATACTAAGTCCATAGAAGAGACTCTTTTGTTCGGTTCTCAAATTAATGTCACCTATCAAATGCTGCTCCCGCACACCACCTGGCTTCCTTTCCTAGAAAACACTCAGCATTTTAATAAATCGTCTTCTTATCGTACTGGTTGGTTACTGTCTCACCGAAATGAGATCTTCCGTGTCATGTAGACAGTTCCACTCTCTCACAGTGCCTGACACGCAACCGGAACCCAGTCAACACTAAGTAAAGCGAATGCCGGGCTTGGTGGCCAACGCTTGCTATCCCAGCACTCAACAGGCTGAAGACGGCGGGTTCGAAGGCAGCCTGGGCTGCACAGCGAACCCACATCGTTCTCAAGCGTCTCCCTTTCGCTGTCAATCTGGTTCCCCAGAGCTGCCCGCACTGGTGATGCAGCCCAGGGCATCCTTCCTGGTCTGTGTCCCGACACCAAAGTCGGCGCTAAGCAGGCAGAAGGAGCTGTCACTGAATGAATGACACGGAGGTCCCGACCCCGGCGGATGATGCAACGGCAGCCGCATCAGAGCTGGTACTGAGAAGCGACCTCAGCCCAGCCCGACTTCAGCGCACCCCTGCAGACTCCCGCCGCGCAAGGCCAAACCCCCCGTGGTGGCACGAACGCCGCAAGCACGCCCTTCTGCCGGGCGAGGCAGGCTGCCCCAGGCACCGAGCCCAGGCCACGGGGCGGGCACTCACTGTAGGTCCGGCCCAAAGCTTGGAAGAGCAGGTCTCGCTTCACGCTGACAGTCGGCATGGCGAATCGCGGACACTGCGCCTGCGCCACATGCGGGGCCTCTGCGGCGGTAGCGCGAAGGACCCGCCGCTCCTTCTGAGCTGTCTCACGTTATGCCTGTTTAAATCCAACAATTTGAACTCCCGTTTTTCAACCGAGCACAAGGAAAATGCCACTCTCTGGATCATTTAATATAAACATATTGATATGCTAACTGAAAGATTGGAAAATAGATATAATTGGGTAAAATTCTCTCTATTATGACAGGCAACAATACGGTCAGTCCCCACAGGCCCGGATGCTCTCAAAATCCTAAGGAAGTTGCCAACTGGGTGGGCGGGGCGCTGGAGGGGCGGGTATGGAGGTGGGAAGGGCTTTCAGGTACAGAGTACCGCGCTGAGGTGTTGAGGAAAGCGGGTTGAGCTGGTGCAAGGCTGTCTGGAAGAAAGAAAGTGCAAATACTAAAGGCAAAGTCTGTTAACGGGCCAGTTTTTTACTTCTTTAACCTTGAAACTCCGCAGATTTTATACCCTAGTTTTGTTTGAACACAACAGAAACCGTATAGGTAGACGGTGTTGGAGACCTCAGAACTGTCAAGTATCTATCAAATGCCGTACTCAGCCTAATGCCGGCATGAGCAGATTTCATCCTTAGAGCAAGCCTGAGAGAGAGCAGGTCAGAGAGTGGTCCACAGAGATGTCAGAATTTACCTAATCCCTGGAGCCTGTAAATGATACTTTGTGTGGTATCAGCCTCTGTGTGGAGTAAGTTACGGGTTTTGAGATGACGCTTGGCCAGGGTTGTTAAGATGGGTCCTAAACGCAAATAGTGTAGCCTTGTTGTAGGTGTAAGGTCACAAAAAAAAAATAATAATAATAATAATAAAAAAAAATCCACCTTTGACGTTGCTTTTGGGTTTTCATTTTGAGAGAGAGTCTCAACTCCGTAGCTCAAGCCAACCTGGAACTCATCCTGTACCCCTGGCTAGCCTGAAATTTTCAGAGATTCTCCAGCTGCTTTGAGCCTGTCTTGAGACAGCTGTCTTGAGTCACCTCGCCAGGCTCAAGTTTCTGTTTGAAATCAAAAGTTTGTGGTACTTTGTCTCAGCAACCATGAAAAAACAAATAGACGCCAAAGCAAAGTACTAATAATACCCCTCCCCCTTTAAGAAATGAACAGGCACGGACTCCGGGACCCACCCAACCTGTAAGGCAGAGCAGAAGCAGCGGTTCTTCAAGGAAACTCTGCCTTGAAACTTTCCACCGTGCAGCAAAGGCCTGTGCTGTCTGTCACTTGAGGAGGCAGAAGCAGGGTCAGATCGAGGCCATCTTGGCAGTTAATCAGAGTTTTTCTGTCCTGATTTCCACTTACAGCGAGGCCATAGGTAGCTTTCTGACCCCAAATTACTGCATGTTAATGTGCCCTTTGGGTCGCACACTGCAGGATTTTCCATGGCCAGAACCTCAGTTTTCTTATCTATAAAACAGAGGTGACTATCCATACCTTTGAAAATTAACGTGAGGGTTTGAAATGATTCTCTTAATGAACTAGGATCTTATGTCACTGATCCTGGCAATAGGGCAGGCATCACCATTCTTGTCTTTCTACATCAGTCGCCTGCTCTTGAATGCCCGTGACACATTGCTTCCACCTGTCATCTCTCCCCAGGAATATGTCATGCTTCTTTCTCATTACATATGATCTCTGTGTGCCTTCTTGGTCGCTAAAACAGCTGGGAGAGGACTGGAGAGGAGTAAAGAGAAGTAGGATGTGAATGCTCATCACAAATAATAGCCCTGATAGAAAAGATAATTGGGAAAAACTGAAGTAGAGCATCACAAAATGCAAATAGATGTCGAAGTTTGGGGGCAACCTGAAAGCTGGATTGGGGTTAGAGTATCAGGCAGTGAATGCACTAACCTAAAGATGTATTTTCAGGCATATGTAAGTGGGGGGACTATAAGATAAAATAAAAGACCACAGCAACAAATGCAAACCAGTTCGTTCTGAGTGTGATGGAAGAAGGGAGGCCGGGGAAAGTGAGCATTAGTTTTCTCACAGAGAAACAGAGTGAGCAGATAGGCAGACAGGTAGCAAAGTAGTGGCCCACACAAATCAGGAGGCTGAGAAGTTCTACAATCTGGTGTCCGCAACCTGCACACCCAGAGAAATGAGTAACCTGGCTTGAAGATTTGAAAGCGAAGGACCTCTCTGAGGGTCTGAGGTCCTCATCTGAGCACCTGAGTCCCAGGAACACAGAGGGCAGCAAAAGATCAATGTCTTAGATCAGTCTCAAAGACAGTGATTTCCCATTCCCTCGACCTTATGCTCTACGGAAGCCCTTGACGAGCTGGATGGTACCCACTCACATTAGACAGAGAATCTGCCTAACTTAGTTCACCAGCTCTAATGCTTATCTCTAAGAAGCACACAACTAAGTATTTGACCACTCATCTATGGATTTTTTAACTTGGCCATGTGACCATATAGTTTACCCTTGGGAAGCAGGGATGGCTCAACCGTTAAAGGATAGGCTCACAACCAAAATTAACAATCATGGTTCATTAGAGGTTTAAAAACGCTGCTTTGTTTTACCTGATACATTATCATAGGTATATTTTAAGAAATTATAGATGGATATTGGAAACAAAGATTGTAAGTAATGCTATTTGGAAGTCAAAGAGGAATAATTCTTGATATTTTACTTTTAAGGTTTGTTTCCCTAGAGAGTTATTTATAAAGTTTCAATCAATTGAAATTAATTTTTCTATTGATTCTGGATTTTAGGTTGTATTTCTGAAAGTCTTCCACTACACAATTTTTTTAGATCACATTTTCCTCTTTGAGTACATCAGTAGAATTCTTTTCCATTGAAATCTCAGATCTTTTTGAAATTTGTTTTGGTTTTTAGAGTTAATGAACAAGCCAGTTTTATTTTCTTTTCAAACAGAAATGCCAATACCACTTATTAAAAAGCTTCTATTCCCTCTCCAGTTTGTAATATTGTATATTAAATTTCCACATATATTTGGATCTCCTGCCAAACTGTCTGTTTCAATGCCAGTACCAAGCTATTTTAATGATTATGGTGTCATTTTTCAAATCCCTCCTGGAAACCAATTCCGAAGGCCAAAGAACCACATTGTCATTTAGTTACACCAATGACCCTACTTCTCTAGTTACTCTTCACATTGCTGTGACCAAAAATACCCAACAGAAATAATTCAAGGGAGGAAAATTTAGTTTTGGCATGCTTTCAGAGAGTTCAGTCCGTCACAGTGGGAAAGGCATGGAGAGGGGGTTCAGTTCACATCATGGAGGCCCAGGAAGCAGGGAGGGAAATGTGGGTGCTCTCTTAGCTTCCTCCCTTCCGTCTTCCACTCCAGCCAGGTCTCTAGCCCATAGAATGGTGCCACCCACATGCAAAACAGATCTCTCCCTCTCTGGAATGTGCCTTCACAAGCATGGCCAGAGGTGTGACTCTCCATCTCCTAGGTGTTCCAGTCAATCCGGCATGCATAATAACTTCCATAAGCATGCTTCTGGTTCATCATGAAATTTCCATCTTGGAATTATTCTAAAAAAAACTATTATCATGTCTTTGTAATATAGAAAAAACTGAAACAGCTGAAACATCTCCCAACATGGCTTGATTAAAGTATTTCAGTATGACATGATATGAAGACATTAAAAAAAATGTAGAAGGCCAGGGATTCAGCTCAGTGGTAGAGTGTTTGCCCGGCATGTGTCACACCCTTGGTTTGATGCCCAATGCCCCAAAATAAAATATAAGTAAAAATAATGTTGACTGTTGTGAGGGCCAGTGTTAACTTAGCAGACTCTAGCATCACCTGGGAGCTGGTCCCCAGAGAACGCCTGTGAGGTTGTTGGTTATGATGCAGAAAGACCCATCTTAACTGTGGATGGGACTATTTCCTGGGCAGGGTATCCTGGATTATATAAAGTGGAGAAAACAGGGTGAGCACTGCATTCATCCCTTTGTAGCTCATTTTTAAAAATATTTATTTATTATGTATACAGTGTCTGCATGTAGGCCTGCACACCAGAAGAGGACACCAGATCTCATGATAGATGGTTATGAGCCACCCTGTGGTTGTTGGGGATTGAACTCGGGACCTCAGAAAGAGCAGTCAATGCTTTTAACCTCTGAGCCATCTCTCCAGCCACCCCTCTAGTTGTTGATTAGGGATTCCATGTGACTAGCTGCTTCAAGCTCTTGCTACTTTGACTTCCTTTCTTGGATGGATCTTGAACAGTGAACTAAAATAAACACTTTTCCCTTGAGTCGCTCTATCAGAATATTTTATCACAGCAACAGGGAAAAAAACTAAGATAACTGTCTGCTGTCACACACACACACACACACACACACACACATACACACACACACACACACACACACTGTATCTATATAGTACTGTGGGTTTATTTTTAGAGAAAGGGTCACTCTATGTAGCCCTGGCTGTCCTGAAACCTGATATGATAAACCACATGACCTGGAATTCATAAATATTCATCTGCCTCTGACTTCCAAATGCTAGGATCAAAGGCAAGTGCCAACACATCCTGATGTATGCTGTGACATTTTTAACATGAAAAAATTCTTCAACAAATAGTAAAAAAAGTTATTAAATACTATACTTAAATGATTAATTTTGTCTAAATGTATGAATGTGTAAATGTGAGTGAAATGGATCAGTGCGTGATGTGCACCTGTTATTAATAGCTGTCTGTAGGAGGTGTAATTATTTTCTTCATTATATATTTTATAGTTTACAGAGCCATAATTAATAGTTACTGCTTTTATTTTGAGTAAAAGTGTCGATATGAAACACAACACAATCATGCTCAGTTCTTTCCCATGCCTGATCACTGGTAGACGTCTCTCTCATTGCCACACAGGGCCAGGGACTGATTGTTTTTGCCTCTCCAAGCTATAGTATGCACAGAGAACATGGCTGAGAGGACTGTGTAACTCTCACACAGTGCTTGTGGCTCAGGAAGTAATTGGGAAAGTGATATTGTCAGGTATGAAATTCTGTCTGCATGAGACTGAGAACATAGTACCTTTGAAATTAGAGCAGGAGGACACTAACATGACACAGATATCGTCTATGTTTTCATGTGTATGTTGTCATTGCCAGCCTTCATTTCTGCTGATGATAGTCAGAAGAAAGTATGTAGAAACAATTTCAAAGCCGCAAAGGGCTATTTGAATCTCAGACACTTACTCTGACGCTAACAGTCCAAGGGACTGTTATAAACTCTCTAAAGTTAAGTCAGCGGAACTGGATGTATGTCTTCCAGGAGTGGGGTGGTGCATGCAGATATACAATTTACTGTGGTTGTCTAGTCTGTACTATTGTGTGTCTTTACTTACTTGTAATCAAAATCTCACATCCTTTTTCTGTTTTCTATGGATGCAACTGGTGGTAGAGCACCTACCTTCCCAGCAAGCATGAGGCCCATTCCGTTCTGAATATAAAAACCACCTATGCGCATTCCCTGAACTCCAGCTACTCACGCAGGAAGCTACAAGAAGACTGTGATTTCAGTGTCAGCCTAGGCACCACAATGACGCCCTGACCCTAGAGTAAACCCCAAACTAGTTCGCACTGGGAGAAAATGGCTGACAAGACAAATGACAAATGAATAGAGCCTCTTTAAAGGGCTGAAATCCCTGGTTGTTTTTTAAGATACTTGTATCCCTTTATGCTTCCTGAAACCTGTGCTTTCCACAAGATGTTCAGAGGGATAAGGGTTCCAGCTTTGCAAGCTGGAAAGTTACAGTCTAGAGTCAAGAAATAAATAGATTCAGGCCCGGCGGTGGTGGCGCACGCCTTTAATCCCAGCACTCGGGAGGCAGAGGCAGGCGGATCTCTGTGAGTTCGAGACCAGCCTGGTCTACAAGAGCTAGTTCCAAGACAGGCTCCAAAACCACAGAGAAACCCTGTCTCGAAAAACCAAAAAAAAAAAGAAAGAAAGAAAGAAATAGATTCAATTCCCAGCAACCACATGGTGGCTCACAACCATCTGTAATGAGGTCTGGTGCCCTCTTCTAGCCTGCAGACATAGACACAGACAGAATAAATAAATAAATATTAAAAAAAAAGAAATAAATAGATGACCTATAATATGGGGGTCAAAAACCATATTAAAAAGTTGAAGAGCAGGAGCAATGGCTCAAAGGATAAAAAGGCTTGCTGCCCTTTCAGAGGACACAAGTTTGGTTCCCAGCACTGTTGGGCTGCTCGCAACCAACTGTAAAGTTCCAGGGACTATGGCAGGGTCTTCTTGCAGAGGTTTGCACAACACACATAAACATATAAATACAAATAAATCTTCCTTTAAAAGTTGGTGCTTTATTGTGAGAGAAATGGAAGAAATTCTGGGATTTTTATAAGTGACAAGACTAAAATTTGGTATTTTGAAAAACTCACAGTGGTCTTGGTTTTAGTTTCTCATCATTCTAGCAAAGTCCTTGTGGTGTTTAAATGGGAATGGCTCCCATAGGCTCATGTTTGGCCTGTTTGGTGGAACTGTTTGGGAAGGGTTAGAAGCTATGGACTTGCTTCAGGAGGTGTGTTACCGGAGTGGGCTTTGAGGTTTCAAACGCCAAGGCCAATTCCTGTTTTCTCTCTGCCTGATGTTTGTGTTTCAAGGTGTAACTCTCAGCTACTGCCCCTGCCCTCCTGCTGCCATGCTTCCTGGTGTGATGGTCGTGGACTCACCCTCTGAAACTGTGAGCTCCAAATAACTCTTGTATAATTTACCTTGGTCATGGTATCTCTTCACAAAAACAGAATAGTAATTAAGATGGTTGCTGATGTGGGTTTACATCAGCTCACAACTCCAGAGCATCAAGCTCAAGATCCTGCAGCCTCATTTGTTTTCTGGTGAAGGTGGTGACTCATGGGAAAGATTGTAGAGTCTACATTGAGGTGGTAGTTTATATCTTGATTCGGGACAGTGAGAGAATAGACAGGGAGCTACTGTTTAAATTTTGAAACGTCACCCAAAGGCTCACATTTTGAACAGTGGATCCCTAGCTTATGGCACTAGTTTGAAAGCTGTGGAGCCTTCCTGAGATGGAATCTGGCTGGTGTGAAACAGGTCCCTGGAAAAGGACTTTTGAAGGTATACACTCCCAGTTAGACCCTGTGTTTTCTACTTTCTATTTTGGGGCCAGTGAGCGGTCATCCACACAAGCTCTGGCTGCAATGTCTTCCCAGCCATGATTGACAGACACCTCTTAACTGGTACCAAAATTAACCTTCCCTTACTTAAGTTGTTTATGTTAAGGATTTTGTCACCATATCTACAAAATCAACAAATACAAAAGATCTTACAATCCTCCTGGAGTTTATGCCACAATACTCTGAGACCTACCAGACCTGACTTCTTTAGGGTCAAAGCACTTCCCCTAAGTATCCCCTCCCCTCACCGGGAGCCAATCCTTTAACATGGACCTCTGGGGACATTCATCCAAACCATAGTGAGAATACTATGGAAAATAAATCAGGGAATAGTTGAGAGAGAAAATTTCATAGTGAGGAGACCAGTTAGGAGGTTGCAGTAATATAAGGGAGACATGGTAGTGACCAAGACAGTGGGAAAATATGTGTAGAAGGAACAACCATGTGATATGATGATGATTGATGATGGAGGGGTATCAGAGAAGGTGACATGTTGTATACAAGAAAGCACAAACAACCAAAAAAGACACACACTTGAGTTCAAGCCCCACCTTCTGGATTGGACTGTCTCAGATGGTTCTGGCTGCCATGACATTTATTTGTCACAGCTCTGGAGGCTGGAAAACTCAAGACCAAGGTGCCATTGTTGGGTTCTGATAAGCCCGTGGGTGTATTGCATACAGCTGACTTGTGGATGAGGGTTCACAGCAGGTAGGAGAAATGAGCCTCTTTCTTTGGGACAATACCCCATTCATAATCACTCTTGCCCTAATTGCTAATCAGTAAGACTGCTCAACAGGGAAAGGCACCTGCCACCAACCCTGACAACCCCTAGTATTCAGTTCCCAGAAACCACATAGTGGAAGAAAAGAACCATTTCTTTCAAGTTGCTCTTTGACCTCCAAACACAAGCAATGCCATGTGTGTACACATACACGGAAAAAAAGTGTAATAGCAGTTAAAAAGACCTAATCACCTCCCAGTTACCTTCACCTCTTTTCTTTTTCTTTTCTTTCTTGTGCAAAAGGTTTATTGGGAAAGGGAGAGAGTGGAAGATTGAAAGGCCCTGTCGGAGTGGAGACTTGAGAGAGGCAGGAAAACAAGAGGAAGAAGAGGCAAGAGAGGAAAGAAGAGACAAAGAGGAGTGAGAGGCAAAAGAGATGAGAGACGAGGAAGGTAAAGAGACAAAGAGCTACCTGCACTTCTTAAAGGCAATCAACTTAGTGAGCAGGATTTCTGGGTGAATTCTGAGGGAGAGGCAAATATTCAGACCATGAAGCAAACTGTCTCAGAATCTGCAGCTAAATGATGGTGGCTGCTATGTCCCAGGGCTGGTCAGTTACTGGCTGCCCATTTCAGGAACATGTCCGTACACAGTTTCATCTTGCTTCCCCAGACTCTCCTTGCCCCTGACTTGATTAAGTTGATGGTGCTCCAAATTCACAGATTTAGTGCGCGTGACTGTAATGACCATAATAATTTCTAGGAGTAATAGCTTATAGTGACAACATATACATATACATATATATTAATATATTATATTATATAGTGTCATATATAATTTAAAAGAGCAACCAGGAATGAGGCATGGTGGTGCATGCCTTTAATCCCAGCAATCAGGAGGCAGAGGCAGGAGGATCTCTGCGGGTTTGAGGGCATCCTGGTCTACATAAGTTCCAGGACAGCCAAAGCTACATAGAGAGATTTTGTCTCAAAAAAGAAAGCATCCGGAGAAGCACGAGTGTTGAAAAGTGTCCATCATTTATTATGTATTAGCACCACACTCGGGGGCAGAGACAACTGAGGCTAGATTTCTGGGGCTTCCAGAGGAGCAGTGAGAAGCAGCACTGGCACTGTGTACACCTGAGTCCTCGTGTGTGGACAGAAAGACATATTGCTGCACAGTGATGACATCACAGCCTACGTTTGCTAGGCAGCCCTCCTGTATGCCACCCCATGGCCATCCCCAAGCCCCATCACCCTGACAAAATAGATAGCTAGTGAATCCGAAAAGAAGAAAACCAGGCAAGGCAAATTCCTTGAGCTTTTCCCAAAAGAGTCTTGAAAATAGTTTCCTGAAAGACATTCCATTGACACTGCCACAGTGAAGATGTCTCATTTGACTGTAAGCCAAATGGTCTTTCTCAGTGGATCACAGTAAGCACAGCAGGTGGTGTGTAGAAGGACGTAAACAAGAAACAAAATTATTTATGAGCAATTAATTTTTACGAAATCAAAACTGTGAGTTTTGTCCTATGTTCTCCCTTTTAGGAAATCTCCACCTAGAAAGAACTTTGCATTAAAGCTTTAATTATTTTAGTTACTTACTTTATTTTTTATGTGTATGAGTGGTATGTACCACATATATGCTGGTGCCCATTAGGTCCACCATGTGTGTGCTGGGCACTGTACCCAGGTACTCTGAAGAGCAGCGAGTACTCTTAACCATTGAGCTATCGCTCTAGCTTTTTTGTTTTTTTTTTGTTATTATTGTCTATAATATGTTGTATATGTATGTGTGATGTCACATATGTGTTGGTGACCAGAGAGAGCAGAAGTGGGTATTGTATTCCTGGAGCTGGAGTTTAAGGTAATTGTGAGCTGCCTGAGATGGATACTTGGGACCAAACACCACTCCTCTGAAAGAATATAAAGTGCTCTTAACCACTGAGCTATCTTTCCAACCCCATTAATTCATTCTTTAAAAAATATGTGCTTGTCTCTGTATGTTGATCTTGGTGGCAGGAGAGGACACACTTCTACCTACAGTTCAACAATGTGTTCCTTGTTCTACAATGTTCTCTTCCTTCTTGTGTTTGAGAAAAGCTTTACTATGGTAGCTACTTGCCTGGGTGCTAGAAAAACAAAGTTATTTCTCAAAAGTAGAAACATAATTCTGTTCTTTCCTATCCTAACCTATCCTGTGTGGAAATTTGCTTGGCTTTTAGACTCCATTTTTTCATTAACAAAAGAAATAATATCTACCCTGAAATGTCCCTATAGGGTTGATGTCAGACACGCAGCCTAAAATCTGCAGCATCATACGTAGAGGGGTTCGCACTCAACAGTGTTCGTGTGTTGGGTTTGGAAGTGTAGTCCCCTCTTTGAACTACATTTCTCCAAATATTGAGGCACCCACAAAATAAGATCAACACCCAAGAAAGGAAGAAGGAAGCACTGGTTCTTTCTGGCCTCAGAAGAGCTGAAACTGTCGGTCTTTATTTTATGTATGTTTCATTTTAGTAAAAAGTCTCCCAAAGAAGGAGGGAGATGTGGATTTGGTGGGAGTCTGTGTCTCCGCTGAGCTCTGCCCGGCCTCTTTGCTCCACTTTGTGTTATAAGCGGGAAGGTTTCAAGTGTTAAAAAAAAAAAAATTCTGTAGGGGAAAAAGGTCTTGCGCCATACTGCTTTTCCTCATCAGTTCTAACCCTTAAGGACAGGGATTGCTTGAAGGGCTATAAAGAGATCTAGGTTTACCAATTACCAGTAAGTAACTGGCTGTTTGGGGCAAATGATTCCATTTCTATGCTCTCAGCTCCCTCTCCTGTGATATGTGTAGCTTCGAAGGATAATGTCAAAGGTTCTTGTTGAAGTATAATATCAAAGGTTGATTTTTTGTTTGTTTGTTTTTTGTTTAGTTTGTTTTGGTTTTCTTGAGACCGGATCTCATAAAGTCTGGCTTCAAAGTTACAACGTAGCCAAAGCATGACCTTGAACTCCTGATCTTCCTTCCTTGCAAGTGCTGGCATTATAGGAATGTACCACCATGCATACCTGCCTTTTAGCTTTAATTCTAGAGTTCCAGGAAACTTAAAAGCAACAATCGTTTGAGGAGCTAAAACTTTCTCCTCATTTCACCCCAGTAACCAAGTTTGTCTGGTGCCCACACAGCACATGCACAGGGGGACACACACTGAAGGCCCGAAGACTGAGTAAATAATTTAATTGTTGATTAAATGAAGATGGGGCTGGATGTGGCAGTACGCACCTTTAGCCCCAGCACTTAGGAGGTAGAGGCAGGTGGATTTCTGTGAGTTCAAAGTCAGTCTTGTCTACCTACTGAGTTCCAGACCTGCCAAGGCTATATAGTGAGACCCTGTCTCAAAACACCAAAACAACAACGTGATGCTAGGTTGATCAACTGATTGGCCCTCTTGGCTCCGGGGATGGCTCCAGTGGACCGTGATGATATGTGGCTGAGCTGGAGAGTTTAAAAATAGCTTCTGCTCTACCAGAGGAGTTGGGTCCGATTTCCGGTACCCATATGACAGTTCACAGCTGACTGGCTGTAACTCCAATTCCAGGAGATCCAATGCCCTCTTCTGTCTTCTGTGGGCATCAGGTGTACATGTGACAGACAGACAGACATGCAGGCAGAACACCCATATACATAAAATCAAAATGTAAAAAAATCCATTCACACATATAAAATAAAAATAAGTCTTTAAAAGATATGACAGTTCTTACTGATTTCAGTATTGCATGCCAGTAGCCTCAGCACTAGGGAGGCAGAGCATGTGGGTCAGGAGTTCAAGTCCATCAATACATGGAGTACTTGAGCTACATGAATCCCTGTCTCAAGCCGGTCTTCCACACCCAACAAAGATCTGATAGCTCTTTGCCAGCTGATTTTTGTGGGATAATGGTGAACGCATCACCAATAGCATTCTAGCTGATTTCGACCAGGAGTTTCAGGTGTTCAGCCTCATTGATCATTTGTATCTTTCAGCCATATTTCAGTCCATCTCTGTTCTGCTTAACTTCCAGTTTGGGGCAAACCATGGTCCACAGCACTTAACTTACAATAACTTTCTCTGTGTGTGTGCTTAGGTTGTTTTAGTTTTTGAGACAACGTCTGGTGTAGCCCAGGCTGACCTGTACTATGAGCCCTGATTTCCTTAGTTGCAAAGTGGAATGAATACTTTGAAATGTTGCTATAGAGCCCAGCAAGAGATCTTCACAGTGTATGACTTAGTATACAATCACAGTGTCTCCACCTAGCATCAAAGACGGCTCAGAAGGAAATCTACTAGAGAAGAAAGTAACTCTTCAACAAGGAAAACAGAACCAAAACAAGCAAAAAAGCAGTTTTGCCAACAAAAAGTCATAAATGTCTCCCCTCCCCTTTACTTAGGAAGACCTTTGCACACACATTTCCCTTCAGATCCTCCGTTAGATTATATGTTTAAAACTCGGGTCAAGGGCTGGAGAGATAGCTCAACTGTTAAAATGCTTGCAAGTGTGAGGATCTAAGTTTGGTGCCCAGAATCAAGTAAAAAAAAAAAAAATCAGGCTGGAGAGGTGATAATGGAGGATTCCTGGGAGTTGATGGATAGCCAGAATAACCTAACTGGGTGAACCCTACGTCCCAGTGACTCTATCTCAAAAACCAAAGTGGAAGGGTAAGATAGTATTCTTGAGAAACATATCTGAGGTTGACCTCTGGACACCAGACACATTCGGAACACTAGGCAGGTAATGGCTGAGGACTGACAGACAAGTCAAGTTCCTTCAGATTCTAGAGCGTCCAGTCTTGTGCCCCTAATAGAGTCTTGAAATAATATACTACTCATTTGTGTGGTTATTTTCCTTAGATTTGTCCTTTCCCCAAGAGTCATTTTCTCTGAGAACAAGACAATGGTGATTTGGTGGGCTTTCAATAAACATGGATTGAATGAACGAAAAGAAATTACCCAGGACTTGTGTAAGAATTTTAGGATACAAAAGAAAACACACACACACACACACACACACACACACACACACACACACACACACCGTGGGGGTAGTGTGGGGTTGCCTCTCTAACTAACCAAACCATTCCCCAGTTATTGGATTCCAAGGAAGGGGTGGGTTAAGGGCAAGGTGGTCGATCGGATGAACAAAGGGTCAAACCCGGGTGGAGACCCAGGTCTTAGCGAGTGGGTAGGAGGCAGGTTGACCTCTCCACGGGTCCCCAGGGTCCTGTGTCGCACCACACGCGAGGAACGGAGGAATCCAGGAACCTCAGCACCCTGCCTCAGCCCCGCCCCAGGGGAAGTTTTGTCCCCGCCCGCTGGACCCGCCTCCCGGTCGGTCCGGTACTAGTACCACAGACCTTGTGGAAGGTGAGATCCTCAGGTGACACCATGAAGATCGAGTTCGTACCACTGAACACCCCACTGGCGCGGCGCTTGCAGACGGTTGCCGTGCTTCAGTGGGTCATATCCTTCATCTTGTTAGGTAAGAACTCCGGCTGAACCACACTCACCTACCGTTCTCACCCTACTGGTTCTCCGGTCAGCCAAACCAGAGGGCTTTCCCCCTACCATGCTTTGGATTCTCTCTCACTTGTGACAAGTAGCTTTGCCAACTTTATTGCCCTTCTGCTATTTTCTTTTTCTTTCCTTCCTTCCTTCCTTTCATTCTTTCTTCTTTCATTTTTGGTTTTTCGAGACGAGATTTCTCTGTGTAGCCCTGGCTGTCCTAGAACTCTCTGTAGACCAGACTGGCCTCAAACTCAGAAGTACTCTGCCTGCCTCGGCCTCCCAAGTACTAGGATTAAAGGCGTGCACCACTACGCCTGACTTTTGCTATTTTATTTCTAAAGTGAGGTGTGTCTTACCTACAACGGAAGGCACAGATTTATACAGCTGCATAAATTTGGATAACTATACCCTCCCAAATGTAGTCATGAACCATCTAGAAAATGGGTGCTAGAGAAAGCTGCAGTTTAGCTCTGCAGGAGCTGATGATTTGTTTCTGGATCCCTTGACTTATAAATGGGTAATGCCTCTAGGTGTTTAAAACCTGAAGCCTTTGTCGCCTCAATCTTAGGACAAAGAGTTACGTGCTTAGTGTTAAGTTTTCTGATTGCTCCTGGGTGCAGAATCATGCTTTTCTGCCTAGACCCAACAAGTACATGGTTGGGTTGGGTTTGTGAGCCTTCTTTTTGGAAATAATCCACTCAGGTGCATTCCAGAGTATTCTCAGGCTAAGGCGGGACAGGAACCAGATCTCTGTGGAGAGCTCTTGGAAGAAGCCTGTCCTTTGTGGGTCATGCTCTTGGAAGAAAAGAGAAAAAGGGGAATAACTAAGATCTTCTGTGGCTAAACTTCCCTAAAAGCAGAAACTGTCCATATGGGCCAAGACAATGAACTGCACGCTGGTTGGGCTAAGGAATAATGACAACATTCAGCACATTACAGCTTTGCATGTTGGAAGCAGTTTCATTCACTCCATGCATGCACTCACAGATCTCCACCGTGACTACATATGAGGACCGCTCAAAGGATCTTCAACACTGGGATGCCCAGGCTCCAGCCCTAGTATTTCTAGCTCATTTGTCTTGGAATGCAGCCTTCACTGAGACTTATAAAAACAAAAGCAGGAGCAAAACTCTTCAAGTGCACAGCAAGGGCTAATGAATAGACAATTCAAGGCATTAACTAGCTCCTTAGGTCCTCACAGCCCAAACCCTGGAGGCTTGGCTAGCAGCACTGCATTCTGTTCTGCTCTGGACACTGTAGGGACAGTGTATCCAGCATCCAGTACTGCCACTGAGCCCCCAAGCCCCTTCCACTATTAGCCACGCCATCCTCACAGTTACAGTGAGGCCAGGACTCCGTGCTGTCTGTATAGAAGAGGAAACTGAGGCAAAATAAATTACTCCAGGTCAGGCAGCTAGTGAGGGGAAAAAGCTGAATGCCAGCAAGATTGTTCTGCCTAAAGTCCCTGGTCCAGCCACTGGATGCCCACTCTGATGGTCTCGCTTTCTAGCCCATCCATCACACAGCAAAGCTCAGAGAGCCCACTGTCCTTTTTCTCCATGGCAGTTGTCACTGATGGCATCTATAAATGTCTGCTGCTGGTTGGGAGAGGTCTATGTGGCCACGCTAGTGTGCAGGCTCAGAGAAGGAGCACCCAGCAGCTGCCCGACCAGGGCTGGATACCCAAGAGGACTTGTCGCGGGATTGTTTCCACCCGTCACCCTCCACATGTCTCATGCCATCTCCTTAGCAATCCAGTAAGGGTAGGGTGGGATTGTCCCCTTTCCTCATGTTTCACCAGGGAAACTATTGCACAAGGTCATGTGGCTCAGTTGTTGGCGGGAGGGCACCTAAACGACCTGCAGGTAGATTGCAGTTTTTGGTTGCAGAGGGCAGAGAGAAAGAAGTGGAGTCTCACAAATCGACTACCTTGGTGTCTTTCTTTTTATTTGCCTGGTTTTGCTTCTCTTCTTCTTCTTCTTCTTCTTCTTCTTCTTCTTCTTCTTCTTCTTCTTCTTCCTCCTCCTCCTCCTCCTCCTCCTCCTCCTCCTCCTCCTCTTCCTCTTCCTCTTCTTCTTCATCTGTGTAGGGGGGTGCAGGCCCAAACATGCCACAGCATGAGGTGGAGGACAAAAGACAGTTATTACCTTTCCATTGCCTTAGTGAGAGGTCTCTTTGCTGCTGGCCTGAGAACTTGGAGAAAGTCTCTTGTTTCTGCCTCCCGTCTTGCTGTGGAGGACAAGGATGAGAGATGATTGCGATGCTGCTACATCTGGGGATCTAAACTCAGAGTGGTTACCTACCCAGTCATCCCGTCAGACCTAAATTTTCAGTCTTTCGTAGGTTGTACCTGAATGAAATGGACGCTGTAAAGGAACTCGAGTAGCTGCTCAGTGGGTAAAAAGGGAAAAGAACATTCCAAACTGCCATGGATTTCCAGCTTTCTCAGTAAAGTAGAGGTGGATTGGGGAGGAGGGGGTCGCAGTGGGGGGTAGATTTCCAGGGTTTTAAAGGAACAGATAGGTATCTGTTCCCTTAAAAGAGGGGAACCTGTGAGCTGGGGTGGAGGGCTTTGAAGTGTATTACAGGTACTTGTGAGTAGGGATTGAAGGAGCCTAGAAGCTAGCATAGACCATTTTATGCTCAAAGGTACCAAAAGCATATGTTAATGGAAGACAGAAGTCCAGTTTGCCAGAGACAAGAAGGAAAAACCCCTTTGAGCAGGTAGGGACTATTTTCTCAAGCTCCCGAGGGAACGCTGGCTTTTGTCTAAATGCCAAATTTCGGGAAAAGGGATTTCTTGGGACCAGACAACCCAGCCTTTTGTATCCTTTCCTATGATTACTTCCTGTTGACGACACTAGGGCATTGTTGGGGAACCCCCAGAACACTGGCAAAGGCTGGGAAGAGCAGGTTGTTGTACTCACTGTGTCAGCTCGGCAGGACCATCTGTGACTAGAAAAGTGCAGGCCGAATGGAACAGTCTGTGGCTCAGGATGGCAAGGAGTCCTGGGGATGGTAGGAGTCTTGGGGAAATTCTGTCAGCAGCATCTGGCTAACCAACCATCAGGTAATTTTGCTAATTTTTTCCTGAAAGAACCTAAAGAGGCAGGAAGTAATCATTATTACAAGGAGTATGGAAATCAGTGGACCAAAGAGATTCAAGAGCCAGGGGCCCAAGGGAGATCGCAAAGGAGTTGGCATCTTCAATTCTTTCTTCTACCCAGCCAGACAGGTTTATATAGTAGCAGCATTCTTCTTTGAGAAAGAGCCAAGAGACAATGCCTTTCTTTCAGTGTTAGTAAGTCAAGAGCCCTTCGATTTTCTAGGACCCCTGAGGCCGGAGAAGTGAGCTGGTTTTGAAGTAATCACATAGTCAGTGTTGATTCCTGGAAGGTATGTGCTAGCTGGGTGGATATCTGTTGAGATGGGTTCAGATTGTGACCCAAGGCACCTGCAGCTGAGGCTCCCAAACTAATTCTGATTGCAACGTGGGAGCAGGGGAGGAAGGAGAGCTATGGCCTGTCAATCCTATGTGAAACTTGAAAGAAAGTATAGAATTTTCCTTCTCTGTATAGGGTGAGTTGAGGAATAACAGAATGGAGAAGCAGGAACCATGAGTGAATTCATCTTTACCTTGGTAGAGCTTGAATTGACACCAAAAGAGAGCTCCTTACGGGGCTAATACAGTTCCCGAAATTGATGTATTAGTACATCCTGATGAAGCAGGACAGAGAACAATTACTAAAGAGACGGTCACCTGGTGTCTCCAAAGAGTAAAGAGGCATTGGAGGTGATAAGGGGGAAGGAAATGGTTTCGGGGTTACAGAACATAGAGTTTAGGATTACATGGGTAAGGGACTATTGTAAGGGAGAACAAAGGAAACATGAAGGTATTGTTAGGAATACTTCCTAACATGAGCTCCTTGCCGATGCAAAAATCCCAATCGAGCCAAATCAAAACAAGCCGAATTAAGAAATATCCAGGTTTAATTGGAGATCTGCACTCTTGGGTGGCCCCAAGGGGGAACCGGGACGCCGCAAAAAAAGCAACCCCTGGGAGGAAGAAAGGAAGACCATGTGCTCCTCTTTTGGGAGATCACTTAAATACCCTGGGGAGTGGTCCTGACCCCATCCCCAGGGAGGGGTCAGAACCTGGCCTGCTGGGATTTGGAGTCCAGACCAGGCCTTGGGGCTGGAATAGATGCGAGGGGCTGAGGCTTATGCTCCCAACTTGACACTTACTGCCATGGATGAGGAGGAGACTCAGGGATTCATTTAGAACAGTCTTCCAAAAGGCTGGGTTAAGGGAGGTCTTAGCTGAGCGTGGTGGCACAGGCCTTTAATCCCAGCACTCAGAAGCCAGAGGTAGTCAAATCTCTTTTGAGTTGAAAGTCTGAGGCCAGCCTGGTCTACAAAGCGAGTTCCTGGACAGCCAGGGCTGTTAAACAGAGAAACCCTGTACAAAAAAAATGTAAATATATATGTATATATACACATACACACACATATGTTGAATTAATTCGGGTTGAGAAATACCAGGCTAGCTACAAGATAGATGAATTCTATTTTTCTTTATTATAAGGGGCATACTCATGAACAGGAACAAGAAGTCCAAGCTCAGCTATGTAGTGCAGGAACCACAGAGAGAGAGTGAACCCTGAGCCACCCGACATCCCCCACTCCCCTACTCAAAGGTCACACCCTAACTTGGTCCCACCTCTTAAAGTTCATTGGCTGACAGAGATTCCCCACCACCTCCCCCTTTTGTCTAAATAAGAGAGTTTTAATCCCAATACAAAACTATATACAATAGGAACAGATATCAAGTGTAAAATTACAACCAGCATAAATAATATTAAGCAAGGAACATGTGTTAAATGTTTAATAAACATTTTATTTTAAAGCGTCTAACCCTAGGATCAGAAACGGCTGGCTAAATTGTAAGAAGGTAACTAAGACTATTTAATCTTTAACCTTATTGAAGTCCTGAGAAGGGAGAAAATATTACTTGAGTAGGCAGGAAGTATAATCAAGCAGCTTTCAAAGCAAGCAGTATATGACAGAGACAACCATTTTAGAGACAGGAAAAATTTTACTACCATTTTACCCTGTCTTGGCAAGGTTTTGTAGTCATGTGTGTGTGTGTCCTCTTTATTTTGTCTGGACACCGTGTACTTTGTTAGTGGTAGAGGCATGGGCAGTTTCTTGTCCAAAAGCCAATTGTGCCAAGAAGAGAACAAACTTTAAGTGGAATGTCTTTGGTGCTTAACATTTTTTGGGGGGTGTAGGGGAAGCCCCAGCCAAACACCTTGCTTGTAGGGCGGGGTCCCCTGAGGATATTTTTTACTAATAAATATTGCTGGTGTGCTCCCCCCCTTCCCTTCTGTTTTCCTGTTCTCCACAGGAACTTCGATTCTGTAAGTCTTTTCATAATTAAAGCTGAATATTTTATTATAATTTCTGTCTGCCGTTCATTTATGCCGCTACAGGGGGGAATCGATTGGTGTTGTCAGGACCAATCGTGTATTAGATCAACAGAACCCTAAGTTATTTAAATGTCATGCTTTACAGATCTTTGAAGTAGTTGAACATTACCTATGTAAGCAGAATACAATCTCTATGTATCTAAAGAACCTAATTAATCTGACTATATGTATAACAAATAAGAATAAATATTGACCTATAATACTTAATACCTGTATAACTTAAAGACTAAGATTTTATATTAGAATATTAAATAATCTATAAACAACCATATAGTAAATGAGGAAAATGTAATCAATGTATACATATCTTGATCAGAGGTAGCTATATAATGCTGATTTTGTAAGTAACAAAACAGTCTCACACCAGTTCAGAATTATGAATAATAAAAGGGTTATGGATTTAAGGAAAAAACTTACAGATCACTGTCCTAGACAACAGTCCTCTGCGTGAACAGAAACAGAATCCAGCAGCCAGAAGCCAGAGCTGAAAGCAAGAAAGCAGGCACACAGTTACTGCTGTTTTTATAAGAGAACACGCCCAAGTGGGCTGGTATCTTAAAGGCTATTGGCTGAAGGAGCAGAATGTGCTCTCCACAGTACCTCCCCCTTTTGTTCAAATAAGAGAGTTCCAAAGCCAATACAAAACTATATACACAGGAACAGATACCAATATAATTAGAATTACAACCAGCATAAACAATATTAAGCAAGGAACATATGCTAAATGTTTTAATAAACATTCTATCCTAAGGTGTCTAAGTCTTTGATAGGAAATAGCTTGGCTAGATTGTAAGAGTACAGTAACTACGACTATCTAATCTTCAACCCCATCAAAGGCCTGAGACGGGAGATAATATTATTTGAGCAGGCAAGAAGTACAATCAAGTAGCTTCCAAAGCAAGCAATATATGACGAAGACAATTAGCTACCTGAGCAATCATCCAAAGTCTCATTTTGCACTGTTGAAGCAACCAACTTTGGCTAAGGCCTAATGTAACTGACAGACCATTTTCAGAGGCAGGAAAAAATTTTCAAAATTGTCTTACCCTGTCTTGGCAAGATTTGACAGTCCTGCTTATCCATTTCCAGATATCATGTAACTTGTCAGTGGTTGAGGCATTGTCAGTTTCTTGCCCAAAAGCCAGTCTTGCCAAGAAGAAAACAAGCTCCAAGTGGAGTGTCTTCAGTGCTCAACATTCTCTTGGGAATAGATTGGTGCTGCCAGAAGCAATCGTGTCTCACTTCAACAGAGCCCTAAGTTATTTAAATGCCATGTTCCCCAAATCCTTGAAAATTACCTATCTAGACAGAATATAATCTCTATGTATCTAAAGAACCTAATTGATCTGATTATACATACAACAAATATAAACAACTTTGACCTATAATAATTAATACCTGTATAACTTAAAGACTAAAACTTCATGTCAGAATATTAAATAATCTGTAAACAAATGTGCAACAAATGAGGACAATAACCTCAAAATGTCAATAATGTATAAGTATCTTTATCAGAGGTAAGAGTAATATATAATTCAATATGAAAATATATCCTAAGAGTTGTATCAACATACAAAATGTCCTAAACTGAGGTAGAAACATGCATATATACAATCTGACAAAATAACTTTGCATAGGTGTACAAATAATGTAAACAAAAGTAAAAATATAATTTGAACTTGTATCAATATACAAAAACTATACCAATGTAAATTATCCATAAACAATAGCTCACAATTATTTACTTTATTACCCACTATTACTATCCCTTCCCTTTTTTTGAGCAAACATAATTTTCACCCCAACCCTTTATCTAGTATAAGTACTAATCAACAACCCCTAAACAGTGTTCCCAACCCTATGAACTACCCTTTTGGGGATTGGGGCCATCGTCTTCTAGAATTTCTTCCCGCTGTCATGGGGGTGATGTTCTCTTAATGGGATCCTGCAAAAGTAAAGTGATGGTTAAGTTTCAAAACTACTATCTAGTATAGGTGCAAACAATTTTCGCGCAGTCGATAGGGTTTTTTTTTTTTATTTTTGTTGTTTGTTTGTTTTAAGTTCTTAAATGGAGTTCTGGCCAGAATGTCATGAGAAGGCACACCATTTTAGCAGCTGGTACCCCCAAAAAGCGGTCTTATAGTAGTGCTGTCAGCATCCTGATGTCATCTAAACTAGGTGGAGTTGTTGCTGTGGGGGCCCATCTTCTTCCTAGAAACTTCAAAGATTATTGCAAGAAAAGGATCTGTAGGAAAATCTATTGTTCATTGTGGAAAACTTAAACGTCATTCATATAAATATACATTCAGTGAAGAATACGATATAGACAAAATAGACATGGGGAAAGTCAAATTTTTCCTACAATCTTCCTTCTGTCCCATACCAGATGGCTTCTGATATGAGACAGAAACTGAATGTTTCTTTCAACAACAAGCTTAGATTTAGAGAAGTACAGAGCCATTATCCAACTCCAAAACCAGCTGAATATATTAATATATATGATGTGGGTGTGTGTGCATGTGTGTGTGTGTGTGTGTGTATTGTGTGTGTGTGTGTGTGTGTATAAATGTAAGCGTAAACAGTACCTGGATTCGTAAACCATATTCTGTTTTCTAGATGTTCCATAGTGGATAGTTATTTTTCCTTCTGTCAGCATTCATACATCCAGGGTCTCTTGAATTTGTAATGATGAGTATTTTCCTGCAAAATAAGAGCAGAACCCTGCCTTAACCCTTATGAGCTTTGCTCACCACCTGTATTATTGTCACTATTGTGGATGAGCTGTCATTTCTCTTTTTGAAGAGGTTTCTCCTTTTCAAACCAAATCTTTATTAATTTTGATAGTATCTATAATTTTTCTTCTCCTGTGAAAACAAAAGCAAAACCCCGCCCCAATGTAGTACATCTCCTGGTTTCCAGTGTGAGGTCAACACATCCTTGAAATATACTGGTTGATTCAATTCAGAAGTTTTTTCCATTATCCAATGCTTCTCCGCTGCTGCTGTTCCTTTCTCATTAGCATTAAGAAAATTCAAGGTTAATAAAGCATTATGCAATCTATTTCTGGGGGTATTTTCAATCCCTTTCTGTTTGTTCAGCAAATCCTTTATAGTATGATTTGACCTTTCTATAACTGTAGGATTATTTGGTATACCTGTAATGTGCTTTATATTATAATAAGCAAAAAATGTTTCATTTTCTTAGATATACATGCTGGACCATTGTCTGTCTTTATTTGTGCAGGTATACCCATGATGGCCATAACTTCTAATACATTTGTGATTACTGAATTTTCTGAGCTCAAGGCAGTCGCCCATTGAAAACTTGAATATGTGTCTATGGTGTGCTGTACATATTTTAATTTACCAAATTCTGTAAAGTGGAACATATCCATCTGCCAGATTTTATTCCTTTGAGTACCCTTAGGGTTACTCCCTGCAGGCAATGGTGTTTGCTTATAGAAAGAACAAGTAGGATACCTCTTTATAATCTCCTTAGCTTGTTGCCATGTAATAGAAAACTCTTTCTTAAACCTTTGCTATTGACACAATTTTTAAATGAAATTCAGAGGCCTGAAATACACTTCCAATCAATTATTGATCAATTTCTGCATTACCTTGTGCTAGAGAACCTGGCAGACCTGCATGGGTTCAGATGTGTGTTATGTATATGGAACAAAGCCTATTCCCTATTATATCTTGCACCTGGATGAATAATGAAGTAAATTCTGTATCATCTGGTATAAATTTAGCAGTTTCAATATGCAAAATAAATCTTTCTGCATATTGTGAATCAAATAACTATATTGAGAGGTTCTTTAAAATCCCTTAGTACCATAAGAATAGCACATACTTCTGTCTTCTGGACAAAATTATAAGGACTTTGTTCTACTTAACTCAATTCTTCTAATTTGTAAGCTGTCTTTCCTGATTTATTTGCATCAGTATAAAATGTACAGGCTCCAATTATTGGTGCATCACATACAATTTGGGAAAGAATCCAAGGAATTCTCTTTATAAGGTTAAGTCTATTGTTTTGGGATAATTGCTATTAATTTCTCTCAAAAAATTAGCACAAGCGCTTTGCCAAAGTTCACTGTCTTCTCATAACTTTTTTATTTCTTCAGCAGTAAAAGACACTATAATCTCTGCTGAGTCTATACCTGCTAATTGACGAAGTCTCAATTTACCTTTTATAATTAATTCAGAGACTATTTCTACATAAATATTTAATTTTTTACTTGGTTTATGTAGTATAAAGATTTATTCTAAGATAATATCATCCCTCTGCATTAAAATTTCTGTAAGAGAAATTCTGGAAGGCAATATGACTAGAACACAATTAAGATTTGGATTCACCTATCCACATGTGCCTCCTGTAATTTCTCCTCAACAATCATCAATTCTTTTTCTGCTTCAGCTGTTAATTTTCTGGGACTATTCAAGTCTTTACCACCATCTAAGGTTTTGTTTAAATGAATTATTAGATCATGTGCTATCCCAACAGCCAATCTTAGACTGGAAATATCTTCTAATAATCTTTGAAAATCATTAAGAGTTCGCAACCAAACTCTCCTGTTTTGTGCCTTTTGTGTTCTAATTTTCTGTAAACCTATTCTGTAACGTAGGTAATTAACAGAACCTCCTCTTTGAATCTTTTCAGGAGCAATTTGTAATCCCCATTTGCTTCTTCAAACATCCTTTCTAAAATATCTGTATTTGAATCAGATAACAAAATGTCATTCATGTAATGCTAGATTATAGAGTTAGGAAATTGCTTAAGTATTATTTCCAATGGCTGGCTGGCAAAGTATTGGCACAGGGTAGGGCTATTGGGCATTCCCTGTGGGAGGATGGTCCATTGATATCTTCTAGTAGGCTGAGAATTATTATAAGTAGGCACTGTGAAGGCAAACTTTTCTCTATCCTTTTCTTATAATGGTATAGTGAAGAAACAATCCTTTAATTCAATGAGAGGCCATCCCTATGATAACAGAGAAAGCAGAGGAATTCCAGATTGTAGAGGGCCCATAGGTTGAATAACCTTGTTGATAACCCTTAGATCTGTCACCATTCTCCATTTTCCAAATTTCTTTTTAACAACAAATACAGGAAAATTCCAAGGGCTGGTAGATTCTTCTGTATGTTTAGTATCTAGTTGCTCTTGTACCAATTTTTCTAAGGCCTGCAACTTTTCCTCAGCTAGAGGACACTGCTTAACCCATATTGGTTTCTTGGTTAACTATTTTAAATGTAGTGCTGTTTGGTACCTCGGAAGGTTTATCAATTGCTTTGTGTTCTTGTAGAGCCTACAGGGCTGGTGTCCATCATCTATAATATCTTCTAATATTTTCCTCAGAAACATAAGTGTTTGGGGCTGCAGGAATATTAATCTGGGTATTCCTTTGCTGCAATATGTCACAACCCCACAAATTCACTGCAATATTGGCTAGATATGGCCTTAGTCTTCCTATTTGCCCTTCTAGCCCTATGCATTCAACCCATCTCATGCTTTGTTTTACCCAAGATAGGGTTTCAGTCAATTTGGTTGCCAAGATTCTGGAGTAATGATACTTACATCCACACCCATGTCTAGTAAGTCTTCAATAAAAATGACATTTATATACACTCTTAGCTTTGGTCTTTAATCATTTATAGAAGCCTACCAGAATATGTTTCCTCTTTCCTACTGGAGTTTTTGACTCATCCTCCACATTTAACTCACCATTGGAAATTGCTTCTCCTATCCAAGCTTCAGTACCATAGTCAAGTGTCTCGACATTCATCGTATGCAAGACCCATTCATCCATGGGTGCTGATCTGATCTTTAAAGGCCCAAGGATCCTTTTGCACTCTATGCTGGCATTCTCATAAGCCAAAGATTCAATTATTATATGCCTAGCTTCTTGGTCAATTACCCCTATTTATACAGCCCTAGTCAGTCTTTGCAAAAAGTCACTAAAAGTTTCTTTTTGACCCTGTTTAACCCTAAGAGTCAACTCTTCTTTCTGGTTCCTGAATTCTGTCCCAAGCCTTTAAAGCTGCTGTGCTACATAGGAACAGGGTGTTGTCATCATAAAGAGCTTTATTCTGAAGATCAGAGAAAAATCCTTCACCTAGAATTTGATCTAGGGAAATCTCAAGTCCTTTTGCTTTTTCTTATTGCTCTAAAATTCTTGCCTCCTCTTTAAAAAAAATCTTCAAAGCAATTGCAGTCCACTTTCTAGGTAGGACTGATGAGATTAACTGAGCCTAATCTTGAGGCATGGCTTGGCTACTGAATGCCCATGTTCTGACCATTTCCCTAACAAAGGACGAATGTAGTCCATAAGCTACAATTGCTTGATTAATTTCCTTCAGATCAGTCATACTCATGGGCTCCCATATGTATTCTTTGACAATCTTAGGGTACTTGGGGCCAGATACCTTTTCTGATGTTATTACTGGAAAGGCAGGCAGAACTCTGGAAAAGCTATCTCAGAGATTTTTATGTAACAATGAGATTAAATTTTGCCTTTTTACCTTTTGTTCCTGGTCATCAAATTTGATAATTTTCTCATTCTTTTCACATCTGTTTACTACTGCCTTTTGTAATGTCTGAATCTCCTGTCCAGTGTTCTGCTCTAATGCCCTCATTGAGGATTCCAAGGTATGAAGTCTGTCCAGTAATGATAATGTCTCATCTTTGGACATAATTTTTATAGCATGCATATTACCTTCCTGGAGAGACATTCTATCAGTCAATCTGTCATACCCCTTTGACAAAGTCCAGTTAATACATTCAACAGTGCAAATTCTCTCAAATAATGTTTCAGCACCCACTGTCATTGATTGGGTTTTATGTGCCAAATTGGCTGTTTCCTTCTCCTAAGTGCTGAGTCTCCCTTTAAATAAATTACTATCAGTCTACACCATTTCCAAAAGTACCTCAGTTGACTGGGTTTTGTTAGTTAAATTGTTGGTATCTTTCTTCAGATTCCTGACCTCTTTTTGAGAAGCTTGGTACCAGTCTGTACCATTTCTAAAAGTATCTCAGTTGACTGAGTTTGATTAGTTAAAGTGGTCGTATCCTTCTATACATTTCCAAACTCTTTTTTGAGAACCGTCATTTCAGTCTGTAAAGACTGTACCATTTCTAAAAATGCCTCATTCTTAGCCCTATTGTCAAACCATATTTTTAAGAAAAAAAACTGAGGACAAGACTAATCCCCAGAATCAAAAATAGTGATGTAGAAGGGACATCATATAAGTCTTGTAAAACCTTGAACATGGTGTAAGTAAAGATGCTATTGAAACCTTGGTCAGTTAGGTTGTCTAACATATTGCCCTTTTAAGTTAGCAATTTATGATATTAAATCTTATCTGGGGTTTAATTAGCAGGATAGGTGCAATAACCATTACCTGCCAATAGGTGTCATGGGACACCTACAAAAACAAACCCAATGGGGCTTAGCAGTGCAGTTGAATTCACAGGGCTGGTCTGAAATCTAATTTCAGAGTGAAATGCCAAAAGATAAATCACAGACTGTGTGTTCTGGGGAAGTCTCTAGAGCAGTGGAATAGGCAAAGGCAAACAAATGATTATAAAGCTGTGGAACAGCTGACTAAAGCCAGGGAAGCTTGCTTCTCACCCGAATGTCTGCAGTGCACCCTGGTAGGAGGCAAACAGTAGGATGCGTGTTTTTTTGAAGCCAATCCAAGGCATGTAAAGAGAAAATATAAAGAACCGCGGCTGATCCATAGCAAGAAAAGCCGCTGCACGAGAAATCTATATGAGCTGCTGGCTCCATGCACAAGCAACAGCTGGCTGAAGGAAGGCTCCAATCAAGCTGGGCACACTCTGAGCCAGCGGCATGTAGCAGAGCCAAGGGGTTCTAAAACCAAATATTCGGGTGCCAGATTATGACGTCACAAAACAATCCCACACCAATTTGTAATTATAAATAATAAAAGGGTTATTTATTTAAGGGGAAAACTTACAGATCACTGTCCTAGACAACAGTCCTCTGTGTGAACAGGAACAGAGTCTAGCAGCTGGAAGCAGGAGCCAGAAGCAAGAGAGCGGGCACATGGTTACCGCTGCTTTTATAGTATAAGAGACCACACCCAAGTGGGCTGGGTATCTTAAAGGCTATTGGCTGAAGGAACAGAATGTATCTCCACAGCATAATGCAATATAATAATATATCTAAAACATTGTATCCGTATACAAAATGTCTTAAACAGAGGTAGAAACATTCATGTATACAATCTGACAAAATAACTTTGCATAGGTGTACAAATATTGTAAACGGAAATAACAAATATATTTTGAACTTCTATCAATATACAAAAACTATACCAATGTAAATTTTCCATAAATAATAGCTCACATGTGTTCACTCTATTCCCCACTATTATTATTAGTGTGAATAATTTCACACTAAATTAGCTATCATCCCATTCTACTCAGGGCTGCCACTGGGAGATGCTATACACCCAAATGCACCACATGGAGCCTAGCAGCGGCCAGCCACAAAAAACCCAAACCCCACGATTTGGCGCAAACTGCTCAATTATCTTGGCCAACTACAAGATAGATCAATTATATGTTTCTTTATTATAAGGGAGAACTCACAAAACAGGAACAAGAAAGTCCAAGTTCAGCTATGTAGCATGGGAATCAAAGAGAGAGAACAAACCCTGAGTCACCCAGCATTCTATCCCCTGGACACTCAAAGGTCAGGCCTTAACTTGGTCACACCTCTTAAAGTTCATTGGCTGACAAAGATTCCCTATCAGATATGGATATAGATTTAGAGGGGGGTCTCTTGCAGCCTGGACTGTGAGATGATTGCAGATTGTTAAATGGCCTCTACCTTATTATCTAGAAGGGTGGCAGGTACTCCCATGAGCAATCTCAGAATCATCATTTCCCTTCTGCATTACTAGCTAGCCCCTGCCACACAGATGTTAATCTTCCCCAAAGGGTGGTGACAGTGGCCATACCTGGTGTGGCCTCAGGGAAGTGTTGGATTTGTTCAGACTGTATGTTCCACCCTGCTTCAGAGTAGCAGCTTACAACTCTAATATGGGCACCTGCCCCAGGAGGGACCATCAGTCCAGGTGGGGATTGTTTGATCTTGGAGAAGACAAGGTATTTGGGGTTGTCAAGAGTGAAGCTGGGATGTTCCTTTCCATAGTGGTGAAAACAGGATGCTTTGGGATCAAAGTTATAGCAACCTCTGAATGGCAGCCAAAGGCTGCACAGAAGGTAGAAGCGAGAGGTTTATTATTTGGAGAGGCATATATCTGGAACGTCTAGACTTGGAGGTCCTGCTGTCATCAGGACAGGGCAGAGGGAAGAACAGAAAGTTGTAGGTGTCTTTAGGTCAGAGTTTCAAGTGAGTCGAGGCAGGAATGGAGAGGGCAGAAGCCTTGGGAAGGAGGGTGTCAGAGTGAAGTGGAGGACAGGAACCAAATGAGATATTGGGGTTTTCTAGGGGGATGATGTGAAGAAGCTTAGAAGGGGCAGAGTGGAGAGACTCTTGTGTGACAGCAGATCCTTGAGCCTGTGGGGTGAGAGGACAGAGAGAGGGTTGCAAAAGAGAGCTTAGAAGCCTCCTGGGCCAGTAGGGGATGGTTGCTAGTGCCTATAGGCAAAGCTGCCATCCCTTAACTGTTGTATCTAACTGTGCAGAAAGGTAGGCAACGGGGCAAAGGTGAGTCCTCTCATTTGTCCCAAACCCTTAGCGCCACTCCCCATTTCTCAGTCGTGTATATAGAATAAAGGGTTGGCCAAGGTCAAGGAGACCCAGGGCAGGGGCCTGTAGGAGTACATCCTGGAGGTGAGAAAAAGTAGGTGTGATGGGCTTAGTAGGGTCTAGAGGCTCATTAGGGGGCCTTGTCCTTCATAGAGGGACAATAAAGAAGAGCAAAGGAATCTGAGCTTTAAGGTATCCCTCCAGTCCAAGGAAGGAGAGAATGTCTTCCATGGTGGATGGAGATGAGAGGGTCTGCCTGTGCTATCTGTGACTGAGACTGAGTTCACGTCTTTTAGGGAATAGCAGAAAGCCTAGGTACTTGACCTGAGAGACAGAAAAAAAGATGAGTTTTAGAAGGGGAGACTTCCTATCCTTTTTTTTCTGATAAAGTTCAGAAGCTGGGCAAAATGCTGTGACAGCAAGGATAATGAACTGCAGAGCAGAGGTCACCTACATAGTGGGTTACAGAGCAGAGGTCATCTATATAGCGGGTTACAGCACAGAGGTCATCTACATAGCGGGTTACAGAGCAGAGGTCATCTACATAGCGGATTACAGCACAGAGGTCATCTACATAGTGGGTTACAGAGCAGAGGTCATCTACATAGCGGATTACAGCACAGAGGTCATCTACATAGTGGGTTACAGAGCAGAGGTCATCTATATAGCGGGTTACAGCACAGAGGTCATCTACATAGTGGGTTACAGAGCAGAGGTCGCCTACATAGTGGGTTACAGAGCAGAGGTCGCCTACATAGTGGGTTACAGAGCAGAGGTCGCCTACATAGTGAGTTACAGAGCAGAGGTCATCTACATAGTGGATTACAGAGCAGAGGTCACCTACATAGTGGATTACAGAGCAGAGGTCACCTACATAGTGGATTACAGAGCAGAGGTCACCTACATAGTGGATTACAGAGCAGAGGTCACCTACATAGTGGGTTACAGAGCAGAGGTCGTCTACATAGTGGATTACAGAGCAGAGGTCATCTACATAGTGGATTACAGAGCAGAGGTCATCTACATGGCGGGTTACAGAGTAGAGGTCATCTACATGGTGGGTTACAGAGCAGAGGTCGCCTACATAGCGGATTACAGCACAGAGGTCATCTACATAGTGGGTTACAGAGCAGAGGTCGCCTACATAGTGGGTTACAGAGCAGAGGTCACCTACATAGTGGGTTACAGAGCAGAGGTCATCTACATAGCGCGTTACAGAGCAGAGGTCATCTACATAGCGGATTACAGCACAGAGGTCATCTACATAGTGGATTACAGAGCAGAGGTTGCCTACATAGTGGATTACAGAGCAGAGGTCGCCTACATAGTGGGTTACAGGTCTAGGGAGAGGTGGTTTGTGGCCAGAGTCTGGCTCAGAACCACAGGGTTTTATATAATTTCAGGCCTGGAACTGGATTTTGTATAATTTTAAAAGGGGGATCTCATGTGGCAAAGCTGGCCTTGAACTCCTGACCCTCACTTTTGGCATCTTTTGCTGGGATCATAGGTGTATGCTACCATGATCAGGTAGAACCAGTTTTATGGGGGAAATAAATAAATTTAAATTTGAATGAGAAAGGAAAGGACATATATAAAAATATTTAGTTATTTCTTAATATTGATCATTAATGCAAATAAGTCATTTTGTCTGTTTTCATGTTGTGAGTTTTGTGTGGAAATTTACAAAGTGTGACCATTCTTCTGCAGAGTTTAGCTTGTTTTTTTTTTAAGGGCTGGGAATGTAGATCAGTGGTAGAGTGCTTGTTTAGAATGAGACCCTGACCCAGCAACAAAGACACACACACAAAACAACAACCAAGAGTTTCTTTTATAATGAAAAAAAACCAATTCTAATTTGAGAAAAGTAGAAAAATGTGTAAATTTTCTTACAGTGAGGGATGTAGCTCAGTGGTGAAGTTCCTGCCCAGCATGCACAAGGCCCTAGGTCTTCAAATCTTTAGAAAAGAGTATCATCACTACAATTTTAGCCTATTTTTTTTCTTCTTGGTTGTTATAAAACTATAACTATTTGGTTGAACCAAATGACATGGTATTTTTAGATATCCCAAACAACCAGTGGTAGCCAACTGATAACTAGTAACCATTGTCTGTTATAAGCCTTATGCTATAACTCTTTCCTCACTCTTGCTCCTGTGGGGCACCACTCGCCTTGTCCCTATGAGGAACTCCAGCTAACTCATTGCTCCACCAAGTTGGACTTTAGTGGAATCTTTTTTTCCTTTGGTCTGTGCTGGTGCCCTACCCTAGGTGAATAGACATTTGTGTGCCATCTCTTCAGGAAAAGTTACAGAACATCTTAATTGCTTTTGTTTCCCTGAGCACTGCTGAGGGTGAACTGGGTGCGTCTCTGTTCTGCCCTAATCTTGTTTGTCTTTGAAATATAGGTGCCTCTGGGTCAGAAATCACTCTTTGGGTGCTCTGGCTAAAACTGGATGCCCATCTTCATTGCTCAATCCCACACATTCTTAGCACTATGACCAATGATAATTGCCAAGGCAATAACATGAAGGAACCACAAAAGGAGCAAAAAAGAGGAGCTGTGTGAGTTCTGCCAATACTATGGCAGCATCATTTTGCAAAGAAACAATGCTTTATTGCATGGCTGACCATCAAGGAAGTCACTCATATCTGCTTGTCTGATCAGCGGTTACTGGGGTAATTTATAAGAAAGGAGAGAGTGAAGTGGCTTAGTGTTTTGGGGGCTGGAAAGATGTACATGTTACCCTCCTGAAAGAGTGGATGTTGGGTGTGTGATGTTACTGAAGCTACAGTATTTAAGTCTGGGGATAGCTGGGTATGTAGCCAACTCACAGTCCTAATTCTCCTGTGTGCTCTAACTATTCATCCTTTACTCTCTCCTGACTCTGAAAGCCTCAGCCTTCTTATCATGTCATCATTTTGCCTTTTCCAAAATGTCACCTAACTGGAGTCAGAGTGTACATCTTTTCCCTAGTAGCTTATTTACACAGTGATATGTATTTAAGACTCTCAAGTGCCTTTGTGGCTGGGTAATTCATTTCTTTTTAGAGGTAAAAGCTTTTCATTGTGTAGATAGAGTATGGCTTGTTTGTTCATTCATCTATAAAAACATTGTGGTGGTTTAAAAGAAAATGGCCTCCATATGGAGTGGCACTATCAGGTGGTAAGGCTTTGTTGGAGTAGATATGGTCTTGTTAGAGGAAGTGTGCCATTGTGGAGGTGGACTTTGAGGTCTTCTATGCTCAAGCTTCCCCAAGTGACAGAGCTCACTTCCTGTTGCCTGCAGATCAAGATGCAGGACTCTCAAGTCCTTCTCCAGCACCAAGTCTGCATGTACATTGCCTTGTCCCACCATGATAATAATAGACTAAACTGCTGTGGAATTTTTCTTTAACTATATAAAGATGAGTTACATTTGTTTATGCTGTTGAATATTACTTTAACCATGTAAAGGTATGTTGCTTTTGTTTATGCTGCATTTGTTTAATTATGTAAAGATGTGCTGCTGTTTCACCTTTCCTGTCTAAGGCAACTGTCTGGTCTAATTAAAAAGTTGAACAACCAATAGCTAGGCAGTAGAGGGATAGGTGGGATTGCAGGCAGAGAGACTAAGTAGGAGGACAGAAGAGAGGAGGAAAAAGAAAAGAAAAAAGAGAGAACAAGGGAAAAAGAGAGGGAGATGCTCAGGGCCTGTCAGCCAGGAAGTTGACAGGCAGACAGACATGAAATAAGACATACAGATTAAAAGAAAAGTGAAAATCTCTGAGGCAAAACATAGATGAAGAGAAACAAGTCTAGTTAAGCTATAATAGCTAATGGGACAAACATAAGATAAGGCTGAGCTTTTGTAATTAATAAGAAGTCTCTGTGTCATGATTTGGGAGCTGATTGTCGACCCGAAGAAAGCCTGCACTATGCTAAATCTCTGAAACTTTAAGCCAGACCCAATTAAATATTTTCTATTATAAGAGTTGCCATGGTCATGGTGTCTTTTCACAGCAATAGAAACTCTAAGACAAACACATTGTCTTTTTCAAAGTTTAACAATTATGAATAACATTTCTATGAATATCAATATGTAAGCTTTCATTGACTATAAAGTCTTTAGTCCTCAACTCCTGTGTGTAAATATCAAGAAGTATTGTTACTAGACAACATGGTAAAAGTATGTTTATTTGTGTGTGTTGTGTGTGTGTTTTCATGTGTGTGGAGTTCAGAGATAGACACTGCCTGCCTTCCTATGATGCTATTTTATTTGGCAGGGAACAAGGTTTCTTGCAGGGCCTGTAACTCACTGATTCAGCTAGTCTGGCTGACCAGCAAAACCCAGTGGTCTTTCCTGTCCTGGCCACACTTCACCATTGCTGTTTTAAAAGCCACTGGAAAGCAACCAATTAACTTAGAAACACCATGATATTTCATCTCTAAATACTGACATGTGGTTCCTGAAAACAAAGGGTTTTCTATGTAATCAAAATCCTATTATTGAAATAAAATCCTATGAAGGTGTAAGTCACAAAACAATCCCACATCAGTTTGGAATTATGATTAATAAAGGGGTTATTTATTTAAAGGGAAAAGCTTACAGATTACCATCCTAGATAACAGCCCTCTGCACTAAGAGGAAAGGTGTCTAGTAGCCAGAAGTGGAGCCGGAAGCGGAGCTGGAAGCAAGGGGGTGAGAGCAGGGCTACTGCTGCTTTTTAAAGCTAAATAGACCATGCCCAAGTGGGCTGGTATCTTAAAGGCTATTTGTAGAAGGAGCCAAAGGAGCTCCCACAGCAATCCTAGCCAGACATACCATAATTTCAGGATGCTAAGCCAGGAGGATCACAAGTGACTATCAGCAAAGTCTACAGATTGAGTGCAAAGCCAATATATATTCTTACATAAGAATAAATAGACCTTACTCTTATGTGAGGTACCTGTGTGCATGCAGGCACATGCACACATGTAAAGCACACACACATCCTATTTTCATACCCAAGAATTTTATCAGTGATACATGACCTTATTTAACCTACAGCTTGCATCTAAATTCCCCTAATTATCTTCAACTTTTCCTTTAGAGTCAGATCAGAAGCTAATGTATTTCATTTGGTTTAAAACCTCTTGCAAAGCTATATTCTTAAAAACTTTAAAAAGAAAACCTTAAATGTGTATGTGTGTTTTGCTTACATAAATATCTGTGTACTCCATGTATATCTGCGAATCTGTTGCTTATGTTCTCCAGGAATGAGAGATGGTCATTAGTGACCATGCAGGTGCTGGGAATCAAGCTCTGGTCCCTGGAAGAGCAGCTAGTGCTCTGAATCACGCCGAAGGTATCATATTACTTAACTGGTTGACTGATCAGCCACAGAAAGTGATGAAGTGGTGAGATGTGCTACATCATTGATCAGCCGCAGAAACTCAGATGAAAGCAAAGTCTAAAGACTCCATACGTTGTGATATTCCTTTTATAGGATACCGAGAGTAGGTAAATCCAGAGAAGCAGAATGTAGACTGTGTTTTTATATAGTTTTTACTTCCTCTGGTTTTAAGTATCTAGTATCCGCCAAGGTATGAAAATATTAAATAGGAAATTCTAAAAAAATTAAAGGAAATAAATTGATTATTAATTGTTGAATAATATTTAATATTTTGGTATGTTGCTTTAATGGTTCTGTTTTATTGCTACTGATCTCTGCTAGTCTACTATTATGTCTGATTTATTAGTTGAATTTTTAGCGCAGATATGTATATGTTGTTAAAAGCATAATATTCTTGGCCAGCACTGCCAATAGCTTCCAGACAACCACTGGGAGTATCCCTATACATTGGGTCATAGAGAAGATGGAGCTGTGGTATCTCAGGATTAGATTCGGTGGCCCTCACCAAGATACCTTGATATATCATTGATACAGGGCTCTTTTTAACAATGTTGAAAAGGAGGAGACAGGAGTTTGGGGTCAGGAGAGCTCCCTAGATAAATACTCTCACTGTGTAAGAGAGGGCTGAAGCATCACTCCCTAAAGTGACCTGTAGTAGTGAGCACTCATCATCTGCTAGGCTTTAAGCTTCTAGTCTGCCCTCTTCTCTCTTATCATTCATTTCAAAACAGGGGTTCACTATGTGGTCTAGGCTGGCCTAGAATTCAGTCTTCTTGCCTCATTCTCCCAGGTATGCAACACCACAGCCGGATTAGAAGTGTGTCCATATATAATATATGAGTCAAACATTTAGAACTGTATTCTTTGGGCCAAGTGTGGTGGGGCACACCTTTTAATCCTAACACTTGGGGGGCAAAGCCAGGCAGAGCTCTGTAAGTTTGAGGCCAGTGTTGTGTACATAGTAAGTTCCATACCAACCAGAGATACACAGCAAGACCCTGTCTCAAAAAACAAAAGTATACCTTAAACATAATTGATTATTGTAAAGTTATCTTTTTTCTCGCCAATATTCAAGTCAAGTTTTCTCCATCCCCTCACCCCTGTATATTTAAGCAATATTGTTAAATACATAAAAGATTGGAATGACTCATAAGCATAGCAAGAATTCGTAGACACTATAAACTGAAGTGCCCCCTTTGTGCTTGTGATAGTTTGAATGAGAATGGCCCCCATAGGTTCATTTGTTTAAATACTTGGTCTTTACTGGAACTGTTTGGGAAGGACTAGGAGGTGTGGCCTTGTTGGAGGAGGTGTGTCCCAGTGTACCCTCTCTGCCTCCTGCTTGCAGATGGGAGCTCTCCGCTGTTCCTGTCTCCATGTCCTTGCTCCCCAACCATGACCTCAATAAGATGCAAATGAAATACTGTCTTTTATAAGTTGATTTGGTTATGATGTTTTGGCACGGCAATAGAAAAGTAGCTAATACAATACCATTTTTGTTTCTGACAACAGAGTTCTTGAAAATGGAAGCTCTGTGGCCAACACATGTCCGCTTCATGGGTACATGAACTATGATGTACAGTCGAAGTAGGACAGTAAGGTTTCCTACAGTAGCCAGTCTGCTACTTTCCATGACCAATGGTTGTGAATTACAGGAGAAATGACTGGTGGACGATCCCACCTGGCCTGTCCCTCTCTTACAGTTCAGGTGTGCACTGGGATCTTTGTGATGCTGATCGTATACAACTACTGGTACATCTACATCCCATATCTCATCTGGCTCTACTTTGACTGGCAAACTCCAGAGCAAGGAGGCAGGAGATCTAACTGGGTCAAAAGCTGGACTGTGTGGAGGCATTTTAAGGACTATTTTCCACTTCATGTGAGTAGAACTATCTTCTAAAGTATTCTTTTGAGTTGGGGGGACAGTGGAAGTGTGATTTCATCTTGTGTGTCTCTTCCTTCAGTCCATTTGGGGCTCTTATAATGAACACCAGATCCTCAGATCCATATAAAAATTTTATTTCTCTGGGGCTGGAGAGATGGCTCAGATGTTAAGAGCACTGATTGCTCTTCCAGAGGTCCTGAGTTCAATTCCCAGCAACCACATGGTGGCTCACAACCATCTATAATGAGATCTGGTGCCCTCTTCTGGCATACAAACATACATTGCAGGAATGTTGTATACATAATAAATAAATAAATCTTTTAAAAAAATTTATTTCTCCTAGTTCTGAAGTCTGGCATGGGTGGGGTCCAATATTAAGTTTCCAAGATTCAGTCATTATCATCTTGCCCCATGATCTCATGGCAGATAGAGAAGGCAGAGTAAGAGGGGAACCAACTTGTCCTTTTAAGAAGAATCCATCCACACTGGCAGTAAGAATGCTAGTCTCTCTACTCTCTGTGCTCTCGTGAGCTAGCCCCCTCTCAGGAGACCTTGCGTTCCTATACTGTTGCACTGGAGATCAAATTATCCTTGTTTTGTGGGTGATTGACAGACAGATGCGAATCATTCCAGAGAAAGTGTGCATTTTGGTCCAATTTAATAAATGAGACTTACGTCAAGTTGACAAAGATTGGGGTGGGGGAGGGGGATGTGTATGGGATCTGGGCTTAGTGAATGGTTTGAAATTGTCCGAATATCTCTAACACAAGGCAATAAGATGAACTGTGATGGTCAGCTCCCGCTGAATAGGAACAGAGGGGAAACTCTTCCACTTCTCACTAACGGGGTCGTTTCATTTCCTTATCTCAATGTGAATGTGCTATATGTAGCTCATCAAAACCCAGGATTTGAATCCACGACAAAATTATATATTTGGGTTTCACCCTCATGGAATATTCGCAATTGGAGCCTTTGGAAATTTTTGCCTAAATTACTCCGACTTCAAGAAGCAGTTTCCCGATTTTACACCTTATCTCCATTCACTTTTATGCGTGTTCAAGTTCCCAATCTGCCGAGAATATCTGATGAGCATGGGTAAGCCGCTCCTCAGCTTCAGTGACACCCTCCTGATCTTACAAACCTACGCTCTGTGGATTTTCCTAACACCCAATCCTTCCATCTGCTCTTCTGTCCAACCCAGATATTTAGCTTCGTGATAGCAGCATAGACATTGTCAATAAATACTAATTAAGTGGGAGGATATAGTGGTAAATGCATTTGGTATACTCAAATGTGGAAAACAGTCATGGGTCAAATAAAGGATAAATTATACTTTGGAGAGTCACTCTGCGCACTTTTATTATTATAATATATATTAGAACTGGAAAATGTCCTCCTTTGTGCATCACCATGTGCATCACCATGACATAAACTACTCAGTGTGCTGGCTTTGTCATCCTAGGTTGTGTGCCCCTCCTGGGGCTGTGGGTGTGGTCAGCGGTACAGTGTTAGGGCTGTGGGTATGGTCAGCGGTACAGTTTTAGGGCTGTGGGTGTTATCTAGCATGAACAAGGACTGGTTGTACCCCCAGATCTGTAAAGAAAGAAAGAATGGGGAGAGAAGGGGAGGGAAAAGGAGGAGAAGAGAACAGGATGAAAGGGAGAAATAAAAGTCACCTGTCAACAGCCTGGTCTACAGAGTGGTTCCAGGACAGCCAGGGCTACACAGACAAACCCTGTCTCAAACAAACAAACAAACAAACAGAACCCACTGCTACTCTGCTAGGTTTGATTTGTACTGGTTGTGGTTTGCTCTTTTTTTTTTTTTTTTTGAGACAGACCCTCTCACTCTATTACCCAGGCTGGCCTTCTGGCCCTGAATTCTGGACAGTACCACTTTTACGTCTCAAATTCTGAGACTGTAGGTGTGTGCCGCTGCACCTGTGAGTCAATGGAATACTCTTTGATCACAATTCTGAGAAGAGAATCAGTATGAAATGCTGCGGAGATGCTATATAAACATATAAAGTGACCTCAGCTTGTGTCGGTAGCCTTCATTTCAACTCAAGAGACTCTATTTGCTTTTCTAACTCAATTGGCTTTTTGACAGTGTGCTTTAGTGACTTACAGAATGTTTTACACTAGTCAAAATTGTGGAGGGTGGTTGGTTGTAATTACCTTTGCAACTCCTGAATATAAAAAAAAATGAGCAGCCTTTTTGGAAAAATTATATCTTCAATATCAATTAGTGATAGAGTTAGGGAAAGAGTTTCTATGGCCGTCCAGATTGTCATGGCTTCCTTTACTGTCACTTCTGTCATTATTTATCTGTTCGGAAATCACCACAATACAGAGCACTAGGATCCTTGCTGGTTTTGCAAGAACTGTGACAGTTTGTGGCCTCAGAAGTAGAAGAGCTAGTTCCAGGACAGGCTCCAAAGCTATAGAGAAACTGTCTGAAAAAAAAAAAAAAAAAAAAAGTAGAACTCAGTGCAATGAGTGCTGCAAGGCCCATTAGAGGGCGCCCTACCCCTTAAACTACAGCGTGATCTACCATATGACCACTAGAGGGCGCATTAACACCCCAAACTACCAAAGAAAATTCCTGTGTGGTTGACATTGGGTTAGAGTTTTATAAAAGGAACAAAATTAAAGATAAAATTTAAATTTCCAAAAAAGTCACAGAAATTTATTTAATTTTTTTTTTTACTGATTCAAAGTATAATTACCAGTAAATTTGTGCAGTTGAAAACAGGTACGGCAGAGACAGCCAGGCATTCTCCGCTCCGTGACCACGTCAGACACAGTTTCAGAGTTATTCTTAATACAGTGACCACTGTAGTGATATTTTGTTTGTGTTTTAACAAATAAAGCTTGCCTGAAGATCAGAGTGCAGAGTTAAGCCACAAAAGGCCAGGAAGTGGTGGCACACACCTTTAAACTCAAGACTCAGGGGACAGACAGATCTCTGTTAGCTCAAGGCCACCCTCGGCTACACAAAATTGATCCAGTCTAAAACAAAAACAGAGCTCACACAAAGGTGATCCCAACACTTAGGATCCCATGCCTTTGACCTCAGCAGTAGGGTGGAGAGAGGAGAGTGATGGCTGGGCGGAGAGAAGAATAGAAGGCGGGAGGAGAGCTCAGTGCAGTCTGAGGAGACAGTCTGGGGATGCAGTCTGAGGACAGGATCGCCCCTTTGGTCTGAGCACTGGTAGAGGTCAGAACTCCAGTGGCTGGCTGCTCTGCTTCTCTGATCCTTCAGTGTTCACCGAGTTTTTATTATTAAGACCAATTAGAATTCATTCATGCTACAGATCGCAGCCATTCCTGTTGTATAACAAGTGTTTATACTGACATTAAATCTGCGTTCTGTGTGCCATCATTGGCATATTTATTCACTGGATCTTTTGAGACTGGATCTCATTCAGAGCCTTATAGTTCTCTAATAGCAGGGAATCAGAATAAAGCATCACTATTGCAGTAGAATATTATTTTTAAAAAAATAATCCTTCAGAAGGGTTGGCTAGTCATGGTTTCTCTTTGCTTCACTAAGGGTTGGTTCCCGTTTCTAAGAAGAGCATATCCCACGTGGTGAGTAAAGATGGAGGTGGGAACATTTCCATCATTGTCCTTGGGGGCGCGAAGGAATCGCTGGATGCCCACCCAGGAAATTATACCCTATGTATGCACGATCGTAAAGGATTTGTTAAGCTTGCCTTGATCCATGGGTAAGTGGCTTTTTTTTCAGTTTTGTTGGAGATAGGGTCTTATTATGTAGCTTAGGCTGGCCTGGAACTCACCATGTAGCCCAGGCTGGTGTGGTGACCCTACTATTAAGCCTGCCAAGTCCTGGGATTACAGGTGTGAGCCACCCTGCCTGGCCTAGCTAAATGGCTATTTTGTTTAGGGTAAGTCTGTTTTCAAAGGATAAGCCATTAAATGAGCACAAAGAATGATAACTTTTCTAATCCTAAAAGAACATTCTCCAAGTCAATGTTCCAATGAAGACAGGTGTAGGGGGGACGGGGCCTTCAGAATGGAGGATGAGCTTTCTAACAAAGTAGCTGGAATGGCCTAGCATTTGGTAATTAAAAAACCAAAACAAAACAGTAGGCACGAAATCTTACATACTCAGTGTAAATTTGTAACAAGATGAACAGAAGCCAATGGAAAGAATGGCTTCCCCCAAGCTTGACTTCCTACAGAATTCTGGCCATGACTAGCTTGCTGAAGCCCTTCCTAAGGATTTCAAGTACAGCTTGAAGTGTTTTGAAGTTCATGCAGCTTCAGCATTTCAAACGTGGCTACAGCATGGGAAGCACGGGATGCTGTAGTAGTTACTTTCCCCATTGCTGAAAAATGCCCCACTAAAGCAGTTTGGGGCTGGAGAGATGCCTCAGCAGTTAAGAGCAGGAGCACTGGCTGTTCTTTCAGAGGACCTGGGTTCAATTCCCTGCACCCACATGGCAGCTCATGCCTGTCTGTATCTCCACTTCCATGGCTCCTGACACCATTATACAGACATGTATGCAGGCAACATACCAATGAACATAAAATAAAATAAAATAAATTTAGAGCAATTTGAGAAAGGAAGGGCTTACTCAGGCTCCCAGTCTCAGAGGATGCAGTCCGTCTTTGTGGGAAAGGCATTTGGGGAGCAGAAGGCCACCGCTCCTGTTGCACCCACAGTCTATAGACAGAGCAATGAACCGTGGGACTCAGCTCGCGTTCTCTTCCCTCCCTCTTTAATCCACCCAGGACCCTGGCCCATGGGATGTTACCTTTGAGGGGTTCATATTCACCTCTTCATTTAAAACCTCTCCAGAGCTGTTAATCCCAGAACTCCAGAGGCAGAGGTAGGCAGGTCTCTGTGAGTTCGAGGCCAACCTGGTCTACAGAGAGAGTTCCAGGACAGGCTCCAAAGCTACACAGAGAAACCTTATCTCAAAAAAAAAATGAACAAACAAATAAATATAAATAAAATAAAACAAAGCCTCTCCCGAAGCACTTTCACAGACCCCCAGAGGCATGTCTCCTAGGGGGTTCCAAATCCAGTCAAACTGATTGACAATGAAGAGTCACTAACACTGGCATCTTTAGAATTGGGAGGTTTTCTTGAAAAGTCTGGATGAAAATAAATTATTTAAATTCACAACCTTGAGGCTGGAGAGATTTAATGAACGAATCAACGATTGGACGGTACAATTCTGAAGGCTGGAGTTTTGACCCCAGCCCCCCATATAGCAAGCCAGGCATCCTGCCAAACACACTTGGCCCCAGATCTGAGGGAGGGGCATTTTCTTTCAACCTCTAAGCATGCACACGGGTGTGTGTCTGCAGTCACAGCTGTGCACACACTGACATACATGAGCAAACCAACATTTTCCTCTGTTCCTAAAACCTGTGTCCTTCCTTTCTGTCCCGCCAGTGCCAGCTTGGTCCCAGTGTTTTCTTTTGGTGAAAATGAACTTTTTAAACAAATTAACAACCCCGAAGGCTCATGGCTTAGATTTGCACAAGAGACACTGAAGAAATCAACCGGGTTTACCTTGCCACTGTGTTATGCCAGGGGAATATTCCAGTACAACTTTGGCCTAGTGCCCTATCGGAAACCGATCTATACTGTTGGTATGTACAATAAATAAACAAAATGGTCTTACCTCATATAGTGTTTGCTGTTGCTGTCTAGGTGATGATAATTCCAAGGAAGCTGCCTTGGGTTTGGACTTGCTAACGTCTTAGACCTTTCCATCTCTACTTTTCACTTTAATACCGTTCTTCATGTTGTGACCCCCCAACCACAGGATTATTTCGGTTGCTACTTCATAACTGTAATTTTGCTACTATTGTGAATCATAAAGCAAATATCTGTGTTGTCAGATGGTCATAGGTGACCCCTGTGAAAGGGTTGTTCGACCCCCAAAGGGGTCATGACCATGGGTTAAGAAGCTCTCTTAGACCCCAACTGAACTTTAACCGTGGTGTGCACATCTAAGAAGCTTCCTCTGCTTGACATTTGTGTGGGAGTTGGTTACCTTGTATAACTCCACTGCTGAGCTAGAGTCCAAGTTTAGACATGAAGTTTCTAGTGCTCCTTAGTGCACCTGTTTCTCTGTACCTGCCTATAGCACAGGGGTGACTGATAGACAAGCCACCTCAGAGGCTCAAAGCCACACACACGCCAGCGCTCCCCTCTCCCGGGAAGATGCGATAGCTCTGCTCTCTGAGGCAGACGCATGAAGCTCAGACCCAGGATGGACGTAGGCTAGAATCTTTCCCGGTAAGACAGATGCTACACAGATTATTAGAGATGGGTTGATCGGGATATGAGAATTAGCCTGTAAGGGCTAGAGTTAATGGGCCAAGCAGTGTTTAAAAGAATACAGTGTCCGTGTAATTATTTTGGGGCATAAGCTAGCAGGCGGCCGGGGTGCTGGGGACGCAGCCCCGCTGCTCAAATTACTACAAAATGGCGTCAGGTTTTCACTAGAGCACGCTTTGTGTCACTAATTATGTTTATAGATGTTCTGGTAGCGAATGTTTTTATTTATAAAAGGTGAGTGTTTGAAGGACTAGAGACGGGGAGCAGAAATGAAAAAGGAAAGGGTCAGAGCTCAGCCTGGCGATGTACGTGTAGTGTCACCTACTGGGATACTGAGGCAGGAGAGAAACAGGGTCAGGGCCAGCCTGAGCAACACTCAAAGCAGTCTCAAAAATTAAACAAGTCTATAAGTGCCAGGAGTAAAATACTTTCCTTCTGAGGCTTGGAAGAGGCGGGGAGGATGAAAATGAGGAGGTGCTGAATCATGATGAATTTAACCATAGTTTTGCACTTTATATGAAATGGAAATAACACTTCTACCACAAGAGCCAATAACTAAAATATGGCTCTCTTTTTTTAGATTAGTTTCACTAGAAGACCATTTTCCCATTCCTTCTTCTCCTCTTCCCCCTCCTCCCCTTTCTTTCTCATAACAGAGTCTCATGTAGCCCAGGCTAGCCTGAAACTCACTATATAGCCACGTCGTCTTACACTTCTAATCCTCCTGCCGCCACAGGAATCCCTTTTGCTAGGAGTACACACATGACATTTTCTGCTGTCAGTTTATATGAGCTTTGCAATTCAAATGCAGTCACGTGACGCTATTTTTAGCTGCTATATTTAACTCAGATGGGCTGCAGCAGCCTGTTGGTTACTCCAGGGAACACTGAGATAAATTGCAGCGTATGACTGTACTTCCATGACCAACTGGCTCATTTCTTTGGTATCATATCGGCTAATCATTTTTGTTCCGTAATGTTATGCTGTTGATTTGAGGGTGAGATATAATGGAAATTACAAGTTATGATCTGGGGGATAAGTTTAATTAGAGGTAGTGCATATGCCCACATGCAATTGTAGATATTGAAAAAGGGGCATGCGACTGTTGGTTGCAGTTACTGTCTCCTTGCAATAACTTGTTTTAAGTAGCGTGGCTTTGGTATGTGATGCAGTTAAATTGTTCCTTTCCTGACAAAGTCAGAGGAAAATGGAGCTGCAGAATGTGAGCTGCCTGTCAAGATGTTCTCATTCCTGCTCTATACTGCACTTCTTTTGGGGACTCAGAATAAGGGGACATTCCGTTGGCTCATTCCATACCTACTCTGAATGGTTCTGAGTCCACGGCATCTCCAGAAGCCTGTTATTTTTTTTGAAACCTTTAAATGAAGATAATAATAAGAATATTTCATAAAGGTCCAGCTATCACAATCTTAGGACCACAGAGGGGGAGTCAAAGTGGGAACCAGACCAAACATAGGCCTGTAGTCCCAATCCATAGGTAGCTGTGGCAGAAAGATCAGAAGTTCAAAGCCGACCTAGGCTGCAGAGTGAGTTCAAAGGCAGCCTGGGCATAAGCCACATGGTTAGATTCTGTATAGTTTAGTGGTAAAGGACCTGTCTAGCATGTGAAAGATAGAGTCAGTTCGCAGTACCACAGGACAGATAAGAAAGAGAGAGGGAAGGAAGAAGAAAGAAATGAGGAAGGGAGGGAGAGGAAGGCAGATGGACAGGACAGAGTCTTCCTAACCAGCTTGCTGAGAGTTTCAAATGCATTGAGCTTTCCCTGAGCAGGAATTCCTGCCAATATGTTAACCAGCATCAAAAGTGTGAGCAAGTAGACAAATGGTTCATTAAAAAAAAATCTCAATTTCTGGAAGAATAGAGAGGAGGAGACATCCAGAGATACACAGCTGTCATGAGTTGGGAAAGCAAATGCAAACAGGGCTCATGAAGCCATTGGCAGAGTTTGACTGTGGATTATGTGTAAAATGTCGCATGACGGTATATCTCGGGGGTGTGATGTGTAGGCTATTGTTCTCGTTCTTAGAAAACAAAATAGTCAGGGATGATTCGTACGGCTGAGTTAGTACCATCATCCCCTACTCTCAGAGGCTGTTAGAGATTAAAAGCAGGCTGGCACTGTGGTACATGTCTATAGTCCTGGCATTTGGGTGGCAGAGGCAGGGAGACTGTTTCAAGTTTAAGGCTAGCCAGAGCTACATATAAAACCCTGCCTCAGAACCAAATAAACAAACAAACAAAAGCCCTAATAAGAGACTGGGTAGGTAACTTGGTTGGTGGAATGCTTGTTTAGGAAGCTCCAAGCTTAGATTTGATAGCCAACATAAAACAGGTAGGGTGGTGAACACCCGTAAATCCAGCACTTGGGAGTTTGAAGCAAGACGATCCAAGTTCATGGCCATTCTCTGCTCCATAATGAGTTCAAAGCCAACTGAGCTAAATGAGACCTTGTCTCAAAAAGCATCGACAAGATAATAATCCCTGCGTATTTTGATGCACATATGTGTGCTTATGCATGCAAAGCAACCCAGCAATGGTTGGATGTAGCTGACAGCAAGTGTTTGTGGTATCCTTGAGTTTTTTAGATAAAAAAGATAAGGAAGCAGGTTTTAATTTAATAAAACTAGATTCCAAGCCATTATATACTGGTGGGAGAAGCCCAGACTAAGAAACTTCTGAAATTGAAGGAAAGGAGGGGAATGCAGTTTTGTTTTGTTGTTTGTTTTTTAAAGATTTATTTATTTATTATGTATATAGTGTTCTGCCTGCATGTACACCTGCAGGCCAGAGAGGGCACCAGATGTCACTAGAGATAGTTGTGAGCCACCATGTGGTTGCTGGGAATTGAACTCAGGACCTCTGGAAGAGCAGCCAGTGCTCTTAACCGCTGAGCCATCTCTCCCACCCCCGCAGATGGTTTTATTTCTAAAACAGGAGACATTAAAAGAGAGAATGAGGTCCTGAGGATGAATGCAGAGGAGGTAAGACTCCCCCTCTGAGGTGTTAGGGTTTCCAGCAGGGCCCATGCTTTCACTGGCATGAGTCAGATTATCAGGGAAAAGTGTTCAGACCTTCTAGGTATGACAGAGCCCCATGAAGGATGAAGAATCACAGAAGTTACCCTGGGACACATTTATATGCTGGGTTTACCAAAGACAGCAGCTAGGGGAAAGTAGCTCAAATGTACACAGAGATTAAAGACGGGAAAGAGCTCTTGTCACAGGGTCTGAAGGGGATTCTCCTGATTAACTTTCTTCCTGGTCTTAGGAGGGCATCATTTACACGGGAACTATTAGTTCCTTCTCTCAGGAAGAAAGGGGAAGCCTATAGTGCCCTTCTCACATCGCAGAAGTACCCTCCACATCCTGCACCTTCACTCCGACGTCTCAGACTCACTGAGCTGCTCTCACTAGAGACAAGAGCTATTTCTATGAAACTACAATTTGCAGGTCAATCTGGGTATGGATTTTTTAGTACACCCCACCCGCAGAGTTCGGAACTGCGAGGAAGCTATGAGAACCTACAGTTTTATTCTCCCATCCCACGCCAAGAAAAATTTCGGCCAGACAGAAAGCTAAGACCAATCCAGGCTACTCCAAGGCTGCTCTGGAACCCCTGATCCTCCTGCCTCTGCCACCGGAGTGCTGGAGCTAAGGCATGCGCCAGCTGGCCTGGTTTATTTTCTCCGGGTCTCTCTGCTGTGTGTGTCAAGGGACTGATGTCCACCGTGCAGAAATTTGACTTCCAAATGATCAAAGAAAACCGTCCATGAGTGTTCGGAGGCCGCATCTGGAGACTCAGCAATTCCGGGTGTGAGTGTGTCGCTCCTCCTTCGGTGTCCCTCATCGCCCATATTCATGCTCTTTACCGCTTGCTGCCTGGTCTATTCCTTCACGTTTGCTCAGTTTTTTTCTTAAATAACCGCTGTCTGTTACTGGCACGAGTTCACCCTGTCTGTAGCTTGGAGAAAGACAAAGAGGGCTCCTCCGAATTGTCCTCCCTTACAGCCACATACACAGGCCTCATGCAGTTTGCAACGAGAATTGAAGTTGACCGCCTGGCCTTAGAGCAGTAGCAGCATCTGGCCAGCAGATGGCGCAGTGTATACGGGCGCCAAAGACTTGTCTTTCCGAACTCTATAATTCTGAGGTTCCTTATTATATAAACATCTTTTAAAATATGTACAGAATGCCGGGCAGTGGTGGTGCACGCCTTTAATTCCAGCACTAGGGAAACAGAGGCAGGGGGATCCCTGTGAGTTCGAGATCACAAGGTCAGCCTGATCTACAAGAGAGTTAGTTCCAGGATAGGCACCAAAGCTACAGAGAAACCCTGTCTCAAAAAAAACCAATCCTCCCTCCCCCGAAAAAAAAGTACAGAAACCGCCAGATTTATCTACATCTAGTCTGCATTTTTGTAATTATACATGTGATGTAAATGTTTTTTTCTTTGTGGAACACTCATATGACCCAGATTAGATGAACCTTTATCTATCTCTGTCTCCTTCCCCAGAGGGAAATGTCGATCTTCGCAGATTTTTTCCTGTGCACTTAAAATGCTGATGCACCTGGAAATATAATTTTTTTCATAGACAGGCTCACACTTTATTTTGCAACTTTTCTTTGACGTTTTAGATATTGTGCGTCCCACATTACTTGTTATTTAGAAGAGATAGCGCCTAGGATTCCAGCGAATAATGTAGCTCAGTTTATGCAACTGTTTTCCTATTGAGCTGCGCTTGCTTTCGGTTTTGTGATTCTATGACTTTCGCACAGATGCTTCGCTGTAAAGATATGTGACACTTTCGATTGTTTTGAAAGATTTAAAAAAAAAAAAGAGTCCGAAATAGTGGGATGCCGCGCGACGGGAGCCTTTCAGCCAGTCATAATAAAACACTGTGGTCTGATTGTCAGCTGTGCCCAGGGGAGAATGAGGGTGACGTAGCACACGGCCACGCCCACTCTGCTCTCAGCTGCTGCCCGCACAGCAGCCGCGCGTTGGACTCAGAGGGCAAACCACCAGGAGGAGAGTGACAGCCCAGCATCTGCTGAGAAGGGAAACTCTTTATTTGCTGGCGAGTGGGATGGTGTGACTGAGGCAGGCAGCCAGTGAGCTGCGGAGAGGACTGGAGCCAGGGGACTGGAGGGGTGGGGATTGGCAGCCCAGGCCTCGGACGCCCACTGGAGACGCCAGCTGTGGCTGAGAAATGGTTGTTTCTCCAGGGTGATTGCGTGCTCTGTTTTTCAGTTGGCCGCCCTATCCCTGTCCGGAGGACTCCGCACCCGACCCAAGAACAGATTGACCAGCTGCATCAGACCTATATGGAGGAGCTAAAGAAACTATTTGATGAGCACAAAGGGAAATACGGTATTCCAGAACACAAAACTCTGGTTTTTAAGTGACTCTCCCCCTTCAAGGCACAAAGGAAGAAGACAAGAGAACAGTGTCGAGAAAATAAATATATTAATTAAGTTCACTGTGGGTTTTTTTTTGGGAGGGGGTTGGTTTTTTCTTTTCTATAGAATCAGATTGCAACTGAAAGGTACTAGTCATGGAGCCAGCTGCTGTTATTTTATACTGCTAAATAAAAATCCAGTAGATGGAGGGCTGGGGTTGCAGCCCACTGCTAGGATGTTCCCCAAGCATGGGCAAGGCCCCAGGTTTGCTCCTTAACACTGGAAAACAAAAATACATTGCAGATGATTATAGGATAACGTCGAAGATGTCTAAGACTTGAGAACCTTCCGAATTTAGGGAGACTGGATTGTTCTTCAGGTTCCTAAAAGGTTTAGAGTTACTCACGTGCTCGGAGCAAAAACAAAACACCAACTTGAGAGAGCCTCCAGACCTGAGCACCACTGTGGCCTGGGGTGGGGTCTTCGCCGAGCGTGGCGGCTGACATTCACCCCAGATGAACATTCAGAGACTGTGTAACTTGCCATAGAGAAAGCTGAAGAGACAGGGTTCCCCCTGAACACATTTGTTACTGAGCAATGCCAGCTTTAATACTAGATGATGAACATCCTTTACGTCACATCAGTGCTTTTTGGTCTGGGTGGGTATGTTTGGTTTTTGGGTTTTGATCAGGGCAGAATTAAGCCATTTCTGAAGCAGGACGTGTCTGACACTTGGAATCGCGTATGGGTGAGAGCCTGTGTCACTTCTCCTTCTGTATCTGCAGTGGAAAAGCGTTTGTTTGGAAGATGGCTTCCTCCCTGCTCCAGAACACATCGGAGGGGTTGCTGGACGTGGGCGACACAATGGAAGTGCTTGTCATCTTCTTCCCCAGGTGGCCTTTTCACTTGGGACAAGCTCTGAAAGAAGGCGCCCTCTCTTCTCAGTGCTGTCCAGTTCTGTCAACCGGAGCTGCATCTTCTCTGTTTGCTGAGATGTCCCTGGTGCCTGGCACAGCGAGGGGCACTCAGAGGGCGCAAAATAAGCACTTGCCCAGTGGGCATAGAAAATAACTTTGCTGTTATGTGAAGACTTGTCTGAAGCTATTCCTTAGTAATGAAGCCTGTTGTAAGACAAGACCCACACGAGATAGGAAAATTTCCTGTTATCTAACTGGCCCGCATCAATAATCAACTACGCATCATCCTACGCATCATCCTACGCACGTCAGGTTTCTGCTGTTTAGTCACACGGTTTTAGGTAAGGAGAACGGCACCAGAAACAACGCCTGCCCTGCTGCTGCATGTTTGCTTCTTTGGCTCCTGCACCGTAGCTACTTGTAAGCCCATCCGATAACAGTTCAGTCCTATATGCCTAGTTTTCAGCCGCCAAGTTCTGCTTTTTATCCCTACAAAGCAATGGAGAGGGTTTTTGGGGTTTTTTTTTTTTACCTTCTAATAAGAATTCTAGGCTTATTAAATATTACCTTGTGGGCATTTAGGGTGGGGTTGGAACTTCTAGCATCCTGTAGAAAGACAAGTGGGCTATGGGCATCTTACAAGAGAAGACTTTATGATTAATTCACTAGAAAAGGGCATATTTGAGCTCCTGGAAAACCCACTGAAGTTTAACAAAACTTGACAAGAAGGAAACAGGACTGAACTTAGCGTGGTGGCATTGTTAGGAAAGAAGATGCCCCCATTCAGAGGTCCCAAGTCTGTGGCAGGAAGCTGGGAGCAGCTCAGTGGCTGACAGGCTTCGACAGAGATGCCTCTCCATCAGTCCCCACCACATCCTGCATCTTCACTCTGAAATCTCTCACTGAGATGTTCTTATTCTGGGCATAATCTGGGTATAGATTTGGAGCCCAAGAACTTGAGCCCTCAGCACCCAGAATACACAGAAAAAGCCAGGCGCGGTGGTGTGTGCTTGGAATCCCAGCCCTGAGGACACCAGAAGTGGATACCTGAAGCTGCCAGACAACCAAGTGAGAGATCTCACCTCAGAAAACATGGCAGACAGCACCCATGGAAGGAGGGACAGCGGAGATTGTCCTCTGACCTCCATGCACATACTACACACATGCACACGTATCCCCATGCATGCATCTGTTCAACCATGCACACTGCACACACACAAATCATGCCACACAACAGCAAGAGTAGGAAAGTATTTCACACAGGAGAACATGCTCCTCCCCAGTCGTTCTGCATGGACAATCTGAAAATCCACCGCCCCAAAGCTTTGAAATCTATTGTTTTGCCAAAGCAGAGCCTTTAAGTTATTACAGACCCAGGATCATGATTTCTTGATCTTTAATACCACGTTTAGTGGGGAGGCCAGGCTGGTCACCCATCGTCAGCTGGATTACCCAATAGGCACTGAAGCCCAAGCTTGGCAAAGCAGAGTTTGCAAACTGAAGGAAGCACTCCTTTGTGCGTTCAGACAAATGTTGATCTAAAAATGTAGTTATCAATGACCTGAAACTTGGCATGTGAAAATGTCATCTTCAGTATATATGGAAGAGGGTAGGCTTGCATCCCAACTTCTTAGGGTCTCCTGAAGATTTACTCAAGCCCTTCAGGTACGTAGAGCATAGCTGTAAATCCCACATGGTCCTACAGATGGCAACTGGAGGTTTCCGTGAAGAATTGGCCATCATGCAATAGTACATGTGGTGCTCACCAGTGTGGTTTCGCAAGGGTCTCTCCTGTTGAAAAGGTTCCACCTACTGGACATCCACATCTCAAGCTTAAGCAGCAAAGCAAAACCAACGAAACAATAAAAAGGACCCCAGGGCACTATGACAGACAATGACCTCGGGGAAATGTGTACCAGTATTGTTTGGTTTCTTTCCCCAAGGGGTTCCCTGAGTGCAGAGAGCATCTTGAGTCCTTCGTTTCCTTTGTCTTACAGCTAGAAGTCTGTGGAATGGTCACTAGTCAGCTACTGTTACTGTTTCCCCGGAGGGCATGTCTGAAGGCCAGACAACCTTGCTTCTTACAAAGGGGAACCGCTGTGAGGGGTTCAGGGTGTTTGGGTGCAAACGGTCTAAAGCTGCTTTGAAAACACAGTGTGTTTACATCAGGGGCATTGGAGTGACCTTGTCATAGGCACTGGCTTCAAAGTGAAATCATCACTTTTCAGTAGAAGGTTCGTTTCTGTGGAGACGGAATCTGGTCGCTACGCATGCACACGCACTTCTGCAGCCTTACCTCTCACCGCTGCAGGCTGCAGAAGCCGGCATGGATGTGGGAACACTGTAACACGGATGGATGTGGGAACAGTGTAACACACGCTCACTCAGCGTTCTTTACCGTGGTAAGAGAGAGCTGGTCTGGGCGCGACGGCAGATGCTTCCAGAAGTCAGGAGCCTGATGCAGAAGAATCACTGAGTTCCATGCCAGCCTGGACTACATAGTGGATTTGAGCCAGTCTGGGCTACTCTGAGTAAGATGAGCAAAGGAGAGCTGGAGAGATGATGGCTCAGTGGTCAAGAGCACTGGCTGCTTTCCCAGAGGACCTGAGTTCAATTCCCAGCACTCACAGGGAGGCTCACAACCATCGGTAACTCCATTTCCAGGGGATCTGACACCCTCTCTAGGCACCAGGTACACACATGTGTGTTGCACAGACACACACTTAGGCAAAAACCCAGATATAATAATAATAATAATAACAATAATAATAATAATAAGCCATCAGATGAGAAAGGAGGGTGGGAGAGGGACAGAGAGGGAGGAGGGGAGAGAGATGGACTGATCTGAGTGTTGCTGAGATGGGATTGGTTGGTTAGTTGCTTGTAGGTTGAGTTTCTCTGTGTCCCAGCAGTCGCTCCTAAATAATCACACAGAGACTTATTACTAATTACAAGTGCTTGACCAATCTCTTAGCTGGCTCTTACAACTTAAATTAACCCGTTTCTATTAATCTATGCATTGGCCCTAGGCTTGTTTACCTCATCTGTGAACTTCCCATGATACTTCTTCGATGTCTGGTTTACGTCTCCTCAGACTCTACCCTTCTTCTTCCCCGCATTCTCCCTGCCTGAAAATCCCGCCTAGCTATTGGGCAATCAGCTTTTTATTAATAATGAGAACAGCACATTTTCACAGTGTACACCAGGATTATTGCACAGCAGTTGTGCAGGTGTTTGTACCCCAGCAACCAAAAGTGGCTAGCTCTTATATTTGTGTCAAAAGGTAGGGCACAAAGCCGGGAGCAGCGGCTCATTCCTGTAACCCCAGTACAAGACGATTGCTGTGACATCATTTATTGCTTGTTAAAATCCCTTGTTAGGAAGGATGAACTTTTATATTTCCTACATTTCATGTGCTTCTGGGTACATGTAAGAATCTCTCTGATGGTAAGAATTTAACTGAAGTTTAACAAAGTTTTAATCAAAGTTTAATAAATGTGTGTTTATGCCCAAGGGATAAGTGTGTTTGTGCCAGTTTTTAGGTTAGTTTAATAATTGTTTTAAAGGCATGCTTTTATTTTAAATTATGTGTATATCCCCCTGCCACTGTGTTTGTGTGTATGTGTGTGTATGTGTCCGTGAGTGCAAGCCAGGTCGGACTCCCTGAAGCTAAAGTTACAAGCGGTTGAGAGCCACCTACCTAACTCAGGTCCACCTGAAGAGCACTGAGACTCTTAAAGAATGAGCTATCCAGGGAACGTTTCAGAAGAGCAGGAAGAGCTTACAAGTCAACGGATCAGGGAGTTTCCTGTGAGACTGTGTCTCCTAGGAATATCTGACCAAGCCTCCCAAACATGAGCTGAATAAGGACAACATTAGACATGCCAAAGTGAGCAGGAAGACTAGAAGGCTTCACCCCTACATAAAACGATGGGTAACCAAGGAATGCTAAGAGTTGGAGAAATAGTCTTCCCCAGGGAAGAACACACCAACCAGGCCAGCTTGGTCTACAAAGCGAGTTCCAGAACAGCCAGGGCTGTTACACAGAGAAACCGTGTCTCGAAAAACAAACCAACAAACAAACAAACAAAAAAAGCCAAACACATTATTTGCAAAAGAATAATACTAATAAATAAATATAATAATTTAAAAACATTTGTTTGTTTGTTTGTTTATTGGGGGCAGAGCAAGATGGGAGGAAGGGCCATGCACCTGGAATGGGTATGGAGGCCATGGCACACGTGGGTAGGGGACCGAGAACAATGTGCAAGAGTCCATCAGGAAGCACCTTTGCCCACTGAGCCATTTGTTTGGCCCCTCCACAGGGTGTGGGTGACACCATCCCATGAGCTGGAGTCCTGGATTAAGTTAAAAAAAAAAAAAAAGAGAAAAGAGCTGGCTTGGAACGCACCATCCTCCAGCCTCTACCTCCCGAGTGCTGGGATTACAGGTGTGTGCCTGGCTGAAATCCGCTTTCTCATGTTTTACACATGTGTGTGATTGCATGATGCTTGTCCTGTGCCTGGCTATTGCTGTCATGTTTCTGAACCCCTCCTACCCTAGGAACCCCGTGGATGTGGCAGCCACCCTCTCAGCTCTGGGAATAGCACCTGTCATCCACTTGAGTAACAAAATGTTTTGTGCACCACCAAAAATGGACAGGGTGAGAATAATTTTCATAGGTGGACCAATTTGTTGATAAAGCTAAACGTGTAGAAAGAAAACACTTGTTTGATTAAAAGTCATGATTTTCCTGTAGCCAATATTGCACGATTAGTTACACAAAGGTTCATATTTTAAAATTCACTTTACTTCCCCCATGTACATGTGTACCTCCAATTACCTTTTGGCACCCCCTTTCCACAATCTCTCCAGTTTTTCATAAGGAATTCTCCTGTTCCCTATGCCCTTCCTTGCTTTCCAGGGACAGCCTCAAAAGCTCTCTGTGGTAGGAAGGCTCATCATTCAGTCTGACCTGGCATTGACATAGTTCTGCGACACCAAACTAAGGGAATGCTATATGTTTTCAAAGTTGGTTTGATGCTGTGAACAGGGCCATTGAATTTGTCATTTCAAATTGCTCTAAGTTTTAAATAACACAAAGTCCACACATATAGAACTCTTAGTGATATGACAGTTTCTGAAGGATTTGCATAGAGGTTTTTACACTAAATGTATATCTAGAAGACCTGGAAAGATGGCTCAGCAGGTACAATACTGTTCTTACAGAAGACTACAGTTCCCAGCATCCACGTTGGGTGGCTCACAACTCTCTATTATTGCGGCTCCAGGGAACCCAATGTCCTCTTCTGGCTTCTGTGCACAAACCTACACTTAGACACACATGCACAAATAATTAAAAACAAAACAAATCTTAAAAGTACATACATATTTATAATTCTATATACAAGGGTTAATGCTTTACATATTTATATAGTATGCATGCTATTATGCAGTTATATATTTATATATTATATATACTGTGATGATATATAATACTAAAAAAGGTGAAGGTAAGTATGGGTATGTATTTTTATATCTGTATATATACAACAATTACTACTATTATTGAAATAACACCAAAAAAATCTGGGAATAAAAGTAAATGTGCCTCAGTCAGGGCTCACTGCGATTCTTGGTTTGTTTTCCTTCTTTTCCTTTTCTCAGGCAGAGTTTCCCTTTGTCGTGGAACTCATCCTAGGTAGCCCAGGCTGGCCTCAGATGCACAGAAATGCTCCTTCCTCAGGGTCTCCAAGCTGGGCTGCTGGATATGAGCTACCATGATGAGCTGGATCTGACTAAATCTAGTTGGATCTAGCTGACTCTAACCACACTTTTCAGCACGGTCTTCAAAAGTTAGGCATATTTGAGGCTCTGGGTTTAATTTCCAAGTATGACCAATAATAATGATAAAAAGTTAAATTTCAAAGGAGAAAAAAATTAAAGAAGGGGGAGGGAGAAAGAGACGGGAGGGTGGAAAGGAGGGGGAAAGAGAGGTAAGTGGTTGATTGCTAGTTTAGGCCGGAATAAACAGTCTGGATATTTTCCCTCAGGACACATCTGTGTCTGGACAGCGCTCATTCAGAGGAGACCACGGGTGACCTTACAAACCAGGCAGGACTTTAAGGAAAGGTGAACACCCACCCTGTGTCTCCTACCTTCTCGTGTTACTCACTTCTGCTCTTTTCACACTGCTGTCCGCTCTGTCTGTCCATAGTCTAGAATAAAGAGAAAGGAAAGGAAGGGGACTGGGGAAAGAGGGTAGACGAATCGCAAACGACCTTTGCTGTCGGGGGTTTGCAGTCAAGGACAATGAAGGTGAGGATGAGGAAAAGGACCGCTAAGGAGAAGCGGAAAGTACCTGGGCTTTATGCATTTCACATCGACTGTTACACATTTAACATTAAAGAGTCTAGCACATTCTTTCTACAGTGTCCTGGTCTTCAAAGGCCTTCCTCTCAGACACACATGATAGGAACATACTTGGTGCTGCCTGTGTGAAATGGTATTTTACTTTTTAATTGATTTCCCTTTTGAAGTTTAATTTTTTACCAACCAGCAACTGGTCTAACTCAAGGCTCACACTGCAAAAAGGAGCCCACCCCTTGACACTAACTGGATGGCTGGAACCAGAGACTAGACAGCCCAGAGACCCAAGATTGAACCAAACACAACTGGCATAAACAAACAAACAAACAATTTCTAAAAAGTCAATGAAATGGTTCCTAATGATATTCTGATATACTCATAGATCAGTACCTATCCCAATTGTCATCAGAGCGGTGTCTTCCAACAGCTGATGGGAGCAGATGCAGAGACCCATGGCCAAACAACGGGCAGAGTCAGAAAAGCCCCTCAGAAGAGGGGGGAAGATTGTAGGAGCCATAGGGGGTCAAGGATCCCATGAGAAACTGCTCACTGAATCAAGTAAGCAAGACTTCTAGGGGCTCACAGAGACTGAAGCAGTAATCACGGAGCCTGCATGGGTCTGAGCTAGGTCCTCTGCAGATACCTTATGGTTGTGCAGCTTGGTGTTCTCGCGGGACTTCTCTAACAGTGGGAGCTGGGGTGTCTCTGATGCTCTTTCCTCCTACTGGGTTGCCTAGTCCAGCCTTGATCTGAGGGTTTCTGAGTAGTCTTATTGTAACTTTTTTTTTTCAAAATATGGTTTCTCTGTAGCTTTGGAACCTGTCTTGGAACTAGCTCTTTTAGACCAGGCTAGCCTCAAACACACAGAGATTCGCCTGCCTCTGCCTCCTGAGTACTAGGATTAAAGGCATGCGCCGCCACCACCCAGCTTTATTGTAACTTTTAATGCCTTGTTTGGTTGATATCCCTGGGAGGCCTGCTTCTTACTCTTTTTTTTTTCCTGAGGGGAGGTGGAGCAGGAGTGGATCTGGCGGAGAGGGAAGCTGAAGGGGGCTGGGAGGAGTGGAGGGAGGGGAAGCTGTGGTCAGGATATGGCACATGGGAGAAGAATAAAAATTTGAATTAATTTTTTTAGCATCATTATTGGTCATGTTTGAGCATTGAACCCAGAACCCCATAAATACTAGACAGTCAGTCACCCTACCCCTGAAGTGTAAGTTACCCAGATGTCTCTTCAGAAATTGTTCTGCAGTGAAGGAAGGCGTAACCTTCTGCAGACCCCTTCCCAGCTGTCTCCAGAAACGGTTCCTGCGTTAGAACCGGAAACTCTCTTAGTCTACAAGGCCACTATTGCAAAGGGTCTTTGCTACTCAGCTGATGACTCATTCTGCATTGCATTGCCATAATGAAACACTTGAAAGCAATGGGAAACTCTTAAAGACCCTCTTCTCCAATACTGGGACAAACTGACCAATGACATCAGGACACCAAACCGTCAAATGCAAACAGAAAGGAAAAGCTGGCCGGATATACACAAGCAATGTGACTGCTTCTGCTCCAGTCCAAGAGGGTGGCTGGGTTTAAACTGAAAGCACCAGGCTTACCAGAGCAAGGTGTTCCAGTGGCCTTCTGTGGCCCGAGAAAGAGCATCATAAGCAGCAGCTGACGCTGGGCTTTCAGACATCTCTGAAGTCACCACCACATTCTCCTCCTTACCTGTCCTCAGTGAAGGGCAATGTTGCTTGCTATACCTTGAGAGATTTAGAGGCTGCCTCTAGAACAGTATTGTGTGTGTGTGTGTGTGTGTGTGTGTGTGTGTGTGTGTGCATGGTTTTTCAAGACAGGATTTCCCTATGTAACAGCCATGGTTGTCCTGGAACTCACTTCGTAGACCAGGCTGGCCTCGAACTCTCAGACCTCTGCCTGACTCTGCCTCCCAAGTGCTGGGAGTAAGGACATGCACCGCCATGCCTGCTGGAACCATATTTCAAAGGAGAAATTTCTCCTGCATCTACAACTATTTTTGCTTTTGTGACATCCACAAGAGAGAGGTGACTTTGACTTCTATCTGAAGCATATATTAATTATATTTTCTGCTGACTCCAAGTGCTCCCTGGGATATTCCTCTGCCAGGATTATTTAGCAGGAACCAGCTGAAAAATTACTTTCAGCTTTGTTTGCAATGGGAACTTCTGGCAGCTCCAGGGCTTTCGGAGATAGATGCCCTTTGATGGCTGAGGCTGTGGTGTGAGCGGGGAAAGCCTGGGGTGGCGTGATGAAGATGCCTACTGCAGACCACTGTGCTCCAACCCCTACTCCGTGAAAAGAACTGAAGTGAGCTGCCTTCTGTGGCTCCTGCATAGATCTCAGGTGTCGGGTGAGCGGGACAACGTTCGTTACTCTTCTCAGTGCCTGACGCAAGCAACTTAAACAAGGGAGGGCTCCGGTTGGCTCACAGTTCGAGAGGGCCCTTGTCTTAGTCGGTGTTCTATTGCTGTGAAGAAATACCAAGACCATGGATGGCAACTCTTATCAAAGAAAGCATTTAATTGGGCTTGCTTAGAGGGTCAGAGGCTTAGCCCATTATCATCCTGGTGGGAAGCATGACATGGTACTAGAAAAAAAGCTGGGTCCTACATCCAGATCTGCAGGCAGCAGGAAGAGAAACCACTGGGCCTGGATTGGGCTTTTTGAACCTCAAAGCCCACCTCCAGTGACACACTTCCTCTGACAAGGCCACACCTCCTAATCCTTTCAAATAGTGAAACATATATTTAAATCCTTAAACATTTAAATATATGAACCTATGGGGGCCATTATTATTCAAACCACCACAATCCATAAGGTGGGAGAGTTCCTGAAGAGTTCATGGAAGCAAAGCACAGGGTTGGGATGCTCAAACCATGAAGGATCATGAAAGGAGTTGTCAGGAACCAGGCTTGGCTATAGACAGTAAAGGTAATCATCCCGCCCAGCAAGGTTCCCTCCTGGACCCCACCCCCAGCAGTGCAACCAGCTGGGACCAAGTGTTTAAGCTTGTGAGCCTATGGGGGATCAGCAAAAGACTCCGGCTCCAAAAGTAATGTCAAGACTGATAAGGAGGTCCATCCGCATTGACCTCTGGCCTCCAGATACACACAAGCATCAGTTTAACCACACAAATTAAAACCGATTAATGTACGTGTGTAGAGACGAAGGTAGTAGGGGAGAGAAATGAAGGAGAGCAAAGTATAATACACATTATGAAAATGACACTATGATGCTGCGCAGTGGTGGCGCACACCTTTAATCCCAGCACTCAGGAGGCAGAGGCAGGCCAATCTCAGGGAGTTCGAGGTCAGCCTCGTTTACAGAGCAAGTCCCAGGACAGACTACAAAACTACAGAGAAACCCTGTCTTGAAAAACCAAAAACCAAAACAAACAAGAAAGAAAGAAAGAAAAAAGAAAACAATACTACAAAATCCTTTACTTTATATCCTGACCTATAATTCTTAACTTTAAAAATTGAAAAAAAAATATTACATAGAGAAAAAAAGAGACGAACTGAAAATTATTGGCTCTGAAGGGGAGAATTAGTGGTGAGCTAGAAGACAGATGCTGTTTGTGGAAGCCTTACTATTTAACCTATTAATCTGTGCCATGACAGTATGAAAGTCTTACTGGTTTTGACTATTAAGTACTTTCATATTTTAAATAATAAAAATATTACTATTTCACATCCCAGAGATTATCTGTAGCAAGGAGTTGGCATGCAAAAAGTATTCATCTGTTTATGTGCATGTGTTTATGTGTCTGTGTGTGAGTGTGTGTATGAGAGAGTGTATGTGTGTGTGTGCAAGAGACAGAGGAAGAAAAAGAGAGAGAACACTTCCCAGGAGGTGTGCTCTGACACACAGATGCGCAATTAACTTTGACCCCTCATTTCTGAGGGTTGCCAAAAGGTGACAGATGCTGTGGGAGAACTCCACCTGGGTCTCCTTCCTCGTCTAGCTCCGTGGAACCAATACGACTCCTTTTCTTTTCTTTTCTTTTCTTTTTTTCTTTTGCCAGCAGATGAAAAGGCACCAAGAACACGCTAAAGAAATGATTCAGCGCTCAAGCCTTTCCTGATCCTCCAGAGGACCAGAGTTATATTTTCAGCACCTCAGTCAGTGGCTGACAATTGCCTCTAACTCCAGCTCCAGAGAGTAGATCTTCTGGCCTCTGGAGGTACCTGCATATATGCCCACACAGATGCGTACATGTAAAATTTATATATGTATGTATGTATCTTTAAAAAACACCAAGAAGCCAGGCTTTTGAATTTACAGTGTTTTTGTGAATTGTTTTTCTTGGTCCCCACAGGAGCATTCTAAAGTTACTGTTACTCTCTCATTCTTACATGGAAAGTAAGCCTTAGGTGACGAAGGGTCCTGATCCACACATCTGTTAGGTGATAGAGGCAGATTTGGAAGAAGAATCAGGGAGAAGAATCAGGTTCTCACGCCGCACTTCTCTCTGAGTCGGGCTGACAATAGCGGAATTTCATTGCCTAGAGATGCTAGCGGGAGGAGGAAGTGAGTGAGGCCATGTGAGGTAGGATGCTCTGACCAGCGCAGAGCCAAGAGCTAAAGGATAGCTTAGCCAATCTCTTTTGCCGTGGTCTCAAAGATGTGACAAGACCGGAGAATCCAGAGGGAAGACAGTGGTCACATTGTCCTGCCGTCTGAGGCTGAATGTGCTTCCTCTCCACTGGTTTCTTTAGCCTCCTGATCTCCACTGTGTGTCATTGTGCTGGGCCTCTGTGCCAGCTGCTCCTGCTAGGGAAAGTGGAGAGGAAGGGTTGGCCCTGAGCAGGCTGAGGAGCTTGCAAGCCTGTGTGGGATTTCGACTTGAATTTTTGTTTGGTTTTTGTCTTCGTTGTGAATTTCCAGGCAGTTTGTTTGAGACTCAGTTCTAGGGCTACTGACCCAGGACATTTTATCCAGTGCTCTGTGAACTCTGAGGGGGGCACTGTGGGGACCAGAGGCGTCTGGGGGACCAGTCAGCTGCCTCAGAGTTCTCTAAACAGATAAGAAAGACGAGGCCTTTGAAATTTAGTATTAATGGGCAACTTAATAGGACCTGGGCTAGCCTGGGAGGGGATCCTCTGGGCATGCCCATGGTGGGTTATTTTGATGGCATTCGGATGGGAAAACCCATCTTAATTATGGATTTGGCTACTCTCCGGGAAGTGCGTCCTAGACTGTATAAATGGTCACAGAGAACTCGGCAGTTTGTGTTCATGTTTCCGAGCATGGGCAATGTGAGCAGCTGCTCCAAGCTCCTGCTGCCTCAGCTCCCCGCCGTGAATAATGATCAACTTGCAATAAACTCTCTCCCTTAAGTTACTTTTGTTAGGATGTTTTATCTCAGTAGCTGTAGTTGAGCCTCCTGACCTAGAGTCTGGCAGAGGAGTCCTGATGTGGGACCCCAGCCCAGAGATGTATTTGTCTCTCCAAGCTAGAGTTTCCTTATCAACAACACAAGCATTATCCAAGTAATTTTTCTCTATAGAAATGGGAGCTGTGGTTGCGAATATTCATATCAAGGGTGAATTCCAATTTGCCCTGAGCTACTGTTAGTCCCCCCACAGTTCTCTGTGCAGCCCATCTCTCACCCTGCCTGCTAATAGCTAACTGTGGGAATTGTGATAAAAAGCTTTCAGCTTTCCCAGTCTCACAGAATTGTGGGGCTTAAAAAAGTGTGTGTTTTGTTGAGTGTGGTGTTGTGTGCCTGTGATCCCAGCGTTCAAGAAGCTAAAGCAAGATCGCTCCTGAGTTCAGTTCAGGACCAACTGGTGCTACCAAGTGATTTCCAAGGCAGCCAGAGCAATGTGGTGAGACTCTATCTCAAGAAAAGACATAAATAAGCATCTTGCAGCTGCTATTTTTAAGTGAATCTTAATTTTGTCTTCTTTAGAAGTATCTATTTTCTGAAAAGCATTAGGCCTCACTAAAACAAATGACTTTACCAGTTCAATAGACCCTTACATGGCTCCAGCTGCCGACGCAAAGCCAGGAGGCTAAAGGAGGCAGGCGAGAGGAAATGAGTCTTCAATAAGTGCTTTGACCTTATCCTAAGTGTAGACAGATCCACGGCCAAGTCAGGCACTTTTGTAGATACTTGCTCATTGTTGGCAGTAAAGCTCCTCAATCCTCTCCGCCAATTAAACAACAAAAAATGTCCTGTCGTCAAACAAACACTGATTGGGGCTTTTAAGGGAAATTGCTGATTTCCCTGGTAGTTTATATGATTTTTGTTGCCAAAAGACTTGAATAGTTTTCATTAATTCCTGACTTTGTTTTTCCTTGTGAAGTCAGAATGTATTTTCCTATAGCCTTTCTTTCAAGCAGATGTGACCCAGCTCCTCCATTATTGATGGTGGAGGGCCCAGTCCGTTGTGGGTGCTACCACCCTGGCCTGGTGCTTGGGGTCCTCTAAGAAGGCAGGCCAAAGAAGCCATGAGGAGCAAGTCAGTAAGCAACACGCCTCCACAACCTCTGCATCACTCTTGCCTCCAGAGTTCCTACCCTGACTTCCTTCCATGAACAATGATTTGGGTGCATGAACCAGATAAACCCCTTTCTTCCCCAAAGTGCTTTGTGTAAGTGAGGGTGTAGGGAACCCACTGAACTAGACCACTCCGTGGGTAGAAAGGTTTGTTGGGGATCAGACTGCTGAGGCTGTCTTTTGTCGGGCAGAGGGAAGCAAAAGCAAAGGGATTTTCAGTATCAGCAGGCTGTTCCCGGTCACCAGGAAGCAGATGCTTTTTGTCAGGTCATCTTTGAGGATGGATTAAGACAGGTTCTGGTAAACAAAACCCACGTCGTGAGATCTGCTTTCCTGGTGAATAGAAACCTGCCTTATATTCCAGACGAATGCTGAATTTATGGTTCTGCTTACGCCAACAGCAATCCTTCTGTTTACCTGGTCGGAGTCCTCTGCTCAGGACACTGTCACCAGCACTGGCATTTTGGGGGTCTGTTTTGAATCTAATACTTTGGTCACGGTGTTTCATCACAGCAATAATAACCCCAAAGACACAGGACCATGATGATTGAACTTCTTAACTTCATAAAGTCCGTTTTCAAATTAAGGCAGTTTTCACAGATACCTGGGTTAAGGCAACACATGTTTTGGCAGAGCAGAAGGAACAGTTGTACAGGAAATTTGGTCCTGCACTGGGGAGACAATGGTTGCCAAACTTCTGTTTCTCAAGCTAAGTACTCATCCCAATATCCTGGACATTCAGTTAAAATAAAGTTAAAATCTAACTGGTCTGGAGTTGGGGGAATAGCAAGAAACTAGTCCTGAGCTGCCCAAGACTGAAACCAGGAGCCACCGGTGACTATTTAAATTTAAAATTAGGAGCTGGAGAGATGGTTTTGCCGTTAAGACAGTCACTGTTTTTCCGGAGGACCCGGGTTCAATTCCCAGCACCCACATGGCAGCTCACAACTGTCTATAACTCCAGTTCCAGGGGATCTGGTATTCCTACATGGATATAACATGCAGGCAAAACTCCGATTCTGATGTGGGAGTGTCATATATCAATCTGTTGATTTCATTGGTTAAGCAATAAAGAAACTGCTTGGCCCTCATAGGTTAAAACATAGGTTGGTGGAGTAAACAGAACAGAAGGCTGGGAGAAAGAAGCTGAGTCAGGGAGCTGCCATGATTCTCCCACTACAGGCAGATACAGGTTAAGATCATTCCTGGTAAGCCAGCTCTTGGGCTACATAGATTATTAGAAATGGGCTAGTCCAGGTGCGAGAGTTAGCCGAGAAAAGGCTAGATATAATGGGCCAAGTGGTGTTTAAAAGAATACAGTTTCCATGTAATTATTTTGGGGCATAAGCTAAGCTAGCCATGTGGGCAGCCGGGTGCCAGGGACGCAGCCCCGCCGCTCCTATTTCAACACGATTCACATAAAATAAAATCAATATAAGTTAAGCAGATTAAACTGTTTGTTGCACTGGCCATATTTCGAGTCTGTTGTGGGCGCCGTGACTAGTAGGCACCATTTTGCATGAAGATGTAGACCATTTCTAGGATCCCAGAAATTTTTGTTGCATGGTGCGTTCTAGACCATGGTTTTCATAAGGGACCTTCAGGGCAGGGGCCTCAGCGTTGCCTGGAAGCTTGTCCTACAGCGTATCTTCAGGCCCTCCCAGACCGGCAGAGTCAGAAGCTTTAGAGCTAGTGATATGTGATAACAAGTCCTCCAAGTGACTTGAAGGCATGTTTGGGAACTGTTTTCTTTTAGTAGCCGCCCCCCTTCTCACACATCTCTTTTGATGGTCGTATTATAAATGTAATTTACCTGACCATGATTTCAAAGCTGCCAGTTAGTGCAATCACTAAGATATTCATTCCTAAAGGATCATTGCCCACGTTTAATATCAGCTGAGAACAGTTAGGGAGATGATTGATCCCCCCACTTCTCCAGCATCTCCTCTCCCAAAAGTGCTAGAGAAAAGATCCTGCACACAGATAGTATATTTGGGGCTGAGATCTCAGCAAATAAGATTGTGCATTTTGGAGAAAAAAAAATAGGAAGAGGAAGTTAGAACAAGAAGGAAGCTTGGAGAATGGGTTTCAGCGCTGCCCAGCTGAAAACGGGAAGGGCCGAGGTCCTCCACGGGAGTTAGCATCCTCACACTTGTGGGGTTTGTTTATGCCCCTAAAACCCCTGAATGAGCCTCAGCTTGCATCTTGCAGAGACAGAGTCATCAGTGGCGGTGGCGAGCAACTTAGCCTGGGTCTCAGGGTCCTGGAGCAACGGGAAATCTGAAGATGAGGCGAAGCATGAAAGCTGGCCAACGCTCTCCCTGAACAGGGGCTTCTTGTCACCTTCTGGTGCGGAGGACTGAAGCAGGGAGAAGCGAACGAAGGCATTTACATGTGTATAACCGGGATGATCATAGCGGAGGAACTAAATCAGCGTAGAAAGACAAATATCGCGTGGTTTCTTTCATTTGCAGGTCCTCGACTTCATAAGCACATAAAGTCATATACATGCCAATGACATGGACCTGGAAATGAAGCTGTCTGGAGAGAAAAAGGAACGGACGGGAGGGAGAGGGGCCGGAGGGGTGGGGTAGTGGGGAAGTGGAGGATATGTTCAACGTGCTTTATATAATTGAGTGAAAATGGCCTTATGTAAGCCTGCGTAATAAAAAGTATAAAGTAAAATTTAAGAAGAAAACATCTTCTTTTCTGTTGCTGTAATTAGTCAAGAATAGCTTAGTCTGGAAGACAGGTATTTGCAGCCTCTAACAATGCCAGGCATTCAGCAGGCCCTGGAGTGATGGATGTAATTACCCCTTTCCACTTTCTCCCTCGTCTTCATGCTGAGTCTAACATTAAGGGATTAAAGCTCATTGTATGCGTGCACCTAATGCAGCCACAAGGCAGTACCACAAGGAGTTCCCTGCGAGCCTCTAGGTGGAGGAGACAGAAATCCAGTGTGATTCTGAGGTGCAGCCCTGAGGCCTCCGTGAGCAGCCACAGCACCCTGCCATCCTGCTGGGGAATCCTGCAGAGCCCCGTGAAACCCACTACCTCAGTCCTTCCCAGTTCACAATGTGGGATCTGAGCCCAAAGCATCTTTAGTCCAGGCTTCCTGTACAACACACACAGAGAAAAGCTGAGCCGATGGTGGAGATTCTCGAAACATGGAATTAGTCGAGACCTTTGCCGTGTAGATAATGAAAGCAGAGGCAGACAGCGTTGTTCTCCCAGCTTTTGGCCAAAGTGGCCGTTTCCTTGTCTCCTCTTTCCCCCAAGACTTCCCTTTCTTCTTGCTCTTCTATGTAAAGCGGAGCATGGAAATGCATGGATCTGGGAGCCTGGCTAGCCTGTGCTACGTTTCTGATGCTTGTTTCCCAAGTGTAGGACCATAAAGCTGAAGCTCTCTGTCTCTCTGGCTTTGTCTGCAGCCCTGGGTGATCAGTCTCAAGTCTGGAGACCACAAGAGAAAGGGATTTGGCCTCTAGTTCCCCCCCTCTTTCTTTCTTTCTTTCTTTCTTTTTTTTTTTTTTTTGGTTTTTCAAGACAGGGTTTCTCTGTAGCTTTGGAGCCTGTCCTGGAACTCGCTCTGTAGACCAGGCTGACATCAAACTCATGGAGATCCTCCTCCCTCTGCCTCCTGAGAGCTGGGATTAAAGGTGTGCGCCAACACTGCCCTGCTGAGTTTCTAACCACACGCTGAGGCTTGATCAGGCTAAACAAGTCTGGATGCCTCTACTTTCTTTTTCTACTCCCTCCCCCAATTTCCTTGCTCTTTTCTCTATTCCCCCCTGCAATCTGATTGCTCTTTCAGTTTTCTGCCCCACTGGCCTCTTCTCTGGGCCACCTTTCATGTCTGCCTTTATGTGGTTTGTGAACCAGCAGTCGCTGGTCCCTGGTCAGAAAAGATGGAAAACAGAGCAAGTCACCCATCATCCTGTATGGTTAACTTTCCATGTGCACGTGGAGGTCAGAGGTCAGAGGTCAACCTCAGATGTCATCCCTCACTTTTACCTGGAAATCACCAATTCAGTGAGGCTGGCTGCCAGGGCACAGCAGGGATCGCCTATCTGTCTCCCAGTGCTGAGATAACGGGAACAGCCACCATGCTTGGCCTTTTACGTGGGTTCTGGGCATGCACTCTGGTGTTTGCGCTTGCTAGGCGAGACCTTTAACAACTATGCTATCTCTCTAGCATGGTTAACTTTTATGCTGATTATGTATCGACTACAGAGAAACATTTGGATCTAATAGTCAACTATTGCAGGCATACATGCTTGAGGAGGCTGGGGGTCAGGTCAGCAGGCAGAAGTCCTGAAGAACAAACAGACGACCTCTATCCACACTGCCCATGGATACATTTGAAATGGTGCAAGGATTGAAAATGGAAATGCTCTCACCTTAATGCTAAGTTTTGGTATGGAACCCAGGGCTTTGTACATGGTAGGTAAGCGCTCTACCAAGTGACCTTCATCCCCCAGCCTTAGATTATAGGCATGGGCTCGACATTTAGATTCTTACTTGTATATGTATATTCCCCTATCTATTTTTAAGTGTTTCTCAGTCTTCTCAGCTTTGGAGGCCCCAGGACCCCTCTACCCACACTACAGACATGCAGGAATGCGCATGGTGATGCACACAGCTCGGTTCCCCTCCCCACACCCCCTTGTCACAACCTCCCCTTAGTCAAAACTTAACAAAGAACAGTGATGAAAACCAAGCCAGCTTCACAAAACACTGCATTGTTTGGAGAAAGCAGGAAAAAATAGTCCATTTGTCCCCTGTAGTCTGATGTGGATCTCTGTGTGCTGCTCTTTCAATACACTCCATGTATTAAAATTCCTTATCTCTAAAAATCAAAATATAAAGTCTATGGCAAAGGTCTATGGCTGCTGTCTGTCAAATAAAACTTCAAGTTTTAACCTGATCAGTAGGAACAGCCAACGAAACGTTAGGGAACTTATGGCGATCTCTTTGTGGGATGCCTATTACTGATTTGAAAGAATATCCTGATACGTCATTTGAGCCAAGAAGATCTGATCTCAAGGTCATGATTAAATAATGATAGGAAAATAATCTGTCTGGTGGAGCATGAACCTTGCTCCAGGAAATCATTTGTCTTGAGAGATGAAGTGTGTACACAGAATGTCTGCATACGTGGTCACGTGTGTCCTTAGTGTGAAATCACCCCTGGTTGAGAGCCACTGTGTTATGCCTTTAGCCAAATCTACTTTTTTTTTTCTCTCTCTCTTTTTTAACTCTGAGAAAATTTTATTTGCCTTTTGAATAAAATGTATTTGCCAGGAAGGGCGATCCTAGCATACTTCTGGGACCAGAAGTATGGCCTTCTCTTTGCTGACTCTGTGTTTGGCTCCCATGCAGCCTGTCCTGTGCTTCTTGACCGTGATTCTGGCGTAACCAGAACTACACAGACACTCAGGCCATACTCCTTATTCTCCGGTCATATTTGCTGCCCAGGTCCGTGTGTTCTTGGACCCCCAACTCCAAAGTTGCTGGTATCTGAGGAGTTACTTTTCCATAACGCGTATTTCCGCACATTCAGGTGTCTCCCCGGGATTTCTTTTGCGTTGGCTCCATGAACTGAGCAGTGATCTCCTGACAATGTATTTAGCTTTGGAATACACAGATTTCTGGCCTGTGAGCTGCTTCAATACCTTGGCTGCCAGGGTCAGTCTGTCTTGACTCTCCCCCATACACACAGAGTGGTCGAGGCAGAGTTAGTGTTGGGAATAGGTAAAAACGTGCCGTGTTTGAATACTGACATTTTGACCTCAGACACCATTTTACCTTAGGGTGAAACAAAGCGCAGGTTCCCAAGCCCTAGGGGAGCTGGGAACTTTCCAATAGCTGGCCCACCTCCTCCCTAAAGCACAGAAATAGTCATTATGCATCTTTAATTCCCTAGAAAGTTTATTATTGTCCCTAACAACAGAAAGAAGAAACAAATCTGATTGGTTGGACTGAAAAACTTGCACTGAATGTCCATTGATAATGACGGATCACTTAAAGAAAGCCCCTTATCTTTGAATTCTGATTGGTTTAAAAAAAATTGTAACAGTAGCTTGGCACACAGATGCTTGTGATTTTTTTGTGCTTTGTGTTTAAGTACTTGCTTCAACTGGCATTTGGGGTCATAGTTCAACTCCTGAGTCTGCTCTGTAGTCCTGATGGCTCAGTCCCCATCAATTCCTTTTTTTTTTTTTTATTTTTTTATGTCGAGAGAAGGTAGCATATGCCTTTAATACCAGCATTCAGGAGGCAGAGGCAGGAGGATCTCAAGGCCAGCCTGGTCTACAAAGTGAGTTCCAGTACAGCCAGGGCTGTTACACAGATAAACCTTGTCTCGAAAAACAAAAAACAAAAGCAAAACAAAGAATTATTTTTTATGCACACAGTGTTCTGTCTGCATGTACGCCTGCTGGCCAGAAGAGGGCACCAGATCTCTTTATGGATGGTAGTGAGCCACCATATGGTTGCTGGGAATTGAACTCAGGACCTCTGGAAGAGTAGTCACTGCTCTTTAACCACTGACCCATCTCTCCAGTGCCCCCTGTATTAAATCTTGCTTTGCTATATTAAATCTTTCTTTGTGGTAACCTCTTGTGTCTGCTTGAGTTGATTCAAAGCCTTAGACCACAACATTTATGAATGTGAAGTTCGCGGATAGTGGTTCTCCTTTCTGCCTTGATTCTGTACCTTTGATAGAGAATAGGAAGAGAATAAGTTTGCTTTTGTTTAAAAACAAAAGTGAACAGTTAGCTACCCAGATGAATGCTTTTACAGTGGAAAATAGGGCACTACCCAGATGAGAAATCTTTCAGTAGGAAACAAGAAGCTATCCAGATGAACAATCTTAGGGTAGGTAACAGGAAGCTACCGAGATGAACAATCTTTCACTAGGAAGCAAGAAGTTACCCAGAGAATGCTCTTACAGTAGGAAACAGGAAGCTATGCATATGAACAATCTTACAGTAGGGAACCAGAAGCTACCCAAATGAACAATCTCTTAGGGTAGGAAACAAGAAGCTACCCAGAGAATGCTCTTACAGTAGGAAACAAGAAGCTATGCATATGAACAATCTTACGGTAGGGAACCGGAAGCTACCCAGATGAATGCTTGTTGCTTTTTATCTAAGTTTATCCATTACCATTAAATACTCAGAAGTCCGATGTTGGGGTAAAAATTTGATAAATCATAGAAATAGCAGAGGAACAACTAGCTGATCCTCTCTCCACACTTCCCAGATCTGTCTATATTTCTGGCTTCTCCATGGCTAATTCCAGTTACCTAGCCACTGACTCTGCCACCCCCACCCCATTCAAAGTTAACTTTATTAACACAGCCTTGAAGTATCACAGAGCGATCAAATATCCTGCAACAAGTGCTTCTACATAAAGAAATGGAAAGTGATTAAGGCTGGCTGTTCTGGGATGTAGAAGGAGCTGCGGGCTACGTTCCTGCTGCCCGGCTCCCAGCCACCAGCTAGCTTTACCCAAAATAACAACACATAAATTGTATTCTTATAAACACTGCTTGGCCCATTTCTATTAATGTGTGTAGCACCACGAAGTGCGCTTACCAGGAAGATTCTAGCCTACGTCCATCCTGGGTCTGAGCTTCATCGCGTCTGCCCTGGAGAGGAGAGGCATGGCAGCTGCCTCACTTCCTCTTCCTCCCAGCATTCTGTTCTGTTTACTCCACCCACCTATGTTCTAACCTATCAGGCCAAGCAGTTTCTTTATTAACCAATGACCTTCCTCCATCACTGGGACTTTACTCCTGTGTGACTGTTGGAGCCCTAAGTCACAGTCCCTCACATTCAAGTTTCTAATAAATATCTGACATATTTTGCAAAGAGAAAAGCAGGTAAAGAGTCTGGTGTAGTGGTATAGTGGTGCATACTTAAAATCTCAATATTTAGGATGTGTAGACAGGAGAATCAGGAGTTTGAGATCATCATGGGATACATGAGACCCTGTCTTAAAAAGAAATTCCCAGCATGGATTGTGGAGAGGCTCCCAAAGCCTTACCCTTAGCTGAGCACAGCTGATGACCACTGGAAGAGTAAGATTCACTTTTAATTGGAGGTATGGCCACTGGTAGGTTATCCATGCCCCTGTGGATGATCCCACACCCATGCACATAAGGGTAGCATACAGCCTTCCATAACTCCAATGCCAGGAGATCCAATGCCCTCCACTGACTTCTGTGAATGAGCACATGGCATTCACATGATGCACAGACATGCACTCACAGGCAAAATATTTGTACACATAAAATAAAACAAGTAAATCTTTATGAGTTTATTTGTGGTTTACAGTTTGAAAGGGTGAGTCCTCTACCGTCATAGCAGGGAGCATGGCAATAGGCAGGCAGGCAGGCTGGCAAGTAGGCATAGCGCTAGAGCAGTAGCTGAGAACTCACATCTTGATCCACAAGTATGAACCAGAGAGAGAGGGCATGCTTGCTAACTGGGAAAATGGTGTGGGCTTTTTGAAACCTCAAAGCCCACTCCCTGTAACACACCTCCTCCAACAAGGCCATACTTCCTAACCCTTCCCTAAAAGTTCCACCAACTAAGAACCAAGTACTCAAACATTTGAACCTGTGGGACCATTTGCATTTCTGGTAGTTTGAATAGGAATGGCCCATATAGGCTCATAAATCTGAATGCTTACTCACCAAGAGTAGAACTGTTTGATAGAGTTAGAACGATTAGGAGGTGTGGCCTTGTTGGAGAAAGTATGTCACTGGGGCATGGGTTTGAGGCCTCAAAAGCCCATGCCAAGCTCAATCTCTGTCCAACCACTCTCTTGCTCTCAGCCTGAGGATCAGGATGTAGATCTCAGTTACTGCCCAGTGCCATGTGTACCACCACATTCCACATTATGACAATAATTGACTAAGCCTCTGAAACCGGAAGCAAGCTCCCAGTAAGTGTTTTCTCTTGTAAGAGTTGCCTAGTCATGGTATTTCTTCAAAGAAATAGAACAGTGACTAAGAGAGCATTCAAACCAGCACCCCCATCAATGCATTTTCTTCTATCTTTTGGGTACAGGACATCCTAACTATCATGAGATCTCATTGTAGTACCAATTTGTAACTTTTCACATATGCATTGGCCATGTGTGTATCTTCTTTGAAAAAATTGTATGTTCTGGCCCTTTGTCTCATTTTTTACCTAGTTTGGTCTTGTTTATTTTAAGACAAGATCCTTTTAGCCAAGCCTGTCTTGCACTCCTGATCACCCTGCCTTAGCCTCCTCGTGGTGATGGTAAATGTGAATTATCCCCCTGCAGGCTCTGGTATTTGAGAACTCTGTCCCTCACTTGGTGATGGTGTTCAGAGAGGTTTAGAGAGAATGGCCTTGCTGGAAGAAGTATGTCACTGGGGGTGAGCTTAGACAGCCTCCTCCTACTTTCAACTAGCTTTCTGCTTTGCACTTGTGGTTGAGGTGTGAGCTCTCAGCTCCCTGCTCCTGCTGCCAAGCCTGCTGCCTTCTGCCACTCCTCTCTGCCATGATGGACTCCTATCTCTCTGCAACCCCCTTTTATAGGTTATCTTGGCCGTGCTGTTTCACCACGGCAATAGAAAAGTCACTAATACGTCCTGGGGTGCTAAGATCCTGGACCTGCTCCTCCCTGTGTAGCACGTGGCCTCATTTCCCCTAAGGTTATTTGTTCTGCATTTTTTTTCCTTCCAAATTGCGTAAGTTCTATGGCCCCCATACGCAAGGGAAGAAGAAAGAGAGAGAAGAGTTTACTGGCCTCCATTCCCTGCATCCCTTCTGGCCTGCTGTCAGCACTGCATGCATGAAGATGTCCCTGATCCCTGTCACTGGAAACATCAGCCACTAGCACATGTGGCCTGTCGAACTCATGAAGTGTAGCTAGCTTCACCTAGTTCTGGTTGAAAGATGCTGTAAAAGACTCATGGGATTTTGGAGACTTGCTAAAAAGCAGAAGCTACAATAAATCTCATTCGTTAAAAGATCATCGTAAACCATACAGGGAAAAAACAAAATATTAAGTCACATTAATTTCACGAGCTTCTTTTTTTCTTGCTTTAGGGGACTAGTGGAAAATTCTAAACTAACCCTCTTGGCTCCCATTCTATTCTAAAGATGCTATGCTCTCTACTAACCTCTGGCTATACTTAGAGCCTTTCCTTTGTTGTTTCCTCCACAGATTAAGTTGCTATTTGGGGTTTAGGAAGGATTTCCCAGCAGGATGGAGGAGGTGTCTCAGCAGGCCTGGGTGTTATACCAGACTCTAATGCCAAGGATTTAACTGGGCTAATCTTCGTGAGCTGGAATTTAGCAGCTTTGGTTATTAGCAGTGCCTTGGCCTTTGCAAACCTTACCTATGTCTCTGGACTACATTTTAGGGGATTAGAAAAGGATGGAGAACAACAGAGTGAAAAAACAAAACAAAACAACAACAAAAAAGACCAAAAAGATTCTCACTGCATGCCCTGGGATGATGGTCAAAGTTACATGGTTTCTAAATTTGTCTTGAACTTACCTGGATAGCATGCTGAGAGCTATTTCTGTGCTCGCCTTCCTCTATAAAAGAAATGTTTGTGACTATGATCTTTCTTTTTTTACTGCTCCAATTGAAAGAACTGGAAAAGTACATTTGTTTTGGAGAGGCTGAGAGACAGACCGAAAGCCTGCAGGGAGTATCCCATTACCTCCTCCAGCTGGGAAAAGACTGCTGGCCTGGGATGGGATTTCAGCCCTTGCAGTTACATAAGCAAACAGTCTATCCGTACCGTACAATGGTAATTGTGTGAAGGGGGCTAGATAGATTCTGGCTAGAGATGCAGAGGCAGACGGGTGTTGGGCTGAGGGGGGTCGCTGCCCTTTATCAGCGGTCGGTAGGGTGGAAAGGAACTTCACAGATAATCTAGCTCAGGGCCCCCACTGTGCTGGGGCTATTTGAGTCACCTGGGGACTGTTAACGGATCCCCAGGTTTAAAGCCAAACTCCAGACCAATGAAGTCATTGGTGTTTGGAAAGCTGCCCAGGTCATTCCAATACTCAGCCAAGTTTAAGAACCGCAGATCTAGGTCAGCCCCTTGTTTTTGTGACATCGAGATACAAAAGATCAGAGAACGCGGCTTCATGTTCTTCCATCTGGTAAGTGGCAGAGCGGGAACTCGTCCCTTCTTTTCTTGGCTTTGACTTTATACTCTCCTTTTCCCCGAAGTCTCAGCTCACCATCCTCCCGTGACATTGCCCTGCCTTCCTTCGAAATGTCCTTCCCTGAGACCTTTGGAGAACTATCTCAGCTTCCACATGACACTTCGGAGGCCATATCAAAAGCACACTATTATCTGTCTTTTGAGCATTATCTTCTCATGCTCAAAAAGCAAGGGTGTGTGTGTGTGTGTGTGTGTGTGTGTGTGTGTGGTGGCCGCTTTCCAGCATCCTATCTGCCAGGGTCTCTGGCTCTCCTGGAAGGACCCATAAATATTCATAGACTGTGTAGGTTGATGGGTTGATTTCTAGAAGTGACATTGAGTAGCCTCTTTAGAGGGCAGTATAGCCAGCCCTCTGTTACCCATAGGTTTTATATCCACATAGCAAACTTACCTTGAAAATACCCAGGAAAAATGTGGGACATGGTGGCACGCATCTGCAATCCCAGTACTTGGAAGACGAAATCAGGAGGATTACAGATAAGAAGTTGAGGCTAGCCTGGGCTACATGGCAAGTCTAAGGCAAGTCTGGTCTACATATATTGACCTACATACTGAATCTCAAAAGAACCCCCCCCCTCTGAAAAAATAAAACCAAACAAAATCTATTTGTATATAACATTTACAAATATTTTCCTCACTTAAGAAATTGTATGCGAGTATGTGGACTATATCTTCCTCCATATTTACCCCATTCCTTCCCTTTCCTCTCCCTCCCTCCCCACCCATTAATCCTGCTGTTGCCCTAGATAGGTTGCTTGTCTACTCTCATGTCATACATACATACATGATTACATGTATTTATATAAAATCAAGGAACCACAAATAAGGCTAATTAAATATGATCCTCTCTAGTCCCACACATTTTCCTGCAAATGAAATAATTTCTTTCTTCATTATGGCTTGGAAGATTTCCATTGCATATAACAAAACTTCCCCCGCTCGTTCTCCGAGCAGCATGGTTTAAACTCTCACGTGGTGTTTACATTTTCTTGGTGCTGGGTATTCGAAGCACTCTATATACGACTTAAAGGGAAGATGAACATAAATTATAGGCAAAAGGGGGGGGGGACTTATATAGGGGACCTGAGTACTTACAAGTTTGAGAATTTGCAGTCCTAAACTCAATCACTCCCAGATACCAAGGGATAATTGTGGCCCAGTTATATATGTTCAAAAGAGTATTCATTAATTTTGAGAAATATGGTCTCTGGCTCACTCTTCCAAACCATATCTGCTCTAATACATGGGGCTTATCAGCTGTAAGTTTGACTCCTAGACCATTTAAAGGGACAGTTTTTGTTATCATCGAAAATGTCCTTTGGATGGATCATAGAGTATGATTTTATCAAGGAAGCATCCCATGACAAAATAGTATTTTCCGTCAATATAAATCAAATTGTAATTATTCTCCTTATAGCTGAAAAGATTAACGTTGTGTCGGTTAAAGAGAAGACTTTCCAAGTGAATGATATTGCATATGCTGACGAATGCAGCAAGGATTCCTGGGTACGATTACGGTGTCAGTGTACCTGCGGGCTCCTATAAGATGTGATTCTGTAAATAGTGAGAGCTCATGCCCATTATGAAGTGCAGCATAGAGAATTGTAATACATAATTCTTATTAGATTCAAATCACTACTCACACTGGCACTGGCTGTATGCAAGGATTAGGATCTGGTTATTTGAGGATGTTGTCTGATTGTAGGCATTGCCTTGAAGTTTGTGATAAGGGCAAACACTCAGGCTCCATAGCCAAGGCCTGCTAGGCATGTACCTGAATTTAACAAGATCCCTGAGGAATTCAAATGCACATCATGTGAAGAACTGGTGTCATTTTCAGTTTTCCATAGCTATAACAAAGTACCACAAACTGAGTAATTTAAAAGAAAAGACATGTCTCAGTGTTTCCAGAAACAGAAAAGTCCAAGAGCATGGTACTTGTGTCTGCTACGGGCATCCTTGTTACATGCCGGGAGGCAAATGGAAAGACAGGGAACTACAGAGCAGAAGAGACACTGGACTGGGGCTTGGGGGGATTGACTTAGCCTCCTGTCAGAAGCCTGTTCCCATGATACTGAGTTCATTTGGGTAATGGTATGAATTCATCCACGAAAGCAGAACCCTCATTCCCGAACCACATCTGTAAGGTCCGCTCAGCAGTGTTTCACGTCAATTAAACTTCAGCATGGGTTGGGGATGTAGCTCACTTGGTACAGTACCTGCCCACACACAAAGCTTTGGGTTTGATTGCTAGTACACACAGAACAAGGTATGCTGGTACATGCATGCCCGTAATCCCTAACTTTGGGTAGTGGCAATAGGAGGATCAGAAATTCAAAGTTATCCTTAGCTAAAAACAAGTTCAAGGCCAACCTAGGATACTTCAGACCCTACTCAACACACAAACAAATGAATAACAACAGCGACAAGCCCACAAGGTTTTGATATAAATTTGGAAGAGATCACAGCAAGTCTAAGACCCTGGATCTCTAGACTAGTGATTCACAATTGAGGATGAATTTGCCCTCAAGGCAGGGGATTCAAAAGAAACTTGTCATCACCCTTTATCTGGGACATGCATTAAACAGACCTAGGCAGATTAACAGGAGACAAACCATATTTAATTACATTTGTATGTCCAGGAATTCCTGGAACCTGTAGAGCAGCAGGAGGTTTCACACAGCCTGTTGAAGCTGAGACAACTGGTTGAGCTATAGGAAGGAAGGTGCTGGAGGAATTTTTACCGCCAGTAGCCTTTAAGTTACCACGTGGCCTCTTATACTATTTATGCCGACGTAATCATGCCTAAAAGGGAATTACAACAGCCAGTCATAGACTGGAAATGTCTCCTAACAATTGTTGAAAGTCATTAAGAGTCTACAACTGGTCTCTTCTAATTGTGTCTTTTGTGTTCCAAGTTTTGTAAACCTATTTTGTAGCCTAGGTAATTGACAAAATCGCCTCTCTGTATTTTTTAAGGAGCAATTTGTAATAAGCCTATGGCCTTTTCTTATTTGTGCTTTTTGCTTAATTTCTGACACATGGTCAAGTGCTGAGATGGGAGACAAAAGCCAGAAGTGTTTACTGGCTGACCTGTTGAATTTGCTTCTACAAGGGGAACAGACAACAAAATGTAGTCCATGGTGAAGCCCTTCTAGAGACTGGCATTGCAGTGATTGCTGGTAGCCTGGTTTTTGTTTGTTTATTTGTTTTTTGTTTTTTTGCTTTTTCTATATTACTTTATTCCTTGTTCTTCTCTGTGCTGTTGACTGTTCTTTGTGCCTGGGTGACTCAAGAGTTATATTCTGATTGAAATCAAAGTGATAGAGAACAGTACATTTTCTCTTCCGTTCAGATTGTGTGGAATTGGTTCTGTGGGAAGGAGCAGATGGATCAAACGGGACACATAAGTAGCAGCTTTGCTTTTTAATAAGGAAAATACACAGTGGAGGCCCCTCCCCCTCCCCCACATGCCCCAAGTCCCAGAGATGGCATTTGGAAGATACTTTTTAAATACATATACTTATCTTTACCTGGGAATGATAGTGTTCCTGAACTACACAGCAGGATGGAGACAGGAGGCTTTCTGAGCTCCAAATGAGCTAACGTTTCCTTCAAATAAAGTATCAGTGATGGGGCTGGGGAGATGGTTCAGCTGGTAAATGCCCTTGCATGCCAGCAAGGGAACTTGAGCATAAAGGAACTAAGTTCAAACCCCAGCACCCTGTAAAAGTCAGGCAATGCAACTGTAGGTGCCTGTGACCCCAACATTGTGGGGTGGAGAACCCAGAGGCTCTTGGCCAGTCAGCCTTTCCAAACAGCAAGCGTCAGATTCAGAGAGATATCCTGGCTCAAAAACCAAGGCGAAGAGTGTTATAAGAACACCATCCAACAGCTCCTCTGACCTCGGGATGCACATGCACAGGTGAATGAGTGCATTGCATACGCATGCACACACATGTGCACACACACCACACATACACATACACACAATATATGTACATACAAATACACACATGTACATGCATATACACATGTATACTTACACACACACACACACACACACACACACACACACATCAGCAACAGTTTCATGCTTTTTCTCATCTCTTATGTGACTAGCATAATACAGCCCTGAATGGCAATAGTGAAATTAGTATTTGAAATCAACTCTTCAATCTGCCTAAAGAGCAGATTTTAAAACACCATGGGAGCAAAAGAGGTGATTCACAACCCCGGGAGAGAAAACAAAGGCTGGATTCTGAGCAGGAAGTGTCCTCACCTGAACTCGTTCTCCTGCCTGGCAATTAGGGCAGGGAAGCTGGTAACTAGCCCTCCTCCGCCTCCATTACCTCCTGCTGCCACACAGACTCTGTAGCCAAGGTGGAGGGGTGGCTTGCAACCGTCTGCAGACAGTTTGTCGACTCACTGGGAGCTAACCGGGTTCTGAAAAAACAATGAGCCATTTCAACTGCACTTCAGCAAAAATGGGGCAGCGCTCTCTGCTTCTCCGTCCAAGCCTGCCCTTGAGGTGACATCATGACTGAAGGCTGAGTTTGAGCCACATGAAACCTGGCTTTTTGGTTATCCTGGGAAAACGTTGTTCCTTGGTTTTCTAAATTTTTAAAAAACCTAGCTTTGGAGTCAGACAGATCCCTTTACGTATCCTCAGTGAGGCAGCAATTTCCTGGTTTTTCATCTCTTGTTCCATTCCATAAAGCATATGATACAAACTCTTCCGTGTGTCTTGGGACCACATGAGCTGTCACGTATGAACACCTAGCACAAAGTCTGCACGTAGCGAGGTCTCCATAAACCTTAGTGACGGTGACACTTCCACATCACAATGTGTTTGGAAAAGTCTGGAGTGTTCTGAGATTAGTGTGACCCTCACCCACAGGTAGACCGGCTTTCTCACGTCTGGAGCTGTGTTATACAGAAATCCAGAAGCCCCGCATGGTGCCAAAGGAAGGAAGAGGATGATGGCAAGAGGGTAACCTGGGCTACATAGTAAATTCCGGGGCAGCTAGGGCTACAGTTGTGAGACTTTGTCTCCAACCAAACAAAAGAGAATTATAAAAGTAAGACATGGGGATGGAGAGATAGTGCGGCAACTAAGAAACCTTACTGCTGGGGGCTGGAGAGATGGCTCAGAGGATAAGAGCACTGGCTGCTCATCCAGAGGTCCCGAGTTCAATTCCCAGCAACCACATGGTGGCTCACAACCTGAGAGAGAGACCTGGTGCCTTCCTTGCCAGCAGTACATTGTATGCTTAATAAATAAATAAATCTTTAAAAAAGAAAAGAAAAGAAAAAGAAAGAAACCTTACTGCTTTAGCCCAGGTCAGTTCCTGGAACCCAAATCAGGGGGCACATCCTCCTGTAACTCCACCTCAGGTGAACCCAACACCTTCCTGCCTTCACTGGCACAAGACACATACATGATACACATACATACATACAGGTAAAAACACTTATAAAATAGGAAAAATAATGTCAATAAAAAGTAAGATCCAGGCAAAGTGGTGGTGGCACAGGCCTCAGGAGGCAGAGACAGGCAAATATATGTGAATTCGAGACCAGCCTGATCTACAGAGAGAGTTCTGCAACAGCAAGGTTACACAGAGAAAACCCTTCTTGGAAAAGAAAGAAAGAAAGAAAGAAAGAAAGAAAGAAAGACTTCTCAATAATGTCATCAATCCAGAAAAGTATAACTGTCAATATTTTGGGTGTTGCTTTAAGTAATTTTAACAGAAAATTTCCCTGTACATGATTCCTCAGGATTAATTTTATTTAATGTCTTCATTTCGCAAAACATCAAGTCCTTTTTATTTTGTTTCAAAGACATAATTGACGATAAAATTGACCTATCTGTGGGGGGGGGGGGGAGGGAAGGAGGGAGCCACATCACATCCGTGGAGATCAGAGGACAACTTTCCACGAGTCCTCATTTTCCATCATATGTAGGTAAAGTCCCTCTTGCTTTTGCTGCTACTCTGAGTACTCTCTGTTAGCTGACCTTCAAGCTACTGGGAAACTCTTCTGACTCTTCCATGCATCTTCCGTGAAACGTTGGATTCCGATGAAAGCCACTGCATCCTGCTTTTTAAATGGTTTCCTAGGGGTCAGCTCTGGTGGTTAGGCTTTTGGCAATCAGGTGCAGGTCTTGTAGCCATTACTAAAACAAGATGAAGAACAGCCCGCAACCTTACAAGGGTCCTTGTGCTGGGCATGGTGTCACACACCTGTAATCCCAACCCTCTGAAGGATGAGGAAAGGAGGATCATGGGTTCAGGGTGACATACTCCAATTTCATTAGCTAACCTTGTTTGGAGGAATGAAGCTACTTTTATATATTTTTTTAATTTTTTAATTGTTTTTATTGAGCTGTATATTTTTCTCTGCCCCCCTCCCTTCCTCTCTCCTCCCCTTCTACCCTCTCCCATGGTCCCCATGGTCCCCATGCTCCCAGTTTACTCAAGAGGAAGCTATTTTTAGCTGGGTGAGGAGGTTGCTGTTTGTTATAAATACCCTGTGCCAAAGGCTCTTGGAACTAAGTCTTTGTCCCCATTGGGCTATGTTCCCCGTGAGAAATTCCTATGCAGTTTTAGTTGCCCTTGAAAAAATTATGCTATCACCAACATAACTGGAAGTCATTTTCCCCACATCCTTGCCAGGTCCACTTATCAAGGTAACTATTTTAATTGAAGTTTCTCGATTACTAGTAAACAACCTGTCCTTCCTATTTTTTTGGTCATACAACTTACCTTGATTTATATAAGGAGAGTACAGGACCAACTAAGCACCATTCTGTGAAGAGCAGAAGAGAAAAGCCATGGCTGGCTCATGTTACACATCACAAAGACTCCTTCCCCAACCCGTCCACTCTCCAACTGCTGAAAGCTCAGCCCAGAGCCCTTCTCTCTCAGCCAACCCTCCTTCATTCCTGCCTACGTTCCTTCTGCAGGTTTTCTCCTACCCTCCAAACTGGTGCTGGAAAGTAAGAAACAGAGACAAGGCCTCCCTGCAGGCAGAGTCTCCCTTCCCAAAATTCACATACTAAAATCTCCCCGTCTGATTGTATTCGAAAGTAGATTCTTTGAAAGGTTATAGCACCCATCTAAGTAATCCTGACATTGAGGAGGAAGCAACAGGGAGACCCCTAGGACTTGCTGGCCAACTGGTCCAGCCGAACCAGCAAACTTCAGGTTCAGTGTGAGATATCTCTCTCTCTCTCTTTCTCACACACACACACACAGAGAGAGAGAGAGAGAGAGAGAGAGAGAGAGAGAGAGAGAGGGGGGGGGGGGTTAGAGGCATAGAGCTAGTTCCATCTCCTTCTGCCACAGGACAGAATAACTCATCAGGGGAAGACCCTCACCAGTACCTCACATGTGACTGAAACATGGGGGTGGTACAATTGGAAACTTTCTGTGCTTTTAAACCCCCTTCTTTTTCTTCCCAGGTGCCCCTCATTTTATGCCTGAGTACACTCTTCATCCTTTGAGCTTTGAATTTTTTCCCTTCCACAAACCAAGCAACACAACAGAACCCTGGTGGTGCAGGAGAATTGTCTGTATTCTGTCAATCATGTTTTAAATAAACGCTGATTGGCCAGGCAGGAAGTAGAGGTGGGTCAACCAGTCAGGAAGTAGAGGCAGGGCAATGAGAACAGGAGTATCCTGGGAAACAGGAAGCTCCCTCCTCATTCCTGCCCAGACCACCGAGAAGCAAGATATAACTTGCCCGTCTGAGAAAGGTACTGAGCCATGTGGCTAACATAGATAAGAATCATGGGTTAATATAAGCTACAAGAGCTAATAAGAGGACTGAGCTAATGGGCCAATCAGTTTGTAACTTATGGAGAGCTCTGTGTGATTTTCTTTGGGGCTTGCCGGCTCTGGGGTACCAGGCAGGACAGAAACCCCAACAAGCCCACCCTCATGTTACACCCTGGTAAACCAGAAGTAACAGACTGCATCTTGGTCTTCTCCTACCTGGGAAACAGACAGAACAAATCTCAGTGTTCTTACTAAGCCATAGTTGCAGTAACTACAAGTCCTTTCTCTAAGCCCCATTGGTCCCAAGGTCACACATCTCAGGGGTGGTCACTTGCCTTGCTTCTCTTCTTTGCTTCTCAAGGAACACTGCCCAAGAAAGTTCCAGAAAGAACCCAACTCCTGCTCTGCTCTGGCCCTACACTATAGGATGCTGATTTTACCAAGGTCAATGGGGATGCAGGAAGAGCTGCCCCCACTTCTTGCAGGTCTGCTTGCTTCCCCTGTGGTACACAGCCGCCAAGCCCATGCTCTAATCTTAAATGTTCCCTCCTTAATTCAGTTCTTTGGCTTCTAGCACTCATGGCTCCAAGCAGGGGGCTGGAGCCCAGCAGAACCAGGTGTGGTCTCTTCATTGTCCCTGGCATCCCTCTTTAGTTTCTCCTCTCTGGGGGAGCAGTCTCCAAAGCCACCCATACTCATTCGTTCCTGTGCAAACAAGCAACCATGCTGGTTCCCTGCACAAAAGGGACCTCTGTTTTGTGAAAGTCTTTTGACAAAACATCTTTTCAGATCCCCCTCCCCCTTTTTTTTCTTTAGAGACAGGGAGGTCTCATTCCATAGCTCAGGCTATCTCCTTGCCTCAACTTCCTTCCCAAGTGCTGGAATTACAGGTATGAATCGTGGCATCTAGCTTAGAAATATTTTTGTTTTGTTTTCTTTTGTTTGTTTTGTTGAGGCAGAGTCTCAAGTTGATGGGGAAACCTTGTTAGCCAATTATCTTTAAGAGGTGGTTCCAAGTTAAGGTGTGGCTTTCTGGGACCAGGGTGCGAGGCCCAGGTTTTCTCTCTCTCTCTCTCTCTCTCTCTCTCTCTCTCTCTCTCTCTCTCTCTGATTCCCCTGGGGCACAGCTGAGCTTGGACTTCTCATTCCTGTTTCACAAGTTTTCCCCTTATAATAAATAAAAATATAATTGTTTTATCCGTTAGCTAGCTTGGTTATTTCCCGTATCGAGCTCATTTCTACACCACGTAGCCCAGGCTGGCCTCAAACTCTCTATGTAACTAAAAATGCCTTTGTACTTCTCATCTTTCTTTCTCCAACCCCTTAGTTCTGGGGTTACAGGTGTGTACCACCACATCTAGCTAAGTGGCATATCTGTGCAGAGACTTTTCTTGAGTACTGACCCAAGGGATAGAACCATTTACTATAGCTAAGCCCTGGTTTCCGACTTTCTCCTGGACTCTGCTGTGTTTATGACCTCTGTATCCTCATCAAGTTTTATGGATTCATTTTGGACATGCCATCACGGCATCACTCGAAGACAGACCATGTCTACACATGGCACTCCACAGTCACTCTTAAGACCCTCCTCCTCATCCTGACTTTGCTCTCCATCTGAGCTTGTGTATGCAGAGAGGAGGGAGAGGAGCCAATAGCAAAAGGAATCCCATCCATCGTGGATAAGAGCCATAGGCAAGTAAGCGAGAACCAGGAGGATGGCAGAGAGGAGAGAAGGCAGGCCAGAGAGTCTGGATTCAGTGAATGATTTTACGTGAGTGACCAGTGACACAAAGGACACATAAAGTGGCCCACGGTCCACATACAAGTAGGCAGAAGCTGAATGTCCTCGACTGTATGGAGGCCACCTATCAAACTCTGATGGCATACAGATGCTGGGCTGTTTTAGACATTGCAAACAAAATACCTTCCCCTGCTCCCCCATTAGACAAGATTACGAATGAATGAAAACAGATATGAATGAACACAATGGATAAAAATATATTATATTTGATGCACCATAGTACATTTTGGTTATGTGCCCCAAGAATTCAAGTGTTAGAAATTAATTTCCAAATCCATACATTAGTGATATTTTGAGCGGGGGCCTTTGGGAGGTAATTAGTGATTCGGGGTGGGGTGTGGATGTCTGATGATGACATCTGTAGCTTCGTAAGGAAAGAAAAAGAGAAGAGCTGGCGTATGCAAGCCCCGTCTTTCCTGCATTGCCCTCTGCCACAGTACAATGTAGCAAGAACGAGGAAATTATCGCAACTGCATCTCTTCTGCAGGTTCTCCTTCCTGAAACTGCTTGTCCAAGGCAAGACTATCTTGAAGACTGGCTGGCACACAGATGCTCCCTGTGCTGACAGATAAGAGTGACAAGGTTATCTGTGATCTTGTAGGATCCCTTATGTACCACTGAGGCACTCTCTCAGACTGCTCTCGAATTATCTGCAATAATACTTCTGCCTCTGTCTCCAGAGTAAGAGGATTGCAAGTCACCAAACCAAGGCACAGCTTAGCTTTTTGGTCCAAATATAGCTATGTGTGCAGCTCAGCATGGCCTCCACCTCCCAACTCGGCTGCAGTCTCCCGAGTGCTGTGACAACAGGTGTGGGCCAATACGACATCACGAGTCACCTGAAGTTTTAAAACAGTGCTTTTCCTAAACTGTCTTCAAATTACCCATTTAATTTCTCCTTCTGTGTTGATATGGAGATAGGGAAGGAAGCGAAATGTCACTGAGTAAGTGAATGAATAAGCAAAGGAATGACTTTACAGGTGGTCAAAGTTTAATGTCAGCCCGAAAAGACAGATTTAAGGGGAGCCCATCCACATCCAACCATTCCTGTCAGCCTCCATGAGACCTTTGAGGTGCAGAATGGTGCAAAATTCTACCAGTCAGAACACTTACAGAAGCCCAGTGTTATACTCTCCCTGGAATCGTCACAGCATTCCAGAGGTGGAGCAGGAGGGCTGGGAGTTCAAGGCCAGCCTTTGTTACACAGCAAGTTTGGGGCTAGCCTATGCTATATGAGACCTTGCTGACATTGGTAAAATCAGAGTCCACTCCTTGGTTCTTAGTCTCATTAATAAAAGAATTTAAGAACAGACTCAAACAGAAGCTCCAGGGTTTTTGTTTGTTTGTTTGTTTGTTTTGAGACAGGGTCTTTCTATGTAGCCCCGTCTATCCTAAACTTGCTGTATAGATCAGGCTGGCCTCAAACTCAGAGATTCATCTGCTTTTACATCCAAAGTGCAGGGATCAAAGGTAAGTACCACCATGTCTGTCATTCCAGAGCCATATTAAATATTAAAAGAAAAACTCCAGAACAGGCAAGCTATAAATCTCAGCAACCGTGCAGAGGAGGAGAACAAAGAAGAGAAGCCACAGCATTTGAGGTCAGCCAGTACCCATGGTGTTAAACAGCCACAGGGCTGGGAGGGGGCTTTCGGCAAAGAGTGTACCTGCTCAACGTAGCAGAGAAAGACACTTGGGCTTGGCCAGCAACCAAAAGAAAAAGACAAGAGAAGAACGAAAGAATGATTACCCTTTCCGAGCCAAAAATCAGAAAAGCTGGCAAAGCCAGTCAGATCTCAAGGGAGATAGATCACGGGCTGCTGTGGGCTGAGCTGTGGTCCCATTTAAGGAGTAATTATTTCTTCTATCACTTTAGCATGGTTTAAGGGGGGGTGCTTCTCTGAGGGGTGGTCTGCTGGCCAGAGGTTTGACCTGTTCAACTGGATTAACTCTTAAGGGAAGGGAACATAGAAGGTCTCCACCCAGCGGCAGATTCCATTATTTCCTGTAACACTGTCAGAAAGAAAGAAAGAAAGAAAGAAAGAAAGAAAGAAAGAAAGAAAATTAAAAAAAAAAAAGTGTAACTTACCTGCCAAAGCAATGGTTCTCAACCTGTGGGTCATGTCCCCATAGAGGTGACATATCAGATATTTACATTACAACTCATAACAGTAGCAAAATTACATTATGAAATAGCACCCAAAATAATTTTATGGTTGGGGGCCATCACAACATAAGGGTCGCAGCACTAGGAAGATTGAGGACCACTGTGCCAAAGTGAGGTGGGGTTGATGGACCAGGTGAGCTGAGACATAAAAACCACTATGTTATCAAACTGATCGCAGAAACAGAGGCAGTAGGCAAGCTGGGAACTTTTGAGGTCCTCCAGCGTGTGACCCTGGGGATGTTCGGGTGTTTGTTGTTGAGGTAGCTGATTCCTCCAGCAGCCCTTATGCTGACCTAGTTTTCTGCAAGTTCTCCTGTGACAAGGCTTCTTTCTTCTCCTCTGGTTAGCAGCCTTCCAGGTCACAGTCATGAATATTAACCTTGTCAAGATCTGGGTTAAGAGATTTTCGAGACACTGCCAACAAGCAGTGTTCCTCAGAGCCTCTCGACAGAAACTCTGGTTTCCTTCAGATTTTATTCTTGGTGCCGCCGAAAAGAAAATGGTAGCCCAAAATACATTTCCATGCTTGAAACTGTCCAGAGGACAGAACTTGTCTCCAAACGAGAACCAGAAAGGATGCTTATGTCATCAATCCAGTGACAGCTGTTGCAGAAAATATGACAGTTGAATGTGAAGAGATGCTGATGTGTTATCGGGAGTGGAAGGGCAGGGCGGGGGAGATGCTATTTTAACATGGTCCACTTATTTAGAGAAAAATCTCCTAGCCTGGCAGGCTTGCACCTGTCTTTCAACCTTGCTGCTCACATCAGTCCTTGTTGATGTCCACCGCTGACCTTGGAGATTTATTTTAATTCTGTTATAGTTGCAATCCTAATTCTCACAGATAAGCAGAGGGGCGGTAACCTGATAGAGTGAGGAGCACATGGGTCTTCTGGTAGATCTGCTGAGCTGGTGAGAAACACCTCCTTGAAGGTCATGTGCTTGGAGGTCAGTGTTTGGGGGACAGATTCTCCCCCTTCAGTTTTTCATCCAGTCAACCTCTCTCATGATTAGCATTCACTCCCAGTGGAAAATGGAATTGACAGGTACGATCAGACCCACGAAGAAGCAAGTAATTCTCCAGCCTCCCCCAGAAACCAGACCTCTGACCATGGTATAAAGAACACCAGATATTGACAACAGGTTAATGGGAACTTCTTATACAAAGACTCTTATACTGGGACCAGAGAGATGGCTCAGTGGTTAAGAGCACTGGCTGTTGTTCCAGAAGACCCAGGTTCAATTCCCAGCACACACATGGCAGCTCAAAATTGCCTGTAACTCCAGTTCCAGGAACATACAGGCAAAATGCCAATGCATATAAAATAAAAATAAGTAAATTATATTTAAAAAGAACTCTTATTATATCTGCATGTAAATGGTGTTTTAGGACAGTGGCCCTAGCTCCAGCCCCAACAAGCTAGGCTCAGCCACCCATCCCTATATGCCAATTAAACAAATGAGAAATGTTGGCAAGCAGAGAGAAGAGGTCTAAGCAATACTTTGGGAAGCTGGTCAGGGATGGGCATAAACTTTAGGTTTAAATGGAGGAAGAACTGAAGTATGAGACAAGAGTGTGTACAATGCAGCATTCCCGGCCAAAGCACAATCTCATGGTCAGCCTCACCGTCTGGAGAACTGTTCTCATCTGACAGGAATTCTGGCTATTCCCAGAATCCAAGCTGATCACATGTTTGGGAGAGGACTGGAGACCTTAGGTGCTGTAAGAGGAGGGGAAACAGATGGAAAGAGCTGGCAGTTACATGCCTCTCTCACTCTTAGAGACTGTGGGATGGGTTTGGTAGACAGACATTCCTTGAGTGAGTTCATGCCTAAGCAGAGTCTAGCAGAAGGTTGATCCAAAGCAAAGGGGTCAGACAGAGACAGCAGAAGGCCCTAGCTGGTGTGCTAGAAGAGCAAGCACAGCTATAATCTTAGCACCCAGGAGCTGAGAGTAAGGGGATTAGGCAATCAAAGTCATCCTTGGCTACTAAGTAAGTTCGAGGCCAGCTTGGGCTCTATGAGACTCTGCCTCAAACGAAACAAAATGCAACAAATCTAATACCAATAAATAAAAATCAAATAAATAAATATTAAGGCAGAGATGCCTAGATGAATTAATACACAAAGGAGAATTTAAATCTTGGTTCTGGGCTGGGGATACATGGCTCAGTGGGTAAGAAAGCTTGCTCTGCGAACATGAGAACCTGAGTTCAAATCCCAGCACCCATGGAAAAAGCCAAGAATGCATAGCTGATCATGCCTGTCACTGTAACATTAGAGGGCAGAGATGGATGAACTGGGAGAGGTCAGTTAGTCTAGAGAAGAAATGTGAGAGGCTGTCTTAGGGAAACAAGGCAGAACCAATAGAGGAAGACACAGAAGTCCTGCTCTGGCCTCTGCATCCATACACATGGGTAAACATACCTGCATACTTGTATGCATATACCACACACACACACACACACACACACACACACACACACACACTCCTCTTATTCTATGGGGAAGTAGGATAAAGAACCCAGGAAGTGTAGTTACTTTTTAGGCTAACACAGTAAGCTTGGAGACTATCCAATAGCCTAAGGCAAGATCTGTTTGGCTTACAGATGGTGGTTGGTCGATGATTCTTGTAACAAACTGGAGAACAAAGGCCTGTGACCGGTCTGTCCAGGTGGACTGACGGGCTGACTTCTATCTTCCTGCGGTGTGGGTTTAGTTGATGGAAGCTCTACAAAAGGACCAAAAGTCACTGCTTCTCTGCTGAGTGCAAACTTCGGGCAGGTAAGGGAATATTACAGAGTACCCCTTTCCAGGAAGGAGGGAGAGAAGGACAGAGACCAGGGAAGGTCAGAGAAACTTCTGTTTGAGGCAGTTTTTAAAGCTTCTCATTCTATTTAGATCAAATTGCTCAGGATAGGGACTGGAGCATAGCTCAGTGGTAGAGAGCTTGCCCAACAAGCACAGGGCCCAAGGTCAGCTCCCAAGTCCTGCATAATTAGAAAAGCATATAATTAAAATGAGGAGGAAATTTAGACTTCCATATGTAGTTCAGTGTGTGCTTAGTATGCACAAAGTCCTGGGCTCAACCTCTAGCACCAAAATAAAGGAAGAAGAGGAAGAGAGGAGGAAGAGAAAGAAGAAGAAAAGAGGAGGAAGGGGTGAGGATGTGGCCCACTATAGTGGTCAGTGGCAGAGAACTTTATTAGCATACAACACCCACCCATGGCTTAGGTTTAATTCCCACAGGTGCCCCCAAACAAACAAGCAAGAAACAAACAAACAAACACACACACACACACACACAACCCAATCCCAACACCCAAGATGTGAGGGCAGCAGGATGGTGAATTCAAATGAGGCTCCGAAAAGAAAAAAAAAATAACAGGTATGCTGGCTATTTTTTTGTCACCGTAACACTGTATAAGGTGAGGACACGACTGATTTATAGTATGGTTGGGGGAGGGGTTTCTCTTTATAGCTCTTCCAGTCACAGTCTGTCACTGAGGGAAGTCAGGACAGGAACCTGGAAGCAGGAACCAAATCAGAGACCAGGGAAGAGTGCTGTTTCTTGGCTTGTTCCAAATGGCTGATTTAGAACCTGCCCCAGGATGACACCAGACAATATAACAATCATTCATTTAAAAAATGCCCGACAGATTTGTCTCCTGGCCATCTGGTAGAGGCATTTTCTTAATTGAGGTTCCTTTTCCCAGGTGACCCCAGCTTTTGTCTGTCAGGTCCAAAGGAAAGTCCAATTCCCCAGATTCAAAAGGAAGGCCTGGGCTTTACAGGAGTACTTCTGGTTAGGTAAAAGCCAGTATTCGCCAGGAACTTGGGAAGCCCATTTTCTTCTACCAAAAGAAGTTATTTCCCTTATCATTGGCAGAAGGGACGAATGGCTACCGGTGGTGCCTATTAGCACACCCAAGCACTTGCAGGCCTCCAGGGTCCTCAGTATCAGAAGTATCCGTTACACATTCCTATATCCATGCCAGCTAGCATCCTACCTCCTCTCCCACCCTACACTCCCTCCAGCTCCCAGGCATGGGCTCCCCAGCTACTCATTCTCCTTATAGCCCTGCTATAGTCAGATACATTCTCTATTCTCTTTCCCTCTAATTCTCTGCTCTGCTCCTGCTTCTCTCCTGCCCAGGTTCAGTCCACTTTCTCTCTGCACTGGGCTCTTTCAGATGCCTCTGGCTGTTCCCTGATCAAAGGGACCATGAAATGCTAAGTCCCTCCCTACTCCTTCCTGTGTGCCTTCTCTATCCATATTCCTATGGATATTCATATCCATTCTCTATGGGTTATTCTGGTTGGCAATTCAGTTGCTCCACCCCCTGATTCAAGGTTATCTTTATTAACACAGTCTTGGGGTGTCACAGTATGATCAAATATCCCAATAGAGAGTGGATGATATCTTGAATGAATGTGTACTATAGACATGGGCACAACCACATCAAGGAACCCAGTGCCTTAGAAACATGCAATAGCGGAACCTCCCCCTAGGTCATGCCCAGAAAAAGGCAAAACATTCCTCTGGTCCAAGAATTGATGCTGAGGAACTTTTAACCATTAGCCAAAAGCAGTAAGCTCAGACGTATCAATTGAGGACCTTTCCTCCTCGAGGATGCCAGCAGCCTGAGGCGGCTCCCTACAGAGACTTTCTATAGACTGTCTAACCCTTGGTGGTACTGTATACAATAAATGCACTGAGCCGCGGGGCTGCTGGTGGTGTGCCTCCATCAGAGCGGACAACCCATCCATTCCCAGCTTGTCTCTGTTTACTTCTGCTGTGTCTTCATTCCCTGCTGCCCCAATAGGTTCATTCTCTAAACTGTGCAGGCCGTGGCGCCCAGAGAAATTCAGGTGGTGTTTAAGAACAGACGGGCCGTGGGAAACGATGGCACTTGTACTAATATTCATGAAATTATTGCCCAAGAAGATGAGTATATGACAATAGTTTAACAGCTGCCTTCAGGAGTTTCCTCCAAACTGACATATCCAGGAAAAGGCTGTTCCTTATCGGGAAAGGGCTTGCTCGCCCAAGGAAAGAACTGGCCTGATAGAAAACAGCTTATTCAGGGAAACCTTTGTCCTACTGTTCCCAACAAACCTACGTCATTCACCAGGCCCGGCATCATTGATTCCCAGTGTTGTAAATCAGCCTATGAGTGGCTCAGCCGTCAAGAGTGCTGACTGGTCTTGTAGAGGACCAGAGTTCAGTTCCCAACAACCACAGTGACAACTCAAAACTGCCTGTAACTCAGGTTCCAGGGGATCCAGTGACCTCTTCTGGACTCCATGGTGTAGCTCACACATATATATTCCCTACTCACACATATATATTCCCTACGCGCGCGCGCACACGCATGTGGCATACCACCTCGTCCCGCAAGGATGACACGCGACACACCGGAGCTCTTCTCACTCCAGTTTATTGCCTCTAATAACATACCCCAGCTGCCATACCCCCGTGGCACATTCATTCCTGTCAGCTGAGTGCATGGAAGACACCTTCTCCCTCGTGCACCCCTTTGGCTTCCCTAGCAGCTCAGCTGATCCTGCTTCTGCTCTGAAGGAGCCCCGCTTAAACCGTGTTTTAGGGAATTTGGGTGTTGTCAATCTGTCTGGCTACTTCCTGCTGAGCTGGGACGTTGCATTCTTAAAGGTATACAATCTACTGCCATTTTCCATTCGTGCTCAGACTCGGAGGTCGCAGCCACTGGGGAGAGGCGGAGACTCCACTTCCCCACCAAGCTGTAAGGTGGAGGCGTGGCAGGGCGGAGCAGCCTGCCCAGACCCTGGTCCCGGGCTGGGACCCAGGTTCAGGCCAACAGATCTTTTTTTTTAATTAATTAATTTATTTATTAAAGATTTCTGCCTCCTCCCCGCCACCGCCTCCCATTTCCCTCCCCCTCCCCCGATTAAGTCCCCCTCCCTCATTAGCTCGAAGAGCAACCAGGGTTCCCTGACCTATGGGAAGTCCAAGGACCACCCACCTCCATCCAGGTCTAGTAAGGTGAGCATCCAAACTGCCTAGGCTCCCACAAAGCCAGTACGTGCAGTAGGATCAAAAACCTATTGCCATTGTTCTCAGTAGTCCTCATTGTCTGCTATGTTCAGCAACCCCGGTTTTATCCCATGCTTTTTCAGACCCAGGCCAGCTGGCCTTAGTGTGCTGTGCTTCTATGCCCTGAGGCAGGTCCCGGGTGTTTGCAGCTTCAAAGATCCTCAGTGCTGCTTGGCCTTGGAGCTGCCTGGAGCTCCTTGGCCTTGGAGCCTCAGCTGCTCACACTCCACTGCAAACTCAGGTGGTATCGGTAATTCAAACCACATGAATATAACTCCCTTCCTTAGCATACCTTGTTCAGTGGCAAAATTCAGATCTCTACCAGGCTTATCCCAGGATGACACATTAAGATCGCCAGAGACGGCAAACCAAAGAGCAATTGTGTCACATTTAGCCAAAAACCTCTCCAAAGCGCTCCGTAACAGCTCCTTAGGAGCCAGAAAAATCAGGTGTGATGTTGAAGCGCCCATTCTAAAATCCCATTCTTCCTTTTAGTTTCACTTTCAACCATCCACTTTAGTCGTGGCTCTCACTTTGATCTGTCCGCTATAGTCGCGGCCCTATTACCCCCACTCTCCCTTCTTCTACCAGCGAGAGCGGAAAACCCGCTTTTTGTCGCGGATCCCCAATCTTTACCTTGAGGATTATCCGGTGCACCCCCTGACTGCAGCAAGTTCTGGGCTCCACGGAGAGAGGTTTGGAGGTTCCCCATACGCGCCACCAACTGTGGTGTACCACCTCGTCCCAGAAAGATGACGCGTGACACACCGGAGCTCTTCTCACTGCAGTTTATTCCAGGACTTTATTCACTTTCTCTCTTTTCCCCTCTCTCTCTGGGCAAACCTCTCCCAGCCCTTAAGTAGGCATGGGCTGCCAATCCCGGATTGCCAGGTGGGCATTGCCCATAGGTCCACACATATGCAAACAGCTGATAATCATTGTGTGATTATAGCATAGGTCAGGTCTTAGCCTTAATCAGATGTGGCACACATGAAAATAATTTAAATTTTTAAATTCTTTTTTAAAAAGAAAATCAGCCTGTGGCCACTTGAGTCTAATCCAGTGGTTCTCAACTTTCCCAACACTGTAACTCTTTAATACAGTTCCTCATGTTGTGATGACCCCTTAACCATAGAATTATTTTCATTGCCACTTTATAACTATAATTTTGCTACTCTTAGGAACTGTAATGTAAATATCTGTGTTTTTCAATGGTCTTAGGTGACCCCTGTAAAAGGATCGATCTCCCAGGGGTCACAACCTACAGGTTGAGGACTGCTGGTCGAATTCCATGTCAATGATCTTCCTTGAAATCTTACTTCTAATTCATTATCAGTTATTTGTTAAGGGTCTGTCCTTCCCTTGTTCCTTCATTCCTTCCTCCCATTCTTTCTCTTCCTTCTCTGCAGGAAACTGAACCTGGATTATTATGCATGCCAGGCAAGCAAGAGCTTTGCCCCTGAGTAATATTCTCAGCCGAGGGTTTTGTTATTCTTTGCTACAACAAATCTAACAAAATTAGCTTTGGGGGGAGTCAACAGTCAATAACAAGACAGAAAACAGCTAATATTTATTGAGTGCTGTGTAGCTGCTCATTATGTGTCAACTGTTCTAGGCTGTGATTCAGTTTATAGGAAACACATTGGCTGGGAGCCAGGGGTAAGCGGTGCTGAGATTGAGAATTGAGAGAGCACACTTGCTCTGCTTGTTCTGATTTCTAAGAGCCACGGTGACACAGAAAGTAGGGCTAGTGGGACACAAAGTTTGCCTAAGTTTTTGCTTGTTTGTTTTATTTTTGTTTTCTGAGACAGGATCTTACTCTATAGCTTAGGCTAACTTGGAACTCACTATGTAGCCTAGGCTGGTATTGAATTCTTGGTAACTGTCTGTCTCAGTATCCAAATTCTGGGATTATAGATGAGAGGCGCCATGCCCGGCTTGCTTAAGTATTAAAGGACTAAACCTAGCAGCTGGGCAGTGGTGGCACACACCTGTAATGCTAAACCGGGTGGTGGTATAAGCCTTTAATCCCAGCACTTGGGAGGCAGAGGCAGGCAGATCTCTGTGAGTTTGAGGCCATCCTGGTCTACAAAGCTATTTCCAGGACAGCCTGGACTACACAGAGAAATTCTGTCTCCAAAAAACAAAACAAAAAGGGGACTAAACATAGCAAGATATTAAGGTATTAAGACTTTATAAACGCTGCCACTACTGTGTGCACCCGACCTCCACAAATGTAATGTTGGTTGGGAGGCGTGGGTGTGGGGGAAAAATCTTCCTTGCCACTTCTTCCTTCTGCACAAGCCTCACTCCATTTGGACGGTGGATTATGTGAACATTATTTTTTTTCTGTAATTTTAGAGAATCTTTGTTCAAAAACATTGATGTGAGTTGAACTGTTTCTCTCAAGAAATCTTAATACCCAGGACCTCAGGATGAGATTATTTGGAAACAAGTTTTTTTTCTTTTTCTTTCTTTCTTTCTTTCTTTCTTTCTTTCTTTCTTTTTTTTAAAAGAAGTTACTGAGGGTCTCTGTGAGTTCGAGGCCAGCCTGATCTACAGAGTAAGTTCTAGACAGGCTCCAAAGCTATGAAGAAACTCTGTCTTGAAAAAAAAAGAAGAACTAGAAGTTGTTCCTGAAATTAAGTTCCAATCCAAAAATGACAAAAAGAAATTTAGATATAGAAACAGATTCACACAGAGAGAAAGCATTGCTGTGTAGACATGTATAGAGAAACCAGTTATGTGACTGGAGCGAAGCGTTTAAAAGAACAGCAAGCCCTCGTAAGAGATGAGAGGCAAGAAGTAACTTCACAGCTGTCTTCTGACCCCCACATATGTGTTGTGGCATGAACCCTTTGCCACACATCATGCACACACATATCACACGCAATAAATAATAATAACAGTAATCATAATAAATATAATGAAGAAATTAAAGAGAAAGAAAGATTCAAATTAGGTCAATACAAACTATACCTATTAACATGAAGTAATATTCTGGAATTCTTCATTTTCCTGTCATTCATTTCCAGACATGATTTTTGGTGAAATGTTTTAAATATTTAGTGACAGACAGCCGTTTGAACCTTTAGCTTAGCGATTCTCTTTGACTTCTCAGGAGAGGCTTTACTGTATGAGATCATTGTTGAGCACAGTAGTACATGACTGTAATCATCACATGGAGGCAGACAGACAAGAAGTTCACAAGGTGAAGGCCAGTCTAGTCTACATAGAAAGTTCCAGACTGGACAGGGCTATCGAGAGAGAGAGACCCTGTCTCAATAAACAAGACATCTAGAACAGACAAGACAAAAAGATTATCCATGACACATCATACCTGATGCATTTTGTGAGCCACTGGAGAGATTTGCAAAGATGACTTAAATTACATAGCACTTCTGTTTTTGTACGAACCCCAGTTTAATATGCAATTTCATAACATTTGTGTGATCCAGCTCCAAATGTTATCCTGGGTTTACTCTTAGAAAAGCAACAGGATCATCAAAGGGTTAATTTGAAGAACACGGAGGGGATCTCTCTCTCTCTCTCTCTCTCTCTCTCTTTCTCTTTCTTCTTCAGAAACACATAATAAACAAGGTCTTGCTAGGTAGCCCAGCCTAGACTAGAACTCACCATATAGTCCAGACTGGCCTTGAATTCATAACCCTGTTGCCTCTGCAACTGGGATTACAGGCGGGGGACAGGGATGGAACCAATCCTCTCTCGACCTGCCATTCTCCTCCCCCACCCCACCTCCCACTCCACTATTGTAATTAGCTTCCTAAATACAGACACGAACACCACGTCCACACAGCTTGCTTTTCATCTGAACTTTTACAAAGGGATTAAAAGAGAATCTCACAGTGTCCTAGGACAGGGTGGAGTGTGAGCTCAAGAGGTAGATTTATCGAGTATTGATGTACTTAATGACAAAGCAGCTTGGCTTCATAAAGAGGTTATCAGGGAACAGGTTGAGAGACTGTACCTTTCTTATTGAAAGTATTTGCTGAGTCTGGGTGTGGGGGTGCACACCTGTAATGCTAGCACTAAGTAAGCAGAGCAAGAGAATCATGAGGTCAAAGCTAGCCTGGGCTACAAAAAAGGTCCTGGCCAACCCAAGCATACAGGAGACTCTCTCTCATCAAATCAAATGGATCAAACAACAACATCAAAGAAAAAAACTGACAATGTATATGCAATTATACAGAGCACACATTAGTCACATTGCAGATAATATCCACTTGAAAGGAAGAACTCACACCTCGGAAAGCAGAATTAAAATCTGAAGAGAGGGTCAGCAAGATGACTCAGTAGGTAACAGCTTGCTGCCAAGCCTGATGACTCAAGTTCAACCCCCAAACCTATTTCCACTCAAATGCTGGGACGTGTATTTTCCCCCTGACAGAGAAATACTAAAAATTTAAAGATAAAATAATCTGAAGATAATGCAACAAATTAGATATATAAATCAGGCCTAACAATATAGAATCTACTAAAAGCTGGGTATGGTGACACATAGCCATAATTCCATTGGTTGAAGGTGGAGGCAAGAGAATTGGAAATTCTAAGCTATCTTTAATACATATGGACTTTAAGGCCATCCTGGGCTACACAAAACTCTGTCTCAAAAATTAAATATACCTAGACCTGGTCATGGTGGCACGAGCCCTTAATCCCAGTACCCAGGAGGAAGAAGCAGGCAGATCACTTATAATGAGACCTCCTTCAAAAAAAAAAAAAAAATTAAGCCGGATGTGGTGGCACGTGCTTTTAATCCCCAGTATTTGGGAAGCAGAGTCAGATGGATCTCTTTTAGTTCAAGGCCATCCTGGTCTACAGAGCGAGTTCCAGGACAGGCAAGACTAGGTAGAGAGACCCATCTCTCAAGATAAATAAAAGTCTCTCTCAATTAATTTCTGCAGCAAAATGCCTAAGTAGAAGGTAGTAAAGATGCAGAAAAGATTTATAGCCTTAGAAGCCAGATCACCTGTAGGAAACACAACACCAAACTCATCTAACAACTTAATGCCCTCCCAAAACAATGGCAATCAGCATCTGGCTTCTCTGGCTTTGTCCCGTGCCTGTTTAGGTGTTATTTGGGCCACTGGAGTCTAATAGGCACATTGTTCAATGAACATCCAGAGGGAAGCAAATCAAGATGTGATACTGGGATCACATCACCCAAGGCCCCGACTGGAAATGCTTCCTATGTTTAAGAGTCAAAGGAGCCATGGTTGATGTCTTCAAATATTTGTAAATCTCTTACTAAGAGGCAAACAAATTCATGTGCAAAATTGCCACAGGGTACAACCAGCAGCCCACTGGGACCAGAGGGAGGCTGGTTTTGCCTCCAAACAAAAAGATCTTTCTAGAGCTGCCAGGCATGGAACAAGCTGTCCCTCTGCCCTGAAGCGTTTTGAGCTAGTATGAATGCCCCTGACTGAAGAAATCTGGCTGTCCCTCGCAATGACCTACTTAATATTCACCCGTTACTTTCTGTCTTTCCACACCTCGGTTTTACTCAGTGGTGAAAAGATGACCCAGCGAGAGCCTCGGATCTTGGGAGAAATTCTCTGCTGGCCCAGTTGGGTGAGTTATTGGTTTTCTACAGCAGGAACTGATGTAGCCAGTGGCTACTGTCCCCTTTATTTGGCCAAGAATGAAGATGTGATGCTACAGATGGCAGAAGGCATCTTCCCAGAAGGAAGAAAGAACCAAGGAGGCCAATGCTGACATCACTGAGTGGCTTCACCCAACCAACAACCTCTTCCCTTCAAATGCCTTCCTGGGTAAGAAAACTACTGCCCTGTTGGTTTGAGTCACTGTGCTCAAATATTCTGTTATGTCAAAGCAAGCACATCAGTCACTAACCCAGGAAAGCAAAATGCAAAGGGCCAAAGGCGACCGACTAGATTAACTTTAGAGCCTCAGATCTTGAGATACTGTAACTCATCCTCTATACTGAATCCCCTATACTGAGCCAGCAAGTATCTTCCAAGCACCCACTCTGGAAACGGTAGTGAGCTAATAATGCTAATCCCTTTCTTGCAGTTGCCCATTATGAAAGCCTCTTACTCTTGACTGAGTTCAGGAGGATTCTAGAAAACCACAGTGACGTCAGTGTGAGGCAAGGTGACTGTACTTGTGGGTGAGGCTTTTCATTTTGCTTTTCAGTACTGTACACTGGAGGAGAAGAAGCCACTGTCCTGAACTTCCTGCCCTGTCTTACCAGGAACATGACCTTCCTGTGAAATTTGAAGCAGGGACAGGAACCACTTCCCCAGGAGAGGAGCTAAAACCTCTGGAAACATATCTGGGAAGGCTACTTCACATTTCAGGAACTCTGGTGAAGGGTTTAGGCTGAATAGAGCATCCTTTGTAAGCCAGGGACTATTTCTCAGCACAGTTAGAGCCCGTGCACCCTCATCACTAGGATAGTGCACACTAGGCCAGCCAATAAATAGTTTTCAAGCCTGGACAGGTGGCTCACGCTTCTGATGCGAGAGTCGGGAAACTAAAGCAAGAGGGCAACAAGTTCAAAGACAGCCTAAGCTTATAGTGAGGCCCGAAGTCAACAAATAGATTTTCAGATTGTGAACTGCAACCCACTAGTGAGTCATGAAGTCGACTTAATGTGGGTTGCAAATATTATTTTAAGGTGTGTGCCTTTCATTTATGTTACATTTGTTTAACTCTGTGAACCTGTGATAATTTCCCTGTCTGGATCACCTGGTGGTCTAATAAAGATCTAAACAGTCAATAGCAAGGCAGGAGAAAGGATGGGGGGGGGGGGCTGGCAGGCAGAGAGAATATACAGGAGAAAACTGGGAAAAGGGGTTCAGAGTAGTAGCCCAAGAAAGAGGAGGACACAAGGGGCCGGTCACCCAGCTACACAGCAATTCACAGAGTAAGAGTAAGATTTAAAACAGGAAAAGGGAAAAGCACAGAGGCCAAAGGTAGATGGAATAATATAAGTTAAGGAAAGCAGGCAAGAAACAAGCCAAGCTAAGGCCAGACGTTTATAAATATGAATCACCGTGTGTGATTCATTTGGGAGCTGGGTGGCGGGCCCCTCAAAAGAGTCCAAAGAGCACAACATCATATTACTACAAATGTGTTTCCAATGGTATTTAATTTAGAATGAAATTAAACCATCTTAGGACGAAAGTATCATGTACCCACAGTGATGTCATTATGATTTGAATTGTGAATGAGGGGTTTTTTGGTTTTTTAATCTTATAGTTTTGTTGTTTTCCATTATTGGGGATTGATTGTCGGCCTTTGAGTATGATAAACCCTCCACTGAGCAGTGTGAAATATATTTCTTCTGGGCTGGCAAGATGGTTCAATGGGTAAATGCATTTATCACTATGCCTGAAAACCCGAGTTCAATCTCTGGAACCCATATGGTGGGAGGAGAGAACCACAAGTTGTCTTCCAACCTCCATGTGCATGACTCTTTCTACATAAGTACATACAAAAAATGTAATAAAAATAAATTAATTAAAAATATATTTCTTCCAATAAGTCAGGATCAAAATGCTTGAAAGCCACTGTTTATATCTCTCTCTGCCTAGATAAACACTTCATTTTAATAATAAAGTTTTCTGGATACTTTGTATCCTTTTTCATTTTTTTGATAGCACTCACAGGAAGCAAACTGATACAAGGCCTATCCGATATTAGTTAAAGAATGGACTCTTGATCTTGGGATGAATGTTCTGGTTTTCCGTGGTTCTTTTCTTCATACAGAAGTTCATCCATTATCAGGGGAGAGAATTCTTGGCTCCACTGGTCATCATTGTCTTCTTTGGCATTGGTTGGTAGTGATGTATTTCTGCAACGTTCTCTGCTCTCATTGATTCCAACATTTCCATCTGATGTGATGTTAAACTATTTTTTTTAGTTTAGTCTCTGGTGTTTGTTAAACTATTTTTTTTTTCTGCACATGTCCAAGGGCTTCAGTCTTCCTGGCTTTTTTTTCCCCTCACTTAGGCAGGTCAAAGACCTTGGCTGACTTGCTTTTCTCTTCCCAAATGCTTGCAGAAGCTCTGGTATAAGAACATTGCTTTTAGAACCTGCAGATAGATGCCAGCCCTAGTGGGAAGGATTCTGAAGACGCGGAAGTGGAGAGTTCTGCTTGAAAACACCCTACTCCTAAGGAACTGTAACATGTGTTATCACAACTGGAACCCTCCACGAAACCAAGAGCAGCCCAGACCCTCCTAGCAGACCTGTTTGGGCATAGAGGGATCACTGGTATCCCAGGATGGGTAATACTGCTTGTGTCCATGTAATCTAAGGCACGAAAACTATCATTATCTCCCAGGGAAGCCCAGGGAAGTTATTTCTGATGAAACAAAACAAAACGAAAACCAAGTCAGGAATAAAAGCTAACAGCTTCCAACAGCGAGTCAGCATTCGCCAGCCCATCCCATGGTGTATAATGCATTCAACCCCGAGGACACTTCGACTGCTACATTGCCCTCCTCCTGTGGACTCTAGTGACATTTCATTTGTATTCTAATAAATAAAGTTTGCCTGAAGATCAGAGAGTAAAACGGCCTCACTGGTCAGCCTTACAGACCAGGCAGTGGTGACACACACCTTTAATCCCAGTAGCCATGCTAGTTTGCCATAGAAACTGGGCGGTAGTGGTGCACTCCTTTAATCCCAGCCCAAGAGAGGAATAGAAGATGGGAGGAGACAGCTCTCAGACACAGTCTAATTCTGAGGTTCCTGGAGGCAGGATCACCATTTTGGACAGAGGTAGAGATAAGAACCAGTGGCTCACAGCTTTGTTTTTCTGACCTTCAGGTTGAACCCCAGTTTCTGTCTCGGGGCTTTCATTCATTGTGCTCTAGCGGGCCAAGCTTGAGACCAGTGCTGACCTTCTACTGTCTCTTATCTTCTGATTTTCTTCCCTTTAGTAGTGCCTGGTCACATTTACAGAACACAGACTAGGTTTCCTTGCCTCCCAAGCACTGTACTTACATATTTTCACACAGTCTCATTGGCATAATGTTATTTACCTTCTCTGAGAGATGAAGATAAGATTTTGGAAAGTTTCTGTGGTCCGTCTAAGCTCATATCACCAGTTGCTGTAGTGAGAGCAGTGGTCAGAGTATAGACTCGTGCTCCAGAGGCTGTGGCTAGAACTCAGTGGCGGATGACTTGCTTGGTATGAGGGAGGACCTGGGTGTGAGTCCCAACCCTTGCCACCTTCAACTCTGACATCCTGCTCCAACCAAGGTAAAAAAAAAAATTATCTTTTAAAGAAAATATAAACAAGGGGTTGGAGAGATGGCTCAGTGGTTAAGAGCAGAGGTTGCTCTTCCAAAGGGCCTGAGTTCAATTCCCAGTACCCACATGGCAGTTCACAAATGTTTGTAACTTCAGTTCCAGGGAATCCACCACCCTCACACGGATAGACATGCAGGCCAAACACCAATGCATGTAAAATTTAAAAAATAAAATAAAAATTAATATATATATATATTAATATATTCATGTAAGGCTGTTGGCTCACACCTGGAATCCCAATACTTAGGAAGTGCAAACAGGAGGGTCGTCAGAGGTTCGGTACCAACCTGGATTACAGAGTGAGACTATCTTACAAAACAAATAAGAAAACAACAACAGAAAGAGGACTACTTTTTAGGAAGGTGTTTGGGCATAGCTCTGTATCCTATAAGTTACAGGGTCCCTCACACCGAAACAGCACATCTTAGGGCCTTAGAGAGGAAACAAATACGTAGTAGAGCAGCAGGATTCTCGTCATATCTGGCTGTTAATCAGAGGACTGCATCCAGAAAAAGACCAGCCCCACACTGAGATGTGTGAAGATGCGGTCAAGATCAACCCATGAAGATTCAAGTTGTAGATCAGCTTTGAGGCCCTGATGACAAAGCATCATCCTTAGGTGTAAAAGGGGGATTTTTTTTTTTTTGATGGCCAAGAGGATCTACTGAGGGCTGGAGAGATGGTTTTGTGGTTAAGAGCACTGGTTGTCATACAGAGAACCTGAGTTCAATTCCCAGCATCCACATGGTAGCTTCCACTTCTGTAACTCTACATCCACATCTGTAACTCCAGTTCCAGGCAAGCCAACAACCTTCTTCTGACTTCCATAGCATGTGGTACACATAATACATGCAGGAAAAACATTCAAACACATAAAATTAAATCAATCAATCAATCAAAGTGATACTATGGAGCAAATGCCCAAGCCCACCTCTTCTTGCAAGTGGAGGAAGAAAGGAACGGGTAGCATTCCTACAGAGAGAGTTTTCATCTGCTGCTCCCTGAGGGTAACTGTTATGAGAGACAGAGAAAAAGGTGGGGAGGGAAGGGAGAAGGCTACATGACTAGATTTGAGGGAGCCAGAAGGACAGCAGGATCTGAGACCTGCCTTCTGCTTCTATAAACAGAACATGCACAGCATCTCAGGAGCCTAGGAGAATAGGAAACTGTAGGTTTGTAGGTTTGGGGCCATGGAAAACAGGTGCATTATGGGGTTCCAGAAGTCTGATGTAGAGCTCTTGGCTTCTCAAAACCTTCAAGGGGCATGCAGGAGTATGGTGCCTCCTTGGATACTGGAAAAGAAGAGAACTACTGTCAATGTGCCCTGGGCCATCAATCAGACCTGGGGTCGGCACAGGTGACCAGAGACATCAGCACCACAGACAGGGGAAGCACCATATCCCAAAGCCACAATGGAATCACGGGAGATAAGCTCTCAAGAAGACCAAGGGGAGGAGTCCAGGCCAACCCTTGGCAGTGGTCAGTGTGGTCCAGCAGTCACAGTGAGGCCCATCATCCATCCCAGAGTCATGTAAACTGCACACATCCTGTAAGTAGGACTCCATTTGGAGAGCTGACAGGAGAAGAAGTTTAGAAAACCTTCTTCAGGGATTGTGTGGAGGGGAGTGAGCGCATTAGAATGAACAGTCAACTAATGCATGGTTGGTTCTCTCTATTGCCATCCAAGCTCTTAATCCCCAAACTCCAGGTGCTGACTCTGTAACCCTGGGTTCTGACTAGTTTTAAATTTTTATTTGTTTATTTTGAGGCAAGGTTTTATGTGACTCAAGTTTGATCACGTAGGGGCTGGGGAGACAGCTCAATTGGTGAAGTGCTTACCACCCAAGCATCAGAACTTGAGTCTGATCCCCAGCATGCACATAAAAAGCAGGAGTAGCAGCGTGCCCTTTGATCCCAGCACTGGGGAGGTGGTGATGGGAGGAAGGAACACTGGGACTCACTGTTCAGCCAGAGAATCTAACCAGCAAGTCCCCCATCCAAGTGAGAGACCCCATCTCAAAAAACAAGATAGACAGCTACTGAGATTGACCTTTGACTACTACATATGCTTGCATACAGAGCACTCATATTCGGCATACATGGGCACTTGTACTCACTATAAACACGCACACACATACATGCTCTGTAGCCAAGAATGGGTGTGAATTTCTGATCCTCCTGCTTCTACCTTCACAGTCCTGGGATAACAGGCCTGTACTTCCATACCTAGTTTATGTGATGCTGGGCACTGAACCCTGGGATCCATGCATGTTAGGCAAGCATTCTACAAACAGAGCTACCCCTCCTATGGTAGAGACTGTGTCTTGAAAGAGAGGACTGAGTTAAAACACAATCTGTAGGATGGGTTTCTATCCATTCTGACAGTGTCCTTCAAAGAAGAAATTCAGGTCCACAGAGATGTCTGGGATGTGTTCACTGAGGAAAGACCATGTAAGGACACAAGAGGAAGGAAGGCAGCCATCTGCAAGTTACGGCTGTGGGCCTTGGCCGAAACTAAACCTGCCCACACCTGATCTTGGAAGTCTACCTCCAACACTGTGAAAACAAACAACCATTGTTTGAGGGTCGTTCTATGGCTCTTTCACAATAGCTGCACAGACTGCACAGCCTCCTGCCCCATTTCTTCAAGTCTCTCTTTATGCTAAGAGAACCAAACCACTTAGAAGAAAAAGAAATAAGTTGTCTTTACTTGAACTTGTTCAAATCATTTCCAAAATATATTTTAGAATTAAACATAATAATTTTAGAGGTTGGACGTGGTGGTAGACCCATATGATCACAGGATGGTATGAAAGTTCCAGACCTACTTGGGCTGTGTAAGACTCTATAAAACAAAAAACAACACAACAACCCCCCATAACAACAAAAACAAACCAACAAAACCCCAACTGACTGACTAAGCAAATGAAATAAAAATAAAACAAAAGCATCCAAAATTGTCCTTAGATGCTTTCCCCTATGGTCCACTTGCTCCTTTTCTGGTCCATGAGCCAATTACTCATTAGATTAAAGACAGAGATGCAGAACTTTCTCATGCAATTTGTCCCCTCGACAGGAACATTCTTTGAGCGGAAATGGCCAAACACATCGGGGCCTTGATTAGGGCCACCCCCTGTCTTTGTTCAGGTTGGTGCCTTTCTCCTCATTGTAAATAGGACTATTAGGGCCTTAGCTAGTTGCCTCATTCAAGCTGAACTGCACAGAACCAACCACTGCCTCTACCCAGGAACACAGAGCCTGGACTCTGTGTGTGCCCGCGACTGGGCCATTTCTATCTGGCCCCTGAAAAAAAGCTTCGCCAAGTCTTCCACAGTTGCAGCTGATTAGGCACAATTTCCCAGTCTTTGTGCTTCCCTTCTGACTCACTTAATTCACCACAGGCCGTTTCTGACAAGCGCTAGGATCAAGACCAAAGTGTTTTGATGTCTGAAGAGTTTCTGAGGCGGGACTCAAGAAGAGCTCCATACAATCAAAGGTTGAGGGGGAGGGAGACACTCTCTTTAGTGGTGTAGCCACTGGTGAGGTGCCAGCTCTTATGCAGGTTTCTTTAAACAGCCCTAATGAAACTCCCGGGACACACACACAAGGCAGGTGGCAAAGGGGCCAGTGAGGAGGGCATGAGTCAGAAGGAGTGAGTGGCACAGGAGAGGGCAAGGAGGCCGTGACTCAAAGACATTATGTGCATGTATGAAAATGTCAGAATGAAAGCCATTATTATACATGATTAGTATGTGCTAATAAAAACGTTCTTTATAAAGGAGAGTTCTGAAGCCTTTGCTCCTTCCCCACAGAACAAGGTTCCCACCGCTGCAGACGGACCGAAACGCAGGAAGCTGGGTCTTGACTTTGAGGAATTTTCTGGGTGGTCAGAGTCACTCTTCTCATCAACCGTGAGCTGCAGATCATGATCTGCAAAGCGAGGCTACACTGATGTAGCTTGAGGCTCCCTGGAGACAGGCAAATACGAGCAAGCAATGGACTTTTGCTCAGAACATGTCAAGTCAATAAAGACGGTGGCAGGACACTTGGAGGGTTATCATGCCGAGGTGCTTTTTGGAGTGGCAGGAAAGCAGGTCACCCGAGGTTCACCCACGCAGCTGCTTCCGTCTCCTTTCTAAACTTATCTTTTTTCCAAAGATTCCCATATTTGAGCCCATGATAGGAACTGATATGTCCCTTTTTTATTTAAATTTTTTTGGAAATAATTTTAATCTTTAGTCCCAAAGTTAACTTCTCCTTTTTCTCCTCCTCCTTCTTTAGTGAGATGCTATTTTTAGACATGGCTGAAACTGGAGATCATAGCAATAAGAAATAACCTTAAAGTAGAACTTCTTTTTGGGAAAGTGTCTATTTTTTTAAAACCATAAAGTAATTGAAGTAGTGGAACTAATTCTGTCCTATCCCCGATTTCCCCAAAAGACAGCTTCTTGTGCGTATTTCTAGATAATTTATATAAGAGTGGTTTCTTGACATCTTAGCTTGAGTCTCACAAAAATGATAAAATCTGCAATTCAGAGAAAGTGAGTCTTACTGTTCCCTAGGAGAAGGGGTCTTGTATACCACTCTGAAGCTCCCAGGCTGTGATTCAGATAACCTTCACCACAGAGGGCCTCCCTGGGCTTGTATCCACCGGTCAGAAGACATCTCACTCTTGCTTATATGAGGCACAGTTCTAAACCCTCTAGACCGCGTAATGTGATTTTTAAGATAACATTTATTTGCTGATTTTCTGCCTGTATTTGTGTGTGTGTGAGTGGCAGACATGCCATGCACAAATATGGAAGTCGGTGAACAACTTGCAGGAATTTCCTCCCACCATGTAGGGTCCCAGGGGTCATATTCAGGTCATTAGGTCGAACATCCATCAGGAGTGGTGACCTTTACCTGGCTTTTCAAGCTGAGCCATCTTGACAGTGCTAGACAAGATCTTTCCAACAGCAGATATCTTCCTTCCCAGGCCTGGATTCTGGAAAAGTCTAAGATCTAGGTGCCAGAAGTTTCTGGTGAGCCTCTCCATTGCTGGTTTACATATGGCCTCCTTCTCCTAGGTCCTTACACAACCATGGGCTTTGTTCTGAGTCGGGGAGGAATTACTAGTCATTTCCTTACTTCTTGTCTGTTTTTGGTTGTGGCTTATCACTTGGCTTTGTGACTGGGTTTTACTACGTAGGCAAGGCTGACCTTAAACTTCCAATTGATCCTCCTGCTTCAGCTTCCTGGGGCCTGGTATTTTTCTCCCATCTTTGAGACAGGGTTTTGCTATGTGGTCCAGGCGAATTTGGAACTTGTGATCCTCCTAATGTAAGCAGCCCAGCAGGAATGAAGACATTGGAAAGACCCTGTGTCAGGGTTGGAGAGATGGCTTAGTGGCTAAGAGCGTTTGCTGTTTGGTTAGAGGACATGAGTTCAGTTCCCATGACCTGTGTGTCAGTTTACAGTCATCCTTTCTCTCCGGTTCCGGGGATCTGGCTTTCCTTATAACTCCCTTACTCGACTGTCAGACTATCGAAACAAGGAAACCCACGCCACCCCACCCCCCAAAACAAGAATTTCCTCAGGAATCTCACTCTGGTTCATTCTGGGAGAAGGTAAGGGATCCAGTCAGAGGGACCTTGTCCCCCTCTCCCCAAAATTTCAAACAGTTCTAACAATCATCTTATATGGTGGGTGAGAGCACACACCTCAACTGAGCCACTTAGCCATGCTTTCCCCAGTCCTCTGTTTACACTTTGATTTGACTTTAGCATCCTGAAGATGGACCCTGAAGAGGTTTGCTTGCTCTCTTTGCTGCTCTTCTGAATGTGGCCACATTGAATACGTTTCCTTTTTCTGCTTTCCACATTTAATTGGCTTATTGAAGTAAGGTGTCCAGATCTGACTTGGGCATAAGTTGTGATCCCCAAGTTTGAGACACTAACACGGCCTCCTAAGCGATGGGATTTCAGGAGTGTGTCACCATTTCTGACTGCATGTCTTTTCCTTTGTAAAAAGGAATTTATTATTTCATAATTTCTCACACACGTACACACACACACATCAACTTTGATCATCTTCCTCATTATCTCCTCTCCCCCTCTTCATGTTACTGGCTAGCGGTCTAGGTTCAGTTTGTTTTCTTTGCTAATCAAAGAATTAAAATGTAGGGAGCAGGGTGATTTGATCTCAACAGGGAGCTGCAGGCAAAATCTCAAACGTAGCAGGCAGAATCAACAGATGAAAAATGCTTTTATTTAAGGTGAGGAAACAGAGAGAGAGAGAGAGAGAGAGAGAGAAGGAAGAAGAGGGAGGGAGGGAGAGAGAAAGGATGGAAGAAAAGAAAGAAAGAAAAAAAAAGGAAGGAAGGAAGGAAGGAAGAAAGAAAGAAAGAAAGAAAGAAAAAATCCCCTACAGAGCAGAAGAAAGACCTAAGAAGCTGTCTGGCTCTTCTGGAAAGCTGGGTGGAGTCCCTTTAAGGGTCTTTGTTAAGATGGAATGGGGTACCCTTTCTGTAATTTAGAATTGACTGGTATAGACGAAGAAAGGGAAGCCAATAGGCTCAGAACTTTGGGTACACACGTCCTAGTCAGGCCTTCAGAGCTTGTCTGACCAGTCTGGACCAGTTAGCCATCAGGGAGGAATGGGGAGCTATTGGTGGCAGAAGATTCCTGCCAGACCTTTGTCTCAAGTCTGGGACTTCGTCTCAGGTTAAGAAGAAGCCAGAAGCTTGCTATCTGAATTATCCATCTGTATCTGTATCCCCTCTCCTTACATGTCTGCCAGTCGAGGCTCTAACTAGATCAATAGTGATCAATACTGATACTGATTTTAATAAAAAATAGTAATAAAGGTTTCTAATCCCTCATTCCCTCCCATCAAACCACTTCTTATTCCCAACACATCCTCCTCGAATTTCATGTCTTAAAAAAAAGTGGCCTGCGCATTTTATTAAGGTTGCCTACATGAGCACGGGTTATTTGAACAAGGGCAACTTCTCAGTGACAGTGGCTATAACACTGAGGAATATGAACCCCACTCTTCCCCTAGTAACCACTACTGCCAATAGCTCCTCAAGGAAAGGAGGGGCTTCGTAAGCCGCTCCCCACCTACTGATGATTCTAAGCCTTTGCAGTGTAGCCACTGCTCCTATGAGTTCATGAAGTCACAGCCAAAAGACAACATTCCTTCCCATTCTCCGCCTTCTACATTACTTCTTCCCTGATATATGACACTCCCACATCATATATCAATATGTTGTCATATTGGGAGTGTCATATATCAATCTGTTGATTTCATTGGTTAAGTAATAAACAAACTGCTTGGGCTCATAGCTTAGAACATAGGTGGGTGGAGTAAACAGAACAGAATGCTGGGAGGAAGAGGAAGTGAGGTAAGACGCCATGCTCCCCTCTCCCTGGCGGACGTGAGAGCTCTGCCCTCTGAGGCACACGCGATGAAGCTCCGACCCAGGATGGACGTAGGCTAGAATCTTTCCCGGTAAGACTGATGCCACACAGATTATTAGAGATGGGTTGATCGGGATATGAGAATTAGCCTGTAATGGCTAGAGTTAATGGGCCAAGCAGTGTTTAAAAGAATACAGTGTCCGTGTAATTATTTCGGGGTATAAGCTAGCCAGGCAGCCGGGGTGCTGGGGACGCAGCCCCACCGCTCTTATTACTACACTTCCCCTCTTCTGCAATATTCTATGAACCTTGGAAGAGGTGATACAGATGTCTGGCTTAAAGTTGAACACTCAAAAATCACTTATTCTCAAGAATTTGACCAGTTATGAGTCTCTGTATTATGAACTGTCACCACTACAAGGGCAGCTTCTTGGACCAAGAGCAGCACTGGCCTATGGGCCTCAGCATACATATTTAGAAAAGTGTGCAGTATTTCTTTGAATAAGGACACCAGTCTCTGATCAGACCTTATGATCTCATTTCATCCCCCATTGCCTCCTTAAATATATTCAAACTGAGCCCTGGGGATTCGTCAGGAAGCTGTATGTGTGTTAGGCTGGGGCAGGTATAATTCAGTCCATAACAGTGTAAGAAATGTTTCTCTTTTTTTTTCCATTTTCATTTTATTTATTTATTTATTTATTTATTTATTTATTTATTTATTAAAGATTTCTGCCTCCTCCCCGCCACCGCCTCCCATTTCCCTCCCCCTCCCCGGATCAAGTCCCCCTCTCTCATCAGCCCGAAGAGCAATCAGGGTTCCCTGACCTGTGGGAAGTCCAAGGACCACCCACCTCCATCCAGGTCTAGTAAGGTGAGCATCCAAACTGCCTAGGCTCCCCCAAAGCCAGTACGTGCAGTAGGATCAAAAACCCATTGCCATTGTTCTTGGGTTAGCCAGCCAAGGGTGAATATTCCATAAATTTCCCCCACCTTGTGAAACTTTTATGTGAATCTTTTACTTTCTCCTAAAAAGTAAAACTTCTGTTTGGCAAAGCCTCCTTCCCCTCCCGTTTTCCCAGAACTCAATGGCCCGGAGAGGCCGGCCCCTTCCCCTTCTCTTCATTTCCTTTGCACCAGTTCTTTACAACAACAACAACAAATCACAAAGGCTATTAGGTTGGGCTCAACCGAAGGGGAAAAGACACAGGCATTTAGGGTATTAGAACAAAAACCAAGTGAACTCTCTTTTTGTCCCAGCATGCTTGCTAGTCTAGATAGTGTGGCACCTCCCCCCACCCAACCATTCCCCCTTTTTGTCAAAACAAAGTTGCCTTGCCAAATTACTTTCTCTTTGTTCCTGTGAGTCTTACATGATCCTGCTAATATTTGTTTCCAACCACAGTAAGCAATATTAATTTTAATAAAATCACAATAAAAGCTGATATTGGTTTCTGTATATGACAGCACATGCAGCATGTTTTTTTGTGTGTGATGTTTCTTTCTCTAGTTTGTTCTTCTAAGATGAAGCTATGCAGCATAGGCTGGACTTGAACTCATTATGCAGCCCAGGGTGGTCTTGAACTCTCCGTAATCCTGCTCCCACTGTGTACGAGAGTGACAGGCATGAAGTAGCAGGCTCGTGTACAGGCCTATAAAACTCCCCAAGACAAGAGTGATTACTCCCAGGGTGACAAGCAAAAAGACATTCATTTCACCACTCAGAGTGAATCCTGGCTAGAAACAAGGGGACTGACAGCTCTGGCACCTGCTGGCTGCCAATGAACCCTAAGTAATCTCATTACAAGGGCAAAGTGAAGGAATTGGGGGAGAGCTGATGGGTGAGCGAGCAGAGACAGGAAGGCATGCCCCTGACTCAGGACACCGCTGCTCTCTGCCAGGACCTGTCTACTGGACGTTCCTGCATTTTTCTGCCTCAGTGAGTCTTTTTAAAATATTTTCCCTTATAATTACAGTGTCTGTCCTGAAAGCAGCTGGCTGGGCATCAAGGTCAGTCCAGTTCTTACTCCTCCGAGAGCTGACTCAATCCCAGGCAGTGTGCTCGCAGCTCAGCTTTGCGTCCGACACAGTTTCCAGGGATCCTGTGTCTGGGGTTTTACGCCTGAGGCTTTGGGGTTCTTTGTGTTTGAACTTGACCATCCTTGCTCACCCTTAGGATTGTGTACAGTCCTTCGTTGCTTTATTTGATCCTATCTTACGGATTGGGCTTCTGCCACATCTTCTACCTCAAGCGTCAAAACCAGTGCTTTCGGGTGCTCCCTTTCAGGTCACCCCCCCCCCCCCTCCTTTTCTGAACAGCTCCGGTCTCAGCCGCTGAAGCGCGTTCCTTCCTTGGCTTTTACTCTCTCTCCCGCAAATGTTCTTCTTATTCTCTGTGCTTCCTGTGCTTCCTTTCGCTTGTTCTTATTTTCCTTCTTCCTGCTGGCTAACAGCTGTGTGTGTGTGCGCGCGCGCGCTCGCGCGCATTGAGCAGCATCGCTTTTCCCACACTTTTCCCACGTAGGGTTTGGCAGGACCCCTATCTCCTGGCTGTCAGGGGCAAGCTGCATCCCTAGCCACAGGGAAGCAGAAGTGCCCATGATTAGTGAATTTGTTCTCATCCAAACTCGCGCTGCACCCATCCTCCATTGCTTCATCCCTGTCCCATGGGGCTGTCTGTGGTAGTCTTTGGTGCTGAGTCCTGTTACACACATCCTTCCTAGAACAAATAATTTAAATCAAGCAGAATTTTGTTCTGGAACATAAACCCAAAGGCTGCTACTTAGAACACTGACAAATACAAAACAGACAATATTTAACTGTTCCCTTCCATTTAAAACAGTTTCTCCATATAGACTAGGCTAGTTGGCCTTGAACACATTGCTTAGTTCAAGCTAGCCTTAAGCCTGTCTCCCAAGTGCTGGGATCACAGGCACAGAAAAACATACCTGGTCTTTGATATACATTAAAGTGTGTGTGTGTCTGTATATGTGTGTCTGTGTATGTGTGCATGCATGTGTGTCTGTGTGTGCATACACATGCGTGTGTGTATGTGTGTGTGTTTGTGTGTGTGATGCCAGTGGTGAAAGAACCATCTCTGCTGTTCGTGAGCAAAGTTTTTCTAGGCCTCTAAGCACATCAGTGGGATGTTGAGATCCCTGTTTCTTTTGGAGACACAGTCTCACGGTGTAGCCCTGGCTGTCCTGGAACTCACTATGTAGACCAAGCTACATACACCTTTAAGTCATAGAGATCCATCTGCCTCAGCCTCTTAAGTACTGAGATTAAAGGTGTGAGCCCCACACCCAGCCCTGATTTCTTTTCTTTTCCACTATACAGGAAATGGCAATGAAGATATTGGCCCCACCTCATAAGAAAATGCCCTAGGATGTTTCCTGGAACCACAGACAATATTTGAGGGAGCATGAGGTTTATCCGCTAGAACATTCCTGAAGGAGCATGCTTCAGTTCTTTGGGCCTGGAATGGAGAGGGACTTGTTTGCTACATTCACGTCACAGGTGGTGGCACTCTGAAGTCAAGATCATGGAAGACCTGGAACCAAAAGCCTCAGAAGTGGCTCCATGCTGCTTGTTTGTTGGTCCATTTCCCAATAAACACACTGAGTGCCACTTCCACGCTGCACTGGGGGCAAGTATCCAAAGTAGAAGAGCCAGCAAGCTACCAGGAGGTGGCCCTGGGCTTCTGCTAGTGGGTCATCGCCCTGGGCAGTGATGGGGACATACTAAGCTAGAAGATGTTGAACTGGTCCTGCAAAACCCATTGTTCAGGCCTCAGGGAGCCTCCCCTTCTGCCCCGGAGCACAGCAGGTGACATCTGCCATCCTTTTCTGGTTAGGGAAAGGTTTTTCCTACAGGACAGAGATGAAAACAGGATCTCCCCTTCCCTACCTGTACCTGTCACTGACATTAAAGAGACAACGCCTAGTGTCCATGCCTTAGAAATCATGTTCAAACATGTCTAATCTCTGTTAAAGAGATTAAAAGAAGCATTAGACTGTTGCCAGGGGTCTCCGAACCCTTGGTAAATAAATGCAGATGACATCTGCTCAGAAGTCACTGCTGCTTTCAGAAAAGGGATTAATTACATCTCTCCCCACACAGAAAGAATACTCTTCCCTCAAATCTTTCCTGCAGCCTGTCTTCTGCGTCATGTCTGCCCATCGGGGTTTTATCCTTTTGAACATTAGTGTGACCTGCCTCCACTGAGAATTGTCCTTTTGAACTATCTGGGAGTTTAAAAATCCTGCAGTTCTTGGGCCTATCACTGCCCCTATGTCCTATACCCCCCACCCCGGACAAGGCTTACCTGCCCATAGGCTCTTATCATTCAATGACCCCTTTTCTGTTCAGTTCTATTTGTTTTTTACTTTAGGTGGTTGGTTGTTCTTTGGCAGCCGTCCACCGTGGGTTTGTTGGTTTGTTTAATGTTTGTTTATTTATTTTGAGATCTTAATATACTTTGATTATATTCTTTCCCTTCCTGTGACTCCGCCCAGGTCTTTCTCCTATATCTACCGAACTTGAACTTCAGGTCTCTCTCTCTTAAGAACAAAACAAAGCCAGGCCAGGCGGTGGTGGCGCATACCTTTAATCCCAGCACTCAGGAGGCAGAAGCAGGTGAATCTCTGTGAGTTCAAGGCCAGCCTGGTATACAAGAGGTAGCTAGTTACAAGACAGGCTCCAAAGCTACAGAGAAACCCTGTCTCAGAAAGAAAGAAAGAAAGAAAGAAAGAAAGAAAGAAAGAAAGAAAGAAGAGAAAGAAAGAAAGAAAGAAAGAAAGAAGAGAAAGAAAGAAAGAAAGAAAGAAAAAAAGAAAGAAAACGAAAAAATCAAAACCAAGACAACACCATCAACAACATCAAAAGCACAATAAAAAGCCTCCCCTGGAGTTGGGCTGATTTGTGGTGGCAACTCCAGAGCGGGAGGTTTCTGGGGTGAGGTTGACAGGCCTACTGTCACCCCACTGAAGAAAACTGATTCAGAGTCCATGACAGCATGCACAAGACCCCCACAAGTTCAAGCCACACAAAATGCCAACGCTGAGAAGAGGAAGTGAACAAAATCCCATCTCCTAGCCAAGAAACTATATGCAACTGATACCTAGTGGGGAGGGGAAAATCCACCTTTTCCTGAGACAGAGACAGAGAGAGAGGGAGGGAGGGAGGGAGGGAGGGAGGGAGGGAGGGAGAGAGAGAGAGAGAGAGAGAGAGAGCATTTTTTCCACTGGGACCCAGGGACCCTCCTACCTCTGAACCCCTCCCCAGATCTGCAATTACAAGCCTGTGCCACCCACTACTTTTTATGAGGGTTCTGGAGCTCAACTCAAGCAAGGACAGGAAGTACTCTGTCTGCTGAGCTGTCTCCCCAGCCCCGCCCTCCCTCCAAAGATTCATATTCAATCCCTATTTGCCATCATCATTTATTTGCTTTAAATAATTGTAGTTCTTAAAAGGTAAGAAGGGTTCAGCTCAGCAAGAGGAAGATTGTGACTCATTTCCATTCTGGTGTCATAAACAAAGTGACCTTTTCCTTCTGTGAAGTGGCACTTAGACACACATACGGTTCCTCCTGTTCTTTTTTTAATCATCGCAATTTTCTAGACCGTTTTTTAAAAAGATGAGTGGGCTGGTCTTCTGCTAGGTCCCTCAAAAGTTCCAGTCTATTTATTTCCAGGCAAATCGCCTTTACTTGGTGTGTTGACAGGTGACCCAGAAGTGCTGGTGGGTGGCAGGCACTGGCCACCCATGCTTGTACCTCCTGGATATGGGAATGTTAAAATAGACAGCAACTCCAAAGGAGAAGGTGATGCCCAGGAGGCAGCTCACTGGACCAGAGCCTCCCTGAATTATCAGGCTAGCCTCTTTCAGAGGCGACCTACTCCTCGGATGGAGAAACCTCAGTACAAAGCCAATCAGTTCTATGTGGAAGGAACTCTCTAACAAGTACCCAAGTGGGTCCCATCTAAATGCCAACCCCAGGGGTCTCAGAGGTGAAGTGGGATTGGGTGTCCTGAAGGACTGATTCATGACCTAAGGACATCTGCTGGTATTCCTTGTGGGGTCAAAGCTGAGAAAAGTCATCTGTATCTATTTCAATCTGCACCTTAAAAGAGCTGTGTCTGCACAAGAGCTGTGTACATAGCAGGCTCAGCTTTGTTTGGTTGCTCTTGAAGTTGCTGTCCAGAGAAAAGCATTCTTTTCAGCCATACACAGCAGGGTTCCCATTTCCAAATTCAGATAATCCTGGCCTTAAGCCTTGAAGTTTTTGTGGACTGATTCATTAAAATGTTACTTCATCTGATTGCCTGGCATTGCAAATCTAATCTGGAAATCTTATTACAATGCCAGATGACTAAATTCTTCACAGGGAAGACATTTCTTAGAGGTTTTATCAATTGTTTTCTCTACACTACTTTAAGTTTGATTTCCTGGAAGCTTCTATTGCACTGAGAGGCCTTGGCTTTACTAAACATTATTTAAAACAAAGCAAAACTCTTTCTTTTAAAAATGGGCTCTCAAATAGGGTTTGTAGAGGTAGCTCAAAGATAAGAGCACTCACCGCTTTTCCAGAGGACCTGAGTTCAGTTTCCAGCACCCATGTTGAGCAGCTCACAGCTGCCTGTAGCTCCAGTTCAAGGGCTCCAATAACCTCTTCTACACTCCGCAGGCATTCACATATATGTGGCATAAACTCCCAGAGACATACACACATATACATAAATAAGTCCTTCGAAAATAAAAACAGACCTTTAAGACACTTAAAAAAGTTAGTAAAGAATAAATACACTGACTACAATGACAAAATTGGGGCTAACAATATTTTATTTAATTATTTTGAGACAGGGTCTGTGTAGTCCTGGTTGTCCTGAAATTTGACATTTGCGTCAGGCTGGCCTTGAACTCAGGTAGAGATCAGCCTGCTTCTGCTTCTCAAGTGCTGGGATCAGACACACACGTACCACTATACCCTATGTGGCTGTTCCTTTTAAGGAAAAGAAATGACAAAACAAACAAACAAACAAACAAAACAAAAACCCTCAGTTTTGGATTAAGACCATTTGTATCAGAAATAATAAATAAAATAAATAAAAATAAAATTAAAAAGGTGTTTGTTGAAGTGGAAAGTCATCAGAAGACAGTGTATGACATAATTGTTACTTGTAGATGTCATTAGTTATGATCTATGAAGACAGAAAAGAAAGAGGGGGAAAAGAAGAAGAACAGAGTTAGGAACATGGTTGTGTTTATATACATATATAGTCCCTCTAAAGTCTTGTGTAGTGGCTGGAGAGATGGCTTAGTAGGTGGTAAGACAGAGGCAGGTGGATGCCTGGGCTATGGAGTGAGTTACAAGACAGATTCCAAAGCTACAGAGAAATCCTATCTCATAAAATAAAAAATAAACAAACAAACAAAGAGCACTTGTTGCTCTTTCAGAGAGAACTCTTTTCCAATCACCTACTTTGTGGTTCACAGCATTTTGTAACTAATTCCAAATGATCTGATGCCATTTTCTGAGCTCTGAAAATAATGGTTATGCATGTGGTACATAAACATACAAGCACCGCTGTTCTTGGTTATCAATTTGACTACATCCGAAATGACCCAAAAGCCCACGTGCCTAGGTACACCTGTGAGGATCTTTCTCTCAACGAAATGATTTGAAGTAGTAAGACCCATTTTAATCTGGATCTTTTGAGGAGGGATAGATCCAGCTTGAATTTGGACCACGCCTTCTGATGGCAATGTATATAAAACACACAGAAGAAGGAAGTTTATTTTCTGTTTGCCTATTTGCCCTGATTCTGGCTGGCAAGTCCATTCCTTCACTGGCATTAGAGTCTACTTCTTCAGGACTCCAGTGTATACTGAAGACCAGCTGAGATAACCAACCTTGTAAAGTGAACAATGACAGGATTCGTGAACTTGTGTTGGTAGACAGCCATTTTTGCACAAGCAGTACCACAGCTTATAAACTTACTCTAATAAATCCCACATGTGCCAATTCTATCACTTCTGTTCCTCTCGAGAACCCTGACAAATACACAAGCCAAGGACTTGCATGTCGAGGTATGGGTTAAGAAGAATTAGAATGTGCCATAGCTTGGGGATTGCCATTAGACAGACTTGGTAGGATTCATGATAAAAGTGTTAATGGTGAAATGGACACAGAGAATCAACTTAGAGGTCTCCATGCAAAAACAGATCAAAGTTGACTACTTTTTGATCTAAGAGTCAGAGTCACCCCCCAGTCAGTGTTAATTTTTGGCTGGACCAGCACGTAAGCATGCCTGGTTCATGCAGAATTGTGAACATGGGAAGGGAGGAAACATGAAATCTGTCTCTTTGTTCTTCTTTAATGGTCTGCCATACTCTCAGGTAGTATGGCATTCAGCAAGGGAAAAGTAGTAAATTGGAAAAAGTAGTAGGCATCTTAATATGCTCCAATGCAAGCATCACAGATTTCAGTGGATGGGACGTGCCTTGTAATCATCTTACTCTATTGATGTAAGCCGGAACAACGTTCCTACGAGGAATGGCCAGCTATGGTCCTGAGGGCGCTGTTTTTGAAGGCAGAGACGCCAACAGAAAGTCTAGGAAACACTCTGAAAATGAAGTCCCAGAAGAGAGGCCAAGGACAGCCGCAGTGCGTTGGCTGAGACTGCTCTCCCTAGCAGGCCTGCGAGACAGCATGGCACCTCCCACCAGCTATGACACATGACAGGGTGCCGTGCCAGGTTCTAATCTGCCTCCTGTGTGGTGATAGGTTGGAACTGGTTAGAAAAATGAGATTGTATCAATATTTTGAAATCTGTGAATTATAACTTTCCCTTAGGTGTGCACAGGGAGGAAGCTGCACTCGATGGCTGCTACTCTGTCTCTCAGGCAGTGTCTGTAGTGAATGTGTTCTCTGCTTCTCTCGCTTTCGTCTCTCCTGATCCCCTTGGCAGGCCTGTGAGTGGCAATCCGTGGGCGCTCGGGATCTTATTGTGGTGCTTGGGAAGGGTTTCCGCACACAGGCTGGGTCTTCAGAACGAAGCCCAGGGATGCATGCTCCTTGTTTCATGGCTGCCTCCATCTGTCCATCAGACCCCTCAGCCACAAAGAGTTAAGAGGAGCGCATCGATTTACCGATTACAACTGTACAAATGGTACACAATCAGGGCAACCTGATCAATCTATCTGCCTGGAAGAATTACTTACTGTGTTTTATTATTATGTGTCTGGATAGGTAAAACATCAGCCAAGATTGAAATACAGTGTTAAATGTGTACCTTGCCTAAACCAGGCATAGGAAATTAATCTCCATAGCCTGGCACTTGAGTTCTGTTTACACTCTCCCTGCTCAGGGAGCACCTTAATTAGCGTTGTGTGCCTTCTCCTCCCAGGATCTGTTTAGGAGCACCAAAATGTTTACTTTTCCTCTCTTCTACTTAAAAGATTGCTTTGATGACTTTTGCCGCATTCATAGGGTGGTGCATCCAAATGCAATAACTGATTTTACTACATCCTCATTACCTTTAAAAGAAACCTCGAACCTCTGAGCCATCATTTCCCAGCCTCCCACCGTGCTCGCGCGTCTTTGTGCACAGCAACCTCTAATTTATTTTTTAATCTCTATTGATTGCTTTTCTGAACATTTCAAACAAATGGAATTATACAGTCCATGGTCTTTTGTGACAGGCTCCTTTTATGTATGTAACATAATGTTTTCAGGCTTACTTGTGATTACCACTTGTTCCCTTCATAGTTAGCCGCATAGTTTTTTTGTTATTGTTGGCTTGGTTGGTTCTGTGAGTTGTGTGTGTGTGTGTGTGTGTGTGTATGTGTGTTCACTCATTTGTTTTGAGTCAGGGTCTCACTATATATTCCAAACTGGCCTTGAACTTGAAATCCTGTGACCTCAGCCTCCTGAACAGTGGGATTACATCCAACTGGCATTGTATTTTCTTTGCAGAGATACTATAGTTTGTTAAGTCATCCAACCCCACATCAGACCCATGGGTTGATTCCAGTCCTTGTTCTTTTGAGTGGGTTTTAGTGGGTAACTCTGGACATATGTCATTTCCTGTGTGTGCTGGAACTTATGTACAGCACATTCCAAGAACTGACGTTTCTAGAGAAGATAAAAAACGCAACTATGCTTTGTCTGGATCACAAAATTACTACATTGCACTCCCAACAGCCAGGTATGAGAAACCCATTTTCTCTGGTCTTTCCATGTTGCACATTGCCAAAGTCATTCGTTTCTGCTAATCTATGGGGTAAGGAGAAAGGGAGGGAGGGAGGGAGGGAGGGGGAGGGGGAGAGGGAGAGGGAGAGGGAGAGGGAGAGGGAGAGGGAGAGAGAGAGAGAGAGAGAGAGAGAGAGAATATGAACCAGACACTGTAGTGGTAGTGCAAACCTGTCATCCCAGGACTTAAAAGATAGAGGTGGAGGCATCAGGAGTTCGAAGCCAACCTGGGTTTCATAGCAAGTTCAAGATTAGCTTGGGTTAGAGGATCCTCCATCTCAAAACAAACAAAGATACAAACAAACATCTCTGTCCTCTCTGTATGGCTTTATTTAATTGTTGCTTTCTTTTCCCCAAATTTGTGTGTAATCCTTGTTCAGGGGCCATGCTGACTTTCTTTGTATCGTCCCAAGTGAGCTTGTCTTTGAATAATCTTTTTTATGGTTGAGATTCATGTCTATATTCACTTGACAGCTGTGTGAGCCCCTTGTTGGAACTACAGTTCCCTGATTTCATAGAGTGATAATGAGAGTCTGCCAACTGTTATGTTTTGGTTTTCCAATGCTAGATTTTCACATCTTTGATATTTTGCACTTTGGCATTGATATACAAAAGGGTATAATTTTTTTAAGTAGTGATAATTACCTTCGTAATATACATAGTAAGAGGGATATGATTTGTTTATTCTCAAATGATTTCCATGGATCAACTGAAAGAGGAATTGTCCTTCGCTGTGATGATTACTTTGGTTGGCAACATCTCTGTTCTTATAAAACTGCAATTCATATTAAATAAAAGAACACATCTCTTTATAGCCAACTGAACAGCTTCATTATATGTTAGATGCCTGCCACCAATTGCACTTGGGTTTCTTAGAAATAATAAGCCCTAGGATTTTCTGGAAGAGTACTACCAATGCCAAGTAAACAAAACAAAACAAAACAACAACAAAAAAAAACCCAAACAGAATAGAAAGCAATACTTTGAATACTCTTGTGTGTGTGTGTGTGTGTGTGTGAGTGAGTCAGTGTGTGTGTGCGTGTGTGTGTGTGTGCGCTTCATGTTTTGGTATCATGTAGCCTCAAACTCACTTTGCAGCAGAGGATGACCCTGAACTCCTAACTCCTAAGAGGATTATGCGTGTCGCCTAAACCTGGCCTTTCCACTTGGTATTTTATCAAGTGACCTTATCATTTTGGAACTAAGATTTTTTTTTTTTTAAAGAAGTAAGTGGGGGCCTCGCAGGAGTGACTCAGTGGTTAAGTACACTGGCTACTCTTGCAGAGGACGTGGATTCAGACACCAGTACCCACATGGCAATTTATAGCTGTCTATATTTCTAGTTTCATCACGTTCTAGGGATCTGGTACCCTCTACTGGCTTCTGTGGCCACTGAATGCATGTGGCACACTTAAATACATACAGGCAAAACACTCATACATATAAAATAAAAATAACTAAACCTTTCTTAGAAAAAAAAAAACAAGTAAGTGGATTTATATATGCTCTGGTATACTTAAGTTCACTGAACAAAAAGCCGGAGACTTCTGCACAGGGTTCAAGCTCTTCCCCTGAAGCAGCTTCCTTCAGCTTCCTGATGGCGACTGCTGCAGAATGGGGTATCAAGGCAGGACAAAAACCTCTCTGCTGTGTTATCTCCACCTCATCAAAGGCACAATGGAGACAGCAGGGCTGGCGGTCGGACTCCTCAAACAGCAGCCTGCCCTGCCTAGTAGATGGTCTGATGCTCTCCAGGAGAAAAGGTCCTGTGACTAAGGTGGCAGATAACAGGTGCCAGCCGTCAGACCCAGTGATTCATTGCCGCGCTGGAAGTGAGCCGGAAGTGAGCCGGAAGCGCTCTTCAGGTGCTGCGGTTTTGGGTTGTGCTCAAGCTAGGGTGGTGGCCAGGAAATGCCTAAGCAAGTTGACCAGCACCGATGACAGAAGTATGATCAGACAGACCCTCCTGCAGAAGTTTCTCTAGCAGCAGCTTCTCCACTGTTAGATAACACTTTGCTTTTGTCTGCTTATTTACTCATTTACTTAGTTTCTCCAGACCAGCTTTCATTCTAGCCCAAGCTGGCCTGAAACATTGATAGCCCAGGCTGCCCTCAAGTTCACCGCAATCTTCACCCTTCTCCCCCAGTGCAGAGATCAGGGGTGTGCGCCATCGCACCGCCTCCCCCAAAGTCTTGAAAAGGAAAACCAGCCAGATATCCTGACGTATGCATGCAACCTCAGCACTTGGGAGACAAAGACCGGTTATTCACCCCGTGTTCAAGACCAGGCCGATCTATACAGAACGAGTTCCAGGACAGCATGAGCTACAAGACCCTATTTCAATCAAACCAAGAACAAGGCACCCCTTCCCCCAACAACACACGTCTGTGTGGAGCTGCTTTAAGAAAGAAAGTGTAAAGATGAAAAAGTGTCCCATTCCCAAGATAAACTGAAGTAAACCGAGATGAAATTCTGACGTTCCCTGTCATGAAGGGAAGGATAGGTTCCATTTGACTTGTGCAGCTGATCTTATTGAAGCGCTTCCCCAGCTTTCCCTACAGCCTGCCTTGTCGTCACGTGATAAGCTCCGCACCTGGCAGCCTCTGTCTGGATTTCTTTTGCCTTGAAAGGAAAATGGGAGAGGAAAGCTAAGGCGGCCTCCCGCCCCGCCCTACCCCCACCTCCGTCCCCACTCCGTCCCCACCTCCGCCCCCACCCCCGGCAGCAGCGTGTACCGTACCGCAGCCTCCGTGGGGAGGAGTCTGTGTGGACGAGGCAGCTCAACAACAAGAAGACTGTTTTTGGAATTCTGTGATTTTTCTAAGGACTTGGGCTCCTACTCTCTAGTTCCAGAAACTAAATCAACTCACTGTTTCTGAAGCTAGTTTCCTGGACACATTTGGACAAAGGCCGGACTTATCTGATTCGAGAGGAACCCGCTGCCTTCTGCTGTCGGACTTGCGGTCCCTTTTCTCCTCGTTGGTTCAATTGGACACGGGATCCCTTTTCACTTCCTAAAGCACACCGTCCCACAGTGTGGCTCAGGGTCATTCAACAGCTGGAATGCTTGATGATAGGGACGTTTGGTTCTTCTCATTAAGTAATACGGTCCTAAAATAGATTAAAAAGGAAAGCACAAAGCCCTTTGGAACCTGGTTAATATACTTTCATGATTGTTTTTAAAGCAATCAGGTCCCTTGCAAAAGTCATCAAAAGCATCACTGGGTAACGATTTTAAGTCATTTTTATGTGTGTCAGGAAAAAAAAATCTCTGCAGAATTAATAAGGAGCTACCTATACGGTTATCATTTTACTAATAAATATGTAATACCTAATAAAAACGTAAGGCCGTGTGTTCAGAGTGGAAATTGTTTTAACATTAATTCCAGCATACAGCAAGCAGACTGGAAGCACAGCATTTGCAAAGTTAGCTATCCCTGCTCTGCGTGAATTTTATAGCACATCTTGCAAAAGGTCACTTCAAAGGAACCTAGAAATGCTACCTGAGCTGGGAAGGGAGCAGAGAAACAGCAGGAATTAAGGACCCCCGTGGGCTGCTGGGGGAAATGAGAGCCCCTTTGTGGCACCTCAGGGTCCATTACTTCAGAGATCCCCGAGGTAAAGGGCTGACAGTTGGCAAGTTGGAAGTAAATGCTATTACTGAAAACAGTCACTGTGGTGTGGTAGAATGCAAGTTTAAAAGGCTTTCTGAGCTTGGAGTGGTCACGAACATGTGTGATAGCCATTATCATCATGACGACACTGTTCAAAGGCCCAGTGATATATGTCATTGCACCCTTTAGACTGCTGTTACTTACAAAGAAATCCAATTAAACCAGCTCAGATTACTAAGAGGGGACAGGTGACACAGCAGCTGTCAGGGGCTGACTCAGCGTTGTTATGAACCCAAAACTGTTCTAAAAAAGGATGTCTGTGGCCAGGGGGTGGGGTTTGGGGGTGGCAGTTCAGTCACCAGAGAGATTGCCTTGTAAGTGTGAAGCGAGTTTAGCCTTCAGAACCCACATAAAAATGCTGATTTTGCCGGGTGGTGGTGGTGGCAGCGGCTCATGCTTTTAATCCCAGCACTCAGAAGGCAAGAGGACCTCTGTGAGTTTGAGAGCAGCCTGGTCTACAGCGTGAGTTCCAAGACAGGGCTACACAGAGAATCCTTGTCTTGGGGGGGGGGGGGGCGAATGCCAAATTTAGTGACACATGCTTATAACCCAGCACCGAGGCTGGGGAGACAGACAGAGTCTTAGGCTTGCTGGCTACCCATTTAGCCTACTTGGTGAGCTCTATGCCAGTTGTACTGGCTGGTTTTGTGTGTCAAACTGACACAAGTTAGAGTCATCAGAGGAAGGAGTATCACTCGAAGAAATGTCTCAGTGAGATCCAGCTGTAAGGCATTTTCTCAGTTGTGACCAATGGGGGAGAGCCCAACCCATAGTGGGTGGTGCCATCCCTGGGCTGCTGGCCCTGGGTTCTCTAAGAAGGGGGGTTGAGCAAGCCAAAGCAAGCCAGTAAGTAGCACCCCCGCATGGCCTCTGCATAGCTCCTGCCTCCAGGATCCTGCCCTGTTTGAGTTCCTGTCCTGACTTCCTTCAGTGATGAACAGCAATGCTGAAGTGTGAGCCAAATAAACCCTTTCCTCCCAATGTGCCTTTTGGTCATGGTGTTTTGTTTCAGCAATAGAAACCCTGACTAAGACACCGGTGATGAAAGACCTGCCTCAAAGATAGAAGATGGCCATGTGCCACCCAAGGTTGTCCTCTGACCTCCACATGCAGCTGTACACGCATAAACATGCACACACGGATACACACAAAATAAATAAAGGGGTGTGTGTGTGTGTGTGTTTGTTGTAATGAGAGGCCTAACATTGACTGACATCTGGGGTTTTGCTCAGTTGGTTTCTATGTTACATATTGAGGAAGGGCATTGTTCAGTGCCACCTCCTGAGCCAGACAGCCATCTTTATCACACCATCCGTGCCTGTCTTCAAGCATGCATCGGGATCTCACCTGTAGACTGCTGGCTTTCCCTCATAGAAGGGGGAAGGATGTGGCGCCATTGGACCTTCACCTGCACATTTGGCCGCTCCTCCCAGCCATTTGTATGCAGTTCATTCATAATTTCACATATTTCTGGGAGGGACAAGGGCAAGCTGGGACCCTATTTAGATGGCTATAGGGGAAGCCATTTTCATCCACGCTGGGTGAAGACTTCCTGGTGTCCTGGTGGTAACCCTCTAGACCCAGTAAGCTCACTGGTTTCACCAGGGTAATCTCTGGGAGAGTGGTACTTTGGTTTATTATCAGAACCTTGTCAAGGGTGGGTTGACATTATTCTCTTCTTCCTCAGAGAAGGAATTTTAGTAATTCAGGGCATCCTAGTTGCTCTTCCACTGCTGTGACAAAATACCACGACCAAAGCAACTTATCAAAATAAATGAATGAAGCCAGTAGGTGGTGGCACTCACTTCTAATCCCAGCACTCAGAAGGCAGAAGCAGGCAGATCTCTGAGTTCGAGACCAGTCTGATCTATGGAGTGAGTTCCAGGACAGCCAGGACTACACAGAGAAACCCTGTCTTGAGAAACAAAAATCAATCAACCAATCAATAAAAACTCACAGTTCCAGATGGTTAGAGCCCTTGGCCATCACGGCAGGAAGCATGGCAACTGGAAGGCAGCCATGGCTCTGGGGCAGTAGCTCACAGCTCACATTGATCCACAAGAAGGAGACAGACAGTCAGCAGAGCTAACTGTGAATGGTTAGGGCTTTTGAAACCTCAAAACCATCCCAGGGACACACCTCCTCCAACAAGGTCACATCTAATTTTTCCCAAACAGTTCTTACCAGAAGACCAAGCATTCAAACATATGAACTTATGAGAGCCTTTTCATTCGTTCACCACACAGGGTCTCTTGCTGAATCCAGTGTGCCTGGAGCTCCCTGTTTTGGTTAGCCTAACTGATCAATTTGCCTGTCTTCCCAGCTAGGATCTAGGCAGGCCTCTACGCACATCTGCCGTATATGTGGGTTCATAGTGCACTGCAAGTGCCTTACCTGAGCATTCACCTTCTTCCCATCCTTTAGAGCTTGTCTTAGTAAGACTGATGGGCAGATCTTGAGGTAACTGACAGTTACAGTATGTCTTTGCAGCCCATAAAAATTACTGGGAGCAATATACACAAGACTTGCCCCAGGAACAACATAGATGTTGTTGTTAACAATTTGGGTTAAGCCCTTCATAGTTTGTAGTATAGATTAATTATCAAGATACTGCTTTATCTAATTCCCTTTTGGAAAACAAACAAACAAACAAACCCCACATCATTCCACTGCTATGAGAGATTTATTCTAAAAAGTATTCACATGAATGAGACAATTCATCCCAATTCAAAAGGGAGGTGGCTTTGGAATTGCAATTGTATGAATACCTTGGAGGGAAACCGAGATTGAAACACGGTATAATAGGGAAGACTGGTTAAAACCAGTCTACTTTGACCTCCCTGGCAGTTCACAGGCAAAGCTCTCTTTAGAAGTATCTAGTACAATCAAGGGGCATTTTGGGTATCTAGGAAGAATCTGGAAGTTTGTTGGACTCTCAAGGTGTCCCACAAGCAGGACAAAGGTGAGAATGCCAGTACTTGGAAGGCAGAGGCAGGAGGATTATGAGTTCCAGATGTGGTTCCATGCAAGCCCCCGCTGTATTGGTTAAGTTTTCCTCATTGTTGTGACCCAACAACTGACAAGAGGCTACTTAAGGAAGGAAGGTTATTTTTTTTGCCTTTTATTAATTAATTTATTAATTCCTATTTTTTGATTGAAGTTCCAGGGACTACAATCCACCAAGGCAGAGAAGGGGTGATGGCAGAGAGCAGAAAGTGGCTGGTTATGTTATGTCCACAGTCAGAAGGCAGAAGATGAACGCCGGTGCAGAAGCGCTCAGCTTGCTTCCTTACTTTTTTTAAAATTATTTTGTTTATTGCTCTATTTATTTATTTAGTGTGTCTGCACGTGTGTCTGAGGGTTCCTATTGCTGTGAAGAGACACCATGACCACAGCAACTCTTGCAAAGGAAAACATTTAATTGGGATGGCCTCTTTCCAGTTTCAGAGGTTCTGTCCAGGCACCACAGACTTGGTGGTGCATCCTAGTACTTGGGAGGTAGAGCCAGACTGTGAGTTCAAGGTCAGCCTTTACTACATAGTGAGTTCAAGTCCAGCCTGGGATGTATGAGACCCTGTCTCAAACAAACAAAACCAACCAAACAAAAAACAAGAAGCATAAATAGCCGGAAATAAGCCATAAGTCATGGACAACAGGATGAAGGTTTGACTCCTGTGGCACACTCAGACTCAAGGCAGTTTTGCTGTACATGGGAACTGTGCCTTAGTCTCCACTAGAAGCAGATATAAAAGGAGGAGAAAACCGAAGCCAAAATCCTGTACTGACAGAGCTCAAGCAAATCATCCCTTTCACGCAAATCTTCTCGGCTGCTGTTTCTCATTGCATCCAGAGAAACTTGTGACCTTGAAAATTTGAGCCCACCCCACCCCCTGACTATATCTCCTCTTTACAGGAAACACTGACATGAGGACAATCAGAAAAGCTGCTTCAGAGTTCGAGGCCAGCCGGGTTTACAAGAGCTAGTTCCAGGATAGGCTCCAAAGCCACAGAGAAACCCTGTTTCAAAAAACCAAAAACAAATAAACAAAGAGCTGCTTCATATGAGAGAAAGAAAGAAAGAAAGACAGAGAGAGAGAGAGAAAGAAAGAGAGAAAGAGAAAGAAAGAAGAAAGGAAGAAAGGAGAAGAAGGGAAGGGCAAGTCATTTCTTTCCAAGCCTCAACAAAACCACCTTAAAAGAAAATGTTCTTTTCTTTTCTGAGAGCAGATCTCAAGTTTTCTTCAACTTCAGCCTCTTCATTTCCTGTACGGCCCCCAGTTATCTACGAGAGCCTGTGCCCAATCGAAAATGAAATGGAGCTGAGTGAATTACCCATGGTGTGCCCAAATAATGGAATATCATTTAATGGGAAAATGAAAAGAGCTGCGACAGAGAGGAAACTGAAATGCATTTTGCTGTGTGTAAGAAGTCGTCTGGCAGACAGTGGTGGTGCACGCTTGGGGCAGAGGGTGCTGGGGTAGAGGCAGATGAATCTCTGAGTCCGAGGCCAGCATGGTCTACAGAGTGAGTTCTAGAACAGCCAGGGCTACATAGAAAAACAAAATAAACAAACAAAAAAGACGTCGCCTGAAAAGACAGAATGACTGCACAAGTCAATAACATTCTAAAAATGCAAAGTCATTGATATTGTGCAAAGATCAAGGGATGCCAATGATTAGAAGGGACAGACAAACAGGCAGAGCACAGATCTGGGGGACAGTGAAAATATCCTGTATCATACTGTCCTGGGGGTGGTCTGTGTCATTACACGTCTATGTAAACTCAACAGAATATGTAGCACAAGCATGAACTGTGATGTAAGGGTTGGTCATACCATGTGTCAGCGTAAATCATCTGGTACAATGTAGGTCCTCCTCTTGTGGGGCTGTTGACAGTGGAGGATGCTGTGTGTGGTGTGGGTGGAGAAGCATAGGAAGAATCTGGACCTTCCTCTCCACGCTGCTGTGAATCTAGAGCAGCTCTGAAAAGAAAATGTGTTTTTTTTAAAAAGGAAGATATGTATTAAGAACCAATCAGCTGGGGCTAGAGCAGCTCAGTGGTTAAGAACACTGGATGCTCTTCCAGAAGACCTGGGTTTAGTTCCCAGCACCCACACGGCAGCTTATAGCTGTCTGTAAGTTCAGTTACACGGATCCAACACTCTCTTCTGGCCTCTGAGGGTGTTAGGCATACACATAATGCAAGAAATGCACACAGACAAAACCTGTACACATGCAATTAATTAATTAACTAATTTAAAAAAGAACTAAACCAACCCATCAAAATCAGGATCCCTGAAAGGAGGAATCATAGAAGAAAGTCAGAAATGGCTCCTGACTGACTCATATTGAAGAAGTTGGCTTTTTATGGTTTTGGGGTTGTTTGTTTTTATTTATTTGTTTAAGACATTATCTCATTCTGTAGCCTTGGCTGAATTAGAACTTACTTTGTAGACCAGGCTAGCCTCAAACACATTGAGATCCATCTGTCTCTGACTCCTGAGTACTAAAAAGTGTGCAAGCCAGGCCCAACAATGTTTTACAATTTAATATGAATCTCAACAAGCTTAGTTTCCTATGAGAAAAGCTTTCCTAAGATATGTAAATGCTAACTAGTACATGATATTCCAGATCTGAGTGTCCCAAATGTTAACTCATAGGATAGATGCCTTCAAGATTGAAAGACTTAGAAATGTTAATCTAAAAGAAAAATCAAAATTGTTTTATAGCATTGGGACCGACTACACTTTAATCACAGCTTCTCAGTCCTTAGAAAGGATAATAAAATTACCCACCAAAGGCGACTTGAACAAGTGTTCCCGTGACTAATGAAATGACGATGCTAATGTACCCCTGAGATAAAAGACAGTCTATAAAAACATGACTGTTGTAATTACTGTTATTTCACACACCAGAAACAAATGCAAGGGCTATACTAGTTTCTTTTCTTTTCTTTTTTTTTTTTTTTGATAACATAATGAAATACCTGAGGGAGGCTAACTTTATAAAGACAAGAGAGTTACTAATAATAATTTCACAGTTTGGGAGGTTGAAAGAGTCAACAGCATGATGCAGATTCTTGCAAGGGCCCCATTCGGCTCCATCCTCTCTGGCAGGCAGCCACAGTAGAGGGAAGAAGTCACATCTTGAGACAAGAAAGCAGTGGGTGTGGTGGTGCATGCCTATGATCCCAGCATTTGGGAAGTAGAGGCTGGGAGGTGAAGAGTTAAACATCAGCCTTGGCTACATAGTGAGTTCAAAGCCAGACAGAGCCCTGTGAGAGTTGCCTCAGTAAAACTAAAAAATAGCAGGGAAGCAGAGAGACTGGGACCTCTTTTCTGATGATAGTCCCTAAAAAGTGAGTGCCTATAGGCCTGACTTCAAAAACTAGGGGAAAACAAGACCAGAGATGCCATGAAGAAACCACAGGAGATGGATGGATGTCACCAATGACGCTCATTGGGCTCTGCCTTCATTTGTTACAGTGTGGGGAGATAATCAGGTCCTGCTTTTGTTCCTGCCTTATATAACAGAATTACTTTTGGGAGCTAAATGGGGTTCATATTGGTTCTTAGCCCCATTCCCTTCCAGTAAAAAGCTGTGACTCATTTCGTGTATTTCATCGAGCTACGGGGAGCCAGGGAGACAGAGGAAGTGGACCTATAAGCACGGTCTAAACAATAATGAAGAAGATGGAAGGCTGGCAAGGAAGCTGAATCTGAAGTTGTTCCTAGCTTTCTGTCCTTATTCTTCTTTGTGTAGTCCTTTGTTCCCATCTGTGTCTGAAGCTTACAAGATAATAGGTTTGCTTTGCTCACAATGGGCATTGCTAAGAAATCACACGGTGCCTAGTTCATAGTGAAATTTCAATAAATGGGTCTGAGTGAGTGAATTATATCTCCTTTAACGTCATGGAAACTGAGGTTCTGATTGGATTTTGGGCAATCAGCAAAAATACCTTTTGAAAATTTGCCTCTATTACAGTTATTGGTTGGCTTTAAAAATACATACATACACATATGCATAAACATTATTTTTATGTATATAGGTGGCGATTTTGAACATGTGAATGCAGGTACCTTTAAAAGAAGATTTCATGGGGCTGGAGAGATGCCTCAGAGGTTAAGAACATTTTTTACCCTTGAAAAGGACCCTAGTTCAATTCCTAGTACCCACAGGGCGACTCAGAGCTATCTGTAACTCTGGTTCTAGGGGATCCAATGCCCTCTTCTTCTGTGGGCACTAGGCATTCATGTGGTATACATACATGCAGGCAAAGCATTCATATACATAAAGTTAAACCTAAATTATAAGAAAGAAGGATCAGATCCCCTGGAGGTAGAGTCACGGGCCTTTATGAGCCTCCCAACATGGTTGCTAAGAACTGGGGGTACTCTACAAGTACTCTTAACTACTGAGCCATTTCTCCAGCATCCCCTTTTTGAAATGGGGTCCCATACATAGTCCAGGCCGAGCTTGAGTTCACTTTGTAGCCAAGGTCCACCTTAAATGTCTGATTGCCCTGCCTGTCCTTCGAGAGTGCTGGAATGACAGGCAGGCACCACCACGCCCCACTCAGTTGTATTTTCCTCTCACCATACAGACTTCAGACTTGGGTTAGGATGAATTGTTTGCCTTTTACACTTTGCTGAAGGACTTGGATCCTTTCACTGTCTCATTATCATCCCAGACAAACATTATTTTCCATGAGATCCAGCAGGAGCTTGGTTATCAAGCCCCTTGGATAACTGGCTATAAATTTTATAAATTAGATATGAATATCACCAATATCAAGTGATGTCTATAGTATAACTGTCACTGCACGGCATCACCTTTCCATAATCATAGTTATCACTTCATCTTCTCAAGAAAAATAGTATTTTGAGAGGCTGGAGAGATGGCTCAGGGATTAAGAGCATTGCCTGCTTTTCCAAAGCTCCTGAGTTCAATTCCCAACAACTACACAGTGGCTCACAACTATCTGTAATGAGGTCTGGTCTCCAGGCATACACACATACAGAATTGTATACATAATAAATAAATATTTAAAAAGTAGTATTTTGATTACTGTTTATGTGGAAAACCCACTTCAGACCCATATCTCTCTTCAGACCCTGCCTCTAAGAAAGCCTGCCAAACAGCATCTCCTCCAGAGGGTATTTAAAGTCCCCTCTTTGAAAAAACCCTTATGGTATCCCCTCTTTCCTGAGATCACCTGAGAATGCTTTGCCCAGTCTAAAACCTGGACGTTCATTTGGATTGATTGGCTTATTGCATCGGTGGAGTTACCCACTACCGGGGCATATTTTTACTTCTCAATTACTATCAATAAAAGTAAAAATAAAAGGAAAAGTCCTAAATTACAACAGAAAAGCCCAAATAGCATCCCAAACAGAATTTGTCCCCAGGGCATTTATGAGACTCAAGTGATATATCATCTTTACAAAATGTTTAAAATTGAAGGGAAACTGTGTGAGGTAATGTTACTTGAAGTACTAAATAAATGTGATCATTCAGCCAACTGAGTGTATCGGCTCACTGCTATTTCCCTGGCATTCTGGAGGCCAAGTAGAAGGATCTCCCAAAGTTCAAGACCAGCCTGGGCTACAATGTTCCAAGAGAGCCTAAACTTTTTGACATTTTGTTTAACAGTGAAAAAAAGGGAAAGAAGAGAAAGAAGGAAAGAAAGATCTCTCAATAAGACTATTTAAAAAAAATGTAACAGTATTACCAGCCTCAGCTACATATATGGTGAGAATTGTTTACATATAAAAGTATAAGTAATAATATAAAGACACTGTGTTTAAGTGAGGTATGATGTTGCATGCTTATAATCCTAGCACTTGGAAGAGACAAAGAAAGACCTGGAGTTCAAGACCATCCTGGTCTATAGACACCCTATCTGAAAAAAGATGTATATCATGCCATCTTCAGAATTTCAAAAAGAAAAAGTATATGTTATATTAAACTGGAATATTAAATACTGGTATATTTAATATTGATATAATATGCTAATATTTAATAAGCTGATAATACCAGTATACCATTAATATTTATATATTAACTTAAACTAAGAGTAGTTAAAAGGTACACATATACCAGTGTAACTCCAATGAATCTACAGGCGACTGTGGTATTGAAGCAAACATGCCCATCTGGCTGCTTATAGATTTAACTTAATGACAGGTGTAGAGTATCTAGCACCTGCCGAGATCATGTCATGGAATTATTTTAATTAGCATGACCTACTCTATCATGGTCAAGGTTCAGGTGAGGCCACATTTCCCATTAATGGTTAATCATTGGGATTCTGCTGGCTCATGTATATAAGAAGTCTCCTTTCTCTCTTCAGCGTTCTTCTTTTACTACCAAGGGGCCCCACAGTCCAGCCCAGTTTAGAGCTGCTTCCAAACACCTGTGAAAGAGTCTGGGGAATCAGATTCGTCCTCAGCATCACATTTTCTGAGGTTGCAGCTTCTCAAATGTGGCTGTTTGTCACAGTTCAACCATCATCCTGAAAAGCACAATTAGAAGTGTTAATCCCAAAGACAGGAGGAAAAAGACCATCGACCCAAGTCAGCGTGGCTAAAATAATTAGAGCAAACAATTAATTAAAGCAAGCTTTTTTATATGTGTACACGGGCTGCCTCCTACTAAGGCAGGGCTCGAGAGATCAGCATTGGATGTGGGAAGACAAGGCTTGTATAGCTCAAGGGTAGTAAATTTTCAAATAGATAAAAATAGGTAGGGTTACAGGAGCAGAACATAAACATGTGGTCAAGACAAGGTAATCCTAGGGGATTATATAACCTTTCAAAACAAAGGTAGGTAGCAAGATGGTTATAAACAGCTTATTGAAACACAGGCAGTACAGTACCAATTGTAGTTCAGGTTAAGGGGGGAAATAGCCCAATCCTTGGCAAACAGAGGTTTAATCATAAACAGGAATGAACCTAGTTGTCTTTACTATAAGCCTAACATTGAGGCAGGCTGGTTCTTCAGGACCAGTTCTTAAAAGTCTAGATCCTGATACCAGACCTAGGAGAGTCTGGGCCAGTCTGCTCCTTTCTTCCTAGCCAGATTTTCCTGAAGACTATTTTAGTCCCATAAAGAGAATTTAACCTCTCAAAGACAGGCATTTTAGTTCGTGTGTGTGTTTGTGTGTGTGTGTGTGTGTGTGTGTGTGTGTGTGTGTGTGTGTAGGTAGGTAGGTAGGTATGGGGAAGCAGTATTCATCAGAACCTTGACCACAATATAGCAAGTCATGTTAATTAAAATAACTCCAGGCCAGCCACCTTGGCTGGAGCAGTTCTGGGAAGGTGAACTCCACAGGAACAGTAGCCTATCCAGACAGCGACATTTGTGGAAGCAGGACTGGCCAGCGACCTAGGCCAGAACAGGCCTAAGATGGCAAACTCTATGAGAGCAGGACTGAGCCACTGACCTAAGCCAGAGCAATCCTGAGAAGGCAAGCTCCACAGGAGTGGGAGTGGGAATTGATCCAGACAGGGACCTTTGCAGATGCAGGACTGAACCAGTGACCTGGGCCAGAGCAGACCTGAGACAGTGAACTCCATAGGAATAGGTGCAGGGGAGCAACTGTGGAGCAAGTGGGCCAGAGCCAGGGACCACTGTGGGTCCAGGCATGAATCTAGGACCTTCGAAGGAGTAGACCTGAGCTAGGACCCCTGAAGGTCTAGATGTGAGTCTGGGACCTCTGAGGGAATAAGCCTGAGCCAGGACATCTGCGAGTCCAGTCATTGGTCTGGGACATCTAAGGGAGTAGGCAGGAACCAGAAACCTCTGTGGGTCCAGGCATGAGTCTGGGACCTCTGAAGGAGAAGGTCTGAGCCAGGTCCTCCGTGGGTCCAGGCACAACCAAGTCTGGGATCTCTGAGGGAGAAGATCAGAGCCAGAGACCTCTGCAGGACCAACCTCAAGACAGGGACCTCCACAGGAGCAGATCCAGACCAGGGACATTTACAGGAACAGGTCTGAGCTGGCAACCTAGACCAGAGCTGGCCTGAGACAGCAAACTCCACAGGAGTGGAGCAAACCCTGGGAGCACTGAGTGACCTTCAGGAGCACGAACTGACCAACCGGGTAACTGGAACCGTGGCACTGACTTTACCATGAAGAACAACCATCTGAGCCTTGAATCCATATCTATTTAATATAGTTCTTGAAGTCCTAGCTAGAGCAATAAGACAACAAAAGAAGATCAAGGAGATACAAATCAGAAAAGAAGTCAAGCTCTCACTATTTGCTGATGATATAATAGCTTACATAAGCGACCCCAAAAATTCTACCAAGGACATCTACAACTAACTCATAAACACTTTCAGTAATGTAGCACGATACAAGATTAACTCAAAAAAATCAATAGTCCTCCTGTACACAGATGATTAAAGGGCTGGGAAAAAAATCAGAGAATCAACACCCTTCACAATAGCTGCAAATAGCATAAAATATCTTGGAGTAACTCTAACTCTAGTAATAGGAGCGGCGGGGCTGCATCCCCAGCACCCAGGCCGCCTCACTAGCTTATGCCCCAAAATAACAACACACAAATTGTATTCATTTAAACACTGCTTGGCCCATTATCCCTAGCCCTTACTGGCTAATTCTGATATCCCAATCAACCCATTTCTAATAAACTGTGTAGCACCGGTCTTACTGGGAAGATTCTAGCCTACGTCCATCCTGGGTCGGAGCTTCATCGCATGTGCCCGGGAGAGGGGAGCATGGCGTCTCTGCTCCAGAGAGCAGAGCTGTCGAGTCTGAGCTCACTTCCTTTTCCTCCCAGCATTCTGTTCTGTTTACTCCACCCACCTATGTTCTAACCAATAAAATGGGCCAAGGCAGTTTCTTTATTAGCCAATGACCTTCCTCCATCATCTAACAAAACAAGTGGAAGACTTGTATGACAAGAACTTTAAATCTTTGAAGAAAGAGATTGAAGAAGACACCAGAAAGTGGAAAGATCTCCCATTTTCCTGGGTAGGCAGAATTAGCATAGTAAAAATGGCAATCTTACCAAAAGCAATCTATAGATTCAATGCAATGCCCATCAAAATCTCAGGAAAATTCTTTACCTCAAAAGAATGGTACTCAACTTCATATGGAAAAGCAAAAACCCATGATAGCCAAAACAATCCTGTAAAATAAAAGAATTTCTGGAGGCATCACAATCCCTGACTTCAAACTCTACTACAGAGCTACAGTACTGAAAACAGCCTGATATTAGCATAAAAACAGACAGGAGGACTAACGGAATTGAATCAAAGGCCCAGATATTAACCCATACTTTCGAACACCTGATTTTTGACAAAGAAGCAAAAAATATCAAATGGAAAAAAAAGCATATGTAACAAATGGTGCTGGCAAACTGGATATCAACATGTAGAAGAAAGAAAATAGATTCATATCTATCACCAAGCACAAAACTCAAACCCAAATGGATCAAAGACCTTAACATAAAGCCAGCCACACTGAACATCATAGAAGAAAAAGTGGGAAGTATACTTGAACACATTGGCACAGGAGAGCTCTTTCTAAATATAACCCAAGTAGTACCAACACTGAGAGAAACAATTAATAAATAGGACCTCCTGAAACTGAAAAGCTCCTGTAAAGCAAAGGACATGGTCAACAAGACAAAACGACAGCCTACAGAATGTGAAAAGATCTTCATCAACCCCACATCAAACAGAGGTCTGATCTCCAAAATATACAAAGAACTCAAGAAACTGATCATCAAAAGAACAAATAATCCAATAAAAAATGGAGTTCAGACTTAAACAGAGAACTCTCAATAGAGGAATCTAAAATTCCTGAAAGACACTTAAGGAAATGCTTAACATCCTTAGACATCAGAAAAAAACAACTCTGAGATTCCATCTTACACCTTTAAGAATGGCCAAGATTGGGGCTGGAGAGATGGCTCAGTAGTTAAGAGCATTGCCTGCTCTTCCAAAGGTCCTGAGTTCAATTCCCAGCAACCACATGGTGGCTCACAACCATCTATAATGAGATCTGGTGCCCGCTTCTGCCTGCAGACATACACACAGACAGAATATTGTATACATAACAAAAAAATAAATATTTAAAAAAAATAATAATGGCCAAAATCGAGCAGCCTTCGGAGATCCCGTGGATCTGTGTTCAACAGTGTTTGGACAGAACAGACCCGGGGCCTCCCTTTGTTAGCTTCCACCGCTCCTCATCTGCAGCTGCAGCCTCCGGAACCATCACCTCGCCGCCTTTAGCTCCCAGGACCAGCTAGCACCGTCTCTTTGCGGGTAGCTCCAGACTGCGTCTCAACCATGACCTCCCAGATTCGTCAGAATTATTCCACTGAAGTGGAGGCTGCCGTGAACTGCCTGGTCAACCTGCACCTGCGGGTCTCCTACACCTACCTCTCGCTGGGCTTTTTTTTTTTTTTTTTTTTTTTTTTTTTTAGTTTTTTCGAGACAGGGTTTCTCTGTGGTTTTGGAGCCTGTCCTGGAACTAGCTCTTGTAGACCAGGCTGGCCTCGAACTCACAGAGACCCTCCTGCCTCTGCCTCCCGAGTGCTGGGATTAAAGGCGTGCTATTTTGACCGGGATGACGTGGCTCTGGAGGGTGTAGGCCACTCTTTCAGTGAATTGGCCTAGGAGAAGCACGAGGGAGCCGAGCGTCTCCTCAAGTTGCAGAACGATCGCGGAGGCCGTGCACTCTTTCAGGATGTGCAGAAGCCATCTCAAGATGAGTGGGGTAAAACCCGGGAGGCCATGGAAGCTGCCCTGGCCTTGGAGAAGAACTTGAACCAGGCCCTCTTGGATCTTCATTCCCTGGGCTCTGCCAGCACAGATCCTCATCTCTGTGACTTCCTTGAAAACCACTTCCTGGATAAGAAGGTGAAGGTCATCAAGAAGATGGGCAACCACCTGACCAACCTCCGCAGGTTGGCTACTGGGCCCCAGGCATCTCTGGGCCAGTACCTCTTTGAGCGGTTCACTCTCAAGCATGACTAGGAGGCCTCTCCTTCCGAGGGGCCCCCACCTCTGCTCTGTACCAGCCCGCCTCAGGACCTTCACCCGAACCTCTCAAGAAGCCACTAGGCAGCTTTGTAACGCCCTGGAGCCCCTCTCAAGTTTTGGACCAAGTAAAAATAAAGCCTTTTGAAGCAGCAAAAAAAAAAAAAAAAAAAAGAATGGCCAAGATCAAAAACACTGATGACAGCTTATGCTGAAGAGGTTGTGGGGTAAAAGGAACACTCCTGCATTGCTGGTGAGAATGCAAGCTGATACAGCTGCTTTGGATATCAGTGTGGCAATTTCTCAGAAAATTAGGAGACAACCTTCTTCAAGACCCAGCAATACCACTTTTGGGTATATATCCAAAGGATGCTCAATCGTGCCACAAGGACATGTGCTCAACTATGTTTATAGCAGCATTGTTTGTCATTGCCAGAACCTGGAAACAACCTAATACCCCTTGACTGAAGAATGGATTAGGAAAATGTGGTATGTTTACAAATGGAGTACTACACAGCAGAAAAAAACGACATCTTAAAATTTGCAGGTAAATGGATGGAGCTAGAAAACATCATTTTGAGTGAGGTAACTCAGACCCAGAAAGACAATTATCATATGTACTCACTCATAAGTGGTTTTTAAACATAAAGCAAAGAAAGCCATCCTACAAACCACAATCCCAGAGAACCTAGAGGAGGACTCTAAAGGAGACATACATAGGAAGTATAAAAAAAACCCAAGATCTCCTGAGTAAATTGGGAGCATGGGTACCTTGGGAGAGGGTTGAAGGCAGGTGGGGGTGGCGGCAGGGAGGGGAGCAGAGAAAAATGTAGAGCTCAATAATAAAAATCAATAAAAGAATATATATATATATATATATATATATATATATTTCATGCCAAAAGAACAATGCAAACATACATGCAGATAAAACACTCCTATATATAACATATGGATTTCAAAATACTTTAAGTGTATGCAACAGCCAAGATAACTCCTAATTTTTTTATTTTTTATTTACCTTTCTGGACATTTTAAAAAAATTATTTAAAACATTTTTCATTTATGTGTACACATAAATGTGTCTGTGTGAATGCATGCCAGGTGTATACAGGTACCTTCAGAGGCCAAAAGATGGTGTCAGATCCACTGGAACTGGGGTCACAGATGGTCGTGAGCTGCCTGATGTGGCATCTGGGAACTGGCTTGGATACTCTGCAAAGGTCCCAAGCATTTTATCTTTCCAACCCAACCTTCTATACATTTTAAATATCCACTTCACTTTTTAGGCTTTCTTCTTGGAGCACAATTATGAATAAAATCTGTATTATGACTAAAATACAATGGGAAGTAGTAGGATCTTGTTGCAAATGGTCTACAGTTAGATTTCTGTCCTTCATGCCTGGTGAGTCTTAAGTTTGACTTGTTCAGATAGACTAAAAACATGAACCAAGAAGAATGAAACTAACCAAAGAACCCATTTAGCGATCTTTCCACCAAATTTTATAGATAATGTTTTTAGATTCTACATCTTCACAGAAATGTTTTAAAATATGTGCTCATAAAGAGGGCCTGGTTTTTATTCTTCTCTTCAATTCTTGTGCCTGTACTCCCCAACCCCCAGGGGTCCAAGCTAATTCTTCTGTACCTTTTAACTTAAAATATTATTCATGGGAACAGGGACTTTCTGTTCTTTTGGATTCCAAGAATTAAACACTAGTGGGCATTTATCATTTTTCTATTTAAAACATTTTCTCTGTCAAATTGAATGTCTTCTGATTTCAGTGCAGTGTGAAAGACCGTGAAACTCCATGTTCATAGCTCTGAGTAGTTTGTATACAGTTTCCAGCAGTCTGGTAAGCAGAATTTATTAAGCAAGGAGCCATTCAAAATCAAAAACCTTCTGTATGGTTCTGTAGAAAATCATTCAGAACTCTTTCTGCCATGGCATCTATGTCTATTCCAGGTAAGTCTTTGAAAACATTGTAGAAGGCTGGCAACGTGGCTCCTCAAGGAAAGGCATCAACTGCCAAGCCAGACAAATCTCAGTTCTGTCCTTGGGACCCAGATAATGGAAGGAGATAACTGACCCCACAAATTGGCCTTCTCCGACCTCTACCTTCATGCCATGATTGGTACTCAAGAGCCTCCTCATACACACACACACAGAGAGAATAGATAAATGGTTTTTTGTTTGTGTTTGTTTAATTAAGGGCCTAGAGAGATGACTCAGTGGTTACAGTATTTACTGTTCTTCCAGGCAGAGTTGGTCACAGCACCCCTATCAGGCAGCTCATACCCACCTGTAACTCAAGCTCCAGAGAGTGGGCACCTCTAGCCCCCATGAGCAACTTCACTCACATGCATATGCCCACAAACAAACCCACATAGACAGACATAACGAAAATACCCTATTTTTGCCAGGACGGTGGCTCTTACCTGTAATCCCAGCACTTGGGGGGCCAAAGTAGGATTGTAGGCAAGAAAGAAATAACATTCGTTGTATTAATTAGGACTTTTGCAATGACGAACAACTCTAATTTAGATAGTGAAGGGGATTTGTTGGCTTACATAATTAAAAGTCCACAAATATATACCCTCTAGATAAAGTCTGAGCTCACAGATCCTAGAGAAAGTCTGTTCTCTTCTGGCTCTTGTTTCTGCTGGGAACCTCACCACCCTCCATGTCTCTTAGTGTCTCCAGGTAGCAAAACAGCTGCAGGCTTCTTGGACCTCCTGCCTTCACACCATACTTCCCGGGTATCTAGCTCCTTCCCAAGCCTCAGACTTTATCCTCTCTTATGAAAATCAGATAATCAAGCAGAGTGTAGTGGCTCATACCTGTAACATCAACTCTCAGTAGTTGGGGGCAGAAAGATAGCTCTTATTTAAGACTAGTTTGGGCCACAGTGGAAGACCCTATCTCTCTCTCTCTCTCTCTCTCTCTCTCTCTCTCTCTATATATATATATATATATATATATATATATATATATACACACACACACACACACACAATAAGTAAGCCAGGCAGTGGTGATGCACATCTTTAATCCTAGTACCAGGGAGGCAAAGGCAGATGGATCTCTTGAGTTTGAGGCCAGCCTGGTCTACAAAGAGAGTTCTAGGACAGCCAGGGATACATAGAAAAAACAAAAACAAAACAAACAAAAAAGAAAACAAAGTAAATAAAATCAAAAGTGTAATTTTCCCATCCCTGAAACCATCATGGCAGGGTGTCCCTCTCTTTGGCTATCAAAACATTGAAACAATGGACCCACGGAATTGGCATTTGCCCATGAATCTCATGGTAGGGAAAGCAAAGGCTGAACCTGGTATCAGCCAGAGGAGGAATCTGCCTAGTGGAAAGGGAGTTCTGACCGCTTACCTGAGGACCAGGTGAGTCTAGAGCTGAGACAATGATGGGCGGGGCTACAGCTCCACCAGGACCGCTCAGTTACACACAGCTCCTGCTTTGTCTCCAAACCTAGACCTCATGCCAGAGTCATGAAGATGGGCTTGTGACCATTGGCACTTCTTATTCATCTTAACATGGTCACCTTCCTTTGCTTTCCACCATGACTTGTTTGTTTAATTAGCCTACCTGAGACAGGTGCCCAAGCCTAGCTTGCTACAACTTTCACTACTGAGGTTCTGACCCTAACCATTTCAGTAACATCCTTCCTGAAGCATTCTTTGCAGGAATGGGCACATAATCTTAGAGTAGCTACTTTATCCCCCTTCCCAGAGAGAGGACTATCCCTTGGGAGAGCTACAATCCCCACCCTCACCTAATGCCACAGGATGGAGAAGGAAGGCATATGATCTCCTTTCTCTTCCTGTTGTTGTTTTTTACTCTTCAGCTCTCTACTCTTTCATCTTTTTTTTTGGGGGGGGGGTGCTGCCACCCAGTTCCCAAATAAATGATAAACACAGACGCTTATTATTACTTACAAATGCTCGGCTTTAACTTGACTTGTTTCTTGCCAGCGTTTCTTCACTTTAAGTTATCCCATCTACCTTTTGCTTTGGACTTTACCTTTCTTTTACTTCTGTAAATCTCACTTTCACTTTCTTCAAGGCGGACAGTGTAGCTGGGTGACTGGCCGCTAATCCTCTTGCTCTTTCTTCTCCTCCCAGGGTTCTCCTTCTATTTATTCTCTCTGCCTGCCAGCCCTGCCTATCCTTGCTCCTGCCTCACTGTTGGCCGTTCAGCTCTTTATTAGACCAACCAGGTGTTTTAGACAGACAAAGTAACACAACTTCACGGAGTTAAACAAATGCAACATAAAAGAACGCAACACATCTTTGCATCATTAAAACAAATGTTGCACAGCATAAACAAACGTAACACACCTTAAAATAATATTTCACATCTTCCCTTCATATTTTCTTCTCTGTTGCCTTCCTCTGGAGGCTTGCGGATGTAGAAAATAGCTACCCTGGCAGGGTATAGTAGATCATGCCCGTGTGCCAGCACTCAGAAGGTTGAAGCAGGAGAATCTCTGGGAGTTCTCCTAGATCTGTGCCTTTAGAGTATGAAGCATGTTGTCTCAGTTTCCATAAAGTAAGACAAGATGAGTAACTGTGCTGGTTTGAATGAAAATGGCCCCCATAGGCTCAGTATTTGATCTTGATCCACTGCTGGTAGACTGTTCAGGAAGGTTAAGGAGCTGTGTCCTTGTTGGAGGAGGTGTGTCACTGGGCATGAGCTTGGGAGTTCCAAAAGCCCAGTCACTATCTCTGCCTCCTGTCTGTGAGCTCTCGGCTACTGCTCCAGAGCCTTGACAACCAACCTGCTGTCACACTCCATGTCACAATGATGATCATGAACTAACCTTCTGAATCTGTAGGCAAGCTACTAATTAAATGCTTTATTTTATAAGTTACCTTACTCATTGTGTCTCTTCACAGCAATGAAACAGTAACTAAGACAGTATCCTTCTGTTCCTCTGAGTCATTCAACTATGATTTATATTATTTCGTGTGAACATTCAATATGTATCTCTGTGCCTCCTCGTGTTGTGTTTTGCTTCCCATCTTCTCTTAGGGTTAAACGTGCTGCCTCGGCTGGACCCAGGAAGAACCAATATACTGAGAGGGGATGGGTGCAGAAAAGATGTTCCAGGAAGAATTTTCTGTGCTAATAGGCAGGCCTGCTGAGGGCTTTTCTTTAGAGAACTGTATCTACCTACACCCACTTTGCCTAGAAATGTCTAGGGATTTTCAAGGTTGTTAATTATCTATTCAAGGATCTGTTTTAAGTGGCTCCTATTTTCAAACCAGGTATCTTATAATGATATTTTAAAGTGCTCTTCTTCACTAACAAAGGTAATCACAGCCATTTAGTGAACGCCTCGTAGGCGAACCCTTATTCACTTGACTTACACTGTTGCTAATTCTTCACAACAAACCTCCAAAGTAGGAATTAAGAGTTTTACCACCACCAACGGAAAGCCTAGGGCTAGGGTGTAGTTCAATTAGTAAGGGTCATGTGTGTCCCAGGCTGGCTTCAGAGTCTCTGTGTTGGTAAGATGATAGTTGTTCTTCTGTTCTGTCTGCTTCTTGCTTGCTCTTCTTGTTCCTGAAAGGAGGACGCAACAAAACCCACGTGGAGCGCGAGCTTTATTGAAGCGTGCGGGAAAGAAGGGGAAAAGAGAGCGAACAGACAGCGTTCCAGCTTTTTAAAGGGTCCCCCACGCACGTGCCTGCGGAGCCTTTGCGTGGAACGCTAGGGGCTCCTGGGAAATGTAGTTCCCCAGGCGAGCTATGCTCAGGGGCCTTCTGGGGAATAACAATGGTGACCTTCTGTTCCTTCGGCCTCTACCTCCCTAGTGCTGGCATTTGAGTTACCATACCCAGTTTCTTCAGTGGTAGGGATCAAATCTGTGATTTTGTGCCTGCAAGGGAAGCAAGCTCACTATCAACTGAGCTACATCTCCAATCTAAGATCTCTCTCTCTGTCTCTGTCTTTTTGGTTTTTTTGAGACAGGGTTTCTCTGTTGTAGCCTTGGCTGTCCTAGATCTAACTTGGGACCAGGCTGGCTTCAAACTCAGAGATCTGTCTCTCCCTGCCCCTCCCTCCTGAGTGCTGGGATTAAAGGTCTGGGCTGTTTGGTTAAAAGCATCACCTCAGCCCCTAACATCCTTATACCCAAAGAGTCTGGAATTTTTGAGTCCAGGTTTTACCCCAGCCCCTCAGCACCCCTGTATCCAAAGAGTCTGAAATGTTTGGTGGAAAGTTCCATTCCAAGTCCCCTCCCCTGGGAGTTGCCTCAGTCCAGACTCCACCTTGGAGAAAGCCTGCCAAATGGTGAGCCCTCCCCAGAGAGGGTAAAGACCACTCCCACAGGCTATTTAAACTGCCATCCAGAGAATGAACACATGGTCTTCCTGGTTCTCCTTTCTCCTCTCCGTGGTTTTTCGGTCTTCCTTCCTGTCTCCATCCATGGGGGCCTGGAAGGCCACCTGGGAGCGCTGGCATCCATTAAACCTGTGCTTTTTCTAATTCGGTTTGATTTGGTCCGATTTGGATTATCGCATTAGCAGAGAGGCTTATTGGGCCATAAAAACTTTTCATCTGGAGATCCACCAAGGGGGCTGGGTTTTTTTCCCCATTGTTCCAGGGCAACATGTTGGAAAACACCCTTCTCACAACCACCCGCTCTCCCCCAGGCTAAGATCAGCTTTGTCTGGGTAAGTTCCCCATTTCCAAGTCATTGCCCCTAAGGCCCAGGGCCTCATACCTTTGCTGGCTCATCTGTTGAAGTCACGGGCCTGTGCCAGGAAGGCCCTTGCCCCTGTGGGGCTACTTTGGGTAGGAAACAACCTTCCAAGGAATTTCCCACACCCCTGTTTTTGACCAGGAGTCTTATCACGGTGGACACATTGTGCTAGGCATTGAGTCCTGAGTCTCGGCATAGATTTGTAAGATAGAGACCTGCAAGTCAAAGGGATTTTCAAATGCCCTTGGGCCTCTTTTTACAAAAATCCTTTTAAATTGGGGCTATCTGATGCCATACATCCCTTAACGCCTAGTGTGAAACAAACAAGCCCCCATATGTGCCTGGTTTCTGGATACTATAGTCCTGATCCCCCTTCCCAATCCCCTTCCCATTTCTCTCACTGTTTGCTCTCTACAACAGATCCATTTCCCCCGTCCTTCAACTCTAAAATAAATGGCATAGGTGTTCTGTCTGTTAAGTATTTTTCTTAAAATAAACCTCTCCACCATGCAAATAATCCCAATCAGACCAAATCAGACCGTAATAGAAGATGCCCATGTTTAATGCAATGCTCCCGGGTGGCACTGGGAAAGCATGGCAAGGGGAAGAGAGAGAAAAGGAGAGACCAGGCAAAACCTGGAGACCACGTGTTCATTCTCTGGGGGACAGTTTAAATAGCCTGTGGGAGTGGTCTTGACCTTCCTTGGAGAGGGGTCACATTTTGGTGTGCTTTCTTAGAGGTGGAGTTTGGACTAAAGCAACTCCTATGGGGGCTTGTAAAGGAGTTTCCTGTCCAATATTGCAAAGATGGGTGCCAGGGGCTGGGATGAGGCCCCCAACTGTAATATTCCATACTCTTTGTATAAAGGGGAGTTAGGGAGCTGGGGTGATGCTTTTGACTAAACAATTCTGCCTATGATAGTCTTTGACTTACTAAAATATTCCCGCTAGTCCTGGAGGGATAGCTCACAACCAAAATTATAAAATATTCCTGCTAATCTTCTTGCCTCTACTAGCATTGGTAAGCTGTAACTGATTGGGCAAATTAAATGTCTAAATTTAACAAAAGAGCCTCTGACACAGAGATATGCCAGCTCCTGCAGCATCCTACAGCTCCTCCAAGAAGACACATGGTTATAGAAGACCTTCCACCTGGAGGCTTGCCTTTGGGTATGGCAAAGCCACCCACACAGCAAAAAGCAGCCTTCCACCTCATCAGCTTCCTGGACATTATACAGGGGATCAGTCGTCTCATCCCGCCAAGACAGGTAGACTAAATTCCTCCCCCACCCCCACATACACGCAGAGAAAAATCTTCAGGACTCCTGGGCTCAACATGAGCTAAAGGCAAGTACTGGTGTTTGCCAAAGACTACAGAGAGATTTGGGATTTCCTGCATAGCAAAAAAGCTGTCTCATTTCTGCTCATGTATCCCTCTCAGATCTGTCTAATGGCATTTAATGACTTAGGATACTGGTAACTGATTGCTTCATTTGTTAAGTTTCCTGCTGAAAATACAGACAGAAGTGTCTCTTTCACAGGCTTCATAGACCAGGATTAACAGGTTTCTGATGTATCTTCAAAGATGCAGAGTTCCCAATTCCCTTTGATTGTCTTCTAAAATGTTCCTGTTCCAGTTGACTTACAGATGCCTGCAGGTTCCTGAAAAAGTTCTGCTGCTTTATCAAGAAATCTGGTCTCATAAAAACTAACAGTCTCCAGAGCCTATTTTAGCCCCACCCATTTTCAAGAATATTTTACAGGTCACTCCTGCTCTCTGGACCAAGACCAACTTACAGAGGGCCTCCTAGACAATGCCAACACCTACACCAGCTACTAAATCTTCGTCCACCGTTGGTAGTACCTTTCCTGGCTCAAATGGATACCTACCAACTAAAATCTAGTTTTAAAGGGCTCTCTCAACTCTCACCTATTCACCCTAGCCTCTCCTGTACAACCAGGGAACTTCTTTGTCCCATTCTTTCTGGCAGTTAATGACCCTTCCCAAGGCTAGCCCCACCCACAGGGCCAATAATAATAATCTAGTTTTTTTCTCCTAGTCACCTGCCTTCTCATCTCCCTCAAGAAATAGATGCCTGAGGTCTCCAGGATGGCAGTAAACCAGATTCCTCTCTAGCCACACCTTTCGCTGAGCATGAGCCCACCAACTCCCAACTCTCCCCTCACCCACTTCACCTCATGCCCACAGGAAGTAGCCAGACGTGAGTCGGGGCCCCTATACCCAAAGAGTCTGGGATGTTTGGTTAAAAGCATCACCTCAGTCCCTAACATCATTATGAGTCTGGAATTTGGGGGTCCAGGCTTCACCCCACCTCTTTGGCACCCCTATACCCAAAGAGTCTGAAATGTTCCATTCCAAGCCCCCTCCCCTGGGAGTTGCCTCAGTCCAGACTCCACCTCCGAGAAAGCCCACCAGTTACCCTTCCCCAGAGAGGGTCAAGACCACTCCCACAGGCTATTTAAACTGCCCCCCCCCCCTGTGGTTTTCAGTCTTCCTGTCTCCATCCCTGGGGTCCAAGAAGGCCACTCAGGAGCACTGGCATCCATTAAATCTGGGCTTTTTCTAATTTGGTTTGATTTGGTCTGATTTGGATTATTGCCTTGGCAGAGAGATTTATCGGGATGTAAAAACTTTTCATGGGCCACCACCATCAACCAAGATGTACCTTTTTAAAACATATGACTGCTGTTCCCAGAGCCTATGACCCTTTGTGGCTTCAGGAGAGGTCTTAGGACTGCAATCATAGCTCTCCTTCCTGTCTGAAGCCCATGGCAATTTAAGGGAAAGGCCACATAACCCTCCTCTTGCAGAAGTCTGCTCACCCTGCGTCCTGCCCCTCCCCCTCTCCGCCTGGGAAGGTGCTCAACCTGGCTCAGGCTCCCTGCAGATTGCCCGGAACCGTGAGAAGCTGAGCCTTGGAGGAGCTGAGCCTTCCAGGACAGCCTTAGGGCAAGAGTCCAGTTGGAGCCCAAAGTCAGTGCTTCAGGTTTCTGTCTTGGGGGTGGCTGGCTCCTGGAGACATTCTGAACCCTTCTCAGGAAGGCCTTTTAACTGGGGTTTTCTTTCTTTCATATTTCTCATCTTCTGGCTACCCCAATATCCCCGGTTGGCACACCCTAACTACTTATTTACTTTTTATTTATTTCTGGGTTTTTGAACGGGTTTTGTAGTTGGGTGTTTTTTACTCTTTACTCTTTTGGTTCTGTGGGGCCCAACACCCAGCTCCCAAATACACTTAACTCGTGGAGTCTTATTTTTTTCTTGTGAACACCGGGCCTTAGCTTGACTTATTTCTAGCCCAGCTTTTCTTAACTTAAATTATCCAGTTTACCTTTTGCCTCTGAGCTTTTAACTTTGTCCTATATTCCTTTTATTACGTCTTACGCTGTGTCTGGCTGTGTCTGGCTGTGTCGCTGAGTGGCTGGCCCCTAGAGTCTTCCTCCTAATCTCTCTTGCCATCAAGCCAGCAACCATAATGGTGACAGAGTTCCAGTGTCCCCTTTGCCTTACCCCAGCTTCAAGTCATTAAACAGTATTTCCTTCCTTCCTACCTTCTTTCCTTCCTTCCTTCCTTCCTTTCTTTTTCATTTTGTTTTTTGAGACAAGGTTTCTCTGTAGTTTTGGAGCCTGTCCTGGAACTAGCTCTTGTAGACGAGGCTGGCCTCAGACTCACAGAGATCCACCTGCCTCTGCCTCCCGAGTGCTGGGATTCTTTTGAAGGCAAGTGCCACTATTGCCTGGCAAACAGTATTTACTCACAGTTAAAACTATCCCCATTCTAGACAGGAGGCTTTTTCTTAAACAATCCTGAACTTAAGTTTTTCCCAAGTTCACTCTTTTCCTTATATTTTGTTAGGTTTATGTGTTTGTGGAAGATCAGGCTCCTTGGATGCAGGGGAAAATAACAGTCTTAGAAACCATGTCCCATCCAGTGGTTTCCCATCATCTTTTGGTATGAACCCATTTTATCCTCATACCTCTGCCTCTTTTTCTTGGTATTTCCTTGTTTGGAGTCCTGTCACAAGTTGGGTTCTCTGCAAGTCTACGCAGAGATTCTTCTTCAGAAATTCTGGGTGGAGGTAGGAGAACAGAAGCAGGGCTGGGCAGAGGGACAAAACAGACACACTCGGATGCAGTAAAAAGCTTGTTCCACAGGCTGCCCAAAGCTGGCAGGGCTCAACACAGTTGTTCTGTGGCAGGGCCAAAAGCTCACCCTTGGCGATCCCCTTGTAGGCTGCTCGAAGAGATAGTGAGTGGCCGGCCATGGGCTGGGGATTCGAGTCAGTTCAGAAATTCCTGTGAAGGGCCACAGAGGGTGCACAGCTGGGAGCTGTCAGCTGAGTCATTGCAGCAGCTGAGGAGATAAACCCTGCAGCCTGCAGGAGAGGCAGGCAGGGAGTCTGAGAAGCATGTCATCCACCTGTCTCCTCTTTTCCACTCCTTTGTCTCCGAACACTCATTCTCTCACATCCTTCTGCTAAGGGAACTGTCTAGAGAGCGTTGAGATAAAAACCAAACACCTAACAGCATCCTTAAAACAACAAAAACAAATGGGAAAACATAAAAACCATAGTATAAGATGGTCTTTTTTTTTTATGATGTTTTGGGTTTTTTCTTTAGTTTTTAAAAATAATTTTCTTTTTATAAATTTTTGTTTTGAGAAAACAGAGTGAGGCTTGGTGGGGTAAAACTTGGTTATCTGAGGCAGGATGATTGAGGTTTAGGTCCTCTTTAGCAACTTAGTAAGGCTCCGCCGCAAACAAAAGTCATTGAGGTATTTTTCCCCCCTTCTTTTGTAAAGAATAGACATTTGCGTGCTCCCAAGTACACTTTGGAAACTTAAAGCCTTCTTTTCTAAATACCTAAACTTGGTAAGTTTATAAGAAATGGAAACTATTTCAGAAATAACCCCTGAAGCAAACTGAAAATAAAGAGGACTTTCCTTTTGACCCAATACAGAAAGTCAAGGGGGCCCAGAGGCACTGTGAAAGAAAGGACTCAAGACTTCTTAAGAAGCAGAAGATTGGAATGACAGATGTCCTCTGGGTGACAGGGTTGTTAAGTAGCTGAGAGCATCCTCGTCAGGCTTCAAGCTAGAAACTCAGATATTAGTGTTTCTGAACTCTAAGTGTGTTCTAAGATCCTTCAGACTCTATGACAACATGGCCAGCCCATGTGGAGGGACAACACATATTAAGTCACTATTACAGACAGAGTTGTGTTCTATCCCCCAGTCTCCTCCCCAGAAAAGGGCAGAAAAAATATACATATTGGAGTAGTACCTGCCTTTATTACAGAATGCATCTTTTATTTGAACATGGGTCTTTTAAAAGGATTTATTTTAAAAAAAGAAAAATGTTGCGGGAGCTCCTTCTGCTCCTTCAGCCAATAGCCACTGAGATACCAGCCCATTGGGGTGTGGTCTCGCCCCCCTTTTTTTTTCTCTGTTGAAATAGGAGCGGTGGGCTACGTCCCTGGCACCCAGCCACCCACAAGGCTAGCTTTATACCCGAAATAATTACACGGAAACTGTATTCTTTTAAACACTGCTTGGCCCATTAGTTCCAGCCTCTTATTGGCTAGCTCTTACATATTGATCTAACCCATTTCTAATAATCTGTGTAGCCCACGAGGTGGCTTACCAGGGAAGATCTTAACCTGCAGCTGTGTCAGGTGGGAGAATCATGGCGACTGCCTGACTCGGCTTCTTTCTCCCAGCATTCTGTTCTGTCTACTCTGCCTACCCAATTTTCTGTCCTATCAGGGCCAAGCAATTTTCTTTATTAATTAACCAATGAAAGCAATAGATAAATACAAGACCCACCTCCATCAGAAAAAGAAAATAAAAGGGTCACGTGTAACCCAGGTTGGCCTTGAGACCCTAGGCAGCTTCAGATGACTTTGAACTTCTGACCATCCTGCCCCCACCTCCTGAATGGTGGGATTACAGGTATGCATCACCACTCTTGGGTTTATACAGTGCTAGGGATCAAACCCAGGACTTTATGTATGCCAGTTTAGCCCTCTAACCCACTGAGCTCAATCATCAGACTCTCTTTAAGGCATGTGAGGTGTGTGCGTGTGCACGCGTGCGTGTATGTTTCCCAGAGTTGAACCCAGAGCTTTGTGTATGCTAGATAAGAATTCTACCACTGAGCTACATGCTCAATCTTTAAGTAAGATAGTTTTTTCTTATTATTTATTTGTGTGTCTGTCTGTCTGCCTGTCTGTCTATCTATGTGTGCTCAAACATGCACGTTTGTAAGACCATGTTTGTCAGTGCACACACACACACATGAGTAGAGGTCAGATGATGACTGTGAGAGTCTGTTCTTTCCTTCTACCATGGGGGTCCTGGAATCAAGCTAAGATAGTCACGTTTGTTGTAACCCCTGAACTATCTTGTCAGCCCCAGATAGTCTTTACAGAAGGTAATCAAGTTCGAAAGTATGATTGATGTCCTTTAAAAGGGAAACTTTTGAGTCTATAATAGAGCCTCATCCCTAAAATCTAGCACTTAGGCTGCTGAGGCAGGAGGATTGCCAGTTTGAGGTCAGCCAGAGCTACATGGTAAGAAACACTCTCAAAACTAATTAATTAGCAGCTGGGGAGATGGCTCAGTGTTCAGAGCACTTGCTGCTCTTTCAGAGGACCTGGGTTTGATTCCCAGCACCCACGTGGTAGCTCATAACCAACTATAAACTATAACTTCAGTCTGAGGCTCCAATACCTTCTTCTAGTCTCTGCAAGCACCAGGCATAACATGTAGGCAAAACATCCATACACACAGAATAAAAAAAATTAAAACGGGGCTGGAGAGATGGCTCAGTGGTTAAGAGCATTGCCTGCTCTTCCAAAGGTCCTGAGTTCAGTTCCCAGCAACCACATGGTGGCTCACAACCTTCCGTAATGGGGTCTGGTGCCCTCTTCTGGTCTGCAGGCATACACACAGACAGAACACTGTATACATAATTAATAAATAAATAAATAAATAAAATATTTAAAAAAAAAATTAAAACAACATACATAAATTAAAAACTCAAGCTTTTATAAAAAATTAATTAAGTAAAATAAAAAGTAAATTTTGACGCAAAGATAGCTTTAGAGAGACAGCATTGTAAGGGACACTGGGAGAGTTTTGTCCCTAACCCAAAAAACATGGAGAGGAGGAGAAAGGACACAAAACAAATTGGCTTCTTCAAAGGAGCCAATTGCACCTTCACCTTTATTCTGAACTCGCATTTTTACTTCCTGTTGCTCAAGTCACCTGCTTGGTAATACTCTGCTAACGCAGGCACTGGAAAGGACGATCACTGTGCTGATAGCGCTTCTGTTGGGCAGAAGCTGTGCCTCACCCAGCTGTGCAGGCGGCTGGACTGTGAAGCCGTCCTTAGTGAGCTTACTTCACTTCTCCGGTCTGTTTTCTCCTGGGTAAAATAGGAAGCTTAGCAATATCTACCAAAGAGGCCTTTTAAGAGTGAGACAGGACCTAATACCTTAATTCTTCCTTTCCAGTTTTAAATTCATGAGTATCGCCTGAGGCCCGTTGGCCACACTCCAGCAGACTCTCCGGTGTAGTAAGCCGTCGATACCAATTATTAATGTTATTGTCACTTCTGCTCAGCTCTCAGTGACAAAGACAGTTACATCTCCTGAAACAAAGCTATTAATTATCTTATGTATTGAGGAAGTCAGAAGCCGGAAATCTAATCTTGGAGAAAGTATAGAGCTTTGTTTGTAAGACAAGCCACTGTGAAACCTTCGGAGGTTTAGTTAGCCATGTGGATCAGGTTTAGAGTCATACAGTGGGGTATCAGCCTCTTTTGGGTAAGATATTACTATTATTTGTAAGAGATTTATTTATTGTCATTTATATGTATGAGTGTTTGTCTGCATGTATATATTGGTACAACATGTATGTATTGGCACCACATGCATGCCTGATGTGTGAAAAAGATGTCAGATACCCAGATCTGGAGTTACAGATGACAGATGGTTTCGAGCCACTGTGTGGCATTTTGTGGTATCTGGGAACTGAACCCAGCTCCTTTGCCAAGGCAGCAAGTGCTCTTAACTGCCTAACCATCTCTCTAATGCCTGCCTGGATATTAATATTTTAAGTGGATATTTTAGGCCATTTAATCACCCTTGGTCTATATGGCATAGAAACTTTCAAATAATACCCAAGCATTACAAAACTGGACATAGGTGGACTTTAGATGATCGGAGTAATCAATCTTTTTTGATGGAGAAATCAGAAGCCACTTAAGTCACAATGAGGCATTACCTCTCCCATAGGATGGATTAAATTAAAACATTGGGGCAAAGACACTTGGAATGTGGAGAAAGTCAAAGCCTTGAATTTGCTGGTGAAAATTTAAGTGGTGCAGGACCCAGGAACACAGTCCGAGTGATTCCTCAAAAGGATTAAGTAAAGAATTACGGTGCAACCCAGGTGTGCTCCTAAAGGAACTGAACCAAGGACTAAGGCAGAGGCTTAAGCAGATCAGTACTTCCTGTAGCTCCATTCACAGTGGGTCAGGGTAAGAGCAAGGCAGGTGGCCACCAGCAGACGAAGGAGCCAAATGAAGTAGCCGCACCATAGCTGCACCGGCTTCAGATTTGGCCATAGAAAGGGAGGAGGTTCTGATGCAGGTTCCACCCAGCATCACGCTATGTGAAAAGCAGATGCATGACTGATTTCATTTATACAACAGCATCTAGTAGCCGGGCAGTTGGTGGCGCTGGCCATTAATCCCAGTTTTCAGGAAGACAGAGGCAGGCGGATCTCTGTGAGTTTGAGGCTAGCCTGGTCTACAGAGTGAGTTCCAGGACAGCCAGAGCTACATAAAGAAACTACCTCGAAAAACCAAGAAAACAAACAAACATACAAACAAATCAGCATCTAGGGCTGGTGTTCTAGTCATAATTATCATTGCTGCAAAGAAACACCGTCACCAAAAGCACGCTGGAGAGAAAAGGGCTTACTTCACCTTGACTTCCCGATGGTAGCCCATCACTGAAGTCAGTGTAGAAACTCAAGCAGGGCAGGAGCCTGGAGGCAGGAACCAATGAAGAGACCATGGAGGGGTGCTGCTTACTGGCTTGCTCCCCTGGTTTGTTTGGCCTGTTTTCTTATAGAACGCAGGACCACCATCCCAGGGGTGGCCCCGTGCACAACGGGCTGGGCCATCCTCATCAACGACTAATTAAGAGAATGCCCTACAGCTGGATCATATGGGACATTTTCCTCAATTGAGGTCTCCTCTCAGATGACTCTAGGTTGTGTCAAGTTGACATAAAACTAACCAGCCCAGGGCCAGACCTAAAAGCATTCAGTGAGAAGTCCATCTTACCAAGAAGGTAAGAATTTTTTTCTTTGTAACGAGATCCCGATTCCTCTCCCCAGCTATGGTCCACTGATGTAATTTACCTTTCTATCCTCCCCTATGCATTGTTACCAGGGGCTTTGGGCTCATTTTTGCATACTTGACTGTCTTCCGGATATTGGATATCGTTATATACACATTATATACGTTGGTTCCAAGAATCTGATCTTCGTAAATATTCAGATGAACTTCCTGGGAAAACTCAATGTCCTTTTTGTTGTTTCTTAAACAATGCAAAGCAAAGCAAACCAAACCGAGATTTCTCTATATAACCCTGGCTAGCACTGAACTCTCTGTGTAGACCAGACTGGACTCAAACTTAAAGCAGTCCTCCCCCCTGCCTCCGAGATGACTAATGCACACTTCCACACCCGGTTTATGCTGTGATGGAGGTGGCGCTCCAGGCTTTGGGGATGCTAGGCAAGCCCTCTACCATCCCGGCTCTAAAATTGGTCTTTGAAAAGTAGATATTTGATTATCATCAATTACATGTAAATTATGTAACTTCCCTACTATTTTCAAAAACATTTTTGAGGCTTCAGAGATGGCTCAGCGGTAGAAGCACTCAGGCTGTAGGGCAAATTCTAGTTGGTCTTAATAATAAGACTCTGGAGTAGAATATTAGGGGGTGAAAGCTAGCCACTAGTTCTTACCTCTGTAAAGTCTTCAGACCCGAATGTGGTATCCTGTCTCTACAAGTCCTCAGACTGAATTCCTTGAGCTCCTGGCTCCTCGTGCCTTATATTCCTCTCTCCACCCAGCCATATCCTTTCCTGTCTCTGCCTCCCTAGTTCTGGGATTAAAGGTGTGAGCCACCACCTTCTGGCCTCTATGGCTAACTAATGGTTTTAGTTCTGCGTTCTGATCTTCAAGCAAGCTTTATTTGTTAGATTACAAACAAAATCTCACTGCACATTTACCATGCAAACCTGATGCCCTGATTTTGAATCCCTGAAAACTACAAACAAGCTTGCTGCGGCCACACAGACATTTATACGTTTTGAACTCTTAAAATATATTTCCTTCATGTCATTTTTAATCGTGTATGTATGCATGTAGGTACATGCACATGAATGTATGTTCTGTGGAGAGCAGAGGCATTGGATCCCTTGAAGCTGGAGTTACAGGCAGTTGGTAGCCATCTGATACCTGACACAGGTGCCACAGGTTCCCTGCAAGAGCAGAAAGCTTTTCAGAACCACAGAGTCATCTCCTGAGTTCCAAGCACCTGTCTTTTTTGTTTGTTTGTTTTGGTTTGTTTTTTAATTTACTTATCTATTTTGGGGGGGAAAGGGAGGGACACAGCAGGTGTGTAGACATCAGAGGACCAACTGCAGAGTCAATTTCGTCCTCTTACAATGCTGGTTCTGGGCATCAAACCCGGGTCCACTGTAAGAGCAGGGGCTCTTAAGAGCTAAGCCATCTCTCTAGCTGTGCTCAATAGTTTCACATCAACTGGACACAAGCTACAGTCATCTGAGAGGAGGGAGTCTCTACTGAGAAAATGCCTCCATAGATTGGTCTGCAGACACACCCAAAGGGGAAGAGAGCCACAGCCTGAGAACCACTTCCCTGTAGAAAAGCACAACGCTGATGCTAATGCCTGGCCCCTAATCTGGTAGCTACCCTCTTCACTGATGATGACTATGGCTCTAGTTCTGAACTCAGAGCACGCTGTCCATTACATATCTCCAAATGGAGACCCCCAAGTGTATTCACCCTCTTCTTCTGACACTTGGATTTCCATTTGATTGACAGCAACATGCCAGTCACTCAAACCAGTAACCTGGTAATCATCTCCACCCTTCCTCCTTCTCCCTTTGCAACCTTCCTCCTTGCTTTTGCAGGCACACCCGTCTCCCATCCTCTACATTGCTAACTCACTTCCAGTTGAGTGCAACTCCTAATTCCTCCCTCCAGAACCTGAGCAGACTCCATGTTTCCAGGCCGAGTCTCTTGCTACCTCCTCTCCCAGTGTGATTAAACCAACAAACAAAACCACATCTGGTTGTGTTTTTCTGTTTTTCTCGTACTTAAAAGCATTTAGTGGCTAACGCTTGCTTGCAAGCTACATTTCAAACATTCCAGTCAGACTGCCTTGCAAGCAAGTCCATGCATGTTCCTTCCCACATGTCCCGAGGCCATTTTCTTCCACAGCCTGAGCTATAGTTATATTGACTTACTTGACATTTCAGACATGCATCCTGGCTTCTGTGCCTTGGTCCTTACTGTGGGCTCAACCAGAACATCTGTTCACTTCCTTGTCTTCCACTCCTGCATACCCTTAGGGACTTGGCTCAAATATCATTTCTTAGAAGAGGATTGATCCCAACTCTTCCCCTTTGTAGTCCTCTTTTTTCGGCCTGTGTTGAACTCTACCCTACTTTTCTTACTCTATCTTATCAACTGGTTTTCCTGTGCAATACCCTTTCTAGGTTAAATATTATAGAGGTGTGCTGGCTTCTTTGTCGTCAACTTGACGACAATAAGCTAGAGTCATCTGGAAAGAGGGAACTTCAATTGAGAAAATGCTGCCATCAGGTTGGACTGTAGACATCCTGTGAGGGCATTTTCTTGATTAATCATTGATGCTGGGCCCAGCCCACTTTGACGGTGCCACCGCTGGGGAAATGATACTGGCCTGAGCAAGGGAGCAAGTCAGTAAAGAGCATTCCTCCGCAGCCTCTGCTTCAGGTTCTGACTCTGGGGTCCTGCTTGAGTCCTTGCCCTGACTTCACAGTGTACGCTGTGATTAGGACTGATCAAATAAGTCAAACATGCCCTTCCTCCATCCCAAGATGCTTGAAGTCATGGTGTTTACCACATGGATAAAAAGCGTACTAGAACAAAAGGGAATTGTATCAAACGTATGTCTGAGACATAGAAGGGATTGGGCATGGTTGTGAATACCTACAATTCTGTCACTTGGGAAGTGTGGCTAGGATGTTCATGAATTCAAGGTTATCCTTGATTACATATCAAATTTAGGGCTAGTCTGAGCTACAGGAGAGCCCCTCTGTCTTAATATGGTTCCTATTGTTTTGATGAAATAACATGACTAAAAAGAAAGTTGGGGAGGAAAGGGTTTATTTGGCTTACACTTCAGCATTGCTGTTCACCACTGAAGGAAGTCAGGACAGGAACTTAATTAAACAGGGGTGGAAACGAGGCAGGAGCTAATACAGAGGCCATAGAGGGAAGCTGCTTACTGAATTCCTTTCCAAGGCTTGCTCAGCCCACCTAATAGAACCCAGGACTGTAGCACAAACAATAAAAACCCAGAGGCAGACATTGGGGTTCAAGCTGAAGATCAGAAAAACAAAGCAGCCAAGCCACTAGAGAGATTTTACCTCAACCAAGGATCAGACAAAGGAAAAAAGCAATCCTGTCTCTACGGATACTCAGATTGAGCCTCAGACCTGTCTCCTCCGATTTTATATTTCTCTCTAGTGCTGGGATTAAAGGCACCCACCATCACCGCCTAGCCTCTGTGGTTAACTAGTGTGGCTGCTGGGATTAAAGGTGTGAGCCACCATTGCGGGGCTTGTATGGCTGACTGGTGTGGTTGTTTTGCATTGACCCTCAGGCAAGCTTTATTTATTAAAACACAAATAATATACCACTATACAGGACCAGCAGCCCAGGGATGTTAACCACCCATCATGGACTGGGCCCTCCCCCATTGATCGCTATATGAGAAAATGCTTCATGGCTGGATTTCAAGAAGGTATTTTCTCAGCAGAGATTCCTTCCTCTGATGACTCTATAGCTTGTGTCATGTTGACACAGAAAACCACCCAGTACCCCCTCTCAAAACAAACAAACAACCCCCCTCCACCAACAATAACAAAAAACAGGGCTATAGAGACGGCTCTGTGGGTAAATATGTTTGACCACTTATCCCCAAATGGTAGAAGGAAAGACCTGGCTCCCACAAGTTGTACTCTGACTCTTACATACATGTCATGACACAAGTGAGCCCATGCACACCCAAGAGGTACATATACACAAATATATAAACATAATTCTTTAAAATGTGTATGACATCTTGCATGTCATTACTTAACAATTGCAGTTGTAAAGGCCACTAGACAAACCCTCCAAATAATGACAGTGAAGCACCAGGGACTCCTGTACTCCAGGGTTGCAGTGGCCAACTTTTCCCCTTATGGAACCTGTGGGAATGAAGCTCATGTAAGTGGGGACAACTGAGAAGCAGAAAAACTGTTGGTAAGAACATCTGGGCACCCAGTTCAACACTGCACAATGTCAGCCTGGCTGTGTTTTGATTTTCCAGTTACACTGTAAAGTTAATTATTTGCTTAGAATAAATACATTTAGTATGTACGCCTATCACTTGCAAATGAATGAGTCTTCATTCATTAATATTCAGATCAGGGAAGCCAAGGACTATAGAAACACAGTGCGAGTCCAGAGGTTAGTGGCTCTGTGAGTAAGGAATGCTTCTATCAAAATCATTTTTCCCAGTGACCCTCTGAGCATATAGGACAGAAAAGAGTTCCTGGTGGGGGTAAAGGAGGGGTGAGGTCTCAACTTGCTTGAACCAAGAAGTATACCTACTTACCATTCTCTTTACAAACAAATAAATAATGCATCCCTCAGAATATATATACTCTACAGACTAAAGAGATGGCTCAGTGCATAAAAATGCTATCTACATAAGCCTGGTGACCCAAATTTTATCATTGGAACCTACATGTTAAAAAAAAAGCTGAGCTGGTGGTGGCACACATCTTTAATCCCAGTACTCAGGAGGCAGAGGCAGGCAAACCTCTGTAAATTCAAGACCAGCCTGGTCTACAGAGTGAGTTCCAGGATAGCCAGGGTAACACAGAGAAACCCTATCTGATAAAAACAAAAACAAGCCAGAAACAGTGGCACACATCTGTAATCCTAGCATGTCTATGAAGAGCTGAGAGGCAGAGGCACGAGAATTGAGTGGACACTTTTTGGTCAGCTAGCCTGGAGCATGTAGCAGAGCAGCAGAAACAAGAGACCCTACCCCTACTAGGTAGGAAAGAACTGACTCCCTAATCCTGTCCTCTGATTGACCTCCCATGTGTGTTCTTGTAAACTGTGGCATGCATATGCCCTTGCACCTGCGTTTTACATGCATACAGATAGGCAGGCTTTACTTTGGGCCACCAGCTCACAAATAATGACATGGAGACTTATCAATTTTGAAAGCTCAGCCTATAGCTTAGGCTTGTTTCTAACTAGTTCTTACAACTTAAATTAACGTGTATCTTTTTTATCTCTATTTTTTTATGTGCCTGGGTTACCTTTACTCTGTATCCCCCACACAACTTCCTCTCCATCTGGCTGGTGATTCCACCTTCTTCTTCTTCCCAGTATTCTCTCTGCCATGAAAATTCTGTGTAGATATTGGCCATTTAACTTTTTATTAAACCAATTCCAGTGACATATCTTCATACAATGTAAAGGAACATTCCACAACATTTCCCCCTTTTTGTCTAAATTAAAAGGAAAGGTTTTAACTCTAACATAAAATTATAAACAATAAGGGGCTGGAGAGATGGCTCAGTGGTTAAGAGCATTGCCTGCTCTTCCAAAGGTCCTGAGTTCAATTCCCAGCAACCACATGGTGGCTCACAACCATCTGTAAAGAGGTCTGGTGCCCTCTTCTGGCCTTCAGGCATACAGACAGAATATTGTATACATAATAAATAAATAAATAAATATTTAAAAAAAATTATAAACAATAATAACAATTATCAGGTAAGAATTACATTTACAATGTTGAGTCCATTAGCATTTGGCAAATTCTTAGAGACTACTTCATTATCTATCCTATCTTCATAAATCCAAAGTTTTGTGCCTAATTTATTTTCTACCCTAACATTTACTACCAACCCAAGACTTTTTAGACCTGAAAACATTTTCTTAGATAAATAATTTAAGCTTTTATGTCTCTCAACTTTATACATTTTACACTTCTTTTGTGAGTTTCTTTTCTGAATTTGGTAACAAGGAAAACTATGTAATTATCTAGTCTTCAACTCTATCAGAGACCTGAGAGGGATATAATATTACCTGAGTAAATAGAAAGTACAGAGAAATTAACTTCCAAAACTATGGAAATGACAGAAACAGATGGCTATCTGCATAGTCACCCAGGTTCCTCTGTAGCATTGGGGTATCTGTTTTCGGCACAAAGGGCCTAGAATATCTGACAGAAGCAGGAATTTTGAAGGACTGTCCACCTTATCTTGGCAAAATTCAACAGACCTTTTCCTTTGTGTCATGCTTGTCCAGTTTATACATTATACAATCAGCAGTCAAAGCATGAACAGTTTTTGCCCAAATAGCTAGTTTTGCCAATTGAATGCAAACTCCATATAGAGCTTCTTTGATGTCTATCATCTTCTCTTTAGTAAATTGGTGCTGCCAGGAACAGACATGTCTCATTGTCATTAAAAGCCCTACGTTAACAAAATGCTTCAATTGACATATTCTGTAGGTCTTTGAAGTGCTTGAAGACCATCTATCTACCTAAAATATATCTTTGTTTGACCTTGAAAACATACCAACAAGCTGGGAACTGGTAGCGCACACCTTTAATCCTAGTACTTGGGAGGCAGAGGCAGGTGGATCTTTGTGTTCCAGAACAGGCTCCAAAGCTACAGAGAAACCCTGTCTCGAAAATCCAAAAAAAAAAAAAAAAAAAAAGAAAGAAAGAAAGAAAGAAAGAACCAACATACCTAACATGACCTCAAGTTCGATAAATTTGATTTGCTATAGGTGATTAACTACTAAACTGGATTTCTTTATTATTATAAATAGTTTGTAACAATAACTTTCAAAGACTAGGAATTTATGTTACATTGTTAAATGAGTTACATAGGTACAATCAATACCTTAAACAATAGTAGAAACATATGTACGATATGTTCTAACAAAAATAACATTAAATTTATATCAATATACAAAAATCCATACCAATGTAAAAAATATGAAGCTAGTGATTGTTCAAAAGTAGACCTAACAATCCACCGTTTTATCCATCATTTTTATATTATAGACTACCTTTTTCTCTTTAGAAAGAGATCCCTGAGGCTGGAGAGATGGCTCAGTAGTTAAGAGCACAGATTGCTCTTCCAGAGGTCCTGAGTTCAATTCCCAGAAACCATATGGTGGCTCACAACCATCTGTAATGAGCTCTGGTTCCCTCTTCTGCCATGTGGGCATACATGCAGACAGAATGTTGTATACATAATAAATAAATAAATAAATAAATAAATAAATAAATAAAAGAGATCCCTGAATCTAATCTCCTTTGTTCAATTTTTTCCTGACCATGACCAATAACAATTTGTAACCAACACCCCTACATAATGGCAAACATCCATAACCCACCGAATGACCAAAAACCACGCATTCCATCTCTTGGAAATGTGGGCATTGTGTTCTGTTGTTGTCTGAGGCCATTGGCATCTTTGGGAGACCCTGAGAAAATTAGGATAATGATCAAGTCTTGTCTTGAATAATCTGTGAGGCTGGACCATCTCAATCAGTAGCTTTAAAGTTGTTTTGAATATAGAATTCTTGAGGAAACTGCAACAGAGACAGTCCAAATGGATGGATCACCTGGGCCACCTGTTTCACTTGGTGTCTGGTCCCCTTGCTCTGAAAATACATAGCCTTTCAAAGGTAGCATACACATCTGCACTAACACAACTATGGGATGTATGCTGCGCCCAAGTCAGTTAAAGATGATTTTTTTCTTTTTATGTTTGAGCAGGTAAAAGGCATCTGTCAACTTTATAAGTCTGTTTGGACTGTATAATCAAACTGTAATGTAAATCTTTACCCATGCCATATGAAAGGGTGACATGAGTAAGTCATGGGGACTCTGTAGCCAGCAAGACTTAAGTGTCTTCTCATCTCAAAGCTGTTCCCATCTCAAGGGATCAGCTTACACATCCCCTGTCCTATAGTTTTTTTAGGTTTATTTCTTTATGTCTGTAGCAAGAATTTTCATGGGTTCTTCCCTGATCAAACCTGATCCTCTCTAACCTTGAAGGAATCCACAGCCTTCTGTTTTCTGTGGAAACAAAAGAATAGCCTCTCATCCAATGCAATATATTTTTTACTTTAGTTTTGAAGTTAAGACATTTGAAAATGTATAGGTTGGTTTAATTTAGCAGTTTCCATAATCCAATGTCACTCAGCAGTTACTGCTTGTTCAGCAGCAATTGAAAAGTTCAACGCCAACACAGCAACATACCGGATCCAGACTCCCTGTGTATTTTCCATCTTTACATGGCTTTTTCCCTTTATATTACTTTACTATTTCTTTAAAGACTACTATTTTTAAACTATTTTTTCTATAACTATCTATACTTTTACTTTTCTTTCTTAAGCCTGCACACATTTTAAAATACATTGTAAGCTATTTAGAGGCTTTTTTTCCTACCTGAACCTGTTTTACTGCGTATCTGTAACCTTTGCTGTCTGTGCAGCCAAATCTTAAACTGCTGGGCAGCTTACCTCATGGTGTGCTTCAAGACTATAAGCAGCAGGTGGGGGATGGGTCTCTGTACTGTGGTCCAAATAAGAGACTGCAGAACTAGGAAGCCATGTTTGGCTTCGTTTTTGAGTGTTTGGAACCATTTTTAAAGCCTTTTCAGGTCTATGTGTAAAAATGTGCCCCATGTGGGCACCATTTCTGTAGGCAGACTTTTCTTTGGGCTGCCAGCTCACAAATTATGAGATGGAGACTTACTATTGATTATGAAAGCTAGACTAATATCTTAGGCTTGTTCCTAACTAGTTCAAATAACTTAAATTAACCCATATCTTTTAATCTACGTTTTTTTATGTGGCTCAGTTTCCTTACCAGAGTAAGGTAACTGTTCATGTCCATGCTGTTTCCTCTCCATCTGGTTAGACACTTCACCTTCTTTCTCTTTCCAGCTGTTTCTCTGGCCTGAAAATCCTGGGTAGCTATTGGCCATTTAGCTTTTCATTAAACCAATCCTAGTGCTATCTCTTCACACTGTGTAAAGGGATATTCTACAAAACACCCACCCACACCCCTTCCTTTCAACTTTTCCTTCCCGAGAGCCATCCTGTATTCAATCAGCACCCTATAAGTCATTAAATATCAATATATGTACACAGAAGAATATCGAAGCTGTTTTGAGCTGTGGCTCTTTGAGGACCAGTGACTGAGACTGTGTAGGTTCTGCCACATCCACACTGAAAGAAAAGTCCCAGCCACCCAGCATGGCAGCACATGATTGTCAGCTCTGGCTGGGCTCAAACTTGATGCCTTAAAGGACAGTCTGACCTGACTCTTATATCCTTTTTGGATATTTGAAAACCCTCTCTAAAATTCTTTCCTGGGGAGCAAACATATTTCCTTCACTTTCCTTGTTCATTTAAAAATTACATAAGCAATATGAACATGTGCTTGACGTAACAACAGATTTAAAAATACAGATTTGCACGGAACAAAAGGTGAAAATCCGGCCTCATTTCCGGGTCTCACTTTACCGTTCTTGCTTCTCCTCATTAGATAGTGCATTGGTCTGGTTCTTTTGCCGTGCCTGTTTACAGACATCACAGCAATCTATTTTAATGACTTTTCCACGTTGGTATTATATGACTAAGAGGTTAAGAGTCAAGTATGGTGGTACACACCCGTAATCACAGCTGTCTGAAGGCTGATTGAACCATGTAGTAAGACCTTGTCTCAAAACAACCGAATGAAGACAGTGTTCTACAGTGCAGAAGATCTGCCTGTGGGTTACAAGATACAGGATGGGCAAGTTTTGAAGGGTGGAGAAGGGCCAGGAAAGTTTTGTCCACAAGGTCCTGGGTGGAGTTAAATCTGCATGGGTGTAGCACCCTGAAGCATTGTCAAATGCAAACCTCTCTGAGCTCCCAATTTTGTTAGCCATATTTTTCGGACCCCAAGTCTACTAGGATATTTTATAAGTGGTAATAATGAGATGCTAATATTATATTCCTAATTCCTATTTAAATTTAACATTTTTATCACAGTTGACTTTCTGCTCAAATAATTTAACTATATTTATTTTCCATTTCTCATTCATAATTTGATTCTCTCTGTCCTCTGGTCTGTGGGTTCTGGGTATCGAATTCCAGTCACTAGGTTTGCACCATTGAGTAGCAAGTGTCTTTACCCGCTGGTCCATCTTGTTTGACCCTCTCATTTGTAATTTGAGATGCGGAGTCATTGAAGAATGATGCTTGTTTTGAGGTCTTTTTTACCTGCCAGAAATTTCTTCTTCCTCATTCTGCTCACTTTTCTTCCGTTCATCTTTCCTCATCTCTCTCTCTCTCTCTCTCTCTCTCTCTCTCTCTCTGTAGTCAATTTTTGGGGGAAGGGGAAAACAGGAAGTGCATTTTCACAATTTTCTTTTCGTTTTTGGATTTTTCACTTAATTCCAGCTCAATCCAATTACTTATTAGTATGATACTTGACACCGAGACTTAAGGATAGTTGGCTCCATTCTGAAGATTTTGAGCACGTGGGTTTGGATGCGGCAAGTGAGGCGCTAGGATGGCAGACAATACTAACCTGTCCTCTGGACACACAGAACTCAGAAAACAGGGACCTGCTTCAGGCAATCAAAAGGCCTGGAGTCGTGTCCAGGTTCTACCACCCACTACGTGTAGGATCTCAAGATGCTGCTCAGTAGTAAGCTGGGGATATCGCTTAGTTCATAGAGTGTTTGCCCGACCTGCGCAGAGCCCTCAGCTGGGTTCCCAGAATCATAGAAAACTGGGTGAAGAGGAGAATACCTGTAATTTCAACTCTTTTGGGGAGAGGCAGGAGGATCAGAAGTTTAAGGTTACCTTCCCATCTGAACCTACAGGAGACCCTTCCGAGGCAAGAAAAATAGTAACCCAGCAAAGGTTCAATGTTTCCTCTAAACCAGGGAAATGCTTCACGAAGATGGCTAATTAAAAAAAAAAATGCCATTTATGTATCTGGGCAGTGGTGGCACATGTCTTTAATCCCAGCATTTGGGAGGCAGAGATAGGCGGATCTCTGGGAATTTGAAGCCAGCCTCATCTACAAAGTGAGTTCCAGGACAGGCTCCAAAGCTACAGAGAAACCCTGTCTCAAGAAGCCACACACATTCACACACAAAAATGGCATTCAAGTGACATTGATTTAATAAATGCGTTCCATTTTCTCATCTTAACCTTTGATTTTTGAAAATAATTGATGGAAATTTTCTAACTTCCCCTGAGTCAACCAGGACAGAAAGAGAGCTGGATTTCATGAAAAGAACCGCCTGCTTCCCACTTTCATCTTCCCTGTAGTATTAGATTAGAAACCTTATCTTGCGTGTCCTAGAGAAGGAAGAAAGAAACCCTTGAAATATGATTCCTGCGTGCAGAGATGGGATGACAGAATATAGCCCATTCAGGGACCAGCACAGGCCCTGGCTAAATGTTTGTTTAGTAAGCTGAGCTTCTATTTCACCATAGCAACAGCTACCTTCTTAAGCTGCAGTGAATTTCAATTTAAAATCCTTTTTTCACCTTCCTGTTTGTGTGTGAGGAAGCTCGAGTTGTGAAGTAGCCAGAAGTAGCTTAAGCAAACATTCTTACTTAACTATATTGACTTATTTTATGGGAGAATAGGGGTAGGTTTTGACCCCAATTCTATATGTAGGGATCCCCATTCTCATCGGTGTGTGTTGGCCTGATGGTTGACTTCTGGGAGACTTTGCTATGGACTCTCAACTTCAAACCCATATGCTTTCAAGCCTGTCCTTGTCAAGATACAGAAGACCACACCAGGGATGGACTCCAGTTGGTCCTCCCCGGATGACAGAGCCACTCTTTGAAATGATACTCTTGGCAAAAGTTGGAAAGGAATGATTTCATTGTCATTGGGGGTCTGTATTTCCTTCTACAGTCACTGTGGTCAACAAGATTAGTGTCTTAAAAATTCTCCCAGAAACAGTCAGAATGAGGAAGGCTGTTTTACAAAAGGGAACATACACACACACACACACACACACACACACAAATAAATAAATACAGGAAAAAACTCAAAACAAAACAACAACAAACAAAATAACAGGCATATGCTTTGAATCCGAAATGTCCTCTTGTGTTTGGTGCCTTGCTCTTGGCAAGTGGCGATGCTTGGGGAGGCTATGACAACTTTAGGGGTCTGTCCGGCAGAAGTAGGTCACAAGGGGTATGCATTACCACACCCACCCAGCATTAATAATTTTTAAAATTGTTTTCAAAATGTTAGAATATTTTGGATTCATTAGGTTGTGAAAAATAAATGGTTTGAAATGAACTTGATTTACTTTTCTTTTTGTGTTTGGTGCGATCAGAAAATCTGAGACTCCATGTTCGGACTCTCTCGTATCTCTAGTGAATGGTGCTAGTCTAGAAAATTGGTTATCTATCGACTGATTGATCAATCTATCATATGGACATTTTCAGATCTCATCTGAGTAGGTCTGGATGACCCACAATTCTGCATTTTCTTACTCCCAGGCTGGGTTGATATGGCTGCGCCACAGAACACTCCTTGAGGGGCTAGAGGCCTCATGAGGTAACCCGTTCAATATGGGCTTCCCAAGCATCGCCCATTACAGATGATTGTGAACCACCATGTGGTTGCTGGGAATTGAACTCAGGACCTTTGGAAGAGCAGGCAATGGTCTTAACCTCTGAGCCATCTCTCCAGCCCCACACCTGGTTTTTGATATCTTTATCAAGATGTGACTCTGAGGGTGGATATACTCCTGGGGCCTTTAATTTTATAAGCTAATACATTCCATTTGTTGTAGTGAGTGTAATTTGCATTTCTCTTCCCTTTAGCCTAAAGAGGCCTAACCATAAATCAACAACATGAACAACAGCATTGGAGAATTTTTTTTTTGTATAAAGGTTTCTCTTGGCATGTTCAAGGTTCAAGTTCATTGCCTTAAATGCTCAAATCTCACATAACTATGTTGTTTTGTTTCTTGAATCAGGGTCTTACTCTTGTACCTGTGGCTGGCCTTGAACTTACTATGTAGACTGGGCTCGAACTCACAGAGATTAGTAGGTCTTGCCTTCCTGAGTTGTGGGATTAAAGTTAGAAGAAAACTAAATCCTAGCTTTGGCAATGTTCTCTAAAGTGCAGGGACATTTTTTTTTCCTGCCTTTAATACCAGTCAGGTTCTCATTAGGCATTAACATTACCTCTGAGACTTGTCTTTCTTGACCTGTCCATCTAAATTGTTCTTAGCCCTCTCCCCAGTTATCTTATTAATATTTCAGTGACCACTGTCATTATCTTTAATGGTCTTGTTTTGTGACAGGTCTCACATGATAGCCTTAAGGTGGTTGTTTGGCCTCACAGCCTCTGGAGTGCTGGGATACAGGTGTGAGCCACCACATCCAGATTATTTATTATCTTCTTTACTGTTTTCATATATTTTGTGACAAGGCTTCCTGTATCCCAGGTTGGTCTCAAACTCACTTGAATCCTTGGTTTTGATCTTTTTTTCCCTGCATCTCCTGAATGCTGGGATTACAGGTGTGATACTGTGCTGGGGACTGGACCCAAAATTTTGTGTAAACAAGGACGGCAAACACTCTACACTCACCGCCTCAGCCCTTATTTACTTATCCTTTTGTTTGTTTGCTTCTTTTTTTTTTTTTTTTTTTCTCCAGATAGGGTTTCTCTGTGTAGTTCTGGCTGTCCTGGTGTCCTGGAACTCACTCTGTTGACCAGGTTGGCCTCGAACTCACAGAGAACTGCCTACCTCTGCCTCCCAAGCGTTAGGACTAAAGGTGCTAGTGTACACAGCATTACCTCCAACCAAGGAATCCATGGCACAGCCGAGAAGTACAGCAGGACTCATGGAGGATGCTGTTGGCCAGCTGCCTCGTGTGCTGGCCCATGGTAACCTAGCTTTCTTATACAGGTCAGAATCGCCTGCCTAGGGGTTGGTGCTGCCCACAGTGGGTTTAGCCCTGCTACATCAGTTAACAACCAAAACTCCGCCCACAACCAAAATAATCCCCTTCAGCCACGTCCACAGATGGAGGCACTTTCTCAGTTGAGATTCTCCTCTCAGATGGTGCTGGGTTGTGAAATTCTCCAGGTTGGTCAACCTGACAGTGAAAATCACCCAGGGTGGGCTTGTTTGTGGAACAAGCTGGCTTGAACTTGCAGCAGATCCTCCTGCGTCTGCCTCTGACGCGCTGGAATTGTTTGCCTATACCTGCCCTGCCTTTTGAGTTCATTTATGTGAGACAATAACTGGTTTACTTTATTTATTTTTATTTATTTTTTTGAGATAGGGTCTCTCTACCCATAGGCCTGGTTGTTCGCAAACTCAAAGACATCCACCTGCCTCTGCCTCCTACCTGTGGGATTAAAGGCTCATGCCATCCTGCCAGGTGGTAATGAACATTTCAAAGTTGCTTTTGTTGATTGTTCTGCTCCTTGGAATAAGCCTGCTGAATCGGAACAGTGTCATGTGCTGTATTCTCCCCACCCATCCGCTGGAAGAGAGACAACCAAAACATTCCTGTTGAAAAATCAAATATCAGCTCGTCCTGCTGTTGTATCAGAATGGAAAATGAAGTTCTTGTGATACAGTCACAGACCATCTTTCTGTGACTTTTCTCAGGAAACAGACCAGTCCACGTTTATGCCAAATATCGACAATGCAGAAGGAACTGCCTTGCTCATATTCATGACTTCATTTGGTGGACCATGCAGAGTGGTTTCTAACTTGAAGTGTTATAAAAAGAAGAGAAATGTAATCAACACTCGATACCCCGCAAAGCATGAACACATACTGAAAACCTTTCTAATAGAAAAGCAAACCTGCATTTTTTTTTTTTTTTGTCTGTTATTCTGAGGCAACGCTTCACTCTGGAGTATAAGCTGGCCAGAAATTCACTTCAGCCCAGGCTGGTTTCACTGTCACGACAGCCCTCCTGCCTGCCTCAGCATCTCTAGGGCTGAGATTGCACACGTGAGTCGCTACACCCAGTTGTGACTCTGTTCTCCTCTTTTCTTTATCATGGGTTTTTATTTTGTATGTGTGCACATGCATCCCAGGATGCTCCAGGGGAGGTCAAAGGACACTTTTGAGAGTCAGTTCTCTTCTTCCACAGTACGTGTCCAGGGATCAAATTCAGGTCACCAAGCCTGGCAATAAGCACCTTTACTCCAAGAGCCTCCTTCCCAGCCGTTGTTTGTATTATTTATTTATTTAGGTTCTTTGAGTCAGGGTTTCTCTGTGTAATAGCCCTAGTTGTCCTGGAACCAGTTCTTGTAGTCCAGGCTGGCCTTGAACTCAGAGAGGTTCACCTGCCTCTGCCTCCCGAGTGCTGGGATTAAAGGTGTGCATCACCACTGCCTCGCTATTTTTTATTTTTTTAAGCAGGTCTCAAATTCAGAGATCTACCTGTCTCTGCCTTCCAGTACTGAGATTAAAGATGTGTGCCAACACACCCTGCGGGGTTTTATGTTTTAGTTTTCTGAGGCAAGATTTCTTTCTAAATATCTATGTCTATGTTAATATATATATTCTTTCTTTCTACATATATATGTATACACACAAGTGATGTGGGAGTGTCATATATCAATCTGTTGATTTCATTGGTTAAGCAATAAAGAAACTGCTTGGCCCTGTGGGTGGAGTAAACAGAACAAAATGCTGGGAGGAAGAGGAAGTGAGGTCAGACTCCACAGCTCTCCTCTTGGGAGCAGACGCCTGAGAGAGACGCCATGCCCCGCTCCCGGGATGAAGCTCCGACCCAGGATGGACATAGGCTAGAATCTTCCCGGTAAGCGCACCTTGGGGTGCTACACACAGATGATTAGAAATGGGCTAAATTAATATGTGAGAATTAGCCTAGAAGAGAATGGGCCAAGCAGTGTTTAAATGAATACAGTTTGTGTGTTGTTATTTCGGCCATAAGCTAGCAGAGCAGGCGGCTGGGGTGTTGGGGACGCAGCCCCGCCGCCACCCTTATTACTACACACAATACATATTTTCTCTCTCTACATATACATGAATACACACACATATTTATATATACACAGTCCTGACTGTCCTGGTTTTCTGGAACTTGCTCTGTAGACCAGGATGACCTCGAACTCACAAAGGTCTGCCCCCTCTCCTGGGTATTAAAGGCATGAACCACCGCTGCCTAGCGCTCTATTTTTTTTTTTTTTCGAGACAGGGTTTCTCTGTGGCTTTGGAGCCTGTCCTGGAACTAGCATTGTTTTTAAAGCAACAACTAAATAAACCTAGGTGAGGCAGGAAGTTTGCCTGGTAGGGTTCAGGCTTTGGGCACAGTGTCAAGCTCTGATACCTGACATAAACAAAGCCTACCATGGTGGATCCACCTAAAATCCTAGAATCATCTAGATCACCATAAATTCTAGGCCACCCTGGTCTGCATAGGAAAAATCCAGGCCTGTCTGAACTACACAGGGAGGTCTTGGCTCCTGTTCTCCCTCAAGTAACAAACAACCATACAAAGAAGCCTAGTGAAAAGAAAAGCGACTAATTTCTGTTTAGCCTTAGTATTCGAATTTAGCCTTTGAATTTCAAGAGTATTTTCTGTTAAATGTAAATAGATGCCCATAAAATCTTGTCTAACATAGAGAGAACGAAGAAAAGACATCCTGGAATTCTACCCATGTGCTTTATGCTTACTAATGGGGGGAGGAAGGTTGAGTATTCATTTTCCTGTCTCGAAGTTGCTTAGTTTTCCTAGAGTTTCCTTGTGGTTCCGGGATTAAGACTTCTAAGGTCCTCTACAGAGCAGAAATTCTGCATTCCATTTGTTGGACAGATCAAGAGCGACAGATACGTGGCTTTCCTGGTAGGAAGAGGTTGCTTGAGTCAAACACTACCTTCTAGGCAGTTAGACTGGCCAGGGGCCCAAGGTGAGTGAGCTCTCTTAGTGTGTGCTCCACCTCGTTCAAGTTCTGGCAGCTTTCTGACTTCCTGACTTTTTTTTTTTTTTTTTTAGCTCGTCCTGGGAAGTGAGCCTCTGCCTTTGCTTGAGGCTACCTCAGCAATTCAACCTTTCACCTACTTAAAGAAAAGTTCACAGACCAGCGAAATAATACGTTGGGTTAAGGGGAAGACAAACCAAAAAAAAAAAAAAAAAAAAAAAAAAACCCTGGCGTGACCAAAAATAAAACCCCGGGCATGAACACTCTTCCTTCTAATATTACACCGGAGTGGTTGTTTTAGTCCTTTGTGTTTTGCTCTGTGTTTTGTTTGAACTGGGGGGGTGGGGGGGGGGGGAGAGGCAGCCTTAGAAAAAAAATGCCTTTCCCTGGTGCCGTGTCCAAAGTGATGTACAACGGCAAACTAAATAAACACACATTTCCCGTTCCTAAACAATAATTTGGAGTAAACTTTCATCCTTTGAAAACAAACACGAAACCTGGGGTACGCGAAGATGGGGGGGGGGGGGTAAACGGGTTATACGCTGCGTTAAACGAAGCCCATGCAAGAGAAGTAACACTGGGCGTGCTTCAAGCTTTCGAGCCTTTTCCCTCCACAGGCATTCCCAAACGTCATTTCCCCCCCCCCCCCCCCCCCCTGCAAGATTGGCTAGAAATTCGTGCTTCTAGGATAACGAATCCATTCCAGAGAAGAATGAAAAAAACAATAAACATGCTATTTTTTTCCCTACGTTGAGATTTATGCATCGCGGCAGTGAAAGCGGGTTTTGCGGTTCTCTAAGGGGACCACCTCGTCGTTGCCTCTCGTCTACTCCCCCTCGCCCTCGCTCCCCTCGGCAGCACCCGGCCGTCCCGCCGCTCCCCTCCCGGAGGCTCCCATCCCCGCCCCACGCGGGCCCCAGCCCGGTCCGGCCGGCCGCGGCCGCTCTGCGGAATGACCTATAGTAACCTCGTCCCCGCCCCGGCCGCGGGCGCCGCGCTCCCCCGGCCGGCCCTTGATTGGCCCAGCCCCGCACGCGCCACCGCCCGCGGGCCAATGGGCGGCGGCCTCCTTGCATATGCAACGAGCGCCGGCTGGGGCTGCGCGTCCAGGACTGCGGCTCAACAGACGCTGCTCGGCCGGCGCCGGGGGGAGTGTCGCTGCGGTTGTGGCCGCGGCCGCGGGCTGGGACGGAGAGGCGGCGCGGCTGAGCGGGCGGCGGGCGGTCGTCTCTCTTTCTCTCTCGCAGGGCGGCCCCGGCGGCTCCGTCAGGGTCCTGAGGAGGTGGCGCTGGGCGGGAACCGCTCCTGGGAACAACCAGGCCTGCGTGGGTCGGAGCCCACGGTGAGTGTGCGCAGCGCCCGTTGTGAGGAGACCGAGGGTCGCGGGATGGCGGCGAGGCCTCCCCTCGGCGTGCACGCAGCCCGCCGGTGCCCGAGGGGACGCCCGGCCGTCGGCGGGGTCGGGGAAAGAGGTTGGTGGAGGGTGAGGAGTGGGGCGTCCGCGCGGGGTCGTGGAAACCGCCGCTGTGGAGTCGGGAGCGCGGGAGGAAGGATGCACCGCGGCCTTCGCTGCGGGTGCGGGGGTGGGGTCGTCCTGCTCCACACGACCGCGCGGTGTCCGTGGGAGGAATCCGCGCTCAGCGGTTCCCCCGAAAGCCAGGCCGGGGCTTGCTGCGGGCGTGGGGCAGAAACTGCGTGTGCTGGACGGTGGGGCTGGCGTGGGGACCTCTCTGGTTTAACCTTTAGGTGTGTTTTAGTCTCGCACGGGTCAGTCATGCGCTGCACATAGCAGCAGCCCCGGGGGTCAAGGTGTGAATAAGATCTAACTTCAATGCCCGTTCTGGCTCTAGAACAGGTACTCCGATCAAAGAGTCCCTCCGATAGAAAGGGCAGGACAGTTCTTGGGAATTACATAGAAACTGGAGTGGGGGCCGGCTTTGTGAAAGTGGTGATAACCGATCAGAATGCTAGAGCTGACATCTATTGAGCCTCCTCGAGTACTTTATGCACAGCTATGTTCACATTTTTAGTTCCCCAGGACGGCTGCAAATTCCCATTTTAGAGTGGACACTTTAACTTAGCCCAGATTTGACTAGTAGGAGAAACTGGAACCCCAAGAGGGCCTGTCGGACGGCTTTAGTAGCATTGCAGCTCTGTGCTGCCTGAATGAATAGTTAGCACCGTGGCTTTGGGTCTGGGGGTTCTGCAGGGCTTCGGTGTTCTTCTGTCTGTGGTAGCCAGTTTTGTATGTCCACGTTGGTTCTGAGAGGGGTTGAGGAGTGCCGCTGGACTACGAGAACGTGTTGGGACGTCTGAGTCAGTCGCCCAGACTTTTGTGTTCTGGTATCGTCCTATGCAGAGATGGAGGCCAATTGTATTTTCTTAAGTTGTTCTCTAAGTCTTTTGTCACAGAGTGCCTTGATGACCGTGTTTTTGGCCATAGGAGAGTGTCATCAGATGTCTTTGGAGCTCAGTTACTGAATTTGTAGGACATTTGGACTGAGTGACTTACTAAAGCCACAAGTATTCTGTGACTCCAAGATGTCCTCCTTTGAAGAAGGCAAGGCAAGAAGAAGGGCAAAGTGAAGGACATTAGGGGGAAACATCACAGGCTCAGTCCTGATTCACTTAATTGCTCACTGAGAGCCTTCTCATTTCTACCGTGTTAGACACCTTGTCAGATGTGGGGAAATACAACAGGGACAGAATTGATGTGACCCTGTGCCCTTAGGCAGGAATTAGACTCCAAGCCAATGATCTTGTAGATAAATGGGTGATTGCAAGCTATTATATAATAAAGGTGAGGTGGAGATTATAATAAGCTTTTCGATTTAGTTGGAAATCTAGGGAGCTCTCTTTCTTAAAAAAATGATAGCGGGAGATTTTCCTAGATTTCAGTCTCGTGTTCTGAGGCTGTAATTACACATAGAACAGTAGCTTAAGAACTTTTTTTAGCAACTATTATTTTTTTATTTCAGTATCTCTTTCCCACCAGATTGTCATTACAGCTCACATTGCAAGATCTCTGAATGAGATAGGGAATGTTTCCAAGCATTTATTCTACCTGCCTTTAGGGTGCTTAAAATTTAACTATTCTTGTAGTGCTTTAGTTTTCTCCCGATGGATGGTTCAGAAGCAAGAATCTATTATATGAGCTTTGGATTTGAAGGTATGGTTTAGACAATCCCCCTAATCCCTAAGTTGGCACAAAGTGACAGGCTTTTCTAATTCTCGTTAAGCAGAATCATTCAAAAGTTCTTTGTAGTTTATATCCTACTGAGTAACATACCTTTTATCCCAGAATTTGGGAGGCAGAGGCAGGTGGATCTCTGAGTTTGAGGCGATCCTGGTTTGCATAGTTCCAGGACAGTCAGAATCACATAGTGGGACCCTGTCTCAAAAAAAAACCCAAAAACCAACCAGCCAAATAAATTCTGGTTCTTAGGATTCAAGAAGAACCAGGCATGAATTGGGAAGTATAAAGTGCTAACTCTATAAATATTTTAGTCAAGCTTTTAAAACTGTCATCTGTTGATTAATTGAGCCTTTAAAGAGGTTAATATGATGAGCAGGGATTTCCAGAAAGTGGAGATTTTCGACATAAAGTTTCATGGCATGGTGATAAATCCATTAGCTGAGAGAAGGTACTGTTGAAACTTATTGGGAAGAAGTAGGTTTTGGATGTGATAGAACAGTTCCTAGGTTTAGCAGTGTCTGGTTGGAGTTGCCTTCTCTCTAGCGTACTGGTTTAGTGTTCAGAAGGAGAGTGGACTTAAGCCATTTGGGGACCTTCTGTTGGAGAGGGTATCGATAGTATCTGAAACCATGAGCATGTCAGGCTGACTATAGAGGGTCACAGTAGAGCAGAAAGAAGCCTGCATTAGTACTGAGTAGAAGAGGTAGTTTGCAAGAGAGAAAAGAGTGGTGTATTAGTTATTGTGGCAAAAACAATCTGCTCAGAGAAGGCAGGAAAGATTTCTTTTGGCTCATAGTTTGTTTGTTGTTTTCTCTCTCTCTCTCTCTCTCTCTCTCACACACACACACACACACACACACACACACACACACACACACACGGGGTTTCTCTGTGGGACAGTCTTGACTGTCCTGGAACTCACTCTGTAGACCAGACTGACCTTTAACCCACAGAGATCTATCTGCCTCTGTCTCCTGAGTGCTGGGATTAAAGGTGTGTGCCATGCGCCCCCCCCCCCCCCCCCCCGCTTGGTTTATAGTTTCTAAGACGTAGTTCTGTTTTAGGGGGAGGGCTTGTTGAGAGCATTTCATATCAAGGTGGCCAGGGAGTAGAGAAAGGGGAATATAGGAAGGTCCTAGGGCAAGATAAGACCCCAAAGATTCCCCCTAGTGGTACACTCCTTCAAAGACCACCTCCTAGTTATGCTGTGCTATGAATCCAGCAAGGGGTTAGTCTGTCGATGGCTGAAACTCTGTGATCTAATTGTCTCTAGAAATGCCTTCACAGACCCTCTCCCCTAACCAGAGGTATGCTTTACTAATCTCCTAGGTATTTATTAATCCAGTCAAGTTGACAGTTGGAAGTAACCATTTCAGGACAGTGAGAAGAGAGCCAGAGGTAGTCATTGCAGGGGAGGCAGTCAGGACTATAGAGTGCTCCTATGAGTTCTTGGTGACCCCTGTCAGTGTGGTCGGATGGGTCAAACCAGAGGTGAGGAAATGAGACAATCGGAAGTATTTCCCAGAGGTTTTTTGTTCGTTCGTTTTGAGAGTGGGTCTCTCTATGTGGTCCTGGCTGTTTTCCAGGCTGGTCTTGCTCCAACTCAGAGATCCTACTGCCTCTGCCTCTGGAGAGCTGGGATTAAAAGCTTGTGCCATCATGTCTCACTACTAACAAGAGTTTTTTGTTTTTGTTTTTATTTTTTTGTTTTTCCTTGAGACAGGGTTTCTCTGTATAACCCTGGCTATTCTGGAGCTCACTATGTAGATCAGGCTGGCCCTGAGACTGGAAATCTGTCTGTCTCTACCTTCCAAGTGCAGGGATTAAAGAAACGTACCACTACTGCTCAGCCTGTTAATAGAGGTTTTGATCTATTTATTTTGATCTATTTGATTTGGTGGATTGTTACTCATGCTGGGGCATGAGAGGAATTGGTACTTTTGCATTCATAATCAGGCGTATAAAACTCCATAGATACTTTCCTTTAAAGCTCTTTTTTTTGGTAATTTTAAAATTTTAATCAGCCTAGTTTTACTTTCTTTGTTTCTGGTTTTCAAAATATTTTTTACATTTTCCATTTGTGCATTTCTTAATCACTTTACTTTATTTCATAAAAGGCTGTAGGGAAAATTTACAAAGAAACACTGTTTCCTTGAGTGTTTTTTGTAAGTACTAGTCATTTTGCCAATTCTGTGCATTAGTACTTGCTTCCTGCAAGAATTTTCCTGTAAGTGTAGCACACCATTGTCCCCCACTGTGGTTCGGTGGACAGAAACAGGAGGCTGGGTGCTAGGATTTGAATCCTCTCACTTGGTGGACAACGTCCTCTGACAGCGTAGTTAGCTTTTCTGGGCCTTGGTGTATGTACTGAATTCATGGGGCTTGAGCCTTAGCTGACTGTCGAGAGTGAGAATTGATGTGTCTGCAGTATTGTTGTCAATAGACAGGAGCTAATTTTATTTGTTTTCAGATAATCCAAAGTTTATTGCCCCCCCCCCTTTTTTTTGAGACAGAGTTTCTCTGTGTAGTCTTGGCTGTCTTGGAACTCTGTAGATCAAGCTAGCCTCGAACTCACAGGAATCTGCCTGCCTCTTCCTCCAAGTGCTGGGATCAAAGGTGTGCGTAACCACCACCTAGCTTCTCTTGAAGTAGCATTAACTTTTTTGTGTACAGTCGTGCCATATGTGTTAGAACCTCTTTTTAGTGGTGTTAGAGATACTGTATGTAAATCGAAACCAATAAATTGAAGAACATTGACTAGCTTTTGTTCTATTATTTTAAAAGTTAATAGCATGTATACATGATTATGTGTGCCTGTGTGCATGTCACAGTACATATGTAAAGGTCAGAGGACAGCTTTGGAGTTGGTTTTCTCTTGCTTTTATGTGGGCTCTAGGGGTTGAGCTCAGTTCGCCAGGCTTAGGTAGCAAGCCATCATTGGTTGAGCCATCTCACTGACCCCTGGTTTTGTTCTGTTTTATTTAGCATTAGTTATTTTGAATTTGTGATTTAATTTTCTTGGGAAAACTAAATTTCTATGTGTAACACATTGTAAGCAGGCTGACATTGTGGCATTTTCATCCAGATAACAGGCAGATGCCTTTTATTCTTTAAAAGGTTTATGCCATATGACATAATAATTCAGGTGGCATTTCTTTCTTTTTATTTTGAAACAGGGTCTCACTATTTACTTCAAAGTGGCCTTGAACTTGCAGTGAGGCTCAGGTTGGCCTTGAAGGTGAGATCCTTCTGCCTCAGCCTCCTGAATCAACTTTGAGTTGCTGAGTGGAGGAGGCACCATTGCCATCCGTGTATATAAAACTTGGTATGTAAATTGGAGCTAGTCACTTATTTCTCAGACTTTATTCTTTCTAAAAAAGGTTTTTCTTTTGGTGGGGTTGGGGGCAGGTCTTTCTTTTTTATTTTTTTATGTAACTATACTACTAGCCTTGACCTTAAAATCTCCTGTCTCAGTCTCGCAGGTGCTGGGGTTACAAACATGCAACACTATGCCTGTTTGTTAGCTTTCCATTTCAGTCTTTGTAATATGACAGTGTAAATTCTTACCACACAGAGTTTTTCTGGCCGAGGAAGAAAACAGTAGTTTAGGGGAAACAGCTAAGTGCTTGCTGCTTTCCTTACCCCTTTGCCTTTCTCTTCTGTTGTAATTTGCTTTTTCCTATTTTTTTCTTTCTTTTCTTCTTCTCCTGTCTCCTTATTTTTGTGTTACATAGTAGCAAACATTCTGAATCTGGTAGGTTAACAAACTATAGTTTACATTTTAAAGGGACTGATTAAAAGTATTCCTTACTTTCTATCAAGCTCCGTGAAGGTACTAAAAGTGTAGTAAAGGCCAAGGGGTGGGGAGCTCCTGTTTGGTCAGAGTAGTCAGGGAAGGGTCAGTTAAATAAATGAAGTGAACCTTGAGGTGGATTTGAGGAAAACAGGAGTTTAAGGAAGGTGTTCACAGTGGATGTTGAGGGGCAGTGTTGGAAGTACGTCTTCAGCCAACATTGAGGGTCAGCTGTTGAGGAATAAGGAGGGTAGGGGAGGCATGGAACAGGGGCTTGAGAGATAGATCCAGTTAAGACCCTGCATGAATTTCATTCAGTGAATCAACTGGAATATAGCAAGTGAAGAAGGCAGCAGGAGCTTTTCACTTGTTACATACAGGAACTATGTTGAGACACTCTTGAGTTGGTTGCCATGATGCTGCTGGGACTGGTGATGGGGCATTGTCCACAACCATTTGGCCTTCCCATTGGACTTAGTTTCCTGTCTGATTTTTCTCTTGCCATAAAATCTTCTTTCCCATCATAGTTCTTCATTTTCACTTCCCCTTTCCTTTTCCTTGGGTTGAGATTTTTGTTACTTGTGCCATAATTTATATGCCATACACACATGCACATACGTATATACACACACTTATGAGAGAGACAGACAGACACAGAGTAAGACTTTATGTAGCCTAAGCTGTCCTTGTATGTTACCATCCTGACTGGCTTGTAAATTATATGTGTTGACTCCTTAGAAATTACTGGGGTATTTATATGGGTCTTTTCTTCTTTAGACGTCTCAATAACTAAGATTCTCAGAAAACATCTCTGTCAGAGACAGTGGGCAGTACGTAGATGGAGCCAAAGAGTGACACCAGACGCTTCTTCAAGAGCTTACATGCTTTCGGTGAGAGAAAGCAGGCTGCTACCGTGAACATGACCAGGAATGTGGCAGATCTTCTGGCTTTGAGCCAACAGGAAGAACTAATGGATTTGCCAAACCACTCCCCATTGAGTACAAGTGAAGATGAGGGGGACAGTGATGGAGAAAGAAAATGTCAAAAGCTTCTGGAAGCAGTCAGTTCCCTTGGTGGAAAGAGTAGGTGGAAATTGTCAGAGAGATCTGAGGCTACTCTGAGGGTGTCAGAGTTCAATGTTACTTGTGACGGGTCAGGTGAAAAGCTGGTTCTTTCAGATTTGCTTGAGCCTGCTACAGCATTATCTTCATTGGCTGCTGTGAAGAAACAGCTGCTTAGAGTCAAGCCAAAGACTCTGGCAGTACCCCTTGACAAAAGAGAGGCCGACCAGATCCTCAGGAAAGCAGCATTCAGCAAAACCTCACAAGTGCTCTCCAAATGGGATCCTGTTGTTCTGAAGAACCGGCAAGCAGAACAGCTGGTTTTTCCCATGGAGAGGGAGCTGCCAGCTGTTGCTCCCATTGAGCATGCATTCACTGGCTGGAAAACAAGAACCCCCCTGGAGCAGGAAGTTTTTAACCTTCTCCATAAGAACAAGCAGCCAGTAACAGACCCTTTATTGACTCCTGTGGAAAAAGCCTCCCTCAAAGCCATGAGCCTGGAAGAAGCCAAGATACACCGAGCAGAGCTTCAGAAGACGCGAGCTCTGCAGTCCTACTATGAGGCCAGAGCTCGAAGAGAAAAGAAAATCAAAAGTAAAAAGTATCACAAGTTTATGAAGAAAGGAAAGGCCAAGAAAGCCTTCAAAGAGTTTGAGCAACTGTGGAAGGATGACCCAAGTACTGCATTGCAAGAACTGGGAAAAATGGAAAAGGCCAGAGTGCTGGAGCGGATGAGCCTTAAGCACCAGGGCAGTGGGAAGTGGGCAAAGTCAAAGGCAATTATGGCCAGATACGACCTGGAGACTCGCAAAGCTATGCAGGAACAATTGGCTAAGAAGAGAGAACTGACACAGAAACTCCAAGTAGTTTCAGAGAGTGAGGAGGAGGAGGAGGAATGCACAGACGAGGGAATAATCTCTGCCTCTGATGGGATGAACGACCTACAGATGAATGCAGCAGGTCTAAATCCTTGGATGCTCAGGAGTTGCAATAGCAGTGCAGAAAGGGGTGAGCTCAAGACTGACACTGAACAGCTGCCCGAACAGGTGGCCAGTGGGTCTTCTGTAGGTGAGGAAGATGAAAGACCATTGGCAGAAGAACTTCTGTTGAAAGAAAGATCCTTTCAAGAAAGAGTTGAACCCAACAGTACTAAGCCAATGGGCGGCCAAGAAGCAGAAGTCTCTTCAGATTGCCAGGAGGAAGTATCTGAATCGAGGGAATTGCTTCAGAAACTCCACAAGGAAAATGATCAGTCTGAGCAGCAAAAAGTGAGTTCAGTGGGAACTGTTCTCCAGATCCAGAGAGAGGAGCTTGCTCAGGAGGAGAGCCTGGTGCCTCAGAGGCTAGAGAGAACACATGTTCTGGAAGAACAAGGAGAGTTGGGCAAAGAGGGACATTGTCAGAAAAGGGGGCGTCCCAGACTTATGTTAAAAGGAGAATGGAAGGAGAAGAACCCACACAGTGTAGTTGATGTCTCTAGAAAAGAGAAGAAGAAGAAGGATCAGATGATTGATCTACAGAAACTCCTAACTACTAGATCTCCTGTGAAGTCCTTGGCAGTACCCACAGTAGTGGAGTTGGAAGATGAAGTGGAGACAGACCACAAGCAGATAATAAAGGAAGCTTTTGCTGGGGATGATGTCATCAAAGAGTTCTTAAAAGAGAAAAGGGAAGCTGTAGAGGCAAATAAGCCAAAGGACTTGGATCTGACATTGCCTGGATGGGGTGAGTGGGTTGGTATGGGCCTGAAGCCTAGTGCCAAGAAGAGACGCCGTTTTCTTATTAAAGCTCCTGAAAGTTCTCCAAGAAAAGACAAGAACTTGCCAAATGTGATTCTCAATGAGAAGCGCAACATCCTTGCAGCAGCTCATCAGGTGCACACTCTTCCACACCCATTCACCCACCACCAGCAGTTTGAAAGGACTATCCAGAACCCTATTGGGTACACATGGAACACCCAGAGGGCCTTCCAAAAGCTGACAGTTCCCAAGGTTGGCACCAAACTAGGCCATATCATTAAGCCCCTAAAAGCAGAAAATGTGGGCTACCATTCTGCTTCAAGGTCCGACCTCTCTGTCCTACAGAGCAATCGGAAGTGTCTCTCCAAAAAGCAGCAAAAACAACTGAAGGCAAGCTCTGTCGATTGATCTGCTAGGGGACTAGCATTTTGGTTCCTGGCACAAGGATCCTTGAGTGTTTCTTTTGGTTGCTTCATAGTGCTTCGGGGACATTTACTTAATTGGCAGAACACTGAGTAGTTCAGCCACATTGTAGAAATAAGACATTTTTATCTAGTAAAGAGTTTCCATTCCATTTTGAGATATGTGATAAAGTCAGCAATGGGAAAAATGACTACCATAAGCTAGAGTACCTATGTAGGTCCTGTCCTAGTATTAAAGAGGGATCAGTGAGTGGACAGAAGTTCAGGCTGCGATAGGGCAGAAGAATCATGGGCAGCAAAGACTGCTCAATTAGTTTAGATATTAAATTAATAGCTCCTGATGTAGTGGCACCTATATGTAATCCAGCATTCTGAGAGGCCTAGGCAAAAGGATCGTTTACTTGAGGCTAGAGAGTGAGAACTTGGCTTAAAAAACCAAACAATCTTGAAAGTATTCTAGGAAGAGTTAACAGGCAAAGTGAACAAGTTTAGAGATTGGCGAACACAGTGAGAATAGATGGAAGTGACTAGAATTTATTTAAGAATAAAGTGTGACAGGGAATTGGGAGTATTGAGAAGTCAGTTGTGGAGGGCCTTAAATGCTTTGCATAGACATTTGAAATTATGTTTTATTTCTTCTTTTAGGCAATGTAGAGGAAATAAGACTTGTATAGGGGTTAGGTGTGCTGATGTCTATGTTAAAGGAGTGTGGGTGCCAAGCTGGCAGTGTGCTTGCTGGATGTATTGATATGTATTGATGGGGTGAGAGTTAAAGACCTCAGCTTGTAGAAGTCAGAGTGAACATGGGCAGGAGGGATGGATGATAGGAAGTAAAACAGTCACTTGGCAAGAGATGTGAAGAATAAAGGAGAATGAGGATTTTACTGCGTGCTTTTAAGTTTTGAGCAGTGTTTTGGACTCTGGTTGTACTAAAACTCTGGATTTAAATTTGTAGCTATTCCTCTGTTTTAGCCCCCCTCCCCCCCAACCTATCTACTTATAATAAGGTCTCTCTGTGTACCCAGGCTGGCCTGGAGCTTGCATAGATCCATCTGCCTCTGCTTCTTAAATGCTGAGATCATCAGGAACCACATTTCAAGTTAGTGTTTGGGTTTGCCAGGTTCTGTTTCTTGTTTGAAAAGGTCATATACTAGCTCAATGATTTGTGATTTTTTAGTATATAAAATTTGTTCCTGTCTGTGTAGAAATCATTATATACATATTTCTTTATTATAACAATATATGTTCTATATGAAAAAAATGTGTAAAAACATAAGATGAAAAATTAAAAATCAGTACTAATTCTTCATCCCCAATGTGGCCACTGCTGATACTTTGGTGTTATTGTTTGTTAACAAGTGAAACTATATTGTGTATCTTTAATAATCAGCCTACTTTTCCTTGTCATTATGTCACAAGCAATTACCATGTTAATAGATGTTTGAAATATTTTTAGTGGCTATATAATAATGTAGTGAATGTATGTGTCACAGTGTGTTTGACATTTCACAGTTATTGTGTATTTGCTTATTTCTTTTTGAATGCCTGTTACAAATGGCTATGGAAAACTTGAAATTTTTTTTTTTATTAAAGATTCCTAGAAGTGAAAATACTGGGTAAAGGATATGAAAAAGTTCAGTGCTCTTAATAAAAATCACAACTTGCTTTCTAAGTGGTGGTCCTTCATTCTTGTGTCCTTACCATGAGGGTGACTTACATTTTTTTTTTTTTTTTTGCAGGGTGAGGTTGAATGTTTATTCAGGGGGTTATGGAGGAGGAAGGTTGAAGGGGGGGGACAGAGAGAGAGGGAGAGGGAGAGGCAGAGAGAGAGAGAGAGAGAGAGAGAGAGAGAGAGAGAAGGGGGGAAGAGAGAAGTGGGGAGAGAGGCAGAAGCAAAGCTGCCTCTCCGAGAGGAAGATGGAAAAGAAAGCGAGCTCAGGCCGGAAGCTCGGTGACTTACATTTTATTGGTGATTGCATTTATGTAGCCAAGAAGAAAGCCCCCCCCCCCCCCTTTTGAGACAAGGTTATGTAACACTGGTTGCCCTGGAACTTATGTTCACCAACCAGGCTGATCTTGAACTCATAGAGATCCATCTGTTATCCTTAGTGTGACATATAATTTCACAAAGTGATTCTCCCCAAACTACTTAGCCTCTTGAGTGTTTTGGTTAAACCAGACTCAGTGATGTTCTGATTCCAGTAGCCACCATACTTAGCAATATCCTATATTCTACTGAAAGATCTGAAGACAGGACAATGTAGGTGATAACCTTTCAGTGATTGCCTGACTGTTGAGTGAGTTTATAGAAAAAACCCCTTACGGGGGCTGGAGAGATGGCTCAGTGGTTAAGAGCATTGCCTGAGTTCAATTCCCGGCAACCACATGGTGGCTCTGTAATGAGGTCTGGTGCCCTCTTCTGGCCTGCAGACATACACACAGACAGAATATTGTATACATAATAAATAAATAAATAAATATTTAAAAAAAAGGAAAAAACCCCTTACTTTCTTTGAGATTTCCAGCCTATTTTTCAGAAATGAAGACACAAAATTCCTTATTATTTTCTGTGATGTTTCTTGTTTTACTGTTTGAAATAAGTTCATAAAACAACAAAACAAAGTAAACTATAAACATTTATTGAATACATGGTATATAATGTTTTCCGGTTTTCTTGGTCTAAGTATTTCAGAGCTGACTCATTAATATCCCCACTTCCTTGAAGTGTAGTTGGAAACAAGCAAAATCTGTAGAGGTCTATTCAAAGTATTGGGTTCTTAGAGGGAAAGACTACAAGCAGTTGCTAGGTTTCATAGAGGTGACATCAGAGTTGGGACAGTTGGAGCTGTCTAAAAAGCACTGGGATTCAAGTCGGGGAGGTGAAAAATAGAGAGATTTGTAAATCCTCAGTAGCTATGATGGCCCTGTCCAATGGTGTGTGAAATCCTTCAGCAGTCCTCCCCATTGCTGGACCTCACAAGGGCTAGGGTGTGCACTCCATCACTGGGCACATGTCCATCAGTAACAGGTGCTTGAGCATTAGCTGATGATGACTTTATGGCTTTAAGATACTCTCTTTACTTTCAAATCAACACCAAATGGGTAGAGAAGATAGCTGTTTGAAGGGATGGAGTGAATAAAGGATGGCCTAGTCTAAAGTAGTGATGTTAAGTCATGGGGTTTACCTTCCAGAATGTGGGTGACAGAGACTGGGGAAGGCCTTGGGGTAGAAGAAGGGCTAGTACAGACTAGAGAGGCACGGGTGTACCATGATGGTGGAAGGATCATATGTAGGGAGAAGGGAGCACGTGGGCTGCAGAGATGAACTGGAGTCAGGCCAGAAAGTCCATGAGATGTCAAAGAAAATGGAGGCGTTGATGGTCAGAGAAGGGTGGGATAGGATTGCTAGAACTGGACTGCTTATGAAGAAAGTATGGTTTTGAAAATCTGCGTTTAAGCAATTCCATATTAAATAAAAATCATTTCTTCTGTACCTAGAAAGTAGTAACAGAAACATAAAGACTTGTTCTTTGTGTGTGTGCGTGCGCATACTGGTGCATGCTGTTGCCCTCTTGTGGAATTCACAGGACAGCTCCCTCCGTCCTGAAAGTTCCCAAGGTAGAGCTTGACAAGTGTTGGTGACAAGTATTTTTACCCACTAATCTGTCTCTGGCCTGAACAATTTTTTTTTTCCTAAAAAGGCTTTGTCTGTGTAGCCCTGGCTGTCCTGGAATTCACTTTGTTAGAGCAGGCTGGATTAGAACTCACAGAGATCCATCTGCCTCTGCTCTGCCTCTGTCTCCCAAGTGCCGGGATTAATGGCGTGTGCCACCACCGCCTGGTTATTAGGCTTGTAGAATTCGAGCTAGACCTGACATGAGCATTGATGTTTGAAGCTATTAGAGACTTCTCTTACGTAATAAAGATGTTTAGTTTGTATATTTTCTGGGCATGAGAGAAAAAAAAAAAACCAGTATGGGGGAGGGAATGACTGCCGGGGCTGAGATGCGGTCTGGGAGGTGGAACAGAGTAGTCTAAGTAGGACGAAATTGGAGTGGTGGATACGGAGGAGCTTGAAATCCGAGGCTGCAGTGTGGCTTAAATCTGCAAACTGGCCGGTTCTACGTCATTCTCTTTATTTTTTATTTTTCGAGATGGAGTTTCTCTGTGTAACAAAAGTCCTGGCTGTCCTGGAACTCACTTTGTAGACCAGGCTGGCCTTGCACTCTCAGAGATTCATTTGCCTCTGTCTTTCAAGTGCTGGAATTAAAGGCGAGTGCCACCACCTCCAGGCTCTTGTTATTTTTCTAGGAAAGAAAGTTCAAAAGTGAGGTTATTTATTTACTTAAAACACCCTTTACCTAAAAACTAGGCAGTTTACTTTAATGGACTGGGTTCATGGAATGCTGAATGTATTATTTCTGAATCTGGAATTGTTAAGACACAAATGGTTGGATTGTCATGTAATCTAGCAGCAAATGATCTGGGGGTGGGGAATGTATGTATATATGTGTGTATGAATGTATACATGTTATATGTCTGGCTCTCATTTGCAGAAAATGATTGAGTACAAGCAAATAGTATGCAAAGTACATCGTTCTAGTCATTATTGTGTTACTACACAAGACATTCAGTCGTTGGCTGGTTGGTACATTACTGATCAACACAATCATTGTCAATGGGATGTGGGTACCCAGCTCCACTCACTCTGCTTTTACATTTGATAATACAAAGATAGTTGGACTTGTGCCATTCCTCCTCATTCCCTTCCCTTTAATCAAATCCTCATAAAATTGCATCTTTGAATGGAGAAAACTTTAGACCACTTCCTTTGGATATAGTATGAAGATTAGATTGTGGATTGGAAAAGTAAATTAGAACAGTAGGAATAGATTTTCCTGGGGTGAGCAAGTGTGTGTGTGTGTGTGTGTGTGTGTGTGTGTGTTTGTGTGTATGAGAGTTATGAGTCAGTGAAACAGCCAAGACAGTGGAGTGGACCACAGCACTTAAGGGGGTTCTTAAAGGACCATTGTTTAGGAGGTTGTATAAGTAGAACTGGTCAAAATTTGTGTTGAATTATTTCTAAATGCATTTTCTACTTACAGAATTGCTGTGAGGTCTAGAAAGTAACTTTCAACACTTGTTTTCATAGTTGTGTGCTATAAAATCTAGTACTATGAACTAGACTTAGGAAAGGTTACTATTGTGTGAGTATATATTAAATGAATTAGCCCCTTTTTATTTACTTTATTTACTTTGTAAAACCAAGCCTGATTTGTTGCTGAGAATGGCTGGCGAAGGGCACCTTTGTTTGGGCACTAAGGCTCTGGGCTATCTGGCTTTCCTAGTGTGTGGTGCTTGGCTGGGACCCTTACCTCAGTTGTATGGAAAGTGTTGCTGCAGCTGAGGATGCTGTCACTGGCTCTCCCTTGAGTGAGTGACTTCTTCTGATGACTGTTTCATTTCATAAGGTACTTCATGGGTAGATAGGACTTCAGTCTCTTGTATGAACCTAGAAGCTTAAGGGTGGCAAGCAAATTGATGAAAGCCCGGCTGAGATCACCTTGATGTGCGCAGCAGACTTGAAATATGCTGATGCCTTAATCCTCATAGTGACGTCATGATACAAGGATTCTTCACTCCTGTAAACGAGAAGTAGAAACAATTTAGGTGGCATTTAGTAAGTTGTTGAGAGTCAAGCCTGGAATTTGGCTTCATAGCCTAAGTGCTTAACCATGAAGTTAAACAGACTTCAGTGTTTCAGGATGAGCGACGTGTGACAAGTACTTAAGGTAAAGTTAGACTATGGGAATGGTAGTTTTATAGGTGAAAATCAAGTCTTGCTAGCAGATGTATTGTATTTTGCAGAATGTGTAGGGATTGTCCCTTATGTTTTCTTGTTTCTTTATTGGTGTTGTCTGTTTAGCTTTAGACTTGAACCTGAAGCTTTAGGATGTTAGCGACATACCATATTTCCATAATGAGTAAATGGGAATCAGTGTTAAACCAAGTACTTGTTACCATTGCTCTAAAAGGAACAAGTCTTTTGGAGGTTTTGTAAACTTGTTATCAAAATAGTTCTGTCAGCAATAGTACTCAGTCAGTCAGTCATGTGATGTTGCTGAGGTTTCTGTCCACCAGGTCCCACAGCTGTTTAGTCCCAAATAAACATACAGAGGCCTACATTAATTATAAACTGATTGACCTATTAGCTCAGGCTACTTATTAACTCTGATAACTTATATTAGCTCATAGTTCTTGTCTGTGTTATCCACATGGCTTGGTACCTTTGTCAGCGAGGGATTCTCGTCTTGCTTCTTCTGTGGCTGGGTGACAACTGCAGACTGACATTTCCTCTTCCCAGAATTAACCTCTGCCTCTACTTCCTGCCTGGTTACTGGCCAGTCAGCATTTTATTAAAATAATACAAGTGACAGGATAAAAGACCTTTGTCTCACAGCAATGTGACATCTAAATAAAAACAAGTTTCTGTATTTTTTTTCCCCTATATGTTGTGTTAACTATGCATGAAACTGAACTCTAATTTAGCTCTGTGTTGGCCACTTTTCATGATGCCTTTGTGTTTTCACAGAGCCCTGCTTGTGCCTACTGCTTTTCACATTTACCCTTATTTAATTTTGTGCATTAGATAAATGGAGACAGATGAGTGAAATCAGGTACAGAAAGTTATTTCTTGATGAAAGACCAAACCTAATTAGTGGTAGAGCTCAGATCACCATTAATTTGCTGACTCCAGGAAATAATTAACTGTGGATAAACCAACCTGCTCATCACTGCTTGCGTGGGACTTTTCCTCCCTTTCAGTAGTGAGGGTTCTACATCCTGAGAAATTCTATGTGGGCTAGCAAATCAGGGTAGTTGTCATCCTTATTAGTTTTAACACTTTATGCTGGATTGGGGATGGGAGTAAGTTTGCAATGTGGTATACAGGCATCCACTTTCTTGTTTTGGGTCATTCTTCAGTGTCTATAAAATGCAGATGACTGAAGAAAACCTCAGAAGTAGTGAAGGACCCAGCTTTTTCATTAAATATATGTAAAATTAAGTTTAAAAGGGAGTAGCTAGCTGTCTCAGTCAGTGTTCTATTGCTATGAAAGAAGAGACACATGACCAAGGGAGCTGAACTGGGGCTAGCTTATTTTCAGAGGTTTAGTCCATTTTCATCATAGTGGGAGCCTGGCAGGAACATGGCAACACTCATGGCACTAGGGCAGCAGCTGAGAGCTACCTCCTGACCCACAGGCCAGGAGAGAGGAAGAGAGAGAGATACTGGGCTTGGTATGGGCTTTTGAAACCTAAATAAAGGCTGACCCCTAGTGACACACTTCCTCCAACAAGGCCACACCTCCTTATCTTTCTAATCTTTTCTAACCCATCTCGTCCCTGGTGACTGAGCTTTCAAACACACGAGCCTATGGGTATTCTTACTCCAGCCACCACACTAGATAATTCTGTTTTTTGGAGTTATTAGGATATATTTGTTCTTTGCTATTGTGATGTTCTAGGACTACCAAGGCAATTTTATTTTCTTGCTACTCCATTTACCTGTATAGAAGCTTTGATAGCCAGACGATACCCACCCACTGTAGGACAAAAATCCATATTCTCTGGACTGGTTTTCATAATTCTATGCAATGATTGTTGAAAACAGAACAAATATCAGCCTGGAACTAGTGCTACGTACTACTAGTGGGAAGCCTGGTGAGGAGTCCCGGTGAAGAATCCAGTGCAGTAGAGAGTTCTGGCTTCCCACTAGTGGAATGTAGCAGGTTTGGGTATCTTTGTTGTTGTTTGAGACAGGTTTCTCTGTAGATTTGGAGCCTTCCTGGAACTCACTCTGTAGATCAGGCTGGCCTCAAACTCCCAGAGATTTGCCTGTCTCTGCCTCCCAAGTGCTGGGATTAAAGGCTTATACCACCACCCGGTTTAGCTAAACTGTCTTTTTTATTCTGTAAGTTAGGTTGAATGACTACCTCTCTCCCTTATTATAAATGCTTTGAAAATTTATATGTAAGTATTGTATTTACATTATTTCCACCCTTCCTTCTCTAAAATACCTACCGTGTTCCCCTACTCAAATCTATGATTTACAAGAGAGGGGGGAGAGCTCCTGCTGAGTCCATTTATAGTATTGTGTGTGTGAGAGCGTGCACACACATACACATACAGTTGTTTAGGACTGGGCACTTGGGATTGGATAATCTATCAAGGACCTCCTCCCTGGAGAAGACTGATTTGGTCTTCTCAGCAGCTGTTAATTGTCTGCAGGTCTTCATCTAGGGGTAGGGCCTTGTGAGATTTTCACAGTTCACACTGGCATGTCAGTTGCTGTTCAGATTGTACAGGTTCCGTTTAAGCTGCAGTATTTTTAAGACAGCTTTCCTGTCATATCTAGAAGGCATCTCACAGATGATGTCCAGAGGCTCCTAGTCTTCCTGTGTGTCCCCTGAGCCTTAGGTGTATGGCTTGTGTTATAGATATCAATTGGGATTGTGTCCTGCAGAGTCAGTTGTCTGCATTTTAACCAGTTGTGGTTTCTGTAGCCATGTCCATCTGCAGCAAAAGAAGCTTCTTTGATGAAGGGCAAAAGCTACATTTATCCGTGGGTACAAGGATAGGTGTTTAGAATGCAGTTAGAAAATATGCTGGGTTAGGAAAGCAACAGTAGTATGTTTATGTTCTCCTTCAGGCTCCATAACTTGAAGCCACAGGTAGTTGGCTAGGGTTACAGCCAGGCATGAGTTCCTTCCTACTGAGCTGCCTTAAAGTTCAGTTAGACAGCTGTGGTTGCTCCAAGTTTGTATCACGGTTTTACCCTTGAGGGTATTGCCATGCTGGTCCTTGTGGTTCATCGGCATCACAGCTGAGCGGGACCGCTGATGACTCTTTTCTCTTGGCTGCTTGCGTAGCACCCTCAGATGCTGTGAGAGCTAGTCCTCAGCCAGGTGGCTTCCAGGTCAGTTCCAGCTGGATTCTTCTGAGTCCTGTGTCTCAAGTATTTGGTGTCTTTAGCAATAGCATCTTGCCTCTCTGTTCTGGAAGACTACCAAACCAGCGACAATAGCTTTTATTACTGGGAGTCTTTTCAACTCTCCTGACCAACTTGAAGGTTTCCCTTGCCTGACACTGGGGTTTTTGTTAGGTAGTATAGGGTTTTGGTTAGGTAGTATATGGCTCTTAGGGAGAGCATTATCATCTCAAGTGGCATAGCTTCAAAGTATGTATGTATGTATGTATGTATGTATGTGTCCACATACATATATTGTAAATGTATTTGTTAGCAAAATGTTTCCCTATGGCTTTCAAGCATTATGCTATTTTTTAACCTATCCTTTCTCTCTCCCTTCATATTTCCAGGTAAACTATCTCCCCTCCCAGTTTTCCCCATCTTTCCCTTTATAGCCCCTGTGCCCTTCTACGTCCCCCACCATAGAAATGCCCTTCCTCATGGTCTCTTCTAATTTCTGATTTCTGTGGTTACTCCAGGTTATATACTCATATCTAAAGATTCAGAGTTAGAATCCATAAATAGAACATGTGATACTTGTCTCTCTGGATCTGGCTTACCTCTTCAGTGTATTTTCTGGTCCCACCCAATTACCTGAAAATTTTATGATTTTATTGTCTTTTACATATTAGTTGGATTGCGTTGTGAATATGTATCACATATTATTCATTCTGGGTGAAGTTAGATTGTTCTCATTTCCTGATTATGGTGAATAGACTGGCAGTGGAAATGCTGAGCAAGTATCTGTGGGTGGGATGCTGAGTCCTTTGGGGTCATAGGGTGGATTTTTAACTTTGTGAGAATTCTCCACACTGATTTCCATAATGACTTTACTAGTGACAACCAGGGAATTGGTAATGCTAAAGACACACAATTTATATGTTAAGAAAAATAAATAAATAAATAGGGACTGCAGAGATGGCTCAGAGGTTAAGAGCTTTTCCAGAGGTCCTGAGTTCAATTCCCAGTGGCTACATGTTGGCTCACAACCATCTGTAATGAGGTCTGGTGCCTTCTTCTCGCATGCAGGCATACATGCAGGCGGAACACTGTATATAATGAATAAACCTTAAAAGAAAGACACAGTGGTCATGCTTTGTTGTCTTGCTTCATAATTTGGTCTGCAAAAACTGACCAATATTCAGAACTACTATGGAAAATAAAATCTAGTGTGCATGTTTGCCAGTTAAGTTCCTTGTCTATTAAAGTGATTTTGAGCTAATCTATTTCTTTTTTCTTCTTCTAGGTTCTTGTTGAAATCTGTTAATTCTAATTTTTGAACACTTATGAATAACCACGCATCTTCAAAACCATCTACCATGAAGCTAAAACAGACCATCAACCCTATACTTTTATATTTCATACGTTTTGTAATATACGTCTATACTATTTTAACATACATTCCATTTTACTTTTTATGTGAGTCAAGACAAGAAAAATCAAAGCAAATTAAAGCAAAGTCTGTCAATTCAGAACCGGATTCTGCATACAGATCTGTTGACAGCTTGGACGGTTTGGCTTCAGTTTTGTGCCCTGGCTGCAACACACTTGATAAAGTCTTTCTGTATGCAAAAAATAAATTTAAGGACAGGAGACTATTGGGAACGCGTGAAATTTTGAATGAGGAAGATGAAATTCAACCAAATGGAAAAGTTTTTAAAAAGGTGAGATGATGTCTGCTGCCTTGAGTCCCTTCATACTTGTACCCACAAGTCTTTTCTCCTTGTACACACTTAAAATCATGGGAAGTGTAGTCTCCTGCAGCTGGGTTCTGCTGGTGTTGCAGGAGAAAGTCTCCCTCTAGGGCCCTAGACTCTTTTGTCCCTCTGTCCTCACTGCCACCGATTTGACTTATTTTTTCAGGAAGACATGGAGAATGTGCCTTGGTGTGGGGCTCTTGAACCTGACATCTCCATGGCGTACGATAAAATATCTAGGTAGTTTAGAGTGGGGAGCCCTATTCTAGAGTGCTTGGCACCATGTGGCTTGTTTTGGTTTTCCTGGGATTCACAGTGGGTGTTAATATCTTGGTACTTTGGTTATGGCAGTTGCATGGTTTAAATTTTTGTTTTTACTACTGTAGAGAATCTTGGCTTGAAAAAGAGATGAGCTGTCTTTACAGACAGAAATATTGTGGTTAAGAGCATGGGCTTTAGACCCAGACCGCAAGTTTGAATTTTGGTTTCGCCACTTACTAGTCTTGTGGCTTTAGAAAAGTTATTTAATGACTGTGGCATTAGTATTTATGAGCCAAGCTGTTTTAATTAGTACCAAGTTCTTTTCAACCTGGAAGTAACCTTATGGATTAGATGATGCCATCTCTATCGAAGACCAGAGCGTTGGCACACAGATGAGTTAGGTAACTAACTTACCTCAGGACCCTAAGGCTGCTGAGTGGCAAAGCTGAGGCTTGAACGCAGGCCTTTGATCTCCAAAGCTCATACTCTGTAGCTAACTACGGATTATAGGAGAGGAGAAAGAAAAAACAATTATTTGTATCATTTTCCTATTTATTTACCCATCTGTCTGTCTATCTATTAATTGTTTATAAATTGTGGTCTCTCTCTGTGTAGTCCTAGCTGTCTTGGAACTCTATGTAGACCAGGCTGCTCTCAAACTCAGAGGTCCACCCACCTTCTGCCTCCACAGAATGCTGGGATTAAAGGCATGTACCTTTAATTCTTTATGTCAGAAGATATGCCTATTATTAGTACTTGTGAAATTTGCATTTGTAGTTTATCAGTTTGTTCAGAATCTATATACAGAGATTGACAAAACATTCTGTTTTTCTTGTCTAGAATTAGCTCTTTTGGGGACCTAGAGTTAATTTTTAGGTTTTGTATGTATAACAAATGAAATCTACTGTCTGTTGTCTGTATCAGAGTATAGCTGAGACCCATGTTTCTGTTGGGCTATGGCAGCTGTGGGAATGGACTGCAGGCTAGAGAGTGAGTTAAAGAGCCAGCCCCACGCCCACTCACACCCCCTGTCCTGTGTCATGGCGGGGACTGGGTGGCACAGCTTGGTTTTCCCTACTGCCCAAACAGCAGAGGACGGTCAGAAGGCTTTTATTTGTTCATTTATTTTTAAGGTCTCATGCAGCCAGGCTGGTATTAAACTCTTGATCCTCCTACTTCCCTGATTGCATTGGTTTGTGCTACTACAGTAGACAGAAGACCTGTTTTTGGTGACTTGTTTTCATTAGAAATAGTTACCACATTTGAAGATAACCTTCAGTTTGAGAAGCTTGTGTGCATTAGTATTTCAAAGTGTCCTTACTTTGGGGAGCAGAAGCATATGGGTAAAGAATGAGGGATTATGTAGCTGCCAGTGGTTATGGAAGACTTCACTGACTTCTGAGTTACCGTGAAAGTCAGCGAGCGGACTTGGTCAGCTAACATAGTTTCCTTCTTTGTTATTTCTCAATGCTGGCTTTTGTATTGTGTCTTTCTTCAGAGTCACATTTTTATCACTTTTGGGAAGTGGCGTGGTGGCGGTGTGATAGGAGTCCAAGACTAGCCTGGGCTATCAAGATCCTGTCTCAAAGCACCAAAAAGGGAAAGAAAAATTGCCCAAATTACAGCTTCGTGGTAGATCAGTTGCCTGTTACACTCAAGACTCTAGGTTCAATCCTCAGGTAGTTCCCCATCCCCAAATAAATACAAACAAAAATATTAGAGAACATCCTTCCCCTTTTGACTGGGTTCACACTCCCTGTAAGCCTGTGGTCGAACATTCAGGAAGGAGACAGAGGCAAGAGGATAGAAACAAGTTCTAGGCCAGCCAGCACTACATAGTATAACCCTGTTTAAACATGCCCCTCCTGCATTTTCTGACTTGTGGGGACATTTACATCCTAAATCATATGAAAAGTAATAGTTCTGTGGCCTGGGATCTGTGCTTTGTTTTTTCTTCACTCTCCTGTGGCTTTCGTTTCCATGCTTGCTGTCCCCACTTCCTGTTTCTTAACTGCTTGTCCCAAACCACACAAGTGTAGGCTAAAGAAAGCCAGGCATACTTTGTTGAAAAAGACAGGAAATGTGTAATTCTGAAATAGTTTTAGATAGTAAATGAGGATAGAAACCAAGAACCTCATACTTAAAACTACCTGAAATCTTGATTTCTACTAGACCAGAGGTCTAAGTGGTTAAATATTGGTGTGCTTTTATTTTAATAACTTCTGTATGCTATCACTATTTTATTATTTGTCTTTTGAGTGCAAGACACTGTCATCAAATCATTGCATTTTTTATGTTCCTAAAAAAACTTTAAAATACTAATGCTCTTTTTCCAGGTAGTTGTACTCTTTTAAACAGGATGCTGTGAATGATAATTTTTTTTTCTTGAGACAGGGTTTCTCTGTAGCTTTGGAGCTTCTCCTGGGACTAGCTTTTGTAGACCAGGTTGACCTCGAACTCACAAAGATTGGCCTTCCTCTGCCTCCCGAGTGCTGGGATTAAAGGCTTGTGCTACTACCGCCTGGCTCTGAATGATAATTGATGTTATGACATGCACAGTGATACTGTGTGTCACTCCTTTGACAGAATAAAAAAAATAGTCAAGTATGAACGAACAAGGTGACCCCAAGGTTCCTACGAGGACTGGGGATGTATAGCTCACTGGCCGAATGCTTAAGAATGTTAAAATGAGGAGGCCTGAGACTTGTTGAGAACTGTGCTGCCAGGATTGCTGAACCTGTCTGCATCTCTAGCAAACCCTGTGTGACTGAATGGTGATGAGAGCGAAGGTTATGGCTCCAGCTGTTCCACACGTTAAGGGAATCATCACTGAGTGTCTTAACACTAATAAGACACACTGGGTAATTTTTCATGGGTCTTAGATTTTTGGCACAAGAGGGAGAAGGCCATCAACAGTGTGAAAGCAGATTGGTGATTAAGGACTGCCTGCCTGAATAGGTTGCGTTTAAGGTGAGACCTGACCAAGATCTAGCAAAGTGGGGTAAAGAACCTCTGGGCAGGAAGACAGAGTAGTGGGTCCCAGACAAGAATGAGCTTATCTGAGCGAGGTTCATGGGGTGAATCACGTAAGGTCCTCCTTCCCCTATTCTAGCATTTCCGAAGAACAGAAAGGATGGGGGTTGTGCTTTAGGAAGTTGAGTTTGGAAAGGGGGTTTGCACATTACACAGAGGCTTAGAAAACTTCCAGTCCCTCTGGGCCTTAGTGCAGCTGGAAGGGCAGAGGCTGCATCTGAAGTAAGGGCAGTAAGAGACCTGTTGATGTGTGTGTAGGAGGCTAAGAGTGGTATGAGTTGTGGAGAAGATGGCCTGGCATGACAGTAATGGAGATAAAAGAGGTGGCTGGGTTCAGGCCATACTTTGTAGATGAGGTGGTAGACTCTGGATAGATTTAGCAGTGAGCCTGAGGATGAAATGCAAAGGTGAGTAACTTGAGTTGTGAGGAGCACTTGGGCGGATGGTGCATTGTCCTCTTCCATAGGAATGATGGATAAAGAGAGGAAGCGGGAGAGCGGTTGGCTCCGGGCTTGCTAAGTTTGCTATACCTGTTTGGTATCCTGCTGAGCAAGTAAAAACAGAAGGCTGTAGTGGAGGTGGAAGTTTGAGGAGCTTTTGAAGCAGTCGTTGAGAGTCTGGCTTTTGTCTGGGACATTCTGCCATGTGGACCGCAGGATGTGAGCACCAGTGTATATAGGCTCTTAAGTTTGGTAGTTGAAGGCTGAGGAATTTCTGTTTAATTTCTAATGACTTAGTGAGGTAAGCGACAATGATCATCTCCAAGTAGAGAGAAAGGATATTTAAAAAGAAGAAGTATTTAGAGTTACTAGAGAATGAGAAAATTAGTAACTGGGGGGGGGGGGGAGTCTTAGACTGTGGGCTGATGAAATCTGTAGTACTGCATTCAGTGAGGTTCGTTCTTTCTGCAGCAGTGTTTAACAGCATAGGTTAAAATAGCTTAGCTTTGAGTTAGCCATACAGTCAGGATTAGAAACTTCAGGATGTCCACAAATGTTATCTTATAGGAAAGATAATTAACTAGAACACTCAGTACTTAGTGATTTAAATAATGAAACACAGATTCAGGTTTCCTTTTTATTTTGTCCTTTTTTTTAATTTTTTTTTTGGAGACAGGGTCTCACTGTATAGCCTTGACTGCTCTGGAATCTCAATGTAGATTAGGATAGCCTTGAACTTGAACCTAGAGAGAGCTGCCTGCCTCTGCTTCCTGAGTGCTAGGATTAAAAGTTTGTGCCACTAGGCCTGGCTAGTTCTTTTTCCCTCCCTCCCTCCCTCCCTCCCTCCCTCCCTCCCTCCCTCCCTCCTTCCCTCCTTTCTTCCTTCCTTCCTTCGTTGTTAAGACAGGGTTTCACACTGTAGCCTAGACTGGCCTGAATTCTCTTGTAGCCTGGGCTGGCCTAAGACTCAAAGCAATCCTTTCTCTCAGTCAGCTGAGTACTGACTGGGATTATAGACATGGACACTTGAATTAAATTTTAGAATTTAATTTCTTTATGAGATGCTGGCATCGTCACATGAGTTTATGTATTTGGGTTGTATATTAGGTGTTTTTTTTTTCACATTGTTGGACAGTACTGGTCGTTTAGATTTAGAATCTAGGCAGGTGCCCCATTTTTATCTTTGGAGTTTATAGTTCTTAGTAACTATAATCCGATTCCCACACATTTGGGCCAAATTCTCATCTTTCTTCTCACCCACACAGAGCTCCTTTTGAAGTCATTGGAGCTCCCATGCTGAACCTTTCCTGGGGGTGCAGAGCAAGGTGAGAGTTTGGGACTACCACAGTTAAAGAAGTATAATTTTACATCTGTATTCAACAGGACACCAGAGGGCAGCATTCATCCTTCGTCTTCTTCATCTAACCTCTTAGAGAACTCTCTTGAATGCTGCATTTTAGAAATAAATATGGTCAGATGATTTTTATTTGTATGAATGTTTGCCTGCATGTCTGTGCACTACCTTTGTGCCAGGGCCTTTGGAGGCTAGAAGAGAATGTTGGCTCCTCTGGACCTGTGGCCTGGGAAAACAGGGTCCTCTGGAAAAGCAGGCTCTGCTCTATTTCTCTAATCCCTGTTGAGATGGTGTTTAAGATGCTTGAAACATAAATTAACACAGCCATGCTTGGAAACCAGCTGTATTTGTAGTTTTTGTTCAGGTTTACATATAATGGAGAATTCCTGATTGTGTTTAAGTTGAAATCCCTAAGGACAGCAATATGTTAACCAGCTTTTAAAGGAGCTTATTATTAATGTAAACTTGTTACCTACACTCCTGACAAATCCAAATAAAATATTACAGGTTCGCTAAGTATCAGAGGTCTTTGAATAATATAACTCAGTCTCCACTTGCTTGTAGAGAGACTTTGTACTTTGCTTATCATGATGGGTGTGTTGTTCAGATTCAATTCTTATAAATATTTTTGTGAACTTCGGTAGTAGTAGGGTCACTTTCTAGCTATAGATCACATACCATCTGTTTCTGAAATCCAGAATTTTCAAACAGAGAATAGTTTTGCTCTAAATGAATTATTAGTATAGGGCCATTTGTCTAGGAAACTGACCTTTATGATTCCTTCAGTCATATCCAGGTTTCTCCCCTGTCCCCTTCTGATGTAACCTCACACTCAGTAGTTGAATGCTGAGATTTCAAGTGTGTCACCATGCCAGCTTCCCTTTTTGGTTTATTAAAAATAGGACCTCACTGTATAACTCTGCTGGTTTTGAACTGTATAGATCCTGATGTTTCAGCTCAATTCTGAATAATTTCAAAAACCAAAAATAAAGTTAACTCCCCCCTCTGTCATAGTTAAAAGCTTAGCATGGGATTTGGGTTGTCATAGACAATGTCACAAAGCTAAGTTTTAAAATGCATTATTAGTGAATTTCTTTTATGTTCACATAACTTGAAGTTTGAAATTTGCTCTGATGTCATTCTATAAATTAACATTTTGGTCATGTTGAAAGACATTTGTGCTTTTTATACTTTGCTTTGTCAGGTTATTCTGGGGCACTATAATTGGCTTTCCTATGAAGATGTCTTCACTCGAGCCCTTGACTTTGGAAATGGATTGCAGATGTTGGGCCAGAAACCAAAGACCAACATCGCCATCTTCTGTGAGACCAGGGCTGAGTGGATGATTGCTGCGCAGGCGTGTTTTATGTATAACTTCCAGCGTACGTATGGACCATGCTTTTTAAAATAATGTTTCTTTTTTGTCCTTTTGTTTTTGAGACAGGTCTCTATGAAGCCCTTCCTGTCCTGGAACTGTGAGGTCCCCACCTCTTTCCACCTGCCGAGTGCTAGTAGTAGAGTTGTTTGCACCACACTTGACCCTAAAATAGTATTTAAGCAAGAGGTTGATACTCTGATACTAGTTTTTTCCTTTATCTAATTTAGTGGAGGGGTGTTCATTATGTTTCAGATATTTGTTCATTCATTTGTCTGTTTTGGAAAAAGAATCAGTTTGGGAAGAAACCCTACTGGTCAAATATTAAGGGGTCTTTCTGCATCTGGAAAACTAGGCCTAGCTTACAGGGTCACTGCTTGGCTATCATCTCTCAGGGACCTTTCTGAACCCTGCTGCTGTTTTGCTAATCCACTTCTGCTAGTAGCTACAGTTAACTTCTAGAATACATCCCTATCATACCTGGGTTAATTTCTAAGCACTAGGTTATATGATAAAGAATCTTAGTATTTGCTGAAGTTATTTGAGTGGTGAGCATGGTGGGTAACCCTGCAAAGCAGTCCTGGAGGGTCGGTTGGGAGGGAGGCCTTGGTGCCAAATGTCATGGTAAATGAACATGAAATAAAAATGATGCCTCCAGCAGACTTCTTTTTTTAAGTTATTTTTATTTTATGTGATGGTGCATGCATTGCTCGTGGAGGCCAGAAGGAAATTCTAGATTCCTGTGGTTGTTAGCCACTGTGTAGGTGCTGGGAAGTGAACTTGGGTTTTCTGCGAGAAGAGCAAGGACTCTTAACCTCTGAGCCATTTCTCCAGCAGTCCCATTTCTTTCCTTTTTTGCTTTTTTGAGACAGGATTTCTCTGTAGCTTTGGAGCCTGTCCTGGAACTAACTCTTGTAGACCAGGCTGGCCTCAAACTCACAGAGATCTGCCTGCCTCTGCCTCCCAAGTGCTGGGATTAAAGGCATGCGCCAACACTGCCTGGCCCATTTTCTTCTTTCTTTAGGTGAGACAGGTATCAAGGGTTTCACCGTTTGTCCCTGGCTGGTCTGGAGACCCCACTGGCTCTGAATCCTGCTTGGGATTAAATACATGTACTGCTGCACCCAGCCTGCTTCTTCTACTTTGTAAAATAGGGACTGCCTTTTTGTTTCCAAGGTTTGAGTTTACATTTCTTTTAAGAATGTTTTGAAAGAATTATTGTTTTTAAAATCATTCTATTTCTATTTCCAGTTATATGGGAAGTAAACATAAAAGAAATCCATGTTGTATATATTATGTGATTTCAGTGTTCCTAAAATACTTGATTTTTCGATTCTAGAATAAGCTGTACCACTACGTATGGACACTATTTTTCCTTATTTTTTATCTTTTGAGTCAGGGTCTCATTTAGTGATCAAACTCACTGTGTAATAAAGGGTGACTTCCAGTCTCTGCTCCCCAAGTGTTAGGATTATAGGTCTCATCACTACTCCTGGCATGTGTTATTTTGTTGACTTGTGATACTTAAGATCTGACATTCAATGTGCTGTTGTGCCAGCTTGTCCAGTGGTTCTCAACCTGTGGGCCTTATCCCATTTGGGGTGTGTGTGGAAGGGAGGGAGGGCCCTTTCACCGGGGTTGCATAAGACTTTACATATGTATTTGCATTGTAGTTCATAACAGCAAAATTATGAAGTAGCACTGAAAATGATTTTATGGTTGAGGTCACTACATCATGAGGAACTGTACTAAAGGGTCACAGATTTAGGACGATTGAGAACCTCTGGACTTGTCTCTTTTCACATTCTAGTTCTAGCAGCCAACAAGGAAGGTTTTGACATTCTAGGATCAGGTATAATTCCTTTGTGTGACATTAGTCTTAGAACAATGTGCAGGTGCAGCACACGTGCTGAGAATGTTCACTTAAAGCAGGCAGAGGGAGGAGAGTAAAAGGAGCGCTGCTGTGTAACAACTGTGCCTTTCTTCCACGTGTGACCCGTGTCCTCTTCCTCGTAGTTGTTACACTGTATGCTACCCTGGGAGGTCCAGCCATTGTTCATGGACTAAATGAGACAGAGGTGACCAACATCATCACTAGCAAAGAACTTTTGCAGACCAAGCTGAAGGTGAGGACTGCAGTTAACTCTCAGTGTGTAATGCTTTGACGAATCATACTGATCCTGAGTTATCTTTGTGAGATTTTGTTCTTTATTTTTAGAACGTAAAAGCAGATTTCATATATATTAGACCAGAATTAAAAAATTGTTAAAAATTACTACTATGCTAGTGTCTGTTGAAAGGATGACAGCTTTATTGTGCTTGTTTCATAGTGTATTTAAAGTAAATTATTTTTTTTAATTTGTGTTTCTGTGCACATGTGCATGCATACGTGCGGTCACATGTGACGTGACGTACCTGTTAAAATGAGGACAGCTGTGCTGATTCCTCTGTAGGCTTTACAGCAGGTAAGGAAAAAATGATCCATGAAGAGACAAGAATGAAATTCAGCTCAGCTGGACTTTACTATAACTGGTGCTGGACCAGGACTTCTAGAGTCTGGCCTAGATCATTTTACTTCAGTCACATTTAAGCACAGCACATTCTTTGAATATGTATTCAGGTAACTCAGTCTCAAGTGCACAACTATTTAAAACATCTTTATATTGAAATTCCTTCCAAAGTACGTCTGACTTCTTTCACAAGTATGAGTACTGTTGACTCAGAGACAGTGCCCAAGATTTAGGGTCTCGGAAGCTTGACTGAGGTAAACATAGTGTCTATGGGAGTCAGGACTGACCTGGCCCTAAGATAACAGAAGTCACTTTGGCTCACTCATGAGAGTGGGGTTTATGGTCTAAAAACAATGCCCAGGATTTAGGGAAAAGTGGCCTAGGTAAGCGAGAGCATAAATTGTGAGAGCTACAGCATCATTCCTAGTGTTCCAGGAAGAGCAGCTATGCACATCATTCCATTGAAGAGGTAAGCTGTGTGTTTAACTTTCCTGACTTCTCCAGGGCCTACCTGTGTGCACAAGGCTTTTTTGCCCTCTACAGGCAACCCATAGGAATCAATTCTCCTTCTGTTTACCATGAGATTCCTTGTGGGTTTCACTGAATTCAGGTGAAACATCAGGCACTTGCCTCCTGAGCTATCTTGCTGATCCCTCAACATTTTATATTTATTTTATGTGGATGTGGATAGGTATTTTGCCTGCATGTATGTCTATGTACCATGTAGTTCAAGTGAAATGCTTGTCTTTGTAAGCACAAGGACCTTCGTTTGATTCCCCGAACTCTGTAAGTCAGGTATGGTGGTATCTGCTCACACTCCCAGCTCCAGTGTGAGTGAGACAGGTGGGTGGGTTCCAGGCCAGAGCACCCTGTGGGGGAAGGCTTGGAGAACACACACAAAACTGTGCATAGGCACCTACATGTGCATACAGAATCTCAGCATTGGGAGTTGAAAGTAGGACCTAAGGGGCTTGAGATCTTATCTTCTGAAAGAAAGGAAGGAAGAAGGCAAGGAAAAGAAAGATGGAGGGAAGTAATGAGGGAGAGAGAAAGGAGAGAAAGGAGAAGAGAGAAAAGCGGAAGTAGGGGAAGGAAGGATGGAGGGAGGGGTGCCAAGAAGTATACAAGAATGCTAGAAGAGAGTGTTGGGTTCCCTGGAATTGGAGTTAATTGTAAGCTGCTATATGGGTGCTCTTAACCACTCTCCAGACCACTGAGTATTTTAAATTCATTTAGGAATCACCGAGTAATGATTTGCTTGAAGATTTTAAGTACTAAAATGGGAGACATTTTATGAAATAATAGGAAAATGATTCTTGTAGTTTCTTAGGCAATTTCCCCTGAAAACTTTACCATCTCAGGCATGCTTTTGTTTTTCTCTTTTAGTAAATTTAAAAGTGGATTTTCTCCCTTCCCCTTATGTTTTTGAGGGACTTTGGGCTTCCCTATATGTAATTCAGGTATTCTGTGATGGTATGTCCATTTTGATAAGGATTTTATCAAAGAACAGAGTATGCATAATATTATGGAATAGTGAATGTAGCCCCGCCTCCTGCACCTCCCTCCCTCCTTCCCTCCCTCCCTTCCTCCTTCCCCATCCCCATCACTGAACTTTTTGGGGGCAAGAAATCAATTGGTCATTCAGTGTGGTGAACTTGGTTAACGTATCATGGTGAATGTTTGTGTTTCTTCAGGATATAGTCTCTTTGGTCCCACGTCTGCGCCATATCATTACTGTTGATAGGAAGCCTCCAACCTGGTCTGAGTTCCCCAAGGGAGTCATTGTACACACCATGACCGCAGTGCAGGCTCTCGGAGTGAAGGCCAACATGGGTATGTTGTGTGGTCACCATTCCATATGTGCACTCTGCTCACTGTGTTCTCTAGAACTAACCAGAGGTGTGATCCTGGAGTTAGATCACAAGACACAGGAGTTTTCTAGACTCTCAAATGTAGAAATGGGGTTTTTCTACAAATGCCTTTATTTAGCCTTTAAAGAAAGACTTAAGGAAAATGCCAGCATTTATTATTATTCTTTAAGTGTGGACTGGGAATGTAACTCAATTGGCAGAATGTTTGCCTAGCTTGCTCTAAGTCCTGGATTTGATCCCCAGCATTGCATAACCCTAGACATGAGGGCACATGCCTGTCATCTCGGCACCCGGGAGGTGGAGGAAGAAAGTCAAAAATTGAAGATCATCATTGACTGCGTAGCTTGTAAAAGGCCAAACTGAGGCTAACTGAGACCCTATCTTAAAAACAGCATTGATAACAATAACCAAAAATATAGTAGTGTTTGCTTTAATTAAAATACTTCTACATCATTCAATTTTCTGTAAGTTTTGAAGTGGATTTTTAAAGTACCACCTTTAAGTTTACCCATTAGAATTAGTTAGTGTGTCTACAGCTAGAGCCGCTAAGCCTGAGCCCCTCCTTTTTGCTTCTTTCTCAGACTCTTACTTGCCTTTGCAGAGTTTTTGTCTTTGAATTCACACAAGGCATAGAGACTATAGAATTCGTAACTGCCAGAGAAATGAGCTTCAGAAAGTGTAGACTGTTACTGTAGAACGCTGGGCTGCTGCCTACTGTTTCCTCGGTAGTAGGAAACGTAGTGATGCTGCTCAGGGACAGGATCATGCTGACATTCTTGGTATAACAGGCATGACAATATTTGAGCATGTTGAATTTTAGGTGTTGGTGGACACTCAGAGACTGTTGACCAGTGATGTCTAGTTAGAGAAAAAAGAAATATGTGGTGTGTGGTTATTAAGAAATTGTCTGGACAGATAGGAGGGAATACGTGAACATTTTCCTTAGAAATCCACATGTTTTGGGATGAGCTAGGCAGGTGGATGGCGCTGATGTCTTTCATCTGTGTCCTGTGCCTTTTCTGTAGCGTGTTGGCTGCTATCCTTAGGCTTATAGTCTTGTGACCACAGACAGGCAACACTAAGGTACTGAGAGTAACCAACAGTCATTTCATGAAGCAGAGAACATTTTTGTAAGTTTGTAGGTGTGTTAGCTCAAGCCCCTTTTATCTCTTAAGTTACTAGAGTAGGTTTTGGATTCTCAGTTCTTTTATTTCATTTTTGCCGCAGATGATGGCCTGCTGCTGTTGAAAATTTTCTTTCTTTTGATCCCAGAGTGACCAAGTGCAGTTCTCAATGTTCCCACCTAGGCTGCCTGTGGTCCTGGTTGCTGCTCCACTGTTACTGATTGTCACTTCTGGTTTATTCCACTCCTACCATGCCCCTCGTCTTATAATAGATGCCAAGCACATTCCTACTTTAAGGCTTTTTTGTACTGGGTTATTTATTACTATGGCTAACTACCATTACTACAACTACTACTCTAGCTGCCATTACTATTGCTAACTACTGTTATTATCACTACTACTCTAACTACCATTGCTGCTAACTACCATTACCACTACTATTCTAGCTACCATTACTACTACTACTTGTACTACTTTATTTTATGTTTTTTGAAACAGAACAGGGTGTTTCTAAAATGGTCCAGAGCTTACCTTGTGGCCTAGGCTGGCTTTGACCTCAAGATCTCATTTTAGTGTCCTGAGTGCTGGAATTGCAGACATCCGCTACCATGCCCACTGTTTGTTTTTACTTCTTGAAGTACTGGCTTCCCAGTCCCAGGACTTTTGTGGCTACTTTGCTCACTCGTTCAGGTTTTTACTAAAATTACTCTTTAGAGACACTTTACCAGAATGCTGTGTCTAAGCAGCATCTTTTATTTTCTCACCTTGTTGTTATTTTTCTTTGTAACGCTTATCATATTATGGACATAACCGGTTTGTCCCTGTATTGTTTATGCCTCCTTATGTGTTGACTGTTGTTTGAGTATTTTGGTTGAATTATAAAAATGAATGAGAAGAAAGTTGGTGATGTAGCCGAGTTCCTCAGAGGTGTGTGTTTTTCTTTTCTTCAATATAGAAAACAAAGCTCACAGCAGGCCGTTGCCCTCAGACATTGCAGTAATCATGTATACAAGTGGGTCCACAGGAATTCCAAAGGGAGTCATGATCTCCCACAGCAACATCATTGCTTCGATAACTGGGATGGCGAGAAGGATCCCAAGTCTGGGGTATGTCATGGTAAAATGCAAAGTAACTTTGTATTTGTACCTGTTAGAATACGAGCATTTGGGCCTTTTTAGTAGATGGTTAAGTTATTCCCAAGTGTCTATGAAAGTAGACACTTTAGAGAACATTAATTGAAAAATAGTGTATGTGTCTCCCTATCCCTGCTCATGAATGAAGCTGCAGAGGCCAGAGCATCAGGTGCCCTGGAGCTGGAGCTGTGAGTGCACAGCGTATGTGCTGAGAGCCAGACTGAGATACATGAGTTAACTGCTGAGCTACCGTCATGTGATTTTAAAATGTAGTACAGTGGCTTAGTATTTTAAAGATGCAGGGTTCAGCTGACTTTGTGGTTGTAAGCACCTTAAGTTTAAATTATTTCAGTCAGTTGGCTTTGCTTCCATGTGTACGTAGTCATTTCTGTATGCTATGTGCAGTCTTGGTGGGCAGAGAGGTAGTCATAGTCAACTGATTGGATTATGAGGTTGTGCTCTTGGGGCATCAGGGGAGAGTGGAGTGGAGTAGGCAAAGCATGGCAGAAGACACCAGATGGGATGAGAGGAATTAAGATGAAATCATTCTTCTGATGACGGAGCTGGTGCACTGCCATTTTTGTTGCCTTTTTGCTCAGACGCACATGCATTGAGACACGTGCAGTTAGCTGTGGACGGGATGTGGGAACAGAGCTGGGAAACCTGAATGGTGCTTTTCCTTGGACTTCCTTAGTTGTTCTTCATGTTCATAGATGCAGGGCCGTTTCTTGAAAAATACATGAGTATACATATTTTCTTACATATTAAGTTATACTTTACAATTTATTTCTGGATCCAGCTCCTAGAACAGGCATTCGTTCTAAGAGAGTCACAGTAGATACCCACTAACTCTAAAAGGTCATCTCTTACACAGTGGCTTTCTGTCATTTAAAAAGACCCCCAAACCCAAGCCTTCTGTAACAGACCACATTCTCTTTGTTTTTGGATTGAACGGTAGTTTGGATTGAACTGTAGTTTTTTTCTTTCTGTCTGTCTTATCAGTGCTCCATCAGCAGGGAGTGTTGTCTTCAGTGGATGTATAGCTATTCCACCATGTATCTAGACGCTTGCTGTAGTCACTTTGGCAGAGAGCTCCCATGACCCTTGCTTTTATCTGTCATTTCTTTCAGAGAGGAAGATGTGTACATTGGCTATTTGCCCCTGGCCCATGTTCTAGAATTGAGTGCTGAGCTTGTATGTCTTTCTCATGGATGTCGAATTGGCTACTCTTCACCACAGACTTTAGCAGATCAGGTAAATTAAGTATCTGAGACTTGATATACTAAAAAGTATTTTTAACATTTCTTTCCCTGTCAGTTTCAAGTGAAATCAGTTAAATTATTGCTGTTTCCCCCCCCACAAGACAGGGGTTTCTCTGTAGTTTTGGAGCCTGCCCTAGAACTAGCTCTTATAAACCAGGCTGGCCTTGAACTCACAGAGATCTGCCTCTGCTGCTCCAGTGCTGGGATTAAATGTGTGCATCAGCACCGTCTGGCTTAAGTTCAAGATCTTTATATATATAGGTTATTTTTTGTGTTTTGTAGTCTTCAAAAATAAAAAAAGGAAGCAAAGGAGACACATCCATGTTGAAGCCAACCCTGATGGCAGCTGTTCCGGTAAGAACTGCCCGTTCTTTCATATTAAGCACTCAAGACGCGCTGTTAGCCGCAGGTGATGGGGTGATAAAACTGATTGTGATTCTACTCATATTTTTTAGTCCTGATAGAATTTATCTTTAGTGGGCTGGAGAGATGGCTCAAAGGTTAAGAGCACCGACTGCTCTTCCAGAGGTCCTGAGTTCAATTCTCAGCAACCACATGGTGGCTCACAGCCATCTGTAATGAAATCTGGTGCCCTCTTCTGGCCAGCAAGTATACAGACAGACAGAACACTGTATACATAATAAATAAATAAATCTAAAAAAAAAAAAATTTATCTTTAAAATGACTTAGTGTCCTGGTAGTAAGGTAGCTGAGTAGGGTGGGTAAAGTGCTTGTTACACAGTCTGAGGACCTGAGTTCAATTCCTATGTCCCAGATGATGGCAGAAGGAGAGACTCACCTGCATATGCACCATGGCACATGCACCCCAAAACTACCCTACATAATATACATGATAATTAGGAATATTGATGATATGGATATGACGTAAATATGAAGATTGCTCATATAATTAATGAACTTATTTATATGTCTAGGAAATCATGGATCGGATCTACAAAAACGTCATGAATAAAGTGAATGAAATGAGTAGTTTCCAACGAAACTTGTTTATTTTGGCCTATAATTATAAGATGGAACAGATTGCCAAAGGGTGCAGTACTCCACTGTGTGACCGGTGAGTAAAGCCAGTTCTTCGTGTTAATGCCCGTTATGTTCAGCAGGGAATTGAGGCCTATGTACCATGGTTGCGGTGGCTCAGGCCTGAAATACCTGTGGCTGGGGGCTGACGAGATGATTCAGTGTTTTGCAGTAAGGTTGGGTGGTGGGAGCATGCGAGAGCTGGACACCAGCGCTGCCTTCTGGCCTCTTAAAAAAGTCCAAGGCCAACCTGTGCTTCATAGCAAGTTCTAGGCCATTTTGAGCTGTGTACTAAGAAATTCATTTGAAAAGTCAAAGGGACTGTAACAATCCTTCCTGCATAAGAACTGAAAAATTTTTAGTAATCATTTTGCTGTGTTTAATAATTACTTAGATTTTTAACGATGTAAATTTCAAAACACTACTTTAACATTTATTTGGATATGCATATTGGTGAAAATTATCAACTTTTATTTTTAAAGCTTTAAAAGATTGTCCCCCATCCTTCATCTCTGTTTTTGTACTGTTAATAAAGAGTACCGAATAGTTTGAAAATTATAAAGTGAAAATAGGATTTTTTTTTCTTTTGAGTGTTTCACTGTATAACAGCCTTGGCTCTCCTGGAACTTGCATTGTAGACTAGACTGGCCTTGAACTCAAAGAGATTCGCCTGCTGCTGCCTCCCAAGTGCTGGGATTAAAAGCATACACCACCACTGTTCAGCTATATGTTTAATTTTTTTATGAGAATATAAGCATAGTTTTCAGATGCTTTACATTATTGTTTTTTTTAGACTTTTTATCTATTTTAGGAAGATGTAGAGTCTAATACATTTTTTTCTTTTTGATGATAGACTCTCCTTTCTGAGGGCTTAGGTTAAGAAACTGGATAGCTCAGTTTTAGAACATAAGATTTAAGGTGTATGACATCACATTCAGCCTTAATACAACTAATAAAATGATTGTCATGTAGTCTTCATCCTTTTCAAAATGTTTAACAAACTTCAGTTTCCATAGCTTTGTGCTAGGGTGTGAGTCTTGGTAAGCAAGCAGCACCACTAATCCACTCCCAGCCTCGCTCCTTGCTTTTTACTTGAGTTATAAGCAGTCTTTTTTGCTAGTGTTTTTCAGAAGCATATTAAATAAATATTTGAAATCCTTTCTTTTTAAAATTGCTTCCAGATAATTTGCATATTTTTAAAGCTATAATATAAATACCTCAAAGTTTGTATTAGGTAGATTTTTTAGACAGATTTTTAAAAGAGATTTCTGTACATAAAACTTGCCTTAATTTCTAGTGAATAGATACAAGCAGAAAATTAATTTGCTTCTAATAAATTATTTGAAGATATGACATATAATATGCATTTATGATAGCAAATTCTCTGTTCATTAAAAAGGAAATCTATTACTATAAATAATTAAATATACCAATTTTATATTTGTCTATTACATGAAAAATAACTGAGGAAATGACATTTTCTTTGCTGATTGTACCTCTGATATTTAAGACAGAGTGACTCAGGCTAATCTGAACTGACTGTATCACTTCGATTATGTTACTTATTCTCAAAAGCTCCATTTAACAGAGAGGTTAGAGATTTGGAAAACTAAATTCTGCTGGCTTAGTTACTTTTCTGTTGATGGCAAAGAGTCACCATGACTAAGGCAGTTTATAGAAGAAGGCATTTAATTGGGGTCTTGCTTAGAGTTTTAGAGGATTTACTCCATGCCCATCATTGTAGGGAGCATGGCAGCAGGCAGGCAGGCACCCCGCTGGCCACCAGATCAGTAACTGAGAGCTTGCACCCTAAGCCACGGAGCCAACTAGGAATGGTGCTGGTTTTCGTAACCTTAAAGCCCAGTCGTTGTGTGACCCCTTCTCCAAAAGGAGCACACTACTAATCCTTCCTAATTTGAAACAGTTGGAAACCAAACACTCAAGTATATGAGCCTGTGTTGCCCATTTTTATTCAAACTACCACTCTGCTTTAAAAGTCTTGGAATTTTCTATTGGTACTTTTAGCTTTGTTTTCCGGAATGTTCGAAGGCTACTGGGTGGAAATATTCGCCTTTTGTTGTGTGGTGGTGCTCCACTTTCTGCAACGACACAACGATTCATGAATATCTGTTTCTGCTGTCCCGTTGGTCAGGGGTATGGACTCACGGAATCAACAGGGGCTGGAACGATTACAGAAGGTAGGTGCTGTCATCTGAGATGTCCCCTGTGTGCCTATCAGAGGCTGGGGTATAGTGTAGCCCCTACAATTTGTTATGAATTATTTTTTAAAAATACATGAGTAATCAAGGTTTTGAATAATAGAATTGTGATTAACTCGGGTACTGTAATTGTTGATAGATACTTTTAAGATGTATTGGATGAAGTGGTAGTTAATTCATCTACAAGAACTTTTTGTTATTATATATTGTCATTTTAAAAACTGAATATTCTGGGAAAGATGTTTTGCAAGAAACATTGTTTTGTACTTTTATCCCAGCAATTACAGACTAGTGTTTTTTTGTTTTTGTTTTTGTTTTTTTTAAACTAGTCGTTTAGGTACCAAAGTTCAGATTTATTTCTGACATTTGAATGATCTTTGATGAAGAATCACAGTGTACTAATAATTCATCATTTTGGGGTTGTGCTACAAGATCTTGGGAGTTTTCTTCTGGCTTTCAGCTGTAACTGTAGAATCTTAAGTATGGTATGATTGTTGAAGATGATGTGAGAGATGCCAGCCTTGAAATAGTGATCCGGGGAAAGATGGGAGAGACCGTCAGCATTGCAATGCTGTAAGACCTAGCAAGGAAGTAGATAGGTGTGAGCTGCTGTGCTCCTCTGTCCTGTAAGATAGGACGCCCAGCTTAGGAACTGGGCAGCCACTTACACGTGTGAGGACGTGTGATAGGCAGAGATTCCAGGGATGTAGAGCAGGTGTGCCTGATTCGATAGGACTCTTCAGTTACTAATGTAGACTCCAAACCATTTGAAACTGAGAGAAGACTATGCCCATTTACCTGGGTGTGTTTTACTTCCTGAAGGCCTCTCTTTCTGTAACTCTTTTGCTTAAAATCTGTTTGAAAAGTCTTAATAAGCCCCAAACTCTGCATAACAAGTAAAATCAGTTTCAGTAATAATTCAGGTCTTTAAAAAGTGTCCCTGTGCTGAGCAGAGCATGCGTCCTTTGGCTCAATTGTATTTGTAAGGATTCTCTTGGGGATGAGGCTGGCTTTCCAAGGCTTAGGATAAATCATCATTTTAAATCACTTAGGAAAAGGAAGCAGTTGGTTAACCACAGTTCTCAAATACTTTTTCTCCCTTTGCCTCTTAGTGTGGGACTACAATACCGGCAGAGTGGGAGCACCATTAGTTTGCTGTGAAATCAAATTAAAGAACTGGGAGGAAGGTAAAACTTATTTTAGTAACGGAACATTAACTTTTATAAGGTTGAAATAGAAATGTACTCTAGTTCCTTTTGTTGCATATTTTAGAATGTAAAATTTTAAGCATTCATTTTGTTGATTATATTACCTGTGTTTATATAGACCTGAGCAGATGTACTTAATTTGCATGCTTCAGAATTGTTTCATTGATTCTTTGGACTATTTTCTGTGTTTTTGTTTTGTTGATTTCTGCCCTCAGTTTGATTATTTCCAGTCTTCTACTCTTCCTGGGCGCGTCTGCTTCTTTTTTTTCTAGAGCTTTCAGGTGGGCAGTCCCCAATGTATGCTTTGTCCATTTTATTTAAGTGGGCACTTAGTGCTATGAACTTTCCTCTTAGCACTGCTTTCATCGTGTCCCATAGATTTGAGTATGTTGTCTTTTTATTTTCATTAAATTCAAGGAAGCCTTTAATTTCTTTCTTAATTTCTTCCTTGACCCAGGTGTGGTTCAGTAGTTGACTGTTCAGTTTCCATGAGTTTGTCGGCTTTCTGGGGGTAGAATTGTTGTTGCCTTCTAACTTTAATCTGACAGAATTGATTCCGAAGAATAGAATTTCTTTTTTTTTTCTCTTTTTCTTTACTTACTGTGTATATGTGTGTGTCTGTATGTGTGGAGGCTGGATGGCATTCCTCAGAGGCCATGTCTACCTTGTTTTCTGAAACTGAGACTGTGGGTTAGGCTAGGCTGGCTGGCCAGTGAGCCCTAGGACTCTGTCTCTGCCTCCTGAGTGCTGAGATGACAATCCTGTGCACCATGCATGGCTTTTTAATATGATTTTTGGCAGCTGACCTTATGTCTTCTTACACAGCAAACTCTTTATTGAGTGAGTAGTCTCCCCTAGTCTCTTGGTTATCATTTTATTACATAAGTTACCTAAAGTAAAAATGATAGCAGAAATTTGAGCAACGTGCTACATGAATAGTGTTATAAGTTAGGAGGGCCAGAAAGATGTCTCATCAGGTAAAGGCACTTGTCTCTGATCCTCAGGACCTGAGGTCAATCCCTAGAACCCACATGGTTGTAAAACAGAATTAACTGACCTTCATATATATGCTGTGGTTTATGTGTACATGCATATGCATGCTTGCACACACACATACACACAACACATACACCAGGGGTGACATGGGAAGGGAGAAGAATAAATGTAATAAAAGAGTAGTCATAATTTCACTTAGTAGAAGAAAAAAAAATCACATTTATTCCATATGAATTATCATAATTTCCCTTTACCCCGAGGGCTTCAAGCAAAGTTTTTTTTTAAAGGAAAAAAAATGCACTTTAATTCTATAAAAATTTATTGTTTATTCTATTTAAAATAAAAACCACTGTAGAGATATTTGTGCCATATCAAAGCATATGGATGGATTATCTGTGATCTATCGGGACATACCTCTCCTTTCTAAATATTCTAAGACTGATAACATTTGTCATCTGTTTTTTGCATATGTTAGAAATAGTCAATAAAATTTGAACTCAGTCAATCTAAAATTATCTGCAAGAACAAGCTTCTAAGTATATATTAGTGTGATTTTATGAAGGGATTTGTTCTATTATTTAATATTTGGCAGTTCTTTTATAATTTTTCTATCATGATATATGAACCAAGTAGAAACTTTGTAATTATTTTACATAATAGGTGAAGGATGCTGGAATTTAGAATATTCATTATTTTTAAATAGTAGCTTAGAAAGTGTGGATGCTCATTATTGAATGATTGAAAGTTTGGTGCTAGCTTATTGATAATGTTTAGCCACAGTATCTGCTTTATTTATCCTGGGACTCTAATTGGTTAAAATAAGATCTATATTTAGAAACTAATAGTTTTGAAGTTTTATGTAATATCTATATGGTTTATTTGTGCTTTTTAGGTGGCTATTTTAATACTGATAAACCACATCCCAGAGGTGAAATTCTTATTGGTGGCCAAAATGTGACAATGGGGTACTACAAAAATGAAGCGAAAACACAGACTGATTTCTTTGAAGATGAAAATGGGCAGCGGTGGCTCTGCACTGGAGATATTGGAGAGTTTGACCCTGATGGTTGTCTGAAGATTATCGGTGAGCCATTGAGTTCCTTGTTTCTTTGTCTTTCTGACTTTCTTTCTTTCTTTCTTTCTTTCTTTCTTTCTTTCTTTCATTTTTGGTTTTTTTTTTTTTGAGTAAAATTTTCCTCTAAAGGATTTATTTAGTTATAGAAAATTAGGGTCTGATTTTCTTATATAATCTCAACTTTAGGGTATCCATCAATGCTTAATTGAGAAAAGTTTTGAATAACTTGGTGACAGTATCAATATGTGCTTAAGATGTTAACTGTTATTCTCATTGTTTCTGTCTTTGTTCTGTGCAGATCGTAAAAAGGACCTGGTGAAACTACAGGCAGGAGAGTATGTTTCTCTTGGGAAAGTAGAGGCGGCTTTGAAGAACCTCCCACTGATAGATAACATTTGTGCATATGCAAACAGGTAAGCTGTGGAGTCTGTGCAGAGTGTACAGAGTTGGTGGGCGTACACTGAGTAGTCACAGCCCATATGGACTGTTGAGAGATCACTCGAACCATTCTGACTTAATAGCCACCACCACCTCTTTCCAGCTAGTGAACTGGTACTTCTCTGCAGTGTTCTCCTTCATCTTCCTGTTGTGTGCTGCTTTACGTCTCTCTAAGTGTCCTGAGTGACAGAGTTTAGGAAAATAAATTCTCCTTCCTCCTGCCTCAGCACTTAGCTACCTGTGTATCTGCACAGCTAAATTTTGCAGACCCAATCAGAGGCAAGGGGAATTAGCAGTGTCTTCTTACTGGCCTTCTTCCTGTCCTTCTGACCTGCAGTTTGAACATGCTTACTGCTGGTCCTGGTAGCCACAGCCTCACAGCCCCTGGAAGTTTAGAAGCCTAGAGCTGTATTGGGAAATGTGATGGAATCGGAGATTAGACCTGACTACATTTTCTGTAACCAAAGTTGCAGAAATTATAATGAAGTGACAATTCTTCTCCAGTGATCATGGTCGCTTATATATGAGTAAGTTGAGAAGCCTGTTGTAGCAGTTGACATAATTATGGCTTCATGGGAAAATCACCTTAGAGGTAGACTTAGGGATGAGCTTCTGGTGGAATAGTTGTCTTCTGAAATAATTGGGAAAAGAAATGTTCTAGATTTTGGAGATGTGGATTCTTGTTTTGAGGCAGGGTCTCTCTACAAGTTCTGACAGTCTTGGAACTCACTGTGTAGTCCAAGCCACCATTAATCCCCCTGCCTCTGCCTCCTAAGTGCTGCTGGAATTAAAGGCATGCACCACACATCCATCCCAAAATGGTGGATTTTAAAAATATTTGTCTAGATTTGACTAGTTAGCACCCTGTACATGGCTCATCAGTGACTCTGCCCTTTAATCAGCTGTTTGCTTTCTTCAGCATTTTTCCAGAGCTGTTTTCACTTATTTAAGAATCTCTCCAAACCTGCTGGTGGTGGCACACTAGAGAGACAGAGGCAGGTAGATCTCTGAGTTCCAGGATAGCCAGAGCTGTTAAACAAAGAAACCAAAAACCAAACAACAACAACAACAACAAAAGGATGACTCCAGATGTTCCTTTCTTCATGATGCTGTTATTTCTTCAGGTTCGGGCTGGCCTCTCTAGTGTGGGGTCTACCGCCTCTCTGCCCAGCAGGCATAATGCCTTATACCGTTTTGTATTCCTCAAACGGTACCTGTCTTTGTGCATACTAAGTTTCTTTGGTAATCAAATTCTTCATCAGAAGAAAATGAGTATCATTGCAGGACTTCCTTCCTCCCCTCCCCTCCACTTTCTTTCCTTCCGTTCCCTTCCCTTCCATTCCCTCCCCTCCCCTCCCCTCCCCTCCCCTCTCCTCTCCTCCCTCTCTTTCTTCTTTTGACAAGACAGGGTTTCTCTGTATAGCCCTTGGTGTCCTGAACTCACTCTATAGACCTGGCTGGCCTCAAACTCAGAGAACTGCCTGCTTCTTCCTCCCGATGTTAGGATAAAGGCTTGTGCCTCCACACCTAGCACATCACAAGATTTTGTCTTGCTGCTGCAGTTCTTCAGAAATATAATTTACAGGTTTTACTTTTCTTATCTCGTTTCTAAGAATTTACTGATCATTTCAAAGAATTGAGAAAAAATGTAAATTCCCTTTAAAAATGTGTATATTACATTACCATTTCTAATGTTAGGCACACAGAATTTATGAGGTTTGTTTGCAGTGAACTCTGCCAGAGCTCTCAAATATGCTAAGTGGTAAGAGGCATTGTATAAGGTAGGTATGATGGTGGTTTTTATGTATGTTCATAGTTTTTCTAATAGTGAAGAGTTTGCTATAAAGTGCCATGGTAATTGGTTTCATTAGTAAGCACAGTGCATGCTGTTTTGTTCCTTTCTAAGTTACCCTTTCTGTGTGTTTCAGTTACCACTCTTATGTAATTGGATTTGTTGTGCCAAATCAAAAGGAACTCACGGAGCTAGCTAGAACGAAAGGATTTAAAGGGACTTGGGAAGAGCTGTGTAACAGCAGTGAAATGGAAAATGAGGTTCTTAAAGTGCTTTCTGAAGCTGCTACTTCAGGTGAGTGTTCTGGTAAGCTGATTCCTAGAACTGAGATGTGGAAAAATACATGCATTTATTTAACCTGTACATTATCAGGGCAAGAATGCAGTCTTTTCTTCCTGGAAACCTTATACCATTATTCAGGCTATTCTGCAGGGCATTCAATTTTTGCTGTACAAAACTGTTTTTGTTTTTTTTTTTCTTTTTGGTTTTTTCAAGATGGGGTTTCTCTGTAGCCCTTGCTGTTCTGGAATTCACTCTGTAGTTTAGGCTGGCTTTGAACTTACAGAGATCTGCCTACCTCTGCCTCCCGAGCTGGGATTAAAGGCAAACACCATCACTGCCTGGCTCTAAACTGATTTTTTAAAAAATAAATTAAAAAATTTGTAATTTCTTGTAAAAATGTGTATATGGCTATGTAGTATGAAATTTATCAGCATCTTAGTTGCTTTTTCTGTTGCTATAATAAAATGTCCTGGTAAAAGCCGCTGAAGGGAAGTCTAGTTTGGCTCCCAGTTGAGGGTACAGTCCACTGTGGTGGGGAGGTTATGGTGGCAGAAAGCTCCAGGGAACCAGGCACATTGCGTCAGGGTCAGGAAGCAGAGAGGTGAGTGCTGGTCTTCAACTAGCTTTCATCCTTTTCATGCTGCGTAGGGAATGGCACCTCTCACAGTGGGCAAATCTTCTCACTTGAGTTAACCTAATCATGATAATCTCACATAGGCATTCTCCCGTTTTCCAGGTGGCTCTAGGTCTTACTAAGTTGACAGTATTAAGCACTGAACCATGAAGTGCCAAACTGGAATTTACAGTCCCTTGGCTGTTCTCATCTTTTTAGCCTTTGTGTCCTGTCTTTGCCTTTTCTCTGCTGTTCCTCAGGGCACTGATGTTTCCAGGGCGCAGTAGTCCTTGGTGAAAGGTCCCAGTATGTTATACTGGGATGTCCTGTAACCTCTTTTTGCATTTTAAATATTTGACTAGTTTATGTTAATGATATGTAGTAACAGGTCTCATGACATTTTCACACCTGCATATGATGGATTTTGACTATCCCCTGTTATGTTGTCCTTCAGTCCCTTCCTCTTCCCAGCTAGTTCCACTTCTACTTTCTTTGCATTTGGGCGACGTACAGGACCTTGGACAAGGGGCTGTTGAAGGAGCGGGGCATCGCACTGGTGGCCACACCACTCGAGAGTGGCTCCTGCTCCTGGCAAGTGTTCACAGCTGCCTGGAGGCCTCTGCTTTTCTTTCTGTTAAAGACTAATATTGTTTGTTCAGTAATAAACATCTGTGTCTAAGTGAACCAGGCACTAAATATAATACAAGCATTACATTTTACTTTTACCTGGATCTGTTAAATATGATTTTTTAAAAAAAATTAAATTTGCATTTTCCAAATGAGGTCCATTATTGGACCATTTTGGTCCATTATTTCAATTTGATTATGTTTGGGAATTTATGGGCTTGAAATTAGTTTGTAACATTTTTTAGTAACTTAAAACTTTGGATTAATTCTAAATTGATTTTATATATATATATATATATATATATCCAATACTAATGCTATTATTAATAGTCATTAAAACATATGCCATTATTAAGTAAGGTAGAATATGGAAACATTAAGACTTGTATAGTGGTCTGGAGAGATGGTTCAGCAGTTGGTGCTTGCTGCTCTCTCTGGATGGTGGTCGGTTCACAGCTCTAGGGCACCTGACATGCTTTTCTGGTGTAGACACTTGTACTTACATGCACTCACATACAGACACACACCAATAAAAAAAAATAGCCATATACCGTTTACTTACTTTTACATGTAACAAGTTCACTGCAGTGCAATGAACATACCATACAACTGGCACTTTTAGTATGTATAATTGCATGGGTTTTATATTCAAGAGCTTAGCACAGCCATTACCATAGTCAATTTACATCACCCACCTCTACCCCTAGAAAAAAATCCTTACCCATTAACAGCCACTGTCCCTTAACCTTGAGGTTTCCTGTCCTCAGAAACCACTAATAGACATTCTGTCTTTTCAGACTTGCCAGTTTGGGAATGTTTTCATAAGTGGACTCATAATACATGATTTGTAGATGATGTTTTAGCATGTTTTCAAAGTCCACCTGTGTTGTAGCCTATCAAACAGTGTTTTATTGTGTGGATGGATATAGACCGCATCTGAGTGTTCATCATGGACATTTGCTTCTCATTTTTTGAGATAGAGTGTAGCCCATGCTGACCTTGAACTCAGTTTGTAAGCCGATCTGTTGATGGATATCTAGGCCAATTTCATATTTTTCTCTCTGGATTAGAGGTGCATAACACTACACCTGCCAGGTCCCACGTCTGGACTGTTGTAATAGTGCAGCAGAAAACCTGACGTGTGTCTCTGTGCTATGCTGAGTTATAATCATGTAGGTATATATTTTCCCAGGAGTAGTTTAGCCAGAAGATGTAGTTTTATTACTACTTAGAATCCAGATTAATGTTCCATTGTGACACATTTGTACATACATTCCACTGTACATTGCTCCCTCTCTTGTTTTTTTCTGATCTCAGTTCTTCCGAGTAATTTCCCCTCAGTTTTAATGTCATGCATATCCTGTATCTTTTTTTTTTTCTCAACTTCAGGCTTTTTTTCTCTCCCCTCACAGACGCCTTCTCACTTGCTTGTTCTACACACACACACACACACACACACACACACACACACACATTTAAATTAGGTTATGTATGTGAAGGCAACATGTAATGCTTGCCTTTCTGAGTCTAGCATATTTTGTTTGACATGACAATCTCTAGTTCTATCCATTTACCTGCAAATGTCATAATTTCATTCTTTTTGTAGTGAAATTCCCCATTTTCCTTCCTCCTTGGTCCCAGCCCTGGAGGTGCACGAGCTAGTGTTATGTATATCCCTGTCCAGTGAATCTGTTTGTACTCTTGTCTGTCTAGTTAATGCTCCATGCTACACTTTTCTAGCTCAGTAATGGGGTATATACCCACAAAGAGGCAATTGTTTTAATGACAGAACTGCCTTCCATTTTAGACCTATATCATTTATTTAAATTATTCTCCTATAGGTAAGTTAATTTGTTAAATGGTTTTTGCTGTTGTAGTTCTCATGTCTCAGAAACTTGTATCTTTGAGGTTGAGAAGTAAGACTGGCATTGATGGGTTGTTTTGGGTTTTTGGTGGGTATTCCTTGAAGAACTGTACTTTCTGCTGAGAACTTTGGCAGCATTCTTAATATGTGTGGGTTCTTATTGTTGTGTTTCCTTTTGTTTTCATCATCTCAGCAAGTCTGGAAAAATTTGAAATTCCAGTAAAAATTCGTTTGAGCCCTGACCCATGGACTCCTGAAACTGGTCTGGTGACGGATGCCTTCAAGTTGAAACGCAAAGAACTTAAGACACATTACCAGGCAGACATTGAGCGGATGTATGGGAGGAAATAATTAGTTTTGGCACCAGTTTGCTAAAGCGAGCTCAGATCAAATAGGAAAATACTTGAAATGTATGTCTCAGGCTGAGGCAAACTCCATTCCTCATATTAAACCCCAGCTGTTATTTCTCACCACATCACCATTTTTAACTGACAGGATTAGTAAACTATTAAGACAGCAAACTTGTGTCTGTCTGTTTCTTCCCTCTCCTCCAGTTTGCTTTGGCATCTATGACTGTGTCAATAGGAGAATTTTTCTGAATCTTACTGGGGAAGCAGTGATTTTAAAACCTCAAGTTTTTAAACACGATTTATATGTTCTGTACAATTGTTCAGTTTGTAACTTTTTAAAGTTTGGATGTATAGAAGGATAAATAGGAAATATAAAAATTGGTTATTTGGGGGGCTTTTTTACTTATTGTATTTAAAAATAAAAGGGTATCAATGTGAAATTATGTAAATTTTAAATGCTTATGAATCAAGTCACTGTTGAACAAAAGATTTGTTGCTGTGTAATTATTGTCTTGTATGCATTTGAGAGAAATAAATATACTCAGACTTACGTTTTAAGAAATTGAGACTTTGTGGATACACACCTGACACCGTTGGTTTTATACACTGATTTTTTTCTCCTGGGGAAACAGCAGGGTTGGCACTGCATGGAAAGAAGCAGCAAGAAAGTGATGGAGCTTGGGGCAGAGCTGGCCCAGCACGCATAGCGGCTGCTGGTCCTTCAGTCGCTGCCATCTGCATGCCCAGAGCTTGTCACAGCACTCCTCAGATCACAGAAGAATGGGCACACTCGGAACCACAGTGCAATCTTACAAATGAAGGGTAGAGCTGTGAGTGCTGGCGCTGGCTGCACACACCTTTAGTCCAGCACTTAGAGGCAGATGCAGGCAAGTCTGTTTGAGGGGAACCTGGTCTACACTGAGTGTTCCAGGTCAGCCACAGTCACACAGTGACCAGAATAAAGGATAGAAATTGGCTATTTATTTTGCTGTGTTTGCACTTCTTTGCCTCAGTCATAGAAAATCATTCTGTTCAAACTCGCCTACTTCTTACCATCATATAGTTCTCATTTTAAACATTAGAATTGTTTCAATACTAGTGCACATCCTCCAGAGAGTGAGGCAGACGGATATTTCAGTGGTGAGAGCTTGTTGACGATCACCTTTCCTAAGCACCATAGCATCTCCTACTAGAACACAGCGGTTGTCTGTCCATGCGCACTGCTTGCCTGTGTCATTTCTAGCGAAGAGTCCCCATTGCTTCAGTTAGGACACACTCACCCTAGGGTGGTGTACTTGTCAGACTGTCTTTCATGCCTTCATCTCGCCCTTCCCCTCCCCACTTCTTGAGAGGGGCTTGCCATGTAGAACAGGATGGTTTGGCACTCAGGAATCATCTTGCCTCTGCTTCAGAAGTGCTGGGGTTAAAGTAGTATACATCACCATACCCAGCCAGACATTTTTCTTGATCTCAGTTACTTAAGGCATCAAAAGTTAAAAAAAAAGGATATCGAGAACAAAAAGCACGGGAATGCAGATCTTTATAGGTGAGGTTTACGTGTGTCAGCAGTAGGGTAGGGTGCAGCGGTGAGAGGAGCCAGGGCCTGGAGTTCCCTTCACATCATAAACTGATTGAGTGTTTTTGTATATTGTGTTTTGGATGCCTTTTCTTTGTTGAAGTTTTGAGAAAATGACCCAACTTCCCAAAGAAGACAAAACATGGGAAGAAGTAAATGGAACTTCTCAATATTAGTGTTGGGAGCTGGTAATTATCCTGTGGTGGGTGAGGAGCGTTTGTTTCCGATGTCTTGCCTTCAGAATAATTGTGTTAAAGTGATTTAAAAAGCGATTTGCCTTTATATGTATATGTGTGGAGGGGTATGTGCGTGAGTGCAGTCTACTGAAGAGGGCAGTAGGGGACGTGTAGCCCTCTGAAGCTGCAGTTACAGGCTCTTGTGAGCTGCCTGATGTGGGCGATTGGAACCACTCTCCAGCCCTCTGCTCTTAATGCTGAGCCATCTCTCCAGCCCATGTTCAAAGGAATTTTTTTACTTTTGTTTTTTTTTTTTCGAGACACGGTCTCTCTGTAGCTTTGGAGCTTGTCCTCGAACGATCCACTTGCCTCTGCCTCCCAAGTGCTGGGTGGTGCACAACCACCGCCCGGCAAGGAATTTTTTAAAATATAGATATGTGAGCTTCAGTGCTTTTGGAAAGACCTGATAATTATGACTTGAAGTGTCAGATTAAGAGGTGTCTCATCAGGTCAGAGTAATGGCTGATTTCTTTGAAGGGCGAAAAAGATGGTCTAGTCGATCAAGTTCCATTCCCTTCCTTGCGTGACTTAAGTTTAGGATCATGTTTAGTTCTAAGATACCAGAGGGCAAGACTCAAATGCCACAGTAGAACATGATATTACGACCCATTTCTCTAGCCAATCAAGGTGACCTGAAAAAAAAATCCATCAATATTTTTTTGTTTCAAGAAGAAATCTTTCAGTTCTTTAAAAAAGACATGAGACCCTGTCCCCCAAACCCAAACTAACCAAATGAAACCCATGGGTTATTAATTATCGTTTAGCTAGGACAAAAACTAAGGAATTTCAACGAAAGCTCTGATTATATGCATGTGTAAGCAGTGTGGTTCCTTGAGCCATTCTTTACTGTTTTCTAGAAATAAGCTAAGTGTGGAATAATTGAACATCAATAACTGTCTCTAGCACATGTCCTGGTGACCCCCTCTGCTTCATGCTCAGGAACTCAACCTGCCTGAGTGGTTTTATTGTTTGTGTATGTGGTGGTGCAGCCTCACTTAGGTTTTGCTGACTCTACAGCAGAGCTGAAAGTGGCACCTGATGGCCTAAAACCGAGAGCTTGTGAGCTCTCATCCATGTCTGCAATGTTCCATAAAGTTCGTAATTTTTCGCGATTGCTTAAACATAGATGAATCCAGAAGAGCATGCTGGTAAAATGCTAAGTGTTTTACAGCCTTAAAGCACATTTCATGGAATACAACTTTTTTTAAAAAAATTTATTTATTTATTAAGGATATCTGCCTCCTCCCCGCTACCGCCTCCCATTTCCCTCCCCCGATCAAGTCCCTCTCCCTCATCAGCTCGAAGAGCAATCAGGGTTCCCTGACCTGTGGGAAGTCCAAGGACTGCCCACCTCCATCCAGGTTTAGTAAGGTGAGCATCCAAACTGCCTAGGCTCCCCCAAAGCCAGTACGTGCAGTAGGATCAAAAACCCATTGCCATTCTTTTTGAATTTTGCGTACAAATGGATGGAAATAGAAAACGCTATCCTGAGTGAGGTAAGCCAGACCCAAAAAGAGGAACATGGGATGTACTCACTCATATTTGGTTTCTAGCCATAAATAAAGGACATTGAGCTTATAATTCGCGATCCTAGAGAAGCTAAATAAGAAGGTGAATCCAAAGACAAACATATAGGCATCCCCCTGAATATTAACCTTCATCAGGCGATGAAAGGAGACAGAGACGGAATACAACTTTTTTAAGACCATTAGAAAAATATCTTCTGTGTGAGTTCCCTTTGTAGGAAGAGTGTGTCTGTGTGCAATGCTCTAAAGAGGAGCCGCTGTTAAACACTGCATGCTGTACCGGGCTGAATGGCAGCAATGCGTCCTGCCTGGATCTGCTGCTTGTCTATTGTGAGCTGATTTCCAGTGTGTTCTTGGTTATTGCTGCTCAAGAAAGGATGCTTCCTAAACAGGTTCTCTGGGATGTCATGAAGCTTGAAGAATAACGAGATTGTAAGAGTCTCTGGTACACTGTGATGTTTTGCCTAAAGAAGGAAGAACCTTATAAAAGTCAAACTTTGGCATTTCTAAAGTGTTGGTTGAAAATGGAGTTTGAAGAATTTCTCTCCATGGCCTAGCAAAATTGTGTTCTTAATATGCCCTAGCATTCTTGTGCTCTTAACTTCTCCCTAGTCCACCCTTCGTTCCTCCTTCATGCCTTCTGGGTTTGACTGCACAGTTAAAGTACTGATAAGGACTGTAAATTTACCATTAAAATTTGTTGAATAAAAAGAACGTCTATCTTTTTCTCCAGCTTTTAATCTCATGCTTAGCATAGAAAGAATGTATCAAGCCAAATATCTCAGAAGCTAATTCCACCTTAACTAGTAATGTTTGTTTCTGATAAGATGGGGTAAATGTAATTTGATAGTAACTTATGCTTTTAACTTTTTTTTTTAATTTTTATGTGTGTAGGTGCTTTTTCTGCATGCATGTATGTGGACCATATGGTGAGTCCGGTGCTCGCTCACAGGTCATAGGGCGTTGGATATGCTGGAACTGGAGTTAGTAGATGATTGTGAGCCACTGTAAAGATGTTGAGAATTGAACCCAGGTCCTCTGGAAGAGCAGCCAGCTCTCTTAACAGTAGAACCATCTCTCCAGCCCCAACTTTACACTTCTTATAAAAGCATCTTTTGTTATCCTGTAGTAACCCAAGTAAAGTATTTTCATGTATCTGGAAGCTTCAGTATGTTTTACTTGTTACTTACATCAACAAAACACTAGTGTTTCATTTTCAATAGCTCTGCTTAAAACATTAATTTAAAATATGATTACTACCACATCAGATTCGTATATGATTTTAACATAAGGTAGTATTGTTGTACAATGATTCTTTAATATCTTTTGCTCAATAAATAGTCTATTTATTTTTTTAAAAGATTTATTTATTTCTTGTGTGTACAGTAGTCTGCATACATGCATGCAGGCCAGAAGAGGGCACCAGATCTCATTACAGATGGTGTAAGCCACCATGTGGTTGCTGGGAATTGAACTCGGGACCTTTAGATGAACAGGCAGTGCTCTTAACCACTGAGCCATCTCTCCAGCCCTCAAAAAAAAATTTAAAAAACTATTGTTACCAAGCCAATATGATTTTAACATAAGTTAATATTGTACCACGATTTTATGTTAGCTTTCCATTCCATTGCTCTGACAAAATACCTCTGAAAGTTAAGTTGAAGCAAAGTTTAATTTGGCTCATGGTTTCAGAAGCTCATGATCAGTTGGCTTTGTACCTGTGATGTGGTGGGGTACATGAAATTACCCTGTGGTGATGAGGAAGGGAACATGGAAAGGGTTTCCCACACCATCAGGTAAATGCAGGCCTTGCATTCTCCCACTAAGCCCCAGGTCCTGAAGAGTTCTGCCACCTTCCTGTAGTACCATCAACTGGAGTATGATCCTATGAGGGACATCTGAGACCCAAACAGTGATGCATGAAGACACACCATATTAAATCTCTATCTGTGTATCTGTATCTTAGTTTTAGTGATGTTTTCGTTCTGATATGTCACAAAAACATCCTATTTCAGATTACTTTCTAAAATATTTATAATTCTTTAGGAATTTCATGCAATGGATTTTTATTATGTTCACCCTCTACTCTTCTCCACCCCTCCTAACACAGCCCCCCTTCACTATTTCCTTCCACATGTAAACCAAGGGCCTGTCCATTCAGAATTACCTCAGTAAAACCTGTGCCTTAACATGATGTGTGGCCTCCAGAGACAGTGTATGGAGCTGGTGAGTGAGTTCATATATAGTGCATACGTCTCTTCATTCAGTGTTGTGTGAGATTTTCAGCTAGCCTTTCTCCATCTAGTGTTTTTACCTAGTGACACCTTGGGAATCATACTGACTTTAGGACTCATTCAGAGGCAGTAGCTCCCATTGGTGATTCCTTTTCCTATCAGTCTTCAGTTTCTTGTGAAGAAAGGGTTTTCTTCCCATGTGGGTTTTGTTATCAAATAAAAAGATCCCAGCTTGCAGACTTCCTCAGGGATGCCCTTCATAGAAACTTCCTCTCTAATATGACTCTGTGGGTGTTGCAAATGTGTAGGAACAGATTTTCTTTCTGGAGAGTTTCCTGAGCAGGAAGGGGACAACCCACAGTTACAGCTTTCCACAGTACTTCACAGTTTTTTCTTCCTATGAATTCTTTTCTATCCAGCAAAGGGGAAGCTAAAGGGAAGATCTCCCCACACTGGCCATCTTTTCCAGTTTGGACTTGCCGTTCACAGACGATGTGTTACAGGGCATAGGTTTCTCTACTTTTTTCCCCGACATTTTTTGGTTTTAGGGTTTTGTTGCTTGTATTGATCCTTGCTGAGTAAGGGAGGGACAGTGGAAAGAACACAATTATAGGAAGAAGCATGGCAGCTTCAAAGGACTCTAGGCCAAGTTCATTGTATTACATTCTTACATGAAATACTATTTAAAAGATGGTCACTATATCTACATACTAAGCTGAGTAAAATATGAGCCAAGTTAGCAGGAAGAGGAAGGGAACAGACATGAAAGAAACAGAGTTACCACAAGATATTCTCTATTATTTGTGGCTATTGTGAAGGCTGTAGCACAGGCACCGAGATAGACAATAAATGAGACCTCATGAATCTGAAACACTTCCGTAAGGCAAAGGATATTGTCAATAAGACAAAACAGTAGCCTACAGAATGGGAAAAGATCTTCACCAACTTTACATCTGACAGAGGTTTATCTCCAAAATATATAAGGAACTCAAGAAACTTGATATCAAAAAACCAAACAAAAAATGGGGTATAGATTTAAACAGAGAATCTCAAATGGCTGAGATACACTTAAAGAATTGTTCAACATCTTTAGCCATCAGGGAAATGCAAATTAAAATGACTCTGAGATTCCATCTTACACCTAGTCAGAATGGCTAAGATCAAAAACACTTAATGACAGCTCATGCTGGAGAAGATGTGGAGCAAACGGAACACTCCTTTACTGCTGGTGATTTCTCAGAATTTTTAAAGAGTACAAACCTCTTTAAAAATCAATATGGTGGGGGGCTGGAGAGATGGCTCAGTGGTTAAGAGCATTGCCTGCTCTTCCAAAGGTCCTGAGTTCAATTCCCGGCAACCACATGGTGGCTCACAACCATCTGGAATGAGGTCTGATGCCCTCTTCTGGCCTGCAGACATACACACAGACAGAATATTGTATACATAATAAATAAATAAATAAATGTAAAAAAAAATCAATATGGTGGTTTCTCAGAAAATTGGGAATCAAATCTCAATCTACCTCAAGACCAAGATGTAGTGGCATTTCAATTGTATTTTAATAAATAAAGGCTTCCTGAAGATCTGAGAGTAAAACAGTCCCACTGGTCAGTCTTACAGACCAGGTTATGGTAGCACACACCTTTAATCCCAGTAGCCACACTAATTGCCATAGAAATTGGGTGTTGCATGCCTTTAATCCCTGCCCTAGAGAGTTATGTAAAACGGGGTGAGACAGCTCTCAGACACGGTCTCATTCTGAGATTCTGGGAGGCAGGATCACCATTTTGGTCAGAGATTGAGGTAAGAGTCAATGACTGTTTTGCTTTTCAGATCTTCAGATTGAACACTAATTTTTGACCCTCAGCTTTTATTAATTGTGCTTCACCCAGCTATACCAATCTTGGGCGTATACCCACAGCATGTTCAATCATACTACAAGTACACCTTCTCAGCTATGTTCATAGCAGCATTATTTGTAATAGCCAGAACCTGAAAACAACCTAGATGCCCCTCAATTGAAGAATGGATACATTGGAATATTACTCAGCTGTTAAAAGCAATGACATCATGGAATTTGCAGTCAAATGAATGGAACTAGAAAAAGTATCCTGAGTGAGGTAATGAAGACCCCGAAAGACAAACATGGTATGTACTTATTCATGAGTGGATATTAGCTGTAACATAAAGGATAACCATGTTACAATCCCAGAGAGACTAGGTAATGAGGACGGCCCAAAAGGGATGTATGGATTTCCCTGGGAAGGGGAAATAGTTCTCCTGGGTAGACCGGGGGCAGGAGGGGATGGCAACATGAGGGTCCCATTTGAGGAGTGAATGGAAGGGGAGAGTAATGAAAAAGATGTCTTGATGGGGGGGGGGGTGATTTCAGGGTCAGGTAGCAAAGGAATGTCCCATGAATCTACAAGGATGATCTCAGCTAAGACTCCTAGCAATAGTGGGTAGGTAGCCTGAACTGGCCATTTTCTATAATCAAATTGGTAACTATCCCAGTTGTCATTGGAGAGCCTTTGTCCATTGACTGATGGAAACACATTGACTGATGGAATACACAGCTAAGCATTGATCCAAACCTGGTTAATCCTGTTGAGAGGGGGAAAGGATTGTTTGAGTCAGCAGGGTCAAGGTCATCCATAATGGAACCCACAGAAGCAACTGGTCTGCTTCTGGGAGCCCACAGACTATGAACCGATAGCTTGGAAGCCTGCATGGGACAGGCCTAGGCTCTTGCATGTGTAACGGTTGTGTGGCTTGGTCTACTTGTGAAACCCTTAGCCGTGGGAGCAGGTTTAGTCCCTAATGTTTTGGCTAGCTTTTGGGAACCTATTCCTCATACTGGGTCTTCTTGCCCAGCCTTAATACAAGGGAGGAGCTTAGTCCTACCTCAATTTGATAGGCTATACATTGTTGGAACCCATGGGAGATCAGCCCCTTTCTGAACAGAGGTGGAGGAAGGGTGGATTGGGAAGCTAGGTCAGAGGGGAAGTGGGGGAGGATATGTGAGGGGGGAGGGAAAGCTGTGGTCGGGATGTAAAAATAAATGAAAAAACTTAATTAATAAATTTAAAAAAGGAAGCTAACAGGCCGTGCCTTGGACCCTATTCCAGTCATCCATCAGATATGTGTTGGCTTTAGAGAGGAACTCTTAGCAAAAGTGGCCTACAAGTTTCTGTCAGGTAACCTAGGCAACATTTATCGTAACTCCCATCAAAAGTGTTACCTTCAGCAAGCTAGTGGGAGGCTGATCACATTTTACTCAACTGAGTGGCCCCCAAATTTATCTGTTCTTAAGCCAACTAAGGAAATGTGGTTTTGCTTGCATGCAGTGGCATCCAAGTTGATTCTAGGGCCTTTCGTAGAATGAGGCATTTCCTTGGTTGCAGTCCCCACTTACTTTGCTGATCCAGTCTTGTGGATCCCAGATGTAAGTGTTCTGTGTGTGTTTGTGGAATCTGACTCAAAGGACTCACCTCTGTTTCTTGACTTTATTCTTCATGAGAGTGTGGGTGGCTTCTGGCCCCATCACTCTAAGGAGGCAGCTCTCAGATGGGACCCCAGGGACACTATGTCAGCAGATCCAAGGTTTGAAGATGGCCTCTGTGCCCTTGAGTCAGCTCTGCTCCCGAGCACGGCTTTTCTTTGGGAGGTCTCCCTTGCTTTCTTCTGAACATGGCTTGGCTTTTCTCCACCAGTTCCCATGCTGCTTGTCCTCCTCTGGTCATCCATCAAAACTTGGAATCTCAGCCTCAGTCTCAAGCTGTCCTTTCATCAAAACAAGCTTGGTCTCCTTGCTTTCTGCTTCAGTATAAGGAATGAAGCCTCATGTCCAGTCAGGAGCTTTGCTGGTTTCATGATGTACTGGTCGGTACTCAGGAGCCAACCAGGCACCAAGACCGGGGTGTGACACCTTGGCCTTCCTCAGACAGTTTCCTCCTTCCACACCTCTCTGGTCTTGTCTGTCAACAGATACCTTGACCTTTAGGGTAGCCTTCACACTGGCCCTTCTGTGTTCGTTTTTTTAAAAAATACTTCTCAGACTTTTTCCCACACTACTGCCAGGGTGACCTTTCCAAAAACATAAATTGAATTATGCCTTATAAAAAATAATCTCACTGAGATATAATTCACCCACTTACAGCTTAAAGTTCATGCCTAACATTAGGAGATGTGTGCAAACAGTCTGACATCTAATTTTAACATTTTCCCGTACTCATTAGCAACCGTTTCCTGCTCCCTTTCCTCATCCCTAGAGACTCCTGATTTACTTTTTCTGGATTTACTTATTCCGGATATTTAATACACATATGTAATATTATCATTTATGATTGGCTTCCTCCTTGAAAGGAGTTTTCAAACATTGTATGTCTGTGCATGTGCACGTAGATTCACATTCTGGCAACATAGAGGCTCCAAGGCAGCTCCTGAGGGTAGCTTCTCTCCTCCCACCATGTGGAGGCTGGCTTTACTCCCTGAGCTACCTTGCCTGCCCAGCAAGTCTTCTTTGTTTCTTTCTGTTTAGAAAATAGACTTTATCTTCAAACTTTATTTTTAGTTTTTCCTTTTTGGTTAGCACACAAATATTAGGTTTCATCTTCATACTTTAACATATGTATATATCATTATATACTTAAAATATATTATCAGTATATATCAATTTCACATAATAATGTGTTTCATTATGGCATTTTCACACATGTACATAATGTATTTACATCATATTTACCCCCATTGCTCTCTCAGCTCATTCTCGTTCCCACTCAGCCCCTTCTTTCCAATATGCATTGTTCCTAGTCATGCCCAAACTACCTCCCTCTCTATATCGCTCTCTAGTTGGTTCTCTCCAGATTATGCCCATCTCCACTTTAATGATATATACATTCCACTACTCTCCCTTGTTCGCCTCTCCCTGTAGGCCTCTTTCTACCCACCATGGTCTTTTTCTTTTATCTCTCCCTCCCTCCCTCCCTCCCTCTCTTCCTCCCTCTTTTCCTCCCTCCCTCCCTCCCCCCCATACACACACACGTACACACACACAAACACATTTATCTGTTGGTGAATGTCTGTAGGAGAAAAAGCAGGCACGACCTGGTGGCCAGCCTATCTAGCACACTGGGCTTTGAAATAAGAAGCACGGCATGCTGTGCTCCCGAGTATTCCCAGAAGCCAGAACATTATTCCACATAGAGACCCTGGTGGTGTTAGCACACGCTGTGCAGTCCAAGGTAATCAATCACAGTCAATAGGCTTCCACTAGGTAAATAGTTGTTTACATGCAATAAAGCAGAAGCTGTTCCCCGAAACCATCCAGAGTGGTTCATCTCCTCACCCTTTACCAACTCATGGGTATTGCCATCTTATCAGGAGACACCCCGGTATTGTTGGCAGATGTCTAGGCTGGTTCCACATCTTGGATGTTGTTCTAAATCATGGCTGCAGTGAGCATGGATGTGCAGGCACTTCTGAAAGCTGACTAAGAACCCTTCAGGTAGATATCCAAGAATGGTATAGCAGCCTCCACAGGATGTACACCTTCTACTGAGATCTGAGAAAGGATGTTCTTGAAATGCCATGGCTCTTGAAATGCCAAGAGATCTGGGGACAGTCCTCTCCCATCACTCTTCCCTGGTGACTTCTCTAAGCTGGTAGCAAAACTGCTCAGAACCACTCTACCTTGAAGGGGTTTACTGTGCCATGATTTGCGAAGCTAGAAGGATGCTTCAAAGTTCAGGGCAGAACAAGAAAATTGCTCCCAGCGAGCTACATTTGTCTCCTTCGAGTTTCCCAAAACATGCTTGGGTCAGGATGGTGCTTCTTTTTCTTTTTCTTTTCTTTTTTTTTTTTTTCTTCTTCTTCTTCTTCTTCTTCTTCTTCTTCTTCTTCTTCTTCTTCTTCTTCTTCTTCTTCTTCAATTCTCATTTCAGTTGAAGGGAGGAAAGGAAAGGCTCAGCTTACATTTTGATCTAATTAAGTTAGAGCCCTCTGAGGCAGATGCAGGGACCAGACAGGAAGTCTATGGAGGTGTATCAATGCAGCCTTGTGCTGCTGATGCTGTGTGGGAAGCACCGGGCTCTGCAGACGAGAGCAATCCGGTTAAGCGGCAGATCCTGGAGTTCTCTGCTCTGTGGGAAAGAGAATTCTTACAGCTGGCGAGTTTACTTTCCCATAAGCCTCATGAGTCCATACACTGTTGAAAAATCAGCTCCCACCGGCAAAATTCCACTCAGCTGCTGGTGTGGTCTTTGGGAAAGACATGCCATTTTGTTATTCATATTTGTGACATCTTCTAACTGAAATAACCGCAAGGCACTGTTTTTATCAAATGTGACAAAATACTCAAGGGAAGCAACTTCAGAGGATTGAAGGTCTGCTTGGGCTCATGTTGACAGAGGTTTCAGCCGTCGTCCCCCCCTGGCCCCATTGCTTTTGGCCTGAGGCAAGTCCTGTCACGGTGGCCCAAGGATGTGGTGGGGGAGGCTGCTTACCTCACGCAGAGATGTACAGAGAGGAAGAGGCCGAGGACAGGACATACACTACCAGAAGAAGCCGCCACTCATGAGACTCCAGAAACAGGAGGGGAAACAAAGGAAGTTCACAAAGATCCTCAAAGCCAACGGAATCTGTGTGAGCCCGACAAAGACTGTCCCTCAAAAAACAAAACAAAATAGGCTGGACATAGGGGGCACACCTTTAATGCCAGCACTCAGGAGGCAAAGGCAGGTGGAGCTCTGTGGGTTCAGTGCCTGCCTGGCCTACTTAGCAAGTGCCCGTGAGTCGATGATAATCTTTTAAGAAGAAAAGCATGTACCCCTCAACAGTACATCCCAGTGACCCACTTCCTCCATTCAGGCTCCACCTTCCACACTTCCCATCAAAACCTGTAGTGATCAATTATAAAATCATTACTTAATTAATCCATCGATTAGGTTGGTCAGCACCTTCATGATCTAATGACTTCTTGAAAACACAACCTCTGAACCCTGCACTAGGGACCAAGACTTCAGCATATGAGCCTTTGGAGTTGGGATGGGGTGATAGAGTCATTCTTCTGAGAGATGAAAATGTACCTCACACAAAAATATGGACGTTAATGTTTGCATCAGCATTATTCAAAATAGCCCCAGAGTAAAAACAGTTCAAATGCCTAGCAAGTGTCCAGACTATTTTATTTATTTTTTGATAGGTAAACAAAATGCAGTATATCCATACAAAGAGATATCACTTAGCCAATAAGAAAATTAGACACTTACACATGCCACAGCACTGATGAACTTTGAAAACCCAACTAAGCAAGACCACACCCCAGTCAGATTGGATATCATTAAGAACGACAATGCCCCCCCCCCCCCCAAAAAAAATGCTGGCGAGAATGTGGGGAAAGAGGGAGCAAAAGTATAGAGTGGATCACCCACTGTGGAAATCAGCGTGTATTTTTCAAAAACCAAAAAAAAAAAATGCTATATGTTCCAACTATACCATTCTTGAGTATATATTAGAAGGGTTCTAAGTCAGCTTTCAGAAGTGCCTGCACATCCATGTTCACTGCAGCCAAGATAGAGAACAACATCCAAGATGTGGAACCAGCCTAGACATCTGCCAGCAATACCGGGGTGTCCCCCTGAGAAGACGGCCATACCCATGGGTTGGTAAAGGACTGTGACCTGAAGGTGCTTTGCATTGCATCACACCCTGCTTTGACCACCTCTTCCCTCTCTTCCTTCACTCAAGTCCTCAAACAAGAATGCTGACCTGAAGATGTGGGTGCAAAGGATATATGGAGAAACAGAGCCAGCAGCGGCGGTGGCAGCATACACTAGGTAGTGCCCACAAAAGGGCGCTTCTGCTCAAGCCTGCAAATGCTCTGGAGTGTAAACCCTGATGCAGAGATGCCTGACTCCAGGCTGTGGAGGGGACTGTTATTCCCATCTCTCATGGGGTTGGAGTTCAAAGAACCTCAATTTCCTTACCTTGCTTTTAGAAATAAGCCCACCCCAGGGAACAGGAGGCCCAGCCTCTGAAGAAAAGCCTCAAGTGCTCTCATTAGAATCAAAGCCCCACAAACAAAGCCAGCTATATACCAGTGGTAAAAATGGATCCCGGGGGAGAGCATGGGCAGTGCAGTTACTACCTCTGGGGTGTATATTATTACTAAAGTGCAAAAATGGATGAAATGAGTCCCCCAAGTCCCTACTGAGATATGCTTGGGTTCACAACCACATGGAGACCTGACTTCATGCAGAAGCGTGAAGAGGCCTTTTATTCTTCCCCAGACTGCCCAACTGCTGCCAGCTCAACCTTCCACAGAAGCCTTTCACTTCTCACAAACCTCCCATAGCGTCCCATTGCCTTAGTGGCATGCCTAAAACTCCATTACATGATAGTCGAGGCTCTAAAGAAAAGATTTCATCTTATGTGTGAGTGTCTGTGTACCACATGCATGAAGCACCCTCAGAGCCCAGAAGAGAAGGTTGGGTGCCCTGGGACTGGGGCTACAAATGGTTGTGAGCACTGTTGGTTGCTAGTGTTGGGAACTGAACCTGGGTCCTCTGCAAGGGTAGCAAGGGCCCTTAACTTCCGAGCCATCTCTCTAATCCTGTATTTGAAGCTTTTGAACATGTAACCGTGTTACATGTTTTGACCTGTCTAATCAGAGTCCTCTTTTTTCCTCCTGAGGACCATCAGTTCCAGTCAGATGAGTACGTGGGCACAGAGAGTCTGAAGATACCATGAATTCTGTTCTAGGCCTGCTGGTTGTGTGACACAGCAGTAAGTCCTCTCCTCCAGGCTCAGGGTCCTGGTCCATAAAGGGGAACTGTGAGGCGGTGGCGAGTATGATGGAGCTCAGACTAGTTAATGGCTGGAAAAGCTGGTGTTTAAATCTGACGCCACGCCATTCCCACAGAACAAACAATGCTGTCTCCTGGTCCAGCTCTTTGACTTGATGCTGTGCTGTGCTCCTTGATGCTGTGCTGTGCACCTCGATAGTCTTGCCTCTTCCCCTTGATCAGAACCTTGTGCATTCTTCAAGGCTGGGTGGAAACTTTCCCTTTTGTGCCAACTTCCCCATGACCTGAGTCCTCGGGGTCCTGAGGCACCTCAGAATTCTCACTGTCTTGTGTCATGTTGTTAATCACGTCTTTGCCTTCCTGTTCTAAGTTCTCAGCCTCCTCTTGAGTCTACAGAATGGTTTTCTAGCTCTCTGTCCTTTCTGTCTCTTAGCTTTCTCCCCTCCATCTATGTTTTGAATGATCTGGATTCTATTTTAATTTAATTATTTAAATGATTTTCCCTTTGTAGTCTTTGAACATTTCTGATAGCTGTTTAATGTCAGAGGGGCTCCTCTTTGTATGCTCCCTTGATATCACATCTTGTTTTTGTTTTATGGACACAATTATTAGAGGTTTAAAAAAACTGTTTTTTTTTTTTACACTGGCCTGAGCCACTAAAAAATGACTCCATCTATCCTGAAATGATTGTGTGCCCTTGCACATGGGAAGTGTGAGGTGATGAGGTCATGTGTAGGGATGCGGTCTGTTGGCTATGTGACCTTGTATGTGTGTGGGAATCCTGAAGGACAGAAAGTGGAGATGCTTCCAATTGCTCTATGTGATTTGAGGAGAACACTCACAGAGGAGACTGAGGCAGGAGGATGAGTGCTCGTGGGTGTTCTGAAGAGATTCAGGTGGAGAACAGGAAATGCCCAGGGCTCCATTTCTTTGCCATCACTACCCACCTTGCTCCTGAGAGCTGAATCTCACTGCAGAGCTGGCAGACTGGTCCTGAAATGTATCCCCTTTCATGGAGACACCAGACTAGAATGTCCTCTTCGGAGACTTCTCTTCCTTCTCCTCCTCTTTCTCCTCCCCCTCTTCCACTTCCTGCTTTCCTTTAATCCTCTCCCTACCTTGTCTTCTAGTTATTTTTGAAGATTCACAAGTGATAGCCTCTCCATCCTTATTTTCTTTTAGAGGGTTTGTATCTTTATTAACATTTCTTCCTGTCATTTTACTGAAAACTCAGGTGAAAGAGGAATTAGACACACATAGCCAATCTTCTGTTTGGAGCTATTTATTTATTTATTTATTTTTAAAAAGACATCCCATTTACGGGCACACACCTTTAATCCCAGTACTTGGGAAGTGGAAGCAGGCAGATCTCTGTGAGTTTGAGGCCAGCCTGGTCTACAGAGCTATTCTGGGCTGTTATCCAGAGAAACCATGTCTTGAAAAAACCAAATATATACATAAAAGATGTCTCATATTTACCAGGCTGGCCTTTGGCTTGCCTTGTAGCCAAGGAGAGCTCGAAAGTCTGATTCTCCTGCCCCTTTGTCTTCTGGCATTATAGAAATGTGCTGTCATGTCTGGTTTCTGCGGTGCTGGGAATCCACCCCAGGGTCTCTTGTATACTTGGTGAGAATTCTATCCACTGCTCTCTGCTCCCGCTTTCTACATTACTTATTGACTTAGTGACTCAAGTCAGTTCCCTGTTTGAGATTCAGTTCTTTAAGATGCCCAACTGTCCTATGGTCTGCAATGGAGAACACCCCATTCTGTTTTTATTGACTTGTGTGTGAAGGCGCTCTAACACGTTCACCAACGGAGACGGTTTGTACATTGAGCATCACTGCTGTGCCTTATGCTTCTTGTCCAGGCCTCACAGATGCATCTTCTCACAGGAAGGACTTAATCTGGAGAGGCATTTTGATCTCTACTCTATAGCCCTAGTGTTTTCATCCTGGATCATGCACATCTGCAGGATCTAGATGTGCACATCTGCAGAAGCAAGGGCTCTGTGTGTAGACACCCATGGTCCAACTCCTTTAAAGTTACAATCCTCTTGACTCTCTTCTAGAAAAATCAGAGCTTGGGAGTCTTACTATCTGTTATCTCTTGTTTTTGTTTGTTTTGGTTTGCTGGGGGCAAGTAGGTTACTTCCGCTCAGAATTTCCAGTTTTCTGAGTTGAAGGAATTCCCCGCTTCCTGCCCTTGTGGGCAGCGCCTTCTTCCCCTTCGCTTTCCCTCACTCATACCCAGAGTAGCTGGATGTTTTTCTTCAAAGAAAACTACGTGGCCAGTTCCAGCACAGCCAAATAAAAACCACAAGCGGAGCATCATGACATGGTCCTCTGCCTCATAGGTCATATTTTTGGCAAATGGCTGTGTCCTGTTAATTGTCATTCCCATGGTGTTCAGCTTCTTCATTCATTGGATACATGGCTTTTCCTGGCTTTGGAGCATTTGGAATGGTCCACATTGATTAAAATGGGAAGAAAAAGCAGTCATTCTTTTACACTGAGAGAGAGAGAGAGAGTGTATGTGTGTGTGTGTGTGGGGGGGGGGGTATATTTTAGAGACTATATTTCTTAACTCCAGAGAAAGAAGCTGCCATTGAGAGTAACTGGTCAGGATGGAGGTGGAGGTGATTTAGAAGGAAAGCTATGAGTCTCCTTCCTTTGTCAATTCATTATTATTCTTTTCCTTTCTGTGCTCCATTAATCAACAGAGTTGCACCAATTAGCTCACAAAGTCTATTGAAATCAATTTTTTCATTTAACTTTTATTTATTTAATTTTTTATTGATTTTTATGGGGCTCTACATTTTTCTCTGCTCCCTCTGCCTCTCCCCTTCCCTTCAACCTCTCTCAAGGTCCCCATGCTCCCAATTTACTCAGGAGATCTTGTCTTTTTCTACTTCCCATGTAGATTAGATCCATGTATGTCTCTCTTAGGGTCCCATTGTTGTCTCTGTTCTCTGGGATTGTGATTTGTAGGCTGGTTTTCTTTGCTTTATGTTTAAAAACCACTTATGAGTGAATATATGTGATAATTGTCTTTCTGTGTCTGACTTACGTCACTCAAAAAGATGTTTTTTAGCTCCATCTATTTGCTTGCAAATTTCAAGATGTCATTATTTTTTTTCTGCTGTGTGGTACTCCATTGTATAAATGTACCACATTTTTTTTTTTTATCCATCCTTTGCTTGAGGGGCATTTAGGTTGTTGCCGGGTTCTGGCTATGACAAACAATGCTGCTATGAACATAGTTGAGCACATGACCTCGTGGCATGATTGAGCATCCTTTGGATATATACCCAAAAGTGGTATTGCTGGGTTTTGAGGAAGGTTGTTTCCTAATTTTCTGAGAAATTGCCACACTGACTTGCACTCCCACCAGCAATGCAGGAGTGTTCCTTTACCCCACAACCTCTCCAGCATAAGTTGTTATCAATGTTTTTAATCTTGGCCATTTTTACAGGTGTAAGATGGAATCTCAGAGTTGTTTTGATGTTCATTTCTCTGATGACTAAGGCTGTTGAGCATTTCCTTAAGTGTCTTTCAGTCATTTTAGATTCCTCTGTTGAGAGTTCTCTGATTAGGTCTGTACTTCATTTTTTAATTGGATTATTTGTTCTTTTGATGACCAATTTCTTGATGAACTCAATTTTTGAACACTGTGGATGAACCTACTTTTAAACTGCACTATAGATACTATTTAAAAAAAAAACACTGGATAGACAGCATAAAGCGAGACTGTGGAACCTTGGTTATGACAATAACATAAGCATCTAGGACTGCCCAGGATAGGAACAACCGGAGAACCACCATAAATGGACTGCCCTGCATGCTTAAGCATTGCCAGGCCGTAAATGAATGAATGAAATGAATAGATACTATAGTATGGGCACTGTGAGGTAGATGCTCAGCATCCAGGGTCGAGTTGGGACAGGTACTTTCCTCAGCAGTTGAGGGCCTCTCTCTTGCTCTTGTGTCCTTTCTGGGGTGGGTGGTCAGAGCTTCTTACTCTTTGGAGGCCATGTAGGCCATGAGGTCCACAACTCTGTTGCTGTAGCCATATTCCTTGCCATGCCAGGAAATGACCTTTCCAGAGATGTCAGTGAGAGCAATGCCAGCCCCAGCATCACCAGTGGAAGAGTAGATGCCACTGTTAAAGTCACAGGTGACAACCTGGTCCTTAGTCTAGCCCAGGAATCCCTTTAGAGGGCCCTTGATGCCTATGTCACCACTTTCTTGATGTCATCACACTTGGCAGCTTTCTTCAGGTCAGATCCATGACAGACACATTGGGGGTAGGAACATGGAAGGCCATGTCAGTGAACTTCTCATCTAGTACCGGATGACCTTGCCCACAGCCTTGGTAGTATCAGTGGATGCAGGGATGATGTTCCAGGTGGCCTCACAGCCATCACACCACAGCTTCCCGGGGTGGGGGGGCATCCCCAGGCTTCTTGGGTGGCAGTGACGGTGTGAACGATGGTCATGAGTCCTTCCACAATGCCCAAGTTGTCATGGATGACATTGGTCAAGGGGGCTGAGCGGTTAGTGATGCAGGGAGCCTTGCTGACAATCTCTAGTGGGCTGTCATACTTCTTATGATTCATATCATCAACATGGGGGCATCAGCAGAAGGGGCAAATATGATGGATCTTTTGGTCCCAACCTTCAAGTGGGCCCTAGTCCCTTCTCCATGGTGGCGAAGACACCAGCAGACTTCACTACATACTCAGCATCACCCCATTTGCTGTTGGCTGGATCTTGCTCCTGGAAGATGGTAACGGTCTTCCCATTGGCAGCAAGCTTCCTGTTCTCAGCTTTGACTGTGCAATTGTACTTGCCATGGGTAGAGTCCCACTGGAGTCATCCTGGAACATGAATATCACATAACCAAGGTCAATGAAGGGGTCACCCATGGCAGCAATATCCACTTTGCCAGACACGAAGGAAGCCCTGTTAACCAGGCTCCCAATACTGCCAAATCCATTCATTCCAACCTGCACCATCGTGTCTCAGGGACAAAGCTGGCATTGGGTGCAAAGATGCGACAGTCTCTGGAGCCAGGAGGAGCAGGGAGCCCTGTGTTGAACTTTTTGAGGCATCGGCAAACTTGCTTTTTGCAGCTTTGGTTTACCACTTCGCAGGGTAGGACACGGGAACCGGAGAGTCCCAAATCACATAGCTGGCTGCTGAAGAGAGCTATTTAGTTCAGGTGCCCGGGTTGTGCTTGCCACAGCTCTCTATGACTGTGGGTTTTTATCCCTCCCCTCTAGAGGGTAATTCAGACGCACAGGCTTGAGATTGAAATTTTAAGAATTTGTAATCTTTTGCATTTCTTCTATGGATAATGCAAAAGAGAAAAGTCTATACTCTTGGCTAATGTGATTCTGGAACCTCATCATAACTCACAAATGGGGTCTTTTCAAGTGATTCATCTCATTACAACAAGCTGGCTCACTCGGTCCACAGCCCTTTCCCAGCACCGTTAGGTGGCTGTTGTCAAGACAGGCTCAGCTGAGGCGACACAACTGCTCCCCGCCCTCTTTGCTCCCCGATCCCAGAACGTGGTGTGGTCTAGGTGTGTCACACACAGCTAGGAGGAGCAGAAGGTAGTTCAGGTAAAGCGAGTTTGGAGCTCCCTGGCCTGTGTCACAGACCTGCCTCTTCATGTTCATCTGCCTCTACCGTTTGCCTTCTAGTGGCAAACTGTAACCTTCCACCTCTGCCTTCTAAACAAGGACCTGCGTGTTAGCTGGTGGTCCGTGATAGCCAGAGTCACTTTACCTCTAGCTTGGTGGTCTCGTCTCCTAGGAGCGTTTATACCTAGAACATGGGGTCTGACATCGGAAGAAAAGACATATAGGACGCCTCAAGCAGGCTCCACAGACTTTGATTTGGGAGGGCCCCAAGCTTCCACATTGCTCCTGGAATCATGTCTTTTCCTCACAGGGCTTTCTGATTTGGGGGTGGATGGGGGGATGGCGGTATGCTTGCTGGGCCAAGAGGAAATTTGTTTTCCATGACAGCGAGAATTACTAACTTAAAACACTTCTAGCCAAGGAATGTTTGAAAACAGAGGCCTGGTCAGGGAATAAGGCGGGGTGCTTTTTTGGGATAGGGAAGGGACTTCAGTGAGAGCGCATTTCTTATACGCATGCGTAGAAGCAGGAAGTAGTCGGTCTCTTTGTAGTTGTAGTTCCTGAATTTCCCACAAGATGGCGGAGGAACTCTGTCTTTCCAGTGCAGCATCACAAGTCTGGAAGATGATTTGGTTTGAGAACGCCTTTCAGGTCTTCACAAGAAACCTGACATTAAAAGCATTTCACTTGAATATTCAATGGAAAGCTGAGTTCCTATAAAACTAAATGAAATATGTAGGGAAGTTCCCAGGGATGTATACAAGAGATCAGTGTCAGATAGGGAATTGATAATTGGGGGAAGGGGTTTGTGCTTGAGGGTTAGGCAGTATAAACTGTTCAAAGGCAGCTTGAAGTCTAGTGGTTTAGACTTAGGACTTTAGACATCACATCGGACGATCACGATGAATAACATTTAGGTGTGTGCGGTGGCGACAGTAAAAACAGCTCCTGTTTTTGGAGAGCTTGCATCCTACTGGGAGGCTGACAACAGCTTAGATAAGAAAAACAACCGGTGTGTCAGATGGCAGCGAACACTGTGGGGATATCGGGTGGGAGGGGAGGCATGTAGCTTTAAATCCACGGTACAGAAGACCTCCTGGGAAAGACGACATCTCATTGAGACCTGAAGGCTTGATGAGCAAGCCCTGAAAAGTTTAGGGGACAGACTTCCTGGCAGGGGACACAGTAACGTAGCAGCCCTGAGACAGGACCGAGGAGGCCAGGCTGGATGCTGGGCAGAGTCAGGCTGGAGAACAGGATATTAGTCAGAGGGAGACTCGGGTAAAGAGGGGGATTTTAAAAATGGCTTTTTAATAGCATGTATTAAGTATATATTATAATGAGTTCCATCATACCCTTCTCTGCAAATACATATTTCAGTATTATTTGCCTTTTATTGCCCTTATCTGTCCCCTCCAACTCCCAATAGTCATTTTCCTCTTCTTAATTAGCCCCTTATTACCTTCAGCTTTCACACTTCTTATTTTTATCCATTGGACATCGCGAGTTTATTCCTGTTATTTAAAGGTATTTATTACAGTGGCTGCACCACAGAGGAATGCATTTTTTTGAGAAAATGGGAATTTTGAATTGGAATGATGAAACTAAACCTTGTAAGAGAGAGGCTAATGACCTGTACCTACCAAAACAGCACCCAGGCCAGGCCAGCGTCCTACCAAAACAGCACCCAGGCCAGGCCAGCATCCTAACAAAACAGCACCCAGGCCAGGCCAGCACCCAGCCAGGCTTCTTCAGAGTTTGCTCAGCCCATGCTTGGGACTCTTTGCTGTTCAGGGCACAGGAGAAGGCATAGGATCTCCTGCCTGCTCAGGGCACAGGAGAAGGCATAGGGTCTCCTGCTTGCCAGGGCACAGGAGAAGACATAGGGTCTCCTGCCTGTTCAGGGCACAGGAGAAGGCATAGGGTCTCCTGCTTGCCGGGGCACAGGAGAAGGCATAGGGTCTCCTGCCTGTTCAGGGCACAGGAGAAGGCATAGGGTCTCCTGCTTGCCGGGGCACAGGAGAAGGCATAGGGTCTCCTGCCTGTTCAGGGCACAGGAGAAGGCATAGGGACTCCTGCTTGCCGGGGAACAGGAGAAGGCATAGGGTCTCCTGCCTGTTCAGGGCACAGGAGAAGGCATAGGGACTCCTGCTTGCTGGGGCACAGGAGAAGACATAGAGTCTCCTGCCTGTTCAGGGCACAGGAGAAGGCATAGGGTCTCCTGCCTGTTCAGGGCACAGGAGAAGGCATAGGGACTCCTGCTTGCCGGGGCACAGGAGAAGGCATAGGGTCTCCTGCCTGTTCAGTTTCCATCCACTAGGTGCCAGTGGCACAGCTAAGCCGGGCTTTGAAGGTTGGGCACGATATTAATAGGCATTAGCTGAAATGGAGTGGGAAGGCTCCTCAGCCAGGGAAACAAGCTGACATTTGACAAATGTCTCTGTGTAGAGACCAAGGTCCCTTTCTGGAGCCATGGAAACCATTTTCTCAGCTCCCCGATCCCCTGCTTTTGGCCTAGGCGCAGTTTCCATGACATCTGTCTTACAGCAGATGGAGGCCTGGAGCCAGAGGCTAAGTGATTTGTTTTATTTTTTTAGGGAGGTCTAAGCATGACAATATGTGTTATACAATTTAAAAAAAAACAAGAGTAAAAAGAAAAACTGCTCTTTTAGCCTCCTCCCCTCTCCCATCTACTGCCCCCTGGCATCATCCCAAAATGAGAAATGAGAAACTTGTATTTCTCCTAGCTTCCAGATAGGGGTCAGATTATTTTTCTACCATTGGAATATAAAAATTAATTTATTGCCTTAGTTAAATTTGATTTTACACACACACACCCACACACCCATGCACACACACACACACACCCATGCACACACACACCACACACACACACCCATGCACACACACACCACACACACACACCCATGCACACACACACCACACACACACTCCCATGCACACACACACACACACACCACACACCACACACACACCACACACCACACACACACACCACACACACACCACACACACACACACCACACACACACACACACCACACACACACACACACACACCACACACACACACACACCACACACACACACACACACACACACACACCACACACCACACACACACACTTGATTGAGATATTTTTGTTGCTGTTGTTTTAAACAGAAACTCCACAGACCCAGCATCAGGTTTCATGGAGCATTTGCTGAAGTGCTTATCTTCAGTAATTCTTTTCCTGGATACCTTCCAATTATTTCCAGAGGACAAACTCATGCTGTGTTAAGGATCTCTCTGTCTTTGTCTCTCTGTCTGTCTCTGTCTCTCTCTGTGTGTATCTTTATGGCAGGAGGAGCTCTGATGAATTCAGCCTTGGGAGGGCTAAGCTTCAGAGTCTGGCTGAAGTAGAAAATATAAGGCTTTTAAGGGATGTTTGAGGCAGGAGAAAAGGGAAACCCTTAGGTAAGCAGAAGGGATAGCTACCCACTTTTCTTTCTCTGCTTGACTCTTGCTAGATCTGCTTCCGGGTAGCTGCTATAAGGAGAAACATCCAACAACACAGAGGGCTTCAGGTGGAGAGCCTTGCCTCTGAGCATGGGAAGGGCTTGTTCCTGAGGTCTCCAAAGCTGCTTGTCCATCACCATCATCAGAGATGCTAGTGTGATGAGATGACCCCCACACCTGGGCTTCTGGGTCAGTCGCATCTGATCAGCCCAATACACGAGTTGCTGGTGAAATTCTGACGAGCTCCACATACCATATTGGCAGTCAGAAATGATTTCACACAGTTTAATAGAAACTCAGGTGTTTCAGGACTATGCTGAGGAAGAGGTCTGCTGCTTCGTCTGCTGAAAACAGGACGACTCTGCTTGTGTTTCTGAGACAGGACCTTCCTCTGCTGCTGGCCTCAAACTCAGGGCAATTCTCCTGCCTCAGTCTCCTGAGTGCAGGGATAATAGATGTGAGCTACCATGCTCAGTTTTGTTTGTTTGTTTTGTGTGTTTGAACACGTGTGTGTGTGTGCACATGTGTGTGGATGTACGTACGTGTATGTGTGCATGTGTGTGTGTACATGTGGAAGTCAGAAAACAACTCTGGGTGTTGTTCCTCAGGTACCCCTCATACCTTGAGATAGTTTCTCATTAGTCGGCTCTCTTCAAGTAAACTAAGATAACCGGTTACTGAGACCAGGTGCCCACCCGTCTCTGCGTCCCCAGTGCTGAGACAAGTTCTAGCCACGCCATCATGTTTTGCTTTTTCTCTCTCTACTTTAAACATGGATCCTGGGGATGGGACAGAGGAAAGCACTTTGCTTTATACAAGAAAGGTGCTTTACCAACCCAACTGTCTCCCTAGCTTTTGTTTTCTTTTAGAGGTGAGTTTTTATGTAAATGAAGATATTAAGACCCAAGAAGATACAGAAGGGAGAACATGGAGTTTTGGCATTTTGAGACTTCCCTTGTATACATGGCGATCCTTTCCTTATTTGTTTTACTATTCTGCTTTGCTTATGCAATAAATGCTGTCATCAAACACTATTTTTGTGGTCCACCATGCCCTGGTCAACGACTCTGGTGCTCAGGCTAGAGCTAGTAAGTATGACTTTGTTGATGGAAGGAGTTTGTGCATATTGACATGCATCTGTCATTCACGTGGTCATGACAGTGACTTCATGCTTGGTCTCTGCTGACATCTGTCAGCCTTATAAAAATGCCCACCTTTTACATTGTCCTTGCTGGACAGGGGCCGAGACTCAAAAGAGCCAGCCGGCTGGCACCTACAGCCAAGGACTATTTATTTTAATCTATTTTCCTGTTGCTATGGTAACAATACCCTGACAGAAGCAACTTAAATGAGAAGGGCTCTGTTTTGGCTCACAGTTGGAGGCAATAGTTCAGCACAGTGGGGCAGTCACAGTGGCCTACGTTCGAAGGAGCTGACCGGACAGCACCTACAGCCAAGACGCGGAGATGGATGAACGTTTGCCCACAGCTAACTCTCCTTCTTATGCATCCACAGAATGGTGCCATCCACAGTGGACGAGTCTTCCCCCCTTCAGCTCACCTGGCCAAGATAATGCATCACAGGCATGCTCAGAGGCCCACCGCCAAGGTGATTCTAGATCTCACCAAGTTGAACAATTGAGATTACCCACCATGGTGTCACTAATAAACAAGGCAAGGTTTTCCCAGGCGCTGGAAAAACCAAAGTTTTCTTAATGGATGAATGATGGCAGCTGATCCATCTCTTTCTCATTGAGTGCCATGGAAATTGAGAGCACGGGAGACTGGCTGTCCTGTGAGCAGTCCTGATTTTTATGGCAACATCCCAACACCATTTCAAAGGCGCCTTCTCTGCTAGCACTGGAGCAATGAAGACTAATGGAGGGCCTCGTTTCAGAGGTCTTGACTAGCTTTAGAATCATGATCTGACAGTGAAGTGTGAGATTTGGAGAATGTGTCCTCTGTGGGAACTTAATGGCTCCCTGTCAGGTCATAACTGGCTTTCTTCAAAGAGCCTTAAACATGAAGACACGACCAACTCATTTATGGCTTCTCTCCATTAACAGGGACACCCACTCTCCATGGATGGAACAGTGATAGCAAATGGTTCCAACTACGTCACGAAATACAGCTCGGTTATAAGACATTTTATTGGAATTCTCTTGAGCAGTGGTTCTCAACCTTCCTAATGCAACGACTCTTTAATGCAGTTCCTCATGTTGTGGGGACCCCAAACCACAAAATTATTCCCATTGCTACTTCATAGCTATAATTTTTCTACTGTAATAAATGATAATGAAAATATCTGATTATAGGATGTTTAATATGTGAACCCTGTCTAACCCCTAAAGGGGTTATGACCCAAAAGTTGAGAACCGCTACTCTAGAGGCATGGATGGCTACAATGAACATTTATTATAAGGGGCATTTGTTAGCTTGGCTTACCCACAGGGGCTGGGCAGTCTATTAATGGCTGTCCACATGCAGAAGAGGCTGAGAACCTGGAAGCCAGCTGCTCAGACATGAAGTTGGATGCCTCAGTGGTTCTAATCTGGTACTGAGCTGCCACTCTCTGGAAGGCTGATGTTCTATGGGATGGCGGTGAAGGATGGTGGTGGAATAGCAGGAGAGCTGAACTTGCCAGCAGGAAGGCGGGCATGGTGCTGGAGCAGTAGGCTGAGAGCTTACTTCTGACCCACAAACATAAGGCACACACACACACACACACACACACACACACAGAGAGAGAGAGAGAGAGAGAGAGAGAGAGAGAGAGAGAGAACTAGGAGTAGAATAGGCTTTTGAAACCTCAAAGCCTGTTAGTGACACTTCCTCTAACAAAGCCACCCTCCTAATCCTTCTCAACAGCCCCAGCCCACTGGGGACCAAGCATTCAAGCACATAAGCCTACAGAGGCAGTCTTCACTCAAACCACCACACCCACTGGAACCAGAACTTGCTGATTGGCTAGTTGTTACGGGGACCCTCCTGTCTCCACCTTTCAGTGTTAGGGTTCCAGTGCACAGTTAGCTTTTGTGGTGCTGTGGATCTGAACTCAGGTCCTTATGATTTTGTGGTAGGCATTTCATCAACTGAACCACCCCTCAGTCTTCTCTATGAGACTTTGACGGGATCATTGCACAGGGAGAATGTGAGGGTCTACATGGGGTTTGACCAGTGTGGATTCCAGCACGTCTTACTAAGAATCCCATCTGCATGAGAAGCCTGCCGACATAAGTGTGGCTGTTGGTGTGGTTGGTGTGGAGGAAGAATGCAGAGGGCTGGAATTCTTAAGCCCCCTTGCTTTGCTGCATCACAAATGTCCCCACATATAGGATCCACCAGAGAATCAAGTAACCCTCTTTCTGTTTATCCTCTTATCACCCCGGGAAATCAAGTTAAAGATGAAACCTTGAACCGACCAATATTCTTAGTCACCATCACCAAGGGCTACAGACCATTAGATTCTATCAAGCCTTTGACATGCCACTGATTTCTTAATTAGCAGCGTGTGACTCATTGTTGGAGAAGGCAGAAGCCGCTTGTGGCCCTGTGCTGCCCTAATTGCCAGCCGAGCAGCTCGGTAGCTCACTCTGTGTATTTTGAAAAATCTAATACTGCCACCAGCAAATTCGTGATCGCTCAGGAAACTTCTAAATGTCTTTAAAGATGTCATCTCCCCATGTTATTTCATCTAATGAGACCCGAGGGCAAGGCAACCTTGTCTTCCTCCTTCAGAACTGTCTGGATCCTCTGCCGTCCGCTGTTTACTGCCACCAGGGCTGTCTTCATCTACTCTCTGTTTCTCTGAAATGTCTTCTTGAATTTTAAGCAATTTATTTTTTACCACCCTCACAAACGCCGTGTGCCTCAGACTCCCGGCGATGCATTTTGGGACAAGTGAACCTCGAATCAAAAGTCTTTCCTCACCGAGGGAGTTGATCTCAGCCTGAGCCCCTGGACACGCACACGCGCGCGCACACACACACACACACACACACACACACACACTCTGCATTCCACCTTTGGTGAGCTCCAACTGTGTGCAGTTGCTGGGAAGGGGATACAGACAATTCTAGCAAGATCGATTGGAGGAGACTGAATTTCTGTGCGTGGGGCACTTGCTATCAAACACGGAAGAAGAGAAGTACACAAAATGAACACACACGGAGGGGTGGGCTCACTGTGGTGGGCAGTGCCCATTGTGGTGGGCAGTGTTGTCATGTTGGCAGAGTCTGGACGCACTTGGTTAGATTAATCACTGTGGGGGGAACTGTCTTCATGGTGGGCAGGACGGTTCCTTGAGCAGTGGGGTCTGGACCGTGTACCTCTGAGAACACTGAGCACCATTACTCATTCTCTCCCCCTGCTGCCTGACTACATCTACAGGACCACCTGCTTCAAGTCCCTGCCATTTTCACTGCCCTGCCGTGGCCAATGGCTCCTTGAAGTCAAACCAACCAACCTTCCTTCCTTCCTTCCTTCCTTTATTCCTTTTTTTTCTTTTGGTTTTTTGAGACAAGGTTTCCCTATAGCTTTGGAGCCTGTCCTGGAACTAGCTCCTGTAGACCAGACTGGTCTTGAACTCACAGAGATACGCCTGCCTCTGCCTCCCCAGGGCAGGGTTTAAGGTGTGCACTGACACCAACTGGCTCAGTTCTTCCTTCTTTAGTTTATTTTTGTCAGGGTGTCTTTTCATAGCAATGAAAAAAGAAACTAAAACCCTCACCAAACTTTTATATAAACTAACACACGCACACACACAAACATACACACGCACACATGTGCGCGCACGTGCACACACACACACACACGCACACTTGTATGTCATTTCTGCATGCAAGACTGCATTTTCCCTCCATCAACCTCCCTACCCTTCCATGTCACCACTCAGTCCATCAAGTGACTTCATATGACTCCCTGTATCAATCCTTTCCTCATCCCTGTGTTCTTTGCTCAGTCTCCTTTGCTGTCACCTAGCTCATCTATTCTCAAATGCGAAGGTCACCAGACCTGACTCATGAGGCCCTCTGCTTCTCTGTTGTTTCTATGAATCATCTCTGTCTTTTTCTTTGCATAAAAGTGCACATCCCTTAACTCAACATGTGACAGTTTACACTTAGGTGTGTATTAACACACCTGTCAGGTAAATCTTGCAGAAGAGCTTCAGCGTGACCCTCTGGGCCAAGACCCTTTGTTCTGACCCCTTTCAGCATACGTTTGCCTTTTTTAAATTTCTGACCTCTGTATGAATGGAATCATACAGTGTATAGTCTCTTGGGATTCTTCTGTTGGACCTTATGTCTATGAGATTCACCTGTTAGGTATATCAGTGGCTTGTTTATTTAAGAAAAAGATCTATTTTTATTTTATATGTATGGGTGTTTGCCTATATGTATATATGTATGTATATGTACTATGTATGTGCCTAGTGTTTAAGAAGCCAGAAGATGTCAGATCCCCTGGAACTGGAGTTGCAAATGGTTGTGAGCTGCTGTGTTTACATCACGGATACTGGGAAACATACAGGGTCCTCTGCCTCTCTGGCCATGACAGGTCTTTAAAGGTCAAAACACAACCAGATTTGTTTTCAGTCAGGTGGAAACTTTGGGGTCAGGTGGTGCTTTAAATTGGGGTATATGGTTCTCCCTGGAGAGAATGATGGCCATATTGGGTCTGACATGGTGGTGTTTCCTGAATAGTCACACTTAAATGGACTGTGAGCTTGCGCTCCCCAGATGTTTCCATCCCTGGGACGAGGTGGTGGGTCGAGATGCGTCAGTCATTCAGACTGCACAGGTGCTGTGCTTTAAACACATTTGCAGCTTCTTTGGGGATTTGCAGAAATTCTCTTCTATCTAGTAAATATGATGGATTAGAAGAATCTCTGAGCTTTCTGCCATTTGAACAGCTTCTAGAGCCAAAGAAAGAGAACCCCTCTCATGTAGGGTGGTTTGGGAAATCTGCTGGTAAGACATGAGCCTTTATTCCAGAAATACCTGGAGACCAGATCGGCATTTTGTATCTCAGCCTGTGCTTATATAACTGCTGTTATGAGACATGTGAAGAGAAGAGGTTCTGGGTGATTAATCACTGAGACCGAAGTCTCTTTGCAGCGAATGGGGAGGCAGCACTAGAAGCTGGGTCTCCTAATGCCAGGGGCTCAGTGCCTCCCCCTCGGGCCCCATACGGACAATCTCCCAAAGCCCTCTTCCCTTTCACTTATAGGTCTCTACAATTAAACTTTCTCTCTTAGACATGATTCCTCCCATTAACTGCTGAAGGATCAAGTACTCAAACCGAAAACATGCCTAATGTCATTTTGGCAGAGAGCAGAAATGAGAATTTAAGAGCAAAGCTTGACTGTCAACACAACAGCTCTGTTGTTCTTTAGAGATTTGATATGAGAGAGCTTAGACAGGGCTACTTGTTCCGAGGCTGTAGGAGCACCGTCCAAGAACAGAACTGCGTGAGGAGGATTCTGAAAACTCCTAGGAAACAGGAGTCTTGTGACCTCTGTTTCTTCAAAACACGGACTGTGTTTCCATGCTTCTCCCAGTTGTAGCGGATAGGAGTGAGTTTACTCAGGTTACTCAACACAAATAACGATTGCTATTGGTTCGTACATCTCTATGAAAAAAAAACACGTTTCTGCCACGTGTGGTTATCCTAGTGAACTCACACTTCACTCACATGATTCTTCTTAATCCGCAGAGTATAAATTGTCGGATGCGCTGAATAAAGTTGGCTGCCGCATGAGACTTTAGTTCATCTCATTTCTCGGCTCCATTCTCCCAGGTCTAGAGTGGCAACTATAACTTAACCCATAACTGTTCTAGTCTTCTCTGTATTTAGTTCATGCATTCAAGGGAGCAACCTTTAATCCATATCTCCCCATCCCCCACACCCAGCTTCTGACAACCACCAGCCTACTCTGCTTCTTTGAATTTGACCTTTAAGATTGCCCTTAGAAGAGTGATCATATTATCCTTGTCCTTCTGAACTCTTTCACTTAGCACAATGCTCTCTGGGATTATCTGTGTTCTCACAGGTGGCGAGTTTTCCTTCCTTTACATCGCTGAATAAAAATCATCACATGTGTGTGCATGCACATATTTATATCACATTTTATTTGGACCTATCTCATAGATGCCTCGATGAGCTCTGTATTGAGGGAATAATTCTGCAAATGACAGTCGAGTGTGGCTATTTCCGTAAGTCTCTGCCTTTCTTCCTTCTGGGAATACACAGACACAGTGATAAGTTCAGATGAAAGATGTGCTGGCCAACTTGATTATGGCAGTCATTTCTCAGTATAAACATATATTATCACCTCATGGACACTTGAAACAGGCACCATTTTATTTATCAGTTAGACTCCAATAAAGCTAGGGGACAATAAGTACAGGAGCACTTGACTGGTTCTCTATCTGTGTTCTGTCTCAGTCCAATCCAGCGGAAGTGCTCCCCAGATCCCAAAGCTTTGCTTGCCCCGTGGAAGCCCTCCCTGCTCATGGTCATGAGACACTGCTGTCCTCAGGTCTCTGCAGTTTTCAAAGCCCTCTGTGCTGATTCCCAAGCCAGCTCCAGCTGTTCTGCCTGTCATGAAGGGTGTCCTGGACCGTGGCTGGCAGGTTGGTATGAGAGGGACCTCTGTGTCCCAGGGTCTTCTACTTCTGCCTGTGTGACTACAGGAGTGGAGAAGGGCCAGAGGGCCCCTTTCTCTTTCCCTTTGTGCCTGCTAGGTGTGGGCATGTGAGGAAAGAAACCTACTCTCAGCTTTATTTGTAGAACCGGAACACTTTAGTCTTTACCAAACAGATTATCAAACAAAATTGCCTAGACAGAGCTGGAGGGTTGGGGAAATAAAGATAAAACGCATAGCACCAGGTTAAGTCCTGAACACAGAATTTCTGGTTCTGTTCTGACGGTCATTTAAGAAATTAAAAATAAAGAAAACTCGAAGGCCTTTGCTGTGAGATGGAGAATTTCCCACATAAAGTTAAAGCACAGGTTAAGGAGGCAACATTGTAGGCCCGTCTCTCTTCTCTCATGGGTGCTATTGTGGGTATCTCCGAACTAAGGACCCAAGAGGAACAACCTGTGAGACACATTCTCCTTGAAAGCTTATTTCTGCCAGTGATGCTGGGGCAAAGGAAAAATCCAGAGGCCACCTGCTTGGTCAGAGGATGGCACTTCAGTGATAATCACTCCATGACCTACAAGCCCTGAAGTCAAGCAAACATGCACAGACACATGTCACGTATGCACCTGACCAACTGTGATTTTCCATCTCTCGGTTCCTGCCTTTTCCTTTTGTTCTCTGCAGCAGACAGATTATTAAAACCTGACCTCTGTGCTTTGCAGTCCAGGATGGGGAAGGAGTCTGAAACCATGGCAACATGACCTTCAAGGGGATTAGGCTGGAACACTGCAAGACTCAGGAGCCTTGTTTACGGGTTGGGGCTCCAGTCTAAAAGATGTCACTGTGAGTAGTCACTTTCTGAGCCCAAGAAGCATACATTACAAGTTCCGGGTCACCCACCTTCCCACGGCATCCTGTTTTCCCAGAATCTTTGTTGCTCTTAGTAAGCCTGAAGGAAAACCACTTCCTCTGGAGGCTTTCCTGACTGCCGTCCCTGTGACAGCCCAGCAAACCTTCCCTGGGCTCCCTGTACCGACTAGCCAGCGCCTACCACCTGCCTGACCCTGTCCAGTCTCCTCCTAAGAGGCTAGGAGAAGTGATGGAGGACACTTGTCATGAGGTGTTTGTCTTTGGGTTTGTGGCCCTGTGCTTCATCCAAGCAATTAGCAGCTTCGTTCTTCCCTCTGCGAAAGGCTTGGAGTGTGAAAGGGCCTCCTGTTAGAACCTGGCCACCCTGAACCGTATCTCTGGAGCAATTTCTGTGTGGACCCCGTCCCTAGTATGCACACGCTTCCTTTCAAAGTGGACGTGTGCCTCAGACATTCTGTAAGCTTAAACTTGGGTCCTTGCCTTTTGGATGGCCATCTTACAATTTATTAATATTTTTAATATGTGTATCATGGTTGTTCATCTTTAGGGGGTTCAGTGTGAGGTATGTTGACCCTTCATTTCATGAGCAGCTCAGAATATGAAGATTTTCTAGCACCAGACAATCACCATTTCCTCATAACAGGAATAAAAAAAAATCTCTTTTGGCTTGCTTGATCAATGACATAACATTGTGGAGGAAAATCACCCTTCTGTGATGCAGAGATGTCAATGCCGGCATCCCTTCATTCTCCTCCAGGACCGATGGTGTATTCAAAACTCCAGTGCTAACAAGCACAGGAACTACTTGGAAAGCCAAGAAAAGCATTGATTAGTTTCAGTTATGTCTGATGGGTAGGGCTGGGATAATCTCTCTCCCTACTTTTCTCTTTTCTCTATCTCTGACAAGATACCCCTATGTAACTCAGGCTGGCCTCAAACTCTTGATCCTTCTGCCATACTCTCTGAGTTCTGAGATTCTAGAGAAAGCCACTACTCCTGGTCCTACATTTCTTTGACTTTATCTACTTATTTATTTTTTATTTATTATGTGTGTTTACATGTGTGGGCATGGAGGCGTTATGGGACGCATGTGAAGTCAAAGGACAACTTGAGGGGGTTGTTTCTTTCCCTTCAGCATATGTGTTCTGGGGACCAAACTTGGGTTATTAAGTCTTGGCAGTAAGTACCTTTTCTCCAGAGCCATCTCGCCAGCTCCTGGTTCCACATTTGTTGCTGCTGTTTCTCTTCTGGGGACCACATTTTGAGTAGCTAGGGCCTAAAAAGAGATCCTCTTTCAGGTGAGTCCTGTGAAAAAGATCCCCAGGAGCTCATCTGCGTATGCTCATAAGGGTTTCAGGCATGCTTCCGCGAGGCCCTTGATGGGAAACGCAGTGAGACATTCTTGTTGAAGTTCCTGAAAAGGCCTCACAATATGGAAAGTCAGTGGCCAAGACCACTTTATTTTGAGTTCTGCCTTTACTTAAATTTAAAGATTTGAATCTCTCTTTTAAGAGAACAAGACTCTAAAAAAGAGATCCAAGCATGCGCTTTGCAAGTATAGGCCCACATAAGTAATTTCAGGCCAAATATGTCTCTAAGAAATGATTATGTCATTTGATTTGAGCATAAAGCATTATCCAAAAGCTTCCCATTTGTGATCAAATGCAGCTTCTACCTACCTACCTACCTACCTACCTACCTACGTACCTACCTACCAACCACCTTTTAACCTTCTCATTATCTACCTGTTTACTTATCTACCTATCACGTTCCTACCTTCCTACCTGCCTACCTACTACCTACCTACCTATCTACCTACGTATGTATCTTTGTGTATGTGTGGTCTGAGGTTAATGTATATATGAAGACCAGAGGTCAACACTAGGTATCTTCCTTAACTGCTCTCCATTGTATTTTTGAGGCAGGGTCTCTCGCTAGTGAATGTTTGTCTCTGCCTCCAGCGCTGGGGTTCCAGATGCATGCTGCCATACCTAACTTTACATGTCTGAGCTGAGGATCTGAGCCCAGGTCTCTATGCCAGTGAACCAAGCACTTTACCTGCTGAGCCATCGTTCCAGCCCTAATAGTGATGGCGTGTGTCTGTGAGGAAAGCGAGGAGGGGATGTTGGGGAGGAGTCGGGAGATGGAGTGAATATGATCAAAATATACTGCACAGAATTCCCAGTGAACAAATAAAGTTTAGAAAAGAGAACTAAAAAAATCACAGAAAACTTCTTGTTTTCTAAATGAAAAGAAAAAATAGGTTTAGAAAGGCTGTGTCCCTTCTTCTACCCCACGCTCCAGAGAGATTAGATTAGATAGCCAGGGCTCCCACCTAAGGAACAGACTAATCCCTCAGTAGAAGAAAAATTTGAAGACTATTGGGAAGTGGTTGACTGTGGAAAGTGGGGTCTGGTTGGAAAAAATAAGTTATGAGGGGTGTTCTTGAAGGTTAGAGCTTGCCTTGGGCTCTTCATGTTGCTGCTCCTGTCTGCCTTCCGTCAGCCATGGCGTGAGAATCTTCTCCATGACACACTCTTGCTGCTTGGATGTTGGGCTCAAGCGTGTGGTTGACAACGATGGGCTGCAGACTCTCTGTAAGCCTAAGTAAGTCTTCTTTTTATGTGGTTTAACTATGTTTCCTAAGTTTCACATGTTTGAACACTTGGTCCCTAGCCGGTGGCACTATATAGTAAGGTTGTAGAACGAACCTTTTGGGGAGATAGAGCGTGGCTGGAGCAAGTGTGTCACTGGGGGTGGGGTTGAGCTGTTAGAATCTAATGCTGCTTCCTGTTTACTCTCTGTTTCCTGTGTGTGGGTGCCATGGGAGCTGCCAGCCATTTGCTTATGCTACCCTGCCTTCCCTGCCTGTTGCTGTGTATTTCCTTTTCCTGTGGTTATGGAGCCCCACCTCGGGAACTGAGAGCTAAAACAAACCCTTTCTTCCTCAGGTTGCTCTTGTTGGGATATTTTATCCCTGCAATGAGAAAACAATTTAGACCACCCTTTAGGATGTTCTGTCAGACCTTCTGTTACTAATGAAAAAGATTTATTTCTGAAAATACAAGTCTTTTGAAGAAATAATTGATATTCAACTTTGCCTTTGTTTTGGGGTACTGTAATGAAATATCTTTGATAGGAAAATTGACAAATAATAGAAAAGTACTGCTTTCTGTTCTGAAGACTAGGGAGTCAATACATCATCTGCCACTGAATTTGGTGCCCAATTAAGGCGTGTTAGAGGCAGAATTTTCAATGTGTTTTGTGTTGGTGCATGGGTACACAGCCTTTCTCAAGCTTTCCCCCCCCCCCTCATTTTCTTATTAGGTCTTTAAGAATTTTATGCAATGTATTTTGATCATAATCACCCTTACTCCTCCCAGATACCCCCCTCACTTCCCCACCCATCCAACTTTGTGTTCTTTAAAAAAAATATTGTCAAGTACAGTTGTTGTTGCTCATATACTCCTGGGTGTGTGTCCTTGCACTGGAGCATGGCCTACCTACCAGGAGTCACACCTTTAAGAAAACTGACTCTTCACTCTCTGGACAGCTGCCAATTGCGGATAGTTCCTTGGCTGGGGGTGGGACTTCTGTCTACCTCAGCTCTTCCCTGTGAGATCTCTGTCTGATTTGGCCTTGCACAGGTCATTCTGGTTTGTGATGCCCCAGCTGCTATGAATTGACAAGTGCAAGTGTCCCTTTGTGTCCAGAAGTCACTGGTTCCTCTTAGTCAAGGTTGTTTCTTTTATGACATGACTAATCCCATTCCTGAAGGCTGAGCCAACATGATTTAGCCACCGCCCCCAAATGCCGCCTTCTAACCTTAAAGGAGAGGCATCAACATCCAGAAGAGAGCAACTCTCGCTTCCTGGTAGTCTGGAGTCCACTCTCGCATTCTAAATAGGTGGGCATGCCATTGTCCTTATCATTATCCCTGTCAGGTCACTCTGTGTAGAAGAGCTGATTTACAACTCAAGGAAAGATCATTATCAATTAGTGCAAGCCAAGGAAGCATACAGTCCTTGCCTTGGCATGCAGGCATTATTTCCTTGTTTGATTCCACGAGATGGTGGCAGGAGGGAGAAGATCTGCTCTGCAGATAGAGTGATAGCCTAGGCTGTCTCCTCCAAACCTATGCTGTATGGACAGTTCAGACCCCACCATCTTGTGTTCCCACTCTGCAGGAGCCTCCTCGCTAACTTCCATGCTTCTGGTCTTACCCTGCCACCCTGACACAGTAGCCAGAGCTGTATTCTTACTATGAAAATGTGACCAAGGTAATGTCTAACTTAAGTAACTTACATGCCCCTAGTTTTCATGTGGCAATGCCCAAATCACTAAATCCAGAGCAGCACAGGCCTCCATGGCCTTTTTCCTGAGTAAACAGTAGTTTAATTTTCTCTTTTCTTCTTCTTCTTTCTTCCTTCTTCTTCTTCTTTCTTCCTCCTCTTCCTCTTCCTCTTCCTCCTCCTCTTCTTCCTCCTCCTCCTCCTCCTCTTCCTCCTCCTCCTCCTCCTTCTTCTTCTCTTCTCTTTCTCTCTCTCTTGAGACAGGTTCTCTCTTCCTAGTTCTGAATGTCTTGGAGCTCACTATGTAGACCAGGCTGGCTTTGAACTTAGAGATTCTCTTGCCTCTGCTTCATACCTGGTAGTTGGTTTAAATTTTTGATAGCTGCCCAAATGCTTATGTTATTTTTATTTTCTTATTTATTTTTTTTTATTTAGATACAGTCTCACTGTAGAGTCCTGGTTGGCCTGTAACTAGCTATGTAGACCAGGCTGGCCTTGAATATTTAGAGATCTGCCTGCCTCTTCCAAGTCCTAGGAATAGAGATGTGTGCTATTATGCCTGTTCATCTTCTCAGTTTTTATAAAAGATATATTTTTATTTATGTGTTTATCTATGTGTGTATATGCCACATATCTGCATGTGATTGATGAGGCCAGAATAGGATGTCATATTTTCTGGGTCCGGATTTACAGGTGGTTGTGAGCTGCCCACCGTGGGTACTGGGGACAAAACTCTGGGACTCTGGAAGAGCAGGGAGCACTCTTAACTGCTGAATCATCTCTCTCCAGCTCTTTACTGACCGCCGTTCAGTCAGGGTCTCTTGTAGTTAAGACTGGCCTTGAACTTGCTATGTAGCTGAGCGTGACTGGGGCTCCTTATCCTCCTCCCTCCACCTCTTAATGGTTTGTATTACAGATAAGTGGGTCCTTCATACTCATTTTCTTGATGCTGTTCTGTGGATTAAACCCAGGGCTTCCAGAATGCTAGGTAAGCACTCTAGTGAGCTGTATCCAGCCCCCATTGTCTCACATTTTCAGATGATTTTCGTTTAATCTCTTAAGGTCCTTTTTATTTCCATTGTCAAAAAAAAATACTATTTATCCTTTAAGAGCCAACAAATAACACCATTGTCAAGAAGCCTTTCTTAATGACTTTAGAAAGAATTAAAAACTTACTTCGTCTGGCGGTGGTGGTGCAGGCCTTGAAATCCAGCACTCGGGAGGCAAAGGCAGGAGGATCTCTGTGCGTTTGAGACCAGCCTGGTCTACCAAGTGCATTCTAGGACAGGCACCAAAAGCTATAGAGAAACCGGAACAAACAAGCAAACAAACAAAAAGAAACAAATAAAACCCCGTATTTCACAATACCTTTCTTCAATCTGTCTGAAAAGTTTAAAACACCCAAATTATCGCAACTCCAGAAGTTGAACGGAGATACCTTTCGCATAGGCTGGTGCGGAGCTGATGCTCTGGAGTTCCTAATGGCGAGGACACACCCTGCCGGAGCCAGTCCGTAAACACAAACGCTGGTTTCCTTCTGCGATGAAGAAAGCATTCTTGTTCTTCCCTCCTGAGAACTGACTTTCCGATGACTTAGGCTGACAGCAGCTTGGAAAGGAGAGATGAGCTCGGGGGAAATCAGAAGAGTTTGGAGTGCGGAGAGGGACAACCGAGATAAAAGGGGACAGACACAAGGTATCACTCTCTGTAATAGCCGTTCAGGGTCAGAACGGGGGAGAAGAATCCCCGTGGGTTTTCGGCAGCAAGCTGGGGTTCCATTCGGGCCACGTGGCCAGGCAGGATCTGTCTGTCCCTGCTTCCGAGGGAGAGAACATGTGAGGTTTCCACGTACAAAGTTCAGAGGGAGCTCGGGCTCACACTCCAACTGTCCCTACATTCTGTTTATTTCCTTTTTCTCTCTCCCTCCAGCACTTGTGAACCTTCCTGTCCGGCTCAAGGGGCCTCCAGGGGCCCACTCAGCCTTCTGTTGGTCCCGATTCAAGCACTAGATCATTTTCCATTGAAAGCCGGCTAACCGGTTGTACGGCTTCCTTGAGACACCACAGTGTCCATTCGTGTGGCCAGATGGGCCACAGTGCTGTTTACCTTTCCAAATGGGGATAAGCGCAGGAACCAGAGTCAGCGTGGTGCCCTTCCACCCTCAGGCACACTGGGTCATGCCCTAGCCCTGAGAAGGAAAGGTCATGGTGGAGGCAGGAGCTGATGGAGCCTGGCTGGTCTCATCATCCACAGTTACCTCCCAAGGAAACTGGGCTTCAATATTCAGCTCTAAAAGCAGATGCTGCTTTGCTCCCAGGAGAGTCTGTATGTAGAGCGGCCGAAGGCTTTGAGCGGCACCTCTTCTTCCTTCTCTGGTCTGGAATATTTAGAACAGTGGCTCTCTTTTCAGGCAGGTAATCCCAAAAGGCAGAGCTGAAGAAGGGCTCTCATCCCCCCTTCGGTGAATATGGGAACAAACTGGTTTTCCGTGGTCCGGATGAAGTTTGGGCAGAGGAGTAAGGGCTTAAATTGGAAGAAATGCCACTTGTAGGGCAAAGCATTTCTAAGATGAGGAGCGACTGGGAAGCCACAGTGACCCAAGATCCTGAGGAGACCTGGAGAGGTGCTCACAGATCCGGGATTTTTAGACGTGTTTGGGCATGCGTAGGCAGTGGCTGTGTCTTGGGCTTGCCCTGCCACTGGTACCTCAGGCCTCTACTTCACTCTAGTGTTGATCTTAGTGGAATCGTGCTGATTTACTTTTCCTAGAAATGGCTTAAGTTCCTTCTCACTAAGGGGAGATACACTTTAATTATTAGAATAATCAAATGTATAGTTAGTTAATGGGGTTGGAAGTCTCTTAGTAGTGGGGCTTTCTGAGAAGATAATACTTTACTTTCATTGTCTAGTTTGCTGAAAATAGAAGAAAAGAAATCACACTTTCTTGGACATCAACACTTCAGAAACTGGGATTAGTTAATGCACACACACACACATGATCTCACATGCACACCAAAACTCACAAGAATATACACTCCAACACATACATACAGACAGATAGAACTACACACACCAATATGTACACACACATAAACACAGACCTACAGATACATAAATGTCACAAACACACCAATACATCAATGCATGCATACACACAGACACGCACCAGTGCGCGCACACACATACACAACACACACATATATGCACACAAACAACAGGCCCTAACACAAAGACAACACATATGCCAACACATACATACATACATACATACATACACACATGCATACACACACACAGATTGACACACAACACACAGCGAAAGACAGGCACACCCTACAGCACATTCGTGAACTTTCTCATGATGACAGTGACTCTTGAGGAAAGTCAGACAGCGTCTCACTCATTCATTGTTTCCAGCATCCCGGCTCCTCAACGGGAGCTGGAATACAGCACCAAGTCAGAAGATGTCTGCCTCCACAGGCTCATGACAATACAGTAACAGGCGGTGCACAATACGTTGGAACTGGCTTCTGATTTCCCTTCATGTTTTGTTTTGCCATCTTGTGGATTTTGAGAACGTAGCTGTCTTGAATGGCAGCAGGGAAGGCACTGTCAAGGATGCGCGCCAGTGTTGACTCATGCCCTCCAGACACCTGCGTAAGCCAACAGGCTACAGGGAGCTTCTGCTTCCACAGTCACGGCACGCAGAAGCCGCTGTCTCCCCTCGTCATTAGGGATGTTCTGCGGAACTTGTCAGTGGCCAGGAAGCATCTGCGGGGCCTTTGCCCATGAGCATCCCAGTTTGTCTGTCTAATGTTCACAAGTAAGGTGCTCAGACCACCTGGCCAGAGGCAGCCTGCTCTGCCTCAGGGCAGAATCCCGCCTTCCCTCTGTCATGTTTACAGAGCTGTCTGCTCAGTCTCCTCTGAGATGAGAATACCAGGCAGGCCTTAGTCACTTCACAGAGAGTTCTGGTAATTTTCCTCTGGGAGAAAGAGGGCTGGTTGCCAGCTTTAGACTGTGTTCCCTTCGCCGTCCTCTTTACTGTCAGCTAGTGAAATAGGGCTTTGGATTTCCTTTTCCATATATTCTCTGACATGGAGGCCCTGGGGAAAGCAGGCTAGAAACTTCCACAATGTCAGGCTGCAAAGAAATAATCACAGGAATAAAATAAAATATCCACTAAGGAATGAGAGCCCAGTCACTAATATAATAATATTTAACGAAGACAGTTTACACACGTCTATTTGTGTATTTTTCTCCCCAAAGAATTACAGTGGTCAGGAAGGAAAAAATACCCCTCCCCCACTTATCTTTGTTTTCTTGTATAAAAAGCAAAAATATCACTAAGACCTTGGAGGAACAAAAAAGATCTTGGCCCCAGCTGTTTCCTCTTATATATCTGTAGGGCAGGAGCTTTTTGTACGTAATCTGAGACTTCCATCTTTTCAGACAAATAAGCAAGCAAATTTAATTAATCTTTTATTTATGTGTATGAGTGTTTTTCTACACGTATGCTTGTGTACCATGTGCATGGCTGGTGCCCACTGAGGCCAGAAGAGAGTGTCAGATTCCCTGGGACTGGAGTAAGTGATAGCTGCGAGCTGCCATTTGAGCTGGAAATTGAATCCTTGTCCTCTGGAAGAGCTGCCAGCATCCTTGGCTGCACACCCATCTCTCTAGCCCCATCCACTTTTTTTTTTTTAAATTCCAATTTCAAAGTACTGTGAGTGTCGTTTGTCTTGGGAGAGGTGATGGTTTAGGATGGCAAGCACACACACCTTGGCTGGGATATTAATCTCCCCAATTCTGGGCTTATGATTCTGGCGAAACCTCTTCTGTCTTACCTCTCTTTCTGGCCACGCAGTGTTAATTTGGTTCACACAAGTTCCCACTCTACTGAGCACTGTGATGGTACATGGGAGAGTCTACAACAGTCTCAGCTGGATCAATGTTTATCTACAGCTGGAGTTCTGAGACAAAATATTGCGTTTCAGGTCTTAGAGCAAGAAGCAAACTAACCAAAGATCTCCCCCTCTACTATTTGGACACAGTCTTTGTGGACCAAGAAGAGAACTGAGGCGTGAGTGAACAGAGGAGCAGGCTCTCATCCTTTGCGATTTTTGGGGCAGCTGACAAGTCAACTGCAAAGTCCTTATGTCACTGAGAAGGTGAAGCCGAGTCTTCCCCTTTCTAGCTTCCTGTTTTAATATAATATTATAAACCAGAGAGGAAAAACTGGTTCCCTTAGAGAATTTTGAATCAGCTTCATTAAAGCATATTTTTAAGGAAGTAAAACACTTTCATCCTCGGTGCGGAGTTGACACACATCTTTGACACATATCTGCTCATGTAACCACCACACGGGCTATGTATGACAAGGTGACTTTCACCACCCCACCCAATTCTCTCACGTTCCTTCCCATGCCACAGTTTGCTGGAGTTCAACTCCACACACTGGTGGATCTTTCTGTTATTACAGATTAGGTTTTCTCGCACTGCTAATTGATGTAAACGGTGTGGTGGTTTGAATAAGAACGACCCGCAGAGGCTCATATATTTGAATGCATAGTTACTGGGAGAAAGATGAGGAGGACTGGGAGGAAGTGAGAGCGTGTTGGAGAAACTGTGTCACTGCGGGTGGGCTTTGAGGTGTCAAATGCCCACACCAGGCTTAGCAGTCTCTGTCTTTCCGCCTACAGATGCAGGAGTCTTTACTACTTCTCCAGCACCATGTCTGTTAGAGTGCCAGCATGCTCCCTGCCATGATGATAATGGACTAACTTCTGAAACTGTAAGCCAGCCCCCAATTAAATGCTTTCTTGTATAAGAGTTGCCTTAGTCATGGTGTCTCTTCACAGCAATGGAACAGTGACCAAGACAAATGAAATTATTCAATTTGTGCCTTTCTCCCTCCAGCTTCTTTTGCCTCCCTTGATGTTTCTGGTACTTACCCAGGATATTCTGTATCTGTGCCTCATCCCTTTCTATAGCCGGGTAGTAGTCTGTTGTGTGGATCTTCTATAATCTGTGCATGCATTCCCTCACCAGAGAGTAGACTTTGGGTTGTCCCGAATGAAGCTGCTATGAACATTTCTGTCCTTTTGAATATTTATCTTCATTTTTCTTAGCTCTTCTTTTTAAAAATCTCAAATACAAGATTTTCTGCTCAGGAGTAAAATTGCTGGGTAAATATTTGTTCAGCTGAAAATGCTGAACAAGTTTTCTAGGTGATGGTTCCACCACTGTTGGGGCTTGTAGTTTCTACCCACAAGAGCGACTCTCCTAAGTCTAGCTTCTTTACAGAATGGACAGTTTTATCTTTTTATAATTTTAACTTGGATATTCTGGATCCTAGGTGTTGTTAGACTACTGTATTTTTCCCTACTGGTAATCTATGTAACTTCTTTGTGTGTATCTATCTGCAGGTGTGTGTGTGTGTGTGTGTGTGTGTGTGTGTGTGTACTTAGACAGAGTTTCTCACTGACCTAGAGGTTCCCAAGCAGGTTAGGCTGTCCAGTCAGAAAGCTTCACGAACTATTCTGTCTCTTCCTTCCCAGAGTGGTGGCTACAAATGCATTTCACGGTGTCTGAGAACCTATCTTTTAGGTTTTAAAAATCTTTTTATTTTTGAGATAAGATACTGCTATGAGGTTTTGTTTGTCCTGAAATTCAGTATGTAGACCACATAGGCCTTGAACTCACAGAGATCTGCCTGCCTCTACCTCCAGAGTGCTGGGATTAAACTGTGCGCCACTATGCCTGGTAGAACTTAATTTTTTATTTTTTTTTATTTTTTTGGTTTTTTCGAGACAAGGTTTCTCTGTGGTTTTGGAGCCTGTCCTGGAACTAGCTCTGTAGACCAGGCTGGTCTCGAACTCACAGAGATCCGCCTGCCTCTGCCTCCCGAGTGCTGGGATTACAGGCGTGCGCCACAACCGCCCGGCCCTAGAACTTAATTTTTAATGTAAGTTCTTGGGGTCAAACTCAGGTCCTCATGTTTGTATAGTAAGTGTTTTGCTGGTTGTATTGCCTCCCAGCACCTACATAAGTTCCTTTGCAAGACATCCATTTGAATCTTTCAGTCACCTAGAAATTCATATTATTCATTTTATTATAATTAACTAGTCTATTTTTCAAAGTATATTTTCTATGTATGAGTAATTTGTATGACATACGCATTGGAAATGTCCTACCCTAAGAAATGAACAATGATGTTTCTTAAAAGAATAAATTAAAAATGGAAGGAAATACAATTTATAAGTTTCATTTATGGTTAGTGACTTTATGTTTTGTTCAAGAAATCTTTGTCTTTACTCATGAAATAATCTCCAGGGTTGATGGTATGTCTCAGCAGTAGAATAGTTTCCCCTTGGGGTGTGAATCTTTGCAGGTGACACCTAGTACCACACAACTTTTTCCATATTTAGATGTTTATTGTTGAAGTGATTAATCTATTTGATGAACCCTTTCTTCACAGTTTGCTTAGGATTAGAACTTTTTCCTTCTCTGGGGAATGTAGACACCTATTGTAATGCGTTTCTTTTATTTTTCTCTCTGTATAGTCTTGGCATAGGTATTTTAATCATGGATGTTTAAAAACATTTTATAGTTGGATCGGGTGGCGCACACCTATAATTGCAGAACAGGGGAAACACCAAATATTTTCTGCTGTAGCCCCCAACTCTAGTTAACCTTTCTCCCAGGATATTTACAAAGACAGGAGGATAGTGATTTTAAGACCACCCTTACCACTTAACAAAAACTCACATCAAAATCCAAGCCCTGCCCCCAACCCTTTTTTATGTATTAGCATCTTTCTTTACTGCTGTGATAAGACAGCCTGACCAAACCCACTTAAAGGAGAAAGGGCTGACTTTAACTTACAGATCCAGACAGATACAGTCTAGCATGGCAAGGAGGTGGCAGAAGTGTGGGGCCAAGTGGAGCCAGTCTACAAAACCTGAAAACCTCCCCGCGACACGCTTCCTCTAGCCAAGCTTCATAATCTTCCCAGACAGTGCCACCCTCTGGAACCAAGTGTTCAAACATAAGGTTATGGGGACATTTTACATCCAAAGCACAACTTTTATTGCATTTCCTTTCAACTTTCACACACATGCCAAGGAACCTAACATTTGTTTTCTGGACTCTTTCCCAGGCCTACTGCTCTCTTTTCCTTTCTATGGGTCCAGGTAGCTCTCTGGGGACATTCCTACCAATTTGAGGTTCTTTCTTTAAGAAGTTTTTAGGCCAGATCTACCTTATAAGTTCTCTTGGTCCTTTATCTGTTAACATCTTCTAGATTATTTCTGAAGGACTCTGATGAAATGTACATCTGTGCTGACCAGTTCTTTTTTTTTCCAGCATGTAAAAAATGTTGTTCCATCACCCCAGATTCTGTTGAGGAATCTGCAGTCACTTGAACTCTCTGGCTTCTGTATCTAATGTATTGATTCCCTTGACCCCAGATTTTCTCTGTTGTTGGCTTTCATAAGTCTGAATAAATTTTATATGAGCATAGATTTCTATTGTAGCAGAGCTGTTTCCTCCAGGCTTGACATGACCATTGGCCGTCCTGAGGCAAAATGGCTGTGATGGCTGACAGAAGACCCTAGCCCTCAGTCAAGGCAATAAAGTGAGTGACTCAGTATCCTCACAGTTAGGTCTGTGGCAGGGGTGCTGCTCTATTTCCTGACAGAGATGGGAAGATCATCAGAACCTCTCTAGACATTGTAGACATTGCAAGTAGCACTCCCTCTTGTGCTTCGACTGTACATACATGGTCTTGGAATGTGCTAGAATATACATGCAGATACACATATTATGTCCAGATCACAGAGTCCCCCCCTAAAACCAACCAAGAGTCCGAGTCCTCATTGCAAAAGCAAAGAGCTTTTATTCTTACACAAGTTTGCAAACTCAGTCTCTCCATGTGGTGTGTCCAACATATTGGAGTGATCAGCGAGTCAGCGAGCCCCTAGCTTAGTTAGAGTTGTGTTTTTTTATAGTAGTAAAGGTGGGGGTGAGGGATTTCTAAGGTTCAGGACCCCTGATTGGCTGGCATTTGTCTAGGGTTGTCCGGGTGAAAAGTGATGGTTGTGTGCTGGCAGGTGATGCTATCTAAAATGGTTGGAACGTTAGGAATTTTCTATGGATGGTCTGTTTCTGGGTGGTGCCTGGGTGGTCTCAGTTTGTGGTCTTTATCAGAACCAGGTACTGCCCCAAGGTAAACTATTGAGACTCAGGCCTTTACTGAACTTGTCATGGCTGAGTTCTACATATATATATATATATATATATATATATATATATATATATATATCACATTTACATACATATAATATATATGATGTAGAAGATTGACTAGGGGTGGAAACTCCAGGGCTGTATCTTTTGTGAGCCATCATTCATTCTAAGGGAACTTTTTAGTGATATAGCTGCCTTTGAGTCATCCACCGTGTTATAAGCAGCCCGTCCTCCATGCTCCTGTAGGTAACTCCTCCCCCATGCTCCTGTGGGTAACCCCTCCTCCATACACCTGTAGGTAACACCTCCTCCATGCTCTGGTAGGTAACCCTTATTAATCCTTACTCTTTCTCTAGTAGATAACCCTCCCCAGGCTCCTGTGGATAACCCCTCCTCTTTGCTCCTGTAGGTAACCCCTCCCCCAGGCTCCTGTAGGTAACCCTTCCCCTCTGCTCCTGTGGATAATCCCAATAAACTCCTTGTCTCACTAAACTGTACTTGAATGAATAATTTCTTTGATCATTGCTTTATCTGTAGAGAATAGGCATTTCTTTACTTTTTTAAAGTCACACAACTATTTATTTTGGGTATATCTTTTTTGGATTTTAGTCATCTCTCAGAAAATGTGTGCCCTTTTTCAATCTGGAAAAACTTAAGGTATTATTATTTTTTCTCAAAATTTTACTCTTGAATCATGCATTATCTTCTCTTTTTCCTGGGGGTTCTATGATATGAAGGTTAGATCTTTTGTTATTATCTCATAGGCTTTCTGAGGCTTTGTTTGTTTTTAAGATGGGGTTTCATTATGTAGACAAGGCTACCCTCAAACATAAGTCTTTCCTGCCCTTTCCAGTGGTGGGATTATTGAGTATGCCATGATGTCCAGCAGCTTCTCTACTTAAAAATATTATTTCTCAGCTGGGTGGAGGTGGAATACACCTTTAATACCAGTACTTGGGAGGAAGAGGCAGGAGGATCTCTGAGTTCAAGGCCAGCCTGGTCTACATAGAAAGCTGCAGGACAGCCAAAGCTACACAGAGAAACCCTGTCACAAACAAAACAAAACAAAAGAAAAGAAAACACCCCCAAATTCTCTCTGTTGATAATGGATAAATTCTGTTAAACTATTTTCAAATCACGGGAACCATCCATTGAGGTCTTCATTTCAATATTAAAACCATCCAGAGAAGAGTTTAATTCAGTAATTCCATGTGTTTTCTAGTTCTGTACTCTTGGTTCTGTTTCACATCTTCTGTTTCTTCATTGAGACTTTCTAATTTCCCGTTTACTACAAGAGCAGTTTCCCCACTTCTTAGAGCACGCTTTTACAGCCACCATAAAGTCTGAAAAACGGTCCAGTGTCCCTGTCATTTGGGGACCGATAACTTGCTTTCATTTTCCCTTTGGAGATAGTGAGTTATTCTTGCTCTGTATTACTGGAGGATTTTATAACTGTTTCTTGGAACACTTTGGGACTCTCCTAGGCAATATCATTTATTTATTTATTTTGTCTATTCATCAACTTGCTTAGGCGGGACCTGCCAGCTCCTTATATCATGGTTTGGAGACCTGTACACTTCCTTTTTGTCCATGTATGCTGAGGATCTAACCCAGAGCCACACCCTTGCTAGGCAGACTGTCTCCTATGAACTCTATTCTCCTCCATAACTTTTAAATATCACTCCCCTGAGCTCTGCTGGCTGTGATTTCTGCTCCCAAAGACCCTTTTTCCTTGTGGACACCACAGTAGAAACCTGGGGAATGTTTCCTGAGTCATTCATTTCTTACTACTGCATGTTTGACAGTTGCCAAATGGTTGAAGAATGGAGAGAAGAAGAGCAAATGGGATGCACTTGTACGTCACTCTGGGGACCACATTCCTTGGGTCAAAGAGCAGGAGTCCCTTCCTGCAGAGTGCTGGGAGCTGCAGGGTGTTCAGAGTATGTTAATGCCCCAGTGTGCACATTCAGGCTTTAGACTGTCTGGAGCTCGGGCTTGGAGAAAGTTGAGGAAAAATGTGATACTTATCGTCACTTCAGCAACACTTTGAAATCTCTGTTACTTCCACTATCTGCTTCCCAGCATCTTCAGAGAAGTGCTTATTCATTATTTCTGTTCCACATACATTCATGAGAGCAAGGTCAAGGAGAAGAATTCTTATTCCATTTCAACTGCAGCAATGATCAGGAAAAAAAATCGTGATTCTAAGATCTTTGTTCCAGCTGAAGATTAATTGAAGAATCTGAAATTAAAAGTCCTGCTCCCATTGCTTTGGACTCAGGAAACATTCCCCAGGTCTGAGACAGAGAAGTCCATAGGAGCAGGTACAGGGGAGCAACCACTGAGGGAGTGGGCCTGAGCCAGAGACCTCTGCAGGTCCAGGCATGAGTCTGGGACCTCCAAGGGAGTAGGCCTGACCCAGGACCTCTGCAGGAACGAGGTGGAGTCTGGGACCTCCGAGGACCTAGGCCTGAGCCAGAACCTCGGCAGATCTGGGTACACCCAAGCCTCAGACCTCCAAGGAGCCAGAGACCTTTGTGGGACTAACCATAAGCAAGGGACAGATCCAGACCAGGGACATTTACAGAAACAGGACTGAGCCGGCATAAAACTCAAGTCGAAATGGATCAAAGACCTCAACATAAAGCCAGCCACACTGAACCTCATAGAAGAGAAAGTGGGAAGTACACTTGAATGCACTGGCACAGGAGACTTCCTAAATATAACCCCAGTAGCACAGAAACTGAGAGAAACAATTAATAAATGGGATCTCCTGAAACTGAAAAGCTTCTGTAAAGCAAAGGACAAAGTCAACAAGACAATATGGCAGTCTACAGAATGGGACAAGATCTTCACCAACCCCACATCAGACAGAGGGCTGATCTCCAAAATATACAAAGCACTCAAGAAATTTCTCATCAAAAGAACAAATAATCCAATTAAAAAATGGAGTACAGACCTAAACAGAGAACTCTCAACAGAGGAATCTAAAATGGCTGAAAGACACTTAAGAACATGCTCAACATTCTTAGTCATCAGAGAAATGCAAATCAAAACAACTCTGAGATTCCATCTTACACCTGTAAGAATGGCCAACACTGAAGACAACTTATGCTGGAGAGGTTGTTGGGTAAAAGGAACACTACTGCATTGCTGGTGGGAGTGGAAGCTGGTATAGCCCCTTTGGATATCAGAATGGTGATTTTTCAGAAAACTAGGAAACAACCTTCCTCAAGACCCAGCAACACCACTTTTGGCATATATCCAAAAGATGCTCAATTGTACCACAAAGATATGTACTTTGTCATAGCCAGAACCTGGAAGCAACCTAAATGCCCCATTGACTGAATAAAGGATAAGGAAAATTTGGTGCATTTACACAGTGGAGTACTACACAGCAGAAAAAATTTGACATCTTGAAATTTGCAGGCAAATGGATGGAGCTAGAAAACATCACATTGAGTGAGGTAACCCAGACGCAGAAATACAATTATCATATGTACTCATTCATAAGTGTTTTAAAACATGAAGCAGCTGGAAAGATGGCTCAGAGGTTAAGAGCATTGCCTCCTCTTCCAAAGGTCCTGAGTTCAATTCCCAGCAACCACATGGTGGCTCACAACCATCTGTGATGAGGTCTGGTGCCCTCTTCTGGCCTGCAGGCATACACACAGACAGAATATTGTATAATAAAAAAAAATTAGTATGTCTTTAAAACATGAAGCAAAGAAAACCAGCCTACAAATCACAATCCCAGAGAACCTAGACAACAAAGAGGACCCTAAGAAAGACATATATGAATCTAATCTACATGAGATGTGGAAAAAAGCCAAGATCTCCTGAGTAAATTGGGAGCATGGGGACCATGGGGACCATGGGAGAAAATTGAAGAGGAGGCAATTCAAAGAGAGGGTAGCAGAGAAAAATGTATATCTCAATAAAATCAATAAAAACATAGGGATTGGAGCAATTATATTCATTTTACCATCAAGAATTTAACCCCTCTTATTGCTAACTAATAACCTTAGCATTATTTTTGCGAAGAGAGCTGCCTCTTTGTTCCTCATTTCTTTGCAAGAGCCTCCAGCAAGCTGCATCTCACTAAGCACCCGAGGTCAATCTTCTGCAGATGAGTCCTGTGTTGGTAGATGAGGACACAGGCTCAGTCAATGCAGTTAAGAATCTTTACTTTTAGCTGGGCGGTGGTGGCGCACGCCTTTAATCCCAGCACTCGGGAGGCAGAGGCAGGTGGATCTCTGTGAGTTCGAGACCAGCCTGATCTATAAGAGCTAGTTCCAGGACAGGCTCCAAAACCACAGAGAAACCCTGTCTCGAAAAAAAAAAAAAAGACAGAAAAAAAAAGAATCTTTACTTTTGAATTCACCAGCACATATAAAAAGCTTAAGCAGGTTGGTGAGCCAATTCCTTTAGGATAGTAAAGATACTGTTTGATAGTCAAACCTACTGTTTAGATTTATTCCCTCCATAAATATTTTGGAGTAAAACTGACCATATAAGGGAGAAGGACAATCTTGTTGGCTGCGATTGCAGACATATGAGCCCTCACTTACTGACCATGCTCCCCTTTTCCTGGTGGTCATAGCAGATGCTGTGGTGTCTAGAATAATCCAATGAGCCGACTATTGGGATATTGTGTTCCCAAACTTTGCAAACAGTGAAGGTTGAAAATCTGCTTTTTAGAGATATCAAGGGATCATTTTATCTCCCAGTCCATTGGGATTTAGGAGAGGGAACACAGAGAGAGACTCTTCTCTCATTGGCCGTCTCTCTATTAGTTTGGTCTGCAGGAATACCATATCCTTCTCTAACAACCAGCTGCGGTGGCGGGTGGGATCATTTACTCAGTAATATGGAGTCATTCCTGTCTGTGACACTCCAATTTGGCAGCTCCAGTCTTTTGTCATTCCTTAAGGTAACTATAGCAACGGCCCCTGCTGACAGGCCTGAGCCCATCGTTATCAGAGATGCATGGTCTGGTTGATTCCATTTAACTGGGACTTGTTTTGGGGGAGAGGATTCATAAAGCACATGACATCAGCATTTCCAGGGTGCAAATAAAGATATTTGGGTGTGGAAAAAACCCAGACTTATTTTAATTTTGTTGCATTTGCTCAAAAGAGACAGTTAGGGGCAGAGAAATGCAAATGAAAACACATTGGTCCAGCTGGCCTTTCTCTTAGAGACAGCAAGCTTGTCCTTGTCCTGGTTTCTATGGGTGAAATACGCACGGTGGCTCATTTGTTTCTTGCGGCACTTGGAGAGAACACATCCCAGAGGAAAAGCAGCCACTCAGTGTCTGGACAGTCCTCACAACGTTCTCTGTCTCTGTCGCTCTCTCTCTCTCTCTCTCTCTCTCTCTCTCTCTCTCTGTGTTAGCCTTCCAAGGAGGTATGTGTAGTTTTGTTTCTTCACAGTCAGTATTTTCACTCCGTTTAATTGTATTGTAAGGTATCCTTGGGCAGGCAATAGGGCTTTAGAGAGCAGTGCATCCTGGGTATATTTAGTATCTTGCTTCATTTAGGAGAGAAGTTAATGGTGCTGCCTGTTGTTAAGAGGTTATGAGACTCTCAGGAAGCAAATGTGAGGTTGGTTGAAGAGTTCTGGAGGAAGGCTCATAATCACGCTGGTACCATTTGATTTTGTAGGCACAGTGATATCTTGGGTGAGATTATATTACTCAAAGGTATGATTTTTTTCAAGCACGTACAATTTTTAGAAATAATTTTATTATTTCATTTTGAAAATTTTGTATGTGTACACAACATATCTTGGCGCATTCATCTTCCACTCCAGCCCTCCAGCTTTCCCTATTCCCCAACATCTCTTCCATGCCCTTCCACCAACTTCATGGCTTTTGAAGAAGAACCCACTAATCCATTTGGATCTGCCCATATGTGCGTGAATACATATTGTTGAATAGGCACAGTGCAAAACACTCCTGTAAAGTTCTCTTGGTACTCCCAACAAATGTATGGAGAGCAGCTCTTGCTGTTCTATTCTACATGTGAGGGCATTCAACAGATACATGTTAATTGCATGGGCGATTGACAGTAATCTCAGTGCAAATTAAGCCTATTTGCTTGCTATCCCTTAAGATTAGAATCAGTCTTTCAAATGTTTCTAAATAATTTGGCTTTATATGCAGTCATGTTATTTAGGTTGACAAAAAGATATTTAGAATCTTTATTCAAGATGTAGCATCAGCACAAATCTGACACCTACCCACAGAGCTGTATTTTGGAAAAGTGACTTTATAATGGATGCTGTGAAGTCCTATTTCCCAAATATCAGTAGATTATACCTAGGATATCAGTGAGAAGCAGATCAGAACTGTCAGACATATGGGTCCCTTGAAGAATTCTGGGCACACTGTAAGGCTCAAAACTGTTCGTTGAAGACAGATAACAGAGATGACTCATGTTCTATGCGTTTAGAAGACAATGGTTCATAAGGGTTGGAGGGCCCAGAGGACTCTTCCTGGAGAAAGTGGCTGGAAGGTAGGGCTCTGGTGAGGGACAGGAGGGTGATGATGACAGGGAGCATGGACAAAGGAAGAGCATGGGTCTCAGAGGGCAGCTGGCACTTGGCTCCAAGCCTGGAAGTCATAAAGGAAGTTGAGTCCAGTGTCTCCTCTTTCTCCTTTCACAGGACTCAACTTCCTTTATGACTTCCAGGCTTGGAGTTGCTGCCAATCAATAAACCCCGTCCTCCCTGAAAGAGATATAAATGACTGATACTTTTTTACCCTGGTAAAAAGCTCTCGCCCTTGGAAAGTAGGTCTCACTTGAAACAATCTAGAAGACGATGGCTGAATTGACAAACCCTAAGAACAGTACCTGATATGGGCCATCTTTGGTTGCTGGATCCCTACAGCTTCCCTGACTGCTCTTTTTCCCCCCTCAAATTTGGACCTTCTGCTTTTCCTTTAAAATCTGTTCTTTTAGTGAATTTTATGATTTTTATTTATGTTGTGTGTGTGTGTGTGTGTGTGTGTATGTTTATGTGTGTGTGTGTGTGTGTGTGTGTGTGTGTGTGTGTGTGTGTGTGTCTATGGAGGCCAGAAGAGGATGTTGGAACCCCAGGAGCTGAAACCTTGGGTAAGATTGTGAATCACTGTTGTGGGTGCTGGGAACTGAACTTAGTACCTCTGCAAGAGCAGCAAGCACTCTTAACCACTAAGGCATTTCTCCAGTTCTGCTTCTACGTTTTAAAATTTGGGTATTATTTTAATACTTTACCCTTATAACTTCAGATAGTCAAAGTGCATTCTTGTTGCTTACAACAAACCTACCGTGAGTGTCCTAGGTCATCTCCAGCTTCCCTTACTAGCATTCTGAATATGCTGCTGGTCAGTAGATATGGTTTGAATGAGAATGTTCCTGTCTTAGTCAATGTTCTATTGCTGTGAACAGACACTATTATAGAGCAACTTTTACAAAGGAAAGCATTTAATTGATGCTGGCTTACATTTTCAGAGGTTTGGTACATTATCATAATGGTGAGCAGGCAGACATGGTGCTAGAAAGGTTGAGAGTTCTACGTCTGGATCGGGAGACAGCAGGAAGAGAGAACCTCTAGGCCCACTTCCTCCAACAAGGCCACACCTCCTAATCACTCTCAAGTAGTTCCACTCCCTGATGACCAGGCATTCAAATCTATGAGCTTATGGGGTCATTCTTATTCAGTTCACCACAGTTCCTGCAATAGGCTCAGATGTTTGAACACTTGGTCCCTAGTTGGTGGCACTGTTTGAATAGGGTTAGGAAGTATGGCCTTTCTGTAGGAAGTATGTCATTACGGGTGGGCTCTGAGCTCCTAAAACTCTCTTTGCTTCATTCTTATGTTTGGAGATGTGAGTTCTCAACTGTTCCTGCTACCATGACTGCTCCCCACTGCCCTGATTCCCTGCCATGAGAACTCTTATCCACAAGGAACTGTAAGCCCAAATATGCTCTTTGTTCTGTAGATCACCTTGGTCACGTTTTGACACTACAGCAGAAAGGTAGCTAATTCATAGACTAATACTGAATGCTTCTGAGAATGTAGTACGCAGGCTCGAGAACTGACTCAGCGGTTAAGAGCACTGACTGCTCTTCCAGAGGTTCTGAGTTCAATTCCCTGCACATGGTGGCTTACAGCCATCTGTAAAGGGATTTGATGCTCTCTTCTGGCGTGCAGGCAGAGTAGTCATACATTAATAAATAAATGAAGAGAGTGGAGTCTTCTGCACTTTTCTTATGAGGAGATCAGATTTTTTTCCAGTACCCAACTCATAGATTGAAATGTCAAAACCAGTGGGGTTTCTGTGTATGACTCAATTTTCCCTTTTCACCTGTGCCTGTCCAGAAGACTCTACTCCAAAGGCTGCTGTGAAGATCCACAGTCAATATCAATTCCCTCAGATTCTTGACAATAAAGTCTGATTAATAAAAAGGACATAATACTAATTATACAGCTGTGGCCAGTGGGTGGATAAAGTATTTATCTGTCTTCATCTGCACATTTCTGTTACACTGACGCAAATATTTTCATTTTTTCCTCTAGCCTTCTTTATTTATTTCTATGGCTTTATCTATATCTTTTCTTCTTCTTCTTCTTCTTCTTCTTCTTCTTCTTCTTCTTCCTCCTCCTCCTCCTCCTCCTCCTCCTCCTCCTCCTCCTCCTCCTCCTCCTCTTCCTCCTTCTTCCACTAATTCTCTTGCTAACTCCGTCCTTTCCTCCTTCCTTGGAACACTTCGGTGTTTGCTTCTGAAGACTGCTGATTAAACACTCCCCCTGTTTCCTTGTGAATCCTGGGGAGAGTAGCAATTTTTTCCTCCCCAAGGAAATTGAAAACATTACAGAAGTCTTAAGTAGCTCTTGTGTAAACACAATAAGACACACAGAACAGACTTTAATGGCCTTTGTAGGAGATGAAGGCAGAAAGAAGCAATGTATGCCTTCCCAGGCTCTGGTCTTGTGGGCTTCTTTTTGTCAACCATAGCACAGCATGAGAAAAAGGAGGAGTTTCCTGGAAAGGAAGCTCTCTGAAGAAACACTGGGGCAAGCTCTTCCCCTTCCAGACTTTGGAGGACTCAAGGAAGAATGGGGAAAGACCTGTGCTTAAAAGAAGAATCTGCTAGTGATTCTTAGCAACTTTATTATCTCATTGGCTGAAAATAAGCATACCCCCAAGCTAGACAATTAGCATTGTTCTGGGGCAGGGAACTCCATCCTTCTGACCATAAGTATGCACTGTATATAGTGTACTATACAAGCACTATATTTTTGATGCTTTGGAAGTTGTCTACCATGCTTTTCAAATGTCTCCTCTCCCCATCTTTGACCTAATTTTCATTCTTATCATCTCCTGGCGTGGTCTCCTTCCCCATGCTACAGATGCTGCTGTTCCCTATCCCTGCTCTGCTCCCAGAATAAGTGAGACCTTGTCACGCTAGTCACTTGTTTGAAACTTTTATGGTTTGCCTCTGTGCCCAGTATAAACTTGAGCTCTTCCTGTGCTAATCAAGACTTTCCCCATGTGCTTCTCCATGCTCCCCCTCAGCCTCACCTCTTGCTGCCTGCTTCCTCATTGGGTACCCGCTGTTCTACAGACATGGCAAACAGTTTAAGGCCTCTGGACTTTCCTCATGTCTTTTGTTCTTCTGTTTTGAATTTTTCCTCACACAGAACTCTGTCAGAGACCAATGGCAACTGTCAAAATCACTGCCCAGTGGAACCCATGGCTTTATCCTCAGCACAAAGTTGTTTAGTAAATTCTAAACAATACAAGTGACACACCTATGTGTGCAGTCCAATACAATTGTAATATGACCCGCATACATTATTTGATAAATTTTGGTTAACTGTATTAGAAAAAGTTATAGGAATCATATAAGAATAAGAATATATTTTACTTAACACAGTTTACCAAGAATATGACTTCAATATTGTATTAATGTTCTCCAGAGAAACAAAACCAATAATATATATGAACACACACACACACACACGCACACACACTGTTTATATGTAATGTATGTTACATATTTTATGTTCTATATGTATAAAAGAACTTGTGTCTCAGTTATATTGTAAAGACAGGAGGAAGCTGATAGTCTGGTTCAAAGGTGGCTATGTGTACAGCATTTCCATCACCACCTAGATGCTGATGTTGAATTTCTAGACCTTAATATGATGACATGAGGAGATGGAGCCTTTGGCAGAAGATTAGTGATTGACCGGTTCCATTTTAAAAGAGACCCCGAGAACTCACTGGCCACTTCAAGCATCTGAGTGCACAACAGGAGGATAGCCATCTTTGAGTAAGAGAACAGGTCCAGACCTGTCACTCAACCTTCCGATGCCTTGATTTTGGCCTTCCCAGACATCAGAACTAGAAGAAGTCTGTTATTGTTTGTGGGGTGTCAGTGCTTGGTGTTCTAATACAACAGTCTAAGGGACAGAAACAAAGAACGTCAGACAGGGAAAGTTGCCTCCTACTTCTGGAGGGTTAGACTTGGTGGTTTATTCCTTATTTATTGAATGTATTGATAATGGCCAGCCTTATTATGGAAGGCATGTGCGTTACTCATTGTAGTCATCCTAAAACTCTCTTACAGAAACACTCAGGTTGTCAGAACAAACCAGGCCACCACATGGCCCTGTTAGCTGACCCATAAAATTAATAGCTGCAGAGGTTTGAATGAGAATAGCCCTCAGAGACTCATCAATATTTGGTCCCCAGTTCGTAGAACTGTTTGAGCAGGATTATGAGGTATGGCCTTGTTGGAGGAGGTTTCACTGGGGCAGACTTTGAGCCTTCAGAAGACCATTCCCAGTGTTCCCCACTCTCTGCTTCCTACTTTCAAAGATCAAGACCTGAGCTCTCAACTGTTTCTGCCACCATGACTTTGTCCCACCATTGTGGACTCTAACCCTTTGAAACTGTAAGTCCAATTAAATGCTTTCTTTTATAAGTTTCCTTAGCCATAGTATTTTGTCATAACAATAGAAAAGTAACTAAGAATCACAAATATGTAATTACTGTAAAATTTAGGTGCATTATTTTATTTTTATTTATTCTGATATTTAATTTACATAGTCACCCCTCATTTGAATGAACTATATTGCTAGAACTCATTAGTAACTTTATAGAACACCTAGCATTACAGTATATGTGATTATAGTTTGTCTTTTTGTTTGTTTTTTTTACTACAGGGTTTCTCTGTATAGCCTTGGTTATCCTGGAACTTGCTCTGTAGACCAGGCTGCCCTCAAACTCCTAGAGGTCTGCCTGCCACTGCCTCCAGTGCTGGGATTCATGGCATCCAGCACCACCATCTGGCATATATTGTCTTTCTTACTATCTATATATTTATATTCACATGTTCACACATGTAGAATATATGTATGCGCACACATGCATATGAGTGATAGAATCACCCTGTGTTACTCATTATGGCCTTGAAATAATGATCCTTTTGTTTCAGCTTCCTAAGCAGTAGGGATTAAAGGTATACATCACCACGCTAAGATAGCTCAGTTTCTTGAGGGGACTCTCATTTAGTTTTGGACGTCTGATATACTTTATTCTCAGGTATGGAAAATAGCAACTAAGGAAATAGATAGTGATTGGTTTTTCAAAGACTTGGAAATCTATGGGGGCTGGGCCTACAAATAAACCTACCGTTTGCACTTTTGTTAAATTCCTTGGGTTTCAAGGAAGCTATTCAATGATGCTTAACAATTCTCTTACATCAGGTGTCCAAGGATCACTAAGGTGATACATACTAGGAATAGCCAAGAAGAAAAATTAGTTTTGTTGTTCAAATTCAATTCTTCTATATTATCTGAATAGTTTAACTGTATTATTATTAGAGTGACTGAATTGCAATTGTACTCATATTGTGTATTTTTGGTTGAGGTGCTGACTCAAATCGACAATGTTTGTATGATCTAATCAATCATAGACCATTTCCCTAATTGTGCTTGGGAAGATGAAGTGGGAAAGATTAGCGAAGCCCAGCTCCGGTTACTGTCTTCTCTGACATTCTGTAGCATATATACTTCTCACCACATAATGTATAAAAGTGACCCCATGGTACTGGATCACCATGGAAACATGATGGATATCTGAGAACCATGGCTATCCACTACTGGCACAGAGCCTACTCTTAAGTCCCACTCTGTTCCAACACTCTCAATACTCCAAGGACAGAATACTTCAGGGATAAAATTACCAGACACAAAGTACTGTCAGAAGAAGGCCGTGTACTGTAAACACCAGCTATTCTTTCCAGAACAGAGTCCTTGAGGATCATTTAATTACTCAAAATATAAGTAATGATTACTTAAAAAATATTATCTAAAAATACATGTTTTTAAAAGTGTGTGTGTAGACACATGCGCACCATGTTGTATTTGCAAAGGGCACAGGATAACTTTTGGTAGTTGGCTCTCTCTCTCTCTCTCTCTCTCTCTCTCTCTCTCTCTATCATAAGATATCAGGCTTGGTTGGGAAGCACTTTTCCTACTGAGCCCATCTTGTTAACATATGATCTAAACTATGATGGAAGAAGGTCATTGGTTAATTATAATAAAGAAACTGCTTGGCCTCATAGGTTAAAACATAGGTGGGTGGAGTAAACAGAACAGAATGCTGGGAGGAAGAGGAAGTGAGCTCAGACTCGACAGCTCTGCTCTCTGGAGCAGAGACGCCATGCTCCCCTCTCCCGGGAAGACACACGCGATGAAGCAAGCTGCCAGGTCAGACATGCTGAATCTTTCCCGGTAAGACCGGTGCTACACAGTTTATTAGAAATGGGTTGATCGGGATATCAGAATTAGCCAGTAAGGGCTAGAGCTAATGGGCCAAGCAGTGTTTAAAAGAATACAATTTGTGTGTTGTTATTTCGGGTAAAGCTAGCTGGTGGCTGGAGCTGGGTGGCGGAATGCAACCCGCAGCTCCTACTACAAAACCATGTGATTTTGAAGGTCTTAGGGAAAATAAAATCATCCCTTCTTTCTTTCCCCTAGAAGACAGTATCTAGTTGGAGCCTGTATCTGTCACTATAGTCACCTTCATGGGTTATACATCACTGAACCTGTCATATCATCCACCCATCTATTCAAAAATAAATATTAAGCTGCAGTCATTTGTATTATGATTCATATTGCTCATAGACTCTATTCCTCCTAATATTTTATAAGGTGTCTGCTATTTTCAACATATGGACAAGAGCATAAATTTTTTTCTCTCATGCTATGTAAGAAAAAGTCATAATCAAAGGAAGATTTACTAGGGAAAAGAAACTGTAGCTCTTTTCTTTTTTCTACACTGAAGAAACTTGTCGATGCTGATAGCAGAAACAGACAGGGGATTGGTAGTCGTTCCCCAGCTTTGTGGGGCTGTCTGGCCTCTGGAATTGTGTTATTTGTCAGAGTACTCAACAGAGCCGGAGGAGGAAGAGACAACATGGGATGAAAATGTCGAGTTTCAGGCTGTGCAAAAGCGGACCATTCAAGATCAGCCCATTCATTTGTATGGTGAATGCTTCTGATTATTCGTGCCTGTGGAGCTGTACATCAATAATCAGAGCTAAAATTGAGACGACCAACTGTAAACAAAGTCTAACACTAGGGAACATGTCATACTCTTAGGGAGCCCCTCCACCTGCTTCACACACTGAGGAGGATCCATGGCTTGTTGGAGAGAAGCTGCACACATCACAGTGTGTGTGTGAGTGTGTGCATGCGTGTGTGCCTGTGTGCACCTCCTGGACTTCTCATCTGAGTTGTGTTAAGGAGTTGTCTTTCCAAGCTGGTTTGTTTGCCCCCACTGGTTCTGGGACTGAGCACAACGATATGACTGGATAACCAACTTTGCTCTTCTTTTGTAATCGTCCTTTATACTTTTCTGTGGTTCATATGCAGACCATATCAAATCCAAGGTCCCATTCATCAGTGAGATGTTCTGGATTTGATTTGATCAATGACAATTTGTTTTGGCTTTTCCCAAATCTTAAACAAGGAGAGGGGGCAGTTCTAAGGGCTTGCTGAACGTGATCAGTTTTAAATTACATACTAGATCAAAGGATGGAATCATTAATCTGGGCAGTTTGGGAAATCATAAAAGGCGAGGCAGCTTTTATTTGGAGGCCTTTTTTACTTAGGTAATTAGCAGTATATCAACAAGCCTGTGATCATTTAAGTATCAAACACAGCAATAATGTGTCACAATTCTAGTATCAAAAGTTAAATGTTCCTCAACAATTAAGATAAGTGATAGTAATTTTTTTTCCTGATGAGTTAAGCACTTAGATTATGATTGAATACTGGATTCCTCTAAATCAAATTCCGCGAGGGTCCCAGCTCTGTTCTCTAGGGAATAGCTCAAATATCATAGCAATTGAAGTGATGTTCTTAACCTTTAGTGAGGCAAACTGGTAGTGCTTGACTTTCTCAATACCCAATAACCCTGCACAAATAAATTCTCTCTCAGCTTGCACAGTTCCAGAGGCCCAGTACAGTGCTCTAAGACCTTATGATGACTGTATTTAGAAAGAAGGCTTTAGAGATGATTGAGTTCAGATTGGCTCATTAGTGTGGTCCCTAACCATATATGAAGGGCATCCTTGGAAGAAGAGGGGATGAGAACCTGTTAAGAGAGACATCAGGGATGTCCATAAGGGAAAGAGATGGCTGTTAGGACAGATGGCATGGTAGCCATCCACAAACCAATGAGAAAGGCCTCAGAAGAAACTGTACCTGTCAACATCTTGATCGGGGGACTCCCAGCCTCCAGAACTCTGAGAAAAACTTTTTTCTTTTGTGGTTTAAGTCAGCCTTGATATTTTATTATGGACACCCCAGAGAACTGATATAGCTTTATTTTTGGAAAGTCATAGCAATGATATCAGACTGCTTCTGACATTCATGTCTGCATCACAACAAATTTGTAGCCCTGTCTCCATGGTGACTCCATATATAGTAGAAGTGTCTTTGCTATGAGCATTTATCTCATGGCATTCACATTTTTTATTATCAATTATCCTTATACATTTCATTTAAGCTTATTAGGCTACTATATGATTTTGAAAATTGTATATGTAAGGAATTTATAGAACCTGCACATTTGAATCCAGAGTATAAAGAAGACATTTCACAATATATCTGATGAACCAAAGCTACTGGATTGGCTTGCTGTTGAGAAGCAGATCTTTGGATTGGTTTGAGAAGAGAAAAATTTAAGCTAGGTTTTATTCTGCATGCTAAAAAAAAAAAAAACCCTCCTTCTTGTTGAAACCAATGATCCTTCTACATGGGTACATGCTGTGAAGAAGTTGCTACCTGGTTTTCACACAGAGAAATTCTTTGTTGGGGTCCGGCCAAAGGATCAGGACTTTTGTAATGCTCATTGAGTGATTTGAAAGTGTGCACAGAGCTTACAACACTCTGTAGGCTTCAAACATGCATGGGAATTCTTTGATACTCCTTCTAATAAAAGGCAGATGTAATTGCCCTTGAATGTAGGGCAGCCTAATGACTCACTGCTATCCCATAGGAAGCAGTGGGAGTATCTCTTGAGACTTTCAAAGCAAGGGACCGAAAGGCAGGCACTGGGGAGTCCACTCTGCCTCTTCGCCTTCTGTGTAGCTCTCTCTCTCTCTTTCCTGAAGCCTCTGAGCAACTAAGAAAGAGAGCAGCTTACATTACAGCTGCCCATCTGGGTGGGATTGTGTCTTGAGGCAATGGGCGGATAGAAGACATTGTCCAAAGAGTGCCAGCTGCCCCACCCCAAGATGCTTTCCACTGCTCAGGCACTGCTTATTTCAGTGGATAAAGTTTCAGGATGACCACTGACTGCCACCCTAGACGGACGCTGAGAGAACATAGTCTAGAGGAGCCCTCCAAGGGCTCATTTGTGCTGGTGGTTGTACGAAATAACCAGGGTGGCTTATTGTACGGCAGCAGAAGACTTGAACCCAATGTAACTCTCACTGATATTTGCAAAGCTCATTCTTTGATGGAATTTAAGGTTCCCTGTGGCTTCCTCACTTGTTCTCTGGATTGCATCGCAGCGGAGGCACCTTCTCTTGGCTAGAGCAGGACCACCGAGTCTCCTGGGTTCACTCCTCCCATGGATTTCCGTTGTTAGGCTCTCTTTGTTTTTAACCTGTTGATGGCAGAAGAAATGATTGCCACCCCAACAGTGAAAAGTATGGACAAATCTAGTGAAAGAGGCTCTACTGAAGCGTTACATTGCATATGAAAACACAGGAGGAGAGACTCGTATTTTTGCTTCCTGATTACTCTGTACTTTACAGCCTTCTTTTCCAAACATTTTTTGGACTGATTTATACATCAAGACAGGCCCAAACAGATCTAAGGTTAGGTAGAGAAAACTGGGACATCACCTTTGTAATTTCCCTCCAAGCTGACAGCCCTGCCACAGGCAAACGCCGAGTATCAGCTCATCACCATTTCCACCGCAGCCAGAGAGACAGAGAAGCACAATCCTGGTCCACAGGCAGCCCCGAGAGTCCTGACTCAATCCTGTTAGCAGAAACTGGGCAGTCAGCCAAGCATCATAAACGCTTTACGTGGCCCTCTCTTGAAGGGTCAACTGGAAGACAGATGCACGAATGATATAACACTGGATGCATCTTGTCTTTCTCGAAAGCTGTTTCTATGCCAACTCCATTTATTTCCTTCTCATGTGGTCCTGTGCAATGACCTTCATTGATGTGCGAGGTTGGATACGGTAGGAGTTTGGGAGGTGTGGTTTCCTAAAGATGCTCTCTTTTGTTTTTCGTTGCTGCATCCTTTAAGATAGACATCCCTGGGAGTCTAAGGTCAGGGTCACTTATACTGTTTCTGGGTGTGAGCAGGCCTCCACACTGAAAAGCTCTCTGTAGTTTTCTCAAAGAATTGGAAATCACCAGGCTTGGAGACTGTTGATTCCCAGTCTCACCAGTCTTTGAAAGGGACTGAAATGGTTTTCTCTAAGTTGAGTGTGAAGCAGGGTATGCAGAGGGAATTTGAGATCAGTGGAGTCTGCAAACAATGGGGGGGGGGGTTAGAATATTTTCATAGTTTCTGAGCAGAAACGAATAGGACTTTATCCTGGTTTGTTTCTATTGTCAACTGGACACAAACTAGAGTCGCCTTGTGAGAGAGACCCTCAACTGAGGAGTGGCCTCCACTAGATTGGCCTGCGGCATGTCTCTAGGGAGTTTTCTTTTTTTCTTACATAAGAAAATGCCTCCAAAAGCAGTGGGACCAGGATCTAACCATAAGGCATGAATGGACTTTGTGAAGCCCATTCTCTATGGAGAGATACCTTGCTCAGTCTAGGCATGAGGTGTGTGTGTGGTGGGGGAGGGCAGAGAGAGCCTAGGTCATTCCTCAGCAAGGTGATGATGGGACAGACTTAGTTGACTTCCTAGGGGAGGGCTTATCCTCTCTGAGAAGCAGATCGGGGAAGGTGGGAGGGGGAAGAGGAGGGAGCGAGAACTGGGATTGTTATGTAAGAAAAAATAAACAAAAAGATTGGTTTGTAGATAAGTATGTAAGGCATTTTCTTTATTAGTGACTGTGTGGGAGAGTCCAGCCCATTGAGGGTGAGGTCACCTCTGAGGTGTGTAAGAAAACAGGTTGAGCAAGCCATGGGGATGGGGGTGAGCAAGCCAGCAAGCAGCATCCCTCTTGGTCACTGTATCAGCTCCTGCCTCCAGGTTCATGCCATTCTTGAATTTCTCAGCTGACTTCCCTCAGAGATGGACTCTCACCTGGAGGTATAAGATAAAATGAACCCTTTCATTCTCAAGTTGCTTTTGGTCATAATGTTTTGCCATAGCAACATAAAACCTAAAGAAGACACTGATTCACATGGGAGAGCCCAGCCCACTGGAAGTCTTAGCATCCCTAGGCAGGTGTGCTGTATAAGGAAAGTAGCTGAAGTGTCATGGTTAAAAAACTTGACTGAAAACTTCACTGGCTAGAGAGGGGCCTAAGAGATTCATAAAACAACCTTCTGTGTGTCTGGGAGGGTGTTTACAGAGACAATTAATTACCGGTGGTGGGGTGGGGAGACATACCATGACTATAGGTGGTCCTACCTGGTAGGTTGGGACCCAGATGAAATAAGGAAGGGCTACAAGAAGCCCACTAGTGCAGGGATGCTTGCTCTCTCCTTTCCTGCCCGCCGTGGGGAGAACAGTGTCCACCAGGCTCTCTCAGCCATGATGTTGTCCTAATACAGGTGACAGCAACGGGGCAAAACAACTCTAGATGAAGTTCTAACTGGAGCCCAAACGATCTTTCCTCATTTTGAAGCATTTTTTTAAAAAAGTATTTGTCACAGTGTCACAAACCCCAACACACCCAGAAAATGAAAGAGCAGTTGTGACTGAATTTGATTGTGTTGGTCTTTAGCCCTTGCAACTCGTTTTCATTGCAAAATAATTTGGAAAAGTTTGGAAATGTATACTAGAGATTAATGAGTGGATCTTTCGGGAATTCAGAAAACTGAATGATGGTATGTATGAAGACAGGAAAGGGTGTTCTTATAAGAGTCTAGATGGTAACAAGAACGCTCCTGGGGATCTGACTGCAGACCAATGCTACGGTCTGGCAAGGAATTTGTTTACATTTTGTTTGTGTCCTGAGACTTCAAGGGAATCTAGGTTTAAGGGTGATGGATGAGTTAATCTGGTGGAGGATTTTTCAAGACACTGAAGCATTCAGGCTGGGGCATGATTATTGCTAGCTATTTTGAGCCACAGTTACAGTGTAAGTCAGGAGCAAAAGGCAGATCAGAAAGACCCAAACAAGGGTGGTTTGGACAGAAAATCTTGGTAAAGTTGGCACTGAGAATGTGTGATTTCTGAAGAGATTAGTACCAGGTGCTCTGCATCTGGGCAAAAGGAACGATGCCCCAAGGGCATCCCATGAAGCAATAAAACCCTGCACATTATAAAGTTCCAGGCGAAGGGACTGTAAGCTCATTTATAAGACTTTTCCAAGAGAAGAGAAAGCATTTCCAGAGCATCCCATTCACACAGAGCCACCTAAGGTCATTTCCATAGGGTTCATCTCACAGTGTTCAGCTATGCATACATTTAGAGGCCACTGCAGTCAAGATCCAAGCTGGCAGCAAACCTTGATGTCACCACATCGTGCCAACTTTTATAGATATGCAGAATGCCAAAACTACAGGGTCATCAAAGCTAGATTTCAAAGGAAAACCTGGGATGTCAGGAAATGAACAGCCTGGGGTCATCTCTAGTTCTGAAAACCACAGACTGAACAGGTATATCTTTGGGAGTATGTATGTGTGTGTGAGCGTATGCACGAATGCATGTATACACACATATATACATATACACACATGTATATATATATACATGTACATACACGTATAATATATGTGTATATAATACAGGTATGTAAGAGCAGTCAATGCAAAAGGAGGCTATGAATTTGAAAGAAGGCAAGAAAGAGCATGTGGAAGGTTAGGAAGAAGGAAAGGAAAGATAAAAATGATACAATATCAAAAATAGAAGAAATAATAAAAATACTTCCAATGAAGACTTCATACCAGCTTCCATTTGAATTCTACATTGACTTTCAATCCTTGCCTTTAGTTGAAATTGTTTTTAAAATTCCCTCCAGACTCTGAATAACAGTGACAATTAATAATAATAATAGAAGTTCACATTTCCTGAGAACTTCATTCTTATGAATGTGTATTAATTAAAAAAATTAGAAGTAAGAAGAAAAAATAAAAGGGATGATACAGAAGAGATTAATTTTACTATTCTACCCTCAAAACAGAGAAACCAAAGGAGACCTTGGGTCCTTGAAACAGCCCCCAGCTGACTTTGAAAGGACCTCCCCCTAATGTGGGATTCCCCTCTGTATGCTGTGAATATGTTTTATTGCCATTAGTTAATAAAGAAGCTACTTTGGGCCTATTGCAGTGCAGAATGGAGCAAGGCAGGAATTCCAATCAGAGATAGAGGAGAAAAGAAGGCGGGGTTAGAGAGATGCCATGTAGCTGCTGAAGGAGACAGATGCCCAGGAGCTTTACTGGTAAACCTGGCGCCTTGTGGTAAAATACAAAATAATGGAAATGAGTTAATTTAAGATATAAGAGTTAGCTAGCAATATGCATAAGTGATTGGCCAAGCAGTGGAATATAGTTTCTGTGTGATTGTTTCGTGTGTGGGTGGCTAGGAACAAACAAGCAGTCTCTGCCTACATCCCTTTCCCACCCCCCACAATGCTGGGAGGGAACTGATATCTAGTTGATGGAAGAGGTAGGTCAACCTGCCCTGAAGGTCTCTGTTATGCTACAACAGGGAGTTGTCTCAGAGAACCAGCTGACTCAATTATTTGGAAAGGGACCAGAGAATCCCTTGACAAGCATGAATGCTTCCTTATTAGCCCAGCATCTTGCTGTTCTTACCCGGAACGCTGGTGCTATGTTATGGGAAATATGGAAGGATATGAGGTTTCACTGATAGTTCCCACTCATAAATGAGAGAAGATCTAGGTTTTGACCACACAAGTCTATTTGCCAGTGATGGCTCTGTTTCCTTCCCCATTGTTCCTGGGTATTCTCAGAAGATCCATCTGGGAGATTGTTGAAAATGCAGATTTGTGCTTCATCTAGAAGCCTATATTCTCTTTTTTTCCTTTTTTTAAAAAAAATTGTACGTATGGATCCCAGTTCACCATCCCTTCCCTCCTCTCACTCTCCCATGTTCTCCTCACTCTATCCCCATTTGTTCCTCAGAGTTGGAGGAGTCAACAAAGCCTGGGCCATCACCTTGAGGCAGGACCAAGACCCTCTCCACTGTATCTTTAGGACACTCTATTTTCACCAATAATTCCAACAGTAATTCCCTAGTAATTCCAATGTCCATAATCCATGTATCACACTCCTTGTCCAGTGCCCTTTCTATTTCAAGTGGACCCAGAATTTTTATCTCCAAATTACTCTTCAGTTTACAAGGTGCTTGCATAGTCTTATTTATCAAGTGAGAATCATGGTCTAAACTCTAAACTCTGCATGTTTCCATCTTTCTGCACTGACTGGTACCCATTCACTCAGAGGACGAGGATGAGAGCTCGTACAGCATGCAGACACCTTTTCCTGTCACCTTGGCTGGAGATATCTTGCATGCCCTTTATCTATGGGTAGTAAATGCAGAGGAAGCTGCAGGCACTGATCTCAGAACCAGAAGCTAAGAGTCCATGGAAATGCTGTCAACGTAGGTAGGAAGCTACCGAGGAGACTATGTGAGCTCACCTGGAGTAGTGACTCTCTGGAAACAGTATTGCTTAGGAGTCTAGAAACTTGGTTTCTGGTCCTGACTGATGCCCAGACTTGTTGGATGAATAAAATACATGCTCCTGTGATTTTATTCCTTAGTGACACAGAAGGACCGAACTAGATCGGTAATTTCATAATGTGGCCTTTAGAGTGTTGCGAATTAGCTCGATATGGGAAATAACCAGGCCAGCTTAAGAATAACAATTACATTTTTAATTGTTATAATGGGAAAACTCACACCACAAGAATGGGTAACTCGACTTCCTCTGTCCGGCGGGGATAGCCCAGTGAGAGAGCGCACACTTGGTCTCTGTCTGTTTTTCTTCCTGGGCTTCAGGTAGCCACACCTTAACTGGGTGTGATTGGTTAACAGAGTTTCCCCGTCATTGGAGCCCAGTGGTTTAGAAGGGAAACTCTGGGTAAAATGATAAAGAAAAGTAGGAAGTGGGTAGAGGGATCTTCATATCCTCACTTTGTTTTGGCTGTGGTATCTTAGAATTTGTTTGTTTTGTTTATTTGGGCTTGGTGTGAGCTCTCTAGAAACATAGGCATTTGAATTGAACATTGTTTGCAATGGGTCCCATGCTCTTTGGATTCCCTTCCATGTAAAATGTAGGTCCCTATGGTTGCTCATTGTAGATTCTTTTTGAATTAACCACACAGTTTTCCATGTACATTTAATATTTTATTTAATATCTATACAAAGTGTTTGGATCAAATCCACACCACATTCACTCTCTTCCAATCCCTCCCCTATTCCCCCATCACTTTACTTTTCCCTCCAAATTTATTTCCCTGTGTTTTTTCTCTGTCCCTGTTTCTTTTTCTTTAATATCCACTGAGTCTATTTAGTGCTATCTTCTACCAGTGTATGAGCAACTTTTCAGGTCCTACATCCCTGAAGAACACTGACACCCCTCCCCTAGCCACCATCAATTATCAATAACTCCTCAGATAGGAGTGGGACTTCATGAGTCTCTCTATATCTATTACACAGATTTTAGCTGGCTCGATCTTGTACAAGTCTTATGCATGTAATCCAAGCCACTCTGAATTCATGTGTGCAATGGCATTGTCATGCCCAGTAAATTCAGTTTTGCTCATATCTAATGTCTCTGGCTTTTACCATCTTTTTGCCCCTCCCTGGTGCCCCTGAGCCTTGGAGGGAGGGGTCGTGGTACAGATTCCCATTTAGCGCTGAGCATCCCAAAGTTTCTTATTCTCTGTACCTTGATTGGTTGTTGGTTTCTGTATTAATTTTTATTTACTGCAAAGGAAGCTTCACTGATGAAGTTCAAGAGGCGCTCTCATCTGTGGGTAGAAAGGTAAGAACTTAGGGTGCAGTTTGTTATTATGTCCATTTAGCATAACAATAGTACTTGGTTCTCCCCTGGAACCTGGTACCTAGTCAGCTATGGGATTTACCAGGCATGATGCCATGTTGATCTTAGTCATAGCAACAGGAGAATGAAGGCCAAGGAGATGAGGCTAAGAGAAGTGTCTTGCCTATCCAACCCTGTGCTCTTGCAGAGTTTGTTCTGAGCAATGTGCCCAGGATAGGTCAGCTTCTATTGTCTATTCCAGGGAAACACTTTCTTTTGGGATTTAGTCTCTTTCTGTGTCATGAAGTTGCTTGACTAGATTGTCTCTCATGTGTATATTCTGGCAATCTGAGTTCCATTTCTTACGCTATTGAAACTATTGAAACGAGCAGTTTTTGGTATGATTAAAGGTTGTTCTATGGGAAAGACAAACAAAAACTAGCCAGAGAAATGGGGCTAAAGGTTTTCTTATCTCAATGATGTTGACCATGTTTCAAATTTTTAAATGTAACCTATGTATCAGTCGCAACCTCAATGGTAAAACCATGAGACCTAAATCAGTTGGTTAATTAGCATGGATTTTAGAGTTTTTGCTCTAAATAATCTACCTATACAATTTTCAAATAAGAACGTGTCCAAGTTTGACAGAGTATGAGTTTTAAGAGTGATTATTTGATACTTAGTTTTGGATAGAATGAATTTTCTGTCCTACAACTTTGTGTCATGGAGTTTTGAAAGTCCAAATACAGGATGGTAAGTTGGCTCAGTAGGTAAAGGTACTTGCCACCATGCTGAATGATCTGAGTTTGATTTTCAGGACCCAGAGAGCGGAACAATGTAGAAAGCATTTATGCATTTGTGCATCAACTGACCCAAGTTAAAACAGGAGTGATGGACTGGGAGATAGGCCAGTGGAAGCATGTGCAGAGCAGACCCAGAACCCTGGTTTTGATCCTTGGCAGAACAATCACGAGCAGAACAGATCGAAGAGACTCACAATGCACACTGGCTGGCAAATCAGAGTCTCTCAGCAGCTCTGTATGTGTGGGGAGAAACTTGATTTCCCCTCTGGGACGGATGCCCACTTCAGCTGCAGAATGAAGTCAGGTTGACCACGGAGGCCTCCTGGGGAACATTTCTTTTTTCCTGTCGGCTCAACAAACAGCTTGTTTTGTCCCTTTACTTGCTCACTTACTCCTTTCTTCCCCCTTGAGTTCCACCATCCTTTGGGTTTCTCAAAGAAGTGTTTTTAACCTTGAAATGCTCTCAGCCTCTCTGTGTCAAGTGTCCTCGTGGTGAGGCAGTCAACATGATGGCGGAGTCGGAGACATCTGGTTTTGGTCCTAGGCTTCACCTCCTAGGAGTTTTGTGAACTCTGCCTCTCCATGCCTCAACTGCAAGTTGGATCATTGCAAAGATTAAAAAAACTGGCTCATGGAAAGGACTTGACAGATAATAATAGCTCTTCATCCAGCTGCCAGTCTATCTGTTTCTCCATCTATTTATACACTGACTTACCCACCTACTTATTTTACCCTCTTCATCCAGCTGCCGGTCTATCTGTTTCTCCATCTATTTATCCACTGACTTACCCATCTACTTATTTTACCCTTTCTCTTTGTGCATCTGCATTCATAAACTACATCACATCAAAAGAGAGAAGGGGGCAGTGAGGGAGAGCATCTGATTCTTTTCAAGCAATTGACTTATTTTCCTTGCTTATGAAGTAGTTCAGGTAACAAACAAGGCAGATGACTGTGTGACCACCAGCAACGCAGGATTCAGGTGACGCGGATTCCCCCCAAGCCTTGGCTTTTCTTCTCCCCTGATGTCCTTTTTGTCCTCTTCCGGAGACAGCAGCAGCTTGATTGAGAGCTGCTCCTGGTCTTGACTGTTACATTTACATCCACCGATAATTCCCAGGACAAACGGGAATAAGAGGTGAAAATGTATTTCTTTATGCAATCTTCTCTCAGTGGCAGATTTTGTTTAGATATATTTGTTACTTTTACTATGTTCAAGTCAACGTCTGTGTAGTATTATCTGTGTCCTTGCTCCGGCCTTTTCTCTTCTGCTCTGTGTCGCTCCCCCTTCTCTTCTCTTGAGCTTTGCCCTCCACATGTTTAGTTGGAGGCTCCAGGTGAGCCTGGTAGATCACACTGGATAGTTAGGTCTGTGACAACATTGGTAGGTAACTGTTTAATTTATTTCTTCCCTAGGCCTACTCTTGTCTGTAGACAGAAAGGCAGGGTGAGATGTTCTCTGAGGTCCCCTTCTCCTTTTTTTGATATTTATTGAGCTCTATATTTTTCTCTGTTCCCCTCTCTGCCTCTCTCCTCCCTGCCTCTGCCCTTCCTCCTTCAGCCCTCCCCCAAGGTCCCTATGCTCCCAATTTACTCAGGAGATCTTGTCTTTTTCTACTTTCTACTTCCCATGTAGATTAGATCTATGTAAGTCTCTCTTAGTGTCCTCATTGTTGTCTAAGTTCTCTGGGATTGTGGTTTGTAGGCTAGCCTTCTTTGATTTATATTTAAAAACCACCTATGAGTGGGTACATGTGATAAGTGTCCATCTGTGTCTGGGTTACCTCACTCAAAATAATGTTTTCTAGCTCCATCTATTTTCCTGAAAAATTTAAGATGTCGTTATTTTTTTCTGCTGTGTAGTACTCAATTGTATACATGTACCACATTTTCCTTATCCATTCTTCATTCCGTTAAGGGGCATTTAGGTTGTTTCCAGGTTCTGGCTATGACAAACAAAGCTGCTATGAACATAGTTGAGCACATGTCCTTGTGGTACGATTGAGCACCCTTTGGTTATATACCCAAAAATGGTATTACTGGGTCTTGAGGAAGGTTGTTTCCTAATTTCCTGAGAAATCACCACATTGACATCCAAAGGAGTTGCACCAGCTTTTATTCCCACCAGCAATGCAGAAGTGTTCCCTTTATCCCACATACTCTACAGCATAAGTTGTCATCAGGGTTTTTGATGTTGGCCATTCTTACAGGTATAAGATGGAATCTCAGAGTTGTTTTGATTTGCATTTCTCTGATGACTAAAAATGTTGAACATTTCCTTAAGTATCTTTCAGGCATTTTAGATTCCTTTGTTGAGATTTCTCTGTTTAGGTCTGTACTCCATTTTTTTTATTGGATTATTTGTTCTTTTGGTGTCCATTTTCTCGAGTTCTTTGTATATTTTGGAGATCAAACCTCTGTCTGATGTGGAGTTAGTGAAGAGCTTTTCCCATTCTGCTGTTGTTTTGTCTTGTTGAGTGTGTCCTTTGCTTTACAGAAGCTTTTCAGTTTCAGGGGGTCCCATTTATTAATTGTTTCTCTCAGTTTCTGTGCTGCTGGGGTTATATTTAGGAAGTGGTTCCCTGTGCCAATGTATTCGAGTGTACTTCCCACTTTCTCTTCTATGATGTTCAGTGTGGCTGGGTTTATGTTGGGGGTCTTTGATCCATTTGGACTTGAGTTTTGTGTATGGTGACAGATATGGTTCTATTTTCATTCTTCTACATGTTGATATCCAGTTATGCCAGCACCACTTGTTAAATATGCTTTCTTTTTTCCATTTGCTATTTTTTGGTTGTCAAAAATCAGGTGTTCGAAGATGTGTGGATTGATTCCACACATTGATTCTATTCAGTTCCATTGGTCCTCCTGTCTGTTCTTATGCCAGTACCAGGCTGTTTTCAGTACTGTAGCTCTGTAGTAGAGTTTGAAGTCAGGGCTTGTGATTCCTCCAGAAGTTCTTTTATTGGACAGGATTGTTTTGGCTATCCTGGGTTGTTTGCTTTTCCAAATGAAGTTGAGTACCATTCTTTCGAGGTCTTTGAAGAATTTTTCTGGGATTTAGCTGGGCATTGCATTGAATCTGCAGACTGCTTTTGGTAATATTGCCATTTTTACTATGATAATTCTGCCTACCCAAGAGCATGGGAGATCTTTTCACTTTCTGGTGTCTTCTTCAATTTCTTTTTTTCAAAGATTTAAAGGTCTTGTCATACAAGTCTTCCACATGTTTGGTTAGAGTTACTCTGAGATATTTTGTGCTATTTATGGTGCTATTCTCTGATTTCTTCCCCAGCCTTTTTAACATCTGTCTACAGGCCCCTCCTCCTTTTGAGTAAAATGTAGGCTCCAGACAGGCCTCCATTCTCCAAGTCAGGTCATATCATTATAGTAGCAGCCAACTGCAGAAAATCTGCAGTGGACCACTGGTCTCCAAGGGTCCCACCTGACCTGGCTCAGCTATACGATGTCCTTCTTTGGATGCCCTCCGAAGGAGTGAAGCAATTCCACTGTTCTCTCTGAGAATTCCCAGGACTTGTCTTTCTTCCCTGAGAATGAATCCCCGAATCAGGGAACTGGATCCTCTCCAAACCTCAAAGCAGTCCTACTCAACCATAGTCTTTGAACTCAGCTTTTCCTTCTTGCCGCCCTTTTCCCTAGTGTCTAGTTACCAAGGCAAGAGGATGGTCTCTTTTGGGATAGGCGTGTGTTTGAGAAGAGGAGTTTGGTGGGAGTGAGCATGGGACGGAACCAACTGCAGATACTTGCTGGTTTGTTGTGTCGAGGATAAGGAAAATGCTCTAAGATAGCAGAGGCAGTGATGAGACAGAAGTTAGAAGGATGCAGCTTTAGGTTGATGTAAGCTCTTGTTGACAATTGTAGCCATCTTGTGAGGAAGCTTTTCAGAAAAGAGCTAGAACATAGAGAAATTAAATAGATCATTGCTCATATGATATAGTCAGGCTCTGGATGGACCCTGAGAGGAGACCTAATGTGAATAAAATGTTTTTGTTGCTGGGAAATCACATCCTGATAAACACCACATTCTGCTTCACAAAAACCCTTGCTGTCTTCAGAAATGTAAGCTGCTGATAGTACAGCATTTTGGAGAGCAGAGATGGGCAACATATCCTTAGTGCAAAGGAAGAAAAGTATTTTAAGGATGGCATGGGGCCTTGTTTTTTAGAGTAGGCCTTGGAGGCAGAGGGAAGTAAAGGTGTGAGGTGGGAGGAATAGGGAAGAGGTGGACACAGGGCACCAGAGGGAACTGTTTGGGAACCCAGAAGACAGCAGCTCAGGGACACATGGCTCTTTCAGAGCTGCTTGGGCAAGGTGGGATGAATTCCAGCAGCACATTGCAGGGCACATTGACCCAAAGGGAACATCCTATTGTTTTCCCTAAAGAGACATCCCTTTAGCTTCCCTGTTTCCAATGGTTACAGACTTTCACGTTTCCTCTGGTCTTCGTCCTCCATTTCTACATCTATTGAAGTATACTCGTGCCCAAATCAACCTCAAGATGAGTGTAAGGATGCCACACCCCCTGCTCTGCTGGGAGAGGAATAGTTGCTTCTGACTGAGTGGTTTAGTGAGCAAGCTCTTATAGCACCTCTTCTTACTAAGAGCTGGATAAGATGCTGATGAGGAATGGAAGCGGGGGCTGAACAAACATCTTCTATCTTTGACTCATGGTGGTACTGCCCTCACAACTCGAATTGGAACTCAGAAGGCCAATGCTCTTCACTGATTTCCACTGGAGGCCTTATCTACCCTCAGTCATTTCTGTGAGAGTTCGGCCATGACTCTGGTATGGATGAGGAAAACATGTGACTCAGGAATTTAGACCCTAGTCCCTACATTTGCCCTCCCAAGTTTTTCCCCTCCTCTCTAGTCTTAAAAGCTACACCTGAATCCTTTCCCATCTCTGGTAAAGTCAGTTACTATCCAACTGGAAAAGAGGTGTTCTCATTCAAACATATGGACCATTTTACAGGACATAGAGTAGTGGCTGGTTTATATGAAATGACCTCCTGTATATGTGTTATTCTTATTGGTTTATGAATAAAGCTGTTTTGGTCTATGACAGTGCAGAATATAGCCAGGATGAAAGAGATAGAGAGAGAGAGTGGAGAGAGTGGAGGTAGAGTCAAGGAAATGCCACATAGTTGCTGAAGGATAAAGATGCTGGAAAGCCTTTCCAGTAGGCCACAGTCTAATGGCAATACATAGATTAATAAATAGAAAGGGGTTAATTTAAGATGAAAGAGCTAGCTAGAAAGATACCCAAGCTATTGGCCAAACAGTGTTGTAACTAATATAGTTTCTGTGTGATTTTTTGGGTCTGGGTGGCTTGGAAATGAACGAGGAGTCTCTGCTTACAGTTGGTAGGTAGAAAGTGATCTTCCATGTCCTACAAATGTCAAGGAGGAAGGTGCAGTCTGGCCTGGTAAGTGAAGTGCAAAGTAGCAGCGAGGGGAGATTAATAGAAGTTCCATTCACAGCATACACATTGCCTGGCTTAAAATTGCTTGTAACTTTGGCTCTAAGGGTCTAATTCTCTCTTCTGGCTTTGGAGGGCACTTGCCTATTGGTGGCTTTAGGAGACATTCATCCACCCACTCACCTCTACATACAAATGAGTAAAATAAATTTTTAAACATACAAGATGGAGAGAAGGACACATTTTCTCTCTAGGCACTGGCACACTTGGGAGTCTCTTCTCCATTTCTGCTTTCCCTGTTCTCTGGGGCTTCCTTTACACTACTTGTGTGCACATATCTTCCTTATCTTCTGAACAGATGGAGAACAGAGATGTGCAGAGGGAGACCCCAGTTTTTGGGGGTCATAATGAGCACAGACATGGAACTTGGCTTTTGTTCAACCTGCTTCTATGCCTTGACTGTTTTGATGACTGGTTGGTGGCATGTGACAGCATAGGCCTGGCGTTCATCTCACTATTTCTCTATAGCAACACCGCCAAAGCTACTTACATAACTCTTGAAAATACCTTAATCTTTCTGATTCCCTTTCTTCATCCATCAGGTAGAAAAAATTTGTCTTTTTTTTCAATATCGAGAGGAACAAGATAATGATTACAGCAACAACAGTAGTCACAGGTATTTATCGAGAAGTTACTACATGCCAGGCAGCTAACCAGGGGGAGCAGGATGGGACTAGAGTTCTGTTAAGGACCAATTCCCAAAGGATTGCCATTATGTTGTCTTTATGGCTACTTCTTGGAAGACTTTTGTCCTAGTTCAATTTCTATTATTCTGATAATAGAAATTATCCTGACAAAAAACAGTGTAGGGGATAAGGAGGCTTATTTTAGCTTACAGTTTCATGATCTAGTCTGTCATTGTGGGAAAGGCAAGGCAGGAACTTCAAATAGTCACACATCCATATTCAAGAGAAGGGAGAAATGAATGCGTGTGCACTGGCTTAGCTCGATTTCTCCACTCATATAGTTCAGAAATTCTTGCCTACTGCATGGTACCACCCAGAGTGGACTGGGTCTTCTCATCCCAATTAACTTAACAATCCTTCAAAGGCATGTCCACAAGTAAACCCAGTGTAGACAATCCCACATTGAGACTCTTTCCAGGTGATTCTAGGTTGTGTTGAGTTGATGATTAAAACAATCAAAACCCTATTTGCAAGGTCTTCTTTGTTAACTTAATTTGCATCATGTCTTGTGAGAAAAACTCTGCACCCAGGGATGTTTGTTAGAAATAACCAAAGGAAATTGATTGACTCTGTGGTTGTCTGGGACAGTGGATAGTTTAGGGAAGGGCAACTATTAGGTTTATAAAAAAGAAAAGAAAGACAGCTTAAAAGAGACAACTAAAGAATGGGACATTTACTGGGACTTTGAAAAACGTTGACAGGTTGCTGGGGATCCAGAAAGCCATATAATGCAAGAATATGTGTGTCTGCTCAAGACTGACCTAGGTCCTGAGCATCAATACAAGTGGGAAGTGAAGGGTGGTACTGAGCTGCGAACATCTGTCTCTAAACATGAGACGTATTTCCTACACAACTGAGTGAATTTGTAGTGCCCTAGGTGGGAGGGAAATGGGCAGGACCCTCTGCTTCATTTTTTCTTCTGCCTTCAGGTTGTGAAGCGGCAGTGGCCAGTGACCATGATGATAATGACTAGAAAAAAAAGAAGAATGAAAAGAGGGAGAGGAAGAAGAGGAAGAGGAAGAAGGGAGGAGTAGGAACCATAGAGGAGGAGAGGAGGAGAGGAGGAGGAGGAGGAGGAGGAGGAGGAGGAGGAAAAGAAACCTTCCTGGGAACAGAAAAGGAATGTCTCCAGACATTTAGTCCTTTGATGCTCTTATCTTAAACTGTCTACATCTGGAAGTATCAAATGAATGTCTATTTTTTAGAAGTTACAGTCTATGGAATTTTGTCATGGAAGTATGAACAGGCTAAGACAGTGTATCTAAACTAAATGAGATTCTAATGCACTATGATAGATTTTTTTTTAAGCAGCTGAATCTCGAAGATGTTTTTCAAAGCAAAGGAAGCCAGTCATGAAGAACCCCATAGATACAGCTCTATCTCTCAAGATTTAATTTTTATTTTTTATTTGTATGTGTCTCTGTAAGTATATGAACATATGTGTTTTCATGTGCTGATGGATACCAGAAAGGGGGTGTCATATTCCCTGGAGATGGAGCTAAAGGTGATTGTAAGCTGCCTAATGGGGGGTTCTGGAAATTGAACTTGGGTTCTTAGCAAGAGTAGTAGCTACTCTTAACTGCTAAGCCAGCCCTCCAAGATTTATCTAATTTATTTCTTTTAAATTATGTGTGTATGTGTGTGTCTGTGTGCAAGTATTTGCACATCAGTGCAGGCTTCCTCAGAGGCCAGAAGAGGACATTGGATGTCACAGGGCCAGTTACAGGTGCTTGTGAGCATCTGATGTGGGTGCTGGGTATAGAGATCTGGTCTTCTGGACAATCAGAAAGCCCTCTTCACTGCTGAGCCATCTTGCCATTCTCCTTGGAACAATGAAAGGATGCTGGAGTTAGGTTGAAAGGATGCTAGCATAATATTATGAGTCAATTAAAAAAAACATACTGATTTTTATCATTTATAAGGGAAAATTTAATCATGTAAAGACTAGATCTCATTTTTAAAATGCTGAGCACATTAGGTATATTGTGAGGATAAGCACTTGTAGCTAATAAAGTACAAAGGCACTGGACACAGGACCAAGTGCTCACGCATCATTCCATGACTGCCAGTTTCAGTCAAGCACAGATAACATGATTGAGGGCAAACCACCAAGTACACTGCTCAGTGCTGGCAAGTGGCAGGGTGTGGAAAAGGTCCAGGCATGTGGTACAGGACACTGTACTGTCCTTTGCCACCATGGAGATGCTTATGCTCCCACACCTAGGCTTGGACAATCCGAAAACACTTTTTCCTGGTTTGCCAATGAGGTAAAATTTTCTCTCTCATGTCTAAAAAAAAAAAAAAAAAAAAAAAAAAAAAAATCACTGGCTTTTTTTTTTTTTTTTAATGCTGTCTTCTGTGTTCCTGGCCCAGCCTTAAACTTGATGTGTAGCTCCAAAAGACCTTGAATTTCTGACCCTTCAGTCTCCAACTTCTGAGCTTAGGGATATTAGTCATGTGCAAACCTCACATATACTTGTTCTCTCTCTCTCTCTCTCTCTCTCTCTCTCTCTCTCTCTCTCTCCTTTCCCAGAAGTTTCCTTAAACACCCAGGCTTCCTCTGGGCTGTTAGTCACGCAGCCTGAGCCTGGCTACTGCCATGTTAGGCTATCCCTGAGGCGTGGGGAGTTTCATGTGACCCTGCACCGAGCAGACACAGGCCTATAGCACGGACTTAGAGTGTGACTCATTGCAGACAACATGACTTTCCCAGTTCAAAAAGAAAGCCAGAGTTGACTGTTCAGCCACGAAGCCCCAAGCCTGTGTTATTCTGCTTTTCACTTACTCTTTTTGCCATCTCCTTTGTGTTGTGCTGACCTTTTGAATTTGTAAGCTGTCTATTGGCTTGAGTTGCAGGACAGATGCATTTATTTGAATAAATGCATCTGTCACTCAGTGGATAAACGGATACACATCACACAAACACTGTCATCATGCACAATGAGACATGGTGCAAGGAGCATGATGGGAAAATTTGGGGAATACTAACCCTGAGACACTTAGCTCTGAGTTTACCTGAGTAATGACTGGTCACGGCGCTACACGCATCTTCCTCAATCTGCAGGAGACCCCAACAGAAAAGGGCGCATTCATCTCTGCTCACACTCAACGCCTGGCCTGCGCCAGCATTTTCTGACGTCATTTTTCTGCACATGTGCTTCCAAGAATTATTTCTTGGTGTCAGAATGAGCTCACATTCTTGGCATGACCCTGACTACAGCCATCATTTCTGGTACCCATGCCCTCTGTTTTTTTTTTTTTTTTTTTTTTTGTACACGTGGCTTTTTGCAATTGTTTCTTGCCTGAAGATCCACCTCAGGTATGAGCAGGTCCCAGGGTGGCCTGCCAGGTAAAGACAGACTGCATCATTTTTTATGGTGTGCTTTTTTGAGGAGGAGTTCATTCTTTTTGCTTAGCTGGGCTGGTCTGAAAACACAACTGCGGAGAGACAGACACTCTTGCAACTAGCGGTGCAGGTCAGTGACTGACCACTTGCTTAATATGCACACGCCTCTGTGTGTGTGTGTGCATGTGTATGGATGTGTGTATTTCTCTGTGTGTATGTATGTGGTGTATGTATGTGTATTTGTGTATGTATTTACCTGTGTGCATATATATATATGTGTGTGTGTGTGTGTGTGTGTGTGTGTGCATGTGTATGGCTGTGTGTATTTCTCTGTGTGTCTCTGTGTGTGAGAGTGTGTGTATACATGTGTATGCATGTATATGTATATTGGTGTATGTATTTACATGTGTGTGCATGTATATATATATATATATATGGGTACGTATATGTGTATTTGTGTGTATCTATATGTGCATGTGTGTGTGTGAGAGAGAGAGACAGAGAGAGAGACTCTTCAAAAGAGAAGGAAAAAAGCCTGTTTGCCTTGGATGGCCCCACATGTTAAAGTCCCAGCTGTGTCTGGAGGAGCCGGATGCAGAAAGGTGATGGGAACTGGTTGTCACAGGAAGCAGATCCCTGGAGGAAGGGAGATCCCCACTTCCTGCTATCCCTAGTTTAGTCTGGTTTGCAAAAGCCCAACATAAGCTGTGAAATGTTCTTAAATGCATGTGAGTCCCTTTCCAGAGCAAGGCACCTCTGGTACATGCCAGAATTAGAGCTAAGTGGATCTTGGATTTGGTTGGGTTTCTGTGCAACTTCCTGATACTTAAAGGTTTTAAGAAATCTTCTAAAAGAACACTGAACAAAAACAAGTGTCAGTTCTGCTCTCAGCTGGAATCCCTGACGTTCTTCATCAATATCCTTTGTCCAGCCTGACCTCTTCATTAGTGGGGCCAGAGGAAGTGGACAAGAGCCGTTGAGCACTGTGTGTCCCAGAAAGGGACTATGTGTCTGGCATCGTTTCGGGATGTATTCTCCCAGTTTCACTGCCTCCTGCTGTGTGACAGGACATGTTACCCTTTAGGCTTCATCATCGGCACTTATGAAAAAATACCGCTCATTGTCTTCATTAGCCTCTTACAAAAATCAAATAAAGTTGAGAAGAACCTCTAGCACACTCTTCTTGTTACTCAGGTAACGCATGTCTTAGGGTCACTGAGAACCAGGTGCCATCTTAGGTGCTGGGAATGAAGAGTGAACATTAATTTTTGGTCCTCAAATTTAAATCTAAGTTAGATGATGCATGGAGCTTCCACACACTGTCTGTCCTTTTGTGCCTTCCCCCGGTGTTTCTAATGATGGTAGGGGATACATGCTGTGTGCTTGGTACCGCTCTAAGCTAAGCACACGGCGATGGTTAGGACGAAGAAGCAGGTCCTACAAGGTGTCCCAGAAGCCTTGGCTTTGGGTCCCACCACTCTTCAGATGTGTTCTCTAGAGACATTTCCTTACTCTGTGATGACATCCAGGGCAGAGCCCATAACTTTTCTAGTCAACTCTTACCGGACTGGAAAGATGAGTCAATGACTCAATGATTTAAGAGCTCTGGTTGCTCTTCCAGAAGACTCGGGTTGGATTCCCAGTTGGCACTGTAGGGAGTGGAGACGGGGTTACTGAATCTTCCTTGCTCTCATAGTGTGGGATTCTGCAGTGCGACAGCTGTTTTGGGTTTACCCACACTCACGGAACCCCTTGGCTACACTCTATCAGGAAGCCCAAGAAACTCATTGCTCTCGCCAGTTTGGGCTTTGGTGCGATTCTGCTTTAGCCTGTCATTGGCGTCTGTCTGGGCAAAGCAACTATTTGTTCATATCTTCTCAGGGAAAGTTAATTTAACACAATCTTACAGTTTTTAATTTGAAGATTTGTTTTATTTATTTTCAATTGTGTGTGTGTTTGCATGTGCATGTGAACACGTGTGCACGGGTGCAAGTGTTTAAGGAGGTTGGGAGAGGTATTAGATCCCCTGCAGCCCGAGTAATGGGTGCTTGTGAGTCTCCTGATGGAGGTTCTGGGAACTGAACTTGAGTCTTCTGTGAGAACAGTCAGTTCTCTTAACTGCTTAGCCATCTTTCTAGCCCCACCTTATAGGGTTTTTATGAGGCTTAAGTAGGCCAACATCTAAGAAGTGCTTAGAGCAATTCCTGGTACATTGTAGGCATTATCCAAATATTCGTTAAATAAATACCAGGCAAAAAGTTTGAAAATTAAATAATAAATATGAGCTAATAACAGCATTAATCTTGACTGTCATGAGTTGTGGGTTCTTTCCTCCCAACCATCTCTGGATGATGTCTAAGATGTCCTGATCATAGCTTTATCCTCCTTAGCATAGCTGGTGTTATAGGGAGGACCCAGAGGTTGTACTACATACCTGGCAGATACCCAGCCCTATTCCTGTCTTATTCCAAATACCAGGAATGATGAAAACTCTGAGTTCAGGGAGGGTGACTCAGGGGTGACCCACCACGAGCATTCCCAGATACAGCTTCTCAGAATGAGTTTCTGGAAGAGCAAAAGCAGTGGTGGGCACAGGGGGTTTGTTCTGTACAGCTCTGTCAGACCTGCAGCCCAGCCTGCTCAGGAGTGAGTGGGAGAGCTTGGTGGGTGATGGGACACTGCTGAGTATCTTGGCACAATTAACGATCCTTTCCTTGACATGCCTGCCTCTTGACATGCTTGCGGGTGGCTAAAACGAAAACACAGAGAAATTAGGCAACGGAGCCAGTCACGTAGCATAGATGAGAAAGAGCTGGGTCAGTTCTCTGCCCTCTGTGTTTAATCCGATGAGATTCATGGTTGTGCTGCTATCCCAGCATGGACTTTGTTTAGTCACAGAAGCTGTTAACATAATTCCAGAGATGTGCGGCCAGGGACTCTTGGGTCATCTGGTGAAAATGACGTCATCAGGAAATGAAAGTACTCCAATACGGAAAGCTCTAGAGAAAGTGTGTGCCGGGATGAGTCAGGGGGGAAAGAGAGAAAGAAAACAACACACTACATCAAAACATGAGACCAAAGACAAGCTGTGCATGTAGGCTCAAGGGAAACGGCTGTATTTGGGGGTCACATGGATATAGGACAAAGGTATTGCCCTTTCACCGACATATTCTTTCTGGAAAATTCTAAGGAAGCACAGCTTCTAATGTTGAGAATACCACGAACTTCAGAAAAAAACAATTTATAATGGGATGTTATTCTTACATTTGAGTACTTGGTCATCTAGATATGTATTTTTAAGACTTATACAAACCCCAGAGAAACTGGATAAATACCAAACTTTCATTTTCTATTATCTCTGAATTACATTTTAGTTTCCTTTTAGTGAGACAAAGGAGAGCAGTAGGAAGCATGCTTTGGAGTTCTGCAGACCTGTGTTCAAACCCTGAATCTACAGGGAGAGATGGTTCAGTTGAGAAAGTGCCTGGCACTCAAGCATGGGGACTTGAGTTCGAGTCTCAACATTCATGTAAAATCCTGGACACCACGGCACACATCTAGAATTTCAGACCTGGGGCGGCTGAGACCAGAAAATGTCTCTGGACCTCACTCACTGGCTAGCCAATCTAGCTAAATCAATTAGGTCAAGGTTAATTGAAAGAAATTAAAGAATTTCTTTAATTAAATTAAAGAATAAAGTGGAGAACAGCTGAGGAAGATGCATAAGCACACATGTGTGTTCACAGACCCATACAGAAAAGTACACACACACACACACATTCTCTCTCTCTCTCTCTCTCTCTCTCTCTCTCTCTCTCTCTCTCTCTCTCCTGGTGTTATCACTACTGGCATGACTTGGGGAAAATTGCTTAGTCTTTGGCCTTTTAATTTCTTTTTTTTTAATGAAATGGTTGTAATATTTCACAGGTTTGATGTGAGTTTGGTAAAAAGTAGACACCTAGGTAAATAACTTTTTTTTTAAAGACATGGTATTACCATGTAGCTTTAGCTAGCCCAGAACACACTGTATAGATCAGGCTGGCCTCAAACGAGGTGCACCTGCCTCTGCTTTCTGAGGGCAAGGAATAGTCTCTGGCTGTACCACCCTGCACGTGCCTGATCTTGTCTGAGTGCTAGGGATTAATCCCGCTGCGTTTTGGCTGTAGCATATCTCACACTTATTTAAAATGCCAATTTAAAGCAATTTTATTGAAAGAGTTGAGAAACAGACCTGGAAATATACAATTAATTGATTGTTTTTAAAAGATTTATTTACTTATACTTTTTAGTTACGTGTATTTTTGTATGTCTGTGTGTTGATGCCCACACAGCCCCGAAGAAGGTGTCAGAGTCTTCCAAGTGGGAGTCACAGATGGCTGGGAGCTGCCTGACTTGAGTGCTGGAAACCAAACTCAGGTCCTGAAACCACCATTCTCAAGAATTCATCTCAAGTTTTCTACAGTCTTTGTAGTTGTTTTATAAATTTAAACAACGATATATTTCCAGCTAATTTCATTTTAAGAGGGGAAGTATGAGTCATGGTGTGTATGTGTATGTATGTGTTTGTGTGCTGCACATGTGTGTGTAAGCGTGCTCACCACTGTGAGTATATAGCTAGGCCAGCGGCTGACATCCAGCTGTCTTCTTCCGTCACTCCCCACATTACCTTCTGAGACAGGATAGGAGCTTGCAAGCCCTAATCTTGAGTTCTGTTCCCAGGTTAGGGCAGGTTAGAAAGGAAGAGCAGCAATGGAAAGTCTGGAGAAAGACCATCTGAACACCAGGAAACAACCAGAAGCCTTTGGTAATGGGGGGTGGGGTGGGCACCCAACCATGACAGCAAACCACAAAAATTGAGCAATCATCTCTGCTCGAAGACAGTGCTCAGTTGAATTGTTTCCTCGAAAGACCCCTGCAGAGTTTGGGAGCTTCAGAGGTCACAGGGTCACCAACGGGCAGTCTGTGGGTTCATGGGTCTTTCTTAGAATCTCCAACGTCTGTGACAGTCCCTGCTCTGGATTCGACCCTCCCTCTGTTTCTAGTTTCTTAGTCCTTTGGCCTTCTTTCTGTATTTGTTCCAGAAGCCAGGGCCTTTCTTGGCTTTAGTGCCTTGGGGCTGTAGGCTCAGGCCTGGGATTAATTTTGTTGGCTCCTAAGCCTCTGCTTGTCTTTCCCACACCTGGTTGTGTAGCTCCCGCTCCTTAAACCTGGTGACACATTTTCCTACCTTGTCTTGTCCAGTTTGTAGTGCCTGGAAACCCCTCCCCCACCCAGTGATGACTAGTCTCATCCATCCTGAGGTCCATGAGCAATAATACTACAGCAAGTACCAACAGGAATGTGTCTCATGGGTCTTTCCTACTCTAACCTTCAGATAAGCCACCACGGGCACATAGGGCTGAACGTCTGACAGCCCTTATGTGGAGGATGGGTGGAAAAGGCCAGGTCTGTCATGTAGCTGAGGAGTTTAGAACGGGCAGAGTACATATCACACTGTACTGATATGAGCAGAATGTCATTGCATGAGTGACCTTGGCGTCAGGATCAGCAGCAGGTAAGACCTCAGCATGTGGGTGCACCCCTCGCGGTCCTGAGTTCCTTGCTCGTGATCTCTCTCCTTCTGCTCCTGATTTGGGAGAATGGGGATATTCTATCGGGAACTCACCAAGGCCAGCTGGCCTGGGTTTGAAAAAGCCTGGGCTAAAACCGGACTCGCTGAACATAGCGGACAATGAGGACTACTGAGAACCCAAGAACAATGGCAATGGGTTTTTGATCCTACTGCACGTACTGGCTTTGTGGGAGCCTAGGCAGTTTGGATGCTCACCTTACTAGACCTGGATGGAGGTGGGTGGTCCTTGGACTTCCCACAGGTCAGGGAACCCTGATTGCTCTTTGAGCTGACGAGGGAGGGGGACTTGATTGGGGGAAGGGGAGGGAAATGGGAGGTGGTGGCGGGGAAGAGATAGAAATCTTTAATAAATTAATTAATTAATTAAAAAAACAGAAAAAAAAGACCTCAGTGCCAGCTGGGGAGTTTTGGGGTAACCACAGGACAAAGCATCAGATGAGTAGTCTGGGACCATGGACTCTTGGCTCAACTCTTTTCTCAGGATGCCTGTCAGAATTCACGCCTGGCACAAAGCCAGACTTACAATGACAGTTCTGGCACAAGGGCCATATGTGCGCTACCTAGTCAGAGGAAGGTTTCCATGTTTCTTCTCAGCTTCAACTCCGTGACAGTAGACCCATCTGGGATGCTCTGTTTAGGGTTGGCTTGTATGCCAGTCCCACTGCAGCTCCTAGATCGGAGGCTGCTGGAGGTGAAGGCCAGGTTACTGCCAGTTTGCTTGGATTTAGAATGACAACCTTCTAGAGTAACATCTCAGGGAGCAAGTGACTTGGCGACCAAGTCCTTGGTGACTCTTCCCATGTCACTCACAAGGCGCCCACCTAGGTATTTAGAACTTGAATCTTGCTTGGAGGCTCACTAAGAGAATACCTGCTTCTTTCATGACCTGCCTGAGATACACGAGAGGCATGGCCTTATAGGACTCTTTTTTTTTTATTGAAAAAAAAAATTTCTGCCTCCTCCCAGCCTCCCATTTCCCTCCCCTTCCTCCCACTCCTCTCCCCTTCCCCCCCTTCTCTCCCCCTCCCTCTCAGCAGTCCAAAGAGCAGCCAGGGTTCCCTGCCCTGTGGAAAGTCCAAAGTCCTCCCCCCTCCATCCAGGTTTAGGAAGATGAGCATCCAAACTGGCTAGGCTCCCACAAAGCCAGAACATGAAGTAGGATCAAAACCCAGTGCCATTGTCCTTGGCTTCTCATCCCCAGTTAGGTCTTTGGGCAGCTGAGGGTAAGGTACCTGAACTGGCCCTATCCTATAGCCATACTGATGAATATCTTGCATATCACCATAGAACCTTGTAGGACTCTTAACGGCTCTCACCGCCACTTTTCCACCTCACACAGATCACTGAAAAGAGAAACCGGAAGATTTTTGTTTTCCAGAGGAGTTTATCTTTGTAGCCCAGGCTGACATGGAATCATAGTTCCCTTGCTTCAACCTCTCAACCACTGGATCCCTGGGTAGAATCTGGGAGTTTCCCAAAGAGACTATAGAGAATGTATTTGTAGGCTTGGTGTGAGGCAGGTAGAATCTCTGTGCTTTTAAAGGGCTAACCTGTGCTAGCCAACCTTGTCTTTTTAGAGTGGTTCAGAGGAAAAGAACTTAAAATAGGGTTCTTAGAATTCTGCTTGCTGAACAGCCCTGTCCCTCACTAGCCAACAATTTTACCACACCAGTCCGAGGCAGGGGCTAAGGAAAGGTTTATCAATTAGTAGAAGAATTTAAAATGGAAGCCGTTATCCCTTCACTAAAAATTCTGCATTTGCTGCCAGCTGTCTTTGATTCTAATGACAGGGTTGGATTTCCTGTGAAAACCTATAGATGACAGAATGGCTACTTCCTGCAAGGGAAATGAAACATAAACTCCTCCTCCTTAGTGGCAGTCAGCATTGGGGTAACATTTCAAACACAGCACACTCTTTCTCCTCTTTCGCACATAGCTCTGGCCACCTGAATCTTCTTGTTCTGAGCAGAGGTGGGAGGAGCAAGCAGCTCCTACTCCCCCCCTTCTCATCCCAGCTGCAAAGTTCAGGGAGTTGAAGTGCAGTGCTTTGAGTTCACTGCTGGCTCCGCCACAGTCAACCCCTGTTGTAAATTTTCCTCCCAGAACACGTGACGATGCATTTCTTGACTATATATCCCGAGGACAGCAACGGGGCTGTCAGAGCGCGGAGCCTGACACAGAAGGAAAAGGTTCTCGGATTCAGCCGTGTAGGAGTTCCACACTTGGGACGAACTGTCAGCCTTTGGTAAGTGAGCGAGCCTCCTTCTCTTCGGAGACACGCGAGAGAAATAGTTTTAACTATTAATAGAGAAAGTTTTCTTGCTTTTTTTTTTGTTCTTCTAAAGAATCTTAACTTTGGATTTGAGAAAGCGGAAGCTTTTGAAACAAAATGCAAAGTTTGCTTTTGCTTTGCCAGTAAAAGTATGCCTTTGAAATGTTAAGATAATATTTTTTCTATGAATTCCTAGACAGTATGTAATATTTAAAGTTCAGAACTAATGCACGGTTATTTTCCAAAATGCAAATAGAGGCAATCTATCTATCTATCTATCTATCTATCTATCTATCTATCTATTTATCTATCTATCTATCTATCTATCCATCATCTATTAACTATCTTTCTATCTGGTGAAAGTTTTTCTCTCTTATTCCATTTCCTCCCTTGTTTTCTTACTTGTTCCAAGCCTTCAGCGCTAACCCCTGTTAACTGTTTGACAGGATGCCTTACGTTCTGCTATTTCTTTCATTCCTATTCTTGATGACCTCTTCGATCTATTGCAACTTCACGAGCCATGTGCTTGCCTTCTGCCTGTCCTGTGAATCCACGAGGAAGGTCTAACTTGCAGCTTTCTCCCCAGATCCCCACTGTGCGAGCGGCGTTTCAATGCTGAGGATGGAGTCTCTGAACAGCACACACCCCAGCACTGCAGCCTCCAGCAGTCCCCTCGAGTCCCGTGTGCCTAGTAACAGCAGTGGCAATGGCAATGAATACTTCTATATCCTGGTCGTTATGTCCTTCTATGGCATTTTCTTGATCGGAATCATGCTGGGCTACATGAAATCCAAGAGGCGGGAGAAGAAGTCCAGCCTCTTGCTGCTGTACAAAGACGAGGAAAGGCTGTGGGGGGAGGCTATGAAGCCGCTGCCCATGATGTCTGGCCTGAGGTCGACACAGGTGCCCGTGATGCTGAATATGCTGCAAGAGAGCGTGGCGCCTGCGCTGTCCTGCACCCTCTGCTCAATGGAAGGGGACAGTGTGAGCTCCGAGTCCTCCTCTCCAGATGTGCACCTCACTATCCAGGAGGAAGGGGCTGATGATGAGTTGGAGGAGACCTCTGAGACACCTCTCAATGAAAGCAGTGAAGGGTCTTCAGAAAACATCCATCAGAATTCCTAGCACCCCCCAGGACCCTGGAGGTGGCTCCGTGAGCCACACTTGACAGAGGAGAGATATTTACCAAGTGCCTGGTTTCACTTTTGCTCTGCAGCTGCCACTTTGAGCAGACTGTGGGCAAGCCCCCAAAAAGGGGGAGGGAGAGACAAGGCTCATCTGGAGTCCTCAAGGTTCCTGTGGTTCGGACCCACCACTGAAAAAGTCCCAGAGACACACAGCATGACCATTTACTCTGGGGTCTGGGTGTTGGGGGTCCCTGTTCAGCATCTGGCTGGATAACGTGTTGTTATTTTCACTGGATGCCCTGGGTAACTTCTGCAGCTTCTGTCTGTGCCCAGGGCTGACAACTGCCCAGGGCAGGCTGAAGGACTACTTTTGATTTGTTAATTTGCCTAGAGCTTTGTTCTTCTAGATCTAATCGGCTGTAAGTATCTTTATTGTGTGCCTGTGGCACTTGGTCACAGAGAGTTACACATTTCTTTGGGAGGTCTTTTAGATTATGAAGGGGAATACTTGACGGGCAATTTGCGATATGGAAAAAGCTGGAGGTAGAACCCAGCTTGTTTGCACAATGCAAGGAGAGAAAGCAATGTGTACATATGTCCGCGTTAGCGGAGGGTATAAGCTATGACCTATTTTGAGCTTTTGTCTCACCTGTGAGCTTGAACTCTGACTTGTGACTGTACAGCATTGCAGGTGAGCATGGCTTTCTTTGTCAGCGAGCTTCCTCAGAATCAAGCCCCCATTCAGGATAGCTGTTCAGGGTGGCACTCCTGACCTTCACAGATTGGGTAATGGTAGGGTTATATGAGGCAAAGGCATTGATAGCTCTGCTATGGCTCTTTTTCCCAGCCTAGTTTTCCGAAGCCAGAGAGGACATGTGTGGGCCTCGCAATGTGGGATTTTGTCACGAAGCTGAGACCTAGAAGTACATATTCAGGAGAGGTTGCACAGAGCTGAGGTCCAAACACTGTGTTTCCTGAACTGAGCTCTGACGCTCATTTACTGTGTGGTCCTGGGCTTGTCATCATAAGGTTCATTGCCTTCATGAGGCTCCCGAGGCTGTGCAGCCCCAGGGGGCTGGGAGGACTTCTTTAGACTTTGTACTGTGTGATAAATCCTCCAAGGCCTGGGGTGAGGAAGTTTGGACCAAGTATTTTCCCTTTGGCCGCTTAGTCTAGAGAAGGATGTGTTGACTTAAAGGCGCAGTTGGAGACTAGATGGTGTAATTGGGAATTTGGGGCTCATCAGCCGCCATCCCTACTGTAGCTTTCCCAGGACGGGACCGAAGAAGCAGACAGCTCAGTTTCCTCTGCAGAGTTCTGTAGAAGGGAGGATGTTAAAGTTCCCAGCTGAGGGAAAGAGAAGGCTAAACGGAGCTTCACAGAGCCACTTGCCAGTGCTCCATGTCATCCTGTGGTCCAGAACTTGCAGAAGGTCTTTTGCCCACCGAAGACCTTCGAAAGGAAGCAGAAAAAAAAAAAAAACCCAAATGCCAAGCTTGACTCTAATGAAAAACCTTTTTAATTTTTATTTATCCTAGCTCTCCCTGGGTTGGAGACAAAGCAGTTACTACTGTCCCTGTGAGGGACTAACAATTTAGGAGCTGGTTTTTCAATCAGTTTTTGATACAGAGTTAGAGGTAATTTGCATCGGAGAGGGGAAGGGGCCCTCTGTTCACATTAAGATTCAGAATGTGGATCAACTCCAAAGGGGGCTCTTTAAGTAGAAAGAAGCCAAGTTAAGTTTGGCCTCTTGCCTGGAATCACTTGAATTCTGAAACTTTACTGCGACAGACATGTGCGTTGTCACATTTTCCATTGCTTAATCCCGGTTTGGTGCAAGTCTGTCTCTGCCTATTACAAAGTGATGTATATACTTCCTTCTCATACATTGAGCTGTAGACAGTTCTCTTTTGTATTTAATGGTTTGTAATTTTCACAAAACTTTTTAATTTAAATAAACACATTTTCCCGAGAAGTCGTACTTCTTTGATCCTTCAATCGACACATAAATTTCTAGTTTTTATGCTAATGCAAGGCATGACTGGATTCTGCTCGCCTCCAGGGTCAGGCTCCCACAAAGCCATGTCTTTGGCCCCCACACAGTGAGCATGTAGGGTCATTTTTATCATTTGGTCCACTTTGCATGGTTTGGAAAACGAGCCAAGGATGGTCTTACATCACCTTCTGCAAAGGCCTGGGAGCTTTTGGACTTGCATGTGAGCGGCGTGGCAAGTGCTGCTAAGATGTCTCTCCAAATTTGGTTGCAAGAAAACATTTGATTTGCACCCTGACTTGGCAAACGTCATCCACATGTGTGGCCCCAGCAGCCTGGGCTTAACGGGTAGGGTGTTGCCATATGAACAGACTTATGAACGCAATCAAACGCAATGTCCGCAGCTGGGGTCTGTTTCAGATTCCTCCACAGTGAGAATGGTTTCTACGTCTCTCCCTCTTAGTCTTGTGGTGTCTGTGTCTCACAGGCTGAGCCATAGCCAGCCTGTGCAGCATCTCCTTTCTTAGTTCATTTTCACAGCCAGAAGTGCTGAGGAAAAAGGACCAAAACCTATCACCCAATTTCAAACCAAGCAGACAAGGGGAATAAAAATTCTCCTTAAATCAATGTGTATCTGTTTCTCGTGAGTTTCGCCTGTCTTTTCTATTTCAAATAAATGTTTCCATAGGTTTGCAAATAATTGCCCAAGAAAGATTGTTCTGGCAATGGAGCACGGGAGCCTGGATCCTTCTGGAATAATACAGCAATGGCCTCAATCCACCATCCAGTATCATTGAAAAGCAGCATGGAAAGAATATATTAAAGATAAGGAAGCTCTCTTTTCCGTCTTCCTCTCGGAGAGGCAGCTTTGCTTCTGCCTCTCTCCCCACTTCTCTGCTTCTCCCCTTCTCTGTCTTCCTCCTCCTCCTCCTCCTCCTTCTTCTTCTCTCTCTCTCTCTCCCCTTCCCCTTTACCCTTCCTCCTCCATAACCCCCTGAATAAACATTCAACCTCAAAAAAAAAAATAAAGATAAGGAAAACCTTTACCTCGGTTTCTATTCATCCTTGGTGAGGAAATAGTTAAGGAAACATTTTGTTGTGATGGGCGGAAGAAGAGGGAATTCTAAACTCTAATTGTCCTAAAAATATGCAGAGGACACTGTGTCATTTTAATGGAATATTTGTTTTCCTTAAAAGAAAAAAAAAAGAACTTCTAAGCAGAACCTAAGGCCCAAGGGGTTTGGTCTGTGTGGATTTACTCATGCCTGTGAAAAACTGCGAAGGGAACTTGGCCCTGTGCACCTCAGATATTAGAAACATATTTCAAAAGCACGTGAATGGTGCAGGATGAGGTAAACAGGCCATCCTGCTGGCTCCATGCTGTTCTGATTACACCTTTGTGTATATCAGAGTTACATTGAGATACTGCAAAGGAAGCGACAGAATCGTGGGATCAAAATTCCCAGGGAGGGCAGAAGTTGAGTCAAGGCTTGCGTGCTTTCGGCTCCGGATCCTGGTCGGAAAGCAGACTGTCTGGTGCTTTTGGAGGTTGTGATATGAGGGTTTGTGGGAAGACATGCTTATTCATGGTTCACGTGGAGAAAGGTCATGTGTCATCCAGTAAAACGTAGCTCTAACCTGAAATGTGGTAGGCAGAATATTGATTTTATAATGCATTTTGAACTCCACACTTAATTTTTAAGTTCCATACTCAAAAGTCAGGGCTCAGCGCTGAAGAAAACTCTAGGGTACACTGAGGAGGCAGAGACTGGGGCTGGGGCAGACGTTCAGGCAGCCGCAGCAAGGCGGTGGACAGCGCCTCAGGCTAGGGCTGGACTACAGGAGGACCATGTGTTGAGGAGGCTGGTAGACGCCCAGCTTTGTCGGGTCCGCTTTCTAGTTTAACTCGGCTACTGCGCGCTCTGGAGCTTCGGGGAAGCTCTCCACCCTTTCTGACTTCTCTCTTTCAACGTGACGATAACACGCTGGGCCTGCTCTTTGGTGAGCTGGTCATGAAAGGAATAGCGAGTGGCTGGGGAACACCCAGCGCGTGTGAAACCAAAGCCAATGCAGCTTCCATCTTCCTTTAAAACTGTCCCGGGCATGCATCTGCAAATAGGGTCACGGAAACATCCTCTTCTGGGGATGCTTTTCTCAGGAGACTGCAATACTCAGAAGAAGGAGACAATTTGCCAAAGGAGAAGGGTCAGGAGAGAGAAAAACCAGTGTTAAATCCTGCTTTCCCCTCTCTCTCTCCTACACAGGAAGGAACAGTTTGGGTTGTGCATTGTTACCATGGAAACAAGCATCCAAGGTCACTTGACTGAAGGAGCTTGAGGCCCATTGGTGCTGGATCATTCTAGTTGGTTTTTGAAGTTGAAGCTCGGCCTTTGCCTCAGGAGATGAGCTTGAGACTGCCCGTTGCAGGTCATGGTCAAAGAAGGGGGGCAGGGATGGTGTTCCCCCTTTTCCTCCACTATCCAGGCCTTTCTTTTTGCACTGTCTGTGCACTCCTTGCGGTCATGGGGCTGAGATCTTGCTCTCTCATCCCTGGGAATTTTCTTATTTTGCTGTGAAATATGATCAAATGATTCTTCACATTAGCAACCACGCCCTTATTTCTCTTGAGTTTCAGTCTTTTCTAGCACTGTTCCTCCCCCTCCCCTTTCCTCCTCTCCTGTCCCCTCACTCCTCCTCCTCTCCCTTCTTCCCTCTTTTCCTCTCTTGCTTCTTGTCATCACCCAAAAGAAACAAAGGTGACCGTACCTACAGTGCATGGTATTGGAGCCCATGACGCCCCTTCAGCAAGTATGCTGCAGTGCACACACTCGGTCTAGTCAATAGAACTGTACTCTGAGCTTCTGTGCAGTTCCAGGCACTATATCAGGTGCTGGGAAAATGCCACCCCCTGCCTGACCTCCAAGGAGGTCATAGTTCCTATATTGATGACTTCTAATGCAATCAACTCTGCTTTGGATGAATTCATAAAACTTAAAGGGAATTTCTACAGGCAGGGGCTGGCCCTAGGGTATTAAAGATACATGGTTTGTATCTTTGAACAGTCTTGCCCACACTGGGATGGAGTTAAGTGAATGAAATGGATGTAGTGGTCAATTACCTTTTGCTCTGTGATGGGCACTTTCACGTTGATTATATCTGTCAATCTTCCCAAGGACTGACTGTCAGCTAGGCCTTTATTGTTTTCATTTTATCTATTTTATGTGTGTTGGGAGTATATATGCGACAATGTGTGCATATGTGTGTGTGTGTGCATACATGTGAGTGTGCATAGGTCAGAGGACAACCTTTGAAGTTGTTCTCTCCTTCCATCCCATGGGTACCAAGGATCAAATACAGGTTGTTAGGCTTTGGGGTAGGTGCCTTTAACAACTGAGCCATCTCACATTAGAGGCTTGTGCTGGCTTGTCTTATGTTAAATTGGCACACCCTGGAGGTTCTTTTAGAAAGAGAACCTCAGTTGAGAAAATTCCCTCACCAGATTGACCTATGGGCAAGCCTATGGTGCATTGTCATAATTGATAATGTGAAGAGGGCCCAGGTCACTGAAGGAGTGTCTCTTCTGGACTGATGAGCCTGCATGGTATAAGAAAGCAAGTTGAGCAAGCCACAGTGAATAACCTTGTAATCAGTACCTTTCCATGGTCTCTGCATCAGTTCCTGCCTCCAGGTTCTGCCTTGAGTTTCTACCCTTACTTCTCTTGATGATGAACTACAAGCTATAAAATAAAATAACCCCCTTTACTCCCCTCAAGTTGCTTTTTGTCATGGTGTTTTATGACAGCAATAGAAAGCGGACTGGACAAGATTCAAGGAGATCCCATGCTTGTCAGTTTAATGAAGGACAGATGTAAGTCTTCTGATAGGAAAACCCAAAATTCTTTTAGCCATTAGCAAGCAGAGAGCAAGAGACACAGAATCAAGTCCCACCATAGACAGTAGGGAGTTCTGTGACGTCACATATCTTGGTCAACTTCATTGAACACATTTTCGCACTGATAAATTAAATATGGCAGCATCTTCTCTACCTTCAGAACACTGTCAGGACTCTGTATAAAGCATTTGGAAAAATGAAGTTTTTCACTGATGGGGAATCACTAATATCCACTGTGCAGATATGATGAGAATTTACTGGCATTCACTTCTTCTCTCTTAGAACATGAAGATTCATCTCTCCTCCCTCCTCTTATCTCCCCTCCTTTCCTACCAGGGTTTCTGGATAATTGGAAGAGTAGAAACGGCATGCTACCTGTGAGCAGAGTCATTGAAAAGCCACCCTTTCTCTTGCATGCCACTCATGAGATCACATGTTCCATGTGACAACACCTAGGAGAAGCCCGTGACAGACTGCCACAGGCGACAACTCTTCTGGAGAGATCTGAGTTATTACAAAAGCAGAGAGGCTCTGGGGTTTGCCTTCCTCTTTCTTAATAATACAGAGTTTAAACATACTGACTGGACACTTAGTGTTGGGAGACATTTTCCAGGTCATCTAACACCATCCCTACATTAGTCACGTGACCTGCTCAAAGTCCCAGAAAGAGAGAGAAGCAATATGAGCTACAACTCAGTCCTCCTGACATTTGGTTTATGTCCTTATGGTTGACATGCCATGGTGTATCTCCAAAGATTCAGCAGAGACCAAAGACTGCAAGGGTGTTCTTTCCCAAGCTTTCACCGGGAGCTGTCCTGAGATGTACTATCCCCAGTGCCGTCCCCATCTGCTCCTCCCATAATCCTTTCTATGAATGGGCAAACCCTAACAAAGGGTGTTTTGTGCGGTGATCCATGTGGTCAGAGAAGAAGATATTCTCTAAAGAAATGCAAAGCGATTTCTCTAGAAGCCTCGATGAAGGAAGAGCTTCTATTAATAGGAGGGAGAGAAACCAGGCTCAACGTAATTGCTTACTGGGTTTTGGCAGTTCATTTTGTTTTTGTTGGTTTCTTTTCGACTCCAGCAGCAGGGAGGGTCATATGCTCTTGCTTCCCTCTGTGCAGGATGCTTTCGGGTGTGAGTGATAACCTTTGAAAGCAAACACTGGTGTTTCAGACCTGGACGAAGGTTTCAGATGCTGCAGGCACCAGCAGCCATACCACTAATCATTCTCTTATACGTGGAGCCCTGGAGTAGTTATCCCTCATTTTAGCTCTTTGCCACTGGGAAGAAGCATGCTAGACAATGGTGTATAATGATAAGAATCCAGTCTCTGTTGGAATGTGCCCTGTTGCATGATAAACTGAAGAAGGCAGATAAGTCAGGACCTCAGGAAGAGGGATGGAGAGTGCTTGGGGGAAACTGGACAGATGCAGGGGAGATGGGGTGCTTGGAAACTGGGAAGTGGGACATATGGAGGAGCTGAAATAAATGAGATTGAGCAACTATTTGAATGTTAGAGAATAAGAGAGAGAGTGGGATGAAAGATTATTGATAATAAGGTTTTGATTATGTGTAATTGAAAATGGAAATGCAGGTAGCAAAACTATTGGTGTCTTAATCCACTTTGTGCTGCTGTAATGGGTGCCATCATTGCTACGGAAAGAAAATGGATTTCTTATAGTTCTAGAGTGCAGTTTCTAAGTACTGGTGTCTGGTATGGACTTTGCTGTTGTGTAGAAGGTACTACTAGATAACCAAGCATGAGGAGAGGTGGGGAAGGGGAAACCAAACCACCCCATCTGTAAATATCATTCCTGAGATATTGACCTTAGTCTACAAAGGAGACACTTCCATGACCACCCCTTAAATGTCCCACAACACACCGCAGTTTCAATGACAACTGAAGTTAAACGTGAAGGAGACCATATCACCCTAGGAAGGAAGTGCTGTACGGAGTGTATTGTGGTGCCAGTTTGAATTGGAGGTGTTGACATGACATCCAGAAAACTTTTGGAAAGTAAGTATGGGAACTTTTATTTTTGTTTGCAAGAATCTGGAGTGGGAGGCGGATGGAAATATAGGCACGTGAAACCTTACACATGGCTGAAATAGCAAGGGGTAAGTGGGAGCCGAGGGGAGGGGAGGGCAAAGTGCTGTCCTTCAGGGACCAGCTAGCTCTTGCGGGTTGCCAGAGGAAGGAGAGACAAAGAAGGAGCAGTTGAAAGTTGAACAGGATGGCAGCATGCCCAGGCACCAAGTAAGTCGAGATTTTCCGGAAAGAAGACATGAGTGGCCAAGGACGGATGCGGAGAGAACTCTGACCTGATGGCGCACAGGTAGTCAGTCCATGCAAGGCTTTGGGAAGTGGTGGGGAGAGCACAGGACAAGAGAAGCATGCATTTGAGGGATGGGTTGCAACTGTGCTGAGTAACTCAGTCTTTTGGGGAAGCCGGCTGTGAAAAGGAAAGCAGAGTGTGACTCCCCCGAAGAGCCAAAACCACTCAGAGATCTGCTCCTTATTATTTGCCTTTGTTATCTTGTTCAGGTTGCAAATTTGCTTTCACCCATGTATGTTTCTTTAAGGACTGATGCTTGCAGTGGCCTTCTGTGGAAGATACCCAGGGCGAATGCTGAGAGAGCTGAAGAAGGTGCTTGTGGGGAAATGGTTACAGGGCTCCTATAGAAATTAGGTGTCTTGAATTTTTTTCCCCTAGGGACTCCATCTTTAATGTGATGATAAATTAATTTGCTGTAGTTTTTGTTGGTGTTCTTTAAATATATATAAATGTCATAATGAAGTCAAGATATCACCACTTTTGATTATGCTTAATTTCTGGGTATTGAGAATTGATTAATGTGTATTTTACTTATATTGGTTATAATCAAAATCACCTTAAAAATCAACCTTCTGAATCAACTTTTTGAGTACATTGGATTTTTTCATAGAGTAGTTGATGTCATGGGATTTGTAGTGATTCATGGGATTAATTTGTGAGTATTCAAATAATAAAAATGAAACATTAGTAGTAATTGAAGGGTGTTTAGATTAGGGTGGCTCATGGCCATGCTTATGGAACACTGTCTTGACACCTTTCATTGAAATGAAAGACCTACCCCAACCCCCCATGGGCGATGTCATTCTCTAAGCAGGGGATCTTTAACTGTGTAAGAGTGGAGAAGGTAAGCTAAGCAAAACTCGGCATGAATATATCTATTCTCTTTGCTCTTGACTGTTTGAGTGACTGGCTGCTTCAAGTCCCTGTGGCCTTGACTTCTGCACAATGATGAGATATCATTTGGAGTGTGAGCTCAAACAAGCTCTTAACCCCCACGTTGCCTCTTTCAGGGTATTTTATGGCAGAACTCGGATAATGGAATTGGGGAGACAACAGTTGGTTGTCTTTGCACTTTTCTCATGAGGAGACTGTGAGTTCAAACATCCAGACCCACGTCAAAAAGGCCAGGGTATAGTATATGCTTGTAAAGATCCTAACACTGGGGAGATATAGATACCCAGCCAATTAGACTGCCTAGTGAATTCCAGGCCAGTAAGAGATCTTGTTTCAGAAAAAAAAAAAAAAAGAAAAAAAAAAGAGGCTGACCTCTGAATTTTAGCGCCTGAGGTTGTCTGTCCTCTGATCTCCTTAAAGGCAACTCCTCTGCATTTATATGAACATGCATACATGCACGTGCTCTCTCCTTCTCCCTCTTCCACGTCCTCTCATGAATGGCACACACCTGTTCTGGACTCTGCCATGAACTAGATCTTCAGTTTCTCAGGCTGGTGGTTGTTTACTGCCTTCAAAATATGCACACTGCTCGCCTATGCTGTGCTCTCTGTCACTCAAGTCAGAGAGGCTGAAAATCGACGGACAGAATACAGAGCGAACGAATTTGACATAGCCCCCGCTCAATCAGAGATGTCAGAAATAGCCAGTCTATAATTTTTAATGTGTAGATGGATTTTTTTTGGGGTTGCCACCTCACAAAAAAACTGACTTATTATTGATTATGAATGCTTGACATTAGGTTAGGCTTGTTCCTAAATAGTTCTGATAACTTAAATTAACCCATATCTTTTAATCTACATTCTTTTATGTGGCATTGTGACCTTTACTCTGTACTGCTCATGCTGCCCCTCCATACCTGGTTGGGCACTCCACCTTCTTCCCAGCACTCTATCTCTGCCCAGAGCTCCCACCTAACTCCCCTGTTTAGCTATTGGCTGTTCAGCGTTTTATTGCACCAGTCACAGTACTATATCATCACACTGTGTACAAATATCCTACAACATCAATGGATTTTCATTTTGCATCTTAAATTTCATGTGTGGTCAGTGGATACTTATCGAATAGTTATTTATGTGCATCTAGTCTTTTTTATTTTTTTATTTTGAGTCAGGTACTCAAGTCTAGGCTGGCTTTGAATTCTGTATGTAGCTGAGGATGACCTTTGACACGTTGAAGTTGAAAGCATGTGCCAGAATATACCTGGCTCTATTTGAGCACGCATGCACGTGTGTGTGTGTGTGTGTGTGTGTGTGTGTGTGTGTGTGTGTAGGTATTTATGAATTTGTGCATATGGCCTCCAAACAGCTGTTGATTTTGATTTGTTTTCTGAGAAAGGATCTTTTATTGGGATCTAGAACTCGAAGATTAGGCTAGGTTGGGTGATCAGTGAGGTCCAGGCATCCATTTTTCTTCATCTGCCCAGCACTGGAATAATAAGTATATGCCACCATGTCTACCAACTTTCTTTTTATGTGAGTGCCAGGGATCATGCTTGCATGGCAAACTCTGTATAGGCAGAGCTTCCTCTCCAGCTCCTCTAAATACGTAACCTCAGCCATCCTTAGGACAGTACTATTTATTTATCTCACAAGTTAGAAATAAGGAGCATTGTTTAGGGCTACCCTAAACTCCACATAAGTTTGCAAAGACTTAATTTATTGCCTCTGCATTGCCATTTTCCTCTTATTTCCCACAGAACCATAGAAAGATGATAAATTATTTTCCCTTAAACTTGAGAGCATTCTCATGTAATTTATAGATAGTCTATATTTCTTCATGAATGTGCAAGCCACTTAGGAATGCAACAAAGCATTTACAAAACCCCAAACCACCATCCAGATGACCTGGACTACCATGTGAGCATCCCTGGGCTGAGAATGCAGTTCTGCCTTAAAGACAAACTGGTATGAAGGGAAATTCTTGTCCCTGGAAAGAACAACACTTTCCATTGAGCCTTCTGTGGGGTTGATTCATTGATTAGAACTTCAGTGATTGTGTAGGGGTTGGAGCCTAGGCCCGGATCCTAGTCATGATTTATCTTGGGCTATCTTCAGTCCCCTTAATAATCATCTCTTGATCTCTGTGTCTGATCTATCATTTAGGCAATAATAGGCAAAACCCTTTTTGAAATGTGCTAACTGAACAGACCATTAGTTTCCACCAAACCAAAGGCTCAGAGTGTCTGGAAATAATGTATGAGGCCTAGAACATGGATTCCCCTGCTTTGTTTGAACTTGTCTACTGATTTCTCCACCATCTGAGAAATGTCTTGATTTATGAATTTCTTTTTTTATGTTACTATAAAAACTTCATCAAACTGTTATCACAACAGAACATTGGATTTAGGGTAACCTAAATTTTGTGTTTCTGGGCCATGGTTACTCTACTTGGCTCCAGAATAAATGGCCTTTTATCCCCTTTGAGGTGAGAGTTGTGTTTATACATTTACACTGCAACAAAGGAAAGCTGTGACCAAGGCTGTGGTTTTCTGGGGTAAAATCCTGTGGCGCAATAAATGCCATGGCCAAGAGATGCCAGCAGGCTCCCATGGGTCAATGAGAGCCATGTTGGGGCCCAAGAAGAGAGCAGCCTGTGTGGTTATGACCTGCCACTGTGAATGTGTTTTGAATGGAGCTTTAGTGATCCCAGGAAGAGGCTTGGTAGCACTGTCTTCTCACACTGCAGCCACTGCAGTACTCAGAGTACTCTTTTTTCGGAAAAGAAGGAAGTACGGTCTTTTAATTCAATTATTCATTAATCCCATAAATATTCACCTTCAGCCTTCACTGTGAACCTTACCATCTTTCCAAGTCCTCTAGGTAACCAAGGAAAACAGGACTGTGGTGGTTTGAGAGAAAATGGCCCCCAGAGGGAATGGCACTGTTAGAAGGTGTGGCTTTCTTGGAGGAAGTGCATCTCTGTGGGGGCGTGCTATGAGCTCTGTTTTGCTCAAGTTTCCCTCAGTGTGACAGTGAATCCACTTCCTGCTGTCTCCAAGTCAAGATGTAGGAACCTCAGCTCCTGGACCATGTCTGCCTGCATTCGGCCAGGCTCCCCACAATGATGATAATGGATTGAACCTCTGAAACTGTAAGCAAGCTCCCTCAATTGATTGTTTTCATTTGTAAGAGTTGCCATGCTCATGGTGTGTCTTCACAGCAATGAAAACCTAACTAAGACAAAGATCCCTTTCTTTTAGGGCAGAAAATACTAAGTAGTTAACAAGGAAGGGGAGCCATACCTCCAAGCTGTTTGGAAGTTTCTCTTTTATTAAAAAAATAGAAAAAAATGTCCCACACAGACACTTATTTTATTTACCGGCGTACTCATTGAATTTTTGCTTTTCATGGGAAAATCAGATTCTTCTTTCTTCTTTTATTTTATGGAAATTTCTAAGTTAGTTCTGATCTGATTTCACTGTGTCAGGTTCAGTGCCCTCCTTATCCACCCATCTCTTCAAGCTCCCAAGCCACAGACAGCTCAGACAGAGGAAATATGTGGGACTCAAGCTTGGGAATACTTGCCTCATATAAAAGCGTTCTAAGCATTCTTCAGGAGTTTTTAAGAGCATGTTCTCAGTGCAGGAGATGTAGCCCTCACACTATAAGCCTGCTAAACTTTTAATCAAAATGTCACTGGAGAAGAACAATTTGACATCTAAGAATATTTTCAGTTTTCAAAGTCTGATTCTTTAAAATGGAAAAAAATGATAGGCTATGGGGCATGAAATTTGAAAACAAGCATTAGGGAAAATTTGACTGTGTTTGTCTAAAACGATTTATTTTCCACTTAGGTATAGCTGGAGGAGATATAAAAATGGGCTTCAAAATGTAAAAATTAGGTTTTATATCTATAGTTTTACCAATAAATATGTCAGAACCTTTTACTGACATCAAGATTAACATGCCTATAATCCTTGAAAAAGTGTCTTCATGTAGAAAAGATTAAAATGACAGTTGCCATGTTATAAACTCCCAATCTTAAAATCTTCACTTTTTTCTAAAATCCACGGCATTTTAAGTATCTTACTTGACCACTTGACCTCATGTGATGGGCCACAGCCATAATGCAGTTTACTATAAATATTATAGAAAATTATGGTGTAAAGAATATGTAAAACATACCCAAATTTATTAGATGGGTCTAATCAACTATTACACTATATCTTATATGTATCACACACATACCCATATATAGCTCCCACATATTTTGGAAATATTCTGAAACAAACAAGAAGAATGAAAGAAAAGCATTGTGCAACACTTCTAATCTCAAGCTTTTCAAACGTGGAACACCCAACCTGTGTTACTGGTTAAATTTCATCATATTACAATATTCCTGTTATATTCCAGGAATGATGCAACCTTATTGGTGTTGACATTAGTGTTCTCTTGTGCTAACAAAAAGCAACAAACCTTAGGACACTCAACTTTTAGTAACTAGGACTAAAGTGAAGTAAGTCTCAAATCTCTCCTGACCACGACTACCATTTCATTGTGAATATGGAGACAGAAAGAGCTTGGCGACCCAATCTATTCAGATTTTATGCAGACGATTACCCAATGATCACTTGTTGGACACTCTCCATGTGCTTGAATTTGTGTGCATAGAATTTTAGGATTTACACTTAGTGGGTTTAGTGGGGGTCAGTGTGCAAGAAAGCGAGTTACCCCTCATGAGTTAAACACTTTCTTAAAAAATATTGTTAGCTGTCAACTAGAGGATCTAGGTAGATAATATTTGGGAGAGGAAAGAAAAGGTTTCAAAATGGGGTAGTGGAAAGATTGCAAGAGGCAGAGATGCTAGATGACTCTATCAAAATAGTGTTTCTGGGACATAATAGAGCAGTTGCACATAGGAACTTACAGTGGTTGTGCCAGTATGCACCAGATCTATACAAGACCAAGCCAGAAAAAATAGAAATATGTTCTCTCTCTCTCTCTCTCTCTCTCTCTCTCTCTCTCTTTCTCTCTCTCTCTCTCTCTCTCTGTGTGTGTGTGTGTGTGTATGTGTGTGCAGGTGGGGTGGGCTATTTATGAAGTCACAACCCTAGCAGAGGATCTATTGATGGTTGCTAGCTTCTGGAAGAGGAAGAGTCTATTTCATTTAAGGTTTTTTCCTTTAAGCCTGAGAGAGGTTGACTATAGTCCAGTTGATGGCCCCATATTCAGGAGTGTATGGTCAGCACAAATTTGACTTTATGAGGAGAGGGGGGGGGCATGAAGTTGTTGGGTGGGTAGGGAGGTAGGGATGGTATCTGAGAGAAATTAGGAGGAAAAGTTGAGGATGAATATGATCAAAGCACATTGTATAGAATTCTCAAAGAATTAAAAACATTTTAAAGACATTTCTAAAGGATGAATAGGCGTTATCTCATTTTCTCATTATCTCATTTTACCCAGTTTAAAACAGCAGCAGTTGAACAGAATTTGTGCTGGTTAGCTTTAATCGTCAGCTTGATATAATCTAAAAATCACCTGGAAAGAGAGTCTTAATGAGTAATTTTGTAGATCAGGTCATGCAGGCATGTCTATGGGAGAGAGCCTTGATTGTTAATTGATATAGGGAAAACCACCCTGCTGTGGGTAGCACCGTTCCCTAGGCTGGGTCCTGAAGTTTATGAGTGAAGCAAGCAAGCAGCAAGCAGGCAGACAAGCAGCAAGCAGACAGACAGCGTCAGCACATTCTCATTTCCCTGCTCTTGACCAGATGTGGTGTGATTTCTGTGATGACCCTGTAGTGATTTGCTGTAACCCAGAATTGTAAGCAGAATGACCTCGTATTTTTCTAAATTTTCTTTCTTTCTTTCTTTCTTTCTTTCTTTCTTTCTTTCTTTCTTTTTTGTCAGTATATTTTTATCATCACAACAGAAATAAACTAGAACAGAATTCCTAAAATCTAATGTAATCTAAATATTCTCTTACAGCCCTGGATTCTACTCTATCAGTAATGAAGGACATTGGGCCTTTGCATTTTAATTTCTGTAGAAGACGTATACTGAAAATGGTAGTGCTCCAAGCAGCCATCATCTTGGGGCATTCAGTTGCACCCCATTGCTAAAGACCATCCTGACTGGGCCTGCAGACTGTTTATAGCTCCTGCAGGAGGTGTGGGAAGGTCATGAAGCCCTCATCCATATACATACATACCTTCTTCCTAGCAACTGATGTTTGCAATTTTGCTTTAATTGTATGTGGACTCTGAGAGGAGCTAGAGTACAGAAACCAGAGAAGATTGGCAGTGGGTAGTGGCATCCATGCAGCTGTGGGAAAGACCTCATCCCTTCTGGGTAAAGCTGTTAAGGTCAGGCCTGTTGGGGTAGAAACACTCATAGCCCCGTAAATAACCCTTTACTTATGCTCTGAAAGGAAGCACAGTAAACCTAGTGGTTCTCCAGAATAAATTTAAACCTTGGAATAGTGCCTTCATTTGTCATTGGATCCCTAGGAGAAGGGGTAGCTGTTGGAAGGAATTTTAGAAACAGGACATATCTGCACAATCTTTTTAATTTAAGAAATAGTTTGCAAGATAGCAGGCTTCTGTATAGCATTTTCATAACACCGAGTTTTGGATGGCCTTTTCCACATCACTTCCTCTCTCCCATTCCCCATCCTGCTTAAACACTTCCATCCCTAGTATTTCCTCATCCACTTTCTTTTCCTTTTTTGAGACAGGATTTCTCTATGTAATAGTTTTGGATGTCCTAGGCTCCTTGCTTTGTAGACCAGTCTTGCCTCGAATTTACAGAGAGCCCCTGCTTCTGCCTCTGCATCCCTCATCCACTTTCAAATTACATATGCTGTGTTCTCCCATTCCTCTCTCTTAAGGCCTCTTTTTCTTTCTCTCCTCGGTCCTTTTTTAGTTTCCTAGCTCCTACACACACTCACTCCTATTAAATACAAATATGTAAGAATTAGAAGCTAGGATTCATACATGAGGGAGAACACGTTTTTCCGTGCCTGGGATGCCTCACTTGTTATAATATATTTTCTAGTTCTATCCATTTTACTGCAAATTTTTCTTTTTCTCATGGTTGAGTAAAATTTCACAGTGTATATGCCTCCCTCCCTCCTTCCCTCCCTCTCTCCCATGTCCCTCCCTCCCTCCTTCCTTTCTTCCTTCCATCCTTCCTTCTTTAGCTCAGCAAGGTAATTTCTTTTTGCAAAAAGGACTTGCAAAGATCCAACCAGGCTAGCAAGGCACACCATGGTCAATGTGACTCCTGTCTTTTATCTCTGATGTAGGTGCTGATGCTTCTCATCCTATTGGTGGGAGCTTGATGTCATAATCTGATGTGATTGGCTCATCATCACAAAGGAAAAGTTCAGGAAATAAGAGTCTTTGCTGGACTTTTGATTAAAACATTTCCCCCCTCACATTCTGTCCTCCCCAACTTAGCCAACATGTCAGTCATTTGAAGGTTCTAGTAAAAGTCAATCATTGTTATCATTGATAGTTCAGGTTTTAATGTGAGTCCTTATGCCTATGGGATAGTCCCTCAACCAAGTGATTAACCTGTGCCAAGAAGTACTATTCTCTAGACAAGAAGGGGTTTCATCTTAACAAAGCGTCTTGTTATCTTATTCTTCTCGTTGGAAAGCTAACCCTAGAATTGTTTAGGAACCAAATTAGAGACCAGGGTCCCCCAAATATTTTTGCCATATATAGTCTCTGGCAAGGATTAGACTGTCAAGAAGAACAAGGATTTTTTTGAATTTTAGCTGGGAAAGAAACTGTTTACTTTTCTTTGGGGTCTTTTTATTCTGTTTATCCAAATTTTCCACCTCTTCTTAACACCCCTGCTCCCTTCTGAAGAGGTAACATTGTGGGATGGGGCAATAACTGATCTGGCTTATTCCAGCTGAATTTGGGTAAACTACATTTGCTTCATCCATTCATTTGCTGATGCATATCAGGTTCCATCTCCTTGTTATTGTGAGAAAGCAGCAATGAACATAGATGCACAAGAGTCTCTAGGAGCGTCTGGAGAGCCCTGGAGTGGTAGATATAAAGTATGTGTGAGTTCTAATTTTAGTTGTGGGGAAGCCTCCAGACTGACTTCTGAATTGCATGCCAGAATACACTCCCACCAACAGTGGGTAATGGTGCCCTTTCCCCACGTCCTCACCAGCACCTGCTGTTATTGGTTTTCTTGATGAAAGAAAGCCTTTGTGATCAGGGTGAGGCAGATGGAATCTCAAGTCATTTGCTTTGCATTTCTCAGGATGGTTGTGCTACTTGGCCAAGTTATCCAAACTCATGTTGTCTGGAAAAAGAGGACCTCCTTGAGAAGATGCCTCCCCAGACTGGTCTGCAGGCAAGTCTGTGGGGCATTTTCTTGATTAGTGCTTGATTAGGAGGACCCAGGCCACTGTGCAGAGTCCCACCCCTGGGCACGTGGTCCTGGCTTGTGTGTGAAAGCAAACTGAATAAACCATAGGGATCAAGCCAGTAACTTTTCACTCCTCCGTGGCCTCTGCTTCAGTTCCTGCCTACAGGTTGCTGCTGTTGGAGTCCTGCCCAGACTGTTACCAGGAAGTGCGAAATGAAATCAATTCTTTCCTCCCCAAGTTGCTTTCTTTTGCTCACAACAGTAGAAAGCATACTGAGACAATGGTCCCATCACGATATTTTAAAACATTTATTGGCCATTTGTACTTCCTCCTTTGAATGCTTGCTGCCAGTTTCTTGGCCCATTTATTTTTATTGGGTAGCTTAAGTTTTTTTGAGTTCTTAAGATATTAATCTTCTGTCAGATATATAGCTGGCAAAAGTTTCTTTCCATTCTGAAGGCTGCCTCGTCATATAAAATTAACTGTTTCCTTTGTAGTACAAAAGATTTTTTTTATTTCATGATGTCTTATGGGTTGATTGTTGGCCTCATTTCCTGAGTGGTGAGAGGCTAATTCAGGAAGTTCTTACCTATTCTTATATCTTGATTTCATTTTCCTCTATCACTGTTAGAGTTTCAGGGCTTATATTAATGCCTCCGATCCATTTGGAGTTGATTTTTTTTTGTGCAAGCAGGGAGCTAAGGATCCAGTTTCATTCTTTTACCCATGGCTATCCATTTTCCTCAGCTCTATTTGTTAAAGAGGCTGTCTTTCCACTCTGAATATTTCTGGCATCTTTGTCAAAAATCAGGAGGTTGTATCTGTGTGGGTTTGGATATGGATCAGTTGCTTTGTTCCACTGATTTATCTGTCTGGTTCTATGCCAGTACCGTGCTGTTTCTATTATTATGGCTATGAAATATAACTTGAAATCGGGTATCAGGTGAGCTGGCCAGCCTTATCAGTTGGTTTTTTGTTTTGTTTTGTTTTGTTTTTTCAGAATTGCCTTCACTATTCAGGGTTTTGTTTTTTTTTTTTTTCCAAGTGAATTTTAAGGCCTTTTTTTTTGTCTCTGTGAAGAATGGTGTTGGAATTTTCATGGGGATTGCATTGAGAATGTGAACAGTCTGTGGTATTACAGACATTTCCACAGCATTGATTCCTTCAAACGATATGCATCGGAGATTTTTTCTCTCTGCTAGCATCTTCTTCAGTTTCTCTCTTAGTATTTTAAATTTCCCATTTTAGAATTCCTTCACACCCTTGTTTAGGCTTATTCTGACGTATTTTATTTTATTGAGGCAATTGTGAATGGGTTTGTTGCTCTGATATTTTCCTCAGTATTTGCCCTCGGTATATAGAAAGGTTACTGATTGTGCGTGTGTGTGTGTGTGTGTGTGTGTGTGTGTGTGAATTTTGTATCCTGACATTTTGCTGGAAGTGCTTATGAGTTTTAAAAGTTTTTGAGTGGAATCTTCAGGGTCTCTGAATTGGAGAAACGCAGCATCGTCAGATAGCACATCTGTATGGTTCTGAGACTTCCCAATCCACAGTGAGAGCATCAGTTGACTGCTCAGGGGCCCTGCCAAAGAGCTGAGCCTTTAGATTTCAGGATGGAGAACTCACAAAGCTGGCTTAATATTTCACTTTTCATCAGAATATTTTGGCACCAGGTAGAGAGTAACTATGGATAGATTTCAGGAATTTGAGTGATTTGGATCCAGTACAGAGAAAATAACAGCTTAGATTCTAATTTGAAGTGAAGTTCAATTACCCACAGCCAAAAATATCCTTTCTTCTTCCAAGTGGTCTAAGATACTCATTAGGTCTGGCATTAGTCCTGGGGCATTTTTGTAATGAAGTCGGCTCAATGCTTGTAGGACAGATGGGGTCACCATCCTTCATGGGGCTCAAGAGGAGAACAGAGCTGAGCTAAAAACTGGAACAGATAAAGGACTGAGTAAGAAAAATGCCCCCCCCAAGACCCAGTTGCCTCTTAACAATTCCCGGGTGTGTTTCAAAATTGATGCTGTAGAGGTACAAGGCAAACATTTTACGCCAGTGTTCTGTGGGTTTTGACAAACTTCTGCATCAAATCAACTGTTATCACAACCAAGATAAAGAGTTCCCTCACCGCCATGAAGGGCTGCACCCCCTCCGTCTGTTTCCATGCCACATGCCAACCTTTGCTGCTGTCCCGCTCTGACTGTGACCTTGGTGGATTAGGCCTTTCTTTCCAGGACTTTCGCATTGTATCTGCTGCTGGACTTTAATGCAGTCTTACTTCTATTACTGAGCAGAATGCTTTCAAAACTTATCCTTATTGTTGAATATATCAGTTATTGTTTCACGTTCCTTGCTGACTAATATCTCATTTGTGGAACTTTATAGTTTGTTTATCCATACATTTGCTCAGAGGCATTTGGAATATCTGTAATCCAGGGCATTTATGACTAAGCTGATATAGTCATTGATGTACAAGTTTTGGTGAAGATATATATTTTCACTTCTCTTTGGTAACTACCCGAGGGTTTTTTAGGAGGAGACCTCATAAAAAGTAGGGAGGGTCATATTGTAATCCGCTTCCGTCTCATATGAAAATGCCCAACTCTTTTCTGATGTGCACTCCTCTTGCCTTGTTTAAGAATGCCCACTGATGAACACTCTTGCGAATCTTGCATGATGGACAAACTCATCTACACAGTAATTTTGCAGTGATGTTTCATTGTGCATCTGCCTCGGGATACTGAACACCTTCTTATGTGCCTGTAGGCCATCAGTACAGTCTTACTTGTGGGAGATTCATTAACACCTTTTCTGCAGTGATCTTTTATCTGGTAGTCCTGTGACTTTGTCAGTGTGTATGGTGGCTGCCAAGGTAGGTAGACTGGGCTGGTAAGTTTGCATGGTGAAAAGCACAATGCAATAACCGTTGCTTTAAAGCAAAACTATTACAGGAAGCAAATTTGGCTTTTGGCTTGTCTATCCCCCCTTTTTAATTATAAAAGGTTGATTAATTTTTATTTTATCGGTATGAGTAACTTGCCTGCATGTCTGTGTATCACACATGTACCTATGGCTTGAGGAGGAAAGAAGAGGGCTTCTGATCCCCTGGAACCCCAGTCTGGTTTACAGATAGTTATGAGCCGCTCTGTGAGTAGTGGGAAGGGAACATCAGTTCTCTGCAAGAGTAGCTAGTGCTCTTGACCCTTGAGGCATCTCTCCAGACCTCAGTTTCTCTGCCTTGTTTTCTTGAGAATCTATATTACAAAGATAAAAGCACCATGCTGGACATTCTAGAGAGTGCAGAGAACAAGGACTCCATACAAGAAAGCCTCTTGGAACTTAGAATCATGGCTAGGCTGCGCAGTGAAGAGCTGTAGGGCTACATTTACATTTTACAGCTTGTTAACTCTCTCAAATTTATTATCTCCCCAGACTTCACAGTTTTATAAGCTAAAAAAGTAGCATCTGTAGTATGCAGCTAGTAGGTGATTCCAAATATGAAATAAGAGAACATGCATAGAAACCCTTAACTTCCTCAGCATGGTGGATAGTAGCTGCTGGTCTCCAGTATTAGTTTTCTTCCCTTTTCTGTCCTTATGACCTGGTTTTATTTCTTCTTCTGATTTAGGATTAAAGGTACCTCTCGGTGGTACTTCATCCTTCCCACCCTTTAGAGATTCTACACCTGGTTTAATCCTGCTTCCACTCCATCGCCACCCATGCGTTTTCTCTCCCAGACTTTTGCTGACTGCAAGCGGCTTGTCTGACGGCGTACGACTTTATATATGGCTAACGTTAACGAGGCAGTGGTGCAAAGAGTTGAAAATTTCAGTAAATGTGAAGACCGGGGGCAGAATGAGAAATGGGGGAACTCTGAGGCCTGTGGGAGGCAGGGGAGTGTAGGTAGCATTTTTGACCTTTCCCAGAACCCCATAAATCACATTACATAAGTGGTTTCCTCAGGGGAGTTTGCCCAAGCTTGGGTATTTTCAATTAGTTGTTTCATTTCAAGCCCTCCCTACTTTTTTATGAGGTCTTTCCCATCACCTTCTCATGGTCCAAGCCATATAAATGGCTTTACAAGCCAACCAATGTTGTTTTTTTGGTAAGTGCCTGCTTTCCTCCAGATTTATAGTTTCACCATGCTCCTGTTTTTATTGATTGCACATGATTTAGTGGGGGTGTTTCTTGGAGCATTTAAGAATTTAGAAAAAAGAAGTAAGAATATTTAACTGTTGGAACAAAGGCCTCATGGAGTAGACAGGCCTGCTGTTGGTCTTCTGGACTGTGTTTTAGGAGGCCATCTAGCATCTAAGCTAACAAATCTTTAAGAGAAATTTGGATGATGGTCAGATCTACCTCCAAGATATTGTGAAAAGATAGGATATTACAGTTAGGTTGGACTAGAAGCAACCACTCTAATATGTCTAAGTTTGAAGTGAGAACATGTTGATTGTGATTAGAAGGCAAGTTTTTGATGAATATTGAGATGCTTTATTGGTTATGACATTCATATGAACAACCCCCATTGCAGATGGTAGGTATCTGAAGACAGCCAACTATTCATTCTTGAATGCCACTTTTTTATAATGAAATTTACAGTCATCAATTCTGATTCTTGTTACTTTGGTTAGTGAGGTTAACCCATGGTGGTTTTCTATTGCTCTGAGAGACACCAACAATGTACAAATAAAACCACACCAAATCTCAGGTCCTAAAACAAGCCAGCCTTTTTTTCTGCCAAATCTGTTTTAGGTCCAAGTTAGCAAAGAACTTGGAAAGGATATTTATGGCTTCCAGGAAATAGATGTCTGCAAATGGGTTCTACTTTGAAACTCTACCCACTCTGCAAACCAAAAACTGCTTCCCCAAATGGCCGGAGAAAATTGCCTTCAAGCAGAGCAACTGAACTGACATGCATCCAAGTCATCCTCACTTGTTATACCTGGAAGGCCCTTCTTATTCTGAGAAGGGAAAGTCAAGAGAAAGGAAATGGAGAGCTAGGCACTACCTCCTTTATCTGTGACTCTGGACAACTCCCTGGAGACCTAGCTGAAGAATCTTTAAAATGGTAAAGTGTCCCAGATATGTGTGCACCGCCACCCACTGAACAGAGTATGTCAGCATGGGGTCTCCACTGGAAAAAGTTCTCTGCTGCTAGCGACAGGGCAGGCATAGTTTTGTGATAACTTGGAACTAGAGAGATGGGTAGTGTTTGAGAAACGATCAAGTCTAGGCACTAGCAATAGGAAAAAGTGCCTAGAAGTATGGGAGGATATATGAATTCTTAGCTGAAAAGTTGAAATGAAAACTTTCATACTCAGAGCAACAAAACCATTTGCAACTCTCCTATGTTACTGTTTGAATATCGCTGTGCACTCTTCTTGCTAGAGTCTCCTAAGCCATCTTGCTTCTCATTTGGTCTTATATAGTATTGATTTTACTCTACTTTTAAAATAGAAAATAATTTTGTGTGTGTGTGTGTGTGTGTGTGTGTGTGTGTATACATGTGCAAATTGTTTTCCATTGTGTGGAGGCCAGAAATGAGATCTTGTGAAAGAAAGCAGTGTTGGCATGATGCCAATCACAAAAGAGATAAAAGCTTAGGATCTGAGGAAATTTACAGTAAAGAGGCCAGGAAAAAAACCCCACTAGTAATTAGTTGGCAAAGTTTCATGAAACATTATGCTTCCCATTAGGCTAAAGAAGGCATAGATGAGAAAAGTGCAAAAAATAAAAAATTTAACAATAAAAAGCTCGGAAAGACCATATGTTGGAGGAGTGGTAGATTATCAGTGATTATACAGGGTATTTTAGAAGGGGTAGCTGAAAAGATAAAGACATGGGATTTATTATTTTTGTTTTGTCTTTAGTGTTGGTTTTTGTTAAAGTGAATTTTAAACTTATTTCTGTTTCAAATATGTTCAAATTTGCTCACCAGATGTCACCAACCCTTCTACACCTGCAAGGGCCAACAGATCAAACAGATTTATTTAAGGGGGAGGCGTTTTATGTTTTCTTGCCAAACCTAGTTCAACAGGGTAAATCTGGACTGAAGTATGTAAAATAGTAATCTCCCACAGTGGACTGATGTGAGTTCAAGGGGTCATTGCTATTGAGCTGTTTCCTTCCTGGAGTTAAAAGATATATCTGTTTAAAGTTAGCTCTCAAACTTACCTACAGGACTGAAATTGTCTGGGAAGGGCAGGAGAGAAGTGCAGTGATTAAGATCACTTCCTGCTTTTTCACAGGAAGAATTCAGTTCTTAGAACTCTTGTCTCACAATTGCTTGCAATTCCAGTTGAGATCTGATGCCCTCTTCAGGCTTCAATGAGCACTCTCCCACACATGACATCACACACACACAGAAATATAATACATCTTTGAACTCATCTAGGAGATTAAAAATGTATGGATGCAGGTATCAATATCCAGTGAAGCCTACATGAAGAACCGTAACACATTCCCTGGGGTTGCGGGTGAATATGTTTGTCCTGGTTAGGGTTTCTATTGCTGGGGTGGAACACCATGACCAACAAGTTGTGGAGGAAAAGGTTTATTGGGCTTAAATTTCCACATCACAGTCCATCACCAAAAGAAGTCAGGATAGGAACTCAAGCAGGGCAGGAACCTGGAGGCAGGAGTGATGCTGGATGCCCTTCTGTATGCTGTGACTATGGTTTAATGCCATTGGTTAATAAATAAGTTGATTTAACCAATAGCCATGCAGGAGGGAAATTCAAACAGAGACACAGGGAAAAAAGAATGCAGAGTCAAGAGATATGAGCAGCTTCCTGGGAAGCAAGATGTGAGGCAATAAGCCACAGGCCTTGTGGTAAAACATAGACTAATAGAAATGGGTTAATTTAAATTGTAAGAGTTAGTTAATAATAAGCCTGAGCTAATAGGACAAATAGTTTGTGATTAAAATTAAGCCTTTGAGTGGTTATTTTTAAAACTGCTGCGGGACTGGGTGGGACAAGAAACACCCAGTTATACAGGAGCTGATGCAGAGGTCATGGAGGGGTTCTGCTTACTTACTTGTTCCTCACAGCTTGCTTTCTTATAGAACTCAGGACCACCAGCCCAGAAGTGTCCCCACCCACAATGGGATGGGCCCTTCAACATCAGTCTATAAGGAAGAGAGTGAGGAATGTTTGTAGGAGTCAGGGAAGTCAAGGATACCACACTAAAATGGCACGCAGAATCAACTTACCAGGGCTCATAAAAGCTCATAGAAACCGAACTGACAGCCAGGGAGCCTGTATGAATCTGACCAAGGTCCTCTGCATATATGTTACAATTGTGTATCTTGATGTTCTTTTGGGACTACTAACAGTGAGAGTAGCTGTTGTCTGACTCTTTTGCCTGCTTTTGGGACCCCTTTTCTTCTACTAGGCTGCCTTGTCCAACCTTTATATGAGGAGATAGTACTAGTTTTAATATAACTTGGTATGCCATGTTTGGTTGATATCCCTGGAATGCCTTCCTTTTCCTGAAGGGAAGGAAAGAGGAGAAGTGGATTTTGGGGAAAGGAGAAGGGGGGATTGGAAGGAGAGGAGGAAGAAGGAACTGCTGCTCAGAAAAAAAAAGAAGAAATAAATAAAATAAAATAAAGTAAAATGCCCTTTAGGTTTGGCTACAGCCCAATCTTATGGAAACATTTTCTCAATTGAAGCTCCCTCCTTTCTGACGACTCTAGCTTGTGTCCAATTGACATATAACTAGCCAGGAAAATGCTTAAAACTCATTATATTGAAATTCTCAAAGAATTCTCAAATTCTCTCCTGCACTCCCTTGTCCTGTTAATGTATAGCAAATTGCCAAACAGATAGAAGGCAGAACCTCAGTGTTATAGCCTCCAGTAGAAGACAGATTATACCAGGCAAAGCCATTTCTCAAAACTCTTAGCCCGACTTCCATGCTGGTCTCATCTGGTTGTAGGTACCAGTCCTTACAGGCTCTCAAGTGTTCTTAAGCCACTGTTCTCATGTCACTATGCTATATAAACTCCACCCACAATTCCAAATCTACTCCATTTCTCTCCACTGAAGGAGCATCTCGTCTCTGTTGAGTTTTATTTTGTTTTCTACCTAATCTATCCCCACGTCCTCTGTGATCTTGTGTACAGTAGTCACTTGTACAAATCTGCTTTTTGCATCTGAAACTTGTTACTTGCTACTTGGACAGGCATCTTCCCTAGTCTCTGAAATGGGGATAATAAAGGCATATCCTTCAAGTAGGTTACTTATCCTTCACGTATGTTTGCAAAACATAAGTGATTTAATTTATGCTATTTGATTACAACGGTGACTGGAAGACAGTAAGTCTCCAGTTGCTGAAGTTCTTCAAAGTTTAATACACTGTTTAGTCTTGGAAGTTATTTCAGTTTTACAAACCACCCCCAATATTTGTTCTTGAAACAAAAGAAGCAGCATTTTTTCCCCATGTTTCTGCAGCCTGGGCTGAGCCCTGCTGGATGCTTTTCTGCTCCTTGTGTAAGCTAGGGCTAGACTTCCCAAGATGGATCAGATGACCCAAGTCTTTGCTCTTGAATCTGGTTTATTAGCTAGGAGACCTGGAAAAGATGTGAGCTGAAAGGTTTTGTCTCTCTTTCTAAAGCCATCTTTGGACTACTTCATAACTTTCCATAGTGGTTAAACTTATTGTATGGTAGCTGATTTCCCACGGAGAAGATGGAGTAGGTAGATGCTTTTTAAAACCTAGTCTTGAAAGTCTCAGTATGTTAGTCTGGTTGCATGGGTCAGTCAAAAGGAAGTCACAAATCTAACCTACCTAGACCAGGAGAAGAAATTGATTCTGCCCCTCAAAGAGAGAAACAACATGTACATTGGAAAGGAAGGAACTGATAGGATCGACGTAAGAGACAGCCTACCACAAGAACTCAAATGATTCCAGAAGAGAAGATTTTCTCTCTCTATGAGTTATCACACGAAATCCCAGGATGATATATTTTCTCAGTCTTCCATAATCACCATGTGCACAATCAATCACTGTTAGCCGACCGATATCAGCATGCGAGAACAAAGGGTTAGCAGGTACGGGAAGAGGAAACGACTTTCTCATGGCAGATAGAATCCTCATAAAAAAGGAGAAAGGGGTGTTTCTGAATGTCTGCTGTGTCTCTCCGAGTTTTAGGGAATGGAATATGCCCTTTCATTTTCCTTTCTTCTTTACCAGTTTCCTTTCTTTCTTTTAATTCCTTGCTAATGTTAGTGCAAAAATCACAGGTCTCATCTCAAAAGGATAAGAGACAGTTTATTCTGTAGTTGTGTGCGTGACCATGGACCAGAGACAGAGATTTAAGTTACCCTAAATCTGTCCAACGCAGTAACATTTTCATGAAGAATTTTTTTATAGCAACAGAATAAAGAAAATCCTTAGTGAAGATGTTTTTAAAATATCTTGGTGGAAACATCAGGTAGGCCGAGAAATCTCTGCTATAAGCCTTATATGCTATTTGATGACATTTGTATCTTTTTAGTTGGTGGATGTTAGGGGTCTGTTTGTATATTCCAAAGAGATACACCTAACAGTCAAAAGGATGTTAGGTGAAGCACAGGGGTAAATATAAGGCCACTTAGAAGACTAAAGGCAGTCCAAGATATATTTGAATCCTAACATAATGATCCAGCTATCTACAATTATTGAAAATGTAATCAGTGAATCACCTTGCAGAATGTTTATCATATGTGCCTCCTATACTTCCTTCCTTCCTTCCCTCCCTCTCCTTTCTTCCTTCCTTCTTTCCTCCCTTCATTCCTCTGGTTTTCTTTTTTTCTGGAAATTTCCATTAACACTGCAAATGGCCTCCAGTTTCTGAAGAGCACAAAAGATGTGCCATCGCTCATGCATTGCCATAGCAACAGGAGGAACTTGGTCCTCCAGCTTCAGTCTGCAGGCACTCCTAAAACCCAAGGTCTCCCTTGTCTTTCATCAAGCCTGGATGCTTGTGCTTGCTTGTCACATAGCCTCTCATCTTTAAATCGTATTTCAAAGATGGATGACTTGTGGGGAAGCATTCAAGGGCTAGATTTCCACGAAGAGACACACAAAACAAGTATGTAAAACAGAGCTGTGGAGGGTTTGAAAGATGAATCTAACGCTGCAGAGATTTGCGTCTTCATTTTCTCCCACAGGGTCCTGAAGCAGCACAACGTTGCCACTGGCCCCAGGGCTATCAGTGTTCTTCCCTCATCGTTTGGTTTTAAGCAACCTTTCACCCCGACTAGTGGGCACAAATGGGTCACGACTGCTAAAGAACTACAGGGTGTGTGTGTGAATCCACACGGGAGAGAGCTGTCGGAAACTTAGGGTTTTACTCGCTTTTGCTTCATGTTGCATATTTCGATTACTTTGATTTTCTTTTCAAGAGAAGTTCTATCTCTAACTCAGAATTGTTTTCGCGTTTATTACAAAGCGAGAACATAAAAAGCGTGTCAAGTTACTAGCAGAAGGACAGAATAAGCCTCTCAAATAGAAAGTGTCCTTTGAGCTGTTTCGGGGTTAGTCTGGAGGTCTATGGCAGCACGTTTCCTGGGGAGAATGCTGCCCCCTAGAGGGTGCTTTATTAGGGCTGGAGGGCTTCGATGTTAACTAGTGGGTGGGGCCAATGACGCAGGGGCATTAAAATGCCGGAGGTGCTCCTGCACCTGAAAGAGCTGATTTCCTGGACATTTACAGATTCTAACAGACTTTTGTATGCAGGTATGAAAGGTCACAATTATCAGTCTTTTGTTCAACTGCTATCCAGAGGTAATAAAGGATTTGGTAAAATTTTCCACTGATGGCAAAGCCATCTGTGGTTTGGTGTCACCTTGACTCACTCATAGACTAGCAGACATTGCACGGGTGTTCCCAGTACCACAGAAGAGATGAGCCTCTCCTTGTTCCATTAGTTCTCGGAGGATAGTTACATCTTGAGTTTGTTGATATTTGGTTTGACTGGAGGGCACCGGCTTGGTGCTTATTATGAGTCAGTGTCTGTTTTAAAAAAAGCTTTCAGTACTAAATAAGTAATTAATGTATCATTGGATTCACTGACATAGCTGTCGACCACCTACATTTGGGATGGAGTCACAGACGAGAAAAAGACACTGCTTAGAGACTGTCTGTCAGTGTAGAGTGGAAGTGGAGCAGTCTCAACAGCTGAAATATGGAAGACAGATGTCAGGAGACAGGCCAGGTGGCGGAGGAGCACACGGGAGAGATGGTCGTGTCTGGGACTCCGATGTGTGGAGAGAGGAACATTCAGATAGGCTTCTTCCTGGGGTGGGGAACCTAAAATGCTGACTAAAACTCGTTTTCTTCGGAAATTCTCCAAGGTGTTTTAGATTTCGGTATATCTACTAGGAACCTACTCAAAATAATTCGCCTCTAATGGCTCTCGCCCTTGAGTCAAAGTGGAACACCTTTAAACACAAGAAATGAGCCTATTGGGTTAATTAACAGACGTCCAAACACTGCTTTATTCAGCACCCAGGAGCTCGGGGTTGAGCCTGGTATGGGGCCACACACCTTTAATTCAAGCACTTGGGAAGCAGACCAGGAAGATGGCGAGTTCAGGCTAGCCTAGGCCACCGGATGAGCCGCCTACACTTGGAAAACAAACACCATCAAAACAAGAAAAAAGAGGAAAAGAGCCACCTATTTGGCATCAGTTGGTTTAAGAGTTGGACAGTTCGGCACCAGCCCCAGTTCTAATACCATCTTGCTGTTCGTTTTTAATCAAACCTTCACTTTTCATAGTCCTTGTTTCAACATCTTTGAGACAATGCATTCAACTGAGGTTATTTCTAAGCAACCCCATGTCTTATCTTTCCCATGACTGTGACAACATGCCAGTGACATAGACAGCTCACAGAGCATAGATTTTTATTTTATTTTTTTTGGCTCATGGTTGTAGATGATTTAGTTCATGCTTTCTTGGTCCCAAGTATTTGGTAAGAACACATGGTGACAGGAACATGGAAGATTCTTTACCTCATAGCAGACAGGAAGTAGAGAGGAATAGTAACAGGGAGGGGCCAGGGCAGGACATAACCCCTAGTGACATCACCCTGGTGACCTGCTTTTCCCACCAGACCCTATATTTTGACCCCATCACTGGCTTAGACCACACACTATGCCAGAGCCCTCCTGATCTAATTGTCTGTGGGAAAGCCTTCATGGTTACACCCAGAGGTGTGCTTCACTGACCTCCCAGGCACCTGCCAGCCAACCGTGTTGGCAATCAAGATTTACCCTCACACAATGCTGTGACATTTGTGTGTTCTCATGGCTTCTGTCTGCTCTCCATGTCAACCTCTATCTCTTCATCTGCCACTGCCTTCCCCTTCAATGCATGTTCCTCTCACAGTAGAGACCTTGCCTGCTTCATGCACTTGGAACAGTGACTGGTTCTTGGTTACAACTTGCTTTAAGCTCTCTCCCTGTGCCCCTAGCTGCTACCCTGTGCTACTGTGAGGACAGAGAGGTGTAGCAGCTGGTGTAGAGGAGACTGAGATGATGTCAGGTTACAATGACACAGTGATCAGTCTATTAAATCCTGACCCTGAGGATGCTGACTTTCAAGTCTGGCTGTGACTTCACATTATAAATTTGTGAAAGTGATGAGTTGAACCATTAAAATGAAGATGCGTGTGTGTGTGTGTGTGTGTGTGTGTGTGTAGCCTCTTTTCTGGGCCAGCCTCTGGTCTATCACTTCATAGATATTAGCTCATTTCTCCTTCATACTAGCCTTTTGAGGTTGTGTCTCTGATTACTTCTGTAACGAGAGAATCCAAGACAGATTACAAAGCCTGTCAGCGTGGTAACAGAATATCACAGACTGGACTGCTTAATCAAGAGAAATGTGTATCCTCACACTTCTATCACAGGTCTGCTTCCTGTGGATTCTCACATGCTCTGATGTCTGAGTAGCTTGGTGTCTCTTCCTTGTATTACAATTAACCGCAATTTCAGTGGGCTAGGACTCCATTTTTTTTTTTTTTTTGCGACCTCATTTAACCCTAATGCTATCCCCAGAGCTCCTATCTCTAAATGCACTTGGCATTGAGGGTTAGAACCTCAGCGGATGAATTTGGAGAGGGCCCAATCCAGTAATGCCTCCCAAAGCTACGGAGCTAATAAACAATGCAGATGTGTTTGAATCTAGGTTGCATCCCCTGTGCTCCCAGGCGCTTGTCAGTGCTGCGGCCAGCGCTTCCTTCCAACTGCCATTTTTGAAAGAACAAGCCTGCCAGAGTAGGAGGTCCCATGGTCACCTCTGCTGTGTGATGATCGGGAAGGGTAGGGCAGATGGCTAAAGACTGAGCAACTGCTTGGTATTACCGTGTGAACGTGCTCAGACTGGGGAACTCCACGAAGGCGGCTGTATCTCATTACTCTCTGTATGTCTGAAGCGAAGGTCACTGTGACAGGAACCACTGGGCATCATAATTAGCCAGAGGACTCTCCCAATCTCTTTGAAAGTTACTAGAGGCTAAACTTCACTTTGGTTCTCGCCGTGGATAATGTGGCAGTCACCCAGGGACTTTAAAAGGCCAGGAAAGTGTGTAAAGGCAGAGCTGATATTTGCCTGAGTGTCTCGCTGGAACTGAAGGTGGACGGGAGGGTGTCTGGAAGCCATCTGGTGCTCAGGAAAGGAAAGTCATTGTCTTGTATCGCTGACGGGTGGAAGCAGGTTGCAGGGTACGTCACTGAGTCTGTCTGTGCTGGCTTTTGTCACCTGTTCAGTAACCATCCCTGAGCCCCTACAGTGCACCTGGCACCTGGCTCCCGCCCATCAATCCTAGCTGATGAGATCAGTATCTGTCGACATCAGGAGTCACAGAAGAATCACGCGAATAACAATCTTAGCTGTTCCCACCCTGTGTCCTTCTGACACCATTCCTCCTGCTCTTCCTTCAGCTACCTCCTTCTGGCGTGCACTTGATAAACCTTTGTTCCTTACAGGATGGATCTATTAGTACCAAACCCACACTGAACCACCCTACTGAGAAGTCTCTGGTGATGGGGTGTGAAGCTGCCACCACCTTACTATTCTTCAATCTCTGCCATGCTGATGCTCCATCTCTGCTAAGCAGAAGACTCTTCATTGCCCTTGTAAGCAGATTCTATAGTACATTCAAGTCTCTATAATGTCACCTCTGTTCCGAGCTCTTTTCCATCCTGAATGCACACAGCCTAGTTTGCAAATTCATAATTCTGTAATGGAAATGGTTACAGTTGATGATGTTTTAGACATGTGATTTGTGTCATGCCATGAGATCATGAAGTTTAGAATTACGACCTCCATGCAGAGGCGAGGATATCCATATAAGGTGCTCAAATGCATAATGTGGGATACCATGAGAGGTCTTTAGCACTCATTCTTAGTTGCTAAGTGTATAGTTGGCTCATTGGATTCCAGGCTCTGTGTTTGTGGATCTCATCAACTGTGGGTTAAGAATATATTTATTTTGTGTGTGTATCTGTACTTAACATGTACAGACCTATCTTTTCTTGTCTTTGGTCTCAGTTTTATTTCTTGGTACTGAGATGAAACACTGACAAAAGTCACTTAAGGGAAAGAGAATTTTGTCTCAGTTCAAGGGTATCATCCATTATGGTGCAGAATTAAAGGTGGTAATATTTTGAAGCAACTAATTCCATCATATGTATAATCAGGGAGCAGAGTAGCATACATGCACAGAGCAGATCCATGCCTTGCTCCCCTTGTACTCATTGGTGGCTGAGTTCCTGTCATAAAGAGGAAGTCAGATAAACCCCACAGGCATGTCAAGAGGCTTTTCCCAGTCACATTTTTATTCCATAAACAATATAGTACAACAGCTGAGATGGAATTTATGTTGTCTGAGGTGTTTTAAAGGTCTAGGGATGATTTAAGTACCTAGAAGGAAGTTCATGGTTATATGCAAATATGACACCACTGAAAATAAGGTACTGATGCATTCATGAATTTGATACCCTCAAGGGAATCTTGGAACCATTCCTTCACAGATAGCAAGAGATATTGTGATTATAGCATCTTTGGATCCGTCTCCTACTGTTGTAACCAACACGCAAGCTGATCCAATGAATAATGTGACCTTTGTTCCTGATAGGACAGATCTATTAGTGCCAGTCCCACACAGAACCATCCTACTCAGACGTCTCTGGTGATGGGATGTGAAGCTGTCACCATTCTGCTCTCCTTTAGTCTCGGCTGTGTTGATGCCCCCTCTCTGCTGGGGCTCTTTGTTGTCCAAGAACAAAGATCTATCAAGAACCTTCCAGAAGGAGCCAGCTGAAGGAAAAGATTTTGCTTCCAGTCTTATATTTGAGGTTAATTTTAAAATTCTAAACCTTTTTTTCTGTGAGGTAGGTAGTGTGTAAAAGGTGCTGGGCTTGATTTGCTTGGCTTTGTTGCTTCCCTTGATAACATTAGCCCAAAGAAAGCTATTTAGACAGCAGCAAAGAGCAACCGTGACTCATGGATCCCAATTTTTTATTATCCTTAACATTGCCTAAATAGGGCTGTAAACACATTTTTAACTTTTTCTATATGTTCTGATAAAAGGCCTCTTGGCTTTTATCAAGGACTTGATCATTGTGATGAGAAAATAAATGTCAGAAAAGTTTTAAATCCAATTAAATGCATGATAATAAAGAGGATTATAGGCCTTTTGTGCTTCCCCAAATATTGACCTTTCAAAAAAAAAGTTTTTGGGCTAACTGAATTTTTAAAAACATTAAAAACCAAATTCTATTAAACTATTGAAAACCACAAATACCCAAAAGAGCAATAAAACTGTAGTGATATTTCATCTGTATTTTAGTAAATAAAACTTGCCTGAATGTGAGAAAAACAAAACAACCAGGCACTGGCTCTTACCTTGACCTCAGTTTGAAATAGCGATCCTGCCTCCAGGAATCCCAGAATGAGATTGTGAATGAGAGCTGTCTCCTCCCGATTTATATTCCTCTAGTTCTGGGATTAAGGTGTGAGCCACTGCTGCCCAGTTTCTATGGCAAACTAGTGTGGCTGCTGGGATTAAAGGTGTGTACCACCACTGCCTGGTCTGGAAGGCTGACCAGTAGGGCTGTTTTACTCTCTGAACTCCAGGCAAACTTTATTTATTAAAATACAAATGAAGTATCACTACATAAAACAAATTTACATTTAGTTCTATATTTAAGATTCTAAAATATTACAAGGTTCTTCTTGTGCTTACATGTGTTTAGATATGTTTTGAAAATTAATAGTCATATAATTCTATAGCCCCTATTCTTACTGTGACAAAATAGCTGAGATAATTAATTAACTGGTAAACAGGAAACATTCATTATGGCTTATGATTTGAGAAATATTATCCCATGGTCTCTTGGTATCATCCCTCTGGGACTTTGGTGGATCATTCCTAAGAGGGCTGAATGTGTCACCTTACAGTGACTTGTCTCTGTCATCTAATTTAGGTCGCAGCTCCACGTAAGCAATGAGCCCACTCTCCCGCGACTCCCTCCAAATGGAGTGATTTTTATACCCAAAGAGTACTCATCCAGTTCTTAGTTTCACTCACTTGGAGACCCTCGGTTCTTCTTCTAAGTTCTGGATGGACACAAAGGCCCCTATTAATGTATACCTGAGTGTACAAGGAGACACAAGCAACAAGCCAGCCTGTAGTGTGCCGCAGGCACCATAGCCATTTTTGTATATTACTCCTTAACTGTCCCCCCCCCCCCCATGGTCTTATTAGGATCATCACCTTCATTCCTATAGTGCAGCAAAACACACTCTTCCCCCTCCCACTTTAGCTTCTACCCTCAACCCATCACAAACCTCTCCTGACTTTCCACCATTGTTCTTTCTCTGTCCGATGTATTCTCTTTCTGCCTGCTGTGGCTGCAGTCCATGTTTTCTCTTGCAGCTCTTCTACCATCAGGACGCTGCTCTCCTCCACTTTCATGGTGTAGCTGAAAACGAGACATGAGGTGGCTCAGTACAGGTCTGAGAGACTCAGGAAGCACTTGTGGCCCTAACTATACCAAAGTGAGGCGTGAAATAGCTGACATGGACCGAGGATCCTTTCCATTCACCAAGGATCCTTTCAGTGCTTCGTTATTTACGTAGAAATCAGCCCCCAGCGTCCCAAGGCCACCCAACTTTGAATTCGCGAAAATTAACCCATTTCCTCAAAGCAGAGCTGAAAACACTAAATCCAGACTAGAATGGGCCACCTAAATTGTGGTTTAAAAAAAAAGTTGTCTTGAGAAATATGAGATTGGAGAAGCATTAAAATAGGCATTATGGGAAAAGCTAGCTCTTATGCCTGGTTGTCCTTCCTTACCCTTATTTTACGGTTTAGTATAAATATTATTTTGAGTGACATTTTGGGCTTGGTTGATGATTGGATGGGAAACATGCTCTTCTGAGTATTTATGGCCCCCGGAGGTCTTAAGATGACCCTGCCTTGAGGACATAATCAGGTTGCCCTGGTAACTAAATTAGGAAGGGTCTTCGACTGTCATTAGCTGTGAGATGTTCCCAATGCTGAACTGCTCTCTAGTGTGGAACCCAGGCCACCCAGCTAGTCTCTTCTCTCCTACTTCTGTACAATTTTCTGTTTGGTTGTTTTTTCTTCTTATTGATGGCCCCAATATAAATAGGCTGAATTGAACATTTAAAACCTTGAAAGGACATGTTTGGGGTCACTACTTACCTTACAGAGGGTTGCTTAGACCTCCCCCAAATAAAATCATAGCTCACAACTCGCTGTGTGTTTGGGGTACAACCACTCTGATTGCTAATAAGGTTTGAGCTTAAGGTCACTGCAACACCCAACAGCACTCTTGAACTTTGCCTTCAGAACAACTGGAAAGAGTTCGTTTTATAATTTATTTACAAAGGGCATTTCTATCTAGTAAACTTCCTGGAACAAAGATGGTCTGATCCAAGTGCATTCCCTGTGTTTCACTCCTAAAGCTGAAATTGTGGTGTATTTTAGCACCCAGTACCCTTCTGATGCCTAAGGAAAGGGACCACCCTGTTGTTGAGTCTGTGATTTTCCATTTGGCTTTTGCTTTGGTCTGCTGATTTCTGTGACTCCACCCTTGACTGGAAGTATGGCCTCATGGGACATGACTATCTAGATTATGCTAATGAGGCTGCAGGGTTGCCTGCCTGGGACACTGTATTCTCTGAGTACCACTGGGCAAATGGTCAAACCCACTTCCCCCTCAGTCCTTTGAGAGTGTAAAGAAAAACACAAGCCACCTGGGTTAACAGCGTTAAAGACATTTTCACATGACTCAGAAAAAAAGACTTGGCCAAAAAGCCCATTTGGTTTATTTAAAAATTCCATTGTCTTATCATTGTGCGAGGATTTGAAACTGGCAGCCACACAGATGCCGTAGATGGTTTTGGGTATGTCGTGGGCACAGGCTCAAAGTGTTCAGCATGAGCCAAGTGTTGAAACTGCCTAATACAAGTTTGAAACATGTGTTCATTATGTGTTACATTTGATTACCTTCCCTCACACTCTGCTAGACTTGTAGAGTGAAAGGGAAAACAGAAATACCATGAAGCAATCCCATTCTGAATTTTTCAGACCTCCATAGGCAACAGACATAGTCAGGGATGTATACAGGATTTTTGTTTCCATAGGAAATAGAGGTCGGACTATAGTGTTTATAATTATGAGGGTGAACTCTATTTTAGAAAAAAGTAGGTACACAAGAAAGAGAGAAGTTAAAGGAACTCCCTGTGGTCCAAAATACCTCACTGGAATATTTTTAAGGAAATTAATACTTTATCCAGAGTTTAATAAAAAATTGTTGAGATCAGCAGAACATGTCATGTGCTCACCATGTAAAATAAGGGGATCATTGAGTTCTGGTAACTGCTCAGCATCTTGACTATTGTAATAGCTACAACCATCTACGTAGGTGATAAAATTGATACTTACCACACACACAAACACACACTCACAGACACACACAGGCACAGAAACACACAGACACACACACATACAGACACACACTGGCACACAAATATACAGACATACACAGACATACACACACATACAGACATACACACACATACGGACATACACACAGGCACACACAGGAACACACAGACACACACAGACACACACATAGGCACCCAGAGACACACATACAGAAACACACAGGCACACACACATAGACGCACACACAGGCACACACACAGACACATACAAACAGACACACAAGCATAGATGCACACACAGACACATACAAACAGACACACACACATAGATGCACACAGACACACACACATACAGATATACACACAGGCACACACACAGGCACCCAGACACACACACAGAAACATTCAGACACACACAGGCACACACACACAAACACACACACATACAGACACACACATATACAGACACACACAGACATACACACATATAAGGATATACACACATATACGGACATACACACAGGCACACACAGACACACACAGACACATATACACAGACACACACATAGGCACCCAGAGACACATACACAGAAACACACAGACACACACAGACACATACACACAGGCACACACACATAGACACACACACAGGCACACACAGACACATACACATAGATGCACACACAGACACATACACACATACATACACACAAACACACACATACAGACATACACACAGGCACACACACAGGCACCCAGAGACACATACACAGAAACACTCAGACACACAGACACACACAAACACACACAGACATACATACATAGACACATATACAGGCACACACACACAGACACACACAGATACACACAGGCACACACAGGCACAGACACACACACAGACACACACACAGGCACACACACACACACACATAAATAGTAAATGAAACTGAGAAGACTGAATGTCAGTCAACTATAACAAGGAATATCTCGTGTGATTATGGTCTTATGCTATTATTTTGTTCAACTCATCATTAGTGGAAATTTTAATAAAATGTATGTAAAAATGTTCCCAGAAGTTAATTTTATCCTATAATAACTGACATTTAGCTAACCACAGGAATAATTGCAATTCATGCACAAGCAATTTTACTAACACTTGTGTGTTTTTCCTTTGGGTCCCCGAATGGCCCTGATTCCTCTAACACTGCTGATCATGAGGGAAAGTGTAGCAGAGGGAATACCAGGGTGGAAAGGAAGCAGTGGAATTAACCATCTGTGGCTATGATGTAATCACATTTTTAGTCCCCTTCCCTTGATTAACCCAGTCCTACCGAGATAATAGCTTGCCAAAGTTTGATCTGGAGCCTGGCCCAGTAAAGAGAGGTGTCCTTTGGTTTTTGGTGTCTATGTTGGGTTGGTTATTAGGTATTTGGAAACATGGATGCTAATGTTTAATTTTCTCCCCTCCACCTTGACTTTTTTCTTTTCTTTCTTTCTTTCTTTCTTTCTTTCTTTCTTTCTTTCCTTCCTCCCTCCCTCCCTCCCTCCCTCTTTCTCTCTTTCTTTCCTTTCTCTTTCTCTCTGTTTCTCTCTGTGTGTTTCTCTCTCTCTGTTCCTCTCCCTCTCTTTCTTTTCTTTTCTTTTCTTTTCTTTTTTTTTTTGAGAGAGGGTTTCCTTGTGTAGCCTGGCCTCAAAATTGCAATCCTCTGGTTTTAGCCTCCCAGTGGCTGGGTTTACAGGCACCTACTATCACGTCTAATATCGAGGTTTTTAAAATTAGGCTTTTGTTGGTTTCGAACTGTGAAAGTTAAAGAATGATTGAGAGCATAGTGACACGAGTGGGTTACTGGAGTCCCTCCTCTGCTTGCGTTTAGACTTGGGGTGAGGTGGGCTGAGAGGGAGATGGTTTTCAGGCCCTAAGTGCTTCTGGGAAAGCCCTGGGTATGCTGGGAGTCTGGCTGTGATGCCTCTTCCTGGGTCCGAAGGCTCCCCTAGGAAAAAGGCAGACTGAGAAAGGCTTTCTTTTTGCCTCTGGATAAAGCCAGGACCTCAGACTCAGCTTTCCCAATGATAAGCTGGGGCTGAGATCATGGTCTCATTCCTTTACTCCTTGTTTAGTGGTTCAGAACCTGAGAGGTTAAACACAGTGATCAGACGGACCCTTCAACTCTGACCCATGAAACCTACATTATGGCCAGACCCGTGGCCACAGTCATGGCCTAGTCGTGTGAGCACACATCAGTGCAGGGTGGATCCTGCACTCCCCTTTCAGACCCCGAGACAGCAGCTGTGTGGCTGCAACACTGGAGCAGGGAAAACTCCCTTGGTTCAGTACTGTACATTCCTCTTCGGCTTTCTGAAGCTGCTGGGCTTCAGCCCAGCAGTCCTGGGGGAAATCACTTGGCCACTCTGTCCCGAATATCTCTTCCAAACATGTGGCAGTCAAGGAGACTATTCCTTTTATGACCTCAAGTCATCTTAGACTAAAACCAGCTCAGGCTGTAACAGAGGAGGCTGTGGACGTGGTGAGTAAGTGGCCAGTGTAACAGACAGCCTGGCTCTACAGCTGTTCTAGCGAGCCCTGGTAATACCTCTAAGCTAGAGGAGAGAACAGAACATCCAAGTCCTGGGACGTTCCTCAGGTGACACAAGGCCCCACATTCTCACGTCATCTCCCCACCCCTGGCTTTAGCCAGCTCAGTGCAGGCTGACGAAATCCAGCCCTTCCATTGTTCGTTTTGGGAAAAGCACTTACAAATACAGCTGTGGCTTCCTTTTGAAATGGAACTTTACTTTCTGAGGAACAACAACAACAGAAGAAAACCAGCTTAAGTCGGTGTCCAAATCTTGCAGTTAACAGTAGGGTATTGACAGTTTCAGTCGGTTGTACCTGCCATAACAGATACCAAGGACTGGGTCAAACAGCCCCGTTCTGCGGTTCTGAAGGCATCTGAGATGCAGAGAGAACAGATGAGGAAACATTACCACAGCTCTTTGTCAAGAACACTGACCCCCCTCCCCCCACCAGAAGGATCTTCCCTTCACACTCAAATAACCCCCAATACCATCCAACTTGTGGGTTAGCATCTCAGCATATGCATTTCAGGGACAGGGAACAAGCATGCAGTCTTAACGGACATGCTCCATGAACAGTAGTTAGTGGGCAAAGGGAGTCAGCATGGCCCATGCTCGAGTCTGCATTGCAGAAGTCAGCTTGGATCGGTGATACTATTACAGAAGAGTTCTGTTGGTTATGTCTCGTGGAGACCCTGACTTGATGCCCATTGGTGTTGGTTTGTCAAGTGCCCTTGCTCTGGACCGGATCCTGGCTCTCCTTTGCCATGCTACAGTTATGATATTTGGGTATTGTCCCTTTGGGCTAGGAGAAACTCCCCCTCCCCCGTGCATTCTCAGCCTAGTATCCTCAGGACAAAAAAGCAGTGAGAGACCATTACCCAGTGGGAAGAACTGAGCCAGAGCTCAGGGGAGCTTCTTCTGGTCTGGGCTGCGGCTAGCTGAAGGACTTCAGCAAGGTCACTTTTCAACTGCTTCTCAGTTCTCCCTGTCCACATGAAGAGTAATCAGAGCTGGTTCACCTCTTTCCCCCTTCTATCACCCTCTTGAATCTGTGGGCCTCTAACTTAACAAAGAAAGAGGACAACATCTACCCAGCAGTTGCAGTACGGGAGACACTTCAGAGAGGCACTTGACGCTGTTGTCACATCACAGATGCACTACTCGAGCCTCAGAGAACTTAAGAAACTTGTGTGACGTCATATGAGTGAAAAGATTTCCTGTGACAAGGGCCAGATGCTTCCATTCTGGTTAGTTTAAGGAGCATGGTGGGCGGTGAGAAGGGAGAGAACAACCGATTTCTATCTATCCAGGGCGTTTTGTTCTCTGCTGGTTTGATTACCAGGTTGTAGGTAACACCATGGCTACGGCAGCTCCAGCCCTCACATCTCTTAAAGTGACAGAACATTGAGGAAGTTCCCCAGATGTGGGACTTTCAGTTTTCAAGCCAGGAAACTCCCCGGCAAACTGTTAAGTGGGTCCCCAGCCTTGGCCCAGCTCCAAGTTTAGCAGGAAGTAGGATGCTTCCTTGAATAGCTCTTGCAAAATGTTCTGGCTCCCTTAGAACCGGTTGTCTTAGAGCAGGTCCTGACCTGGGACCTGTCTCTATGGTAAAGGGGATGCAGGTGTGAAGACTGACTGGGTTGGGAGGTGGCTTTGCCTGGACCGCATGCATAGGTAAAAGAGGAAAGGGCCAGCTTCGACAAAAACAAAATAAACATTGACTACCCCCCCCCCACCACACAAAATATTAAATAAACAAAATGTGGTCTTTGGTCAGGAAAGGGAGGGAGCAATTCTGTGTGACTGAATAGAGAAGCCACCCTCTGCTGGAAAGTGGTAGAAGCAAGTTCTTGACCTTGGGCTACTGGGAACCCTGAGGAGGTGGATAATTCCAAGAGATGCTATGGTCACTTGCCAGGTGGGGTCAAGAAAGAACACCAAGCATGGTTAGAGAGCAGTCTTTCTGACGCAAGAACTTTGGGGGAGTTCTTGGCTCGGTGGCCTTGGAATAGAGAACAGATCTGTTTCCCTGCTGCTGCTGCCCAGCAGGATTTATGCAGGCTTTTGGTGGAGTACATGTAGCATGCATGGCTGCTTCTCTAAGCACACTGACTACAGAACCGAGTAACTGCGAACCTTCAGCATCAGAGAAGCCCCTGGTGGGTGCCAAGGCAGAGCCCGGTCTACATCCCGTGGGAATAGGGCCTTTGTTCACAGAGAAGGGTCTTTCATCTAGGCGATCTCTCCTAAAGAATTAAACAGGCGCCTGGGTGCAGTACCAGCCCGGAGAGCTCTGGCTGCTAATACTGCCTTGATGGAACCTTCCAGCAACATTCACTGGAAAGCTACTAGGCTAAAAGGAAAGATTATTTTTGGCTCTCATACTTCCTGTTTTAGGAGAAAAAGATGTTCCAGAAAGACTTACCAAGACTGAGAAACTGCTCACATAACGGCATTGGAGAAGACACAAGAGAAATTTCACACTGAAAGTTTCATTCCAAGTGAGAGAAAAAGTGTGAAAATCATTAGAAAGGCTATGATAGAAACATGCTGTAATCGGGAAAGAAATGCACTTTACTCTACAAGACCTGATGCTCAAGGTACTGTCTGCTGGGGAGATCCGGAGCCAAGTTTATCTTCCTGCATATGGGACATATGCATAGGCGTGACTTGACAACACATGCGTATCCTGGGATTGCCTTGTGTTGAAACCCCCACCACCCGGCTCAGAATGGCCTGTGGATGTTCACTGCTGACTGCTGTTCTTTGTCTGCCTTCTCTGCTCTACCTCTCTCATGGTGGTCTGTTTCATGTTGAATTGTCATCCTGAGTTCTTTCTTTACTCAATCTGCTCAGGTTTGGAGGAACTAAGGCTCAGGATCACCACAGATCAAAGCCTAGACCATTGTCAACAGACAGCCTTAGCACGAGCATCTTAACTGAGGTTTTAATTTGTGGTTGTCAAACAGAAGTGAGCAGAGGCAGGAGGCAACACAGGCAGAAAAATGCCAAAGAGACATGCAGAATAGAGATTGTATTTGCTTCAAAACAACCTTTTAAAGAGTTAGAGCAGAGGGGACTTCTCTACTGTGTTGATGGGAATCTTCTGATTTCTTGGAAAATGAATCCATTTAAAAGTTCAATTTGATTCTGCAACTGATTATAAAGTGATTCCATTCTGGTTTGGTCTGGTCAGCTGTGGCCTGTGAGTCTTTCCCATAATTCAACACCGTCGAGAGTCAGTGTAATGGCCAGGTGAGACTAATGGAAATCTTTTTGAGGCGTTTCACTCAGCTGCTGGAGAAAGGTATTGAGATTCGGCTGGAGATGTGCAATGCTGGACTTGAAGCCATGGAGGCCGAGGGCCGTTTCTGCTCACCTAAGTGTTAACACAGCAGACAGTAGAACAGATGGTGTCCAGAGACTGCACCAGTCAGTGTTGCTGAAGCCAGTACCTGGCTGTGACTGACATGGGTCAATTTCTCACCATTTTGTTTAAGCCATGTCACTCACTAAGGAAAATCTGAACTGACACACAATGACAGCATCCCCAACCTTGTCACTTACTGGAAGCACAGTGGTCCAAAAGCCTAATCTATCCATTGTTCTGGTAAAAACTATGAGCTGAGCATCAGAGGACTTTGAAGAGTTGGAAGCAGTGTCAGATATTCTAAGCTGGGGACTCTGAGAAAGCCTCCGAGTGGATCTTTGACAGGGGCACTTTGACTTGAGATAGAATCGCTCCCCCAAAGAGCCTTACGTAAATTAAAGTTACCATGTAAGTCAAGAATGCACTTAACACATGTCATCTACAAAACATCAGACCTCACTTAACCTTGCTTTGAATATGCACAGGACACTTGCATGAGCCAAACACTAGGCAAAATTATCTATCACAAAGTCTGATTAATAATAAAGCGTTGCATAGCTCACGTAATTCACTGAACACAACATGGAAAACGAAAACCAGAATGGTTGGACAACTACAGGAGACACAGTCTGGTGTTCAGTCAGCACGGGGCATGTGAAGACATAACTGTGTAGCAGCCATTGTTCACCCTTCAGGAGGCTGGTCGCCTGTGAGGCTTGTTGCAGTGGCCTAGCATCCCTAGGGAACTATTGCATATTCCTAGCCCAAGATAGGGTCAGCATTCAGAACCCGGAGTATAGTTGCTACTGAATATGTGTCACTTTTGTTCTGGCATGAGGTGGAAAATGGTGTGTTAAAGCATAGCAAGTCAGGGGTAGTCAGTGTTTAGGATTATGTCTCAAATGAGTCAAGTTGCTGTCAGCAGTCTGGCTCTGTGGGAATTGCATCTACAGAAGGCAAGAGGGAGGCACACCCAAGCAGTGAGGCCTCCTAGTGAGGGGAGAGCCAGAGAAGCCAGAGGATTCCAGAACTACAACAGTCTAAGTCTCACGGGGTCAGCAAGGCTTGGAGCCTCGTGAATACTGTTGATTTGCGAAGTCAGGGAAGTATGTGAAATTCTAGAAAAGGTTCCCTATATTTTAATTAGAACAACAACAACAAAAGTTTGTCTTGCAGAAAAGTGGCTTTCAGTAACTGAAGGAGCTTGTGGCCAAAACCAGTTTCCTGAGGGTGGTTTAGAAACACTCTTATATTGAGTTAAAGTAATGATCCCTGATCCCTTTTGTAGCTTATAACTAAGGCAGGGGCTCTATGCTTCTTGACTTCTCTCTGCTTCATCATTGCCACAAGTCAGTTTTGCTACTGGCAATGTGGGACAGAGGGATGTATTGTGTGGTGATGACACTGAGCCGGTGATTCGAACTGCATCTCCAAGGGACAGAAGACACATGCCAGTTGTGTGAGCATTTGTTCCAGGTGAAATGCTTTGTGTGATAAACAGATGTTCTCTGGGGTTAAAAAATGTTGTCTGGGAGTCTTTAATAGATGCTCTCTGGGGTCTCTCAACTAGAAGAACCAGCAATTGCATGCTTAGTTTCAGTGGTTACTTGACAGTTTTGTTTTAAGTGGTTCCCCCATGCAATGCGTCTCTTTCCTCAGGTTCAACTCCTCAGGATGCATGTGCCACTTTGGCAACTTTTCAGGAGTCACTTCAGCTGCAAATAAAAGACTTACCATTCCAGAAACCTTGTGGTCACCTGGGTTGTGGCCAAGAGACCTGCCTAATATAATTTTGACTCCCCCTTCCATTGTTTCCATTGTTTCCTGGGAAACTGAATTCTAGCCAGGGACCAGGGCTAACCAAGCAGTTCCACCCTGCCAGCAGTATAGGAGGGTCCTCTTCTCTCCAATCTGTGCCACACACTTGCTATCCGTCTCTTGGGGAATACCCAAGCTAGTGATGGGAAAATGCATCTCCCAACGGTTTTGACTTTGGTTTCTTTGCTGTCTAGTGCTATCCAGTTGTTATGTGCTTTTAATGGTCATTTGTTTATCTTATTTGAAGAAAACTTTAGTCAGGCCATTTGCCTAGTTTAAAATGGGTTGCTCCACATTTCATTCTTGAGTATTACTCCTCTTGATGCAAATCTCTCATCAGATACATGATTTGGGAATAATACTTTAGGTTGTCTTTTTCTTCTTTCTTTCTTTCTTCCTTTCTTTCTTCTTTCTTTTTCTTCCTCCTCCTCTTGTTGTTTTTTCTTGTCTTCTTCTTCTTCTTCTTCTTCTTCTTCTTCTTCTTCTTCCTCCTCCTCCTCCTCCTCCTCCCCCTCCTCCTCCTCCTTCTCTTCTTCTTCTTCTTCTTCTTCTTCTTCTTCTTCTTCTTCTTCTTCTTCTCTCTTTTGGTTTTTTAAGATAGGGTTTATCTATATAGTAGCTCTGGCTATTCTGGAACTCACTTTGTAGACCAGGTTGACCTTGAATTCACAGAGATCTACTTGTCGTTGCGTGCTAAGTGCTGGGATTAAAAGTGTGTTCCACCACTGCTCAGCTTAGCTTGTCTTTGTTATTAGTATGATATTTTGTATTAATCATGAGAGACTGTCATACATGCTTACAAACTATCTGGATCATATTCACACCCATTGCCCTCAGAACCACATCAGCCTTCTCACAACTTCACACCCTCGTTCCTCCTTCTAATAACTCACTGAGTCCATTAGTGTTGCTAATATATGCATTAACATGGGACCATTCCCTTTAAAGAAAATGGGTGATTTTTTCCCCTAACAACAATCAATTGTTAGAAGCTCCTCAGCTAAAGGTGGAGGCTCATGATACCCTCTCCACTTGCTGTCAGCTTGTCCTTCGGATTTTTTTTTGGTAGCATTATTTGCAATACTTTATGACCTTTGTAGCCTTTTTGACCTCAAAATTCTTTCCATACACTATCCACCTACACATGTATCTATCTATCTATCTATCTATCTATCTATCTATCTATCTATCTATCCATTTATCTATCTACATATCTATGCATCCATGCAGCCTTCCATCCACCATCCACCTACTGATGTATCCATCCATCCATCCATCCATCCATCCATCCATCCACATATCTATGTATCCATGCAACCATTCACTACTATTCATCATTCACTTAATACCAACTGATGAGGCCAAGTTTCTTGAATTTCCTCTTGTAATACAAGGAAAGAGAGATTTTGTTTTCTAATCATTGAGAGGCCCGAGGAAACAGAGACCAGGGGAACTTACACCAGCCTGCTTTCCTACAGCGCTACATATTAAAAGCCCACCTGGAGAAAACAGTGGCCATCAATAACATGTAGCTTCATTGGTCTAACATTTCTGACTGTTCTTGAATTAATTCCTCGGGTTGTAAACAGGAGAATTTTCTGTGGTGTGAAACAAACAAAAAGGAAATTCTTAATTGAAGACACTGTATTAGTCAGGGTTCTCTAAAGGAAGAAAACTAATAGAATTATATAGACATACATAATATCTATCTATTTATCTATCTATCTATCTATCCATCCAATCTAATCTATATCTACATTCCTCCCTCACTCCCTCTTCCCTTCCTCTTTCCTCTTCTCTCTGTCTCTGTGCTTATTAGATTGACTTATAGGATGCAGTCTGGGTAGCCCAACAATGGCTGTCTCTCACTAGAAAAGCTGGGAATCTGGTTCAATCCATGAGGTTGGATGTCTCAGCACTACCAGTCTGGACCAGACACTAGAGGATTTCTAGATAGTTTCTGGTCTTTGGTCTGTGTTGGAACACCTTATAAGTTGGGTCTAATGTCAATGAAAGAATATTTCAGAAACAGGATTAATGAACTTGTCAGCAAGAGTGAGGGAAAGGAGGGAAAAGCAATTTCCTTCTTCTATGCCTTGTATCCGGGTTACTATAAAAAGGTGACAAAAACATGAGGTGAGTCTGACTTCTTCAAATAATCTGGACCAGAAAATGCCTCATGGGAGTTCCCAGAGGTTGTGCTCTAGTTGATCCCAGATGCAGTCAAACTGACAACCAGGATAAGCCATTACATTTAGTAAGGAACAAATGAGTTTTCTCCTCATAGTTAACTGATTCTGATGAGATCTTAAAAGTTGTAATGTGGGTTCTGCCTTAAAATTCCTAGCAAAAATAAACAAATAAAAGCACCTTTAGAAGACATGTCAAGGAAACTACACACACACACACACACACACACACACACACACACAAGATACAGACTTCAGGATTGACTACATTGTAGTGTCAGATTGCTACACTTCCCCAAAACATACTTTATATAAGATGTATATATTCATCTTCTATTCAGAACATAGCTTGATGCCCTTAGAATAATTAAGAAGGACCAGTATGATGGTTCTGAGGGTAAAGACACTTGCTTGCATACCTCACAACCTCACAAACAAAATTCAATGTCCATAACCCATAGATCAGAAGAGAACCAACTCTTGTTCTTGACCTCCACAAGCATACTGACCCAATATGTCCTATTTCCTTAGGAAAATAGAGATATTTTTGAATACCCTAATGTATTAATCAGGATTCTCTAGAGTAACAGAACTTACAGAATGAATCTCTCTATTTTATTAGACTTTCAGGTTACAGGACAGCTAATCCCACAATAGTTAGCTGTGAACAGAAAGGCCAAGATTCTGGTAGTCATTCAGTGTGCCACACTGGATATCTCAGCTGGTCTTCAGTAGGTGTGGGAGTCCTGAAGAAGTGGGCTCTAAGGCCAGTGAAGGAACGGGTGTGCTAGCAAGGAGAGAACAAGCAAACAAAGAGCAAAAACTTCCTTCCATGTCCTTACACAGGCTTCCCGCAGAAGGTGTGGTCAGATTAAAGGTGTGTCTCCTTACCTCAAAGGGCTTGATTAAAAATGGATTTACCTACTTCAAGTTAAGGAAAAAAATTCCTCACAGGTGTGCTTTCCAGTTTCGGATTTAGTTAATTCCAGATTTATTCACTTGACAACCAAGAATAGCCATCATATCACAAGTTACGTTGTGAATGGAGACTGCGCTTTAGTTTCACGGCCTCCTAGACCCGAATAATCACACAGAAACTATATTAATTACAATGTCCTAAAATATCCTATCATATATTTTACCTTTGTGAATATCAAGTTTCATATCTAATTTATCTTTTATAAGGACAATTATATCTTTTAAGGAGAACTATACGTCTTCAGCTCCATCAAAGACCCCAGAAGGATATAATATTATCTAAGTAAACAGGAAAAGCATTATAATCAACTTTCAAAACTCTAGAATTGACAGAGACATCTTACTATCTGGACAGTCACCCAAAGTTCTTTTGTAATGTTAGGGCACCCATCTTCAGCCTAAAGGCCCATAGCATCTGGCAGATTTTCCATGAAGCAGGAAATTTAAAAGACTGTTTCACCTATATTGGCAGTTTGTCAGTCAAGTTTCTTCTGCATCCTGCAGAATGTCTGTCAGACTCTTTCATGAAGCAGAAACCCTGAAAAACTGTTTCACCTTTTTTTTTTTCAAATTCATCATATTTTCTGTGGGTCTTGTATGTCCAGTTTATACTGAATATCACCAAGCAGTTGAGGCAAGAGCAGTTTCTTGCCCAAATGGCTAAACTTGTCACATTGAAGGCTAATTCCATAACAAGTTTCTTCAATGCCCATCAACCCCTCTGAAGTAATTGGTGCAGCCAGAAACAGGCATGTCTCATTGTCGATAAAAGTCTAAGTTCTTAAAACCTTTTAAATTCCATATTCTGTAGGTTTTTGAAGTATTAAAGATTATCTAACTGAAATATATCTCTGTATATGTAGAAATATAACTAATAAAATAAAAAATTTGATTATTGTAGATCACTATCTATTAATCTGTATTTATTAACTATATATTACATTTTTAAATGAACTGCATAAACACAATACCTTAAACAAGAACAGAAATACATATACACAGTGTAACACAATCAACCTTAAATTTGTATCAGTAGATCAAGATCCATACCAATGCAGAGTATTCATCTCTACAATATATCCCTCCCAATTTTTTTTTTAGAAATTGACTGTGACCATTAACCATTTATAACCAACACTTTTAAAATGAAAATAAACATTTATAAGCAATCATTTTGGAAATTTGGGTGTAGTTTTCTCCAAACTGCTTTCTGCTGTTTGTTGGGTAAAGTATTTTTTAGGGTTCATGGAGATTTTGGGGGGGTTGTGTTTCATCAAACCATGTTAGCCTGGAAGGAATCAATAGAGTCTCATCTTCTTTAAAAAGAAAAGCAGAACCTTTTTTCCAAAGTAATGTATCCTTAGACTCAAATTTTGAAGTCAAGATAATATATATATTTAAAATTAATCTGTATATATATATACTTTAAATTAATCTGTATATATATATATATATATATATATTAAGGTAAGCAACCCTCAGAATCAAATGTTTTTCAGTAGTTAACCCATTAACAGTCAAAAATTCTAAAGAAACACAATAATACACATAATCTAGACTCTCTGTGTATATCCCATTTTTATATAACTTATATTTTTCTATTACTTTTTAATTATTTAATTCTATTATCTTTATTCCTTTATATATGTCCATCTGTGTTCTTTCTTCTCTCTTTTCTTCTGTCCTAAGCCCTTGTGCATTTATCCAATACTGACACATTCAGAGGTCTTTTTTTCCTGAATCTATCTTATTGTGTATTTGTAATTATTTATGACCAGGAGATTTTTTTCTTTTTCTTTTTTTTTTAATGCTAAGCAGGTATGGTGAGGACTAATACTGCGGGTTTGCTATTAGCTCTGCCCCTTTCAACATGGTGGAGGTATATTAACTGTCTCTGTGAACCATGTTCATCACCCCAGCTCCAGGGATGTAGCAGCCTATAGCACTCTGCTCACAAACCCCATTTAAGTGCTTTGTAGCAGGAGCTACTAAAAGAGCCAGAGCTGTTTGTGCCTCCAGTACAAACCAGGAAACCATCTCTTTAAAGAGCCGTGCAACTGTTCACAACCAGCAAACAGAGCCTATCTGGAAAAAAAAAGTGAGCCTGCCAAGAAACTGTGCTTGGCTGTAATTTTGTAGGTCTAGAAGCCCCCCCCCCTTTTCCCTGAGGCTTTTTAGGTTTTATGTGGATTCATATTAGATGGTGGGTGTCATTTTTGAATGGAGATTGTGTTTTCATTTCACAGCAACCCAGACCTGAATAATCACACAGAAAATATATTAATTGCAACACTGTTTGACCAATGGCTCAGGCATTGTCCCAGCTAGCTCTTATATCTTAAATTAACCCAGTTCTATTATTTTATATTTTACCATGAGGCTTGTGGTTTGTTACCTCACATCTTGCTTTTGGGGTGGCTACATGGCATCTGACTGACTCCACTTCTTTCTCCTTGCATCCAGTTTAGTTTTCCTACCTAGCTATATTCTGTCCTGCCACAGTTGAAAACAGTTTCTTTACTAACCAATGGTAATAAAACATATTCATAGCATATGGAGGGGAATTCCATATCATTACATTGAGCTATATGCATTTCTGCTCTCATCTCTGCATTTCTTTTTTCATCTCTGTAGCAATTACCAGAACTTAAGTGACAAAGGATTATGTTGGTTCCTTTTTTCAGGAGATGTATCCACCATGGCAGGGAAGTCATGACAACTGGCATGGCTCTACCCATAGCAGAAGGAACCTGAGATGGAAGCCTTCACACATTGATGGATCAGGAAACAGAGTGGGACAGAGAGTGAGACCTATCTAGAACCCTCAAAGGTCTATCTCTACCTCAGTCCGGCAGAAGGCAGGCCCTACAACCTCTCACACACTGTCAGCCCCTGGGGGACCAACCACTTGAAACATGAGACTGTGTGGGAGGGGCGTTCCCTTTTCAGATTATCACTGCCTTCAACTGGTAAATGTGGAACTGGTCATTTTCTCATAAGGAGCCTATTGAGGGAAGGGACCAAAGTTTATGATAATGCTTAATTAGTCTTATCTTTCTTAGGCCTCCAACCCATGCTCCCGATTAGAGCTGTCCTTAGTATCGCTTTGGTGTAGTGTGTATTAGATGTGGTGACATGCATTTCATAAGGTTTTCCAGTGGGTATCATTGGAAATAAGAAACAAGCCTGTTTCTTGCCTGGCTTAGAATAAGTCCTAATTAATTGTTAAATTTTTAGTTATTATTAATTAAATTCTTAGATGAATAAGGTCAAGCCTGAGAGTATAGCTGGATTGATACCACACGGAGAACCATTTATACAACCTCCTTCACAGACCCAGCATCTGTCGGCCACGCAAGCATGCTTACGAATGCCTTGTCCCTTAAGGAAGGCATATGGGTGTGACATGGAAGATATCAGGTATGTGGAATGCTGGGACATGCCAGAGTCTGAGTCACAGGAGCCTCATCTTACTCAGTGCTGCATGGGTGGCCGGTGGAGACACATGTAGATCAGAGGCCTGGCTCTGGCCCATGGCTCCCTGTGCAATCTCCCCGGAACATCTGCTTCATGGAAAGAAGCAGATCACATGGCCCTAGAAAAGACGCAAGTCAGATGGGAAAACATGAAGCCTCTTAAGCTCCAGGCTTAAGTTCATTTCCCAAAAAAGGCTGGTAGTGGACTTAGTAGCTGGTTTTTTTTTTTTTTTTGAATGTTATTTCTTGACATGGGTGCAATGGAATCTCCTCGAGAGTCAAGATGGGGTGTGTGCCTCGAAGGAGGGATCGTCTTTAGAATTGGCCAAGTGACTGAGGAACTTTGGCTCCTGTATTCTATAATTCATGATCTCACTTCAGTTCTGGCTGATCCTCTTTGAACTGAGCCTTCCCCCTCATGCTGAGACATGCAGACACAGCAAATCATAGAGCTGAGTTAAGGGATACAGTGGTGCATAGTTCTGGGACATCTACTGGCCGCAAGGCACTGTGTGACGCTCTGTGGGGATTACAGGCGGACATGTCTGTGATAGCATCATCACATCCCCAGAAGCTTGCAGTGGGACTAAGGGGATAAGCGAGGAATGCATGTCAGGCAGGCAGCTCAGTGTGTCAATTTGGCTACACTACAGTACCTGGCAATTGAGTCAAGCACTAAACCAGGGGTCGCTTTGAAGGTGTTTTGTAGATGTGGATAAAATCTGCAACCGATTGATTTGTAAATAGATGAGATTACCCTTAGTAAGTGACCACACAATTCCATGAAAGTCCTAAGGGGGGATCTTGAAGTTTCCTATATATGATGAATTTTACTTCAGAACTACTACTATTGGCCATGGCCTTGGATTCTAATCTTCTGGTCTGCCCCCAAACAATAGCTTGAGTCAAATCTTTAAAACATTACCTTCTCTCTCTTTCCTTCTTTTCTTCTCTTCCTTTCACTCTCCTCTTCTTTATCCCTCCATCACTACATCTCCATCATCTCTCTTGTTACCACTTTTGCTCTGCACCAGTGGTTCTCAGCCTTCCTAGTGCTGCAACCCTTGAATACACTTCCTCATGTTGTGGTGACCCCAACCATTAATTTTGTTGCTACTTCATCACTGTAAATTTGCTACTGTTTTCGTCGTAATGTAAATATCAGATCTGTGGCTCCCAGAGAGGTCACATCTCACAGCTTGAAAGTCACTGCTCTAGAGAACAGACTGCTCCTCCATACAATAAGTTGTATGAGGCAGAATGTATTCTCCCTGGGAGCAGAGACTCTATTTTGTTGATGTGTGTATCTCAGTAATTAAAACTTGACATTGAAAGCATTCTTCTTGAATGGGTGGATGGATAGATGGCTAGCTGCATGAATGGAGGGAGAAAATCTGAGAACAATAGCAATGGTAAAGAATGCGACTGGTTCCAAGACAGACATACAAATCCTAAAGTCGATCTTCACGTTTTAATTTTATTCTATCCTCTTTGAAATCTGTTATTGACCACCTGTAAAGCAGAAGGTCTCAGACAAAAGTAGTTGTTTTTAAAAAGCAGCAATCAGTTTAGAATGGAGGTAGGGATGAGGTTGTATGCCTGGGCTGGGTCTGTGACGTGGTAAGAGCAGTCTGTTGGAAGCCACTAAGGAAGATTCTCTTTTTCTGAAACAAAAAAATCCTCTTTTTTTTCCTGAGCATAAAGCCAGTTGTATATGATGCTTTTGAATCCCATAGCCATCCTTTATTTGCTAGGGATAAGGCTAGCAGATATTAGAATTAGAATTAGAATTAGAATTAGAGTGGAAGTCCTGATTATCTACATCTGGAGTTCCCTTTACACATTCTCTTTCTCCCTTCCTCCCTTCCTCTCTCCCTCCCTCAATCTCTCCCTCCATTACTCCCTTTCCCCCCCACCCCATGAATGTGTGTGTGATTGAAAGTTTTCCCACTGAAACCTTTATTATTTGTTTACTTTATCTCATGTGTATGAATGTTTTGCTGGCATGTATTATATGTAATACATGTATGCCTGATGCCTACAGAGATCATAAGAGGGGGGCTATTGGAATTATGGATGAGAGGTAACCACCATGCGGATGCTGGGAACTGAACTCAGGTCCTGTGCATGAGCAGCAATCTCTTTTAACCACTGAGGTATTTCTCCAGCACCCTGAAACATGATTTTTGTAATGGGAGCAAGGAGTTTCTTAGTTCATTAAGTGAAAAGGGTATTACCCTGGAAGAGCTGTGCCTAGTAGTAGTTATGGAAACTGTCAAACCTGAGGTTAGTTTTTGTCATCAGTTATAAACAAGTTACTGTAATAGTTTAGCTAGTGATAAAAGTTAGATTAGTTATCCTAATCATCTGGATGAATCTTGCTCTAGGGAACTTGAATCATTAATAATAGGCTTCACGCACATCTTCCCTTTGACCAGGGAAGACTTTATCTTTATTATACTGGATGGTAGGTGTGTCTTCCCTTGTTCAGCAGTATGTCATCACTGCAGTGTTACAGTGTTGTCTGCGTTACAGAACATGTTATCTTTATCCTGGATGGCAGAAAAGCCTCTCATTGCTCAGGGGCAGATCAACAATGCTGTCTTACAGTACTGTCTACTATAAAAAACACCCTGACAAGATAATTCAGAACAAGAACATAAGTAGTGCCACACTTGTGGGACATTCAGAAATGAAAGAGTTATTTGTGAAAGCTGTTTCCAACCCTGCAACTACCCAGGCCCAGAACCAGGGTTATGTGTTCGCCCACCCCAACGTTCACCCCATCTGTGATCTGCTGGTGTATGGGGTGGGGTTGGGGGAGGGGGTGTCCTGCGAACTGCAGGATTTTCATGATGCAGGGCAGCAATGGGATGTCCATGAAGAGTCCCAGTGAGGGCCCAGCACTGATGATGTAGCGGAGACCAGAGGCCTTGAACCAGATCAGTGACTGTTTGCAATGAACACCTACATGTAAAAATGTATGGATGAAGTGGTTGGCTGTGTGACTCACTGTGCCACACTGCTGCTTCCATGGCAAGATTTTCTCTTTCTTACTTAAAACAAAAATTGTTTTCTTTTCCTTTTCTTCCCTCTTGAATTTTATTTTGTTTTACTTGGGGGGCAGGGTGGAGGGAGATGGGTGGAATTAGAAATCATGATATGAAAGACATAAAGAATAAATAAGAAGAAAGTTAAAAGAATGAGATCAGAAAAAAATATGAAAGGATATTGCTGCATCTTTTTGTCAGACTGATGTATTCCACTGAGCTGCTTAGAGATAATATGTTCTTCCTCACTTTCCAGAACAAGAGCCCCTAACACTTATTAGGTGTACCCTATGTGCTGGTGACACTATTGAACTTTACTCGGATTATTTTCCATCAGCGTGACATTCTGAGGTAGGCACCATCATTTCCTCAATATAGATAAGGAAAATGAGTCACCGAGAGGACAAAGTTAAGGCATTAATTTCAGACTGCCACTGAATCACCCAGGAGCAGAGAATCTAGAATCTCTTTGGAAAATTCCACAGCATTACATTGTCAGCTTGCCAGGGTTCGAACGAGCCTGGACTGACTAGTGAAACTAGAACATTCTTCTGTCTGCTCATCTTAAGAGCACTGTTTGGCAATGAAGATGCAGAGCTGTGGTGAAGACAGGAGACAGAGCAACACTGGTCAGTACCATAGCTGCTCATGTTTCATATTTATTATACTGAAGATTTGAAAGGAAGAAGCCAGCAATGGTGACATGATTTTTACTCAAGTTTATCTTAATAGTTAACCATGGTTCAAATTTTAACTCCAATGCATTAATTTGCTTAGACTGTGTGATGGTTAAGCTTGGCTGTCAACTTGATTTGACCTGGGATCAACTAAGATAGACCATTCTCGGTAGCTCTGTGAAGGCCCTGCCTGGAAGAAATAACTGGGGCAGGAAGACTGCCACCAGAGTGGGCAGCACTTTCTGGCAGAAATGGCCCAGGTTTAAGATGGTCCAAGGGATCAACAGTGGGGCGGTTGTCTCCCAGCTCTCCTGCTGGGGAGTGCAGCTACTCCATTGTTGCTGCCACCATCACTGACGCCACCTTTTACTGACATGGAAATCCAGCTTCTTCAGCCTTCTAGTAGGACCAGACACAAGCAGTTCTCCAGGAATCCTCGAGGCCTTTGGCCCTGGGTTGGAACTACTGAGGCATGCAGCTTTGTGGCCTGAGCAGCTACTGTATTTTCATTCTCTTCAGCACACAATCAGCCATTGTTAGACTACCCAGATCACATGTAAGCTAATCTAATAAACACACACACACACACACACACAAACACACACACACACTCATACACACATACATGCACTTCCTCTCTCACACATATGCATTCTCTCTCTCTCTCTCTCTCTCTCTCTCTCTCTCTCTCTCTCACACACACACACACACACACACACACACACACACACACACTCATGATCAAGGTACCAGAAACCTATTTCTCATGTGACTCCCTATCTGGCTTTAGATGACATCTTCTCTGTGTCCTCACATGGTCTTCCTGGCGTCTCTGCTGTCCTTAGAAGGTCACCAGTCTTATTGGACCTTTGTGGATTCATTTAACCTTTGTTATCTCTAATTGGCCCTACCTTTAAATTCAGTCGGTGTTGGTTTAGGGCTCGAATCTATGAATATATTAATCTGATAATATCGTTCAGCCTATAATGAGTTCTCAGATAAGAAAGGCAAGCATAAGAATAGTTAATAGCACCTACCTCATGGGAGTAAAGGAGATAAATCATGGTTACTCCATAAATATTACTTCCGTTTCTTATCCCCTGATGACTTAAGGCAGGAATTAGTTTTTGGCACACCGAGGGTGGGGAGGGACATGGAAAATTAAGGGATAGATTGGTAGGATATGGATGTTTTATTTTAATGTATAACAATTTCCTACAAAGTTAATAGCTTAAAGTAATGTCAGTTCATTATGTACATTTTCACAGAGTAGGAATCCAGGCCCTGGCTGCTTCTGTGAGCTTTCTGCTTAATATCTCATAGGTTAGAACCAAGTTGGTATCTGGGCTTCCTTTCTTTCTGTGACCTGAGTCCCCTGAGCTTGAGAGAACTCAGCTCTCTGTACTTATAGCAGTGAAGACCTCATTTTCCTGCTGACTAATGGCGGCTAAGGGTGTTTTCAGTCCGTAGGGGTCATGCACACTCCGTGTCATGTGTCTGTCTCACAGACTTTCCCACAATATGGCAGCCTAGTTCTTCAAGGTCACTGCTGGAATCCCCCTCCTTCATTGTGAAAAACTCTCCTGAAATATGATGGGGGTCATAGAGTAACACGCCACCATCTTTGCTGTGTTTTATTGGCTAGAAGAGACTCGTAAACTGAAGGAGAGGAAGTTATACATGGATGTGCCTCTCCAGGGGATATTATGGTGAGAATAAAAGACGGTGTGGATACCAATTGTCCTTTGTTTTTTAGGCTTTGTCTGGCATACAATGGCAGATAAATTCTGCAGATGATCTGTTGTGTTACGAGCGGCAGGGCTGCGTCCCTGGCATGCGGCCGCCCGCATGGCTAGCTTTACCCGAAATAATTATATAGAAACTGTATTCTTCTAAACACTGCCTGACCCATTAGTTTCAGTTTCTTATTGGCTAGCTCTTACATATTGATCTAACCCATTTTTATTAATCTGTGTAGCCCACGAGCTGGCTTACCAGGAAAGATCTTAACCTGCGTCTGTCTGGAGTGGGAGAATCATGGCGACTTCCTGACTCAGCTTCTTTCTCCCAGCATTCCGTTCTGTTTACTCCGCCTACCTAAGGGCTGGCCTATCAAATGGGTCTAGGCAGTTTCTTTATTAATAAGAAATCACTCCCACATCATTTCCCCTTTTTCTGTTTAAACAAAAAAGAAAGGCTTTAACTTTAACATAGTAAAATTACATATAGCAAAACAGTTATCAAGTAAGAATTACAGTTACAATATTTATATCTTTTATCATAACTAAGGAAAACTATAACTATCTATTCATTCTTCAACTCCATCAAAGACTCCAGAAGGATATAATACTACCTAAGTAAACAAGAAATAAGAAAACTCTAGAAATGACAGAGACATCTTGCTGCCTGGATAGTCACCCAAAGTTTTTTTGTATGGTTGGGGCATCCATCTTCAGCCTTCAGGCCCATAGTATCCAGCAGACATTTCCATGAAGCAGGAAATTTCAAAGACAGTTCAGTCACTATCTGCTGTGTCCTGCAGAATGTCTCGCAGACTCTTTCATGAGTCATGAACCCCAAAAGACCATCTCACCTTTAGGCAAGTTCAGCAGTCCTCTCTCTGCGGGTTCTCTGTGTCCATTTTATGCAACAGTCCAGGCAAGAGCAGTTTCTTGCCCAAATGGCTATCAAACTCCATAAGGATCCTCTTCGATGTCCATCTTCCTCTCGAAGTAGATTGGTGCTGCCAGGAGCAGACGTGTCTCATTGTCATGAAAAGTCCTAAGTTATTAAAATATTTTTAATGCCATATTCTGTAGCCTTTGAGTGATATGAAGAATGCCTATCTGAAATATATCTCTATATATCTAGAAAATCTAAGTAACATGACTACAAACTTGACTATTATGATTATCCATCAACAACCTATATTTCCTAATTATACATTACATTTTAAAAATGAACTACACAATCACACCTTATTCAAGATCAAAAATACATATACATATAACAAAATTGACCTTAAAATCCATACCAATGCAAATTATTCATACCTATATCATATCCCCCTTTAAATGTAAAAGAACATTTATAAACAATATTTTGGGAACATGGGCACAGTTTTTTCTCTCCAAACTGCTTCCTGCTGAATGGGGGCGCTGTTAATCAGATCATTTAGGGTGTAACCTGTGTGTCAGGTTCATCTCAGTTGGCAGTTGAGTGAAGTAATTTTGTGAAGATGTTCACAGCAACTTTTCGGGAGGTCGTGGTCTATCATACCAAATTGGGATAGAAGAAATCCACAGGGTCTGGTCCTCTGTGAAAACAAAAGAAGACCCTTTCCAAAGTATCATATCCTTAGACCCAAATTTTGAAATCGTAATACCTTTATATCCATTCTGGTTTAGCTTGGCAGCCCATGTAATGAAATGTCTGTCTGTACTTAGCTCCTTCACAGTCAAAAATTTTAAAGAAAACACAATGTACATAATCCAGACTCTCTGTGAATTTTCCATTTTTACGTGGCTTATTTTTCTTTATTTTTTTTAATCTCTTAACTATCTGTACTCTGTCTCTTTAAAGACTTTACCCTTTTTTTTAAGACATTTACTTTATTTTCTATATTCTTATTCTTCTCTCTCTCAAGCCTATGTACATTCATCCAACACTGTGATCCACTGAGGTCTGTTATGTCTGAATCTGTTTTATTGTGAATCTGTAATATTTTTACTATCCAGGAGCATTTCTTAAAATGTTAAGCACTTCTTAAAAACTTAAGTTGCACCATGTACAGGTAATACGGTACCGCCTGTGTCCTGCCCAGTTGAAACCTTAAATGTGCTGTTTTTATGGTAATTACGGTAGTTTCTGCCTGAGACCAGCACAGTTCAGCATGGCAGAGCTGAGCCAAGCCGCTCCTGCCTCAGAGCCATTTGGTGCCCCTGAGCCACACACAGTTCCAGGCACACAGCAGTCCACATTGCCATCAAGCAAGCCGTAGAGCTTTACTCCAAATGTTCCATTTAAAAGCTCTGTCTCCCACAGGAGCCAGACAGAGATCGTAATGGCGGCACAGCCCAGAAAGCCGGCATTTTAAAACAGCCAGTTTTTTCCTGCTGCTGAGTCAGGACAGTTTCTCTCTGTGGCACGCCACCCACAAACAGCAAAAAGCTATCTTTTCCTTATTTTTAAGCCTTCTCAGGTTTTTAAGTGGATTTAGCCCCACGTTGGGCGCCATTCTGTTGTGTTACGAGCGGCAGGGCTGCGTCCCTGGCATGCGGCCGCCCGCATGGCTAGCTTTACCCGAAATAATTATATAGAAACTGTATTCTTCTAAACACTGCCTGACCCATTAGTTTCAGTTTCTTATTGGCTAGCTCTTACATATTGATCTAACCCATTTTTATTAATCTGTGTAGCCCACGAGCTGGCTTACCAGGAAAGATCTTAACCTGCGTCTGTCTGGAGTGGGAGAATCATGGCGACTTCCTGACTCAGCTTCTTTCTCCCAGCATTCCGTTCTGTTTACTCCGCCTACCTAAGGGCTGGCCTATCAAATGGGTCTAGGCAGTTTCTTTATTAATAAGAAATCACTCCCACATCAATGATCGAGCACCCAAAGGATGGAGGCAAGAATGCGATTGTTGACTTTCCAGATGAGTTGAAATGCACAGGGTTCCCTGAGTCAAGAAGACAGTCCCAGAATTCCTGATAATCAGTGTAAAAAGGAGACATTAGATTCTCCTTCTTGGAGAATTAAAACTAATTAATAATTGGTACTTCTTTGAAGACCTAAACTGAACTGTGCTCAAAATCAAAGTGAGTTTGTTGTCTTAATTCTTCTGACCTGAATTACAGGGGAACATGGGACATGTGGCCTGTGACAAGGGTGCTTCGTTAGTGGCAGTGACTTTAGATGCATGTGTACTCTTTACACACTTGTCATTCTGCATAGAGTTCTACAACTGATCACACCAGACTTCTCCATATCTAAACTACTTGGGAGGGTGTCCCTGAACTTCTTGGAAAGCCCAACAGTTAGGGAGACATAGAGGATCTTCATGAGTTTTAGAAAATGGTGAAGGCGTAAGTCACAAACAATGCCACACCAATTCGGGGTTATGATTATTAGGGTGGTATTTATTTAAAGGGGAAAAAACTTACAGATCACTGTCCCAGGCAACAGCCCTCTTCGCAACCAGGAAAGGAGTCTAGTCGCAGGCGGAGCAGGAAGTGAAGAGAAGAGAGAAGAGGGAAGTGGCCGCTTTTTTAAAGGGAGAGAAACCACGCCGAAGTGGGCTGGTACCTCAGCGGTGATAGGCTGGAGGAGTGGGAGGACCTCCCGCAACACCTCCCCCTTTTGTTTAAATAAGAGAGTTCTAAACCTACTATGAAATTATATACAATAAGTACAAATATCCTATTCTAACTAGCTTAGGTCTTGTATAATAAATAACTTGGCCAAGTCATGAGAGAAAGTAACTACATTTATATAGTCTTCAACCCCATCGAAGATCTGAGAAGGGAAATAATGTTACCTGGGTAATTAGGAAGTTCAGTAGAACAACTTCCAAAACATGCAACAAATTACAGAGACAACTAGCTACCTGGGCAATCACCCAAAGTCACATTAGCAGCGTTGAAGCAACCAACTTTGGCTAAGGCCTAACATAACTGACATACCATTTTCTAAGGCAAGCAACTTTTCAAAACTATCTTACCCTGTCTTGGCAGGATATGACAGTCCTGTTTTATCCATTGATGCATGCTCTGTATCTTTGTCAGTTGTTGAGGTATGGGCATTTCTTTGCCCAAACGCCAGTTCTGCCAAAAAGAAAGGCTCCAGGTGGAGTGTCTTTGGTGCTCAACATTCTCTCGGGAATAGAGTGGTGTTGCCAGGAGCAATTGTGTCTCACTACCACAAAACTCTGAGTTAGATTAAAGGCCATTTTCTACAGCTCTTTGAAGAAGTTGAAGATTATCTATCTATACTGAGTATAATCTCTATATATCTAAAGAACCTGATTAGTCTATTATAAATGACAAACTTAGATGACTATTAGTCTATATAATTCTCAATATCTATCTAACTTAAAGACTAAGACAATAAACGACTGTGAAACAAATGAGGACAATGACCTCCAAATATAAACAATGTACAAATATACATTGCAGTAGGAAAATATATATCAATACACAATCATTATATAAGTATCTTAATCAGAGGTAGAAATGTACACTGCAATATGGTAAATATATACAATATATATATATATATATATATATATATCAATACAATATATGTCAATACATAAAAAAATGTTTTAAACAGAGGTAGAAACATGCATGCGTACAATAGTCAATATAATTTAACTTTGTATCAATATACAAGAATCTATACCAATGTATTTGTCTAAAAACAGTAACTCACAATTACAAATCTATTATCCCATCATCCCTCTTTTTTTTTTTTTTTTTCAAAATGATCCCTGAGCGTATAAAATTCCTCCCCCAACCCTCAATCGTGTACTAATTATAATCAACCCCTAAATGATGTCCCTAAACCCAAGGGCAAGTTTTACTGGGAAAGGGGACGTCGTCCTCTAGAATTACTTCCAGCTGTCATGGGGGCGACGTTCTTTCTGGGGGATCCTGTGAAAGTGAAATGATGGTTAAATTTCAAGATCAATGTCTTTTAAAATTGCCAATAGTCTCTGAGTATTTTGTGCAGGTCTGGCCAAAATGTTGTATAAGATGTGCACCATTTCAGCTAACCAAGTTGGAACTGTCTTGTGCAGCTGGTACCAAAAGCAGGTCTTGTAGTAGCGCTATCAGTATCATGACGTCATATCAACCAGGTGGAGTTGTTGTTATGGGGCCCCATCTTCTTCCTGGAAACTTCAAATGTCACTTCAGGAAAAACTCATTGTTCATTATGAAAAACTTAAACATTAATCATATAGACATATATAAACATATATATATATATATTCAATGAAAGACATGATAGATATATTCAATGAAAAGTATGATAGATATGAAGAAAAGCAAAGATGTTTTCTAAACTCATATTTCTTTCTGTCCCATATCATGGCTCTTGACATGAGACAGAAACTCCAGAAACTCTGGGTTTTTCTCTTACTAACAGGCTTGGAATTGGAGAGGGACTGAGCCAAAGTCCAACTTCAAAACCAGCTTTATAAAAATTTAGAAATATGGTTTAATATTACTTACACAATCCATTCAGTTGTCTTCATATTTCCTATTGGGCAGGTATTTTTCCATTTGTCAGTATCCAAACATCCAGGGTCCCTTGAATTTCTCAAAGATGAGTGTTTTCCTGTGGAGATAAGAACAGAACCCTGCCCCCATTCTATATGTTTTTCTTACCACCTGTATGAATATCATCGTTGTGGATGAGTTGTCATTTCTCCTTTCCAAGAGGTTTTTCCTCTTCAAATCGAAACTTTATTAATTTTGATGGTATCCACAATTTTTCTTCTCCTGTGGAAACAAGAGCAAAACCCCTTCCCCAACGTAGCACATCTCCTGGCTTCCACTGAGAGGTCAGCACATCTTTGAAATAAATCGGTTGATTTAGTTCAGCAGACTTTTTCATTATCCAATGTCTTTCTGCTGCTGTCGTTCCTTTCTCATTAGCGTTAAGAAAATTCAAGGTTAATAAAGCATTATGTAATCTATTTCTGGGGGTATTTTCAGTCCCTTTCTGTTTGTTCAGCATATCCTTTATAGTACGATTTGATCTTTGTATAACTGCCTGACCTGTAGGATTATTTGGTATACCTGTAATGTGTTTTATATTATAATAATCAAAAAAGCGTTTTATTTTCTTAGATACATATGCTGGACCATTATCTGTCTTTATTTGCGCAGGTATACCCATGATGGCCATAACTTTCAATAAATGTGTGATTACTGAATCAGCCTTTTCTGAGCTCAGGGCAGTAGCCCATTGAAAACCTGAATACGTGTCTATGGTGTGGTGTACATATTTTAATTTACCAAATTCCATAAAGTGGAACACATCCATCTGCCAGATTTCATTTCTCTTAGTACCCTTTGGGTTACTCCCTGCAGGCAACGGTGTTTGATTATAGAAAGAACAAGTAGGGCATCTCTTTATAATGTCCTTAGCTTGTTGCCAAGTAATGGAAAATTCTTTCTTTAGGCCTTTACTATTGACATGATGCTTCTTATGAAATTCCGAGGCCTGCAACACACTTCCAATCAATAATTGATCAATCTCAGCATTGCCTTGGGCTAGAGGACCAGGCAGACCTGTATGGGACCGGATGTGTGTTATGTACATCGGACAAAGCCTGTTCCTGATTATGTCTTGTACCTGGATAAACAATGAAGTCAACTCTGTGTCATCTGGTATAAATTCAGCGGTTTCAATATGCAAGATAACTCTTTCTGCATATTGTGAATCTGTAACTATATTAAGAGGTTCTTTAAAATCCCTTAGCACCATAAGAATGGCATATAATTCTGCCTTCTGGACAGAATTATAAGGGCTTTGTTCCACCTTACTCAATTCATCTGACTTGTAACCTGCTTTCCTGATTTATTTGCATCAGTATAGAACGTACGGGCTCCAGTTATTGGAGCATCACGTACAATTCTAGGAAGAATCCAAGAAGTTCTTTTTATGAGATTAAGTCTATCACTTTTGGGATAGTTGCTATTAATTTCTCCCAAAAAGTTAGCACAAGCTCTTTGCCACGGTTCATTGTCTTCCCATAACTTTTTTATTTCTTCAGTAGTAAAAGGCACTATAATTTCTGCTGGGTCTATACCTGCTAGTTGACGAAGTCTCAGCTTACCTTTTATAATTAATTCAGAGACCTTTTCCACATAAGTTTTTAATTTTTTACTTGGTTTATTAGGTATAAATATCCACTCTAAAATAATATCTTCCCTCTGCATTAGAATCCCTGTAGGAGAAATTCTGGAAGGCAATATGACTAGGATGCAGCTAAGATTTGGGTTCACCCTATCCACATGTGCCTCCTGTAATTTTTCCTCAATCATTGTCAGTTCCTTTTCTGCTTCAGCTGTCAGTTCTCTTGGACTATTCAAATCTTTATCACCATCTAAGGTTTTGTTTAAATGAACTATTAGATCAGGTGTTATCCCAACAGCTGATCGTAGACTGGAAATGTCTCCTAACAATCTTTGGAAGTCATTAAGAGTCTTTAACCGGTCTCTCCTAATTTGTGCCTTTTGCGTTTTAATTTTTTCTAACCCTATTCTGTAACCTAGGTAATTAATAGAATTTCCTCTTTGAATCTTTTCAGGGGCAATTTGTAATCCCCACCTAGGCAAGACTTTCTTTACTTCTTCAAACATCCTTTCTAAAGTATCTTTATTTGAATCAGATAATAAGATGTCATCCATGTAATGATAAATGATGGACTTGGGGAATTGTTTACGAATTATTTCCAATGGCTTACTTACAAAATATTGGCACAGTGTAGGACTATTGAGCATACCCTGTGGGAGGACAGTCCACTGATATCTCCTATTAGGCTGAGAATTATTATAAGTAGGCACTGTGAAGGCAAATTTTTCTCTATCCTTTTCTTGTAACGGTATAGTGAAAAAACAATCTTTCAAATCAATAACTATAAGAGGCCATCCTTTTGGTAACAGAGAAGGCAAAGGAATTCCAGATTGTAGTGGGCCCATAGGTTGAATTACTTTGTTGACAGCTCTTAGATCTGTCACCATTCTCCATTTACCAGATTTCTTTTTTACAACAAACACAGGAGAATTCCAAGGGCTGGTTGATTCTTCAATATGGTGAGCATCTAGTTGCTCTTGCACCAGCTGTTCCAATGCCTGTAGTTTATCTTCAGCTAGAGGCCATTGTTTGGTCCATATTGGCTTCTCAGTTAGCCATTTTAAAGGTAGGGCCGTTGGTACCTCTAAAGGTTTGGTATTTGCTGTATGTTCTTGTACAGCCTGAATGGCTGGTGACCTTTTCCCATAATACCTCATCATATCCTTCCCAGAATTATGAGTTCCTGGAAATACAGGAATGTTAATCTGGGTATTCCATTGCTGTAGCAGGTCACGGCCCCATAAATTTATGGCAATATTGGCTATATATGGCCTTAGTCTTCCTATTTGCCCTTCGGGCCCTATGCATTTAACCCATCTTGTGCTTTGTTTTACACGAGATAGGGTTCCAATTCCCAGGAACTGAACATCTACCTCTTGAAGAGGCCAATTCGGATGCCAAGATTCTGGGGTAATGATACTTACATCCGCACCTGTGTCTAATAAGCCTTCAATAAAAGTGCCATTTATACAGACTCTTAGCTTTGGTCTTTGATCATTAATAGAAGTCTGCCAAAATATACGTTTACTCTGTCCTATTGGGTTTTTTGACTCATCCTCCACACGTAATTGTTCATTTAGACCAGTATTACTTTTTACAGCAGAAATTGGAGCTTTTAATTTTCTTGGTGAGGCACGTTCTCCACTGTGACTGGGAATGACTGGGCGGCCACTGTTGGCTTGGGGGCCTGCGAGAGGCCCCCCAAGGAGTTTCCCGATGATATCGGATTGCCCCGTCTGTCTGTTGTTGACCTACATTCGTTGGACCAATGCCTGCCTTTACCGCATCTCCTACATATACCTGAAGGCCGAGGTCTCCTATTTTTGTCATTCCCAGAAGAGATATTATTCCTAGAAATTCTTTGCCTGCAATTCCTTTGCAAATGTCCTAATTTACCACAATTAAAACACCTGGCAGTTTGATGTCTCCTCATTGCTTTGGAAATCGCTTCTCCTACCCAAGATTCATCATTATAGCTAAACGTCTCAACATTCATCGTATGCTGAATCCATTCATCCATAGGTGCTGATCTAGACTTTAAAGGCCCAATTATCTTTTTGCATTCTATGTTTGCATTCTCAAAAGCTAGAGATTCAAGAAGTATTTGTCTAGCTTCTGGGTCTGTTACCCCTATGTCCAGAGCCTTAATTAATCTTTGCAAAAAGTCAATAAAGGGTTCTCTCTGTCCCTGCCTAATTCTGGTATATGATTCAACCCTTTTTGCTGGATCTTGTATCCTATTCCAAGCATTTAAAGCTGCTTGGTGACATAGACACAGTACTTCATCGTCATAAAGAGCTTGGACCTGTGGATCAGCATATTCTCCTGCACCAAGAATTTGATCTTGGGAAACCTCAATACCTTTTGCTCTTCCTTGCTGTTCCATATGTTTGGATTCTTCTCTGAAATAAATTCCAAACATCAAGGAAGGTCCATTATCTAAAACTGCAGACACTAACTGATGGAAATCATGGGGAGTAGCTCTAGCATTAGAAGCCCAAGTCCTTATCATTTCCTTTACATATGCATTGTGCAAGCCAAAATTAACAACAGCTTGCTTAATTTCTTTCAGATCATTCATTGCTATTGGCGTCCATCTAGCTTCTCTGACTCCCTTTGAGCCTTTAGAAGTTGATGCTTTTTCAGAATTAAGTATAGGGTATGTCGCTAGAACCCTGGGTAAGCCAGTTCTAATAGCTGGTGGAGGCCTTGTATCCTGTCCTTGTGCCTCCTTACTCTGTTCACCAGCTGCAATAATTTCCCCAATCTTTTCAAATCTTTTTATCATTGTCTCTCTTAAATCCTGAATCTCCTGACCTGTATATATTTCCAGTGATTTCACTGAGGTATCAATTTTTTGGTCCCCATTCTGCACCTGTGATTCCAAAGCTTTAATTTTTTCCTTCAAAGATAACATGTCCTCCTTAAACTTTTCTTGGGGTTTGATTGTGTGAGGACAGAACCAGAGGTGGATTCCCATGGTCGCATGGAGATACAAACCTGGGAAGTCTGGCTTCTGACTGCATTCTTACTTTCTCCCTGATACAGTTCCCCACAGTTCTTCCCTCTTTCCGTTCCACAGACCCAGTCCTTTTTTGAGACTCAACTACATCCCTTCTATAATATCAAATCTATCTATATCCTTCTAGTAAATTCCTTGCAAAGATCTATTTAGCATTTATTCAAGTTTGTTTCTGTTATATGCATACAGAGGCAATTTCATGAAGGCAGTTGTTGGCCTCTAAAGTAAAATGTACTGAAAACTTCATGTTTGCTGTTTCTAATATAGTGTTAACCTTATTCTCCAGCTGTGAGGAAGCCAAGAAGAAGTGGGTTTTGGTTTCAAGAAAGAATATTTTGATAAAACATTATACAGCTTAATGATCAATATACAGTTTATGATTGTGTTCTTGAGATCCTCATAAACCAGACAATTTACAGACTTCTGTGAAGCAGTAGCCTGGGACCAAAGATAGTTTTGAATTTTTATAATTCTTAAAATAAGCAACTTGCTAAGTGGTAGTGGCCCACAACTTTAATCCCAGCACTCAGAAGTCAGAGGTAGGTTTGAGGCCAACTTGGTCTACAGAGTGAGTTATAGGACAACCAGGGCTACACAGAGAAACCTTGTCTCATTGGGCGGGGGGAGGGGAGAAAGCAGCTCTATAATGATAGTGTTTGGAAGAGCAGGACATGTAAGGGCCATCCAGAAGTTTCTCTGAGGACTCAGTCTGAATCTAATCAGATGTTTTCAATATGACCTCTACTCCAACCTTGTCATTTTGGAAGACCTTCGTAGGTAAGGGAGCCAAGATGGAAAGAGCTCTGCCTTCGCCAGGATATGGTTGGTCCTTGATGTCTGCCTCTTGATTCCACATATTCCCTTTCCCCAGTGCTTTGGGAAGCTGTCATTTAACTCTGCTGCCTACAATTGTGTAATTAATAGGAGGATGTTAAGGTAATAAATTGTGTTTATTTGGGTATTTTGAAAGGATTTATCAGTATTTTAGATTCTGGATTTGGGGTAGGGCAGATACTTCATGATAATTCTAATCACAATGAAGGATTTATGACTCTGAGACTCTGGGGACATTCTGTCATGTGGCAGCCTTTGAATAGCCTCACCAGAGCTTGATATTCCTTCCTGCAAGTAAACTGCAGAAGAGTCTTCACTTTTCTTTTTAGATATAGAGCCCAGCCGGGATATCATTAGGTCACAATTTATGTAATTTATGCAAAAAGTAACTGGATCTTGCTTTTTATTTTTGAAAGTTTTGCTTAAAACCTCCAAGAGAGATGAAAAAGGATTCTTCACACTGGAGACAGCCTCCAGACATGCAAATATGTGGTCACTGTTGCTTGTTGGGTGTCTGCTACTCTGCTGGATTCTCTGTACTTAGCCGTACTTAGTCACACTGTATAGAGATCCTAGAGGATAGACGGGGGATGTGGCTCAGCAGTCTGGAATTTCGGTAGCATAGTAAGTTGTGTGCTACGTTTCTGACATCACCAACACCACTGCCAAGCTCAGTGCTACCACTGCAAACCCCTTTGCCTTTTGAGATACCAGAGATCACCAAGCTTTGCAAGGAAGGTAGGTCTAGAAAATGGACTTCTTAATTAAACCTTCTGTTAATTGAAAAAAAAAAACCCTCTCAGTAGGCTTCAACTGTGAAGGCATCTTTTCAAAGTTGTAAATACTAGCACACAGTAATTATATAAATTAGGATTCAATGTGATGCTGGTATTCATTGCATTCAACAGTTTTGCTCCCTCCAGTCACTTTTATTTTGCAGATGAGCATCCTCAAGGACAAAATTGCTTGCAAGCCTGTCTTCTCAAAAGTTTTGATTGATGATGACAGTTTCTTGTCATTTGGGAGCCATTGTGCTGCAGTGGAAGAATGTTGCGGGAGGTCCTCCCACTCCTCCAGCCTATCACCGCTGAGGTACCAGCCCACTTCGGCGTGGTTTCTCTCCCTTTAAAAAAGCGGCCACTTCCCTCTCCTCTCTCTCTTCACTTCCTGCTCCGCCTGCGACTAGACTCCTTTCCTGGTTGCGTAGAGGGCTGTTGCCTGGGACAGTGATCTGTAAGTTTTTTCCCCTTTAAATAAATACCACCCTAATAATCATAACCCCGAATTGGTGTGGCATTGTTTGTGACTTACGCCTTCAGAAGAAGGACTTAGGATGACCAATAACCAATGTGTCTTGTCCTGTTGTTATGAAGAGACACCATGACTGTAATGGCTATTTTTAGTTATAAGTTTGACTGTATCTGAAATGAAGTACCATCCAGAAATGGAGGGCACACCTGTGAGGGATTCTTTGTTTGGTTTGAAGTGGCTTAATCCACTTCTCATCCAGACCTTTGAGGTAGGAAGATACATACCTGTCATCTGGATCTTGAGGCGGAAAGACACACCTTTAATCTGGGCCATATCTTCTGCTGGAAAGTCTAAAGAAGGACATAGAAAATGGAAGCCTTTGGTTCTCTGACTGTTTGCCCTTGCCTTTTTACTACATCCATTACTTTACTGTCATTAGAGCCTACTTCTTTGGCTCTGAGATATCCAGTCTTGTGGACTAAACAAGAATCCAGCCTTGTATATTGGATTCTTGGACTTTTCCATTCACAGACAGCAATTGTTGGATTAGTTGAACTGCAGCTTGTAAGTCATTGCAATAAATCACACACACACACACACACACACACACGTGTTCCCGTGAATATATAAATCCATAAAAATCCATGAATGTATATTTATATATATTCATTCTATAAGTTCTGATACTCTAGATAGCTGGACTTATAAATGACCAATAAATGACCAAGGCAACTCATACTAAAGAAAACATTTAATTAAAGGCTTGCTTACCGTTTCAGAAGTGTAGTTCTTTTTCATGATGGTGTGGAACATCATGGCAACACTCACGGTGCTAGAGCAGTAGCTGACATCTTGATCTTCAGGCAGAGAGAGAGAGTCTGGGCCTGGAATGGTCCTTTGAAACCTCAAAGACCACCCCCAGTGACACACTTTCTCCAATAAGGACAAAGATATATTAGCCTATGGGGACAATTCTTGTTCAAAACACCATAATCCACTCCTGGCCATCATAGGCCTGTAGCCATATCATAATACAAAATGTGCCTACTCCAGCTTCCAAAGTCCCCATAGTCTTTCATTCTCAAGACTGTTTCAAAGTCCAAAGTTTCTTCTGAGACTTAAGATGATCTCTTAACTGTAACCTTCTGAAAAGCCGATATAGAAGAAGCAGAGCCATGCCTACATTGATACCCAGAGAGGTCTTTGAATCTGTGAATGTGAAGCCTGGATTGTGTCAAAGACCCCAAGATGTTTGAAATGCCAGAGACATGGGGTACCTCCCAAAGAAAGCCACATACAGGGGATGAAACCTGTACAAGAAAGAAAGTGCTCTACAGTGGACAATTTGAAAGGCGATGGAGTCCTAAAGAGTGCTTTAACATAGAGCATGGAGATGCAGAATTTGTAGTTTGCCCTGCGGGGTTTCATCTCACCTTGGTATAGCATTTTTTCACCCTTCTCACTTTCTTCTCTTTTGGAATGGTAATATATATTCTGTGCCATAGCTTGTTGGAAGTATGTGATCTGCCTTGACTCAGGTCCTCTTTTCTCTGCCTGTTCAGAAATCCTGCCTAACCTCCTGCTGTCTAGCTATTGGTCATTCAGCTCTTTATTAAACCAACCAGAAGGCACGTTGGCAAACTCACATCTTTACAGTATACAGAAAGATTATTTCACAACAGTTTTTCTTAGCCTAGAAGGGAGTCCATAACTCCTTTCTTATATTCTTGACTCTAAAGTCAGAATCATGTGACCAATGTTGCCAAATTCTGCTGCTTAATGGGGCCAGAACTTGGTCTCCTCATTCAAATACATTTGCATCACCTTCTGGTTTTGATAGTTTTCTTCAATGATTAATCCTTTCTTTAATTTCTTTTCACAAGTTGAAAGCTTAGCTGAGTGGGATCTTGCCCTGAGGTCATCACTCCCCTTATTTCATATAGTATCAGGCTTTTCTTTAAACTTTTTATGTCACTGAGCACAGGACTTAGCTCCATTACACGTTTTGGTGATCCTTTTCTCCTCAAATTGTACATTTTCTGTTTCTATTTGTTCAGCTTTCTCCTTTAAACTACAGTTTTGCAGATGATGATAACTAAAACTATACAACCTGGTCAACTCTAGGCTGTCTTGAAATTTCCTCTGCCAAGAACATTAATCAAAAATTCTTCAATTTGGCTTCAGGCAGATTTTTAGGACAACAGAAAAAAAAGCAGTTGTATTCTTTGCCAAAATATCATGAGAATTGTCTCTAGGTCACTTACAAATATTATTTTTCTTTGAAAAATTTTGAACGTCCCCCCTCCTTGTCTCACCCTCATTGTTTTCCAAGATTTGCTTAAAGCATTCAACTGCTTTTCTAGTCCAAAGTCCCAAAGTCTTCCGTATTCCTCCAACAAATTTCATGGTCAGGTGGTCAGGCCTGTTACAGTAATACCCTAGTTCTTGGTACCAACTTTTGTCTTAGTCATTGTCTATTACTGTGTAGAGACACCATATCTAAGGCAACTCTTAAAAAGAGAAAGTATTTTATTAGTGTATTACATACAATTTCATAGATTCCAATATCATCATGGCAGGGAAAATGGCAGCCTGAAGGCAGGCATGGTGCTGGAGAAGTAGTTAAGAGCTACATTTTGATCTGCAGCAGAGGAGAGAACACCTAGTCCAACAAGGGTACACCTCCTAATTTTTCTCAAATAGTACCACTCCCTGGTGATTAATCATTCAAATATATGTGCCTATAGGACCATTATTATCCAAACCACCACACTATGTGACTTTGGAAGGCTATTAAGTCACCTAAACCCTCATCTTCTCAACTCTAAGCTGAGAACAGAAGAGACCAGACCATATTATTTTAAAACTAAAATTCTTACTCCCTTCTTACTACAAATTGGCGCTCCACCGTTGTCAACTAAAATCCACTTAAAACCTGAGAGAGTTTAGGAAGAAATTCTAGACAAAAACAAACAAACAAACAAACAAACAAATAAATGTAAAATAAAAAAGCAGAGTTGAGCATGGTTTAATACCATGATGCCTTTAAGAGAGGTTTTCCTGATTCAGCAGCAGCAGAAAAACAGCCATGCGATTGTGAAACAGCGATTTTCTGGGAACTCCGGTTCTTTCAGGAGGTTAAGCATTTAAATGGAGTTTGTGAGCTACAACTTACCTAATGGCGGCCAGGACTGGCGGGGACCGGTGCGGCAGTAGACGAAGCAGGCCACAGGCGGCAGGGACCGGCGCGTAACACCAAGAGCAGATCACCCCACTACAATTAAATCAAAGATGTAGGCCTTTGGCTGGTGAGGTCCCTGGCAAAGGGGGAGCCCCTTCCTGTTCCTGAGGACCCTTCTGAGGGGTGAGAGGGATCTTGGCCCCCAGCAGGAGCCAGGAAACAGAGCGAGGGCATTTTGTAAGAGGAGCCCCTGGCCAGCAGAGAAACCTGATCTGGTTTTAAAAGACCCATTAGATAGCATCGGTAGGAGGAGATGGGTAGGCGCCAAGACAAAAATTCACCCAATAATCTGAAAAACAACATGAAAACATCAGAACCCAATGATCTTACAACAGAAGGACATGAACACCCTAACACAGAAGAAGTGGAAAAAGTTGACTTTATGAAAGCAATAGAGTCCCTTAAACAACATGTAAAACACCCTTATAGAAACGGATGAGGAGTATAACAAAAAGTTTGAAGAAATGAGTAAATACGCACATGATACCCTGGGAAACCAAGAAAAAACGATCAAACAGGTAATGGAAACAGTTCAAGAATTGAAAACTGAAATGGAAGCAAGGAAGAAAACACAAACTGAGGACGGGCTGGATACCGAAAATCTAGGTCAACGAGCGGAGACTACAGAAACAAGCATAATCAATAGAATACAAGAGATAGAAGAAAGAATCTCAGATTCTGAGGACACCATAGAGAAAATAAACACAGTGATCAAAGAAAACAGCAAGGCCAACAAATCTCATCACAAAACGTTCAGGAAATATGGGACACAATAAAAAGACCAAACTTAAGAATAATAGGGATAGAAGAAGAAGAAGAGGCACAGCTCAAAGGCCCAGAAAATATTTTTAACAAAATTATCGAAGAAAACTTTCCCAACATAAGGAAAGATATTCCTTTGAATATTCAAGAAGCATACAGAACACCAAACAGACTGGATCAAAGAAAAACATCCCCTCACCATATAATAATCAAAACACAAAATATACAGGTTAAAGAAAGAATATTAAGAGCTGCAAAGGAAAAAGGCCAAGTAACTTATAAAGGTAAACTGATCAGACTTACCCCAGACTTCTCTATGGAAACCATGAAAGCCAGAAGGTCCTGGATAGAGGTACTGCAGAAATTAAGAGACCATGGATGCAAACCCAAACTACTATACCCAGCCAAGCTATTGTTCACTATCAATGGAGAAATCAAGACATTCCAGGATAAGAACAAATTTAAACAATACTTAGCCACAAATCCAGCACTACAGAAATTAATAGAAGGAAAATCACAACCCAAGGAATCCAACATTGCCAATACTGCCTACAAAAACTCAGGCATCTAGCGACCCTTCACCAGCACAACTCAATGAAGGGAGACACACAAACTCTACTACCAAAAACAATAAGAATAACTGGAGTAAACAACCACTGGTCATTAATATCACTTAATATTAATGGTCTCAATTCACCTATAAAAAGGCATAGGCTAAGGGATTCGATACGAAAACAGGATCCAACATTCTGCTGTTTGCAAGAAACACATCCCAACCACAAAGACAGGCATCTACTCAGAGTAAAGGGTTGGGAAAAGGTCTTTCAAGCAAATGGTCCTAAGAAAAAAGCAGGTGTGGCCATACTAATTTCTGACAAAACTGACTTCAAACTAAAATCAATCAGAAGAGATCGAGATAGACACTTTATACTCATAACAGGAACAATTCATCAGGATGACGTCTCAATCCTGAATATCTATGCCCCTAATATAAAAGCACCCACTTATGTAAAAGAAATATTACTAGAACTCAAGGCAGACATCAAACCACACACACTAGTAGTAGGAGACTTCAACACACCTCTCTCTCCAATGGACAGGTCAATCAGACAGAAACCTAATAGAGAATTAAGAGAATTATTGGAGGTAATGAAGCAAATGGACTTAACAGACATCTATAGAACACTCCACCCAAATAGGAAAGAATATACCTTCTTCTATGCAGCTCATGAAACCTTCTCAAAAATTGACCACATACTCGGAAACAAAGGAAACCTCCACAGATACAAAAAAATATCAGTGTCCACCTATGTCTTATCAGATCACCACGGATTAAAGTTAGAAGGCAACAACAATGCTACCTTCAGAAAGCCGACAACCTCATGGAAACTGAACAGTCAACTACTGAACCACACCCGGCTCAAGGAAGAAATTAAGAAAGAAATTAAAGTATTCCTTGAATTTAATGAAAATAAAGAGACAACATACTCAAACCTATGGAACATGATGAAAGCAGTGCTAAGAGGAAAGTTCATAGCACTAAGTGCCCACTTAAAGAAAATGGAGAAAGCATACATTGGGGACGTAACAGCACACCTGAAGGCTTTAGAAAAAAAAAGAAGCAGACATGCCCAGGAGGAATAGAACTGGAAATTATCAACCTGAGGGTAGAAATCAACAAAATAGAAACACAGAAAATAGTACAAAGAAGCAATGAAACAAAAAGTTGGTCTTGTAGAAAATCAACAAGATCGACAAACCCCAATCCAAACTAATTAAACAACAGAGAGAGAACACACAAATAAATAAGATCAGAAATGAAAAGGGGGACATAACCACAGACACAGAGGAAATTCAGAGAATCATTAGATCTTACTACGAAAGCCTGTATGTCACAAAACTGGAAAATGCAAAAGAAATGGACATTTTTTTTAGATGAGTACCATATACCAAAGCTAAACCAAGACCAGGTGAACGATCTAAATAGACCTGTTAGTCGCAAAGAACTAGAAACTGTTTTCAAAAATCTCCCTTCCAAAAAAAGCCCAGGATAAGATGGTTTCAATGCAGAATTCTACCAGAACTTTCAAGAAGAGCTAATACCTATACTCCTTAATGTATTTCATAATATAGAAACAGAAGAGTCATTGCCAAATTCCTTTTATGAAGCTACAGTTATCCTGATACCAAAACCACACAAAGACCCAACCAAGAAAGAGAATTACAGGCCTATCTCACACATGAATATCGACACAAAAATTCTCAATAAAATACTGGCAAACCGAATCTAAGAACACATTAGAAAAATTATCCATTATGATCAAGTAGGCTTCATCCAGAGATGCAGGGCTGGTTCAACATACGCAAATCTATCAATGTAATCCACCATATAAATAAACTGAAAGAAAAAAACCATATGATCATTTCTTTAGATGCTGAAAAAGCATTCGACAAAATTCAACACTCCTTTATGATAAAGGTCTTGGAGAGGTTACGGATACAAGGGTCATACATAAACATAATAAAAGTTATTTACAGCAAGCCGACAGTTAACATTAAATTAAACGGAGAAAAACTCAAAGCCATCCCGCTAAAATCAGGAACAAGACAAGGATGTTCACTGTCTCCATACCTTTTCAATATAGTGCTTGAAGTTCTAGCAATAACAATAAGACAACATAAGGGGATCAAGGGGATTTGTATTGGAAAGGAAGAAGTTAAGCTTTCGTTATTTGCAGATGATATGATTGTATACATAAGCCACCCCAAAAACTCTACCAAAGAACTCCTTCAGCTGATAAACACCTTTAGAAATGTGGCAGGATACAAGATCAACTCCAAATAATCAGTTGCCTTCCTATACACTAAGAATAAGGAAGCAGAGAGGGAAATGAGAGAAGCATCGCCTTTCACAATAGCCACAAATAACATAAAATTTCTTGGGGTAACTCTAACCAAGGAAGTGAAAGATCTATTTGACAAGTACTTTAAGTCTTTGAAGAAAGAAATTGAAGAGGACACCAGCAAATGGAAGGATCTCCCTTGCTCTTGGATTGGGAAGATCAACATAGTAATAATGGCAATTCTACCAAATGCAATCTATAGATTCAATGCAATCCCCATCAAGGTCCCATCAAAATTCTTTACAGATCTGGAGAAGACAAAAATCAACTTTATATGGAAAAACAAAAAACCCAGGATAGCCAAAACAATCTTACACAATAAAGGATCGTCTGGAGTCATTACCATCCCTGACTTCAAACTCTATTACAGAGCTACAGTATTGAAAACAGCTTGGTATTGGCATAAAAACAGAGAAGTTGACCAATAGAATCAAATAGAAGACCCTGACTTTAACCCACAAACCTATGAACACCTGATTTTCGATAAAGGAGCTAAAAGTATACAATGGAAAAAAGAGAGCATCTTCAACAAATTGTGCTGGCAAAACTGGATGTCAATCTGTGGAAGAATAAAAAGAGATCCATATCTATCACCATGCACAAAACTCTAAGTCCAAGTGGATTAAAGACCTCAATATCAGCCTGAACACACTGAACCTGATAGAAGAGAAAGTGGGAAGTACTCTACAACACGTGGGTACAGGAGGCCACTTCCCATGTATAACCCCAGCAGCACAGACATTAAGGACCTCATTGAATAAATGGGACCTCCTGAGACTGAGAAGCGTCTGTAAAGCAAAGGACACTGTCACTAAGACAAAAAGGCAACCCACTGACTGGGAGATCTTCACCAACCCCGCAACTGACAAGGGTCTGATCTCCAAAATATATAAAGAACTCAAGAAACTAGACTTTAAAATGCTAATCAACCCAATTATAAAATGGGGCACTGAGTTGAACAGAGAACTCTCAACAGAAGAAGTTCAAATGGCCAAAAGACACTTAAGGTCATGCTCAACCTCCTTAGCGATCAGGGAAATGCAAATCAAGACAACTTTAAGGCACCATCTTACACCTGTCAGAATGGCTAAAATCAAAAAACACCAATGATAGCCTTTGCTGGAGAGGTTGTGGAGAAAGGGGTACACTCATCCATTGCTGGTGGGAATGCAAACTTGTGCAACCACTCTGGAAAGCAGTGTAGCAGTTTTTCAGGAAATTTGGTATCAACCTACCCCTGGACCCAGCAATACCACTCTTGGGAATATACCCAAGAGAGGCCCTATCATACAACAAAAGTATATGCTCAACTATGTTCATAGCAGCATTGTTTGTAATAGCCAGAACCTGGAAACAACCTAGATGCCCTTCAATGGAAGAATGGATGAAGAAAGTATGGAATATATACATATTAGAGTACTACTCAGCAGTAGAAAACAAGGACTTCTTGAATTTTGCATGCAAATGGATGGAAATAAAAAACACTATCCTGAGCGAGGTAAGCCAGACCCAAAAAGAGGAACATGGGATGTACTCACTCATATTTGGTTTCTACCCATAAATAAAGGACATTGAGCTTATAATTCACATTCCTAGAGAAGCTAAATAAGAAGGTGAACCCAAAGAAAAACATATAGGCATCCTCTTGATATTAACCTTCATCAGGCGATGAAAGGAGACAGAGACAGAGACCCACATTGGAGCATTGGACAGAAATCTCAAGGTCCAAATCAGGAGCAGAAGGAGAGAGAGCACGAGCCAGGAACTCAGGATCGCAAGGGGTGCACCCACACACTGAGACAATGGGGATGTTCTATTGGGAACTCACCAAGGCCAACTGGCCTGGGTCTGAAAAAGCCTGAGATAAAACCAGACTCTCTGAACATAGCGCACAATGAGGACTACTGAGAACTCAAGAACAATGGCACTGGTTTTTGATCCTACTGCACGTACTGGCTTTGTGGGAGCCTAGGCAGTTTAGATGCTCACCTTACTAGACCTGGATCGAGGTGGGTGTTTCTTGGACTTCCCATAGGGCAGCGAACCCTGATTGCTCTTTGGGCTGATGAGATAGGGGGACTTGATTGGGGGAGCGGGGGGGAAATGGGAGGCAGCGGCGGGGAAGAGATAGAAATCTTTATTAAATTAATAAATTAAAAAAAAGAAGTTAGAACTTTTCATGACACTTAGACACCTCTGCTCCTGGCAGCACCAATTACTTCAAGAAGAAGATGGCTCCTTATGGAATTTGTTAGCCATTTGCGCAAGAAACTGCTCTTGCCTGGACTGCTTAATGTTATGCTGTATAAAATGGACATGCAGGATTCAGAAAAAAATGACTACTAAACTTGCCTAATGGTGAGAGGATGTGTTGGTTTTCCTGCTTCATGAAAGCATCTGCAAGACATTCCGCAGGACACAGAAAAATGTTACTGTCAAACTGACAATATAGGAGGAACTGTCTTTGAAATTTGTTGCTTTGTGTAAAAGTCTGCAGTATACTATGGTCCTGTAGGCTGAAGATGGATGCTCCAATGTTACAGAAGAACTTTGGATGGCTTTCCAGGCAGTGAAATATCTCTGTCAATTCTATAGATTTGGATGTTGCTTACAATGTACTCCCTGTTTACTTAGGTAATATTATATCCTTCTGGAGTCTTTGATGGAGTTGAAGAATATATAGTTATACTTTTCTTTAGTTAGGATAAAAGATAAAGTAGATATAAGAATTATAACTGTAATTCTTGCTTGATATTTGTTTTGTTATATGTAATTACTATGTTAAAGTTAAAACTTTCCTTTATATTTAAACAGAAAGGGGAGGTGATGTGGGATTCCCCCTGTATGTTGTGAAAACCACTGATGAATAATGAAACTTCCTTGGCCTGTTGATAGTACAGAGTAGAACTAGGTGGGGAAAACTAAATTGAATGCTGTGAGAAAGAATGCAGAGTCAGAGGGAAGCTTTGGAGCCACTGCAAGAACTTTACCCAGCAATCCACAGCCTTTTGGCGATACACAGATTAATAGAAATGGGTTAAATTAATATGTAAGAGTTAACCAATAAGAAGCCAGAGCTAATGGGCCAAGCAGTGATTTAAATAATATAGTTTCTGTGTGATTATTTTGGGTCTGAGTTGCTGGGTGGCCAGGAAACAAACAGGTTTTATACTACATAAGTTGGAGAAATATTCTCTCCGTCTTTCTGTCTCTGTCTCTTTACCTTCTTCCAAAACCTCTCAAACAAAACAAAAACTAAAAATGAACAGCAAAAATATAAAGAGAAAAAACATACAAAACAACTTTCAGATGATGTCAGTAGTAACTCTTGAAATGTTCAATTTGAATAGAGATAGTTTTCTATTCCCAATGCTACACTGAAGTACAGGTAATGTTAGTTGCATCAGTTGATCTTCTTACTTTACTCGGTACTCCTTTTTACTTTAGCTACTCACCAATACCCACTGACTTATAGATGTTGAATTTAGCACCTGCCAAGTATGTTGGTGAATCTCGGGGAGAATGGTGACAAAGACCAACTTAATTCCTGATTCATGGGACATAAATTCCAGTTTAGATAACAGAGAGATTCATATAATGTGTCTGCTTAAAGAGAAAGAGAGAGAGAGAGAGAGAGAGAGAGAGAGAGAGAGAGAGAGAGAGACATGTCATCCAGTTGGGAAGTAATAATAGAGGAGACACAAAGGGAATTAGGAGAGGGAGAGTATGGAGTGGTGTTGAGGTAAATACACACTCATACATAAAATTCTCAAAAACATAAATGGATAAATGTATAAACAAAATTGTTTGGGTTTATAATTTCAAGGTATCCTGGTTTGGAGTATGTTTGGAGTTTATTGTATGCCTCCCCTTGGTACCTTGGTTACTTTTGTGTCTGAAAACAATTTTCTAAAATATTCAATGCAGTTTTCTTCATTGCATTTTTTTTACATTTGAACAGGCTCATGGATTTTTATATCAAGGTAAGTTGAGCTGTCAAAACTTTTGATTTGAAATTTAGGGAGATGCTGCGATGATGAGTCATATTTAAAACATGGAGACTCTTCTGCTTCTGTCCTAGAGCTTCCTGTGAAAGTTAGGATCCCTATGTGAACTTACTTTTATGGGTCTGCCCAGTGTTAGAGCAAAGAGGCCCAAAGGAAAACATAATTTGTGAAAGGAAAAACACCATGGAGATTTGAAGAAAAAAAAAAAGAAAGAAAGAACGAAAGCAAGGATCAAGACACTTGAAACGAAGGAATGGGTCACAGTGTGCAGAAGAGTACTGGCTGAGGACCAGAAAACACCAGGGGTTAACAGAGTCCAAAATACACATAAACAGAGTTGATGTTTGAGAAATGGCTCATAGGAGAATTGATGGCTGTGAAAAGCCCCCCCCCCCCTTTGGTTTCAGATAGGAAAGGGAGTGAAAATAGCCCATTTATAGCACAGGGAATTCCCGTCCTCCAGGATTTTGGTTCACTGAAACTGACTGAAAGCCCACAGAGAACCTGCCCTGCACTAGGCACCATGCTTACAGGAAGAAAGAGAAAGATTTGTTCACCTAGGGAGCATCCAGTCCATTGTGGAAGAGGGTATCCTAGCAGGATGTTCTCCTTCTCTTTGATATGAGGCAGCGTGAGCTCAGGGGCATTGGGGGTGAAGTAGAGACTGTATGGAGGGGCAATCACACTGGGATTTGTGGTGCTCGAGATGCCCGAGTCACATTTTCAAAGGGAGGGGACATGTCAATGGACTCATGTCAGTAGATTCATGTTTTCATTCTGCAGTTCTTTAGACACAGAGTGATGGCTCTGTGAAGTGCTCTTGCTAATCTTGCAGAAAACTGCAGTTTGGTTACCAGCACACATGATGGTTGGCTTACAATTGTCTGACTTCTGTCCCAGGGTATCCGACCGCTCCACCGCCTCCAGACACTTAAGTAGCGTATAAATAAAAATGGAAATATTTTTTAAACGTAGAATGAAGATTCACACAAAATAATACAAATTCTGTTGAAACTTTCAAGGCTGAATAGTCAAGACGGTTGTCACATCCTGATTTCACCCTAGCCTTAAAGCAATGGCCAAGCCTCTGGACAGTTTATCCCAACTCCACCTACTGGATTCTGTGAACACTGCAGTTTCCCCAGTTGATTCTTGTGAAGGTCACATCTTACAGTATGATCTTATGCTTGTTGGTTTGTTTTTCTTTTTTCTTTTTGTCAACTTGACATAAGCCAGGGTCATTTGGAAAGAGGAACCTGAACTGCAAAAATGCTACCATCAGATTACCTGTAGGCAAGATTGCAGGGACATTTTCTTGATTAAAACGACTGATGTGCAGGACCCAATCCCAAAAGTGGACATGAGGGCCCAGCTCACTAGAGGAAGTACCATCCCTGGCTTGATAGATGGATAGGGCAAAGTGTGTGGAAGGTTAGGGATGTGTGGGCTGTGGTACATAAAGAAGCAAGCTCAGCAAGGCAGGGGGAAACAAGCCAATAGAAAGCCTCTGCTTCCGTTCCTGCCTCCAGGTTCCTGCCTGGAGTTCCTGCGGTGAATTCCCTTTTCCATGGACTACAATCGCAAGCTGAAATACACCCTTTGCTCCTCAAGTTCTGCTGGCCATGATGTTTATCACAGTAGTAAAGTAAGCCAGCTTTGTAACGGTCTTGCCAGAACTCATTCCAAATGGCAAATCATCAAGATTATTCTTGTTAGGGGAAGTATACTATTCATTTGGACTGGGTCTTACAGAAACTGAGGCTGGACTTAAACTCTTTCTGTGGCTGAGGCTGGCTTTGAACTTCCAGTCCTCAGGCCTCCATCATCTAAGTACTGAGATTACAGGTGTGCACAGTCACAACCAGCTTTTAAGAACTGTGACTTTCTTCACTCGATGGTCACATCAGGTTCTCAGCTTCCCACAGGGCTATTTCTTGTTCACTCCCTAATCAGTGGTGTTTGTGTTACTCTTTTCTCAGGTTCAATCACTCATTCCCCGAGAGGAAGGCCCTTGTTTCATTTATAACTTGTTCTTGATAACTTGGATCTCTTTTCATTCTCAGGAACTCAAAGGGGAAAAAATCTTGTCTAGGTCAAAGATGGCATGAACTATGGTCTTTTCCTGGTTGGAGGAATTTCCTTCATGAAAATTTGTTAGCCATACACAGCAGTTTTGGGAACAAGGGTGTCTTGTTTTTCTGAAAGTATCTCTGTTCTGAGAAATACTCAAAAATGATTGAATTTCTTGACAAACCTCTTTCACAATACTTAAACAACTTAAGAATTTGGGGATTTTCTTTACAGTGTTCTTATTATAGAAGATTTCCCTATTCATAGTTCTCCATCCTTTTGCTTAAGCCAAAATAAAAAGGAAGTAAGGAAGAGGAGGCCTCCCACACTACTTCAGAGAGAGTATGCTGCAAGGCGTTTTTACCAGGCGTACAGGCTTTTGTTCATTTCAGATGCAGCATGTTAGAAGGGCCATAACTGCAGCCCCGTTAGAACTTTTGTCAGCCACACTTCAGATGCATATACAGTCTGAATAAAAACTGGGAACTTGCTATTTTCACATAGCTTTGCAAGGATTCTCATTGTCTACGAGAGCACCTGCTATCTGCGTGCCAGCCAGGGAACATTTGTGCAAGGCAGCTGTGGCCCATGTCTCTGGTGTTCGGGGCAGGTGTGGTGACATGAATGACAAAGAGCGGTTATTTGGCACCACATTTGAATGTCGTACTTTGCCAGGGCACTCTTGCAAAGTGAGTGAGGTAGAGCTCTCTAAATCCTGTTCAGCTGTCATGGATGTGTTTCTGAGGTGCTTTTTTTCAATTTTACTTATTATGGGGTAATCTGGTCCAGGGCCCACGCTTAGGCATCTGAATCTGATTCATTATGCTCTTATTTTCACTCAGCTCTCCAAGGTCGATGAGAGAAAGCTTTGGTGTCTCTGTACTTTTTGGATGGCAACATGGAGTTCCTTCATAGGGATGACAAGGATATTCTGAGAGAAATCATGTCCGTGTCTACTAGATGCTCTACTAGACTGACTTTCATCACTATCATGATAGAGGTCACTTAGCAAAGGGAAGAGAGCTTCACTTTTGTTTGTTTCTCTTGAGCTTTTATTCTGGAATCAGGTGACTCCACCCGTCTGAGTTTCTGTGTGTTGGGGGATCATGGTAGGTGTACACATAAGAGAAAGTGTGGCGAGTGCTCATCGCAAGTCAGGAATGCCAAAGGGAGAAAGAGCTGTGTGGGTAGGTGGGATGGGGAGGAGAGGGTGGGATTCCACAGTAGCTTCAAAGGCGTACCCTTGGTGACCTAAGGCTCATCCTTCAGTTCTCATCTCTTAAAAAAATATCTAGGCTCAAATCACCCCTAATACTGCCATGCTTCAGACCAAGACTTTACTCAAAGAGAAAATGCCTTCTTGTTTCTGTCAGCAGGTAGAATTACAGGTCATTAGAGATCAACATTGACGACCCTGCAGTCCATATGGCTAACTTTCTAGCTATACATTTAGTCATAACTCAGAATCAATGCTTTATGACCTCTAAATGAAAAGCCTTTGAAGAGGAGAGACTGTGGATGAATCTGTTTCTGAAGGAACAGCAAGAAGGGGAATGGAAGTTGGGGTAAGGAAAGAGTTCAATCAGTCGAAGAAGCTATGGCACTGGATTCTGGTTGATAAGTTAGGCTGTCCGTAGGAGTTCGGAGTGTATCCATCCTGGAATCTCATTATGTATCTAAAAGCAATGGGCAGATTGGAGCAGGCACTGACCGAGCCTTAGAGACTAAAGCAATCTCTTTCCTCCTCCTCTTATTCCTCTTTCTCCAAACTTTTTTTTCTGTATTGGATGTCCCCTTTAGGTCCTTTTATGATCCACCAGGGTACTCTCATCTTGTTAGTCTCTCTTTTCCCCTCTTAATGCCACCTATTTCCTCCCATTTCTCTAGTGTCTACCATTTTGTTTTCTGTTTTTATGAGCTTGACATTTTTCTTTAGTTGACATTCTGTGAGATCTTGAGTATTTGTCTTTATACATGGCTTGTTTCACTTGATATAATGTCTGCCAAGTTCCTCCACGTTGCAAATGATAGGATTCCTGCCACAGGCATGTGTGTGTGTGTGTGTGTGTGTGTGTGTGTGAGAGAGAGAGAGAGAGAGAGAGAGAGAGAGAGAGAGAGAGACTAACATACCTAAAATGTTTGGTAACTATAGAACATAGAAAGGAATTTATATTAGTCATTTAAATACATGCACAGTGCTTAGAAGATTGCTTGGCACTTGGAAGAAACAGATGAACGTTAGGGTTTTGATGAAGTTATCAGTACATGGCTGAAAAGCAGTCCCAACATTGAATATGAAATGGTACAGGCTGTGTCGGTCCTCACTACACAGGTTCTGACCAAAGACTAAGTTCAGGCCTCTAATTGCTGTAAACAGCCATCACTGATGAGCAGGTTTCTTTTACCATCTCAGGTAATTATCACTGGAAATGTGGGTGTTTGATGCCTTCCTTCTAAACAGAGGTTTCATGTCCCTGGCTCCTGAAATGTGAAAGGTAAGTTTGTGAAACTGAGAGGGTTCTTTAATTGTTGACACATCTAAGCATTGGGAGGATATCTTAAACAAATGTACAACGAGCTTCAAGAAGACTAAATGGAAGAATTTTGGCCAATATCTCTTCCCTAATGAGGACAGTACTGATGATTAATTTTCACTGGGTACGCGTTATGTGTGGGGCCTCAGGAGAGTGCCAATAAATGACACACAAGTTTCCAATTAAGAGTGTTAGAACACTTATTTATAATATACATGAAACATTAATGAGAGTCAAGTTCATTTCATATGCTTAAATAAAATCTGTTGGGCTACTTCGTTTTAGAGTGGCATGTTAGTTCACTTACAATGATAGTTCTGTTCTTCTTACCTGTTGCTCATGTATTACTGCATCCAATATGATGGCATACCCAGGATTTTAATGAGATTCTCAACCTCCTTCTCTAAAGAAAGAAGAGAAAGTAACATGAGTGGGCAATAAAATAATATCTTTAATTTGAGTTTTACCACATGAAAGGCTTCAGGCTCTACAACTGTCTCCAAAATTAGAAATTGCTTGAATAAAGAAATTGCTACAGACTTAGCAAGAAGACTAGCTGCCTTTGTAGTATCTGCATAAATCTTGTTTTCATTTCAGTCCTGGGCCAAGACGATGCTATTATCTTCATTTGGAGTTACCATCTAAAGCTGCCTATCGTAAAGAGAATCATAGACATTTAACATGAAATTTAGAATTCTTTTAAACAAGTGATTAAATTTGGGTTGAGCTGTCCCAAGAAGGAAAGCGTGCAGACATGACATATAGTTTCCTCTCTCACAATGGAGAAGTACACAGTCTTCACGCATACTATGGCAGCGACTTTTTAGCTCTAGTTCAGAGTGCAGAATGTCCAGCCTCTCGTTGCCTTCTCTAAAATATCAAAATGGAGCCTTTGCATTGACGGTTTCTTTGGATTATTTGTATTGACAGGGCTGTCAGTAATGGTAACCATTTACACTCGCAGAGTGAATGGGTGAAGGGAAAAGGCAGAAGATTGCACTAGCTCACAGTCGACACAGGCCGATGCTTTCTGGAAAACACATTGAGAGGTGCTCCTGTCTTGATTCCATGTGCTGTACTTGGTATTGTGTGCTGTTCAGATCTCCATCATCCATGGAAACTTTCATCCCCTCAGCTTCTGGAAGTGATGTTCATGAACCCAAAGGGAATCTTTGATTTCCATGCCCAATGGGACCCTAACTGTGGTCAGTTTTTCTCTAGGTCTCCTATTCCCAGAGCTGACCACTTCTGATGAGTGTGAAAATGAAAGGGAGAAGAACTCAAGCATTGACTCTCTGTGGAAGGGAGGAAAGGGGCTAGCTCTGCTCTCTGTGGGCATGGTTGAAATCCCCGTTGTTGCCATGCTATGCCCAATGTCACCGTCTGCCAAGTTTTGTTGTCATTCTTTCAAAAGCCATGCTGGTGAATGTTCACTCCAATAAACTTTATGCATGCAAATTCTAGATCCCGTTTCCCTGGAAACGTGTCCTGAACCACCATCCAAAGCAGATGGGCAGTCATCTACAGATTAATTGGATTCTTACAAATTTTCAATATAATTCTCATGCTAGTATTAGAAAGATGGTCACAGAGGTGTTTTATAAGTTCACTTTTTAAAAAAGCCCAGAAAATTCATTGTAGTTAGACTCTAAAAAGATTCCAGCCCACGCTGTATGTTCACAAACTCCTGGTAGAATGATTGAATCAAATCAGTTTTGTTTTTTTTCCCCCTACATTGCTGGCCTGAACATAAGCTGAGGTTAAAACCAAAGAGCTTTGTCCAACGATCTCTGAACCTCCATCTTGGTCCTCCTCAGTCTCTTCTCCCCTAGAGAAGTGAATAAGTTGGAGCACCAGCAAAATCAACAGAACTAACTAGGAGACAAAGAAAATGCCTGCTGCCTGGAGAAGCATCACGTCTCCATCTCAGGGCATCAGCCATGGCTTCCAAAGGAGAAATTTCCCATAAGATAAAATTTTAAAAAGCATTCCATTGTACCAACTAAAAATACTAAATCTTTACAATCTTATTTAGGTCTATTGGCGTAGGAAGGTCTTCTTTCTATATGTTGCTTTCATTGATTGAATAAAGAAAGCCTTGGCTTTTGATAGGGCAGCCCTTAGATGGGCATGGTAGACAGAACAGAATCCTGGGAAAAAGAAGGCAGTGTGGCAGATACCATGGTTCTCCTCTCTGAGATGGACACTGGGTAGACTCATGCCAGTAAGCCACAGTCAAGTGGCTATACACAGTAATGGAGATGGGTTAAACAAAATGTAAGAGTTAGCCAATAAGAGCTTAGGCCTAATGGGCCAGGCAGTATTTAAATGAATACAATTTGTGTGTTGTTATTTCAGAATATAAGCTAGTTGGGCAGCTGGGAGCCGGGCAGGACGAAAAGCAGGCCTGCTCTCATTACAACAGTCTATGAATGTGAATGTGGAGATGTGGAGAAGAGGATGAGGGAGTGGAAGAGAAAGGGAGGAGCATGCACATTCCTTGAGTGGAAGCCGCTGTAGACTGACAAGGGCAAGAACAGAGCAGAAGCTCAGCAGATCCAGCCCTGGAAGCCACCCACCTGCCCTCTACTTCTATACCGTCTGCCCTAAACCTTTCCCTGCACTCTGAGACCCAGTTCCCCTTTCCCCTCGTAATCTGGCTCTCCTGGGATCTAGAATGGTCTGTAACCAGCTCTTCTAAATAATGTAAGGTAACTCAGAATCTATAAGTCCCAACTGTCTCTCCTCAAACTTTTTTTTCCAAAATCTATTGTGTATGCACTGATCTTTGAGAAGTAGAAGAGTGTTGCGGGAGGTCCTCCCACTCCTCCAGCCTATAGCTGCTGAGATACCAGCCCATTGGGGCGTGGTCTCTCTCCCTTTAAAAAAACAGCCACTTTCCTCTCCTCTCTCTCTTCACTTCCTGCTCCACCGGCGACTAGACTCCCTTCCTGGTTGCGCAGAGGGCTGATGGTGATCTGTAAGTTTTTTTCCCTTTAAATAAATACCACCCTATTAATCATAACTCCAAACTGGTGTGGCATTGTTTGTGACTTACGCCTTCAGAAGAGGAATGGAGAATTAGTGTAGCTGAATTAAACTAATAAGAAATCCCTTCTTTATATAGTTGTGAGAAATATGATTTGCTTGTACATGGAAACACATATACTTTTTTTTTACATGTTATGAGGCTATTTATTTGATGTGGAGTTCTTGAAGATGTCAATGATAGAGGATCATACACAGAAGATTGGCAGATGATAAGGCCGAAATTTCTCCTCTGTTCTTCACAACACGGCTTTCAGGTTCTAAGATGTTACTGCACATTTATAAGTCTGCACAAGGATATTGGGATCTTTGACATTCAAATGGCCAAAGAGAGTTGGTTTTATTCCTGTTTTGGATTTAGATGCTGATCCTAACAAGTTATTCTGACCACGGAAATGGCATTTTGGCACGATTTAACCAGTGTTGCACTGGTTTGTTCCATGAGAATGTGCTCATTTGGTGGAGCAGCTAGCTTGAAGTTGATGATGGCATTGTTGTGTCCTGCTCCCTCAACCTTCCTAGGGTCCAGAGCTGATCTACTGACTGCAAACCCTGTGAAAGAATAAAACCAAGTCAGTGATTGAAGTGTGAGTTAGGGCACTAGTTTCAGGGGAGTGTGTTTTCTGAGCTGCGGAAACAGTAATCATTTCAGATGTATTCCTTGCCAACAGCTACGGAGTGATATCTCTGAGTCCACATTTTTTTTTATTGATTTTTATTGAGTTCTACATTTTTTCTCTCCTCCCCTTTCTGCCTCTCCCCTCCACTTCAACCCTCCCCCAAGGTCCCCATGCTCCCAATTTACTCAGGAGAACTTGTCTTTTTCTACTTCCCATGTAGATAGATGTCTCTCTTAGTGTCCTTATTGTTGCTAAGCTCTCTGGGATTGTGATTTGTGGGCTGGTTTTCTTTGCTTTATATTTAAAAACCACTTATGAGTGAGTACATGTGATACTTGTCTTTCTGCACCCTGGGTTACCTCACTCATAATGATGGAGTCTAGATTTTTGTGTCTTAGATTCAGTTCCTTATGTGATCCCAGAATGTGGATGGGTGATTTTAACAGTAGGTTGGTTGCCACCAGACAATCTTTCTATCAGAATAAGAATGGTGGGCAGGTGGGATGGCTCATTCTGTAAAGCACTTGCCTCATTAGCATGGAGGCATGAGTTCAGGTCCCTAGAGACCATGAAAAAGCCCAACATGGTGGCATGCGTTTGTAATTCTAATAATGGTGAGAGATGAACGGTATACTGACAGCTTCCTAAACTCTTGGCTAGCTACTTACCCATCTTGGCAAAGTTCTAGGCCGGTGAGGGGCGTTTCTCAAACAAAAGGTAGCAGGAAGCCAAGGAACAACAACCATAGCTGTGTTCTGTTCTGGTTTGCTTGCTGTTGCTGTGATAAACACCACAACCAAAAGCAGCTTGAGAGAAAAGTGTTACTTTAATTTTATACTTCCAGGTTACAGCCCACATTGTTGAGGGAAGCCAGGACAGGAACTCAAACAGGGAAAGAACTTGAAGTCTAAAGCATGGAGGAACCCAGATTGTTGTTTTGCTTGGCTGCTTATCCCTTAGCTTCCTTAAGGCAGCTCAGAACTATCTTCTTAGGGATGGAACCACCCATGGTTGGCCCATCCCATGATGTTTAGTGAATATTTATTTGGTTCCCATTTGCTGGTTAATCTGGAACTTTTTCTGAATTGAGAGACAGATCTGCAGTGCTTCGCCAGGGACTCCGCTGACCTGGGGTAGTTTGACATAGTAAGTACATTCAGACACATGGAGAGGAACAGGAGTGCAGGCATTGCTAGAGGCTCTGACAGGGTAGGTCTGTCACATCCTTCTTTTCCCAAAGACTTTGAGGTGCATGGGTGCTTGGTCCAAGCAGTACATAGTGAAGTCATATCTTGAAGTGTCAACATCTATTAGACTAAATAGACTAAAAATTTCCAGAATACTTCAACCTCATCTAAATGAACACAGGTAACAATAGTAACTGTTAAGGATCAATGTGTTTCTCCCAAATCCATGCATTGAAGCTTTGTCCCTCTGTGCCTCTGCCTGCAGATAGGATCTTAGTCACTTGGTTATTTCTCCACATGCAGCATCAAACAAGATTGCAGTGCTCACAACCTGCACACTGGTTGATGAATGCAATCAAACCTGTGCATAGAAATCTCCTTTGGCTGTAGAAGCTGTAGAAGTCCTTTCCTTCAATCATGGCTACAATCCACTTATGAGAGAGTACATACCATATTAATCTTTTTGGGTCTGGGTTACCTCACTCAGGATAGTGTTTTCTATTTTCATCCATTTGCATGAAAAAATTCAAGATGTTGTTTTTTTTTTCACCACCAAGAACTACTCTAATATGTACTCTAATATTCTACACTTTCTTCATCCATTCTTCCATTGTAAGGCATCTAGGTTGTTTCCAGGTTCTGGCTATTACAAATAATGCTGCTATGAACATAGTTAAACAAATGCTTTTGTAGTATGATGGGGCATCTCTTGGATATATTCCCAAGAGTGGTATTGCTGGGTCCTGGGGTAGGTTGATCCCGAATTTCCTGAGAAACCGCCACACTGATTTCCAAAGTGCTTGCACAAGTTTGCATTCCCACCAGCAATGGATGAGTGTTCCCTTTAATCCACATCCTCTCCAGCAAAGGCTATCATTGGTGTTTTTGATTTCAGCCATTCTGACAGGGATAAGATGGTATCTCAAAGTTGTTTTGATTTGCATGTCCCTGATCGCTAAGGAGGTTGAGCACGACCTTAAGTGTCTTTTGGCCATTTGAACTTCTTCTGTTGAGAATTCTCTGTTCATCTCAGTGCCCCATTTTATAATTGGGTTAATTAGCATTTTAAAGTCTAGTTTCTTGAGTTCTTTATATATTTTGGAGATCAGACCTTTGTCTAATGAGGGGTTGGTGTCAATGGGACCAGGTGGTGGTGGCACACACCTTTAATCTAGGACCTTGGGAGGCACATGCAGGCAGATCTCTGAGTTTGAGGCCAGCCTGGTCTACACAGTGAGTTCTAGAACTGTGAGGACTGTTACCAGAGAAACCTTTTCTTGAAAATCAAAACAAAACAAAAAAGTCAGTGGATCTCATTATACCTCCACTCTTACAGGAAGTTGTTCTCGGTCCCAAACTGTTAGGGGTAAAGACTCTTAGTGCATTGCCTTTCTTTTTGCTATAATATTACAGCTTTTTCTTGACTCCTAACATAAATGCCTTGCAACTATCATTTGTTTGTTTTAAGTTTATAGACTTGCCTGAACCTCTGAGCAGAAAATAAAAAAAACACAAATATTTAACGAAGGAATTTGGGATGCTTAGAGATGTAATCCAAAAATCTATTTCCAAACCTGGAAAAGACTTCTGCACTTTTCTTCTGGAATTCCCATCTTGATATAATGTCCTTTAAAAATACGTATGAGGCAGGATGAGGCTTTTAGAAATTTGCGTCAGATTTGGTTCGAGAATAAATAACCAAGCTGGCTAATAAGGTTTTGGGGAGTGGGCAAAAATAGGATCGCTTTATAAAGGAAAAGGCTATCTGTGTGTATGTGAGTGTGCATATTCCCGTGTGTGTGCATAGGTCTGTACATGCGTGTGTGCCGTGAGTGTGTGTGTATGTGTGTACACTCCATGTCTGAGGGCAGTCTCAAAGTAAACTGTCTCAAATACTTTGATCTGCAGCAGTGCAGCTAGAACAAGCACACAGATTTAAAGAGAACAATGTCCATTTCCATTTATTAAATTTATCATGGTTAAACATTATCAGCAGAGGGTTTAAGAAATGGCTCAGCAATTAAGAGTGCTCGCTGTTCTTCCAGAGGACCAAGTTCAGTTTTAAGCACCTCCATTAAACAGCTCAGAACTTGCTGTAACTACAGCTCCAGAGGATTGGAAACCCTCTTCTGGACTCTATTGACATCCCTTCCAGACACGTGCCCATACTTACACACATGCACACACACACGTATACACATCCACACACAAATCTTAAAAATTAAAAGATTATCAGTAGATCATTATATTCTATATGTAAGACAAACATGAGTTAAATTGGTGTTTTTTTAAAACTGACTTTATTGTTTGTATTTCCTCTTTTCATTTTTATAGCCTCAAGGTATACCCATACACATTTACATCTTTGAATAGGTTTTACAGCGAGAGGCTGTAGGAAAAACTGATTATTAATACTAAAAATAATTGTTGTGATATTCTGCTCATGAGTTTCATTTTGTTTTCAGCTATGGATTAGAGATAAATACTCCATAGACTAGCCTATGTATCTTTGATTAGGTCACGTTAATTAACATTTTGATTTCTAATTTTCTCCATATGGTATCTATTTTCAGATACTCAACTACCCACAAGGCATTAGACTAGTGTGTGAGGTTTGAAAATAAGAGAAATTTGCTTCGGGTGATTTTATCAATCTTGTTTCTCAGCAGATTCTTTAGGATAAGAAAAAAATGTTTGCTAAAGAACAAAACATTAAATATATGCAGAAATAGCCTTTGAAAACCTGTAGTACATGAGAAAAACCCTTTGGCAATTAAAGCCGAAGCTGGAATTTCCAAGGAGAAGGTTTCCAGCCATCAGAGCCTGTAAATTGTGCATCATGCCACTTACACCGACACAAAGAGCAGTGGGCTTGCAACTCAGACCTCTCAACTTATTGGTCACAAAATCTGTGCGGTTGGTTTGAGTTTCCCAAAGATATTCCCTGAAATTTTATGACCTTGAAAAAATATCAGCTTTCCAAAGTCTTGTAATTACAGGGTAAAATTAAAACCTGTATATTTTCTCTCTTCTGTACCCCTCTGTGTGTGTGTGTGTGTGTGTGTGTGTGTGTATGTGTGTATGTGTGTGTGCGTGCTTGCACGCGTGCGTGTGTGTGTATACACAAAGGTGTGTTCACTGGCACCTGCATGTGTGGAGGCTAGAGGTGAACACTGGGTGTGTTCCCCTATGGCTTCTCCATTTTAAACTTTGTCAGACAGGGTCTTTCAGTGAACCTGGAGTTCACTGACACCAACAAGCATCCTGGATCACTCTGTTCCTCCCACTTTCCCTGTGTTGTGGTTTCAGATAAACACTACACTTCGTTTTTTTTTTTTTCTTTTTAACATGAAGTCTTAACTAGTGTTCTATTGCTGTGAAGAGACACCATGACCATGGCAACCCTAATAAAGAAAAACACTTAATTGGGTCTTGCTTAGAGTTTCAGAGGTTTGGTCCATAGTTAGCAGGGTGGGGAGTTGGTGCATGCAGGTAGGCATGGTGCTGGAGAAGTCACTGCAAGTTCTACATCCAAATCTACAGGCAGCAGGAAGAGAGAGGCGGGGAGGGGGCTGGTGTGGGCTTTTGTAACCTCAAAGTCCACTCCAGTAAGATACTTATTCCAATAAGACCACTGAAAACTGAGTGTTTCACCTTTGAACAAAACTGAGAAACCTAAGAAAATATGCAATATATCTGATATAAAATGGTTTCATGTGCCAGATTGTTTATTTTTCTTTGATTGCTGTGTGCTGCAAAAATAACCAGAAGAATTTTCAATTTTGAATTCTAGTCTTACAAAGAATTGATGTCTTGCACCTTAATTTCAAGATAAAACAATCTCAGATTCTAGGCTTTTTACCTTGGAATATAATTCATTTGACAAATGCTAGCTATGAAACAGTCAGGATTTACTGTGAGCACAGGGAAATGTTTTGGCCAGATTATCTTCTGAACAAATATGGAAAGTCAATGACCATCTTGGGCTTTTTTCTTAGCTGTTAACACCAATTTTGTCTTCTGGTAAAATGAAGAATTACATATCTTACTTGCAAAGGTCACCCAGGTTGCCTGTGACACAGACGAGCCACTGGGACCGTGAAACACGGTTGGTGTTACTCAACATTATGGTCCATCCTCTGTGTTTCAAAGTCTCTCATGTCTTTTGCCTTTGCTTAAATTTTTGTATCAAGGGAGTTACAGAAATAGCATATTGCTACCCACAACTCAGGATTAAACTCTACACCCTCTTTGTGTTAATGGAGAAGATGTGACATAATTCTATAATTCTGATTAAATAGGTGTCTTGATGTAGTTCTTTTTTTCTTTCCCTCCCTTTTTGCCCCCTTTCTTCATTCTTTCCTTTCTCCCTCCATTCTTTTCTTTCTCTTTTATTCCTCCTTCTCTCCCTCCCCCCTCTTTTCTTTCTTGTCCTGCAACTTTTGCTATGAGCCCAGGCTTACCTGAAGATTACTTATTAGCCAAGACTGCTTTTGAACTCAGGATCTTTCTGCCTCCACTTCCTGAGTGCTGGAATTCTGATTTTTTTTAATGCACAATTTCTGTGGTGAATTATTTCACTGTTGTTTACACATTAAATGGGACTTTGTTTTCTGCTTATGCCACTTAAAGACTTGTACCCAAATAGTGATGGAACTGTCTGAAAAGACAAAAACCAATTATTTCTGTTTCAAATTTGTGGACCTACTCATCTCTCATCCCCCAACTCCTCCTATTATCATCTTCTCCACCTCCCATTCCTTCACACTCAACTTTGAAATCTCCATTCCCCATTGCGTACAGTTTGCATTGCCCTGCTATACTTGGTAGTGGGGCCCACCATGGAGCATGACCAACCTAATATGGGTTCACATCACCAAAAAAACCTGTTGTAATAGGAGCGGCGGGGCTGCGTCCCCAGCACCCCAGCCGCCTGGCTAGCTTATGTCCTGAAATAACAACACACAAACTGTATTCTTTTAAACACTGCCTGGCCCATTAGTTTCAGCCTCTTAACCCATTTCTAATAATCTATGTAACACCACAAGGTGCACTTACCAGGAAAGATTCAGCATGTCTGACCTGGTGGCTGGCTGTATCGCCGTCTGCCTCAGAGAGCAGAGCTATTGTGTCTGCCCAGGAGAGGGGAGCATGTAGTCTCTCCAGAGAGCAGAGCTGTCGAGTCTGAGCTCACTTCCTCTTCCTCCCAGCATTCTGTTCTGTTTACTCCTCCCATCTATGTTTTAACCTATGAGGCCAAGCAGTTTCTTTATTATAATTAACCAATGCCCTTTCTCCACCAGAAACCGACTCTTATCTTCCAGCCACTATCAAATATGATTGCTCCCTCGTTAATGGTTGGATTTCATTCCCACTTTCCCACCTCCAAGCTGGGATTTTGACTGACTGGAGCTTGTGTGGTCTTGTGGATGCTGTTAAAATGATTGTGAGTCAATCCATGTGGGCATCTACCCTGTTGTGTTTGGAAACACTCTTTCCTAGATATCTACTTCCTTGGGTTCTTATAATCTTTCTGCCCCCTCTTCTGCAAAGAACCTTCTCAGGAGGGGTGTGATATGAACATCCCATTTAGGGCTGCATGAACCGGTGTGATATGAATATCCCATTTAGGGATGACTTATCCAGTGTGATACGAATTCCCCATTTGGGGCTGGATGCTCCATAGTCTTTTGCTTTCTGCACTCTGATCAGTTGAGGGTTTCTGTATCAGTCGCTGGCTATTGCTAGGAAAAGCTTCTCTGATGATAGCTGAGAGATAACCTATCTACGGGCATAGCAATGAGTCATTAGGAACTATTTTAATGCTATATCTATTTATCAGAATAATAATTTTGGGTTCCTGCCTAGGGTCTATGTCCCATCTAGCCACGGGACCTTGGACCCTTTACCAGTGCTAGGGTTCAATGTCATGGAGCAGGTCTTACATCCAGGTAGAAAGTGGATGTCTGCTGCCATAGCAACCATATCACTATTTCCCTAGTAGTCATATCTTGTCAAGTCAGTGGCTGTAGCTTGTAGAGTTCACAGATGGATGAGACTGAGGAGTACTTTTCTTCTCTAGAAACAAGCACAGCGCCTTAAAGCACCGTGAGTACTAGCTAGTAAGGAAGATGTTTCAAGGGGCACCAGCTTGATGTCTCCAAGCTCTGTGTCTCAAATACCTGGTGTCTTTGACAACAGTGTCTTCCTATCATGTTCAAGAGGGTAGCCAATAGCATTGGTTATAGGCTGAAATGCTTGAAGGTCTTTGTGACCCCACTGGTAAACAACTCAAAAAGAGGTAACCCATTCCTGGTACTGGGTTTTTATTTGCTAGCATGGAGTATCTAGTTGAGGTATTGTCCCCCCTTGTAAGGTAGCTCTATCAAACCTCTTTTAATGCATGTGTATGTATATATTTTATGAAGCTGTTACAATGGTGGGGTTCTTATGGCTTCCTCCAAAGGGTTTTAGTGTTAGTTGTCTCTACCTGTATTCCCTCTTCTACACTGTATTCCCATCCCTCACCCCACTTAGCCATTCTTGTTTCATTGTTCCCCTTTAACCCTCTATACCTCTGTATTATTTCTTCTCCTTACTGAAGGTTCCTTTTCCTAAGAGCCCCTTGTAAATTCCTGACATCTGAGCATCTTAACTAGAACACGTACAGTTGAAGATTCAAAGCTGGCCTACAGGAAAGAGAGAAAACATGTGATATTTTGAAGGAGGAAGGTCATTGGCTAATAAAGGCACTGCCCTGGCCCATTTTATTGGTTAGAGGATAGGTGGGAGGAGTAAACAGAACAAAATGCCGGGAGGAAGAGGAAGTGAGCTCAGACTCCACAGCTCTGCTCTCCTCCTGGAAGCAGATGTCTGAGAGAGACGCCATGCCGCGCTCCTGGGCAGACACACACCATGAAGCAAGCCGCCAGGTTAGACATGCTGAACCTTTCCTGGTAAGACCAGTGCTCACCGATTATTAGAGATGGGTTGATCAGGATAACAGAATTAGCCAATAAGGGCTAGGGCTAAAGGGCCAAGCAGTAATTAAATGAATACAGTTTCTGTGTTGTTATTTCGGGCATAAGCTAGCCGAGCAGGCAGCCGGGGTGCTGGGAACGCAGCCCCGCCGCAGCCCTAATTACTTCATATGGCGCCCAACGTGGGGCTAAATCCACTTAAAAAACCTGAGATGGCTTAAAAATAAGGGAGAGAGAGTTTAACACAGATTTTTGCTGTTTGTTGGTGGCGTGCTGTAGAGAGATTTCCTGATTCGGCAACAGTAGCAAAAAAAAATGCTGTGTCATTTTAAAGCGCGACTTCCTGGGGCTGTGCCGCCATTGCGATCTCTGTCTGGCTCCTGCGGGAGACAGAGCTTTTGAATAGAGCATTTGGAGTAAAGTGCTACGATTTGTTTGATGGCAACTAGACTCGCTGTGTTCTCGGGTCTACTCTGCTTGCTAGAGGCAAGCATGCGCTTTCTTCTAAGAGAAGCTTCCTGACTCAGCTTTAGCTGCAAAGCCTGCAGCTCATTAAGAGGTCCTGCCACGAAACACTTAAACGGTGTTGACGAAAAGCTGAACGCATGCTTTTCGGTTTTCAGCCGTAGCAGGAAAAAAGCGGCGCCATTTAAAAATGCCGGCTTTCTGGGCTGTCCTGCCAGGACAAACTCTGACTCTTTTACGCAGGCGGTTTGTGCGGTTTGCTAGCACAGGCTGCTGAAGCTCGCTTGCTGGCTACAGCCAGTACCTCAGCCATGAGGCTGGAAAGCTAAGGAATGGACTGGATCTAGCTGGCAAAGCCACGCCTTTAATCCTACTGACATTGCTTGGTAAATTAAAGACTCATGTGGTCAGAAAAAGAGAGATATACAGTAAAGAGAGATTCAAAGACAAAGAAAATTTTTAAATGGTTTACAGTGTGTTAAAAATATATGCAGACTAAAAGTTGAAGTTCTTAAAGTAAAAAACATAAAAAAAAACATAAAAAAAAGGAAGAGTTGTTGTGTGTGGTAGCACACGCCTTTAATCCCAATGCCTAGAAGGCAGAGATAAACAGATCTCTGTGAGTTCAAGGTGTAATAGTGTACACCTTTAATCCCGAATGCCTGGGAGGCAGAGACAGGCGGATCTCTGAGAGTTCAAAGACAGCCTGGTCTACAGAGTTACTTCAGGTCAAAGATACAGAGAACCTGTCTCAAAAAGCAAAGAGTTAAAAGTAAAAATAAACGAAATAGAGGTTAAAACAAAGCTGTACAAAGATGGAAAATAGACAGAGAATTTTGACACTGTATGCTATTATGCTCTCTTTGAATTATTTGAATGCTGAGGAAGGAGCAACAGCTGCTAAAAGATATTTGTTTATAAATGCTGCTGAACTAATCCAACATAGATATTTTGAATTTGTATCTAAGGATATGATACTTTGGAAAAGAGATTCTTATTTTGTTTTCACAGAGGATGAGACGCTGTTCATTTCTTCTACTCCGATTTGGTATGATGGACCACGCCCTCCTGAAGGGTTGGTGTGAACACCTTCAGAAAATTGCTTCGCTCAACTGCCAACTGAGATGAAACTAGCACACAGGTTATACCATGAAAGACCTAATTAACGACGCCCCCATTCAGCAGGAAGCAGTTTGGAGAGAAAAAACTGCGCCCATGTTCCCAAATATGGTTTATAAACATTCTTTTACATTTAAAGGGGGATATGATATAGATATGAATAATTTGCATTAGTATAGATTTTGCTTTATTGATAGAGATTTACGGTCAATTTTGTTATATGTATAAGTGTTTCTGATTTTGATTAAGGTATTGTGATTGTGTAGTTCATTTAAATATGTACTGTATAATTAAGAAATATAGGTTGTTAATGGATAATCATCGATAATAGTAAAGCTTGTAGTCATGTTAGTTAGATTTTCTAGATATATAGAGATATATTTTAGATAGACATTCTTCATGTCTTTCAAAGATTACAGAATAGAACATTTAATGTTTTAATATCTGAGGACTTTTCATGACAATGAGACACTCTGCTCCTGGCAGCACCAATGTACTTCAAGAGGAAGATGGGCATCGAAGAGGATCCTTATGGAGTTTTGATAGCCATTTGGGCAAGAAACTGCTCTTGCCTGGACTATTGCATAAACTGGACACAGAGAACCCGCAGAGAGAGGACTACTGAACTTGCCTAAGGTGAGATGATCTTTCGGGGTTCCTGATTCATTTTGAAAGAGTCTGCGAGACATTCTGCAGGACACAACAGATAGTGACTGAACTGACTTTAAATTTTCCTGCTTTATGGAAATGTCTGCTGGATACCATGGGCCTGAAGGCTGAAGATGGATGCCCCAACGGTACAAAAGAACTTTGGGTGACTGTCCAGGCAGTGAGATGTCTTTGTCATTTCTAGAGTTTGAAGTTTCTTAGTTCTTGTTTACTTAGGTAATATATCTTTCTGGAGTCTTTGATGGAGTTAAGAATAGTTAGTTATAGTTATAGTTTTCCTTAGTTATGATAAAGATTATTGTAACTTTTACTTGATAACTGTTTTGTTATATGTAATTTTACTATGTTAAAGCCTTTTTTTTTTGTTTAAACCGAAAAAGGGGAAATGATGGAGGAAGGTCATTGGCTAATAAAGGCACTGCCCTGGCCCATTTTATTGGTTAGAGGATAGGTGGGAGGAGTAAACAGAACAAAATGCCGGGAGGAAGAGGAAATGAGCTCAGACTCCACAGCTCTGCTCTCCTCCTGGGAGCAGATGCCTGAGAGAGACGCCATGCCGCACTCCTGGGCAGACACACGCCATGAAGCAAGCCGCCAAGTTAGACATGCTGAACCTTTCCTGGTAAGACCAGTGCTCACCGATTATTAGAGATGGGTTGATCAGGATAACAGAATTAGCCAGTAAGGACTAGGGCTAAAGGGCCAAGCAGTAATTAAATGAATACAGTTTCTGTGTTGTTATTTCGGGCATAAGCTAGCCGAGCAGGCAGCCGGGGTGCTGGGAACGCAGCCCCGCCGCAGCCCTAATTACTTCAATATTTATTCTTTTTCTGCATCTCAGTTACTTTACTCAGGACAGTTGCTTACAGTTTCATCAATTTCCTTGCAATTTTCACTTTTCTTAATAGCTGGATAATATTCCACTGTGAACATATATTGCAAAATTTTGTAAGAAAAGATGATGTGATGGATTAAAAAAATAACAAAAATAGTAAAATTTACTCAATAGATAAATGGAAGATTCCTATATACACTCAGTCAGGAGAGTCTAATCAAACTCAATGTCCCTCCCCCCACGAAAGACAGACAGGAAAGTGAAAGGGAGAATTGTTGGAAGAGAGGTTTCAGAGGAAGAAGAAGGAAGATGAAAGAGAAAAATGTGGTAAAAAAATCTACTAAAAGTTACTATGAAACTGTCCAACAATAAAAAGGAAAAGTGACAGATTTAAACAGTTCAGAAATGCACACACACACACACATGCACACACAGACACACATGCACACACACAGAGACACATGGACACACACACATAGACATGGACACACACATGCACACACACATGCACACACATACAGACACACATGGACACACACACAGACATGGACACACACATGCACACACACAGACACACATGCACACACAGACACACATGCACACACACATGCACACACACAGACACACATGCACACACAGACACACATGCACACACACAGACACACGGACACACACAAAGACATAGACACACAGAGACACAGACACACGCACACACACACACACACACAAGCTAAGAACCAACTACTGCCTCTTAGACTTAGCAACCAAGAAAATTCAAATTAGAACTGCAATGAAATCTCTCTCTCTGCTAGACTGATGAGCATGCAATACCAAAATAACAAGTTGTGTCCTAGAAATTTGCCGGGAGAACAAATTTCAAGCATTCTTCATTGCACAGGAACATTTGATTGTGTAATCGGTTCACCAAATAGATATGTCAGAATATCACAAAATACGTGCAATCTTTACGTCAATCACGTCTCCAGGAAACTGGAAAAACACATAAAAATAAACAAACCCAAAAGTGTTTAATAATCTCTAAACTTGGTGCAAAGGTACAGCAGGAAGCTGACTATCATGATGGGAGGAGAAATGGATACAACAACCCTCATTAAATGAGGAGCAGGAAGAAGAGGGAGGTGAAAGACGGAGGGCCAACCACAGGCTGTCAATCAAAACCAGAAGGCCTAGTATATTTCCAGGTGTGTGAAGTGCTTCTTTTGTCTCAATGGTAATTGCTCCACACATTCAATGCCAACACCAGTCTTTAAGTTGGTTTAGAAGCAGGATCACTGTAAATTAGGTAATAATTGACCAAAAAATTAAACACAAGGCTGCCTTACATGATTTTTAATAACTCCAAAAGCTATATTTTTATGCAAACTTCCATCAAACAGTCGTGCTTGTTTCTCTTCTACACAGCAAAAGGATAAAATTATTTTCCTCACTTTCTTTTAATTCCAGTGACAAAAAAAAAAATTCAGCTCTACATTTTTCTTCCAACTACTCATAGCCACAATGAAGTGCTTCCAAATGAACTTTAAAAATGAAAATGAGTGGGTTTATTATATCATTAATTGTATGTATGTGTACATCTTTCTATGTGATTATGTCCAATATAAAACACCTGGCCAAAGACATAGCAACGAGGACAGTAACTGATTATGGGCAGAGAAAGCTGTTCTCCAGGATGTGCTGGCTTACCTAATCAGCTGATAGACTAGAAAAAAAAAAAGAAAGACCAGTTTCCTAGAGAGATTCTTCAGCAAGTGACCTTTGAACTTCATCAGTCTTTCCTAGTTCTACTATGGGCATCTTTATACTTCGATGTATACGTGTGTGTGTGTGTGTGTGTGTGTGTGTGTGTATGTGTGTATGTGTGTGTGTGTGTTTCTGCATGTCTTCACATCTATATGCATAGATGAGTGTGCAGGTTCCCAATGAGGCCAGTAGAGGGCACTGGATCTCTTGAAGCTACAGTTACAGGCTTTTGTGAGTGGCCCACCATGGCTCTGGGATCTGAACTCTGGTCCTTGTGAGTGCACAAAAAGCATTCTTAACTGCTGATCCATCTTTCTAGCCCCTAAAATAGGATTTAAAATAGAACAAAACCTTTTTAAGTTTCCTATTCTTTTTCTAATCTTTTAAAATTCAAATGGTCAATGATTCTGCAAACAAAACACAGCAAAAAAATAAAAAATGGATAAATTCTACGTGGCTCTTAGATCAATGTTTAAGGTTGCAAACTGTTCGAGGCTCTTCTGTGTATCTCAGCTACAAATCTATCCAGAGTTCTGGCCTGGTGTCAAAAAAGTATCAACCAATATTTCAAAATGTGATGTGGGAGTGTCATATATCAATCTGTTGATTTCATTGGCTAAGTAATAAACAAACTGCTTGGGCTCATAGCTTAGAACATAGGTGGGTGGAGTAAACAGAACAGAATGCTGGGAGGAAGAGGAAGTGAGCTCAGACTCGACAGCTCTCCTCTCAGGAGCAGACGCCTCAGAGAGATGCCATGCTCTGCTCTCCCAGGCACACGCAATGAAGCTCCGACCCAGGATGGACGTAGGCTAGAACCTCCTTGGTAAGCCACCTCATGGGCTACACAGATGATCAGAAATGGGCTAGTCCAGGTGCGAGAGTTAGCTGAGAAGGGGCTAGATGGAAATGGGCCAAGCAGTGATTAAAAGAATACAGTGTTCGTGTAATTATTTCGGGGCATAAGCTAGCCAGACAGCCGGGGTGCTGGGGACGCAGCCCCGCCGCTCTTATTACTACAAAAATGTTAGAAGCTGTCCTGAGTTTTCAGTGGGCTGGAAGCAAAAATTCCATGTAAAATGAGAAAAGAGCAAAAACAATGTTTTGTTTTGTTTTTTTTTCTTTCCCGGTTCAGTTAGATCTAAAGTGATTAACAGTCAATATAATTCATGAGTTACTACATGGTTTATGACTTCCCACAATTATTTGAGCACACTCCAGAAATGTGACATTAACTCAAACACCAAAGTTTTCATTTCCCTCCCATAAAGACAGGCTGTGCAGTCAACAATTCGACAACAGAAGAGTTTTTCTCTTTGTCAAATGGCAAGGCAGAAGGAGCTGTAACAGTCAGGAAGAGGGAGGGCCAGGAGAAGCCACCACAGAGTCTGCTCTGCGCTGTAAACACTGGGGATAATCAGATTAAAGTTAACTTGAGAAGTTGACTTTTGCTGCTTAGCCAGGCATGATGCTGTTTGTGTAAGCCACTGGGCTGGAATTCCATGTCTCTTACGTAACGGTGGGAGGCATTTTGTAGCCCCACATCCACGCAGACAAGGGCTCCGATTCTTGCCACTTTCTTCATTCTTTAGATGCTAGATTGCATCTGTGTGTGTTTGTGTGAGGTGTCTTCCTCAATTACTTCTCCGTCTAATATTGTGAGATAGGGTCTTTCACTGAGGCTGGGGCTTACAGAGTGGCTGTACTGGCTGAACAGTGAGCTCTAGGGATCCTCGTGTCTCCACCTCCCCAGCACTGGGATTACAGATGTGATGTTCAGTGTGATGATCTGAACTCGGGTCCTCATGCTTGCCAGTAAGCACTTCACCAACTGCATAGTCTCCCTAGCTTGGGGTACTCAGTGGCCTTCATCAGTGTGATCAGACTTCAAGGCTTTCCTTATGTCATGGGAAAAGCAACTCAGAGCACTTGCCTTTGTACTGCTTGCCTGAATGTGGAAGCCAGCTTGGCTCTTGGCTGCAGGACATACCTGTTTTGATTCTTAGGCAGCAAGTGCTCATGCATGTGTAGTTGGGGAAGCCCTGGTAATGCAGAAGGCAGGCTGGCGGCAAATGCAGAGTTATCAGTGTTGCAGGAGTTAAAAGTCATCAGTCTTTAAACTTGTACTTCTCATAGCTGCACGGATGGCAGTGTAAGCCCAGATGTCAGGCTTGGCATCCTTGTAATGACACCTGTAATGATCAGACTGGGGAAAAGAGAAGCAGTTAAATCAAAAGGGCCTGCTTGGGGTATCCCACACCCAATTCCTTATTCCTGGACACACACAGAGGAACCCAAGATAACCAGGAAAGAAGAGACAGCCCTTTTAGACTTTTTTAGACTTAGGAGGTAGTGGCAAGGGAAAGCATGGGAAATGCATTTTGATTGTTAGAACCTCTTAAAGGGGAGAAGAAGAGCCTGACAAGTAGAAGGAGACTGAATACTATTATAGAAAACTTCTGGTGACCATAATGCTTAAGTACCTCTGGCGTTTGATCTTGTTTGAATGTCTCAATAATTAGACAAACAAGGGAGGCAGGATTATCAATCTTGCTATGATAGATCCTCAAGTTTATAAATGTTATTAACTTGTTAGGATCAACATGCCAAAACGTGGAGTCAGTGTTTCAGTCTGAGAGTCTTGACTTTGGCATCTTTGGGGTGCTTCTGTTTCTGTGGCCGGAGAAGGAGCACAGGAAATCCAGGGGCTGCTCATGCAGCTTTCATGGACAGGTTTGGGGTTGGGGGCTGGAGGACACAGTGAGGCTAGTCTTGTCGAATGGGACTCAGTGGTAAAACTGCCTAAGGAAAGAGGGGGAGTAGAAAGAGGAAAAGGAGAGAGTAGGAAGGTCTAGGACAGTGGTTCTCAATCTGTGGGTCGCAACCCCTTTGAGGTCACAAGACCCTTTCACAGGGTCGCCTAAGATCATCAGAAAACAGATATTTACATTAAGATTCATGACAGTAGCAAAATTACAGTTAGAAAGTAGCAACAAAAATAATTTTGTGGTTGGGGATTGCCACAATGTGAGGAACAGTACTAAAGGGTCACAGCTTTGGAAGGTTGAGAACCACTGGTCTAAAAGGTCATGGAAAGAAAATAAGAGAAGCAGCAACAGCTTTAAACCAGGCAGAGAGCAAAAGGAACGTATAATCTATTGTGACTCTTGTATATGAGGGGACAAACTAGAGAAGGATTTTTACATCACCATACAAACTGAGATTTCAGGTTCATGGCACTCCATCCCACCCCAGGAGCTATTGGCAGTTAATGGTTATGGTAGGTTGGGCATGGCACTTTCTTCAGTGGTGTAGCCCCAGTAAGTTTCCCGTGTGTTTGTAAACAGTCCTTTACCCATGCTTTGGTGACCAAACCCAATCCAACTTTAAAACATTCGGACGTATAGGGGGACTAATTAGGAAGAGGAAAGGGTCTGTGGGCCTGGGATGGGGACAAGAGAGGATTATGAGACATGACTCTGATTAAAACACGTTATATGTGCACATGAAACTGTCACAATGAAAGACATTACATATAATTAATAGAATATATAGTAATTAATATAAAGAATATATGCAATTATATTCCACATTATTATGATGATATAAAATATATAACTAGTATAATTAATGAAACACAATATGCATAGCTAATTATTATGTATAATATAATTAATATTGCTAATTAAAAGCAAGCTGAACTTTGCCTTGCATTTGCCATTCTGCCTTTGTGTTTGGCGATTCCCTGGGATACTGCATAGGCAAACAGGGGGTTTTATTGGCCGGTGAGAGTCGCTGCAGCAGTGCGTCACAGGTGGGCTGGAGACTGGGAGAAAGTGTCTCTGTCGTCAGACTGGCCTGTGGACAAGTCTATGGGGCATTCTGGAGACTGGGAGAAAGTGTCTCTGTCGTCAGACTGGCCTGTGGACAAGTCTATGGGGCATTCTGGAGACTGGGAGAAAGTGTCTCTGTCGTCAGACTGGCCTGTGGACAAGTGTATGGGGCATTCTGGAGACTGGGAGAAAGTGTCTCTGTCAGACTGGACTGTGGACAAGTCTATGGGGCATTTTCTTGGGTAATGTTTGGCTGTAGGAGGGCATAGCCCACCGTGGGCAGAGTCATTTCCTGGGCAGGTGGTTCAGGGTTGGTATAAGAAAACAAACCTAGCAAGTCAATCAGCAGAATTCTTCCATAGTCTCTGTTCTGGTTCCTGCCTCCAGGCTTCTGCTTGGGATCTGGCCTCGCCTTCCCTCCCTGATGGACCGTGATACAGAAGTGCAAGCCCAATAAAGCCCTTCTTTTCTAACTTGCTTTTGCTCATGGTGTTTATCACAGAACTAGAAAGCCAAGTAGACAGCCATCAAGGAAATATAATAGCTATAAATAGATACACATCTCCCAGTAAGGTCTGGAGTATATAGGCGTAATAGTAGGAAAAACAGATGATACAACAATGCTAATTGGAAGGGTCACACACCCCCTTCTATTACGGACAGTCCAACAAGGAAATGAAGGACTTGAAACCCCACCATGTGGCAGGAGACTTAATGGACTGTCTAGAACACACTGTCCATAAACAACTGGTGCCTACCCATTTCTAATGCATACTCTTCCTCGGGATAGAACTATAAGTTAGTATAGGCAAATAAAAATGTTGAAACCGTACAAAACATATACTATAGCTATAAAGGAGCACAAACTAAAATCTAACAACATGAATTTGGTATATTCATAAGAAATCAAAATTAGAAAATATATACCTAAATAATCGATGATTAAAAAAAACACATGAGAAAATTAGAAAATACTGTGAGATGAATGAGAAAAGAGCTACAATAAAAACTTATAAAATTCAGTTAAAGGAGGGCCAGAGGGAAATTTGTTGCTGTAAATACCTTTATTAAAAAAAATCTCAAAAGATCCAGCCTTGAACTTTAAACTTCTTGAAAAAGGAAAGCATAATAATCTAAAGTAAGCAGGACGAATAAGAATAATAAAAAAAACCCTAAAGATGGGAACACAAGTTCCCTAAGAATGGAAAAACAATGGAGAGAATCGGCAAAGCCTAACTTCTCTTTGGAAAGATCAAGAAAGTTGCAGAAGGACCAAGAGAAACAAATGGGTTAGCCAGGGGCACAGTTGGTTAAGGTGCTGTGGCTAAGCCTGCTGGATCCCCGGGACCTTCATAGAAGAAGGAGAGAACCAACGCCTGCGTGTTGTCCTCCGATTTCCACACATATGCCGGGCACACTCTTGCATGCACACACAATCACAATAAGTAAGCGTAATAATTTAAATATTATCAAGAGAAAACATTCAAATCAGTAAAGCCAAGCAGAAAAGTGAGATCGCTGATGCTGACTATAGAAATAAAAATAATCATAATAACGCGATCATTAGTGTTAATTGCCAACTTGGCAGTCTCTAGAATCATCAAGGAGACAGAGCTCTGAGCGTGTCTATGAAGGAGTTCTCTACTCGGTTGACTGAGGTGAGAAGACTTACCCTAACCCCACGGGCAGGGTCCTGCTCAAAATAAACAGAAGAAAGCGAGCTGAGCATCAGCATTCACCTCTCTTTATTTCCTGATTGCTGTTGTCATGTGACCAAGTCCCCATGCCGTCCTGCCATGGTGGACTGTAACCTCAAACTGTGTACCAAAGCAAAGCTTTCCTCTCAAAGTTGTCTCTATCAGCTATTTTGACAAAGATAAAAGAAAGGTAACTAATATATATGGACACATTCCATATGACTATATATCAACAAATTAGATAATTTTGGTAAAATAGAAAATTTCATATAATGAATCAAATGATTGAAGTAACTCAAGAAGAAAAGGAAAATAGAAAAATATGTGTAGAAATAGAAAGTTGGATGCAGACCCCACTCCCCTCCAAAAATGTCATTGGCTGAATTACCCCTAAAAAAGATACTTTGAGGCTCTAGCTCAGTAACTCAGAAGGGAATCTTATTTGGAAATAAACTTTTTATGGAAAGTAATTGCCCAATGAGCTCATACAGAGAAGAAATGGATTCTCTAATCTAATACAACTGCAGTCTTTAGGAGAAAAGGAGAGGCAGGGACAGACAGGGACAGAGTGATGACATGGGAGGGGAGGATACCCACGTGCTGATGGAAGCAGGGCTTCCTGTTCTGTATCTCTCCAAGCCAGGGGGTGCTGATGGTTGCTGGGAAAAAAAAACAGAAGCCAGAAACTCAGGGAAAGATTCTACCATAAAATTCAGACCCAGAGTGGCCCTGTCAACACTTTGGCCTGTAGATCGAGGAGCTGGTGAATGTCTGTTGTTGAATGTCATCCTTTCTGAGTATGAACAGTAGTAGCCTTCGGAATAATTTAGGAAATTGAGTCTACAATCATAAGACTTCCCACGAAATGGAATTCAGGCCAGGATGGTTTCTCTCATGTTCTCCACCAAATGCTTGATGGCTAATTAGCACTACTCCTTCCAAAAGTCTTAAAAAAAGGGAATTTTCTGTCTTGTGTTTCTGTCAATGGAATACAAAGATTCTAAGAACCACACAGACAGATATTTTTTATGACTATAGACACAAAAATTCTCAATAAAATTCAAGACATCAAATGACTAAATGGAATTATATACTGTGGCCAAGTCTAATTTATTCCAGGAATACAAAATTGTTTTAACCTCTGCTGATCAATGAGTGTAATACAGCTTATCTACAGAATAAATGACAAAGATAAAAACCAATAATTTCAACAGACAGGAAAAAAAAGCATATAAATAAGTCCAAAACTCCTTTACTGAAGACACTGAAGAAAGCAAATAGTAAAAAGGATCTTCCCAAATCAAAAGATAAACATCCATAAAATATACTTAACTTGCTGAGTGGTAGTGGCACACGCCTTTAATCCCAGCCCTCAGGAGGCAGAGGCAGCTGGATCTCTATGAGTTCAAGGCCATTATGGTCTTTAAGAGCTAGTTCTAGGACAGTCAGAGCTACACAGCAAAACTCTGTCTTGAAAAACCAAAATAATAATAATAATAATAATAATAATAATAATAATAATAATACAAGGAATGGTACAAGGATGGCCACCACTGTCCTTTCTACCCAACACTGCACTAGAGCTGTAAGCCAGGACAGTTGTTAATAAAGTTGTATCAAAATCCTCTAGCTGGCTCTCACAGTGCGGGATGATGTTATACAGGCTTCTGGGATAGAAGTAGTAAGCAGTCTTAACCAGCTGTGAACAGTCACAATAATGACCAGTCTGGCAAGACATGGCCATTGGTGAAATAGTGGCATGAATGGTAGAGGGGTAACCAAACTGTTGGCGAACCCTGCTAGTAAGGTTGCAGTCCCTCCTGTCTGTCCATCGTGTCTGGATAGCTCTCTGAGCTCATCACGAAATGGAGGACCCCTTTTCTCACGGGGGCTCTTCCACTTCTCCACTAACATTCTTTGGAGTGTGTGCTTGAGCTCAGATGCCTGACTTTGTTTGGAGGACGACTCTGCAAATGCTCCCTGCAAATGCTGTATGACTCAGCACAGAAGTCCCGCTCTTTCCTCCTGCCTGTAGGATAATTAGGTGCTAAATTGTGGCCAATCAGTCCTTTCCACCTGTAACCCGAAGAACCCTTAAGTGCCTTAACCTGGTACATGACCCCGGGAGAAAGAGGAGACCCACACCAAACTATTTCTGATTGGATTTAAGGCCCAATGGTACTCATGTCTGGTGCTGTAGCCTGGGACAAGGACCTGTGGTCAGCTTAGTTATAGGACTCAGGGAGTTCCTACCCCTATGATTTTGATAAATTGACATAGCATCAACTTACTATCTAAATACTTATCTTTATACCCATAGATTAGTGCATCTCTCAGCTCTCATTAGAGAAGTTTAACCCACAATGGTCAACATGCAGAGACTAAGAGACCATGGAGTGCTCTGCCTTAAAGGGGACTTCTGTATCATTATCTCATTCCCAAGACTCAGAGAGCAGAAGGCAGTGGAAGACTACAGTGAAACACTGGTTCCCAGACACTAGAGAGCTATTGAATACACGAATGCATAGTTGCTTTGTTGCCTGTACAAGCCCTGAATGGGATCAAGCCAGTCAAAATTCCCATGTATCTGCTATTGGTAATTGATGGCTGCTGAGGGAGGAAGAGTCAGTTTTTCTTAGGATTGTAGCCTCTGGTAGGTTGCTCAAACTCTGATCTATGGCTCCACACAATGCATGTACTGGTAGCATTAATTGGACTCAGTGGGATCAAAAAGAGGATATGAAGATTAGAGAGAGGTGTGCAGTATGGAAAGAGTGGAGAAGGCAGTTAAGGAGTGGGCATGATCAAAATCCATGTATTCTCTAAGGTAAGTAAAAATATATTTAAAAGCAGAATTCAAATCAGAAAGGATTAGGCATCTTTTTAATGTTCTGATAGAATTTTCTTGTACATAAATTTTTTAAAATAAACTGCTTATAAACATAAGTTCTAATAAAGTTTCTGTGAGGTGGTGTGGTGTAAAATGAATAGATAAAAATCAATTTTATTTTCACACAACAGCACTTGGGGTAACTAAGTCACCTGCTATCTCCTGCAACACTGTTTTGGGCTCCATACTCAGGTGATTATGGTGAAGGTCTCACCCAACACACTTGTCAGACAGCAAGGGGTTCTCTTGAGTGCTGCCTGGAAAACACTTTGCTGAAAAGAGTTAGACTTAGGGGATGGAGAGATGGCTCAGCGGTTAAGAACACTTGCTTTTTTGTAGAGAACTCTGGTTCAGTTTCCTGCACCCACACAATGACTCACAAATATTTATAATTCCAGTCCAAGAAATTCTATTTTCTCTTCTGATCTATGTGGGGACTGAACACATGTGTTGTGCTTACATGCACACAAGTAAAACACTCATATGAATAAAATGATGCTGAGATTTGAGTATGAACAGTAATAACCCTAGGAACAACCAAAGACTTTTCACAAAATATAATTTAGGGTGGGAAGGCTTCAGTGGTGTAGTCCACCAAATGCTCAGGTGAAAAGCTTGTCACTTCCAGGAGAACTCAGCAAAGCCCACAAGTATTATTGCTGCTGCTGTGGCATCACAGCAAGCTATGTATTTTGTATGGCTAGAGCATAAATAGGATTCACAAGGTCCTTCCCTAGGGTTACAGAAACAGTGAGGACTGTCGGGAGAAGAGATTCTCCAACTTGCAGAGCTGTCTGCAAGTCATTCAGGGAGCAGCAGGCATGGTGCCTTCATGAGTGGTCATGAATGTTAGGGTGGGCTTTTGGTGATGCAGCTGCTTTGGGGTCATCCCTACCCATATTCCCATAAGTAACCTCAATACAATTTTTGATTTTCCAAGTTGGACGTTGGTGGAATCCATACTTTTGTCTAATGTTGCTCTCCTGTTTGGGGTAAGTAGACATTTGTTAGTATTTTAGGAAAAGAAAACATGGGCCATGACATCATGTTCTACTTTGGTTTATTTGTACCTGTGATAAAACACTAACCAAAGTCAACTTGGGGATGGAAGGGTTTATCTGGTTATTACATTCTCATCACAGTCCATCACTGAAGGAAGTCAGGGCAGGAACTAAAGCAAGATCAGAGGCAGAAGCCATGGAGGAAAATTGCTTACTGACTTGATTTCCATGGCTTGCTTAGTCTGCTTTTTTTATAGAGCCCAGGACCACCTGCCTCTTGATGACACCGCTCACACTGGGTTGAGACCCTCACACCAATCATTTATCAAGAAAATGCCTCAAAGACATATACACTGGCTAGTCTGATGGAGTCACTTGTTTAATTGAGGTTTTTCTCTTCTTAGGTAAGTTTTGCAGCAAGTTAACAAAAACCAACCAGCCCAGATTACATTTCTGCTATAGCCTGTGGTTTCATGTTGCCTCGAAATAAATACAATACTTATTGCTTAGCCAGTTCCCAGAGCTTGGTATATCTTATCCATGGCCTGGATGCATGAGAAAACAATTATGTTCACCTGTCTTTATAGTCTTTCCCTCATTGCCTTTAAAGTTCCACTCAGTTATGTTATGTTTCACATGATTTTATGAGACTTCAAGTGTAAATTGTTCGTCTTTTATTTTACTGATTAAAATTTGTCACTTCTCTAAAAAGGTACAACAAGAACAGAAAAGATGAAGTGCTAGGAGATGTGAATATGAATGCTATAATTGGACACCTGCTTCAGGAAACACAAGTCAGTAGGCAGATTGTTTTGTCTTCCTAGTGTTCAAATGTTTTTAAAGGTTGCTTTTGTTACACTTGAACTTTTCCACCAGCCACAGCAGTGATTTTTAAATAGGTACCTGAAGATGAACTCTTAAAGGAAATCATACTAGCTCAGAATTGAGTATAATAGGGGGTTATTTATTTAGGGGTAGACTCACAGATTACAGTCCTCTGCATGAACAGGGAACAGGAACCGAATCATGCTTCTTGAAGAGAGGCCAGATGCATGCTTTACATCGGCAAATATAATATAAGAAGGTGGGTAACTTAAAGGCTACTGGCAGTAGGAATTCCTACAGCACCTCCCCCTTTTGTTTAAATAAGAAAGTTCTAAGCTTAATACAAAGTTATATACAATAAGAACAAATATCAGGTATAAAAATTAGAATTACAAGAAGCATTAACAGTATCAAGCAAGAAACATATAATAAATGTTTCAATAATTATCCTATCCTAATGAGTTTAAGTCTTGTATAATAAATAGGTTGGCCAAGTCATGAGAGGAAAGTAACTACAACTATTTAGTCTTCAACCCCAATGAAGACTTGGGAAGGGAAAAAATATTACTTGAGTAAGCAGGAAGTGCAACTAAGCGACTTCCACAATGTGCAACGAATGACAAAGACAACTGGCTACCTGGGCAATCACCCAAAGTCTCATTTCCAGTGTGGAAGCAACCAACTTTGGCTAAAGCCTAGAGTAACTGACAGACCATTTTCAGAGGCAGGAAAAATTTTCAAAATCGTCTTACCCTGTCTTGGCAAGATTTGACAGCCTTTTTTCTTGTATCCTGCTTGTCCCATCCAGACATCGTGCATTTTGTCAGTGGTTGATGCATGGGCAGTTCCTTGCCCAAAGGCCAGTTTTGCAAAGAAGAAAACAAGCTCTAAGTGGAGTATCTTTGGTGCTCAACATTCTCTCAAGAATAGATCGGTGCTGCCAGGAGCAATCGTGTCTCCCTTCAACAGAACCCTAAGTTATTTAAATGTCATATTCTACAGCTCTTTGAAGTGGTTGAAAATTACCTATCTATGTAGAATACAGTCTCTATGTATCCAAAGAATCTGATTAGTCTAACTATAAGTATGACAAACATAGATGACTATTGATCTATAATTTTTAATGCCTATATAACTTAAAGACTAAGACTTCATACTAGAATTTATACAATAAACAACTGTGCAACAAATGAGGACAATGACCTCAAAATGAAAATGATGTATAAGTATCTTGATCAGGGTAGAAATGTATATTGCAATATGATAAATATATCCTAAAATTTTATCAATATACAAAAATGTGTTAAGCAGAGGTAGAAGCATTCATGCATACAATATAACAAAATAACTTTGCCTAGTATACAAATATTGTAGATGAAAATAGGAACATATTCAATTTAATTTAAGTTTGTATCAATAAATGAGAATCTATACCAATGCAAATTGCCTATAAACATTAGCTCACAAGTATTCACTCTATTATTTACTATTATTATTAGTGGCTCACACTAATCTATTATCTCATCCAATTCCTCCTCGACTTTTTTCCCCAGATATCCCTGAGCCTACACTCCCCCAAACCCCCAACCCTATACCAATTATAATAAAGCCCTAAATGATGTCCCTATCCCTGAAGACAAACTTTGTTGGGAGAGGGGACATCGTCTTCTAGAATTACTTCCAGCTGTCCTGGGGTGATGTTCTTTCCATGAGATCCTGTGAAAGTAAAATGATGGGTAAGTTCCAAGATGACTGTCTAATATAATGGCAAATAGTCTCTATGTATTCAAAGGGTTTTTCTGAGGTTCTTATTTGAATTTCTGGCCGGAACATTGTAAAAAAAGTGCACCATTTCAACTAACCAAGTTGAAATCATCTTGAGTAGCTGGTACCCAAAAGGGGTCTTATAAAGTAGTGCTATTAGCATCATAATGTCATATCAACCAGGTGGAGTCGTTGTGAGGTTCGATCTTCTTCCTGGAAACTTCAAAGATTACTGCAGGAAAATTCATTGTTCATTGTGAAAAGCTTAAACATTATTTATATAGACATATATATTCAATAAAATGTATGATAGAGATAAAAATAGGTATGAAAAAAAAAGTAAATTTTTTTCTAAATTCTTTCTTCTTTCTGTCCCATACCAGATGGCTCTTGACATGAGACAGAAACTCTGAATTTTTTCTTTTAACAGAATGCTTGGATTTAGAGAAGGACAGAGCCATTGTCCAACTCCAAAGCCAGTTGTCCTAAAATTTTAGCCTCTTCTCTGAATAACATTTAAATATTTAATTAAATATTAAAATGTCTTAAAATTTTAATAATTATTTAATTTAAATAAAATATTTTAAAATAATTAAAATATTAAAAATATTTAATTATATATTAAATAACATTTAAATATCAGTTGAGGCCCATCATCCAGGAGTGCTGAAACTAACTGAAGACAGTCATGCAGAGTTACTTTAATGCTAGGAGCCCATGTCTTTACCATCTCCCTAACAAATGCAGAATGCAAGCCAGAAGTTACAACAGCTTGCTTAATTTCTTTTATATCATTCATTCCTATAGGTATCCATCTACCTTCTTTGGATCCTTTTGGGCCTTTAGAACTTGATGCTTTGTCAGAGTAGATTACAGGGTAGGAAGCTAAAACTCTGGGTAAGTCATCTCTGACAGCTACTGGCCATGTTGAATCCTGTCCTTGTACCTTCTTTTCCTGTTCATCACCTCCAATAATTTCCTCAATTGTTTCAAATCTTTTTACTACTGTCTTTTGTAAAGTCTGAATCTCCTGGCCTGTATATATTTCTAGTGATTTCACTGAGGCACCTAGCCTCTGCTCCTCATTTTGCACATTGATTCTGAGGTCTGAAGTTTTTACTTTAAAGATAACACCTCTGTCTTGGACATTATTTGGATAGCGCGTAGATTGCTATCCTGGAAAGATAATCTATTTGCTAACCTATCATAACTTTTTAACAAATCTTGATTGTCAAATTCAACAGTATAAATTTCAGATAATTTCTCAGTACTCTTTGACATGGATTCAATTGTTTCTGTCAAATTAATGTTACATTTCAAGAGTACTTATTTTTTCAGGTAACTTTTGATTTTTGATGGTATTAATCCTGTCAGTTAGCTGTTCATTATTAGTCTGTAAAGACTGTATTATTTCTAAAAGTGCCTCATTCTTGTCTCTGTTATCAAACTATTTTCTTAAGGACATATAATATAAAGAAAATACTGAGTCCCAATATCCAATAAATGGATGTATTACCATAACCAAATAAGCCTTGCAGAATACAATCCATAGTATTAGAAAAATGTTACTAAAAGTTTCAATGGTAATGTTGTCTGCCATTATATAACTTTCAAGTTTATTGATTTATTACCTGTTATAAAGTCTGGTAAATTGTTTTAGATGTAATAATCTTTATTGTCCAGGAGGTGTTGTGGTTGCAGAGTCATGACTACAGACAACAGATCAAAGTAGGATTTTTCTAACCTCAACATGGCATGCGCTAGGAGGAGGATATGCCACCTTCCACATTTCTTTTTTTATACATTATGGTGACTTTAAAGTCACCTCACATTTCAAATAAGAGTGATAAAAGTCCACAAGGAAGCTGTTTCCCTATGTACCTCGAGAGTCAAAATTATTGGTAACACTGAATTCAACCTCCTCTCCTCTGGGAGGTCAAAGAGTTTTCAATGAAAGGCATTTCATGCCTATGGAGATGCATGTCTCTCTCCAGCAGACAGAGCCACACAGGGGCCCCTTGGCTGTTTGTAAACCCTACTTCTGGAAAGAGTCTTTCACAGGTGCAGTGCTTGGCTCATGCTCTGAGATGAGGGTGACTGAATAATTCTAGGTGACTCCTGAGAGCTGACAGCTACTGGCTGCAGGATTTGTTTTAAGAATACAGTGCTGGAAGGGAGTGACCACTACACATGAGTGACGATTCAGAACATCCTCAAACTTCAAAATAACCCAATTTCCCTTATGATCACATATAGCCAGTCTTGTATTTCAGCAAGCAGTGGGATTTCTGAGGACTGTCTTAGTGCAATGTTCCTTTTGAAAGGAAAGGTAGAAGACTTGAAAGTAGACAATGTATTTTTTTTTGGCTATCTTTTCTTTTCTTTTTTTTTAAAATTAACAATTTATTTTTTTATTAATATGAAATCCGCAAACTCCCTTAAATAATTGCCTTTATATAAAAATACCAAACTCTTAAAACTAAAATATGATAAGATTCTTAGTAACAAAACATCAGAGATAAAAAAAAACCTGTACTATTAGAAACATAAATTATGAGGCATAGGGAAATGGATCAATGGGAGAGACTACCATCATGACAAACAAACAAATTATAAAATCTATAGATTGTTTCTTGAGTGTTTGTGTTGGAGACCTTGTGTTGACTCTACAGGCTTTAACAGTACAAAGGGCACTTCATAAAAAGCCAGTTTCTGAAGAGGGAAGAATATTCCAATCTTTAAAGTCTCCTTTACAATTCTAAAAGTCTCAGTTTCTCCCCCAACGGTGGCTACATGTGAGATTCCCCAGGCTTCCAACCATTGGCTTCATCTATTGTTACCTTTCTCCATTTTCTCTTGTTTCCACTGAATTTGTCCTGCGGTTCCCTCAAATGTAATCCTTTCCCATAAGGTTCCATGCCATCTCCTTCAGGTACCTTAGCATCTTGACTTTCTTCTTTGCCTGTAGCCCATGCTCCATGGCTATGAATATGCTTGAAAAGCTTCTAATTTCTAAGCAAAAAATTCTTTATATGAATTTGTTTTTTAACTTCATTGAATTTAACTTTAAAATTCGCTATATTTATTTATTCACTTATTTATTTACTCTTTCTTTTTCTCTCTCTGTGTGTTTCATGGGGAGTGTGTAGGAGTCGGAGGACAACTTGCAGGAATTGGTTATCTCCCTCAGCCGTGTGCGTCACGGAGAATATCACGCGGATCATTTGGCTTGGGAACAAGCACCCTTCTCTCCTGAGTCATCTTACCTTAACTAAATTCTTGCAAGAAATAAATGCTCATAATTGAATAAAAAATAAACTAAGGACACTAATAGGCTTATGTGATTGAATTCTTGGAGCTTTTGAGCAGGATTAGGTATTCTGACCGTATTGGAAGAGGTGTGTCAGTGGGGGTGGGCTTTGAGTTTTCAGAAGATTCCTGCCATTCCCAGTGTGTTCTCTACCTCCTGCTTGTGGATCAAGCTGTGAGCTCTCAGCTGCTGCTCTTGCCACCTGTCACCATGCCTTTGCTCTGCCACTGTAGACTCTAACCCCTGGAACCACGAGCACAATTAACCCCTTTCCTTTATATACTGCCATGGACACGGTGTCCTATCATAGCAATAGACGCCCTAACTAAGACAGATTATAATTACAAAATTAGCCGTTTCTTGCCTCACCTCTATCCAATTCACCAGCTCTACTCTTAAGAACAATCACCTCACATCAAGTATTTCAGTTATATGATTTTCCTCTAGCTTTACAATCACAGTGTTAAACATTTTCACATCGACTGAGCACACTGCAAAGGACATTCTCCACCTGGTGAGATGCCTACAGCTGTCCACTGCACGACAAACCTCCACTTCTGTGAGCTGTCACCCACGCTGAGGTGGGCTTTGGTGATACAGCTCTCTTTAAGGCATTTCTGCTCCTGTAAAGAGCTCCAGCACAACTCACTTGTTCACCAAGCTGGACTTGGGTGGTATATGGTATTATTTGTTCTATTCTTGGTTCTCCATACCTGGGGCAAGTAGACTTCTGTTCATATCGACCCAGGAATAGCATCTCACAGTTCCGACCATGCCCAGCTAAATGCCCTAATTTTTAAGCCTTTAGGGAAATATTTTTTCCAACTTTATGTTGTTGCATTGAAGGATGGAGTACACCATAAACTTTTGAAAGTTAATTACATGCATTTACTGTCTACCCTGCCCTTCAACCCACAAATCCTTGATTAGTGTTTAAAAACTGCTGAATTCCATATCCATCTAAAGTATAACTTTTTGCTATTATGTAAAACTTGAAAGTTTTTTTCTTTTTCTTCTTCTTTCTTTCTTTCTTTCTTTCTTCTTTCTTTTTTGAGTACAAATTCTAGCCTCAGCCTCTTCTGAAATGCCTGGACTGTGACATCTTATCTCAGGGTGAACTTATCTTTATGCACCTCTCTCTCTCTCTCTCTCTCTCTCTCTCCACACACACACACACACACACACACACACACACACACACACACACACACATCTATACTTCAGATGAAAAAAGTGTATATACATATATATGTATGTACACTTCAGATGAAAAAAGAGGAATTTCTTTAAAGTGATTAAATGCACTTTTAGTTACAAGTTAAGACACTTAGCTGTTTGTCATACTGTTTTGGCTAAAAAATTAAACCCTAGCCTAGCAAAATATTCATATAAAAATCACCTGCACGCACACACACACACACACACACACACACACACACACACACACACACATCGATCTCAATTGCTCGGGGAGAAGGCACTTCTTCAAAGGGACTTGTTTCAAGAGTATGCATAGATGATTAAGCTAGCTTTTCTTTCCAGTGACAAAATCTTTTTATCTGCAAACCAGTGAGAGTTAATACAGCGGTTGCCTGCATTTCAGCATCTTCTCAACGTCTCCTGCTAAATTAAGACACTTGGTTTAAAACAACGATAATTCTTCAACCCTGGGCTCTCAGTAATCTGAGCTAACTTAGAAGAAAATTACCCCATTTTGATCTGTTTGTAATTGATCCAAAGTACTAATTGGGAAAGAGGGGGGTGTCCATTTCAGTAAATGGCCTTGTTTGGGAAAGAAATCTCTGGTCCATCTCCGGTGCGTGGGCAGCCATTATGGCCATTGTTTCTATCCTGGGATGATAGGGTTCTCTGAGACCTCCTTGTGTGAGCATCTGCTGGGAGGATCCTGCTTTCCCAGAGGACTAAAATTGGGTACTCATGGGAACCTGTACAAGGGAGGGTCCGGTACAGTAACCTTTACTCCCCCAACACAGCGTATAAGGCTTGAAGTAAACATGGCCCCTTCTAAGAATTGTTGGAACGCTCACTTTCCCAGTCGTCAGGGGTTTTTATTTGTTTTTGCTATGGTTACATTTCCATGGTGGAACTCCTATGGAGGGAATGGGGCAGAGACCTTTCCAAAAGAGGGACAATTTCGTTTTTAGCTTTGAGTGTGGGAGGGGGGTTCTTTCTGATATCGGAGCTTTCTTTTCTCTCCCAGGGCTACTAATGAGCATATTTTACAATTGCCTCAAAAATTACTGAACCCCCGAAACTCGATATCACCCTTTCATTCCTATTTTACAAACAAAGAAGATCAGGGCACACTAAGTTAGTTTTCCCATGACTGCAAAAATTGCAGTGATGGGTTTGGAACTCTGAGATGGAAAAAAAAAAAAGGTGTCTTCTGGTCATGACACAGCCATGGCACCCGTGAACTCTCTGTTGCTGTGCTTACCTGCACAGGACCTAGACACCTTTTTACCATGTGTAGAGACCCGTGAGGTCCCACTTCTCATGGAAGGGCTAAAGACAAACAGTAAGCATTAGTACTCCTACTACTACGATGAAACAAAGTTTTTAATGGAAAGACTCAGCTACACACCCTGCCACATCCATGTTTGCTCTTTCCACAATGTGTGGTCAACCCTGGTGTGAAAATGCTAACCGGGAAATTTCAGAAGTGTGTTGTTTTGAGATAGCCCTGCTCACATTGCTCCTATTACAACACACCAGTGTGCACGTCTCTATTTCAAGACTAGTCATGCTTGCTCTCTCCCTCTGCTACACTTTGCTTCTGCAGTGTTCTCCAAAGGCCGTGTGCTATCAAGTCCTGGTCCCCAACTATGCTATCGGAAGGTCTGGGGACCTTTAGAAAATGAGGTCTAATGGGAGGTGCTTCAGTCATTTAGGCTGGGCTCTCAAAGTGGATTGTGAACCCCAGTCTTTTCCTCTGCTTCTGTTCCATCCTGGGCATGAATTCAGAGTTTTCTTGTGTTATACAGACTCACCATGATGTTCTGCCTTTGCTACAGACCCCAAATTAAGGGTCCAATTGACTTCAGATTGAATTTCTAAATATAGGAGTCAAAATAAACATTTCATTTGTAAGTAGTATGCCACTAGTACATTTCACAGTAACAAAAAACTGACTAAGCCTGCTATATAATATAGTATATATATTAAATTTAAATTATAAATTATATATTATATATACACACACACACATACACAAACACATATGTATATATATATAACCACAATATAAATGGGGTTCATTAGCATTTGTGGTTTTAGACAACCACCAAGTAACTTTGGGATAGATCCTTGAAAAATAGTGACATCAGAATCCTAGCTAGTCTTATGATTTATTTTTTATCTATGTGTGTATGTATGGTTCAGAGAGTCCTTCAGAAAAATCTGAGGGAAGGCAACAGCCACAGAGTTATGGAGACAAATGACTATTATGGACACTTGCTTGAGAAACAGTTAATACCTGTGCTTGAAGTCAAATTGGTGTTAGTAAAAATAAAATTGAATGAACAAACCAAAACTGTGTATTGATGTTTTGTGAGCAGTGATAAGAAAGTTTCCATTTGTTAGAGAAAACAGATCTAGCTGTGTTCATGCTATGTTGTAGTGCTGTCTGGGGGGTGGTGGTTACTGCCCACCAAAGTAAGTCAACTTGCTTGACTCCCTGAGGACAAAGGCACCCAAGAGAATTAATATCCTCCATCCTGGGTCTCATTCTTCGTTAGTTAGCTACTCACAACCATGCAAGAGATGTGGTATATATTTTTTGTTTCTGTTTTTTTTAATGATTTTTCATTTTTGCGGTTCAGAGAGCCCCTGGTTATCATCAATAACATCCTCTGGTTAGTACGGAAAGAAAACATCTTCCTGTTAAGTGGACTGGAAGAACTATCAGATGAGAGGCTTCACCTGAGGTGAAAATCGCTGTGCAGAAAGTCTCATGAACTCCACAGGTCAGAAAAAAGGGATATACTTACCTCCCTCCCAAATACTTTTGAGAGCCCTTTCATTTTCCCTGCATGGAGGGACAGAAAGAAGAAAGGCGAATGTGAAAGAAGAGGGGTCCCAGGATCCTCATAGCCATCTCTTCCCTGGTGGGCTCAGCTAAAGTGTTCTGTACTCTGAGATATGGTATGGGAACTGACTACAAATGTTGGAGAGAGACCTGCTTGCTGGTTTCCAGCTGCCTAGCTAGCTTAGACCCAAAATAACCACACAGAAACTGTATTAATTAAATCACTGCTTGGCCCATTAACTCTAGCTTTTTATTGGCTGACTCTTACATATTAATTTAATCCATTTCTATTGATCTGTGCATCACCACGAGGTCAGGGCCTACCAGCAAAGTTTCAGCATGTCTATCCCAGGCAGCAGCTCCATGGATTCTCTCTCTCTCTCTCTCTCTCTCTCTCTCTCTCTCTTTGCCTTCCTTCCCCCAGCATTCAGTCCAGTTTTCCCTGCCTACATAAGTTCTGCCCTATCAACATGCCAAGGCGGTTTCTTTATTCATTAACCAATAAAAGCAACACATAGACAGAAGGACCTCCCACACCATACAAAGAGGAACTCAGACCTGGGACTGAGATATGGGACTACTTAGGCTTCTTGATCTGAGTGCTCCTGGTCAACAAACCTTTCTCCAGTCTCAAGCCTTTCTCCTCAGGCCGATTCCTCATGGACAAATCCTCTCTATGCTGGTGAAGGAGTAGAGCAGTGGTTCTCAACCTGCGGGTCACAACCCCTTCAGGAGGTTGAATGACCCGTTCATAGGTGCTACCTATCAGATATTTACATCACGATTCATGACAGCAGCAAAGCTATGGTTAGGAAGTAGCAGTGAAAGTAATTCTATGATTGGGGGTCACCACACCATGAGGAACTGTATTAGAGTTACAGCATTAGGAAGGCTGAGAACCACTGCAAAGCCGCTGGTCTTTAATCCCTGCTGGAAGGCTTAAGAAAGTGGCTTCTGAAGACAGCAGAGGTGATGGTAACAGCTTAGAAGAACCCCCAATGAGCAGACCCATGAAGGCAATGCTGAGATTGCCTCCCAATATTTCCCCTATGACTCTCTTTCTATATAGACCACCGCTGGAAGATGCCACCCATGTTTAGGGCAGGTCTTCCCACATGAAACGACCCAAGCAATCAAATCCCTCAGAGGTGGCCCGACAACTTATCGCTTTGTTGCTTCCCGATTCAGTCCAGGTGTCAAGCAAAACTGACCATCAAAGTACACAATTCATCCTAACGAATCATGGGACCTGAGTGTGAAGATATGAGGTCTGGAATTCGGCAACCATCTCATCCCTGTAAAGAAGCCAGCCTGCACAGGGAGTTCTCCCTGTAGCTAAGAGAGTGCAATGAAACCAGATGTTTGAGTTCCATCATCTTAACAGCTGGACTATGCCTGCGTGGTAGTTCAGAGCTACTTCTGAACTACTAAGGTAACTTTTAGATCTTACTGTTGAAAGCAATATTAGTTGGAGTTTTGTTATGGGTTCAGTTCCATTAATTTGGCTCTGGGGGCAAAGGATTTCTGACTGGTCCAAAGGATCCCACCTTATGAAGTGCTTGAGATAATTTATTTACAATGTCCCACAAAGATGTCACTAAGCAGAAATGTCATTGGTTGTACGGCACACTGCTGTTTATGCAGTGTTGGGAAAGAAAAACGCATGTCAATCAACTACAATATAAGAACATGTTATGACTTACATTAAAAGATGAAAATATACAAAAAGAACACTTTAGAATTATTTAAACATTTTACTATTTATTTTACAATCAAAGAAGGATAAATTTGAAGTTATTTGGTTAAAACCAAGCTGACCTCCAGATTCATCTTTTACAGTATTTAGACTTGATTTTCTATTCTTAATGTGGAAATTTGATTTGCTTCTTTGATGACAAAAGCATTGATAATACAGTATTTCTTAAGGGACAGCTTCAGGAGAGTACCTCAGAATTTTCTTTAAACCCCGGGTTTGATGGGCATTTTCAAACAGTGATAATTCTATCCTAAGTATTGATTGTTCAACAGTGATAGTAAAATTTCTGCCAGTATCTCAGATTAAAAAAAAGTTTTAACAGTTTGTTTGTCTCTAAGGCAATGGGAATTTACTGCCATCCTAACTTGACACAATATCGAATCATTCCACTTTTATATTACTTATTGTAATCTAATTGACATTTAAAACATCATTCACATGTAATTAATTATTTTATTTTTTCCCCTCACCAATGATAGATGAAAGGCTCTATAAATGCTTGAGATTGGTCAGGGTCAAGATGATTATATGCATGTATCCAATTGTCAAAGAATAAATAACAGATACTTAAAAAGAGAAAAGCAGCCAGGCATGGTGGTGCACACCTTTAATTCCAGCTCTCTAGAGATAGAGGCAGGTAGATCTCTGTGACTTCAAGGTCAGCCTGGTCTACACAGTGCATTCAAGTACAGTCAGGGCTATTTAGAAAAAGCCTGTCTCAAAATAAAATGAGAGATATAGATAGATAGATAGATGATAGATAGAATAAATGCAATTATAATTACTATATGCATTTAGTTATCTATACTATACTCTATGTGAGTCTAATTGTTGTGAAATTTGGAACATTTTGTGAATGTTCTTTAATTCTGGCACCGTAGGATTATCACTAAATAGAGCACATTGACATTTTCTTGAAAAGATCAGCTTTAAATCATGACTTTCTGACCACATTAAGATTTACTTTATAGTTAGAGCAACTTAATAGTATTCCAGAAATGTCAGGGAAAGTTCATCCCCAAGCACTTACCTTCACCCATTTGACTTGAGTCCTGATGCTTCATCATGAGATGCTCAGTTCGTTGATTGAAACATCATGCTTCTGTATCTTTCATTAGAATGTACTGGTATCAGATTATTAGGTCAAGAAAGTAAACACTGGGGGCTTGCTAGAAGGCATAGCATGGGTTAAAAGAACAGATTCTATAGCTGAAAATTCATTTTTGTTATATACTCTGAGTGTATTACAGGTTTAGAAAATAAAAAAAAAAGCTAGGTGGTTAGAAACTAAGAAAAGCAATAGCCAGTAACATTTTAAGATTGTTTTCTTAACCTTAGATACAATGTTGTATGTATGATATATAAAATATTAATCCTATGCATTCAATCCAGAGCAAATGAAGGTTACCTGGGACCTACTTGAATAATTCTGTAATAGTGGGGCTAGGAAAGGCTTTAGTGGCTGGCTGGGCACACTGCCCCATCTGGAAGGACAAGAAGGCTCCAGGGAGAGAACAGTGAAGAGGATTAGGAGCCTCAACATGGCCCAGGGAAACATGCTCATTGTGGAACCTATCTCGTGCCTTGCCTTGAGTTCTGCACCTGGTAAATGTGGTGGGGAGCTGGGGGAAGAGAAACCGCAGTGACTGCACAGTCATTCTCGCCAACTGTGCAGGAGAGGGACTGGTTTTCAGGATGGCTCTGCATCTGTTCCTTGAGGTCCCACTTAGACAACATGGGGCTTGTAGCTGTAGGGCTGCTCCGCATTTCCCCAGTGGATCTGGACAGCTGAGAGATAAAGAAAGAAGGGATGGAGGACAGGGAGCACCATAGCTGCCCGCAATCTGTGACTGGAATAGCTTGTGAGTTCATATAGGAAATTCTCTTAAGGATTCTAATAACAGTAGGGGTCCTTTATGGACAGTCATGTTCTGGTGAGTGGCAAGTGCAGTTGGCAGCATATGGATACCTGATAGTGTTTGTGTGGCATAATTTTAAATGTGGGATGCTGTATGGTTCAGTGTGACCTGCATGACTTAGAGATTGACCTAACTGAAGCAACGTGGATAAAGAAATGAATGGACACAAATACAGAAAAGCTGGGATTGCCTGGGCTGTGTGTTCTGATGGAGATACATTAGCAGCAGCCCAGAAACTCACACATCTGAGTGGAAGAGGTGGCTGACTTTGAATGATGAAGCGGGTTTAGCAAATTGGAATGTCCAGTCTCTATGGGGGAATAGTCTCAGGCTGTACACATCCCACAGGGGGAGGCTGTGGTCAATACTTTCTGTCTATTCCATTAACATCCACATGGACCAGGGGAAGGCCTTGCCATTCTCATGGGTCTGAGGCACGGAGGTCTTTGACATGGCTGTACTTATCCCAACAGCACACACTCACTGGGAGCTTCAACCACTCTTTACACACCGACTAAGGGCTTTCTCTGCTCTTCAGAGCACTTTACAAATAAGGATCAATTAATAAGTGGTCATGGTTTACTTGACAACTAGACTTGCCCATCCGTCTGTCCATCTGTCCTTCTGTTCGTCTGTCCATCCATCCTTCTGTCCATCCATCCACACATCTACACATCCACCCATCTGTCCATCTGTCCATTTGTTCATCCATTCATCCATCCATCCATCCTCACATCCCTCCCATCCATCCATCCATCCATCCATCCACCCACTTATAGATCATCTATTCTTACATCCATCACCTACTAAAGAAAATATTCTAGAGATCAAGCACACACACACACACACACACACACACACAAACACACACACGCACATGCACACTGACACACACACACATAACACATGCACAACTTTCATGATAAGTGTGTCATATGAGTTATACCAGTTCTTCTAAGCTGGTGAGAGTAGAACACAGATAAATCTTTTCTTTAGAGAGTTGGTGGTGTTATCTTTACACAATTACTCTGGAAAGACTAAACACCTAGTTGTCTCCCACAGACAGGAATTGTTAGGATGTATGTGTTTTGTGGGAATTAGCCACATTCTTCTGCAGTGTTGACTGGTTTGAGAACCAGTCAATTATTGCTTCTAATACAAACTCAGACAAATAATCCAGGCAAGTCATTTAGTGTGTAGCAAATGCTAAAAACATAAAATAGGGCAAAGTAAATAGTTATTATTGGATAACCTCTTATATTTTCTAGTTAACCCCAACAGTTCTTAGTTAAATACCATGAAGTAACTTACTGTTCCTTTAAACTCTTTGTATTTATTTTATATCTTAATTTCATAGTCTATTATAAAAATTATCTAAGATCACACAGCCATGATTATGAAAGACTCCTACCAAGGCACAGTTTTTGTAACATAAGTTTGTCCCCATGGAGATCTTGATATTTTGGTGAATTGTGAGTGACCTCCATCCTTTTTAGATTTCAGTATAAATTTAGCTGTTTACAGGATGTTTGTTTGATTAATAGACAGGAGAAGATGAATAATGGAAATACATCAATGCTTGTATGATAATGACCCAAAGTATCCTTGTGTTATGACACAGATATCAAAGGTCAGGATGTTCCTGAAATTTCAAATTCATCTCAGAGAACATTTAATCTCTCATGAGATTATGAACTTCAAACACAGTGGCCTTAGGTTTCTGTTTTGATAAATGGTTTTGATATAAATTCATATGAACTTCACAAGCCTGCATGGGCCTACATCAGGTCCTCTGCGTATATATCACCACGGCTTCCATTTTTTAGGGTTCTTATGGGTTTTCTGAGTAGGCTGATTCTTGTGACTTCTCTTGGGCTCTTTTCCTTTTGTTTGTTTGTCTTGTCTAACAGCAATGTGATAGTTTTTGTTTACTTATTTTATTTTGTCATTAGCTCTTAAAAACCTGTCCTTTTCTAACAGGAGATAGAAAGGGAGTAGGTGCAGATGGAACAGGAGATGAGGAGGAATTTGGAGGGGTAGAGGGAGTGAAAACTGCAAATAGGATACATTATGTGAAAAAGAATTTATTTTCAATAAACGGAAAAAACAAATAAACCCATGAGAACAAATCTGTTTGCTGTTGATTAGTATCTCGCCAGATGAAGACCCATTTGTTTTTCCTTCCCATGGAAAAGGCAAAAAAATCAGCGGCCTGCAGAGGGTACTTGGAACACAAAGCTATGTCACTAGATGGTATTTAACAAACTGCAGAAGGTTAGGGCCCCTGGAACCTGGTAGCCTGCAGTTAAATTGTGATTCCACAATCAACCAAACGTTTGATCAAGTTGCTCACCGTCTATGCTGAACAGCATTCCTTGTATCCATAAAGTGAGGTTAAAACCCCTCATTCTCAGGAGATTGTTCTGAGGCAACAAAACATGTGTAGTCCCTGGTCCCTACACAATAGGCACTCAAGTCACGTTAGTTGTAGCTGTTTGTCAGTGGGGCTTTATTAGGTTGCGCCTTTGAAATGGAGAAACTCAGTTCTGTGAAACACTTAACATTTTCTGCCCGAGCAGCAAGACGGCAATGGTCATCTGACTCCATCTTTAATTCCGTGGATTTTTGTGACACTGTTGAGTCAGGACCTACAACACCACTTCCTTGCAGAGGAATTTCTTAGGTGCCAGGGCCACATTTCAAACCAAGACCCTCCCTTTGGTGGCTCCTACGGCATGTTTTCTAGTAGTGCAATGCCATAGGTGGCTATTCTTTTTCTTAGAGTCAGAAAGTTAAGCATCTTACAATTATTGACCAATTTTTGTCAATCTGCATTTATATTTTTGCTGAAATACCTTACCAGATTCTGAAAGTTTATCTTTTAAATAATTAATATGATTGTTACAAAATTCCTTCTTTTCTTTTCTTTTCTTTTCCTTTTTCTCCTTTCTCATCCTCTTGCCCTTCCTTCCTTCTCCCCTCCCTTTCTGCCTTCTTCCCTCTTTTGTCCTGGTTTATATAAAAAACCCAAAAGACTTTGTAGAAACAATTCAAGAAGACATTGGGAAATACATATGCAATTTCTTCCGCAGATGAAGGAAATTTTTAGGAGTCCTCAGATAAGTAGGAGGCCATTAGGTGAGGGGCATCAAAGACCCTCAAAGTTAAAGAGAACAGTGAAGCGATATTTTCCCCTCCTATTGAGGAAGGGGTGAAATAGCAGGAGGCCACTTAAAGATAGACACAATATCTTCTTTATCCTGAAGGGGAAATATCAGGGATGAATTATTTACTACTTTGATTTTGAAGGAAAGATAAATTGAAAGAGAGAATGGAGCACTCGGGAGGCAGAGCAAGGCAGATCTCTGTGAGTTCGAGACCAGCCTGGTCTACAAGAGCTAGTTCCAGGACAGGCTCCAAAACTACAGCAAAACCCTGTCTTGAAAAATTAGAGATGGGGAGAGGGGGGGGGGAATTCCTACAGAGTATGTACCTGATTAGCCTGGGGTGTGGAGGAATTAACTTCTTATAGAAAATGAGCCTGATAAACCTGCAGCATTGAATCAGAGGGTGCTGACCTGAAGGATAGGTTTTCTCAAAAACATCAGAGACACTTGTCAGCCACCATGGAAAAGGGTCACAGTTGTGGGGAAGGGCCGATGTCCGTTCTGATATGCATGGAGAAAATGGTGAGTTCATGTACTTTTCACAGAACTTAATTTTGTTATTAATAAGATTTTGAGAGAAAAATCCTTTTGAGCACACTCTTTTATTAACTATTTGAGAATTTCTTATGTGTATTTTATGTATTTTGCTATATTCATCTCCCACTGCTTCTTACAACCACCCCAGATTCACCTCCCAAGGCCCCCACTTCATGTCCCCTTTCTATTAAAAAATGACCACTGAATCCATTTTGTTCTGCACACGTATGCTTGGGTGTGGGGTCATCCTCCAGAGCATGGCAGACCTATTCTTAAGGAGAGAAAAATTAATATTAAATAATATTAAATATTGTGATCCCTGTTTCTGAAAGGTATTGAACTAGCACAGCAAATAATGTATTAGCTACTTGTAGCGCATAGAGGATTATAAATAAAAACCATAGCTTTGGCATTAACAAATCTTTTCATAATTAAATGGCTATTTAGGACACATGAATGGGAGACACAGTGAGAAGCAAGTACAGCTTGCCTCAAGCTCCCTGTAGTTTCTGGGGCCCATGACCATTCAGGAGCCAGGAACATTTTTGTTGCTGTGATAAGAACATTCCAGCCAAAAGAAACTTAGAGGAGGAAAGGGGTTATTTGGCTTCTACTTCTAGGACATATTCTACCACTGAGGTGATTCAGGGTAGGAACTTAAAGAGGAATTTAAAGCAGAAACCGTGGAGGACCACCAGTTACTGGCTTGCTCACTAAGTGCTCAGACTCAAGCTTAGTTTTCTTACATATCCCAGGCCTATCTGCCTATGAGGGTGCTGCCCATCATGAGCTGGGTCCTCCCACCTTGATCATCAACCGAGTTCAGTGCTCCTCAGACTTGCCCACAGACCAGTCTGTTCTAGGCCCTTCCACAGCTGAGGAGTCTTCCCAGGAGACTCTAGGTCATGTCAAGTTGACAGCTGAAACTAACCAGGGCAGAGCGTCTGGGATATTGATGGCACTTGCTAAGGTAGAGGGCAGCTCGTTTTGAAGATTCATGGTCCATCGCTCATGCATGACAGGAGTATAAAGTCCTGAAGTTTAATTACACTAGACCAGCTCAATTTTCATCTCTGGCAAAGACTGCCTTGGTGGTTCAGGGGCTAATAAGAGTTGGGAGCTGCCGTATGACTTGAGAGATGCATTTATCTATACTCATAGAGTGGTCAGAGGATGTCAATTGAACATTTCCTCATAGTACCAAGTTCATCTCCTGTCTTTTAATACGTACCATGGCAGCCCATGTGATCAGGAGGCCACTCATTTACTTCTGAGATGTGCATGTTCCTTGCCATGTCCCTTCCATGCTCCACACCCTCCTTAGTCTTCCACCTCCTACAAAGCTTTAAGACTGTGTACTCTTCCCTAGGCAGCCCTCTCTTACCTCTGAGGAGCTGAAGCATCATGTCCCAGAGTAACAGGGTACACGTCTGTCAGACATTTTAGCACATATGTGTGCTAAAGATGTAGACTCAGAAACCACTCCCCCGGGGGTCATCTCATATGATGGCCTTGCCAGTTTGTCTGCTGGGCCCATCTCCTCAGGTAGCATCCTTGTTTCTGGGTGGAAAGGAGCTCTCAGATCTGTGCCTTTCTGTTACATTTATATTGACCATTCTGTGATGAGAGTAGGGATCCATGCTTATAATAAAGGATATCTGCAAGGTGTTGAGCGGAATGCCTTTGTGTGAGCCATTCCACCACCTCCCCGTAGAGATCTCACAATATAGGATCAGAGATATCTGTTCTCAGTGTTGAGTGGGGTGCAGCATTGTTGTAATAGGAGCGTCGGGGCTGTGTCCCCAGCACCCCAGCCGCCTGGCTAGCTTATGCCCCAAAATAATTACACAGAAACTGGATTCTTTTAAACACTGCTTGGCCCATAATATCTAGCCTCTTCTCGGCTAACTCTCGCACCTGGACTAGACCATTTCTAATAAAGTGTGTAGCACCGAGGTGCACTAACCGGGAAGATTCTAGTCTACATCCATCCTGGGCCGGAGCTTGATCGCGTCTGCCTCAGAGAGCAGAGCTATCGCATCTGCCCGGGGGGGAGGGGAGCATGGCGTCTCTGAGCTCACTTCCTCTTCCTCCCAGAGTTCTGTTCTGTTTACTCCACCCACCTATGTTCTAACCAATAAAATGGGCCAAGGCAGTTTCTTTATTTTTTAACCAATGACCAGGCCACCTGAGGCCATAGGTGGGTCAGCAGCAGAGCTGGAATCTAATTCCAGGGCTTTGAAAAAGAAACCTACTGTTCATGTGTGTGTGTCCTATGATGCAGTGTACAAGGGGAGGTCAGAGGATGACTTTGTGGATTTGGGGATTGGTTCCCTCTTTCCACCTTACATTTGCTGTGGTTGTGAGGACCAAACAAAGGCCATCAGGCTATTGTGGCAGAGCTGTCTGGATGGCCCGAAACCCTGGACTTCACGTGGCTGACATGAGCAATATGTCAGCTACAATCCAGACTCAGTATGTTGCTTAGTGATTCAAGCCTTAGAGAGAGGTTATTCCTTTAAAAGTTGTCTTGGCTCTTACTTGAGAACGTGGAACGATTGTTTGTAGACCTAGTGGTCTATTTACCATATTTGGCAAGTGCGGGGCTATCTAGGAGGGCAGCGATGCTTTTCCCTCTTGCTTAGCATTCATGGTAGCTTGTCTTTCCCTTCCTATGGTGGATATTCTTTAAATCGAATGGTCTAGAGTTAATGCCATCTGTACTATGTAGGGTAGCAGGTTTTATTCTGACCCCACTCTTGCTCTTGTCTTACTGTTATGTCAGCTAAGAGAAAACTACCTTGCCCATGGTAAAAACGGCGAGAGGCAGGTGGGATATAACTCAGCTCTTTATTGTCTTTGTTATTGCCATCACTGCCAAGGTGGATCATAACACAGGACATGAATACAGACAGTAGACAGGCTTGGGTGTGAATTCTGGCTTTGCCCCCTCCCTCCCGTGTAAGCGATTTTGACCTTGGCACCCCAGGCTTTTTCATGTATATAGTGGTATATACTACCCAATGATATCTGGCTGTGGAGATAACATAATCTACATGCCACAGGATATGGTACTTTTGAGCTTATCTTGTGAGTGTGAACCAGCCTGTCTACTTGATTTTTATTTTTTTAAACCCTCATTAGGAGAAAATTTGCGGTCAAAGTCAGCCATAGGCTTCTACCTGCCTGGAAGGCATCAGTCCATGCTGAGCAGGTAAGCTACGTGCGTGGTAAGGAATCGGGACAATTTGGTTGAATATTCGTCAACCCTGGAGATAATAGATCACACAGAATGCATTAGTGCTCCATTGCCTATTTTACACATAAGTTAATACTAAGGAAATGATGGGGGTGGGGTTCCGGGGTCAGGTCCAGGTAGGCAGGCAGGGCTCTATTTGATGGGTTCCTTCCAGTGACCCTTGTTCTATGCAGTGATGGCAGATGCAGGAAGCAGTAGGTATCTATGGGCTGACCAGCTCTGCAGGCAGCCAGCTTGACATGATTGCAAGCTTGAAGTGGGTTTTGGACAAGCAGAGTGACCGCAGGAGGTGAAAAACAGATCTGTGCATTGTACTCTTAGGGTCTCACCGTTGTCCTAGCAATGAATGGATTTGGGGCACATTGTTGAATTTTCAGAGCTAGGGCACTAGACAATAAACATATAAAATGTGAGTCTGAGTGCCTCAAGCCTAGCTCACGTTGAAGGAATCTTATATAGCAATGCTAATTAGTGTCATAATGAGCTTCAGAGCTAACAATGCTGAACTGAGTAAATTATTCCTTAGGAGTAACCTGACTCAGATACATGGACTCCCAGCCATTAGTGTAAAGACAATCTGATGCCCTCCGGATTTTGTTTCTAGCCTTTTTATTTTTATTTTTTTGTAGATCAAAATGAGACCAAAGTCTTTAGCAATATCTGCACCTTGAGACTTTGCCATCTCATATAACACGAGAAGGAGCGAGAACATTGGTCTACAAGTCCAGCGACTGCACTTAGCTCCAGATCTCCAGCCATCCTGGAGCCTTGATTTCCCTATCTGTGAAGGAAGAGAGGTCAAGGACCCTCAAGGCACCTAGCTTTAAAGTTCGTGAGCACAGTGGCTTGGTTTTTCTCTAGGCTTCTTTAAAAATGTTTCTTAGTGTGGGAATACATGTTCCTGTAAGTATGCATATGTGTTTGCAGCTGCACGCCCAGGTGAATGCATGTTTATACGTAGACATCCATATACATTTATGGTGGTGTCTTACTTAATCACTTTCTACCTTTTTTGGATGGGTGTATGATATATGTGAGTCTATGGTGTGTGTATGTGTTCATGTGTGTGTGAGAGAGAGACGTGTGTGTATTCGTGTGTTTGTGTGTGTGTGAGACACACATACACCATGGTTTTTCACCTTATCTTGAGAAAGTCTCTTTAGTTTCTTGCTTACTGACTTATATATGAAGCTACCTGGCCTGTGAGCTTCTGCTAATTTCACCTTCTAACTCCCCACGGGGGTGCACTGGAATTGCTGAAGCGTATGCCACTGTGCCAAGGCTCTAGGTATCTAATCTCAGGTTATCAGGCTTGTGTGGCAAGTATCTTGTCCTTTGGGTCACTGGCACAATCTTCAGCCTTATTTCTGCGACAGGGTTGCTCATGAACCTGGACTTGACCGATTCCAGAAGTCTAGCTGGCCAGCAGTGGCAGGGATACTCCTGTCTCCAGCTCTCTAGTGTTTGAATTACAGGTATGTGTTAGTGCACCCAGACATTTACGTGGATGCTGGGATTTGAACTCAGTACTCAGGTTGTCATGTTCTCGTGGCAAGCAATTTACTGACTTGTCCATCTCCCCAGCCTTCCCTCTAGGTTTCTGAAAGAGCAAATGACAAGCACAAAATTTTCAAAAATCTCTTATCATGCCATGTAACTGTTCTATATTCATTTCATGAATATATTTATGAGCTTGTTAGGCCTGATAATTACCACTTTCTGACTTTCATTTTTCAAGTAGTTCCAACGTTCATTGTTTGTTTTGGTAAAATGATGTCTTAATAGGGTCCATCTTATACTCCCAGTAAACAAAAACAAAAAGAAAAAAAAAGGTGTTTGTAATTCTGCAAGAGGATTTGGAAGGGAAAGCAAGAGAATAAAAATGTAGCATTACTTGAAGACAAGGACTGGCCTGCGTTAATTAGCAGACGACACCTCCAAACCCAGGTGTGTGATATCTGGTTCTGTGCAGAATTTCTAGCATGTCTGATGGAGGAAATCTTTGATTATTATTGCTTGTTTAAGCACCAGTACATCCCATGCCAGGCTGAGTAGAAAAGGATGTGTGTTTTAATTTATTTTATACCTGTTCCTTTAGGGAAAGCAGACTACTAAAAGTTACAGGCTGGTAAATATTTTCCACCTGATTTGAAGACTGCAGTCAGTGATTAGTTTTTCACTTGGCTAATGTGGCTCTTGCTCAGAAATTCTTTTAACCATTTCAGTCAACTCTGAAGTCTCTAACAGAAATAAAAGCTATTACTTATCTCCTGAAGCTTGTCATTAATGAGAAAACAGGCTAGATATTAGTCATGCAAAACATAATCTTAAACTTCTCTGGAACATTATGAAGAAATGTGATAAGTTCTTAAATTCATTTAAAGCACATTCCCACCCACTTCTAAAATAGATTTGAAGTGACTAAGAGCCTAAGAAATCGAAGCTGCAATTGAAATTCATCATTATTTGCTGTGCTGGGTTTGATTTGGTTAGGAGACCCTTAATGGGATAAAGCTCATTATTTGGCAAGGATTTATAAGTTCTTTTATTGCTTTTTTTATTTTCACAAGATTTTCATCAGTACCAATGATTTGGAAAACAAATGCAAATGCCTCTAAACCTACCATTTTGGGGAAGCTAATCTCAGGATTAATATTGACTTAGATGGTGAGGCTTGTGCTGGGTGAATCCAGCCATGCTAGATCTTCCAGTGGTGTGATATTGCTGTGATAAAAGAGTTTGGGCAAAAGCAACTTAGGTAAGGAAAGCGTTTGTTTTGTTTACGTCACTGTGCATCACTGAGGGAAGTCAGGGCAGGAACTTAATCAGGAACTTGAAGTAGAAGCCATGGTTGCTGCCTTGCTCACTTGGGCTCCTGCTTAACTAGATTTCATATATAGCCTAGGACCATCTACCCAGAGAATGATCGTTCCCACAATGGAATGAGTCCTCCTATATCCATTAACAGTGAAGATGACTCCTCACTGACATGTCCACAGACCAGTCTGGTGAAGACAATGACTGAATTGAAACCCTTTCCAGATGCTTCTAGGCCATGTCAAGTTGACAGCTAAAGCTAACTAGGATGCTAGATGACTTGATAAACTTGACAGCCTTAGAATAATAGACTTTAAAACTACTGTTACAATTAATGTTATCGTATCCAAATTTTAAGCTGGTTACTTCTCAGGAGCTGGGTGTTTATCTGGGAACAGCAGAAATGGAACTGGCAAGGATCTCAGGTGCTTTGATTTCCACCTTGCTGTGTAAGTATTCAGCATGATGTAGAGTGATTGGAGAATTATAACTAATCAATTCAAAAGTACACATCCAAAAAAATAGACCAGCATCCATGATGTTAACATGGATCTTAAGATTCCCATTATTGACTGAGAGACATGGTCTTCCTTTATGTTTTAAAATTCATTTTTATTTTTGACAGCTTTGTACATGTGTAAAATGTATTATGAACATATTTTCCCTTATTGCTCCCTCTTCTTCCTCTTCCACTCCTGTTGGCTACCATATTCTTCCTAAGCAGACTCCTACTATCCTCATGGTGTGTGTGTGTACTAGAGAGAGAGTCTGAATTGAAGCACCGCTTGGCATTCCAAGTTCTTACAGTCTTTACTGCCCCTCATCTGTGATGCTCTCTGAGCTTTGGAGGCAGGTGACATAGATGTCCTGTTTAGACCTGAGCTCTCAACGGTCGTCGTTATTCTCAGTGCTCTGACCAGTTTTGAGTCTTCGTTATTAGTCAGCCTCAGCTTCTCCAACCTAGGCTGAGAGCAGCACAAGTTTATGGGATAAACCTAACTATTTGGGAGGCAATTTGGCTACATGTCCACTTGGCAGAACATCAGTAGCGCATTTTCCTCTAGGAAGCAAACGTGGTTAGACTGTTTAGAGAATGAAAACATTCAAAGCCCAAAGTGGCTGCGTTCTCTCAATGCTGCCATCAAGAAAGCACTTTTGGACTGTTGGAAACAAGGCTTAAACCTGGTTGTTTGAAAACTTTCAACTGGAAACTTTGCAGGATGAAGGAAGTACCAATATTCAGAGCTTATCAAATGGATGTTGGGACTGGAATAAAATCCAGAGACAGTCTTGGAGAACTTATCCACAGCAACACTCTAAGCTGAACATTTATTCAGATGGTTGAACCTTGAATGAGAAAAACTCTTAGTCATACCTTAACAAATGTATTGCACTTACATATTATATATATATGTATATATACATATTATATATATATGTATATATTCATAAAACATGACTTATATAGTTACTTGCCAGATAGTTGTCTTTTTTAATGCACATGAGATGATAATTTATAATATCATATTATAAAAAAATGTGGAACTCTCATTATTTCAGTTCTATAACTAAGACAGTTGAGGCCGCCAATGATAAAAATGTAACTTTATAATTCCAAAGAAGCAAAAATAGTAAAGAGAAAGTTAGGACATCCTGTGTTATTGCTTCAGCTCTCTCAACAGACCCCTCTGCTTCAGGAGCTGCCTCCTTGGTTATGGGAAAAAGTGTGACCGTGAATGACACAGATGTTTCCAATTTAGAGCTGGGGAGGCCCATGTGCCTACAGCGTATTCTGTTCTCAAGGATCATGGGAATCTATTTTCCAGCCTCCCTCAACCTCATTTTCAATGTATATACAGCAGTACATTTTTTATAAATATACTTTATGCTACCTCCTGCCCTCTTCCCCACAATGAATCTGCAGATTTATTTTGTTGCCTCCTCCTCAGGGAATTTTGGGTAAGACGTTAAAAAATTGGTCTTAGTTTTAAAGCTTATAATAATGAAGGATATATCCTTCTGAATGTTGATAAAATGGACAGATAAAAGTATCTTGTTTCTTTAGGAAATGCATACCTTGTAAATCTAGGAAAGGCAGCAACAGGCTACATCAGCTCTAAAATAGAACAGACTGTATCTTTGTGTAAAGCCAGAATCTCAGGACTTGGACTTCCGACAGATTTGAACAGGTGACAGAATTTACACTAGGCTGCCAGTAGTAGTTATCTTAAGATAAAATGTTTAATAAAAATTATCTCATCAACTGGAGAAATGGCTCAGAGTCTGTGAGTGCTTGTTTGCCCAAGCATGAGGACTGGAGTTTGGATCTCAGAACCTACAGAAGCTGGATGTCTGACAAATGATTGTCATTTCAGGTCTGAGACATCTGACACCCTCTTCTGGCCTCTGTGTGGACATCACCACACACGCGTGCATGCGCTATGTGCTCACAGACTCAGCTACATGCATATACACACATATACATAAACAAGAAAAAGAAATCTTTTAAAAATACTTCAAATCTGTTACAACTGACACTATTATAGTGAAATAGTCTGTTTTAACATCAATGCCAAACTGTTGTGAAATATTACTTTAGCTAGAAAGATGCATGTTACATTTGTTTATATTGCAGAATATTACGTTAACTATGTAAAAGTGTGCTACATTTGTTTATGCTGCATTTGTTTAACAATGTAAAGCTGTGTTGCTTTGCCTGCATAAGGTACCTGATTGGTCTAATAAAGAGCTGAATGGTCAACAGGTAGGCAGTAGAGGGATAGGTGGGCCTGGTGGGCAGAGAGAATAAGTAGGAGGAAAGAAGAGAAAATGAGGGAGAAAAAGAAGGAGCTGCCCTTGTCCAGCCAGGCAGGCAGGCACTAGCCAGCCAGACACAGAGTAGGACATACAGAATGAAAGAAAGCTAAAAATCCCTGAGGTAAAATGTAGATGGAGAGAAACATGTCAAATTCAGTTATAAGAGTTACCTGGGACGAGCATAAGATAAGGCCGAGCATTCATAATTAATAACAAGTCTCCGTATCATGATTTGGGAGCTGGTCAGTGGCCCTAAAGAAAGACTGCTACACCAAACCTATTCTGAGTTCTTGGACAATGGCCTACTTTTCTTCCCTGGTAATTTGCCTATTATACATATAAGATGATCAAATGGATGGGACAGTCTCTGAGTATCATCAGGGCATCTATTGCCGTTAGTTTCAACCCTGATATCTAGGAGAAAGGGCTCTAAAATCCACATGTAACTACATGGCTAGCAATAGACAGGAAATGGCAAGACACATGTATGTATCCCAGCTCCACAGTGAGATAAAAACCAAGAAAGATGAAACTCTCTTCTCCCTGAGCTCATTCATTAAAAATATATTTAAGCATCGATGGCTGCCAGAGGGACTCCTGGATGACTGGGACATAGCAATGAATGAAACTGACCTTTTGCTTGTGGAATCTGTGTTTTGTGGAGAAAGAGGCAATGGATGTAGTTAATCATATGGTTTATTAGAAGGCGATAAGTAGAAAAGTTAATAAAAGAGAAGAGGAAATGGGCGCTATTAATGTGACCTGGTAGAACAGTGGCTATTAGGGAGAGGACAATTAGGCTAGACACCGGCAGGTGAAATGTAGGCACAAACTTGAGGAGAGCTACGCAGAATCAACGGGAGAATGCCTATCTCCAGGAAGACACAAGAGCCGGAACAGTCCCAAATACTGGGGCATGCCCTGGCGTTTGGGGGAGACTTAGGAGGTAAGAATGTGTGAGATGGTGGGAGTGGGTGGTTGGCCAAATGATGAGGACAGGAGGGAAGGTCAGCACACGTGGGATTGAGTGCTCTGTGACTGTGAGCCCTCCATTGTGGCTGCCTCAGGCAGCTGCTTCCCTCTGATGCCGGACACTCCAGGGTCCCCTCTGTCTTCGCATGCGAGACTGCTGAACTTCACACCCTCTTTGTCTAGGTCACAGCCAAGTTCTTCCTTTGGAAAAACTCAGGTTTCCGTAGCAGATCACATCTTCGGTCAGGTCTTTTCTTAAAACTTCTGCCCACTTCCACATTGTTGCATTGGTGCACTTTTCTCTTATGGAATGATACCCGACTTCAATAAGAAAACCTGTGTGTTGTGCAAATCGAATGAAACAGCAACAATCAATAAAACAACCCCCACCCACGTGATTTCTATGTAAAGAAATCTATCTGCCCATCTCTGAAGGAGTGTAGTTTCACCCACTCCTACCAAGTAAACAGTGGCCAAGGACTAGGTCATGGCTAAGCTCTCTAGAGAAACAGGCCTGGGTCAAAAATAACAACTCCTTCAATGGAGACTACACAGCCTCCCTGACTATTTGCTTGTTTTGTCACAGTCTTATTATAAAGCCCAGGCTAGCCTTGCACATGTGATCCCAATCTAGCTGTCCATGTGCTGGGTTTCCAGACCTCCACTATAATACCTGCCCTGCTCCTGGCATCCAGAGTACTGCATTTGAGTAGTTAATATTTCTTCATTCGTTTCTTCGACACTGAATTCCCATTTGCTTCATTAACCATGGGCCCACTTGTAGGTTTGAGGAGGGACACACGGCCATGTGACAGGAGAAGGACCTGTCTTCAGAGCTTCTCTGCTAAAGCTGGCATGGAGACGTCACTGGGAGGATTGCTGACTATGTGCTGGGTTGTTTGTGACAATAGTGATCTCTACCTGGGAAGATGGAGCAAGGAGAGGCTGAGCCCTGGTGATGTGGCAAGAGAACTGGGAACGTGGTAGGGGAAAGATGACATGGATGGCAGTCTGGTGACATGGAGGGGGACCCAACAGTGTGGTGTGGAACCTGTTAATGTTGTAGGGTATCTGGTACTATGGTAGAGGCCCTGATCATGTGATAGGGGTCCTGACTCCTGCTGCACCTGAACCCCTAGGGATCTTATTTCATGTTATCAGAGCTATCCCCACACTGGTGTGAGCTAAGCTGCTCTCCTCACAATCAAAAGATCTTAAGAGCACAGGCATCACTTGGTTTCAACCTTTTTTTCTTACAAATATCAATGATTTCCATCCAAGTCTAGGTAACACAAGGCTGTAGAGGTAGCAAGGCCTCTGGGGGTTGAACCGTTGTGCTGGTTTGTCAACTTGACACAAAGTTGAGTCACCTGGAAGATGAAACCTGAATAGAGGAGTTGCCTCCATCAAATTCAGCCATGGGTGCATCTGTGGGCATTTTCTTAACTGTTAACTGATGTAGTAGGAGCACACAGTCCACTGTGGGTGGTGTCATTCTTTAGGCAGGTGGGCCTGGGCTGTATAAAGAAAGGAGCTGAAGCAAGCCAGTCAGCTGTGCTCCTCTGTGGTCTCTGTTTCAGTGCTTGCCTTGGGGTTTCTGCCTTGAATTCTTGTCTGGGTTTCCCTTGATGGCAGACTCTAAAGTGTAACATGAACCTAACTCTCAACACATACTGGAGTTGTTTGTCGTTATGGTGTTTATCATTGTGGCAAAAAGCAACCTAATATACCTGTTATGGCAATAAATTTTCTCTATGGGCCCCAGGCTTTGCCCCATTGCTGGTTTGGAATTTTATGTACAACCATTTCTCCTTCAATAAAAAGAAGATCTGGTTTCCTTCTCCATCTCATGTATCCTTAGTTACAGCTCAATTATTATAACGATCCCTAAAGGACCTTAGAAAGTTAAATTAGGCTTATCAGCATGCAAAATTTCAAGCTCATTTAGGAGGACCCTAGAAATGTAATTCCTTCATTCTTCTTTCTCCCAAATAAAAATTTCTAGATATGAGGTAAGTTTTTTCCACATCTATAAGCAATTAATGCTATTGGGATTTAAGACAAGCCAAGAGGAAAAATGGGTTTATGAGATTTTTCCCTTTGCTTGTTTCCTCCTTTGCTGTCTGTTTCTGAGCATCATGTGTCATCAGCATCCTGACAGAAGAAGATGTTGAGGATCAGCCTGGTCTCTGGTGCTGCCCCTACTGACAAATATCCATAGTGTCCAAAACTGACTATAGAGTAACCCATTTCTGGGTATATATTGGAAATAATTGAAGACAGGATTTCGAAGAGGTATTTGGAGATAAATATTCATTGTGACATTATTCACAGTAGACAGAAAGTGGGGGAGAAAACTAAGTCTTCACCAATGGATAAAATGATTTAAGAAAAGTAGGGTTTGCACTTAATGGAATTTTGGTCATCCTTAAAATGACCATACAGGTGCAAGTATTGGAGCCAGGGTCCAGAGTCTGGTTAATTTGATCCCAAAGCCGAGGTAACGACTTTCCTGTATATGGATGCACCTAAGTGCCATAGATCATTTGTTCCAGGGGGGTCACAACCATCATGGGGCCAGTATGGACTCAGACTTACATCCAGGTAGTAAATGTAGAGAGAGAGGTGACACCTACTTCCAGCCCAGCATGACTTGCAAAGCATTTGTGTTTGGCAGCTTTGGAGGCTGAAGCTGCTGAGTCCCAGATTCCACACTGATTAAGCATCGTCCTTTCCTAGCTGATTTCTCTGCTTTTCATGAGGTTATTATTTAGTGTGCAGCAATAAGGGAGAGTCAACAGAGCTCTGACTTTTGGGAAGTAAATATCATCTAGAATAAGCATTTGCTCTCCCCCAAGGCTTTTAAATCTACTGAAATGTCAGGTGCAATGAGATTCTGGGCTAAGGACAGGACAGCGAATCTGTGGATTTTATAGAAGTCCCCTCAATGCCGAGAGGCTTAAGTGTGCCAGCCGAACCTCACCTTGGCTGGTGTGGCCTGGGGTCATTTGATGACTTCACATTCACCTCCACTGGTGGCCGTGAGTGAGAATTTAGCCTAATTGTCAGTTCAGGTAATCCTCTAAATTGCAAGTTCAGAGCACTGCCGTGGGGTCTCTTTAACCACACTAGGGGCAGCGCATGGAGCAGAAGACTGGCTGGTTCACACCTCACCCTGCTGGTGGGAGGAAGCGGCTGTGAGGCAGACATTTGTATTAATACCTTTAGCTTTTCTGAGCGATCCTGTTACAGGAAAATTTTTATACAATAGTTTCTAGAAGGAAATACATTTTGGTTTCTTTTTCTGTTTAATGTAAATATATATCTCCCTGACACAAGCGCAATATTGATCTGTGACCTGAGGGATCCAGTGGCACAAGGGAGAGAATCCCTAGCATGCACCCATGTCCATCCCCACCTCTTCAGACTTTAGACCAGAACCATCTACACCAGGAGGTCCCTCTATTTCCCTGCCAGAGTTTTAAGACTTCTCACGTAAATGCTTCACACACTGTTTGGACACTAATAAAAAGATGGCTTTCCCCGTGTGTAAATATTGTAGATGGGTCAAAATTTACTGCTGGGTTTTTATAGGACATTGAAATGAATTAGTTATATGTCTTAAAATAGTTTCTCCCATCACTTATATATCTCTAGCCTGGGGGCAAAGTACTTCCAATGCTCACATTAAATGTCACACAGCAGTGAGACAACATTAACAGCAGCCTAAAGTCTAGTTCTTGGCACCATGGTGAGTTGAAGCACAAGGGCAGCTATAGCTCAACAAACACCCTTATTTAAAAGCAATTTTAGGTTTTGTGTGTTGAAAACATTGCCAGCATTTAATTCCATGTGGATATTGATCAAGGCTCTAAAACAGTCTGTGGAGTATTTTTCTCTTAGCAGTTTTTGTACTTTGCAAACCCATGGAAAGACAGAGACACCTTCAAGGCATACATTTCAAGATCTTTAACTTAGTATTTCTCAGAAGTTAACTCTCCTTTAATTGGAGCTTAAAAGGCCATGTTGGGAGCTCATAAATCTCCAAGAAAGCCTATTAATTAAGGAAAGTTTGGATAATTTATAGCAGTTTTGAGAAATGCTTAGTAACAACAAAAAGTGCTCCGAAGTTCACATTCTCTTTCTTTTGACCTCTAGAAACATCTGATTTATTATCCTGAACTTGGGTGGCTGATATATTTCGCAGATGACAGTTCAGGCATCAGAGAGCTCTGGACAGTGGTTTTTCGACTGTGTGTGTGGGAAGAAGGTAGCGATCTGTTGTGAGTGAGGCCAGTGCTACCAAGTCTGCTAGGAGCATCAGGGGTGCAAAGCCCATGAAGCCCCAGCCTTGCAGTGACGTCTACGGTGTGTTGCTTTCTGAGGTGTGGTGCAACTACTTCCATCCAACTCTTAGCTTTAGTCGAGACACTGTTTGGCATTATTCTTTCTGCTATGACCCATGGTCTGGGGCTCTGGGGACAAGGCTGTTGAGATCAGCTACACATCCTTTTCCTGCTGAGCTCCCATGCCTTTGCCTTGACGTGTGCAGTAAAATCAGGGAGTGCTGTCTCTTGAAGACAGAGAGCGCAAGTATAATCTGAGAGAAGATGGAAGATGTAGGAATTATTCTTGTTTGTTTTATTCCCGAGAACCTTACCGAGGTGGTGATTTGAGGATCTATTTTGGTTCCAAGGATCTATGAAATTGTAGTAGGGATATGTCCAAAGGAAGAACCTGGAAAAATAAGTAAATAGCCTGTCTTTGCTAGCTCCAGGCTATCTGTGTAGTCAGACTGTGAAGCCAGGTGCTTCATGCTCTTACTCTTAGGAGGTGCATTTGTCTGTTACTGTAACAAAATGCCAGAGGCTAAGAACTTCGTAATGAAAAAGAATTTCCTTTAGCTTACAGCTCTGGAGGATCAAGGGCATGACGCTGGCATTAGCTAGGCACTTTAGTACTGATCTCAGGCAGATGGCATCATAATAGCATTAACCCAGCACATGGCAAAACAGAAACCCAGATGAGGAGAGGAGTCAGAAATAACCTCTCATGTCCCTTAAAAGTCCTTTCACCTCTGTGTGTTACATACCGAGGACCAAACTTTTGGAACTTGAACCTTTAGGGACACACTCCCAAATCATGGAAGGAGACAATTAGGGCACAGATCCACATGTGTGATATTTGACAGTGACAGGTATGGTGGTTGAATGGCCCAGAGGGACATCTTTGAAGGCAGGGCAATGAATCGCCTTCTCCTACTTTACTGATTCTGAAGCTACTGTAAGCCCTGAATTTCCAGGTTGTCAAACCCTCCTGTGCCTACAGCCAGCACTATTTTAAGCATGTTTTTTTAGTTATATTTCAGGACATTTGAAGATGAAATTGGTCGTTCACAACAGCTCTTTTATTTGTAATAACACCTTTTAATTTTTGTGGCTCTGCTGAGCCAATCAGGTTTTAATGTTGGCTTATGAGAGTTAATACCAGAATCCAGCATGTTAGCTTCATGTGACTCATTGATAAGAGGCTTCACTGTTTGTGAGACACCTGTCATCTGATGATTTTGTAAACTTAGTTTCTGAATGCAGGGAAACAACCTCTGATTTTCTGTACAGCCCCTCAGATGAGGTCCACTTTTGCAAATTCTTAGGCATGTATATACCTGAACCATTTAGTACACAAGTGGTCAGACCTAATAGTCTTTCATTATTCTGGTCTCCTCGGTGCTGTCTAGAGAAACACTTAACTCAGGGAAGACTGCCTATTGAGGGTGAAAATTATGAGTTCTTTTGAAGCTTACGCTCTAGTCCATGGGCTCAGATATGTGAGACTAGAACTCAGAACCCATGGATGGTCCAAGCAAGTCAAGAGAGATCCTGCTAGGAGGAGATGCCAGTATCTTTCATGTGCACCATACTGTAGCAGCTGATGGAAATTCCACTACCTGCCTACACATAAGAAAAGATGATGTCTCTTGTTACTGAATTCTGGGGATTGGAAGTCTAGACCTAGCATGTTCCGCAAAGTAGCGGTCCAGTGTCCTTCTAGTTAATAATGCTTTCTGATAGGGTATAGCTCCCATTTTCCTTTATAATCTAAGATGGCTGCTACAACTCTGGCCATCACTTCTGCATTTCTGAATTCTCTATAAGGAGGTCTCTAGTATATTTCATGTAGTATTTTTTCCTATTTTCCAAAATTTAGTTTATTGAGAGGCTACAGAAAAAGGTGACAGAGAGCTTTGGTTGGGTTAAAGAAAGAGATTGAAGTGTTCAGCTGAAATTTGGTGCTTTCATTACTAAGAAGGGAAAAAGGAGTAAATGCTAAGGCATCTACTAGTATATGGTGCTGAAGAGAGGTGCTGGGGAACAAGGGCTTTTTTAAGGAGGAAAGCAGGGTTTCCTCCAGAAGGGGTTGCTAATTTTGTTACCAAGAATGAAGAAAAGCTAGGGGGAATGGAACCAAGGAATTGTGCCTAAATTTTATACCATCAGATATTGAAGGAAGGATGATAGGTAGGTAGAAGGATATATGAGTCTAAAGGTTAGCAGAGATGTGGCGCAGACACAGAGTCCACAGTTATCAGGGGACAGAGAGTCCTTAAGACCACAGGATAAAAACAGAACATCGAGAGGCAGGGTGTTAATAGAGAAAAGCCAAAGCTCAGGTTGGGTCTTAGAGCATATCAGCATCTGTATCCGGAGAGAGAGAGAGAGAGAGAGAGAGAGAGAGAGAGAGAGAGCCAAAAAGGAGCTGGAGAAGGAACGACCAAAGAGCTAGGAGCTACATCAAGAGATTCCCTAAAGCCCGAGAACTGAGGAGGTCTTAAGAATTAGGGATCAAGCATATGAGCCATGAACAGGTCTAGTGATGTCTTTTGGGGCTGGTGATAGGAGAGGTCTGGATAAAAGCTTGATTGATGGGCTTTAGGAAAAGATGGAAAGAGTAAGGTAAATACAGAAATCAAATATGTACAACTATTTGGAGCTTAAATATAGAATTTAAAAAGAATAGCCATTGGAAGAATCAGAGCAGAAATGAAGGGGACGGACAGATATTTGCATATCATTTACACTCCCCCTTTGGTCCTTTCTGTACTTCAGCGTATTTGTACGGTTATAAAAATATTCAGGAGACAGAGAAAAGAAAGGTTGCATGTAAGAGAAAGACAGTAATAACAGAGAGGACATTCTCAACAAACAAGCCAGTGAGGGCTTCTGGACACTCTAGAAAGATGTCTCCGATGAAAAGAGGCTAGATGACAGGTAGGTAGGCAAGGAGGAATGTGCCCCATCTGCCGGGTGGCTGGATTGGTGGAAGGAGGTAGTTAGCCTTTTAAGGTGTTCTTTTTCTCAGTGAGCTAGCAGCAAGGTCGCCATGTGCTGGTGGGAAAGGAGCAGGGACTCTGTCAGGGAGGGTGTGACAACAAGAAACAGAAAATATGAAATAGTCATCTTGGGCATTGGGACATCCACTTGTGACTTGGAAAATGGCAACAGCTGAACTGTTAACAATATTGCCTGTTAGTTAATTAGAGGAAAGGCTTCCACAGGCTAAGTAAGGAAACCAAATCCCCAAGGTGGAGCACAGAGCAGGACATCAGAGGGCGGGACAGAAAGGGAGCGGAAGAACTCGGACAGAAAGAGGGCCTCCTCGGTACTTACTGTAGAACCTTATGTATAAAGCGGGAAGGAATGAGCTAGAAGGTAACAGCAGGTCATCAAGAACCCATGTGCACCCAGGTTTCTAAAACAACTGTGAGCGAGTTGTGCATTTGAGAATCACTGTGGCTATTTAGGTTGAAACTATGTTTGTAATAATTCTGAACACTGGCTTAGGCTCGGAAGTTCCCGGCATTCAGGCTAGGGGACAAGCAAAACCAAGGATAAGGCATGTGTGGCTTACATTGTCTGCTAAACAATGCATACGATTCTCTAGGTGAGTCAAAGACTGAACATATTACTTTAAGAGAAAAATACCTTGTGGGTTTGTTGACAATAAGCAACTTAATTGAAAATCTCTTCGAAAGTAATTTTGCAGAAGAACTAAACTCATTTCACTATGTCCATTTCATATTCCAAATCTACACAGAAGCAGATGGTATTATGTTAATTATTGCACCAAGAAGACATTTATGGAGCATAAAAATAATGTAGTCTAGTGGCTTTCTGCTGCTTGGCTCACACAGGGAGAGAATGAAGCGATTCGGAAGAAAGGACAAATGATTTGAACTGGCTCTTTGGAGTCCATTTCCTGTGGAGAGATAACTTGCTCAGGCTAGACAAAGTGGGGAGGGCCTTGGTCCTGGCTCTAGGGATGTGACAGACTTTGTTGACTCCTCATGAGAGGCCTCACCCTCTCTGAGGAGTGGATGGGGGTGGGGTGGGAAGAAGATGGGGGAGTTGGAGAATGGGAGGGAGAGGGAACTGGGATTGGTATGTAAAATAAGATTGTTTTAAAAAAAACAGGTTAAACAAAAAAGAAGGGACAAATGCTCACAGTGTATTTAAACCTTTATAAACAATTGATCTCAAATGTATTGAATATTTACTTAAGGGTTCAACTATCAGTAAACAAGAAATAAACTTGGGGGGCAGGTGACAGTCTGCTGTTTATTCATGGGACGTATTTAATTGAGGACCTGCAGGATGGGCACTATTCTAGATAGACATTGGGGCTTTGGTGTGGAGGCAGAGCCAAGAGAAGAAAGGTCTTAAGGTTCACTTGTTTGCTCATCCACTGCACACTTCACCAGTGGTGTTTAACAAGGAAGAATTGCCAGGGCAATTCTTGGTGTAACATAAGGTTGTCCTTCTTCCTTTAGAGTCCTTCAGAAATGTGGGTTTTCCTTTCTGGGGTACAGAGGTTGAACTAGATGCAGCATAGATGTGCTTAGAAAGTCTCTAAAATCAATTCTGACTTGGGATTCATTGTTTTGCTCTGATGAAAATCCAATGTATGCATGGCTCCAGGCTGCAAGTCTTGGTTTGTTTGTGTCTGACAAAAGGAAGGGCCTAGAAATCAGGAAGAGGCTTCTGGGCAATACATCATCTGAAAGGATGTTAATCCTGTTAAGTCTTCATTCCCATGATTCCAGTCTGGTCTGGCTGTGTATGGAAGCCATTTCTACAAGGGCGAAAGAGGAGGTGAACTGGGAGTGGAAGCCAATTTTTCTTTGCGTTTTCCTGGTCTGCGTTAGGGCCATTTTCTTCCTGACTTGTGCCTGGAGAGTAAAGAGTGATTTAAGATGGGTGTTCGATGCATGTGCTTGCAGTTTCTCAGTTGCCTGTGCTGATCTGATGTGGTTTGATAGGATGCTCCGTGTAATGTGCTGTGGCATTTAAGAGCTGGAAGCCCGAAGGCAAGTTAGAAACAAAACTACTCTTGAGAGAACGATCATTCCCTGAGATTTATTTACCCCACAGGCAGGTATGAAGGTACAGCTGCTGGTCTTGCTAGCATCCTCTCTCATCTCAGAAAGGCTGAAGTCACAGAAGTCACCTGGTTGAGCTCACTGGACTCTCATCTACCATCTCATGGGCCTAGGACCAACAACGGTGTCAGAGACAGACGAGGTGACTTGAAAAGTCTGTCACCATTACCCTCTTCTCTCATGATTTTAAACGCTTTAAATGCTTTACTTCTTTTCAATCCCAGGCCCCAGTAACCTTAGTGTCCTAAAAGGTGACACACATTATCTTGTGCGGTGTGAGTGATGTTTGTGGTGTTGGAAAAGAAGAGTTTGATTTTCAGTGACTCTGTCCTTTGAAGAGGACAGCTATGTGGGAGTTTATTTATTTGATAACCATTCATTAATTAGCTAGCATAAATAAATATGTAGTTAGTAGTAGAAGGAATAGATAGACACTCTCTAAGCTTTCTAGTAGTTATAAAGTAAACTTCTGGAAAAGTTTGGAAAATAATACAGGGAACACTGAACAAATAAGTGTAGTATGAGATCTGATATCATAGTACAAGATAATTAAATGGCTGAAGAGAATTCAAATAAAGTCTTCTCCCCTGGAGATCTGAGGATAGATTTGGGGATCTCATGCCATAGTATCCTTAAAGACTGAGTTGTTAGAAATGCCGGACACGGACCACGAAGCAGAAATGGAGAAGCATGACCTGATTAGGAAAGAGAGAATTGCAACGCAATATGGCACTTTGCAACATAAGAGAAAGGAGAGAGGTGGGCGGAGCCTAGCTATTCAGCAAGTGTGAATCAATTAGTTTTTGTCAGGCATATTCCCACCCAGGGATGGGGGCCTTGAGCATCCTGCTGATGATTTGGAAGACAGTGCCTCTGCTATCACCTTGAAGTCCAAACCCAGAGATTTAATCCATCTTTTAATAGATTATGAGTTCATGGAAGTCTGGAAGGTAACTCACAGAGAGGCAAGACCAATGCTGTGGAGCAGAACTGCAGGGACCGTTGACATGATGCAATGGCAGTGAGATCAGGAAGACAGGGTTTGCTTGGTTCCCCCAGTAATGACAGAGACTTTGTTACTAGACAATCGCCATGGCATTCATTGCCACTCTGCCTGCTAGCCAATAGCAGCACCAGTGTCAGAAGCACGCTCCACCAGAAACACAGGTGGACACATTTGTGTCTGGTCACAAAGTCAGAATTTCCCGAGTAGCAATAAATTCTTAAGTTCCGTCAGTTTTGGTGGCTGGGATTCATCAAGCAATCTCGGTTTCCCTCCACAGTGTGACTGGTGGTAGCCACAGGGTCCTTTGATTTCATCTCAGTTACTAATATTAACTTTCAGATCATACACTGCGCTTCACAGGATGATATGTAGGCTACAGAATACAAAAGGGTTAGCGAGGCTGTGGGGTTCAAAGAGGCCGCACTGCAGGCAGAGGCAGAGCACTGAGAGGGAAGCGTGGAAAAGGCCCTTTGGTGATCAGAAAAGAGGTTTGGGGGAACGGAGGTGCACAGCTGCCTGTCCTCAGGGTCTCAGACACAGGTCTAGACAGTCAGCAACTGAGTGAACCATGCTAAGCTTTCCAGCTTTTCCCTGGTGTCAGAGTTGAGAGTTCAGGCACTGTGACACTTGGACTGGCCCATCTCGTGGTGGGTGTCCTAGTACCCTAGTATCAGGGGTCCTCTTTATCCAGATGAGGAGCTGCTGCCTTCACTGGTCTAGCGTGTCTGATAAGGTTAGGGGCCTGATTGGCATACTTTTTCTTAATACCAATGAGTCCATATGGTTTGACTTCATTTGGTAAATTCATAAATAGTGGTATTTTATTTGCATGAATGAATTGTTAGTTTATTAATTTAACAGATTTTTTTTATTATGCACTTAAAGGGAGAGGCTGAAGAGGAGGCGCATGGTTAGGAGCTCTTGCTGGTCTTTCAGTGGGAGTTCAGTTGTAAGCATCCATGCCAGAGAATTCACAACTACTTATAGCTCCAGGTCCAGGGGATTGGCACTGTTTTCTAGAATCTATGGGTACCCATACCATATATGCATACACTTGAGTGCCTGTGCATTTATGCACACACGAACGCATACAATATAAATATAGAAGATCTTCTAAACAGGTGTTGGAAAAAGAGTAATAACAAGATGGATAAATTACACACCCACTGCAGTTTATATCCTGATAATAAAACCAAGGGGGCTGTGCAGGCAAGTAAATAATCTGTATGTATGTATTGTTTTATTTTTAAGTTTGTTATTATATTTTCTTTTGAGATTATAATACAGTTGCATCATTTCCCCCTTTCCTTCCCTCCTTCTTCTCTCTCAAATCCATGGCCTCATTTTCTTTAATTGTTCACACACACACACAGACACACACACACACACACACACACACACACACACACACAGTGATATTTCTAAATACCGAATGCTGAAAGTGGAAGAAATCGTCTTCTCCAGGCAAGAGCGCATCAATTGGGTAGCCAATACCCAACGATGATCCCTGAAAAACATATATACAAGTAACATGATACAGACTGAGCAGGCTGTTTTACTTTATATTTTATTTATTTATAACAATAATCCAGAAGTGAAAACCTTCTAGCCACAGCATAATCACGTGAGTCTTCATGGTACCTTTCACTCTATAGCCTGGTGTCTTTCTAAAAGAAGAGTCTCATAGATAATGAAGGGAGGGGAATCTTTGAAAACATGTTTAAAACAAAGTGGATTGAGTGTGCACACCTCAATAGCAGTTAATAGGACTTGCTCCGTTAGTACCAGGATTGCTCAAACTGCAATCAAAGGCTCATCCATATTTAATGTATCACAAATGGTGGTACTGCAGGGTGGTGGGGGAAAGGTGTCCTTTTCAGTAAATGGCATTAAGTTGGTTATCTTTATTTTAAAAAGGAAATTTGAATTCTGGACCATTCACAAAATTAATTCAGGAAGCATTTAAATCTAATTACATAAGAAAATACTAAAGCTTTCAAAGGATCATATAGGAGAATAACTTCATGATTTTGTACCATGAAAAGATTTCTGAAATAAGATAAAAACTGTAAATGCCAAGGAAAAACTTAATGAAATAAGTTATATTAAAATCAGGACTTTTCTTCTTCTCAAAATGCTCTCAAAAGTGTGAGGAAAACAAGCTGTAATGCGGGAGATAATTGCAGCGCATAATCACAGCATAGAAAGAATTCACTCACTCTTAAGGAGAGACGGGAGGTTGAGCAGGAGACTGAAGAGCCCATGAATGAAGGCAAACAGCCAAACAACCAATGACATTTGAGACATTGTTCACCCACATTAACATGAGAGGGGCACAGGTAGCTATCATGAGATACTTCAGTGAGACACCTCTGCAGAGTAGGTACAGTTAGGCAGAATGACAGGACTGAGGGTTATACAAGCATGAGGACCTGGATTTGATCTCCAGAACCAAAGTTTAAAAAAAAAAATTACTGGCTGCAAAAACGTAAGCCCGTAAGCCTGTAGTTATAGCACTGGGGAGGAACAGTGAGGGGGTCGCTGGGGTTGTTGGCCTGCCAGTCTAGCTTAATTGGTAAGCTCCATATTCACTGAGAAACTCTGTGTCAAAAATAAAAAGGTGCAGAATGACCAAGGAAAACGTGACATTGATCACTGGCTTCCCCGTGCATGCACACATGTGTTTGAACACATGAACGTGCACACACACCCACAAGCAGGACAGGAGCAGTGGAAAGCTGTTCAGACTTCTGATAGGACTGTACTGGGAATAAGAACTAGCTATGGTAAGTCAAACAAGACAAATACTGAGAGACAGCAAATTACTATCAGTGGATACACAGGCACATGCAGCAAGGGACTTGTCTAGAGGCATTTGTCATCTCCTTTTCCAATCAAAGCCTCGTATGGAGGGAATCCCAAATTGCTCATGAATATTGAAACGAACAAACAAGCTGATGGAGTCATACAATTGAATAGCATACTGCAGGACAAATTAATCTACAGGTGCGTGTAAGAACAGATAAATCGGCCAGACAATGCTAAGCAAAAGAAACAGCTACACCTAAAAGAAACAGGCATGATGAGGCTAGAGGAAAAACCTTGCACATCTCGGTCTGGTTGGTACTTGCTCAATCATGGTATGTTCACTACGTAATTCACTGAGTTATGTCCTTATGAATGCATACTATAGTTTACTTTTTAAACAAGTTAGAGATATTATTTTTTCAATTCCCTGGGTGATTTGTTTTGAATATATCTTAAGAATTGCAAAAATGCAATTATTTTTAGCTCTCTAACTTTTTAAAATTAGCTTATTATTCTTTGACAATTTCATAGGTGCATATAATGTATTTTGGTCACATTCAGCCCTATTTTCCTCTCTTACCCCTCCTACTCCTGTTGAATCTCTTCTAAACCAGTTATTCTTCTATTTTCACATCTTGTTTGTTTTGTTTGTTCTTTTGTGGCTCACTGAGTTTAGAGTTGCACGTCTGTGGGGTTAATTCCTGAAGCATGGGCTTCATGTTGTTGTCCGTTTTGATACTACCGAAGGAAATGACTCTCTCCATCAGCAACAATGAAATTGCCAGAGCTCCTTGTGGAATATGATGGGCTCCATCTTGTGCAAGTAGCCACTGCTGGTGTGAGTTCCCGAGCACACTAGTGTGATGGTTGGTGTGTTGGCATGGCCGGCAAGTTGACACACCTAGGAAGGGGAAGCCTCCCCTGAGGAATTGCCTCCATCATAATGACCTTTCCTTGATTGATCGTTGATACAGGGAGGCTCAGTGCACTGGGGACTCTAATGACCTAGGTAGGTGGGTTAAGACTGTTGTAGAACAGAAGCCAGCAAGCAAGCTAATAAGCAGAATTCGTTCAAGTTTCAACTTCAAGTTCCTGCCCTGCTGGAGTTCCTGCCTTGACTTCGCTAGACCGTGGACTGTAACCTATAAGATGAAACAAATCCTTTCCTCTCCACGTTTTTTTTTTCTTTTGTGGGGTGTGTCATGGTGTTTGTTACAAGAACAGAAAACAATTTAGAAGAATTAGTTTTAATTGTCATCAATCTACAATCCATCTGGGGAGGGAGTCCCATAAGGAGTTATTTAGATTAAGTTAGTCCTTGGACATGTCTGGGAATGATTTTCTTAGCTGGGTTAGTTGAGGCAGGAAAACCCATCTTGTGTGTAGATGGCAATGTTGGGAGGCCAACCCAGTTTGCAGCAACCTACATGGGTAATAACTAATCCGGTCCCGGGAGACCTAGCTTAGTCTCAAGAATAAGGCTAACTCGGTTTCTTAAAAAGGTCTCTCAAAAAGAGAATGATCCTCTCAAGACAACAGAGCCCTCAGAGACCCAGTCAAGTCCTTTTGACCCCGTCTCTTAATGCCCCACCTCTATTCGATATGCTCACCATGGACACCAAGCCTCTCCCATGGATCTTTAGGGCACACAATAGCAACTGCAACAATGAATTATTCATGGTTGCTGAGGTCTTTGACTAAAACTGGTCAGGAAGTGGGAGACAGAAAAAGACTCGTCAGTTGAATTTATGTTTTTCATGACAAAAAATAAATAAGATTTCTCCCAGAGATTTTGTTTTTCTAAACCAAATTGATGGTTATGAGGTGACCATGTAAATACTTGAGGCCAAATTGAAAAATTGATAGTGCCCTAAAGTATCTGGATGGTGGGATGGACCTATTGTTGCCTTAACAGTGGTGGTCAAATTGGTAAGTATACTGCATATCAGACTTTTCATTATGTTTCAATAAAGTAGTAAAATTACAGTTATGACAAGGCAGTGAAATAATTTTATGATTGGAGATCACCATGCATAAATGAGGAATGGTAGCAAAGGGATGCAGCATTAAGGAGGTTGAAAACCAGTGCTTTCAAAGAATGTTCCTTGTACGCAGGAAGAGGGCTTCAGGAGTTTAACTAGCCTTGTTACCCATCTTGGTTTTACAGGCACTACGCACAGGCAGATTTGAAGTTCCTTCAGCAGTCCCATCAACCAGACAGGGTAAATTACAATTTTTTCAGGTAGAGATTCTGTTTGTCTCACAGCCATCCTTCCTAGTTTTATATTGCTGGTGAAGAAGCATTTGTAAGAAAAATAGACAGACTGGGTAGCGGTGGCACATGCCTTTAATCCCAACACTTGGGAGGCAGAGGCAGGCAGATCTCTGTAAATTCAAGGCCAGCCTGGTTTTAGAGTGAGTTCCAGGACTGGCTTCATAGCTACTGGGAAACCCTGTCTTTTTTTTTTTTTCTGTTTAAACAAAAAAGGCTTTCATTTTAACATAGTAAAATTACATATAACAAAACAGTTATCAAGCAAGAATTACAGTTGCAATATTTATATCTACTTTATCTTTTATCATAACTAAGTATATCCATTCTTCAACTCCATCAAAGACTCCAGAAGGATATACTATTACCTAAGTAAACAAGAAATAAGAAACTTCAAACTCTAGAAATGACAGAGACATCTCGCTGCCTGTACAGTCACCCAAAGTTCCTCTGTACCATTGGGGCATCCATCTTTGGCTTACAGGCCCATAGTATCCAGCATCCCACATTACTATAGGATTGTGATGTGGGTGGAAAAACTTGGGATGGGTAGAGGCAGAGTAAGGAACAAGGGCCAATAATATTCTGCCACACTAGCGGTGGCTAGGCAGAGGCAGGTCTAGTTCTGGTAGCCAGAGACAGGTCTCCAAACTCTAGCTAGGCTCAGGAAATTATACTGGGCCTCACGCTAGGGCCTCATGAGGCCCAACAGTGAATGATTTTTTTTTATGTGGGAAACCCTGTCTTGAAAAATTATAAAGAGAAAGAAATAGAAAAAAGAAATATATACAGAATAGCAAAAGAATATGCATGTTGTTATCATAATATAATTATTTCATCATTATTACATGTAGACATGCATCCATGAAGAAGGCGCATATATGATGATCATCACTGATTTATAGCTGAGATCAGCCAATCAGTGTGGCTAAATAATCATCGAAGCCAGAAGTGCCCAACCCATAGTTCAAACCAGAGAACTGTGGCTGACTGATCTTTGAGAACAGACCATTGTGTCTTGCTGTCTCTGTTATATGTTCAGTGTGAGAGTCGATGCTTTGTAAGTCTGTATCAAAGGAGTCCCAAGAGCTGCAGCCATTCTCAGCTTGTGGTCTCCACCTTTTAAATGCACGGTGTCCCTCTCCTCCATGTCCCCTGCCAACTCACATGAACTTCAGGCAAAAAAGCCAGCCCTGCCTCAGGTGGGCAGGGACCATCTTTCTACTCTGCACTCTGGGGCTTCCTTTTCTCTTCCTGTTGGGGAGCAAGGGCAACTTGTCAGTGTAGGCGATTTAACAACCCTGGGGCAGCCATTAACTAGCAGGGGTTAGGAGACAATGATTAAGTGGTCCTTTCTCACATCTCCCATGATCTCATTCTGGAAGCCTTCTGTTTGCCTTTTGTGATGGGTAGGGTTTAATTGTCAACCTGCCACAGTGCCATAGCTTCAGCTGAAGAGTTGTCTAGATCAAGTTAGCCTGTGGCTATGTCTGGGGCTGTCTTGGTTTTTAATTGATGTAGGAAGACTCAGTCTATTATGTGGGACACCATTGTAGGGGATAAGAGTTGAACTGTATAGGCGTTGAGAGGGTTAGCTGAGTAGGGAGCAAGCAGGCAGCATGGCTGGCTGCGTTTCTCTCTGTCCCTGCCTTGCTCTCCTACAATAATAAACTGTAGCTAGAAATTCTGAGCTCTATGAATAACTTCCCTCCCCGAGTTGTTTTTTATCAAGGTGTCTTATTACAACAAAAGTCATGAGATTATAACACCTTTCTTTCTTAGACCTGTGGTCTACAGTGGTGAGAGTCACCTTCCCTCACCTTCTCCTCCTTCCTATCTTTTACTCTCTTTACTCTTTCATTCCTATATCCTAAAATTACCTCTCAAATAAATATCCGGCACCTGCATCCTTATTTCAGGCTCTGTTTTTAGGGATCCAGACCAAGGCCACAACTTGGATGGTGAAAGAGATGACAGATGATGAAACTGACTGAAGAGGATGAGGTGTACTTACGTTCAAGCCCAGTTTACACAGTGCACACAGAGAAATCACTGCAGATTGCTAAAGAAACTCCTGCTTAGTCATTTTTCCTAAACATGCCTGCCCATCTTGTTCTTTTTAATTTTCCTATGAACACAGAAACATTCACTTTTGTGTTGACAGAGAACAACGTTGTTGCTTAGCCTAGGCATTTAGGTCTCCAATTAGCCACAGCATCAACCAGAATAGAAACCCATACAAAGAATGGAAGCATCTTGACCCAGAATGGATACCCGTACAAAAGATGGAAGCATATTGACTGTCATTTAATGGGAATGTGTGCTCAGCTTTTCCAGAATTTAACATTTAAAAAGCCAAGGTATTCACCTGATATGCACCTGGGTTTTATGGAATTTTTAAATACTGATTACTAATTTGAGTTATTAAAAATAATTTGGGTGCTAAACTATTTAAATTTTCTAATTTGAAACTAATGTTCCTTATAATTTCTATTTCATTAAAGCCTTGGTATGCTAATTTCAAATAATGATTTTTCCATCCCATTAATGTCTTCTGTCACAGACTCCACAAGATAATATTCCATTACCTTTCTTTTGTGAAAGAATAAGTGTTTTATACCTTAACTGGGCAAAAATGTATTTTTTTCACTGGGCAAAAATGTATTTTTTCAAGCATATATATTCATATAATTTCGTGATACAGGCTGGATTAAGCTTTCTCCTATATCAAAATTATAGATGACCAAGTCTCTTTCAGTTATGTTTTATAAATTCCAGGTGACTATCAGGTTTTTGGAAGAACATGGATGATTTGGTATCATAGGGTTGGCCCTTGTACGTTTGTCCTGGATCATCTTGTTCTGAAATCATTGTTCTGGGGAAAGGCATCTCATTCATTTTCTCCTGCTCTGTGATGTTTGGGTTACGTTTACCAGAGGAATGCCTTGCTAAGAGAGAACTATGTCCTCAGCCTGCTACACTCTTGACAAATCTTTTATCTCCTTCTGAAACCTACTCAGATAATTGAGTTGCTTGGTCGCTGTTGTGCTATCTTTTTTGGAAGCAAAGGCTTCATTAAAATTGGACGAAGAGCACACAGCTTCCTGTTGCTGACCAGTCAGCTTCAGCAAAAGCAGTGCTGTTGGTCCTCATGAGGCCCAGGTGTGAGGCTCAGAGTATGTTCTTGAGCCTAGGTCAAGTTTGGAGACCTGTATCTGGCCATGAGTGACTCAGCACATCCCGACCTAAACCAGCTCTTCCCAGCCACCCCTAATGTGGCAGAATATTCCTTAATCCACCTTACTCCATCCCAAGACTCCCACCCCCATCACAACCCTATATAAGTTCCTGTCTAATACAACTAAATGAGATCCTGCTTTGACAGACTCCTGACTCAGTGTGTTTCTTCTCCTGGCCAGGGGGAGGTCTGGGTCAACATTCGCCATCCCGCTCAGCCCCAGGGAGAGACTGGTGGGATTGATTCATCCACAAACCCATCTGTTGGAGAAACCTGGCACAGTAGGGAAGGTGAGCAGGAGTTCTTGCTGGCTGAACTAAAAGTTGGCCTTTACTGAAGACACATGTGTATTCCTAATTCATATAAATGAGCCGAAAAATAATACACAGTTTTGACAGTGATATTTCTTTGGTGAGGCAATACCTTTAATTTTTTTATTGACAATTTTTTTTAAAGTGGAAGGAGCATCTTTGAGGAGCCTAACAAATGCTTTTAAGGATGCAGTGGCAACCCAGACAGGGAAGGATTCATTCTTTTACAATGTCTTGTTAGCGTCCCTCCATCTGAGGAAAATCCATCGGCAAAGCAAACCAGTTTCCAAGTGTTTTTGAAAATTCCAGAGAAATTAATTTGAGTTTTATATGGGTTTTAAACTTCTTATTTAAAGATGGGAGTCTTTATATTGTCAAATGTGATTTATTTTTAAAATGAACTCACTGGAGGCTACAATTCATTGTATCTTCTGGGATAAATGAGCTCATCTGTTTTCTGAGTAGCCACACATTCTAGCACTTCTCCCATCTATCCAGTGTCCTTAGACTCCAAGGCAAATGAGGACTGGCCTGAGTATTTCCAGCTATTTGAGCAGGAATGTTCTTTATCCCGTATTACTGAAAGCAAGTGTCCCAATTAATTAGAAGTTGAAATGGCAACTCATTTGCTTCTTTGATAATGATTTATCATTTTATGTTAAGAAAATAGAAATGTTTTAATTAATTGGCTTCTATAAATAAACAACATAAATCTGACCAAACAAATTTGTCAGCATGAGAGAACTGCCTTGTTTTACATATGTCTCTGAGTAAAGTACTGCTCAGTTTGAAGACCCGTGATTACATTGTCTCTAAGCCTTGTATGAAAAAAATATGATTCTTGGAGATGTCTAAATTGTGCTTTCAGAAGGGAAGCCTGAAAATATAGAAGTCTTTGAGGAAACTGACAAACGAGGCTTCAGAAGTAAATAGAGTTTATCAGAGTGTGGAGGGCTGGTGTGTAGCTCAGTGGAGAAACTGCTTGTCTACCACATGAAATAGGTTTGCAAGGGGGCCGTGATTATATACTATCCTTTCATTAGAATAGTTTTCTTTTTTTGTGTTTTTCGGTTTTCTACTGTTGAGAACCCCATAACTCAATAGATTGAAGTCAGTGGTGTTTGTGTGTTGACATGGAGGTTGTCCTGGGGATCTTATCATGCTCAGGCATGCAATGAGTCTAAGAACAGAACTTCCAGCATCTGGGCCCAAATAAGCTCCATTTTTTGGAGGGGGTAATTTTTCACATAAGCTTTTGTTTTATTCTTTAATGGTATGGGTATGTCAAATGGAATTCCAAGAGAACAATTCTCAATATATAAGACCTCTGGGCTTCCTGATGACCCATAGCCAATCCTAATAGAAATTTGGAAGTAGCATAAAGGAATGGTTGTGGGAAGTGAAGAGTTATTAGGTGCCATTGACATGATTTCCATATTTATAAACTAGGGTTAAAGTTTGCAAAATTTGAAAATAGAAACCCTAGAATACAAGGCAAGAGAGATACTAAAATATGGCACTACCATTATGCCTGACTTTTTTTGAAATGGTTTTTATTGAGCTGTATATTTCTCCCTTCCCTTTCTTTACTCCCCCTTCCTCTTCTAGCATCTCCCATGATCCCCATGATCCCAATTTACTCAGGAGATCTTGTCTTTTTCTACTTTCCATGTAGATTAGATATGTCGCTCTTAGGGTCCTCTTTGTTGTCTATGATCTCTGGGATTGTGAACTGTAGGCCGGTTTTTCTTTGTTGTATGTCTAAAAGCCCCTTATGAGTGAGTACCTATTATATTTATCTTTCTGTGTCTGGGATATTTCACTCAATATGTTGTTTTCTAGATTCATCCATTTGCCTGCAAATTTCAAAATCTCATGTGATTTTTTTTCTGCTGTGTAAATAAATGTACCACATTTTTCTTATCCATTCTTCCGTCAAGGGGCATTTTTTTCAGGTTCTACCTGTTACAAATAGTGCAGCTATGAACATAGTTGAGCATATGTCCTTGTGGCATGATTGAGCATCCTTTGGATATATACCCCAAAGTGCTATTCCTGGGTCTTGAGGAAGGTTGTTTCCTAATTTTCTGAAAAATCGCCATACTGATATCTAAAGGGGTTGTACCTGTCTGCTGTAATAGTAGGAGTGGCGGGGCTGCGTCCCCAGCACCCAGGCCGCCTGCTAGCTTATGCCTCAAAATAATTACACGGACACTGTATTCTTTTAAACACTGCTTGGCCCATTAACTCTAGGCATTACAGGCTAATTCTCATATCCCAATCAACCCATCTTTAATAATCTGTGTAGCATCAGTCTTACCAGGAAAGATTCTAGCCTATGTCCATCCTGGGTTGGAGCTTCATCGATCGCATCTGCCTCAGAGAGCAGAGCTATTGCGTCTGCCCAGGAGAGGGGAGCATGGCGTCTCTGAGCTCACTTCCTCTTCCTCCCAGCATTCTGTTCTGTTTACTCCACCCACCTATGTTCTAACCTATCAGGGCAAGCAGTTTCTTTATTTAATTAACCAATGACCTTCCTCCATCAGTCTGCACTCCCACCAGCAATGCAGGAGTGTTCCCTTTACCCCACATCCTCTCCAGCCTAAGTTGTCATCAGTGTTTTTGATTGTGGCCATTCTTATAGGGGTAAGATGAAATCTCAGAGTTGTTTTGATTTGCATTTCTCTGATAGCTAAGGATGTTGAGGATTTCCTTAAGTGCCTTTCAGCCATTTTAGATTACTCTGTTGAGAGTCTGTTCTCTGTTTAAGTCTGTATCCTACTTTTTAAAAAATGGATTATTTCTTCTTTTGATGACCAATCTCTTGAGTTCTTTGTATATTTTAGAGATCAGACCTCTGTTTGGTGTAGGGTCTGTAAAGACCTATTCCCAGGCTGCTGTTTTGTCTTGTTAATTGTGTCCTTTGCTTTATAGAAACTTCTTACTTACGGGAGGTCCCATTTATTAATTATTTCTCTCAGTTTCTATGCTACTGGGGTTATATTTAGGAAGAGGTCTCCCATGCCAATGTGTTCAAGTGTACTTCCCACTTTCTTTTCTATGAGGTTCAGTGTGGTTGGTTTTATGTTGCGGCCTTTGATCCATTTGGACCTGAATTTTGTGCATGGTGATAGATATGAATCTGTTTTCATTCTTCTACATGTTGAGATCCAGTTATGCCAGCATCATTTGTTGAATATCTTTTCTTTTCTCCAGTTTATATTTTTTGTTTCTTTGTAAAAAAAAAAATCATGTGTTTATAGGTGTGTGGCTTGATATCTGGATCTTCGATTCAGTTCCATTGACCCTTCTCTACTATTTTTATGCCAATGAAACTGTTTTTAGTACTGTACCTCTGTAGTAGAGTTTGAAATCAGGGATTGTGATGCCTCTAGAGGTTCACGGATTCTATGACAAAATGACATTCCCCTTTTTACTTAATTGTTCATTAATAACACAATTTTATTCCCCCAGGTTTCCTAGTCTAGAAATTTTAAGATCATCAATGCAGCAGACACAGTTTCATAAGAGTGTGCTTTCGGGTTCAAAGATGGTATGTCAGACTGTGTCCTTTCATGGGGAACAAGCAAGCTCTCTGAGTTCTTTCTAGAAGGCTACCGATACAAACTGTGAGATCGAAGTCCTGAGAAGTTAGTACACTTCTTAGTTTCTCTTCCCAATAGCACCATTTTGGGATTGCCATTTCATGATATGTTTTTCTGCAGGGGGATGTTACCCTAGCATCCACAGCACAGTAATTCCTATTGTTCTTTCTTCATATTGACTCTTGGCTCTCATTGTACACACGGCTGGCACTATTTTTTCAAACTCTGGATTCTAGGCCTTAAAGTTCTATGAATCTTCTGTCTTTTCAGGAGACCCAGATGCCATATAAAGAAAGATGGACTAAAATTTACTGAATAATGAGGTACCACAAGAAGAGAGGTCCCAGCCTTGCCATACCCCCTATGATACACTTGCCTGCTCCCACTGACCCACCAAATGAATCCATCCACAAGAGAAGTCCCACATGATTCCGCTCACCCTAAAGATTTTCCAGAAAGATCTTCAGTCATCAATAGCAATACAAAAGCTGTTTTGGAGACTGAACAATAGGAAAGGTGGGAAGATCAAGGCGGCCAGGTGGCCGAGCTGTTGGGACACCTACCATCAGTCCATCTCACTGTCGCTGGCCAGCACATCCACGATTCTAGCTCTCCAAGCTCATTTTCCTGGTAAGTGCCTCATGCTGCACTCTTAGGGGGTCAAGTTCACATGTGTGGGCTGAAGGGGAAGGGGGCTACTGAGGCCCCACCCCTAGCTGAGGAGCTACTGGAAATTGACTGTGGTTGGGGAGGCAGAATTACATGTGTTCACTGGTAGGTTTCCCATATCTTAGTGGATGACCCCACACCTCGGCACACATGGGCCACATTCACTGAAGTTAGTGGGTTAATAATAAAATTGGGAGAAGAAGATGTGAAAGGAGGGAAAGCATGTGGGGGTTCTGCATGGATGTAGACAGGGAGAGTTGGGGTAGGTATGACAACAACATTGTGTACAGCTATAAAATTCACATATGAAATGTTAAAATAATAAAAAGCCAGGTGGTGTTGGCACATGTATTTAATCCCAGCACTTGGGAGGCAGAAGCAGGCAGATCTCTGAGTTAGAGATCAACCTGGTCTACAGATTGAATTCCAGGACAGTCAAGGCTACTCAGAGAAATGGTCTCAAAAAAAAAAAAGAAGAAGAAAAAGAAAATAAAAATAATAATAATAACTTACTAAACCAAGATAAATAATAGACCAATTTTTGAAAAATACTGTATGATGGAGGAAGGTCATTGGCTAATAAAGGAACTGCCCTGGCCCATTTTATTGGTTAGAGGATAGGTAGGTGGGGTAAACAGAACAGAACGCTGGGAGGAAGAGGAAGTGAGCTCAGAGACTCCACCGCTCTGCTCCTGGGAGCAGGCGCCTGAGAGAGACGCCATGCTCCCGGCTCCTGGGCAGACACACGCCATGAAGCAAGCCGCCAGGTTAGACATGCTGAACCTTTCCCAGTAAGACCGGTGCTCACCGATTATTAGAGATTTGTTGATCGGGATAACAGAATTAGCCAGTAAGGGCTAGGGCTAAAGGGCCAAGCAGTGTTTAAAAGAATACAGTGTCCGTGTAATTATTTCGGGGCATAAGCTAGCTGGGCAGGCGGCCGGGGTGTTGGGGACGCAGCCCCGCTGCCGCTCCCTTAATACTACAACTGTATACACAGTAACAGAAAGTATAGATAGCTAAGAAGAATGATTTTAGTCTCTGTTAATGAAAGTGACACATACTCAAATAGGCACTACTTTAATGTTGAGTTTCCCAGGCCCAGCATCATCTGTGGCACTGATGTGGCAGCTAGTGTCGCCCCCAGTCAGACAGCTGACCGCTAGAGGAAATCACTGAGACCTACAACGAAACCAGCTGCTAAGATGTTGGGCAGGTTCTCCACATCGAATGCCTTTTGACTTATGCCAGTTTCTGCTCACGATGGGTTTGTCTGAGCATGACCCCATCTGAAGCTGAGGCATGTCTGTTGCTGCTTTGTTGTTTAATTTCTACGTCAGCGCATTGGGAACACATCCCCCCCATTACATAAGACACCGCTGAAATAACCATGTCTCAGCACTGCTGAAAGTGATCTTAAGAGGGAATTGTGAAACTTCGGACAAGAACGGTCTTTGGAAAAATCCAAAAGTAGCTGTAGATGCTGACAGGAATTGAAGCAAGACTGCACGCTTCACTGCTGCTGTCCCTTCTGAGGACACAGAACTGCGCGGAGAAAGGCAGAGAGCGGATCAATACATGTCTGCAATGGCTAATGTCTCTCAGGCCTTAGCAAATGAGTGTCTGGGAAAGGAATTTTTCTTCCTTTTTTTTTCTTTCAACTAAACTTGCTGAGTATTTTGGAATGCAATGGAACTCACAAGACATTTAACTTTCCAGGAACAAAATGTCGCCGAAGCATTTTACATCTGTAAGTCACCACCCCATTCATTCCCAGGCACAGAAAGCACGAGACCAGGACACACTGCAGGCTCCTAACGAATGTGGCAGTCTCCACAAAGACTAACGACTAAATGGTTTTGGGTTACAAGAGTCTCACTTTTGATGCTGTACATTCTATGGGTTAAGTGGACATATAATGGAAAGTATCCATCATTGCAGTAAAGTTGGCAGTAAAGGGAGGTTGGCCATCTAGAATGAAATTTGACACAATTTTTTACTTTTTAAAACTATAAATTGTTGATAGATTGGAATGAGCCACTTCGTGTATATTTGTGTATTTACAAAGTAGAATATTTAAGGCTAATGAAATACACATTTTGGGGGTTTTTATTTATGTTCCCAAATTGCTCATCAAGAAACAAACTTATTTAAAAATAAAAAATAATCTTTAATAGTGGTGCTTAGCATCTATCTATCTATCTATCTATCTATCTATCTATCTATCATCTATCTATCTTCTTTTAGTTGAAAAAATTTTGAGATTGTGATATAATTACAACTTTCTCCCTTTCCTTTTCTCTGCCCAAGCTCTTCTACACACTCGTTCTTGTTCCTTTACAAATTCATGTCCTCTTCTTTCATTAGTTGTTATTGTAGGCATATATACATTTATGTTTTCCTAAATATAACCTTCTCGGTCTGCATAATGTCACTTGCAAGTTTGTTTTCAGCGATGAGCATTTGGTATTAGAGAGCCAATGGGTGTGCTTTTCTCCTAGGAAGACTTTTTCTTTCACTCCCAGCATTCCTTAGCTGCCTAAAGTTTGTTATGCAGGGCTGAGACCTTGTGGACTTTCCTCATCTACTTTGATGTGCCTGATAAACCCTCTCATATTCATGGCCTCTTTTTCCTTAATTGTTACTAACACACACACACACACACACACACACACACACACAATGCTAAATCCATTTAGTATTGTTTCTGTAAAAATGCTTTCAGGGTTATTCACTTGGTTTTGAATAACTGATCAGAGGGCCCATCTTTGGGGAAGAATAATTCTCTAGCTCTCATCATGTTATTTTTAAAACAATTTTTACATAAGCATACAAAGCAATGTGTCTCTTTAAAATATTTTATTTATGTGTGTGTCTGTGCTTGTGTATGCATGCGTGTGTGTGTGTGTGTGCGCGCATGTGTGTGTGTGTGTGTGTGTGTGTGTGTGTGTGTATGCCCCAAACTGGATGATGGATACCTCGAAGTCGGAGTTACAGGCATTCAAGGTTGGTGCTGATATCCAAGCTTCCGTGTTCTGACCACTGAGCTACCTCTCCAGTCCCAGCAATGAGTTTTACTACTGCATTTCCATACACACGTTATTGTACTTTGTGTGTCTCCCCACTCTGACCCCTTTGTGTGTCCCCCACTTCCCTTGGCTCCTCTTCTGATTCTGCTTCTTTTATGAGACCCTCTGCATCTGAATTTACTTCCTCCACAGAGATCTGAGCCCTTCAGAGTCATCAGTGAGGCTTAAAACAACTTGTCCCAACCTCCATTAATCATGATTTTCTTAATGGCATCTATAATGGAAAGTCCTTTCCAGAAGGTTTTTAATTGACTTTGGATTCATCAGAAAAAAAAATCACTTTTCTATGGCAGCCTTAGAAAAGTGCTTCTTCCAAAGAGTGAGACTGAAAAGTCCACATTGCTCCTTGATCTATTCGCTGCAGAATGGATGCTATTTTGGCAGGCATAAAAATAACATTAATCTTGTAAACACCCATCAGAGATCTTTGATGATGAGGGGCTTGCCAATGAATGGGAATCTTTTAATGCTAAGCAGTGGTTCTCCCCACTGGGCTAAAATTATTCAGGAAACTGTACTGCAAATGGATATGCTGTCATTAGGATCCGTTGTTCCATTTACAGAGCATGGGCACAGTGACTCTGCTTCTTAATGGCCCCTGACTTTTCAGAATACCACACGAGCATGGGCACTAACTGAAACTCGTTAGATGCTGGTAGGAGAGCCAGACTTCTTACTGAATATTTAAAACCAGGCATTGACGATTCCTCTCTAGCCCTGACACCCTGTCCTAGTTTTATTTCTGTTGCTATGGTGATAAGACATATCACCACATGTGTCAGAATATGACAGCAATCACATTAGGGGAGAAAGGAGTTTATTTGGCTATAATTCCAGGTTATGGCTGCTCAGGAACTAGAAGCAGGTGACATCACATCCATGGTCAAGAGTAGAAAGGAACAAAGACTTGCATCCCTGCTTGTCTGTTTGTTCATTTCCAGTTAGCTTGGTCCTCTCTTATACTGTTCAGGAACCTCTTTGTAGGGAATGGTGCCGCTCATGATGAGCTGGGTCTTCCTATATCAATTAATGATTAAGATAGTCTCCTGCAGACCTGCCCACAGGTCGGTCTGATCCTAGGTTGAGCTAAGTTGACATCTGAAACTAAGCAGCACACAGTCTTTGATTGCATCACTTTTTATTAGGAAACTAATTTTTCTACAATGAGTGTCTGTCAGTAGTGGCACCATCATCTGTGACCATAGCGAGACATCTGGATAACTTGCCATAGCTTCTGTGTCCCTGCCCAGGGTTGGTCAGGTCACATGTCTCTTTACAACTCCTGAGCCAACCTTTGTTAGCTCCAGATTTTCTTCTGTAGCTTCTTTGCTTCATGCAGCCTTCATATCATTAACTGGAAAGGGTTGGGGCTTTGGTCTGAATAGGGCTTTGGTGTAGCAGAATGTTGCAGCTGATTTGACCTTCTATTCAGATTATTAAAGACAGCGTCACAGAAGCAGTAAGCCTCTCTCACTTGTGTGTTCATCGGAGCAACAATCCATTTTCTTTGTTTTCTCAACATGGCCAGCCATTCGGTGCATTTGGCCTACCTTGACTTTTCATCTTCTTCCTCACTTAGATGCAACCATTTCTAGCTGTTGATTTAAAGTGAGAGACACACAGTTTCCTTTTACTTAAATGCTTAGTGGCCATTGTAGGTTACACATTGTTCCAATTTCAGTATTATATTATGTGGAGGAATAAAGAGGTTTCTTTAGAGGCAGAGAGAAGGGATATGGCCAACACAGACATTTGTCCATTTCACACATGAGCATACATGAGCATGGTTTCTGGCAGCCCCCAGGTGATCACTAATAATGTAAAATATTACTGACCACAGGACACAGAACAATGAACAAGTTGAAAGGACTAAAGCGTACTGAAATTCAGTGTGGAGATCAAGTAAAGAAAATGGTGCCAGCAGACTTCGTGGATGCAGGATTGCCACAAGCAGTAAACTTGCTAATTACACAGTATCCATGAAGTAGAAGAGACGGGTACACCTGAAATGGCTTTAGATGCTAAAGATGCAACAAAGGCTTTGTTGAGATTGAAGAGAGTCTCCTGGCCAAAGAAATAAGAGGAAAATGGACTTAAATTGTTTGTGTGAATGTTTCTGTAAACTTGTTTTTTTTAATTTTAATCACAGAGCCATTTTTTACTCTATGACTGTGTTATGATCACAAGCAAATAGTGGCTATGACCTCAGACACTGAGAATCAGCCTAGAATGTACATTCCAGCAACAGTGAATTCGAAACATTGGCATTCTATGGGAAATATGGAGTGATGGTGTTTAGTATTGTTAAACTAGTCTGGAGTTTTGGAGAAATTGAATGTGTGTATGTGTGTGTGTGCCCATGTGAAAATACATGCAATAAAATCTAATACATATTATATTGATCATAGAAATTGGCTCACGTGATGCAAACTGGGGAGCAGAAAATGCAATGGTGTTATTCAACTTAAGTCTGAAGAGTCAAGGACCAGGAACTTGACCATGCAAGCCCTGTTTCTGGTCCAAAGACTTGAGAAACAGAGGACTTACATGCAGAACAAAGGAAAGTGCTGTCCCAGCTCCAGTAGAGACAGGGAATTCATTTTTCCTCTGCCCTTCTGTTTTATCTATGTTGTCAGTGGTTGCTGCCTACACAACCTTGGGGAAAGCCACCCTACTCAACTTTGTGGGTTTAAACGCTAACTTTAATTGGAATCATCTCTCAGAGAAATCTGCTCCTTGGGCATGACTCAAAAGTGGGATCTAGACCCTCACCCCAATAGAAGGTGGTAATCACGTGATGTGTTAGAGTTGAATAGGGCCTCACATCCTGGACCTGTTTTCTTATCTGCATAAAGTGATGGAAAAGTGATGTGTTTTGCTCAAAGTCACATACTCCAGAATTGAAGAAAGCCATTATTCCAAGTCTAAACTCTGAGTGCATTGCCTATGGCCATAACCCATTCCACCTTGGGTTGTGATGCCAATGTTCAGAGTATTCACAAGCCAGTACCTTGAGTCTGTGAACACTGGGGTGCTTAGATGCTTTTAAGCCATTTACAAAGTTTATTACCCATACTTATTCGTTATGTTTTCACGTTTATGCTTCACAGACATGGAAATCAAGTTATGATTTTTAAAACCCATCAGAATAATTATGGTCAGGAGTTTTAGATCTCTGTCTGCATCATAAAACTCACTCCTAATGAGAGAGACAGATTTTTCAGCTTCTTTCCTTTTACAAAATACATTTTTTTTTATGAAAAGATATTTCACGGCCCAAAGCCTCCAGTGCTTCAGACTAGTTTTAAACATAATTAGCCCCTTCAAAACCAGTGTCAGCTGTGTAATGGAGAGATCTTCCCCACGAACCTTCCCATTTGGATGAAATATGGGATGCGTATGACATGTTCAGATAGACGCAATTCTGGAAGCAAAATTCCTGGTATATGGGGATCTGGGGCTCAGGGGGCTTGGTGTGTGTCTCTCTGTCAGATTGTTGCTGGTCTTTCGGCAGACTGCAGTCAAAGCCAGGGAGGGCAGAAAATGCCTATAAAAAGAAGACTATGATGAGTCATGCAGGCCCCACTCACCGTGGAAATCTGGGAGTTGTCTTTGGAATGGCTTTCGGGTGATAATCTACCTTGTGTTTTTGAAGTTTCCATAGCGAGGGAAACATTCAAGTCTGTACTCTAAGTGATGAATTGTCTCGTTATAGACCACGGGGGTGGGATCTGTGGTTCTACCTCCTACTAGGTCAGACCTTCCTCCCCTCTCCCTGTATCCTATACCACTGTTGCTTTATAAGGCTTGTCTCCATTCAGCCTGTTCTATGTGGTAGTCTGAGAAACTGCTGTGTTCCTTGGGTCTGTATTTTTCCTCTTGTTTTCCTGCCTGGGCTCCTGGGGTCTGCTCTGCTCGCCTTAGATGGCCTTTGGTGTCCCTCAGGTAACGGAGCCCAGACTTGTGGAAAGGTACTGAAGACTTATTCGAGGTCAGGTGCTTTTTTTTCAGACGATGGGCATGTCAGTGTGAACAAGACTCTTCTCTCACTCTACCTGTTAAGGCTCCAGTGAGATTCCATGACCTATGCCCACCTGCACCCTTGGGAATTCCAGTTCTTCCTTAAGTTCCCACAGCACCTATTTTCTCAATGTTTGACCTGCTCACTGACTGTTTGAGAACCCCCAAACAATCTCAAAACATTTTCATGGCATTTTGGCTGTTGGTTTTATGAACTCAGACAAGTATATTCCCTACTGTTCAATTATTAATTTAAGATTTTTCTAAAAGTTTATTCTTTTCAAATAAACTTAATTTAAGAGGGACAGTGTTGTTGCTCTTTATGACATAAAGTCTATATTATTTTCCTTCATTCAAAGTGTTGCTGGGCATTGGTGGCACACACCTTTAATTCTAGCATTCAGGAGGCAAAGGCAGGCAGATCTGGGTAAAGAAAATCATAAAATGAAACATTGTTATTAAATTTTAATGAGAAACAAAAAATGTTCCTAGAAGTCTTATTCATCATAGCCTTAAATTAGAAACAATTCAGTATGCAGATAAAAGTATAATAGACAAAGAACTGTGGTATGTCCATAAAATAAAGTACTATACAGCAATAAAAAGAAATAGCTTATTTATTATAACACTCAACTAGGTGCATCTCAAAGACATAATGAAAGAAAGAAGGCTATGCATTCATTCTCTTTGTATAAAAGTCACAAATAAGAAAAACTCATCTATGAAAAATACAAGACATGATGGTAATAAAAACCAGAAATGGGTCTTGATTGGGAAGGGCCACAAAAGTACTGGACAATAGAAATAGTCCATATTTAAGTCTGTATAATGGCTATATCAATCTGTTTATTTACTTATAAAAACACAAGTGATGAATTCTGGATTAGTGCAAGTTATTCATATTAAATGTCAAAAATAAAACCTCTGTGGTTTATGACTGAATGTCTTTGCATCTGAGATCTGCTCTCCCCAAAAACAAGGGTAGTAAAGACTAAAGAGATGTTAGGGATGTACACATGCCAAACTGAAACTCATTTCTTGGGAGCAGCAGGGAAAATGGGAGGTGTGGAGTTATCAGCATGCATCCACAAGCTATCCGATGTCATCGCTTGACCTCATCATGACAATCAGTTCAGATCTGGGGGAGATCAGTACTGCATTTTTTCAGCTTGTTTTTTTATGATGAGCACCAGTCTTTTGACATCTTTGTGAAGTGCCATAAGCATGAAGATCTTTACCAATGCTTCCCTATACTTTCTTATAATCATTCCAACAGCTTTGAGATTCTTTTAGAGGGGGAAGGGTGGGAACAGATGCTTGAAACTCACTGATGGTTCACACTCCTGGCCATGGAATTATTCTTTAGCCCTAGGCAAGGAACATCCCACTGCTGAACTCTAGATGGTTGGGGATTGCAAGTAGCCTAGGGTACTGTTCCCTAGCTATACCACTTTCTTCCCATGGGAGTCTCAAGTCTCTAAGATGGTAACGGAATATAATGATACTCACAACAGAAAAATATATAAAGACATTCTCTCTCTCTCTCTCTCTCTCTCTCTCTCTCTCTCTCACACACACACACACACACACACACACACACATGTGTGTGCGTGTGCTGCATTGCCTACTTCATTTCTATGAATTTCATTGCATGGAAGTTTGATCTTCACACTCCCCAAGGATCTGTTTTATGACATGTCCAGAGGTGCAGCTTGGTCTGTATGCTGATGAGAGATGCAAACTTGAAGGAACTTTGGGTACAAAAAGTATGTGAGCAGTCCCACTGTTGTCTTCCCTTCTCCACAGAACCATCCTAGGACTGGACCTTTGACCTGCTCTAGAAGTAGGGAGTGAGAGGATACGACCTTGGTCTCCCTGAAGTTCTAAACTACTTCAACGTTCACTTTTCTATGATACTATGATGTAATGGATGCAAAACAGCAAAAGCTCACAGACTTTTAGAGCTTTATAATATAGACAAAGTGACAAAATAGAGCCCATTAAATATAAATTTTGGCATTCATTGGAAAATGCATTTAGTTTAGTTTTTTTTTTTTTTTGGTTTTTCGAGTAGTTTAGGTTTTATAAATGAGAACCCATACAAAAAACCTGACAATGGATTTAATATATTATTTATTTTGCCAGAGAAATGCATTTTAATGGGAAATTTACTCCCACAATAGGGGTGCAATTAGCAATGAAATTTTCATTTAAGGGGGATCCTTATCCCCAGTAATACCACCCTCTACTTTTCAAACTTCTATTCTTTAAAGTGTGGTCTGGGAGAGTTTCATTATTTCCTGACATTAGCAGATCATCAAGCTCTTCAATCTCTTAAAAAAAACAAAACAAAAGAAAACTAAAACATTGAAAGAATTGCAAAAAGGACAGATTTTCATCCCAAGCTTACTTTCCTCTTTCTTTTCCCAAGCAAGTGTCACTGGGAAAGTCATGGTTGATGATTGCCATCTTATAAAGGCCAAAGGCTACAAAATGTCAATGGGAAAATAGATGGTCACTGAGGATATTATGAAAGTATCTTCTAAAGTAATCAATGTTCATCAAATTACCTACTCCTTGTTTTTATATTGTATCATAAATAAATAATTTGAAGAAAGTAACAACCTGGCAAAAGCACATTCTAAGAGTTAGAAACAAATATACAATTAATCATTTCTTTATAGAGAATGTCAGCTAGGACCATTTATAGTTAAATGAGAATTAATTGAGACAGTGTATTTGGGGGCACTGAGCTTCATGTGATACAGCTAGATGCTTAGTCAATGCATGCAGTGTTATTGCATACGAAGTCAGAAGTTGTTTTGAGGGCACCATAGTCACAGAAGAACTAAAATATTCATTCTTCCAAACATTTTTCCTAGATAATAGAAATGTATTGAAGTTTTGTAGTTTATCCAGAAAAAAACATTGTGTTTTTATTATAAAAATGTTATTTAATATGGGTATCTATATTATGCATGTGCAAACCCAAAGATAAGAGTTAATCTAGGTGTGGCAATGGTCTGGTGTTTTCAGGTAGAAAAGTGAAATTTGCACCCCAGTTAATATGCTGAGGGAGCTTCAAGGGCATTGCCACATTAGCGCTTGAGGTTTTGGTAATTCAGGTTTTTTATACTAAATTATTTATTCATTTAGAGACAGGGTCTTAGATAGTTCAATCTGTCCTTGAATCTGATGTAGCCAAGCCTTGAATCCTACCTCCATTTTTCAAGTGCTAGGGATAGAGGCATGTGGTTCTACCTTTAGTCAGTCCAATCCTCTTTTTATGTGTGTGTGTGTGTGGTCTGTGTGCATGCACGTGTGTGTTATGTGAGCATGTGTGTAGATATTCACATACGTGTGTATGTACACATGCAAGTATGTTTGTGTGCATATGTGTGCACGTGAGAGCATGGACATGCATGTACACACACATGGAGGTCAGAGCAACCTTGGGTGCCATCCTCAGCAACACCATGCCATTTCAAATGTGTTGTGTGAAGAAATAGCCCCAAGGCATAGGGACCATCATAGAAGAAGGGGTGGGAAGAGTGCAAGAGGCAGAGGTTAGGGAGGACTGTTGCAAGATAGTATCTTTTGGAGGAGACAGGGCTGTTGTACTCAGGAACTTACAACAGCTCCAGTCACCTGCGCAAGACCTTTGCAATATCAAACTAATTAGCATTCTAGAGCAAGGATAGAAAGAGACTTAGCACCCCACCCCTATTGAATCTTTTGAAAGTTGATGGTTGCTAGGAGAAGAAGTTTCTTTTTTTCAGGAGTGTAACTAAACTAAAGATAGGTTGTCTGTGTTCCAGCAGATGGCCACACACCCATGCCCATGTCCATACTAACTGGACTCTGGGTTACAGAAAAAAGAGGCTTATGGCTACCCTTTAGCTCTTGTCTACCCTGTCCACATCTTACAGTACATTGAAATGTATATGCACAGTCAGAGACAAATATGCCAAGGATGGCGAGTCTCTGATTGTCCTTCATCACTCTCTGTCTGTGTCCCTGGAATGGCACACTTAGGTACACGCTAATGTGCCTCAGAACCTGACCTTCGGGAGGGTTTGTGTTGAAATCTGCTTGGAAACCTGTGTTCTCTGCTAGTGACAGTTTGTTCCCAACTATCTGCAGTGTGGCTGTTCTTTTCAGACATGCCTCATTTCAACTTTATGGGATCACTAACTATCCTCAAAAGCTCACATTAAAAAAACCACACTTGTAGCAGGCGAGTGAGAAGCAAAGTCCTCATGTACTTTTAGTAGCCTTGGAAAAAATGACAGAAATTAGGCTCTTTGTGTAGAGCCCTATCCTCAGAGCTGCTTTCTGTATTATTCCCAGCGTAAAGACATGAGACAGGAATAAGATGACCAGCTGATGGACACCGGTACAGCGCTTGTCTATGGAAGGAGGGTGGCAAACATTTGACCACATCCAAAGACATCCTTGAGTCTCACAACACCGGGTCAGCTATTGACATCTGGTCAGTAGGGGCCAAGGTGCGGTCAAAAATCTGGTGATGTCAAAACAGCCCCTCATAGTAAAGACTGATTTGGCTCTAGACATCAGTGTTGCTGAGGACAGGAGACACTACATCCATCTTTATCACTGCGCTCACAGTTCCACTCACTTTGAAGCTTAGCTTTCTTGCTAAACGGTGCAGAAAACTCAGTTCCTTCCTATAAACCTTCTGTTTCCAGGAGGGAAGGTGGAGTGGTAAAGATAGAAGGGATGCACTCAAGGAAAGAAAATAGAGGATGAAATTAACTATAAACAATCTCTTCTGCCAGCCACTCATTACTTTACATGGTCTAATCCATCTAATGTTAAGTACAACTCAATGGAGCAGCTGGTACATAAGACACAGTCAGATTCAGAGTGGCCTCAAGGTCATGGTCATGGAGTTAGCATGGGTCCTGAGCTGGGACTTGTGTGGCTGTGCTGTGTTATGGAAGGGAGTAACAGAGGAGAAACAGCCTCTCTGAGAGCTTTGTGCCTAGAATCTGGTGCATAGAACCGTTGTATCATATTACAAGGTCTCCTCTGCCCACTTTTCCATGGTTTAACTGGACATTGTCACTTAGACATTTAGTCAACATCTGTGTTGCCAGGAATTTGAATGCTACGTAACTTGGTATTATTACAACTTTTAACTGTCTCTGAACTGCCAATAATTTTTAAGTATTAATACATAATACTATTTATGTATTAGTAAGAAAGAAAAAACAGTAGTAAAAGGCCCCAAAGTAGACTCATTAAGTTTTACACATTAACTATGTGTGATATGTTGCATGGTTCATGTATATGAATGTATATGAATAAACAAACAAACATACATATGCATATGCATACATACACATAAGTCATGCAATAGTTTGGCCTATAACAGACTGCCTATATGCTAGTAGTTCCACAGATTCATAATAGTTTTCTATTACTTAGTAATGATGTCATACCATTACAATGTCATACGGTCATAGGAGATGACGTTTGTGTTGATCCTGGCATTATGAGACTCTTATTATCTCACTGCCAGTCATTGTACATAGAAGTGTGTACAAAATAAAAGAAACTGTTTCATCCGTGATAGGTGTTTGGGTATTTCTTAATGTGATATTGGGGTCAGAAGTCATCATCTTTCTTCCTTGTACTGTTAATTATTCCTCCTTTCTAGTCTTCACACCCTTATGCAATTTCTTCACCTTTTTATTGGGGTTGGCATAGTGACTTACTTCTAGTGAACAGGATATGATAAAAATGGCTGCATTAGGTTACTAAAACTGGTGTCTTCTATTTTTCCATCTCCTCCTCACCATCTTCTTTGCTTGTTTTGATAAAACAAGCTACCCTAATATGATCTGTTCTAGAGGAAGAGAGTGTCTGATGGCCAACAAGTGAGAAAATGAAACTCTCATTCCAACAATTTGCAAGGAAGTCAATCTTGATATCAAACTAGTTTAGTCTAGCCTGGATTCCTTACCCACAGAAACATACAAGTCAAATGTTCATTATTTTAAGCCATGAACTTTGTGGGGGGGATCATGTAATTTGCTGTGCAGTAATAGACAGATAGTTATTACACAGCATTGGGCATAGTGAGAGAATGAATGAATGAATGAATAAATGAATGAATGGAAGCACTTCGGAGGTAAAAGATAGACTCAAATGTTTGCCCTGGAGTAGAGCAGTGAACAGCGAGAGGTGGTGGGAAATCACACAGCTATCCGGAGCTTGCCTTGAAAGGTACAAAGATTCTCATTATAGCTATGCTTACAATAGCAGCAGTAGGGCTGGGGAGATGGCTTGTCAATAAATGAGGCCAGGGTTCAGATGCCCAGATCTCATGCAGAAGCTGGAAAAGTAAAGCAGCCACCTTGCAGTCTCAGCAATCAAGAGGCAGAGACAGGGATCGCTGGCACAAGCTGGCTGGTTAGACTAGCTTTCCTATGAGTTCTGGGTTCACCTGAGAGGACCCCCACAATAGATAAAGTAGAGAGTGATCTAGGTAGACATTTAGTGTCAATGTCGGACCTCCTTTCCCATTTGCACACAAGTACATGTGCACCTGAAAAATGCGTGTGAACCTACACACAAATGCACACATGCATACACCACACACACACCTCACAGGGCAAAAAAACCGTAATAATGATTTTTTAAACAAATACCTTATGGTAGAGTCAAAAATTGCCCCTCTGTAGGCCCTAAGAAATTGCATGTTATTTAAAAATTAGTGGCAATACAGTATGTTTACTGTTTACTGGTATATAAGCAGAACAAAGTTATAGGACACATATATATTTTATCTATGAGAATATGGATATGTGTATGAAAATAGTGGTGGTGTTTATTACCAGAATGTTAACAGTGGTTGGCTCTTGAGATTAGAAATGGAAGTCAGATCTGTTCACTTCTCTGTGCTCTTGTGTTTTGCAATGAGGATTTTGAAATGTGAAACCAGTAAAAAAAAAAAAAAAAAGCTTTGCAACCAAAGTGGGACTTTGATATGTACTCCCTCTGAAAGTGTACTGCGGAGTTGATGTGGTCCTCTTTGTTCGTTACTTAGCTATTACAACCTGACACTAGGAGACTAAATTTTGTGGCTTTGTTGATGTTCAGTGGTTTGAATGAGAAGGGCCCCCATGGGCTCATAGAGAGTGGCACTGTTAGGAGGTATGGCTTTGTTGAAGTAGGTGTGGCCTTGTTGGAGGAAGTATGTCACTGGGGGTGGGCTTTGAGATTTTAGATGCTCAGGCCAGGCCCAATGTCACTCTCGCTTCTTGGTGCCTGCTGATGCAGATGCAGAGCTCTTGGCTCTCTCTCCAGCACCATGTCTGCCTGCCTGTGTGTGTCCCACCATTCTTCTTGCCATGCTGATAATGGCCTACATCTCTGAATTGTAAGCCAGTACCAATTGGATGTTGTCCTTTATAAGAGTTGTTGTGGTCTTGGTGTCTCTTCGCAGTGATAGACGCCCTGTCAAAGACATGGGGGAGCCCAGAAGTGTACTGACCAGGACTGGTTGGGGACAGCAGCTGTAGACTGTCCTCTCTGAAGTATGCCTCTGGTAGGTGACAGCAAAGGAGCAGGGCTTCTCAGAGATGCTTGTGTTTCCTAAGCCAGGGAAAGAGTAGGCAAAGATTCTGGAAAAGTCTCCCACCTGAGTCTTTCATCAGTCCTAATTTTAAATGCTGATTCATAAGGCAGCCTTAAAAAATAAGAAAATCCTGCCTTTTTTTTCCCCCTTGGTAAAGATCTTAGTAAAGATTTCTTGGTTTAATATTGGTGATATTATTTTCTAAAGGCATTTTGGAAACCTCTTTTTTCATGATAAAGAATACTTGGTGAGTCCTTATTAATTTGTCAAAGTTTTTTCTTTTCTTTTCTTGTGTGTGTTATGAGGATATATATGTTCGTGCATATGCAAGTGTGGAGACCGGAGGTAAGCCTCATGTGTCCTCATTAGTTGCTTTCCACACTATTTTTTTTTTTTTGAGATAGAGTCTTCCCATTCTTTTTCATGAGATAGAGGAGATTCTCCCTGAACCTGGAGATCACTAATTTGGTTTGACCAGCTACCCAGAGACGTTCAGAGACTCTCTTGTCCTCAGTGTTAAGATTATGGGTATACACCGCTGCACCCATTTTTTTTTTTGCATGGTTTACTGGGGATCTGAACTCAGGTCTTTACACTTGTATGGCAAGCATTCCACTAGCTGAATTATCTACCTATTTCTAGTTTTTCTTATTACAGTCTAGTACAGAGAAAAGAAAATATTTCTTCAAAAATGAGAGCAGATTTCATTTAAACGCACTGACGCACTTGCTAAGCTCTGTATGGACCCTTAAGACACTGGCCTTTAAAAAGTAGCTTGGTCATATTTGCATTATATTATAGAAAATCCAATTGTAGAAAAAGAAATGTATTTTCTTTCTATATTTCAAGTTGGAAGCATACTTGATTTTGAAAAATATTCTATGTCTAATAAGAAACAAAAACCACAAATAATTCACTCTCAAATTCTTTTCTTTCTTTCTTTTTTTTTACAATTCTAACTTAACACAGTCAGTTGTAGATCAGTGGCCTCTGACACAATGGAACAGGGAACAGAAAGAAAGACACAGACTTTGAACATCAATATTGCACCTTTTCTCTTATACTTATTTTGAAGACAATGCTGCAGAATTCTTGTTAAAAGCCTGCCTTCCCCTTTACACACCGAGAAGATACTCCAAGGTTACTGTAAGGATGGACCCTGGCAATTCTTCCTATCTACAAACCTACTACCCTGGTCCATTTTCACCAAGCTAAGGATGACATCTATAGTGTTAAGTGCGTTTCCTGCAGTAACTTCATGGTGGGAAAACATTGCCCACAACTTCCTTAATATAAACCCAAAACTAAAATGAGAGGCACCATCGGCCTTTCTCTAATTGGATTTTCTTTCCCAACAGAGGTACAATCAATGGTCAAGTCATGTGAATAGATATTCAGACAAAGAAAATCAGATAGAGCTGCTTTGGAGCACACTACCTGATCTGTTTTGTGTGTGTGCATGATGGTGCATGTATGTGTAGCTGAGTATGCATATTACGTATACGTGTGGGCAAGCCAGAGAATAACTTAAAAATACTGTGTCCTAGAGGGAGGAGGGATTATATGAGCAAGAAGGAGGTGAGGAGCTTGGGAAAAGTGTCAAGATCAGGACAGAAAAACCCACAGAGTTGAGCTTGTTGGAGCTCACAGACTCTGGACAGAAAGCTAGGGATCATGATGGGACTGACCGAGGCCCTCTGCATTTGGGTGACAGTTGTATAACTTTTGTGGGACCCCTAGCAGTGGGACAGGACCTGCCCCTGATGCATGAACTGGCTCTTTGAACCCTATAGCCTATTCTGTGATGCCTTGTTCAGCCTTGATGCAGGAGGGAGGAGCTTGGTCCTTGCCTCAACTTGATATGCCAGGCTTTGTTGATTCCCAAGGAAGACCTTACCCTTTCTTAATGGAGACAGAGGAGGAGGAGTAGATGGGGGCTGGGGTAGAAGGAAGGTGGGGAGAGGAAACTGTGGTTGATATGTAAAATAAAAGGAAGAAAAAAATTAAAAAGGAAAAAATGGGTTTAAGTTAGGCCAGGCATTCAAAACTAAAACAAACAAAACAAACAAGCAAGGTGTCCTGTGAGACAGGCTCTCTCATTTTCCTGGGTCTGATCAATTAGGACAGAATGGCTGCATGACCAGAAAACCCCAGGAAGCCTTTGTCTCTGTCTCCCCAGCAATCTTTCTGAGACTCCTGGGTCTTATTTGTGTTCTGGAGACCAAACTCAGATCTTCATGTTTGCAATGCAAATACTTCACCACCTGGGTGCTGTTTCAGTCCTTTATCTGGAAGTGTGAAGTTTCTGAATCTGGGCTTTGTAAGTATGAATTATCTGTGTGGAAAGATGCTACCATGCATCCCACATACATCATATATGTGTCCAGGCCTGTCCCAGAACGCTGGTTTTCCTCTAAGGCTTCTTGCTTTAGTATATGGAAAATGTGACAAAATCCAGGCTGCTATTTGGAAAAAAAAATTAAAGTGCGTCACGGTCGTTCTCATCACTCTTGGTGCAGGACACTTTAATGTCCTTTTTAGCTTAGCATTTCTAGAGACAGTCTTACTCACAAGGCTAGGGCGGTTTCCAATGCATGAAAACCGGTGACAATCACACGCTGTTCTTTTCTGTTTAGCCAGTGGGAAAAACAGTATTTAATAGAAATGCTTGCAAATGTGTGAGCAAGTTTCTGCATTTTAAGCTCTCACCCCAATGTCGTTATTAGAGTGTTAAATGATGATTTGTAAAATGATAGTCATGATGGAAAGATGACTCTGCAGGTAAGAGCATTTTCCATCAAATCTGACGACCTAAATTCAACTCATAGGATGGAGAAGAGACCTGACTTCCTGACTTGTGATCTGCACATCATCACTGTGGCATGCACACTCACCCCACAAATAAATGTTTTAAAAAGCCTAAACAAAGAATGAACTACAAGATGGTACTTGCCTACAGATCCTTGGCAAAGCTTCCTTCCATCCCTGTCTTCTTCAGTCCTTCCCTCCCTCCTTTCCTCTTTCAGCCATTCTTGTTGCCCCTATTACATTCATAGATGAGTGTCCCTCGCTTTCTCTTATCTTTCTTGTCTTGAGCTCACAATTGTGATTCATTTTCTGTTTGTTAGACTGCTTTTTTGAGAATTATCCTGAAGCATAGCATTTGTCTGCTGCATTCTCAGAGTCCTTTCAAGCCACCACAGATAAGGGATATATTGATTTTCCAGTCATTTTGGTTAGTGGGCTGTGGAGGGAATTTCATTTTCCTGTAACTTTGAAATATTGCAGAGGGGACGTCTGATGGAGTCCTCTTGCTGGAAGCCACTTTGTTATTGCTGTTGTTATTTCTGTCTAGAAGGTGGCAACATTTTCCAATTTGTTTTCAGTCTTTGAAAAATCTGGCAGTATATGCCTAACAAAAGTGTGACTATATTTTTCTCAAAGCCATTTGTGCTTTCAAATCTCCTCTTCCTCCTCTTTCTCCATCTTTGGTTTTGAGACAGTGTCTTGCTTTGCTGCCCTGGCCCTGGAACCTGGTAATGACATGTATCCCAGGATGTCCCGGAAACTTGTCCTGCCCAGTCTCCCAAGGACGAGGGTTACAGGCTGAGGCATCATGCTCTTTTGAGCTCATCAGTCTTTTGTGGAAGTAGCTTACTTCTGGAAACAGTTTAAATACTATATTTCTTACTTTAGTCAGTTTAAATACTATGTTTTTTTTTTACTGTAGTCACGATGTGTGCGTGCGTGCATGCGTGTGCGTGAGTGTGTGTGTGTGTGTGCATGTGTATTTCTAGAGCATGGACTGAGCACGGGTCCTGCAGGCTAGGCAAATGATTTACCTCTGAGCTCCATGCTCAGCTTTCAGGTGATTCCCCTAATAGGTACTCTCTGCATTTCTTTCACCTTCTTTTGATTTAAAGTTCAAGTGATAGAAATAACCATCTCTCACTTTTGTTTTCCAAAAATCAGGGATTTTTTTTTCACATTTAAGGAAATTGTTTTCATTTCAATATATATCTTACATACTCTTTCTGTGTTGAATTTCTGCATTCTCCAGCAATTCTATCTCATTAGAACTAGTTCAGGTTTTTTTTTTTTCCCCGCTTTATTCCTATGACTGTCAACCATATGATTCTCACTTAATGATTTAGATTCAGGTCTAACTAAAAAGATTCAATATTTCTAGAAGAGTAAGGTGGCACCTGTAAGGTGGCAGTCTGGTTGATCCCCCAGAGGTAGTATAAGAAGCCCATTTTCTCCCTTTCCCAGGACTGGGGGTAGAGACGATTAACTCTGTTAGTTCAATACATGGGGGGTCTGGCACACATGATCTCTGAATGTCTTCTTCCTATGCAGGGTCCAGAGACCTTTGGAGTCAGGTTCTTCCAATGTGATGGTGTTAAGACTGTTGAGACTTGCTTATTTCCGTTACCAGGTCAGCATCCAGCCTACGAAAGGAAGTATGCTAAAAGATTTCCAGTTACTTATTTAATGATCGTTGCTGGTTTATTTAAATCTCTTATGTCAAGTTAAAATACAGCCCGTCTGCTTGTTAATTTCAGCAGAAAAGTGGGTAATTTGGGGCTGGAATTATACTGAGGAAGCATGGAAAGTAATCAGGCATATTTTGTTCAGAATTCCTTTCTCTGGGACAAAAAAAAATGCTTTTCTCAGAATAAGGATTTGTGTAGGTATCATGTAGAAATTGCTTGGTATGGAATCTTCTGACATACAAACCATGAACTACATTCACATCCCACTAACATGGTAACTGATGTTCGCAGCGGTACTCTGGAGACACTGTGAGATTAGAAAGGACTCTCCATCTTGCTCAAGAAAGGCCAAATTATCTGAGCACAAGCCTCACTGTCATTGGATGTGACACTATTCAGACACTTGGAAGATGTAAACGCAGGGATGATTTCCATGGTAACGTGATGAGCACCAGAGAGTTTGATGAATGAGAACACTCAACAAGAGTGGTTGGGAGAGTTTGTGGGTTATTTCGGTGTCAGGTCAAGAGGAGTCATTCTAAGCCTTATGCAACAGCAAAGAATATATTTTTTGAACTGTGTGATATTATATAACCATCAACATTTACATTTCAGAAGGTCAACTTGAAGCTGGTGTGATTTTACTTCTTCCCGTGTGCATAGGTTTTTTTTCCTCTGTGTTTATTCACCAATTCAAAAGGACTTCTCAGTATTCCAGGAAATGACCTGTTTTTATGACTGTAGTGTTAAGATTGGAGCGTCCCTCTCAGCTTTAATTTGCTGATCTGAAAAATTAATGTTGGGAGATAAAATATTTGCAACATGAATCTAGAACTTGACTTAATGATGATGACATTAAATACTTTATCATGTTATATAATAAGAGATTCTTTGTTCAAAAGTATATACATAGTTGAGTCCATAATTTCTTTCTTTGCATAGCTTCAAGCAGAAAGCATAAAGATTCTCTTTTCACAAAACATTATCTGTAACACTTAGGCTTTCAACTAGAATATGTCTTATTTATTTATTTTCTTTGCTTCTGTTTTTTAGACGTAGTTTCTAATATGGAGAAAGTAGAAAAATGGCTCTCAGATTTATAGTCAGACTGATAAACATGTTTCAGAAAGTTTGTGAACATGTATTATAATAGAAGCATATTTTTATCATGATGCTCTAATATTTCTTTTTTTATTTTACTTCAAACCAAAGCTTCTCCTTCCTCCCCTCCTTCCAGTTCCTCTCCCCCACAACCACTTTACACTTCCTCTGTATCCACCCCTCCCCCACCGTTTTTCTTCAGACTCAGATGGGCCTCCTATGAATATCCGTCAGCCAAGGTATAGCAAGTTGCAGTGAGACTAGGCTCCTCCATTTCTATTAAGGCTGGATGAGTCACTCCAGCAGGAGTAATGGGTCCCAAAAGCAGGCAACAGAGTCACTGTCCACAGATTGCCCCTGCTGTCACTGTTAGGAGTACCACAAGAAGACAACATTACACAACTGTAACATATGCAGAGGACCTAGTTCAGTCCCATACAATGTTGGGTTAGTCTCTGTGAACCCCTGTGAGCCCAGTTTAGTTGGTTAGTTTAGTTTAGGGTTAGCTTGTGGTGTCCTTGACCTCTTTGGCTCCTACACTCCCTCCTCCTTCTCTTCCATATGATTCTCCAAGTTTTGCCTGATGTTTGGCTGTGGGCCTCTGCATCTATTTCCATCAGTTGCTGGGTGAAGCATCTCTGATGAGAGTTGGGCTAAGCATCTACCTATAAGAATAGCAGAATATCATTAGGAGCCATTTCATTGACTTTATTTTTTGCCATTTGTACCAGTGGACAGGGTGGAGTAGAATGGGGGATGGGAACAGAGAGGATCAGGTCAAGAGAGAATGGAGGGAGAGAGTACTGATTAGACAACTAGAATCTGGAGGTATCTCTGCAATGAGCTAGAAACCTACAGTTATGGAAACACCCAGGAATCTATGAGGGTGACGTAAGATTCCTAGCAACAGGGGGTATAGAGCCTGAACTGGCCATCTTCTGTAACAAGGCAAGACTTTCAGTGGAGAGATTGGAACACCAGCCCTACTACAAACCCTTTGACCTACAATTTGCCCTGCCTACAAGAAGTGCTGTGGTACAGATGGCACAGATATTGTGTGAGTGACCAGCTAATGATGGGTCCAGATGGAGACCCATACTCTGAGAGGGAGCTCACTCACACCCGAGGGCTAAGATCAGGAGGCAGGACACCCCAGAGACCTATGATAGAATCAATATTTATTTTTATTTTTTTATTTTTCTCCTTAATTCAAAAAATCAACTTAGCCTGAAGTAATAAGGGCGTCGGGGCTGCATTCCCAGCACCCCGGCCACCTGCTCGGCTAGCTTATGCCCCAAAATAATTACACAGACACTGTATTCTTTTAAGCACTGCTTGGCCCTTTAGCTCTAGCACTTACAGGCTAATTCTCACATCCCGATCAACCCATCTCTAATAATCTGTGAGAACCGGTCTTACCGGGAAGATTCTAGCCTAGTCCATCCTGGGTTGGAGCTTCATGCCGTGTGTCTGCCCGGGAGGGGGGCATGGCTCATCCCGGGAGCAGGGCATGGCGTCTCTCTCAGGCGTCTGCTCCGGAGAGGAGAGATGTCGAGACTCTGACCTTACTTCCTCTTCCTCCCAGCATTTTGTTCTGTTTACTCCACCCACAGGGCCAAGCAGTTTCTTTATTGGCCAATGACCTTCCTCCATCATTTCCCCTTTTTCGGTTTAAACAAAAAAAAGGCTTTAACTTTAACATAGCAAAATTACATATAAGAAAACAGTTATCAAGTAAAAGTTACAATAATCTTTATCATAACTAAGGAAAACTATAACTATAACTAACTATTCTTAACTCCATCAAAGACTCCAGAAAGATATAATATTACCTAAGTAAACAAGAAAAAACTCTAGAAATGACAGAGACATCTTGCTGCCTGGACAGTCACCCAAAGTTCCTCTGTACCGTTGGGGCATCCATCTTCAGCCTTCAGGCCCATGGTATCCAGCAGACATTTCCATAAAGCAGGAAAATTCAAAGTATGTATGTGGCCCACTGGTAGAGAGCTTACGTAGTGTGAAAGAAGGCTGGGTTCAATCCCCAGCACTTAAAGGAGAACAGAAAATCAAAACCAAGAACAAGGCTGCATTAAGCTGGGAGATAGCTCAGCTGGTAAAATGCCCACTGTGCAAACATGAGGAGCCAAGTTCAGATCCGCAACCCTCCATGAAGGTACAGGAAACCCTGGTTTTGCAGGAAAAGGGAAGACAGGTGGTTTCCCAGAGCTTGCCTGCCAGCCAGTCTACCCAATTGGTAAGCTCCAGGTTCAGTGAGAAACCCTGCCTAAAAACTCTAAAACTAAAACAAACCAAAGAAAAAAAAATAGAATACACCCAACATGAACTCTAGCCTCCATACAGACACACACACACATACACACACACACACACACCCCACTCTGACAAACACAGTACAGATTCAACAACCTATTTTGCTTTTCAGTGGGGATGTATATGAGGAGTCTTAAATATTGTATATCTAAGTAGAAACAAGCTTCCTACAAACGATATTCTCCTCTAAGTAGCATCCACCTGGAAACTCACAATGTGACCTTGTTTGATACAGGTCCTCTGAGTATCTAATGAAAGCGAGAGTCTCAAAGTGAGAGCATCCTTGGTTAGGATGTGTATCAAACACTGTACAAGCATCTTCTAAGTGCTACGAGAATACAAAGCCAGGGGGAGAGACCGTGTGAAGATCAAAGTGAGCAACAAAATGATGCTTCCACTAGTCAAGGGATCCTACACCCCCCGGAATCTGGAAGAGAAGAGAGGCATCTACCCTGGAGTCTTTGGAGGGGATATGCCCTATCAACACCATAGTCTTAGGCTTCCACTAAAATAGTCAATTTCTAAAGCTTTTAAGCAACCTGATTTCTTACACCAGCTGCAGAAAACTGATATACCATTTCCCCCTGAACTTGTTATATCCCAGTCTTCCAAATGATTGCCCGTTCCCAAAAAGGTCCCAACAAGCATCTAAGATAGCTCCAAGGAATTCTGGTTGACTACTTGATCCTGTTGGCTTCACTTTCCCCAAGTAACCAGAATATACCTACTTCTCACCTGCACCCTCGCTTTGCCCCACCAGGCCCCTGTCATCCTGGCCTCAACAGCTGCATCCTGGTCACTTGTCCCTTCCTTTCTTCTAGTGAATTCTTTATATATGTTCCAGGATGATGCCTTAGAAGCAAATTCAAGCCACCGTGTGGTCCAATTCCTCTCGGAGATAGAGGTCTATCCATTGCCACCTCCCAGTGAATAGTGAGCTCATTCGCCACCACCCAGACACCTGTGCTCAAATGCCGCAGGGCACTTCCTCACACTCCCCTATAACAGCAGGTCCCCCTCATTCCAGTCCCTTCATTCAGCTGCAGGCACCTTAGTAGGAGATCGTGACCTGGCACACTGCAGCTTTATTGGCTGCTCACCGCTGCCCTCTCTTGCAGTTGTGACTGTAAGAACAATAAGAGCTCTACCTAGCTCAGCTAGTCACTTATGTTCAGTGCTGATACTGAACAAGAACCCAGGAGTTATTTATTGAAGACTTTATTGAGTAAAGGGCAGTGCAGACCAAACAATGAGACTCTACTAACATTTACTTTCAATGCATTGGGAAAAAAACACCCAGATTATTAGCTATATGATTTTTTGTAATTTGTTTGGGATTTTATTAGTAATTAGATTTTTTAAAGTGAATTGAAAAACATTTTGGTGTGGTGGGTTTATAGTAGAGTATTTTGACTCAACCCTTGTATCTTATATCTAAAATTCATTCAAGAACTTGAAAAGAAAAAAGAAAATTCTATCTTACTAAGGTTCTCAGTTTTAAGATTATTTTTCTTTGGGTTCACCTTATTACTTAGCTTCTCTAGGACTATGAACTATAGGCTCAATGTCATTTGTTTATGGCTAGAATCCACTAATGAGTGAGTACATACCATATTCATATTTTTGGATCTGGGTTATCTCACAAAGGATAGTGTTTTTTATTTCCATCCATTTGCATGCAAAATTCAAGATATCATTTTTTTTTTTACCGCTGAGTATTACTCTAATGTGTAGATGTGCCACACTTTCTTTATCTATTCTTCCATTGAGGGGCATCTAGGTTGTCTCCAGATTCTGGCTATTACAAATAGTGCTGCTATGAACATAGTTGAACAAGTGCTAAGTAATAAGGTGAACCCAAAGAAAAACATATATAGATCCTCCTGAAAATTGGAAGCATACAAGATCACCAGGCAAAAGTTGGGAGCATGGGGGTGGGGTAGGATAGGGAGAAGGGGAGAGAGAGGAGAGAAGGGGAGGGTTGGGGAGAGCTTGGGGGAGTGGGATGGTTGAGATGGAGGAAGGATGGATATGGGAGGAGGGAAGGAGATATCTTAATTGAGAAAGCCATTTTGGGGGTTGGCAAGAGGCTTGGCTCTGGAGGGGTTCCCAGGAGTCCACAGGGATAACTCCAACTAGGACCCTGGGCAGTGAAGGATAGGGTGCCTGAACTGGCCTTGTCCCATAGTCAGACTGATGAATATCTTGAATATCATCATAGAACCTTGGACTAGAAACAAATGGAGATAGAGACAGAGACCCACATCGGAGAACTGGACTGAACTCCCAAGGTCCAGTTGAAGAGTGGAAGAAGGGAGAATATGAACAGGGAAGTCGGGGCCATGAGGGTTAGTCCACCCACTGAGGCAGTGTGTCTGAGCTAATGGGAGCTCATCAACTTCAGCTGGTCTAGGACTAAACAGGCATGGGATCAAACTGGATCCTTTGAATGTGGTTGACAATTGGGGCAGACTGAGGGGGTCAACGACAATGGCACTGGGATTTATCTCTACTGCATGTACTGGCTTTTTGGGATCCTATTCTATTTGGATGCACACCTTCCTAAGCCTGGATGGAAGGAGAAGGGCCTTGGACTTCCCACAGGACAGGGTACTTTGCCCTCTCTTAGGACTGGAAGGGGGTGGAGGGAAGGGTATGTGGGAGAGCAGGAGGGAAGTGGGAGGAGGGGAGGAAGTGGAAATTTTGATTGGTATTGTTCATAAAGTAATAAAAAGATTATTTGCTATGAAGACTTTGTTTTGATTTAAAAGATGTTTTTAAAGAGCAATTAACTTGATCCAGTGAAAGCATAGCAGATCTGACCTTTGCTGTTTTTGATTTTATTTTTTTACTTTAACTACATCAAAATCATTTATAACTTTTGGGGTCATGGATGTCAGCCACTTTGTTCTTTTCTCTTTCTTATCCTTCATCTCTCCTGTCCTGGGGTTGATAGCTACAGCCCCTGCTAAAGGTGACACTGCCGAACACAGACGTGACACCTTAGTGGCACGGTCCAGGAGTCCCTCGCTCATGCTCATCTTCTCAGCACATTGCCAAACACGACCTGATGGTGGTGTGGTTTTTCCCCTGCCCACGCACTGATTCTCGCACAGCATCTGTATCTCTTGCCTTCTAAGTTTAGACAGAATGACGACATCCATTCCCCATGGTACCCGTGTTTCCTTGGAAGCTTCAATTAGTGCCTTCCAAATGGCCACTCTCTTCACATGTAAGTAAGGAATTTTATATCTTATTTGTAGTCAATTTTATCAAATTTATCTTTTAATTTAGACAATGATATTATATATATTTATATTTAATATACATAAATATATATAAATTTATATATAATATATATATATCTTTGTAGGATATTGATTCTAATGGCCCCATGTATAGATGTATAGACATCAGGTACTTTTATACAGCTCTGACCATACTTAGAGCATCTGTGACTTTCAAAAGAGTTCTGAGGACCCAAGATTCTGCTACTTGTCTGACTGGTTTTGACTACGGGTTGAGATTATCCTAAATGAACTATGCTTGGCTTGAACTGATTTATCCAGAGTTGATCGTTAGACCATTTAGAGATAATTAAGACAGCTGAGGAATCTCAATATTTTTCAAATTTTGCACTTTCATCAAAAAATCTTTGTCTTTACGTTCACTTTTCATTATAGATATAATACTACCATCAGATGGTCAGCTTGATTACAACTTTGATTCTTTAAAAAGTGTATTTATTTTCATTAATTCGATTTGCTCTTTTTGTATGTAAACACAGGGCATGCTGAGCACTCTCACCCACCCTCTTTCCATCCCTGCCTGTTTTTCTTCTCCCCACAAATCATGTTTATTCCTCTGGTTTGGGACCCACTGAGTTTATCAGGGCCATGTGTGTAAGCAGCTGGTGGTGGGCTCAACAGTGGATTCAGGGCCTAAAGATAGTGATTTCTCCTCTTCCTAAATCTACCAATAGTCAATGGTTCAGAGGTAACATGGAGGGCTCGCAGGGCTCCTCCTTTCTGGCTGACTGTTGATAACAATGCTCTTGGATAGACCCAGTACAAGGTCCAGAGTTGCTGGGAGTTACTGAGAGCATATTTGTATCCAGTTCTTTCTAAGGACCAAGTGGCTTCCCTTAGTGAGCAGAATTGGAGGTGATGCTGTGACTAATTCTCACAGGTGGTCAATTTAGTTCCTTTATTATGCTTCCTCTGTATATAGTATGCTTTGAATCAATAAACTTGACTTTACTAATATAAAATGAGCTGCATTTTCTTACATTAATGGTCTTTGCTCAGCTCCTATAACCTTCAAGGTCAAATGAAAATATTTCAATTTAATGTGGAGAGTCCTTAGCATTCTGATTAATGAAGAAGGCAGCTATTTCACAAATTTACCAAATAAGGTTATTGACTTTCCATTTTCTGTTGGATGAGCAATTGGATATGCATGCCCTAACAAGTGGGGACAGAGGGGCACAATGCATGTAGAAAAGACCTTTGCTCCAAGCACACCATGGAAATCTAGTCAGCTAAAGAGCGTCACATTCGTGAGCCCATTTTCTTTAAACATACTTTCTCAAAATAAAAGCAGCCAAGTATAATGAAATTTAGCTAAATACCCAGGGCAAAGAAAAAAAAAATAGTTCTTTTTCTTAAGTGCTAGAGTGATTTTGGAACAATTTGACTAAGTGGTTCTATTTCAATTGTAATTAAGATATGAGTTCCTCAGAAAGGCCACAGGCATTTATCTAAGATCTGTCATTTACAGAGGTGGCACCTTCTCCTACTTAACTGGTTGTTACATCTCAGTTTTCCTCATTTATCAAGTGAATAAGCCATGGTCGCTCTCTTACCACATTGTGATGAGTGTGAAATGAATAAGAGTTTTGGCACACAGAACTCAGAGTGAATAGTGCACACTAGTTCTAATGGATCTCCTGGCCACCCACCTTCATTTCCCCCTTCAAACTCTCTAATTCTGCTGGGAAAGAATGTTTTTTAAATCCAATAAAATTAAGTACATTCAAATTTTATGGCATGTCATTGTCTTCAACTCTACCCCAGAATATTATGTTGCCATCCCTTGGTTATTTTAAATTTGAGTACCCTTTTCAGGCAAACATCAAAAGCCCTTAGCTCCAGGCACTGATTTCAATAGGCACAGTGAATTTCAATAGGATTCTATTCATTTGATGGTTTATGGTTCTCCATAGCATCTCATAAAAAGACAAGAGATAAGTTCTACAGTATAAAGGGACAATTTCAACAGCTTGTGTTTACATCTACTCTTTAACCATTTAGCTGCCTTTGATTTCAATTTCATAATAAGGTAACAGTCGAGTAATGTCCGCCTCCTCTAGAAGTATCAGTTCCTTTGACTTTGTCCCATGATCAACTTGGTGTTTCTTTTATTTATTTTGCTCATGTAAAATGAGAGTGCATCACATAGTTTAATAATCTGAAACATTTATGAGAATTAAAGAATGTGTCAAAAGTGAAAAATTGATTTTTTAACATATGTTTTAAAACAGGGTCTCACTATGTAAGTCAGGATTTCTTGAACTCGCAGAGATCTACCAGCCTATGAATGCTGGGATTAAATGTGTGTGCCACCATGCATGGCTAATTTTTCCTTTTTTATGGACCACTATTAATTTTGTAATATTGACAATTAAAATGGCCAACTCCAAATTGCTTTCAAAAATAAAATCACTTGAAGAAATAAAATAATAAATATGTATACATTAGCATAAACATTTAAGCAAATTCTGCATCAGTTGTCTGAATGTTTTTCTTGGCACATGTTTGTATAGTTTGGTTTCTTAACATCGTCTGTTTATGCCCCCATCTCTAGGTATATCTAATTTTCTGTTCTCGCACTTGAATATTTTTTAAAGGAGATATTCTTTCAATACATATCCATGTTTGATTTCTGTGGCTGTGTAAAACACTCTGGCCATAAGTAACTTAGAGTAAGAAAGGATTGATTTCATCTTACAATTCCTGGAGCACAATCCATCATTGAGGGAAGTTAAGTTAGGGACCTGAAGACAGGAACTGCAGTGGAACACTTTTTGCTTGCTTTTTCTCTGACTTGCACAACTTCCTGATCTTCTAGCTGTTGTAAATCACAGCCCAGTAAATTGTACCTCTCTTAGTTTTCTGGGTCTTCTTATATCAGTTTTCAATGAAGACACTCCCCACAGGCATGCCCACAGATCAAACTGTTAATGACAGCTATTCATTTGAGGTTCTTTTTCTGGATGATGCTATTCTGTGTCAAGTTGATAGCTAGTTCTAATGAAGACAATATATATTTTTTCTATTATTTTCAATAAAAGTTGAAACTTTCATATTAATGATGTGATTAATTGATACTGTAATTGTCTGTTTTTAATAAATATAATCCTTTGGCACCTTAACTGACATTTAAAAAATATTCTGCCCACAGTTGCTGTAGTACCCAGTGAGCACACAGTGATCTCTATGAAAAGGGAACTATCCTCATTTTTCTAATTTTTAATACCAACATGTAAATATTTCTTCCTAACCATCTTCATACACTAGCACTTTTACTTTATTAGATCGCCCATCTCAGCAAATATTCTAAGTAGATAAAACTCAGTACATAAGTTCTCTATGATTTTAATTATTTATTTGTTCATCTTATTACAATTATTAACATAAAAATTTCAAATTACTGAGACTGACATTTCCTTACATGCCTATGTTGTGATTTGTAAGCTTTATCAAACTTAGATAGTTTAGGACGGAAGCCTTCTGCATTTCCTCCCATTGTGGCTTAGATAAGAAATTTATTGTGATAAAAGTCACTTTATTAATAACAGGGCTGCTGCACCTGCTAGGTCACAGCAGTTATGGGTACCTGCAAAAGGCCAGAGAAAGATCAAGCCGGTGAATATTTTAGCATGGATGTGGGAGGGGCTTGTGAGGCCTTGTTCCTATTGGCCACGCCTGGCTGTGGGAAGAAGAGTTAGTAATTTTTAGGGCGGTGATCTGGGGTAGCTTGCCTCCACTGGCAATTCAGAGCATTCTTTAAAAAACAACCAGAAGACAAGAAGTTCGAAAGGGTATGTTTGAAGGGTCTTGAAGGAGCAGGAGGGGACTGAAAGGCAGGATCATCATTAAATACTTGTATACATGGATGAAAATTCTCAAAGAATAAGTAAAAATTTAAAAAGTCACTCTGTCAAGTTCTTTCTACAAATCGCAGCATTGAAGAGTATGGTCAGTCGTCCACTTCTCATCTGGAGCATTTGGCCCGTTCTTATAGTCTATCAGAATCACTTAGTCATCCCTAAATTTTATCCAGGCAAACCTAATAGCTACCCTTTATTTGTTCTTTAAAAACTGTGATTCTGTAAATGCTGTAAGTTGAAGTTTTTCAGGGTGCCAGTCACTGAGGAATTTAGTAAATAATTATGACTGGTCTTTAAGATTTAAGAAAATTTCTTTTTAAGAAAATATTGAATATCATCTTAAATATTTAGGTTAATATAAAAAGACATTGGGCATATACCCAAAGGATGCTCAAACATACCACAAGAACACTTGCTCAACTATGTTCATAGCAACATTATTCATAATAGCCAAAGCCTGAAAACAACCTAAATGCCCCTCAACTGAAGAATGGATAAAGACAATGTAGACAGCTACATAATGGAGTATTACTCGGTGGCAAAAAATAATGACATCATGAAATTTGCAGGCAAATGGATGGAACTAGAAAAATACATCCTGAGTGAGGTAACCCAGACCCAGAAAGATGAGGACAGTATGTTCTCACTCATAAGTGGATAGTAGAAGTAAAGCAAAGGATAACCAGGCTACAGTCCACAGCTCCAGAAAAGCTAGGTAACAAGAAGGACCCTAAGAAGGATGCATGGACCTCCCTGTGAAGAAGAAATAGATGGGATATCCTGGCTAAACTGGGGACAGAGGATTAAAGGGGAGGGGATGAAGGTATGGGAACATGAGGGATCTGGATTGTTGATATAGGGTAGGATGGAGGGGGAAAGTAGAGAAAGAAATACCTTGATGGAGGTGACCTTTATGGGGTTAGGGAAAAACCTGGTACCAGAGAAACTCCCAGGAACCCACAAGCAAGACCCCAGCTAAGACTCCTAGCATAGTGGAGAGGGTGCCTAAACTGGCCTTCCTCTGTAATCATATTGGTGACTGTCCTATTGTCTTCATAGAGCTTTCATCCAGTAACTGACGGAAGCAGATGCAGAGATCCATAACTTGTCAGTGGGCCAAACTCCAGGAGTCCAGTTGAAAAGAGGGAAAAGAGGTTATATGAGCAAAGGGCTTCAAGATCATGATGGGGAAACCTACAGATACAACTGACCTGAGCTTGTGAAAGCTTCTGGACTCTGGATAGAAAGCTAGGGAGCTATCATGGGATTGGCTGAGACCCTCTGCTTCTGGGTGACAGTTGGGTATCTATTGTGGGGCCCCTAGCAGTGGTACCAGGACCTGTCCCTGACTCATGAACTGGCTCTTTGGAACCTATTCCCTATGGTGGGTTGCTTTGCCCAACCTTGATGCAAGGGAGAGGAGCTTGGTCCTGCCTCAACTTGATGTGCCATGCTTTGTTGACTCCCATGGGAGACCTTATCTCTTCTGGAAGGAGATAGATGGGGTGGGCTAGAAGGGAGATAGGAGGAGGATATGAGAGAAGAGGAGGGAGGGGAAACTGCAGTTGGTATGTAAAATAAATACATATATAAATATAAAGACATTTTAAATAATAAATAAAATAAATAAAAATAAAAACTTAAATTTAAGTAAAAAAGGCATGCTGTTGTTGGTTTACAAAAACGTATGTTGGTATTTTATTCTAGTTGCTTGTTTGTGCGAGTGTTGTTTACAAGCATATACATGGGGAGAATATTCACCTCACTTGAGGACTTGTGTAGGCCAGAGGTCAATGCAGGTGCCAGGTCAATGCAGGTGCCATTATTACTCTGTTGCTCTCTGTCTCTCTTGAGACAGGATCTCTTACTGAAACTTACCTTAATGGTTAGTCTGACTGGCCCAGTGAGCCAGCAGGATCCACTCCATTCCCAGTGCTGTGGTTACAGATGCATGCCATCACAACCTGCTTTGCATGGATTCTGGAGTCCTAAACTCACGGACTCACGCTAATTCAGCAAACACTTTACCCACTGGACCATCTCCTCAGACATTTTAAAGCTCAGCTTATTTGTATTACAGACTATATGGAGGGTGGTTGCTTTTACTGCGCATACAGAAAACATTTGGATATTCTGACGCCGTAACTTCTGCTCCTGGAGGCAGAATATTGCAGTTTATTTGTCAAGGTCTGTGAGCTCCACACCATCAATTCCCAGGACGTTTCTGCTCCATAGATTTCTTAATTTAATATGAGTATCATTTCTTATATTATGCTCCACTAAAATTGCATGTACATTATCACTGCAGGAAAAAAGTGCATGAAAAATCTTTCCTGTGTTGGATTTTTTAAATCGAATTTACAATAACATTCACAATAGTTCTGGCTGCTTTGTCTATGAGCCATCGTCCAAGACTTTCATTCTGATTCTGTGACTTAGATGAAAAGAAACTTTGAACATCGTTGGGCTAACGCCGTTAATTTTCCGTTTGCAGCCGCTGCCGACAGTGACCAGCAAGGCTTTGCTTCACAGTGCGCCAAACTTTGCAGTTAATGGAACCCTCACATTAGCAGCCATCACTGCACAAAGAAAATCTGCTACCAAAGAACAAGTGACATTAGCTTAGGAAGTGCTGTCATTGCATTGCGATGAAGTCTTTCTTCTCAGAGTGATGGATTCCAGCTCCGAAAATGCATTTACTTGATCATCGTTTTGGAGCAGGCATTCCGAGTAAATACAAAAAGTAGATGCTGACATATTCTTGATAGATTGGAGTCTTGAAGTCGTTATGTGAAGCTGCCTTTAAGGCAGCTGGTGAGGATTGAGAACCATCTTGTAGGAGTTGCATATTCATCATAGACCTTTTATTCTTTACTTTCTAGTTCTCTTTTCTTTTAATCGCTCTTTCATTGTGAACTTTCATATGAAATGGAAATTAAGTTTAATTCATTAAATATGTATTGTCGTTTGAAAGCTCATTCCTGCTGAGAGGGCTTAATGCAAAACGAAAAAGAAAATCAGCCAATAAAATAAATGAGGGTCATAGAGAAGCCATACTGGTTTATAGCATAAAACACTAGGCAAAGCCCACGGTGAAAGTGCAGCTAGTGTGCCATGTGCACCCTATGGAAGGAGAACTCTGCCTCGATTTTAAGATTTTAGTGTTCGCTCAAGTTACATTTTCCGCATTGCCCGATGCCAACTGGCAGGCTGATACTTTTCTGCGCTATGTGGCCTGCATGCTAACTGGTTGCCGTACCAGGCAGCTGGTAGAGGCAGAGACAACTGGTACTACCTTTCCCACATGCTCCTTTTCCAGTTCATGTTGTCCCATGAGTGTCAGGTCTCAGCCGTGTTATGCCTGGGTGGGACAAGGAAGGAGAGATGGGGTGTCACTGGTTGTCTTTCATGTTTAACCATGTTTTCAAATGAGCAATCTCTCACTGCCAGACAAGACCATAGTCATAGCTTCAATCTGAAAGAATCCTTCAAAATTCATCTAACCTGAAATATCACAGACAGATATTTAATGCTGGACTTTGGAACAAGAGTGAACCAGAGCTGAGGTAGCCTGACAGGATATGTTATTAGGCCAATGTTATACCATACCATCCTCCCTAGGGCAAAAAAAAAAAAAAAAAAAAAAAGAAAAAAGAAAAAACAAACAGATCGACTGCAACCTTTTTTCCCCCATGCAGCCAACACAATCAGGCCTGTTGACTGCTGATAATTCACTCAGAGAAGGGAGTAGGATGAGGAAGAATGTCAGAGCATCACTGAACCTTTATCTAAGACTACGGTACTCACTCTTGCATCTTTTAGCAATTTGAATGCAATTCTGCCCTAGTTTCATATAGTCTGAGGTCTTGGGAGATGCTAGGTGTGTAGACTGGGGGAAATTAACAGAAAGTGAACTCATCTAAATGACTGTAGGGAGCCATTCTTCATATTAGTAAAGGTTTTCCAGGACAGCAGCTTTCGGCTTACCCATGCCCCTGCAAGCAAACTTAGTGAGCCTAATAACTCATTGTTTCCCAAGGTAAACTTTGGTGGTATTGTGTTTTGGTTTGTGGTCGGGACAATATAAGGAGAGGGCATAGACATTTCTACCTCTTCAGGAAAGGAATGCTCACCAAAGGTATAGCAATTGTGTTTGTGAAGTTCTCTCTTACTGAGCTCTACCTTCCCACTGTCATGACTGTGCTATGCCAGAAACAGATGAACACTTACTGTCAGAGTTTATTGAACAGTAATAAATTCACAAGGCCCAGCAGTTTCAGGACAGCAATTTCCAGATAATCCTGGTAACCTTGGTATTCTGGCTGAGGTGGATATGGGCTTCTTTTATTCCAATCTTAATTGCTAATGTTATTTCTCATAGTATACTCACACAATAAGCATGTTTGCATGTGTGTTTGTAGTTTACAGGATAAATACAAGTTAAAGAGATTACAGAAGAGCTCAAGAGCTTCCAGAAGTGGTTTGATAGAAATTCAAGCAGATGCTGTATTGGTAAGATAATGAGCCCCAACCAGCAGGAAAGGAGCTGCTGCCAAAGCTGTGGGAGATTCAGAGTTGAGAGCGAAGCTGCAGAGTTCAGTCCAGCTTCAGGTGAAAGGGAAGAACTGTGTCAGTGCAGGAATGGCAGATCCAGGTCTGTACGAGTGAGCAGGCAGACAGGAAGATGGAGGTTGAGTGGGCTGTGGAAACAGCAATGAACGGAGCTGAGCTGAGACCTCAGGACAGTTGGGAGCTTGTCACTCCTTAGTGTACACACCAGGTATCAGTTAACCATGCCATTATAATCTCAGATGCCCGTTGTTTTCTTGGGTCAAGGTAAAGAAGTTACACCCTTTCCTGAGTCTGGTGTGCCCAGAACGTCTTTGGGCCTGACTTCTCTGATAAGATTTAAATACATATATGTGCTTCTAGAGTCTCAGTTCACCCAGATTAATTTATAGGATGCCATCCTTTCTACTTCAAGAAATAAGTAATTTACCAGCCTGTGCTACATGGGTGGTATCAGACAGATGGTGGTGCTTCTCTGATTAATGGTTTAAATTTCACTTCACGGGTTTAATGATAGTTCTAACTAAGCATTTACAGATCGTTCTTTTAATTCGGAAAGCAAAGAAATTTGTTTTCAGTCGTGGACTTGAAAAAAATCATTTTAAAGCATAAAAATGTGTGTGGATTTTAACAAGTTTGTTATGGTTAATATTTATCTTTTTCTAGAAATTAAGAAAAATAAAATATAAGCTGACTTGAAACTGGAAGTTTTCTTTAATATTTGGGTGGATTTGAGAGAAAGCCGTTGTTCTCAGCACTGTATTAATTTGCTTGTATGCCGTGTTCCGACTGTTGTATATATAGCAGGTAGTTGTATTTCTTCAACCAGGCTGTAAACAATTTGAAGACTTTTTATTATGTTGTTATTACTCCTTAAATTTTAGTACAGTTTCCATATTGATTTAGTTCCTGGGTTTACTGGCAGGGCTTTTACCTGTAAACAGAATCCATTTAACTGTTCTCACTGGAGCCTTGTAATCTTTGAGGGTCAGTCAGTCATCAAGAAGATGAACCTGAATTCTATAGTTCCTGAGCACATGGAATACGCCATGAGGAAGCAGTGCCTTTTCAATAAGAGAAATGAGATTGTTAAGACTTATTCCCCCCATAACCCAGCTTCTTCTTATGGAATTACTGTGTGGGACAGCGAAGCTCACAGTCTCAACTTTGCAGAGCAATGACCTTTTGCAAATGCATGGGCCGTGTAATGCTCAGGTCAGGGTTGAGCATATCTAATACATGGAGGATTTTCTCTTCCACTTCTCACTATGTCTCATATGTCAACACAGTTAAGTTCATTTATTATAGATTAATTTTGTTTCTTTGTTAATGGGTTAACTATGCTTCTTGTATTCATTATTTTTTCCACCACTATGATAAGATTCTTGATAAAGCAAAATAAGGGAAAAGGGATTTACTTTTGCTCATGACTAATATAGACTCTAATATTCCAGAAATTATTTTTAATTTCATGTACATTTTCCAGTGACTCATTTACTTACTGAGTACATTATTCATATTTATTTTGAGGCACTTGCCTGGAATTCCAATACTATGATTACCTAGAGCTCTTTCTCTCTTCCCACACTTTGGGTGTTTGGTTGTAAGATGCTATAATACGTTTACATTTTAATTTCAAATATTTTATTTGTTGCATTGTGGAAGATCTGCAAAGTAGGGCATCTATCTCTCTGAAGAAGGTTTTCCTTTTCCTGGTAGGGAAGTACTAATTACTGGCTATCATGATCCATTCTACATACAAGTTGAATAAAAACTATATTGCCATCCTAATAAGGCTAGTCTATCTTTGTTTTATTCTTCTGAACAGGGCATAATTAATCCTGATGAAATTCTGAACTATAGTTATATTATTTTATACCCATAAGACTGCAAAAAAATGTTACTTTACTGGATTTTGACTTAACTTTTGGTATCATGTTATATAAAGACACAGAATTCAACTATGTCCTGGAAGAGTATCCTGCTTTCATTTCTGTGGCTGTGATGACATACCCCAATGAATAGCAATTTTGGAGAGATAGGGTGTATTCAGCTCACATTTCCAGATTATGGTCCCTCATTGCAGGAAGGTCAAGGCAGGAACTTGAGCAGCTGATGATGTTCACAGTTAAGATCAGAGAGAGAATAAATGTATGCATGTTTAATTGCTCCACTCACTTTTTTCACTCTTACACAGTTCAGGACCCAGCCAGGAAGTGATGCTGCTCACAGTGGGCTGGCTCCTCCCACATCAATTAGCATTTGTAGTGAAAACTGTCCCACACAGGAAGGCTCACAATCCACCCTGATCTGGATAAGCCCTCGCTGAGACTCTTCTGACCAGGTTTTAGAGTGTGAGGTTGGCAGTAAAACCAAGCATCCCAGAGAGGGGCTGTCTCTAGGAGGCCTGTAATTTTTGTTGCTCAGCCCTACATAACTGTCAATGGTTGTATTGGTTTCTCTGACCTTCTACCAAAAGCAAACTGTGACTCAGCCTCTCTCCTGAATAAAGGTATGAGGTTCCAAGCCTTTTCATTCTCCATTCACTCACCCAATCTCTGACGACTTTTATAGACTTTCTATATTTTTTGTTTGTTTCTGTAGAGGCATTGTTTTGCTGCAAACCTATCCATCCTAATTCAAAGTTAAGTGGATAAAGTAAAAACTTTAAATCAAACACACAATTTTAAAATCACTCTCAATTATCAGCAAATTTCTGCTTCAACTTTTACTTACATAAGACAATAGAAAATTATCACCTTCATGTGTTTTAGTTTTGCAAACTTTGGAATAATTAGAATAAGATTATTGCATGAGTATTAAATGTCACCAATAATGAAGATCATCTGCACCAGATCAAACTGTCAGGTTTCTTACCTCCTGATCAGGAAGTGTAAAAGATTGCAGGAAAAATGTGGTTAACACGATAAAACTGCATGAGTTCGCTTGAAAGAACACAAATGTTCCTTACCTCCACTCTCCATACCATGGAATGACTAAGTCTTTTGTGAGTTAATTACCATCCACTCTATGATAATTATCTGTAACATAGCATTAAATGCATAAGTAAATACAGACTTTGCCAAGTAGTGGCCAGAACTATAATTATTTTTTCCTAGAGAGTGGTGGAATCCTCATCAGATTCACAATAGTGATTTTTATTGTGTATGATGCTAGTTTCAAACTCCATATGCTGAGCTGAACAGAACAGGGAAGAGTTTTGGGACACCAGTAAAAGACCAATATAAATTATGAACCTAGCAGTAAAGAAATTTGTTTACAAAGAAATAGGAAATATTTTCAATAAAATGATAGAAGAAAATTTCTCCAGTTTATGGAAAGAGATGCCAATATAGGTATTACAAAAGGCATAAAGAACATAAAATAAACAAGACCAGAAAAGAAATTCTCTACTTCATATTATAGTTAAACATTAAAATTAGAGATCAAAGAAAGGGCACTGAGAACTGCAAGAGAAAAGGGCTAATTTAAAGATAATGCTTTACCAATCAGAACAACAACTATTTATTAAATAGAATATTTAAAGCCCAGAAGAATTTGGAAAGATATATTAAAAATTTTGAAAGTCTACAGATTCTAACACAGACTATTATACCCAGCAAAACTACCTGCCATAATTGAAGGAGAAACAAAAAAATTATACAAAACTAGGTTAAAGGAATTCATGACTGATATATCATATATACAGAGAATACTTAAAGGAATACTGCAGACTGAATGCAAAGATTAATATCTAATAGATCACAGGGAAAATAAACATCATTACAACAGTTAAACACATAAGGACATGCAAAACATCTTATATGGGAAAGTTTATATAAAATTGGACTTTCCCTAAGGGAGTACTCTGTTCTCAAGAGAGTGATTTTTATTTTCCAAGTACTATGTTTTCAATGTTTTATATGGGTGTATATAAAGTTATATATTCCAAATGAATTGATATATTACTTATTCATTTCTTTTCAGCGACTGAATGAAGACCAAGGATAGTCAACATAATTCTGAACAAAAGAAATTTCACTGAAGAAATGATCATATCCCCATAGCAATAAAACCAGTATGATACTGGCACATAGCAAACCTGCAAGCCAATAGAATAGAACGAAGGGACCACAAAGACGTCTATGTGACTATAACTACCTGATTTTTGACAAAGATACTAAACAATTGCTCACTAAAGAAAAGACATACTTTTCAACAAAGGATGCTGAGAAACTTGCATATCAACATGTAGCAGAATGAGACAAGAACTTTATCTTCCAACCTACACAAAATTCAGCTCCACATGGATCAAGGACCTCAATATAAAGATAAAGCCAGAAGAAAAAAAGCAAGCAAACAAACAAAAAGTATTTGGATTCAGTATTGGTAGCCTGGGCTTTTAAATTTGTATAGGACCTTCACCTTAGCATTTGGTTAATTGTTTTCTACAGCTGCAGAAAAGGTACATGTGGATCTTCACTGTTTTTCTCTCAAGGATTTTCAAATGTGTGTTCCTTCTAAAGCTCTTTGTGCTTTATAGTAATGAGGTGATGTTCCCGCAGAGGAAAATGGTGCAGATGATGGCTGTTTTGTTCTCCTGAAGGCAGTGTTCCTTTCTGCTGAGAGATAAGACACTCTGTGTACATTTCTAGAGTGAGCTGGTCTGAGGAGAAATAGAATGTTCTCAATATCCTTGTTCCTCAAATAACTTGGTGATGTAAACAAGTGACTCAGAGGGAGAGAGGAAGGGAGCTAATATGTAATTTAAAGAAAAACCACGTAGATCCACCTCCAGGTTCCTCTCCTCATTCAATTGCCTCTTTTAAAGACAAAAATAAGGAAACAATGGAGAGGAAGAGAGAGAGATTGCCTTTCCTCACTGATGTAGTTCATCTCCCCCAGGAGAACACAGTATAGCTCTACGGACTTTCCTTCATGTCCCTTGCCACATTTACAGCTTTACTCCCCATGGGTCTGAACAGTGGTGTTGGTCTATCCCTCAATCAAGGCAATGTGGGAGACAGACTTTGGGAGGGCCATGGGACCCCTGATTCCTGGAATGTCTGCTCTAATCTCTTTTGAGTGAAGCAAGAGCCTCTGACCTCCTTGAAAGCAAGAAAGCACAACAGAGGCTGTGCTTGTCCTTTGTGTGGTTTGCCATGCTGCATCTTACTGTGATCTCTGTTCTGTTCAGATTCTCTTCTTTGGGGCTTTAATGGACCAGCTGCTTCATGACTTACCCTATGGATGATTTTATCCTGAAGGGATCCGAGGTCCTCAGTGCAACTGCTTGCAAGAAACTGAATCCCAACCCCACCTCCTCAGTGATCAGGGAAGTGCATCTTCCCTCAGTGAGAGAGGGGCTTTTCCCAGTTATTTTAATAGGTGGATGTTTACTTATAGATTTCGTGTCTGTATATAGCATTAGAAGGTGGACTCCAGACCTTGCTCATGCTAGGCAACTGGTCTATTAGTTATATTTGAATGCCTGCTCATCACAATGTAGACTCACTTGGAAAGAGAACTTGAATGGAGGATTCAGATCAGGTTATATTATTATTGGAGACTTTCATGCTTGTTCGCTGAGAGAGGATAGAAAACACACACTGGTTGTGGGCAGCACCATTTCATGACCTGGGCCCTGGACCTCTATGGCTGAAGAAAACCAGCGAAGAGGAACAAGCCGGGAGCATGGGTGCTTTTATATCTCTCTGCTCTTGACTGAGGTTGTATTATGACTAGCTGCTAGAGTTCTTGCCTTCACTTCCATGAGATGACAGACTATACCTGTTGTCACCTTGACAAAAACCTGGAATCAGGAAGAAGAAACAACAATATGAGAATTCCCTAAATCAAGTTGGCCTATGGGCATGTGTATGGAGGCATTTTCTTAACTGCTAGTTGATGTGTTATGGCCTAGTCTATTGGGGGTGATTTCACCCCTAGGTAGTGGGGCCTGGGCTATATAACAAAGATAGCTGAAAATGCCTGGAATATCAGGCCAGTAAGCAGCTCCTCGGTGGTCTCTGCTCCAATCGCCAGCCTTAATTTCCTGCCATGTCTTCCCTTAATGATGGGCTGTGTTCTACCTGTAAGAAGAAATCAGTCCTCCTCCCCAAGTTGCTTTTGGTCATGGTGTTTTCACAGCAACAGAAAGCAAACTAGAACAGACTGTTACTTGGAATGATAAGCCAAGCAAATCCTTTCTTTCCCTAAATTGTTTTCGGTCATGATTTTTTTTATCATAGCAATAGAAAAGAAACTAGGACAGGGGCTATGTAGGAGAGTGAAAAAAAGTGAAAAATACTGAACAAAATGTCTGTCATTTGATGTCAATGTGTTCCTAGTCAACTGGAACTGGCATTGAAAACGAGACGGAATAGCAAAAGCCGTCTGTTGCTAAGAGCTTGTGGTGCTATTCAGAGACTCATTTGTGCTCATCTTTCAGGGTACCATGTTAATCTCCTGGGAAGATGTAGTAACACAGTAAGGTGATTAGGAGGGGGAAGAGTTGAGTGAACCTAATGCCATGCTTTGTGGGTACCCCTTCTGATGGGCTCTGAGGTACTTGAGGAAAGCAATGCCAAAGAAAGACCATCCATCCACTGTCTAAGCTTCCTCCTGTCCAAGTCAGCATGCTGGAAAAAGCAGGGCAGTCTTGGCCAAGAGCTGTCCTTTTCAAAGTGGGCTCTGCTTCTCATCACACAGTTTGGCAGGTTTTGCACTTTTTCTCAACCTGGTCCTTTTTTCTTGGAATAAGCCCTCACAGGGGTCATCTAGAAGTAATTGATCTGCATTTGAAGGGACAGAGCCCTTTGTGTGATCATGGGTCTCCTAGAAATGAAGTATGGAGCACCCTTTCTTATCTTAAACCTCCCCTTTAGTAATTATTCATTTGTCTTCCCTTCCTTTGTCTTATTCTTCTATATTCTATTGTATGCATGTGTATTGAGCATCTCTCTACGACACAGAGAGACATAGCCTGTTTTGTTCTTGGCAGCTTGGAGACATCTGAAAACAAAGCAAGATAAAACCAAACATTAAAAATGAATCTTACCTTCACAAAATTTACTTTCTGGTTGAATATCCTGACAGTCAATACAATCAATGACTTTAACAAATAGAAAGGCAAGAGTCATAGAAAATGCAGGGTATGGGGTCATATGCCATACTCAGTAGGGTGGTCCAGACACTCCTCTTTGAGAAGTTGACAAAGGGCAAACAGAGAGAGTTGGTAAGAAATAAAGTTGGAGAGGGTGGAAAAGAGACAGAAGGAAAAAGACTTTGCAGGTGATTTATGCTTTACTGCGACTGAGTGAGGCAGAAAGAGGCTTTAGACATACGCTGAGTCATGTTCTTAAAAGATGATTCACAACAGGAAGTACCCATCAATACTGCAGGTCCCTTGGGAGGCAGAAAGAGGCTTTAGACATATGCTGAGTCATGTTCTTAAAAGATGATTCACAACAGGAAGTACCCATCAATACTGCAGGTCCCTTGGGATGTGTAGCTGGTTTCTGCAGATAAAGCCTGTTGTGCTGTCTCACCCAGTGAGGCTGCAGGCAGATGATGCTGACCTTTTGTCACCACTTAAGTCTCACTCTCTTAATGACAGACATGCTCAGATCCTGACAGTATTTGAACTACTGTAGGTGGATTGCTTCTCCGGAAATCCTCGATAGTCCTCGCTGCTGACATTTGAAGATGAACTGGCCCCAAGAAACTCATATGCTTCATACTAGGTACCCAGCTGATGGTGCTGTTGTGGAAGGTAGTGGCATCTGCTGGAGGAATAGCCATGCGAGAGGAAGTCAGTCTTTCAGAGTGGATCTCCAGATTTGACAATTCACTCTACTGTGCCCTTTCCCTGCTTCCTGATGCAGATGCGATGTAACCATCCACCTCTCTGTGCTGCTGTGCCTTCTCTGCAATTACAGATCTCCCCTCCTTAAACTGTAAGCCTGGAAAAGCTCTTCCTGCTAAAAGATGCTTCTCGTCAGCTCTTCGGTCACAGCTGCAGGACATAACTGATTGGCTCACCTTCTCTGTGCCTGGACTCTGTTTGTCTGGATATTGCCTTTCTATTGTCCTCTCAACCCCAGCTTCAATAGATCTTCCCTGCTCTTTCACCCATTTGCACTTCCCCCATCCCTTCTACACTAGAACCCACTGGCCCCAGAAAAGCACATCCTGTAGCTCAGGCTCTGTCTCCAAACATCTGAAGTCACAAGCCTGAATGGTCTCACATCCTGATGACAGCACACGTTCCAGCCGTACTTCTCCAGTTGCATTCATACGTGCGCTGATCTAACTGCACAACCCATTTCTGCTTTCTCCATCTCTACTGTGTCTTTGTTGCACTGCAGACAAGAGCTGAGAAAACACAGATGCACAGTCTCACTGATCAAAGATGTAGAGGATACATTGATTATCTCTGAGGGATAAATGATCACACACTGCATCTTAAAAATGAGTATTTCAGAGTTTTGTTTCTGTGCGCTGGGAATCTTAATGTGGACTAGCTAATTTTTTAATTTATTAACTCTCATATCTCAGTTTTCCTACCTAAGACCTTGTGAAGCAACTGCATATGTATTCAAAATGACTCTTCTTTTCCAGCTAGGAGTCTATGAAGCACATTAAGTGGACGTTTTTAGAACTTAAAAAGTTGGCTTATTTAACAAGAAAATGGGACAAATAATTTTTCATTGGTTATTTGATGAGGAGAAATATGTTTTGGACTGCATTTGCTCTGAGAGAATTATTTATTGATCTCCTTTTTAAATGTGTTATTAAATTTGCATTTTTACTATTGCATAACCCTAACCCCTACACCTGTTATCCCATTTGCCATGTTTAGGTCTTTTCCTAACCTTGAATTTTTATTTATTGATTTATTGGCACAGACACAAACATGCATTTTCTAATATGTGGATAATAAAAACATTGGGTCTATCCTATGTAAAATATAAAACTCTAATTCTGTTGCACTGGAGACAATGTGGAAGGATGGACCACAGCCATAGGTTTGGTTTCATTTGATTTTTGAGGTTGTAGGATCAGTGAACAAGAGAGTCTGAACTTTGCATGCAATAGCTCTTAAGGACCTTTGACTGTCAATTCATGGGCCAGGGTTCTGCATCTGTTCCTGGAGTTTTCATTCAATAACCAATAGCTTCTGAGAGAAGCATTAACCGTGCATCCAATTCTCTTCTTAACAGATGGGCTTATGGGAACAAGATGCACGAGTGAAGTAGTTTCTTAGGGGCACTGCAGCCAGTTTGAGTGAAATGAAGTCAGTAGAATATTTTTATCTTCCAAGATCAAATAATAAGTAACAAAATTTGAATGTTGTACTTGAAATAATAAACTGAGATGAAAAAATGATATGCATTTCCCTTTTTACATTTATTGAAATATTAATAATTTAAAAGAAATTGGAGTTTTCAGTACTACTTAGTATGAAGATAAACCTCTTGCCACAGTCTACCATATCTCTCTGGAAGGTAGACTAATGACCCCTCCATGTGTTCAAATCCTAATGATGAAAACCCAGAGGTGTTTGTTATCTTATGTGTCAAAAGGGAGTTTCTAAGTATGATGGAGATCTAAGACCTTGCGATGGAGGGATTCTTCTGATGTATCCAGGTAATTCCACTTAATTACATGTAAGTTTTTAAAAGCAGAGAGCTTGTCTGGTTGAAGTCAGATGGAAATGTGATCGGGGAAGACAAGTAAAGAGAGGCCTTGAAGACAGAAGTGGGTCAGTGCCAATGAGCAATCCTCCCTCGCTTTCGTCCCTGCTGCAGTGATTAAAATGCTCTAACAAAAGCAAGCTAAGGGTGAAAAGGTTTATTCTGCTTCCCAGTTCAAAGGTCATCATGGGAGGGAAGTCAAGGCAGCAGGCATTTGAAGCAGCTGCTTCACACTGCTTCCACATTCAGGAACCAGACAGCAATGCGTGTGCGCTGCTATTCAGCGTCTATCTCCGCTGACGCCTTCCAGTACCCACTCCAGAGAGTGGAGTCACCCACGACATGTGTGTGTTCCCACCTCCGTCCATGCAATCAGCATAACCCCTCGCCAACTCGCCCAGAGGCTACCCTCACCTAAACAGTCCCTCACAAGTATGTTTAGAGGCTTATCCCCTACGTCCTGTTGAGGCCATGGAATTCTACAAGTTGGAAAAGGTCCCTGGAGCATGCATAAAGAAGCACGGACAAGATTATGTAGACATCTTCATCCTAGAAGAGAGAGTCTATGGCTGCTCTTCTGATTAATTCCAAGCTACTAAGTCTGTGGTGAGTAGGAACAGCAGCAGCAGCAGAGAATGAATGAAGCATTACAGTGTCTAGGTAATACCGAGCATGACCCTTGCATGCATGTTCTGCATTAGTAATGTCATGAGAAATATGGATGGCAAGTCTGTTTTGACAAAGCAGAAATACTTCCTCTTTGGGACTTGTGGCATTCTTATCTTTGATTATAAGCCAGAGAAGTTTAGAAAACTAAACCTACAGCTCCCCTTGCTTATTTCATGGATTAGTTGCATCTGCTCCTACAGAAAATATACTTCTGTCAGAAATGTCTTTTATCTAAAAGATAACTTTGATTGTTATTTCGTATTCTGGATAAATCTTTCACTGGGGCATGGTGGAGGTCAGCGAGACATGGGTCAGTTTGGCTGAGCTGTTTAAATACCGTCTCCTGCTCCCTGATGAGTCAATCTCAGCTGGAGAATTAAAGACAGGAAGGAAAAATTATAATGGGGAGCTTTCTACAGTGAGGGAGCCCGGGGTTGATGAGCAGACCTGTAAAGTAGCCAGCATCTCTGCGGGGAAAGAGACCACTGCAGATAAAAGCAAGCAGTGTTGTTCCCACTGAGAAAATTACAGTATAGAGAACCAAGCCAAGATCCACCAGTTATTTCTCAGCAGCTACGGAGAATTGGAAGAAAGGGATAATGTGTTATTACCTCAACGAGAGCCTCCTAGGAGTTCTCGCCAATTTCCCTCTCTTGATTTTTTTCTCCTGAAGAATGGTAGGTAATGGGCTGCAGTTTCATGAAATTAAACCAAGGTAATTGGGGATTCTCAGCGACTGCCTCTCTTTGGCCCTCTCCATTTCTAAGCACTTTTGCCTTTTCTTATTTCTTCATTTTTTTTTAAAAAATATTACATTTATTCATGTGCCTATTGTGTATGTGCTATGTGTTCTTGTTATTGTTGGTGGTGGTGGTATATGTGTATGTGTGTTCATGAATGCAACCCCCATAACCTGGGGGGATGGTCAGAAACCAGCTTGTAAACTTGGTGCTTTTACCTTCACCATGCAGGTCCTAGGGTTTGAACTCAGGCCACTAAAGTTTACCAGCAAGCACCTTACCTTCTGAGCCATTCCACTGGCTCATATTATTTTTCTAATTTAATGTCATTTTTGTCATATTTGGCTATCAGTAAGCAAGAGCGGAGAGACAACGCATGCACCCAGATCCCTTGTCCCATTCTTACAGAAGCCAAGACCCAGTCTCAGGAAATGGTACTGCCCACTCTACCTGAGTCTTCACAGATCACAACAGTTCTCCATGGTCATGCCAACCTGACCTAGTCTTTTTAACCCTCCATTGCAACTTTCTTCACGCGTGCTTATAGATGTGTCAAGCCAACAATTAAACTAACCATCACTTTGATTTTAAAAATAATCACCCACTCATAACAACTATATTTTATGGCCATCTTTCCTTAGTGATTAGCCCAGAGAAGCAATTTATATGCAGTTCTACTGAATTACATTTTTTGATAGACTTTTAGTGACGCTATCATGGTTTGAATATAGTCTGGTTGTGTTTTCTGGGTTCAAGTGTTAGAAGCTTGATCTTAAGTGATTTAAGAGGTGGTGAACCCTCTGAGAGACAGAGCATATGGGGAGGTCCTTAGATCACTGAGAGTGTGCCCTCTGAAGTGGTTAGCATACTTTTCTTAGGATGCCAATTTAAATCTCACATTACTTCCTGGCTCACCATGACATCTCTGTCTCCAGGACCCTCCTCACGTGATGCTGTCTATAAGAGGTGATGTGGCTAGGGGAGACCTCATTAGAGCCTTTCTGTTGAGATTCTCATTCCAAATTGTTGAGTTAAGTACTCTTTCCTTATTAAGAACTCATCTTGTATCTCATACCAATAGCAGTCATACTAATACATGTAAATTAATTTGTGTTGAGTGAGCACAGAGATAACTGTGAGTGACTGGGGGTCAACTGTGCATTGCCTGAAAAGCAGCTCACTAACATAAGGTCAGCTAATTTCTCGATAACAAGAATTGTCACCAGCAAACATCAGAAGTGTAAATGTACTTAAAATGTATGTATACAAGTGTGTATACATTCTGTATTTATTTTGTCCAAAGAACTAATTGTAATACTAAATTAAAACATTGCCTTGGAAATATCCTACTATCTTTGTATAGTATCATTTCATCCTTATGGGCAAATACTCTACATTCACTTATTGATTATGTATTTTCAGCAAAATGCAAAATTATTTTTTGAAGGGAATTTTTATGTGATTTTTGTGAGCAATCAGGAGTATATTTTTTAAAAATATTTTCCCCTAATGGTGATCATGGAAAGAATAGTAATTTTATTATAAATAAATATTAACTTACAATGAAATGCAATGACTTGCACATAGTTACTTATAAATGTATTAACTAATGTCATAGGCTTCTGAAGTCTCAGATCTTCAAGACATGAAAAACTCTACCCATAGCTTCAGTCCTTCGCTTTTACTTTGAATAGCTGATATATGTCAAGTACACAGGAAACTAGTGCCTTTATATTTTTTAACAGATAAGAATCTATGTGTGATTTATAAGACGATCGAGCTAAGTAAATCAAGGATATCAGTAAAAAATTTAGGGACAAGTAACAGTAAAAGTGGTCCTTCTTGAATGTTCAGCGTTGGTTTTGCATAGTAGAAAGGAGCAGAATGGCACAAACCAGAAACTTTGTGTTATGCTAAGTTAATTGGCACTGTCAAAGCCTGTTCTTGTTCCTCAGAATAAGAGATTCGGGAGGGACTTCCAAAGAGCCATGTCTTTGGCCCTGTTCACGGGGTTTTCAATTCTGTTCTACCTTAGATGGGTTTCAAAGGGCCCTTTGGAAGGCAACTCTCTCCAGCTGGGAAGGGAGGCCAAACCTTCTGTGTGAGACTGCAGTGAGCTTGCCAGGCTAGTCTTGAGACACGTTCGAGAATATTAGCTATGCCTCCTTTAATATGAGTTAGACAATGAAGTGCGTCCAAGACATTGCATTTCTATACCATTTTGTAGAAACGTGAGAGAAAATCCAGGCCCCAGACTGGCACAAGGAACAGAGGCGATGGAGCCTATAAAGTCCAGGAACCTCTGGTCTGGATCATTGCCACCTCCTTCTAACCTTACGTTTGTTTTTGAGAATCTGTGACAGACACCTTGCCTAGCTGATGCAGTTAAATTGTGTTAAAAATCTAACAAGCAACCAGGAGTCTTAGAGCAATTACTCTACTGCGAGGGAGTTACTTTATTGATCCCGTTTTATTACGTTAAAAATGGAAGAGCTGGGCTTTTGTCAATCATATGAAATGGGAAAGTCAAGTACAAATAGGAGCTTGAGCATGTTCCAAGCAAGAGAAAATAATCTACAGCAAAAATGAAATTAACTTTTTATGTGATTTTTGTGAGCAATCAGGAGTGTATTTTTTAAGAATATTTTCCCCTAATGGTGATCATGGAAAAAATAGCAATTTTATTATAAATAAATATTAACTTACAATTAAATGCAATGACTTTCATATAGTTATTTATAAATGTATTAACTAATGTCAATTAATGTTATATAGATCTAATTTTTTTAAAAAATTGTTTTTAACTTAAAAACACATTATTTGTTGTTCTTTGAGTAGTATTGAATACTTATTTATTAGTCTGTGTATATTTTCTGAATTTTAGTGATATTGTAAAATCTAAAGCCTTTTTCTCCTCATCCTAACCTTCTGAGTAGAGTCATGATGTTTTGTTTAGTCTGAGAATGTGTATGTGTGTGTGGTGTGCATGTGTGCTTATGTATGTATGCTTGTATGTGGTTTTTTTGTTTGTTTTTATGGTTGAAGAGGAGATCCTGCCTGAGTGAAAATGAATGTTGCCGACGAGTTCCAAAGATGATATTAATGATGTGCTATTGTGATCTCCAGCCCTGTGCATCTCCACAAGGTCTGAAAACCGTAACTAGCTGACTGCTTCTCTCTCATTATAGACTTGAATGTGTTTTTTTAAAAAAAATGCATTGGAGATGCAGAAAAATGCAAAAAAGAAAGTTAGAGACAATCTATTACCTATAAAATTCAAAATTACACTCCATATTTTCTTTTAAATGTATCATTTCATGATACTGAAAAACACAGCTTCAGATTTTCACCGATTACACTGTAAACAGTTTATTAAGTTATTTTTAGGTTCTGTATTTAACCATTGCATGTATTTCCACCTAAGGATAGCCTGATTACTTGTTCAGCTAATCTGCTTTTATGAACCTTTAGATTTATTTGCATTTTTATGACTGTAGTGAACACTATAATTACTGGCTGTTGTGTATATGAATCTGTTCACTCATCCTTGCTTGTTTCCAAGGGATACATCTACCCAAAGACAGTCAGGTTCATCAGGATGAATTAGGAAAAATAATCTTTGAGACTTACTATCTAAACTACTACTACTAATAAATAAAACTCAAAGTAAACAAGGCTACATAACAATGTGACTAATTAAAACAATGGAAAATTCTGTGCCACTGATCTTGCTGAGCGGGGTCTATCAGTCAGAATGAAATCCCAGATTCTACACCCAGAGTCAGAAAACAATAGGACAAAGTTTCATGTTGATTGAAAGTCAGGTGCCACGGGACAGAAGATGAAGGAAGTGGAGACTGTTGGTTTCCATGCAGGTTGCACTATACTTTGCAGAAGAAGATACAGTATCATGAAAGGATCTTAGGTAGTAGTGTATTACACTTGGCTTTTATTGGTTGAAAGTTAACCAGGCAGACTGGTTAGACAAAAGGAATAGGCAGCAGCCTATTGAGGTGGCTCTGGACTGGAGCAATGGAATAGAAGCTAGAGGAAGAGAACCCAGACCACAGGCTCAAACCAGAAAACTGAACTCAATTGTCAAAGAGAGGAAGGAAGACAAGGAGGGGGGTTGAAACCGCACAGGGTATTCTGTCTGCTCAGGTCTCCCAAGGAGCAGCCTCTTTGATGGAATCAGGTGCCAAAGGATTGGATGGATTAGGCACTGTAGGGAAAGAAAGGTGGCAGAGCAATAGCAGGATCGTGCTGAAGTCCCGAGAGGAGCATGGAAGGAAGAGTTGCCATTGTCCATCACCATTAAACGTGGTCTCAGAGTAATGGCTGATAGATACTTCTCTGAAAGAGCCTCACTTCCAGCAGGAAGGAATTGGTACTAATATGTCTACCAACTCATAGACTGGGAGCAGAGTGGAGGAAGCATAGCCTTGGTGCAAAGCCACCGGTGAATCAAGGGGCTGTCATTCTGGGGTCTCTTGAAGGGCATCTGAATTTCATACTTCCACGACTCCAAGGCTGTTAGCCATTGCCTGGCTCAAGTAACAAATACCTGCAGCTTGTAAAATGCAGAGTAAAGCCCATCTTAGATGTAAGCAAAGTGAAGGCAATGTTTTCTTGTTTAGGAAGAAATCACAGGCTGTTGAAAGAGAAACGCCACCAGAACGACTGTTTTCTATGAGTTTCTAACCATGGGACCTTGAGGGATGATGCAGTTCTCTGGTTCTCAATTGTGTTTCATTCATAAAATGGACATTAAGAATTCAAACTTCAGGGGCTGGAGAGATGGCTCAGTTGTTAAGAGCACTGGCTGCTCTTTCAGACGTCCTGAGTTCAATTCCCAGCAACAACATGGTGGTTCACAACCGCCTATAATGAGATCTGGTCCCCTCTCCTGACGTGTGTATATAATAAATAAATCTTTAAAAAAGAGTACATACCTTATTGTAGCATGAATTCTAGTTGGTCTTAATAACAAAAGCCCGGAGTCAGATAAAGGGGTTAATGCTGAAGATTAGAGAAGTGGAGAGGCCAATCACTAGAGAGTTCTTTTATCTCTATCAATGCCCAGACCGAAGGAGCAATCCTGTCCTCAGACTGCATCTCCAGACTCAGACTGCATGGACTCAGTCTAGTCTGTCTCTATCAAACTTCAGACTGCACTGAGCTCCTGTCTCTTTCCACCTTACATTCCTCTCTCTACACAGCCATACCACTCCTGTTGCACCTTCCTAGTGCCGGGATTAATGGCATGTGATCCCAAGTGCTGGGATCATCTTTATGTGAGCTCTGTTTCTATTTTAGACAGATTGAACCTTGTGTAGCCCAGGGTGGCCTTGAACTCACAGAGATCCCTCTGCCTCTGTCTCCTGAGACCTGAGATTATAGGTGTGTGCCACCACCCTCTGGCCCCTGGTGGTTTAGCTCTGCACTCTGATCTCCAGGCAAGCTTCATTTGTGAAAACATAAAATATCAATACACTTCATATTGAAGTTTTGAAGATCACTAGAGATTTCAGACATATTCTGTCATACTGAATATGATAATCAGTGGATACTCATTTCTTGGTAGCTGGCAGAATAATTTTTGCTTCAGACTGGAGACATACTAAGACCATATATATAGCTGTAAACCTTTCTTCTTTCTAGGCCTCCTGATGCAAGACCACTTTAACTGCTGAAGCCCACAGAGCAGACACGTGTTTGCCCTCTGGCAGGCCCATCTTGACACTGTGTCCCAGACAATCAATAGATGAACTCTCATAAAATGCTGAGTAGAGAGAGCCACCAGGAAATGCTTGTGTTCCAGAAACTGTCCAAGGGCCCTGGAATGCACCACAGTCATTAGGTTTCTTGATTGTGGAATTCTGGGCACAGCTACACTGCTTGAATAAAAATAGAGGCCTGGGATTTTTAAGTGGTAGGATTGGCAGTAAAGTTACTATATGCACAGGTTTTGCGTATTGCACTGCTGATTACAGATAGCAAGGGGGTGGCCCAACCACTGGCATATTTTACAAAGCTCTTGAGTCAACTAGACATTTGATGTACTTTTTTTCCTTTTATTATGGTTTTGGAAACTATGATGTTAATTGGTAATATTGCCTTCTCACGCAGATTCTCCTGAAAGTCAACACTTAAGCACATTTGTTTACTTTTAGCATTTGTTTTTAATGTATAGTTGAGATTTATAAAAGAAAAACACGATGTTCTTTTCAACATCTGATGGGAGCACTGTAGGATTTGACACAATTGGCAGGCACACAGCTATGTGATTGTACATCTTCGTGGAGGACACAGAATATTAGCAGAGTCTCCAGTGACCTTGTAAACCTGATTCCTGAGGTTCATCTCATTCACATCACTGTCCTATGTATACTGTAGAGGGGAGACAGTGATTTCACATTCTTTCCCGCTGGCTGCTTGGACTTAGAGTTTCCATTGTGTATATAGTAAGGAAATGCAAACCCACTGAATTTGGCAAATGGCTTTGGAAAAACAAATACTTTCCACCCAGAGTGAAACACAAACTTTTGAGAACATTCAAAAAGGAACAAAAAAGGTCATTTCTTGGACTTGATACACACGGGAAATTAATCGGTTGTCGTTTTAATGGCTTAGTCTTTCAAGTACCTGTTTCAGGCCAGACTATTTGTCTGTAGTGAGGGAACTGATGCATCTGAAACAGTTCTCAGAGGGGATTGCTGGCCTCCACCACGTCAAAGTGTGATTCCACCTCTCCAGCCTGCCTCCCCCGTGGGCTCTGATTCCCTATGCAGGCTGCCACTCATGCGAGCTGTATGTGGAAGGCCATAATGACAGCAGGCTCAGAAGTGAAGTACTAATTTGAATTCTGGTTCACGGTGAGTGAATTCTCAATGAACGTTTGGGCAAATCACTTTATGGATCTAACACCTGTTTCCTCGTCTGTACAATGGAGTACACCTTTATATTCTTCCTGCAGGGGAAAAAAAGCAAAGGCAAACCTGAAAATTGGGCATTGGGCAGGATTCAGACTGCTGGGAAAATAATTTGGAATAGCATAAATGTATTTATGAGGTTGAGGAAAGGAATTTGAGAGTCATGGCTGCTGTTCTCTGCTCTGGTCTGGCCTGGGCCCTACCATGGTCTCTGTGTGACATTAAAGGGAAATGTCAACTCTATAAGACCAAGAAACCATGGAAACCTCTCTTTTCCAGTCATCTTTCTCACTTCCAGCCACCTCCTCTCCTGAGAGACCCTTAGCAACGTGGCTTCACTCAGGCTAATAATCACAGATGACTTTTAACCTTGAAGAAGTAAGCAAGATGGCGAATAACAAGCTAAGGAGCGGGTCCAGGTGTAAGTGCAGCAAAATGACACTCACTCTTTGGGGCTTCATCAGTGTCCTCATCCATCATTTACCCAGGTCCTATTAAAGGTCTGACTTCTGCCAGAAACGTGGAAGCTGAGAATGTAAAGGGGGAAGCATTTCTCCTAAGCAGTTCACAGTCTGACTAGAAGTCCTGGTGCCATCTCGGCTCAGGAATCGCAGAGATCACCTCAGCTTAAGAGTCCTGTGTATACCACCTCAGCTTGGGGGTCATGGATACCACCTTAGCTCGGGAGTCATGGATACCACCTCAGCTCGGGTGTCATGGGTACCACCTCAGCTCGGGTGTCATGGATACCACCTCAGCTCGGGTGTCATGGATACCACCTCAGCTCGGGTGTCATGGGTACCACCTCAGCTCGGGGGTCATGGTTACCACCTCAGCTCGGGTGTCATGGATACCACCTCAGCTCAGGTGTCATGGGTACCACCTCAGCTCGGGTGTCATGGGTACCACCTCAGCTCGGGTGTCATGGGTACCACCTCAGCTTGGGGGTCATGGAAACCACCTTAGCTCGGGAGTCATGGACACCACCTCAGCTCAGGTGTCATGGGTACCACCTCAGCTCGGGTGTCATGGGTACCACCTCAGCTTGTCTTTCCCTTTTGCCTGTATTTCAAATGTCAGCAAGAGTAAATTGAATGCCAGAATCAAGTAGATTTCATAGGTAGGGGATAAAGGGCTTGGAAAACCTTGGCAGATTCAGATTGTTTAGCATAAATGTCAGAAACTTTAGATGAGAAAAAGGGGAAGCATGGGTTACTTTTTTCAAGAATAGAAATAGAATAGAGTTGGAAAAAAGCAATTTTGCTAAGAAAAGTAGCGAAAATCATTAAAACACCAGAGGGAGGAATCAAAAGGAGTAACTTGACCTTGAGGCCGGTGAACTACAGCTTGTGAGCTGAGAACAGTTTCCAGCAGAGTAATTATTATATAAACAACCAACAAATGACATTTATTCTGTACATTTTGTGTTCTAGACATGACTCCGAGGACTTTTTATCCATGAACTTATTTAATGGTGCAGTAATTATGCTGCATTGTGCACAGAACGTCTCACAGATAAGAAGCAGAAGCCCATAGGGAGATGGCTGCAAAGATCAGATGGTAAGGGTTGCCATGGCAAGGAGGCTGGAATGGAGATCAGGATGCCTTGTCCAACAATGATGGGAGCCATTCTTTAATTAGAGACATGGCAGCTGACAAATCGTGCTGAATGTCAAAAGAAAATTTCCAACCTGATGGGTAAATGGGATGTCTTAGGGTAAGAAACACATTCAGGGTAAGACCAGGAACCTGCCTTCAATCCCTGAATAATGGAAGAAAAGAGAAGCAACTCTGAAAGCTGTTCTCTGACATCCTTGGCTGCACCATGGCATGTACCCACCCATCTTTACAAACATACTCTCACATATAATCAAAATAGTAAATGAAATCATTTGTTTTCTAAAAAAAAGGAGAAATATCCAAGTTAAATATTTAGCACAGACAACTACCTTAATACAGAGCAAACATATCTGAAAAAATATTAAAGTTTTAAAATTGGCCCATTGGACAAAGGTGGGACGATTCTCTCTGTTGGCTGGAAGAGATAAATTCAGCATCCTGTAGGCAGAGATTGCTTGTTCATTTCCAGCCACCAAGATCCGAATAATAACACAAAACTATATTAATTACAACATTGTTTGGCCAATGGCTTATGCATGTTTTTAGCTAGCGCTTACATCTTGAATTAATCCATTTTTTATTACTTTGTGTTTTACCACATGGCTCATGGTTTACTGGGAAGGTTCCAGGATGTACAAAGGGGAATTCCACATTGGCACCCCACTGGCCTGCCTGAAACAACATACCTGTGGCTCATGTAGGAACCATGTGTCTGCTCTCACCTGAGAGGGACAAAACATTCAGGAGAATTGGCCTCCTTTCAGTCCAAAAGGATGAGGAGCTTTGTTCATTTTGTATTTGTTACTGCTTTTGAAGCAAAGTCTAATTTTTCTATTTACTTAAAAAGTACTCAAGACAAGAAAGTTGGAATTTTGACACTGCTTCCATCTGTTTTCTCAAGATAATCCCCACCTTGAAGATGACTTCCTTAGCTTTTCTCCCATTCTGTATGCATGGAAAACATCCGAAATCCCAGTTGAGAACGATATCCCATTTTACAATTGTCCACAAATGTCAGAGAAGAGAATGGACTGGGTTTTTGCTCAGTGAAACTCTTTGAAATAGAGCTAAAAGCAACCCATTAGGTTTTAATAGAACCCCTGTAATACGCAGTTACGGATATACTTAGCCCCTCCCCAGGAGATCATTGTTTTTGTTCTTCCTGTGAATTAATGGGTTTATTTTGTTCATGAGATGCTTTTATGGTTTGAATGTGTTCCCCAAAGTTTAAGTCTTTCGAACAATCTGCAATGTAATGGTGGTGGTGAGAGGTGAGATCTGAGAGATGCAAGTGGTTAAGACAGTCACCAGGACTGCCCCCTTAGGGGTGAATTAGGGATGTTGTCATCCAGGGGTAAATTCCTGATAGAAGAAAGAATTTAGCTATTTTTCATTCATTCATTCATTCATATCTATTTAGGTATCTATGTATCTATCTATGTATCTATCAATGTATGTATCTATGTATCTATCTATCTTCTATCTATCTGTCCGTCTATCTATCTATCTATCTATCTATCTATCATCATCATCATCATTCTAGTCTGCCTGTCTCATCATTCACTCACTTGCCTTTCCAAATATGTCAGAAAGACAACAATAAGAACTTCAGTAGAGGCTCCCAGAACTCATACTTCCTCCAGAACTGCAAGAACAACATCCATGTTTTTTTGTGAGTTACAGAGCCTCTATGTCCTGAAACAGCAGCAGCTGATAGAGTGTGGCCCTGGTTTCCACATCATCCCCACCTGGCAATGGAATAGACACGAATTCATTCTGTGCCCTCAAAAAAAGTCACACCAGTGGGGTCCTTATCATCATCACATGGGACTACTGCACACATAGGCTCCACTGTAGCCCAAACATCTCATGACTATACATGGGTAATTCAGAGGCAGAAGGCCAAAAGCAAAAGCAAAATTCCCACACTTTGGGATTCTGGGATAGCCTACGGGGTAGGAACCCTTGCTGCACAGGTTTGATAACCTGCATTCCATTCTCATGTATATGTTAGATAACTGGATATCCCCCTTCCTCTATACAGCAATGTGTATGAGTAGAAAGATTCCAGGTTTTTTTTTCTTGATTGGACTGATTTTTTTTTAAAAAATGATTTCTGCACACTTCCAGGCAATCATTATTAAAATTTCTCCCCAGTGTGCACAACTAAATCAAAAATAGAAGAGCAGATTATTTCTTCATATTTTCCTTAAGCTTAAAAAATGCCATTGCATACTTTTGAAATATTTGTTTTGGAGATAACTCAGGAGTCATGACCTGGTGGAAACTTCCCTATTATACTGTTAAGTGTCTATCCTTCCAGAATGAGTGCATCTTCTCAGACTGTGAATTTCTATTTAGGTGAAGATCATAGCACCTCATCACCTTGGGAGCTAACCACACTGTGGTAATGTTAGCACAGATGGAGGAGTGTTTGATGTTGGTAGCAGTATTGTGAAAGATCTAATTCCTTTACAGTTTTTTTAAGTTGCTCTAAGTCATCAAGGACTTTTGTAAAGATGCATAAAAGCTAAGTTTATGCAGACATCTAAATTCAATCTCTAACGTGTAAGATATTTCCTTCTTTCCATTTGTTTCTGTGCTATCATTCTCTCTCTCTCTCTCTCTCTCTCTCTCTCTCTCTCCCTCTCTCTCTTACTTGAGGAAAATGTATAACTGCATTTACTCTCACCCAGAGTTGCATATAACATATAGTGATAGACCAATTATTCATGTGGGTTTCAGAAGTACATCAATCTGTGGTCACGAAGTAGTCAAAACCAGTTTATCATATAGGAAAAGCTCTATTGAAAGGGAGTGTTTCATATGTGTGCACCGGAGTGAGTGAGTACATTCTCAAGTGTCTGACATTCACAAGGGTTGAAGCACTGATGTAAGACACTTCCAACTTCATGTTATTGATGAGTGTGTTATTTAAAGGAAGTGATTATTGAGTGCTATTGACTGCTTGTTGTATGGAGAAAGAGGGGGCTTAAATGAACCAATAATCCGGTGGTTTAGTTATAATATAAATAGAAATAAAACATTCAGTTTTATTTCTCAAAAGATAATACAAGTGTTAATAGTTGAGTAATAATGCCTTCAGAATACCCTATACTACATCTTATTTTTAGAAGTGCTCATAAAAATGCCTTGAGGATTAATATCTTTGAATATGAGATTGTATATTTTAAAAGTATTTTATTTTAAATGGTGAATCTGTTTGCTTCTCTCCATTTAATTTGATGGTGACTGTCGGCTTGCTGTATGTTGCCTTTATTATGTATGTCCCTTGTATCCCTAATCTCTCCAAGACCTTTATAATGACGAGCTATTGGATTTTATCGAAGGCTTTTTCAGTATCTAATGAGACAATGGTGTGTTTTTTCTTTCAGTTTGTTCATATGGTTCACATTGACATGTTAAACCATCCTGCCTCTCTGGGATAAAGCCTACTTGATCATGGTGAATGGGTGTTGTTCTTTAAAGAAAAGAATTGATGGAAGCTTTGTAATAAAGCAACAAATATTTTTTCATTTTTGTTCTCTTATTATATTCTATTCATCTGTCATATATTGTGATTTTTAAAAAAATTTGTCTATGGGATATTTGTTATAATAATATATTATCTCTGTAATAGAAACAGTCATTTTATTACATATTATATTATTTCAACACTTCATTTAACAGGCAAACACTCAGAGTCACACATATGACAATAACAAATGACAATTGCTATTTCTTCTTCACACTCTAATTTCAACTTATGTTGTTTTAAGTTAGGGGTGTCCGTTAAATGCTCAGAACATTATGCAGCTATGAGAACAGACCCATACAGGGTCAATACTTGTCCAATGCCACATCATGAGATCAGTGGGCACAGGATTCAAAAATAGCTGTTCTGGTTCTGCCTTCTGTGGTCTTCCACTTTCAAATTAAACAAGGGGGGGGGGGTCAGGGCAAAGAAAAAAACATGACTATCTATTCCATTCCCTCGCGTTTAGTCCAGAAAAAAACCCAGGCTATTAGAGACAGATCAATCAACCAGTCAGTCTTGAACAAGGAGAGAGACAGCTCATGTATGCATCACTGATAGAGTGATAGAGACATGGTATCCAAGCCTCAGGGCTTTTATTCCCCATTTTATTTTGTGTTGTTCTGGTAGAAAGATTCTAGGGATATTATGTGTTGAGAGAAGCTTCAAGACATGTAGGAAAGTAGACATCAGTAGGGAAGATGATTTGGGGACAGGACTATCACTTATTTGAGACTATATGTCAAAAATGTCTGTTGTTTGATTCTAGTGTAAGGAACAATTGAACTGTGCATAGGCCACTAATATTCACCATGGAGAAAAAACATCAATAATATTAATGACAAAACTTTGTATGAAAGGACATTCTAAGGAGAGTAAAAATCAAAGGAATTTGGGACAAGAAAATAAGTTCCTTGCCTATGGCTTTGCATTATATATTTATGTTATTACGGGGCCCAGTGAGATAATATATTGTTGAAGTAGGAGCGGCGGGCTGCTTCCTGCCACCTGGCAAGCTTTACCCGAAATAATTACATGAAAACTGTATTCTTTTAAACACTGCCTGGCCCATTAGTTCTAGCCTCTTAATGTCTAATTCTCACAATCTTGCCTAACCCATATTTAGTAATCTGTGTAGCACCAGTCACCGGGAAAGATTCAGCATGTCTGACCTGGTGGCTGGCTGCATTGCGTCTGCCCTGGAGAGAGGAGTGTGCATCTGCCTCACTTCTTCTTCCTCCCAGCATTCTGTTCTGTTTACTCCACCCACCTAAGGGCTGGCCTATCAAATGGGCCAATGCAGTTTCTTTTTTAGACAATGACCTTCCTCCATCAATATATCAAGGTAGATATCATATGACATATATTATCCCCTTATGAGTTTATATCTAAAAAAGTCAAAGAAATGTTTTTCTATCACTAAAACCATAACACAGGTCTGTATTTCTAGACTCCAATTATATTCATCTAGATATTTTTAACAGAAGAATGAGTCTTAATGACATCTTTTCATTAGCTGAAAAAGATTAATGTGCATTAAGTTGTGACAAATCTTTGATAGTTAGTGGTATCTGGAGATGGCACAGTGGTTATAAGCCCTGGATGCTCTTCCAGAAGACCCAGGTTCGATACCCAGCACCCATCTGGCTGGTCACAACCTTCTGTAATTCCAGTTCCTGGTGGATATATGATGCCTTCTGAGGACACCAAGTATGCATGTAGTTCACAGACATACATGCAGGAAAAACCCACCTACATAAGTAAGTAAGTATGCAAGCAAATCTTTGAAAAAAAGAAATAGTGGGCTTCAAAATGGAGTTATAAATAGAGAGATTTTCAAAGTCAACACGTCTCCAACTACACAAGGTTTCATTGTTCTCCTACTGGAGAGTTCACCAGTGATACAGGATTCCTGATGTTTGAATTCCAGTTCTGGCTTGCTTGAGGCTCTAGCTTCTCGCTAGAGGAGAAAGAAACAAAATTAATATTACTGAGCCTTTTATTGGTAAAACAAGAGAAAGCTGTCCTCAGTACTGCACATGAACCTCTTTTTACCAGCATACAGATTATCCGCCCTGGGCTACAGGCTATCGGGGACCTGGTAAACTTGGGCAGAAACAGTCGCAGTGTTCCAGAGCACCAGAATTGCATAGGTGCCTCCCACTTTGACTTATGTCAGTTAGATGTTTGCTTCTCCTTGCTGCTTACTATGGGAAACACAATTCATCACTAAAACAAAAGTTTGGGGAATTTTTGAGTATGAAAATGAAAGAACGTCTGAGTCCTTTGGGAATCAATGGCATTGACAAGTCTCCTTCAGATGCTTATGTCAAGATGTACCCAAATGCCTTTTTAATTGGATTCAGTTGATAATTTTGATGGAAAATTCAGAATATTGGCCATAATTATTGAATTAATGAGTCAGAGACATGGTTAGAAAGAAATTAACTCAGCCACCTGACTCTTGTTAAGGTTCTAATTGATTTCAGATATTGAAGTTGTTCTAATTGAATGAGTGATGTCCATCTCAAAGGCCAGACTCTTTCATAATGTTAAAGTGACTTTGACTTGAATAAAACTAGTCCTTTTAATATTGGAATGAGAAACGATCTCTATCTCTTAAATGTATTAATATTGAATTTTTGGCAATAATATAGGTTCCTAGCATTTATTTCTTATGTAGTAGAAATTCTATTTTGACTTCTGGAGAGGAAGTTCAGAAGCGACTCTATGTAATTTGGATATAGCATTGTACTGCATTAATTCTCTGTAAACTTCCAGTTCCACTCTTACTTTCATATGAATTCTTTTCTATTTGTTTGCTTGTTCATTTGTTTTGGTTGTCTGGTTTTTTAGTGATAGGGTCTTGAACCTACTCTTTGGGCTACAATTCAGACTCTGTCCTGGTTAAGTCCCTGTTCAATGCCTTGCTAAATATTTCTCTTCTCATGGAGAGCAATTGTAAAATGTTGTGTTTCTAAGTCTTTTTTCAACCTTATGAGTTTTCCTTGAATATATTTTCATTTCTTCCAATCGTTTTCAAAGAGTTCTGTTCAGAGCGAAGCAATAGGGCAGAGTGTGTTTTGCTCATTTTTCCTTAAAATTACTTTACTGCTGTGTATGCATTTGAACGATTATAAGGGAGGTGCCTAGAACTTTTTCATCATGAAGATAAAGAGCTGCAGAAGAAAGAATCTCTAGAATATTGGCAATATTGACTTCAAAAATACAAGAATTATATTACTCTTCTTAATGTATTCATGGAAATAAACATCAATGTGTTTTGAAAACAAACACATTCTTTAATTTGTTCACAACTGGAATTCACGTTTACTGTTCCTTGAAGTAATTTTATTTCATTTCTTTCACAGAATTTTATGCTAATCCATTATACTTTCATACTTAAAAATCTTACATATTAACATTACCAATTTTTCTCTGTACTAATTTTCTTATGATGATAAGGATTTATGTGTTAAAATTTTATGAGCGTAGAATAATAATAGTATACAGTTAATCAAAGCAGAAGCATATTATAAATCCTAATAAGTGCTTATTATTCAGAAAAGGTAAAATTCTTATTTTAAGAACCTTTAATGGGCTAAATAAATCACTTGAGTGAGTTATCCTTGATTTAATGAATATCTGGTTGTTCTTTTCCTTTGTGTTTCAAATCCTTCGGCAGCCTGCCGTTACCCAGTGATGGCTGAGTGAGAACTGTCTTCCTCCCTGTGGAAGGGAATGATGGTGCTGGGGGTGTGGTACTGTAGTAAACCTTGGTCATGGTCACTTGAGGAGAAAGCACAGACTGAGAAAGAGGTGGGTGCGGATGGAGACTCCCTGGGAACGGAGTCCGTTAGTGGTCCCTATGTGTGTCTCCCTCTGTAGTTCTGCATCTTCTCCTGGGCAGTCACATCTCACTTTGAAGAGCAGCACTGCAGGAAGAAGTCCAACCAGAATGTGGTAGAATCAGACCTGTATCTCCCATATTTTAGAGATAATCCCTTCATCATTACAACTAAAGACTGTGCTAAATATCTCAGGGGGCAGACTATATTTCAAATCTATTCAAATCTCACATTGGGTTACCTTGCCTGGCTCTCCCACCTAGGCTTTTGCTAAGTTATATCCATCTCTCATTACACCCTTATAAAACAAACTTCCATTTATCTCCATTATATTTCATCTCCTTAGAGTTGCCCTGTGGTGCTATTTGAGATCATGACTCAACCTATATAGAGAATGTTTGAAGATTATGGGCATACATTCTAAAAGGACTGGAATTTACAACATTTTCCTCAGGTTTTATTTTGAAACAATGAAGACACATGTTGGCTATGCTGGTTCTGAGGAAAATATATACTTTTTGAGGTAGTTTATCAGAAGAGATATAATAGGGTTTCAGAGCTATACAGAATGCTGGACTCTAATTTCAATTCATTTACATCAGCTGTTCTTTTGTCACCAAAGATAAATACCTTCTGCATGCTGGGCTTCCATGTACAGCATCATGAATTCAGAGCTGAGCTGCTTCTGAATAAGCAACACAAGCACCAGGGAGTCAAAATTCCCAATAAGAATAGGGAAATACTGGTAATAGAGGCAGTACAGCATTACTAAAAACTGTTATAAGAGTTGTTATGGCCACGGTGATCTACCCAGAATGGGTCCCTGATCCATATGGGTGGGGGTGGCCCCTGAAAGATTCCCATAGTTGGAAACATAGGGATCAGCGGGTAAATAGAAGCAATATGCAGAAGGCAGAGAATACAAAAGGAATGGAAGTGAGGGCATCGTGAGAAGAAATTGTAGCCCACAATATGCAGGCAGGTAACTACAGGACATGTCTATGTCAAGCTATTAAACCTGTGGGCCAAAAAAGAAAGACTTGGATAGAAATAAAAGTAACTTCTAGACAGGAGTCTTGGGGGGGGGAGGCAATTATTTACTTTGATTTCAGACCACAAGAACCAAAGATGATAAAGATCCTTGAATTATGTAAAAGCGAGAATTCTCACTTACATGCGTACACAGCACAGGTGCAATTGACATCCTGTCTTGTGAACTTAATGCTTTCAGTGTTGAAACTTTAAGGGCTTTGGCCATTGAGTAAAGACATAGTTCTTCCTGGGTATCCAGTTTGAAGAATTCAGAATGTTTTCCCCCGAAGTGTCAAATAGCAGGGTCCCCAAACTTCTACTTCCAGGGTCCATATGGACATTAAACGTAGTACATAATGTAGCCATTGTGTCATCTTATAAAACACGTAGTATTTTGTTCTTCATGGAAATCACAAGACTTTTGATCACATGTCTTTGTTTTTTTTTAATTTTTTAATTTTTTAATTAATTAATTTATTTATTAAAGATTTCTGCCTCCTCCCCGCCACCGCCTCCCATTTCCCTCCACCTCCCCCGATCAAGTCCCCCTCCCTCATCAGCTCGAAGAGCAATCAGGGTTCCCTGACGTGTGGGAAATCCAAGGACCACCCACCTCCATCCAGGTCTAGTAAGGTGAGCATCCAAACTGCCTAGGCTCCCACAAAGCCAGTATGTGCAGTAGGATCAAAAACCCATTGCCATTGTTCTTGAGTTCTCAGTAGTCCTCATTGTCCCCTATGTTCCACAAGTCCGGTTTTATCCCATGCTTTTTCAGACCCAGGCCAGCTGGCCTTAGTGAATTCCTGATAGAACATCCCCATTGTCTCAGTGTGTGGGTGCACCCCTCGCGGTCCTGAGTTCCTGGCTCATGCTATCTCTCCTTCTGCTCTTGATTTGGACCTTGAGATTTCAGTCTGGTGCTCCAATGTGGGTCTCTGTCTCTGTCTCCTTTCATCACCTGATGAAGGTTAATATTCAGGAGGATGCATATAAGTTTGTCTTTGGATTCACCTTCTTATTTAGCTTCTCTAGGATCTGAATTATAGGCTCAATATCCTTTATTTATGGCTAGAAACCAAATAGGAGTGAGTACATCCCATGTTCCTCTTTTTGGGTCTGGCTTACCTCACTCAGGATAGTGTTTTCTATTTCCATCCATTTGTATGCAAAATTCGAGAAGTCCTTGTTTTTTACTGCTGTGTAGTACTCTAATATGTATATATTCCATACTTTCTTCATCCATTCTTCCATTGAAGGGCATCTAGGTTGTTTCCAGGTTCTGCCTATTACAAACAACGCTGCTATGAACATAGTTGAGCATATACTTTTGTTGTATAATAGGGCATCTCTTGGGTATATTCCCAAGAGTGGTATTGCTGGATCCAGGGGTAGGTTGATCCCGAATTTCCTGAGAAACCGCCACACTGCTTTCCAGAGTGGTTACACAAGTTTGCATTCCCATCAGCAATAGATGAGTGTACCCCTTTCTCCACAACTTCTCCAGCAAAGGCTATCAGTGGTGTTTTTGATTTTAGCCATTCTGACACGTGTAAGATGGTATCTTAAAGTTGTCTTGATTTGCATTTCCCTGATAGCTAAGGAAGTTGAGCATGACCTTAAGTGTCTTTTGGCCATTTGAAGTTCTTCTGTTGAGAGTTCTCTGTTCAGCTCAGTGCCCCATTTTATAATTGGGTTGATTAGCCTTTTACGGTCTAATTTCTTCAGTTCTTTATATATTTGTGGAGATCAGACCTTTGTCAGTTGCGGGGTTGGTGAAGATCTTCTCCCCGTCAGTGGGTTGCCTTTTTGTCTTAGTGACAGTGTCCTTTGCTTTACAGAAGCTTCTCAGTCTCAGGCGGTCCCATTTATTCAATGAGGTCCTTATTGTCTGTGCTGCTGGGGTTATACATAAGAAGTGGTCTCCTGTGCCCATGTGTTGTAGAGTACTTCCCACTTTCTCTTCTATCAGGTTCAGTGTGTTCAGACTGATATTGAGGTCTTTAATCCATTTGGATTTGAGTTTTGTGCATGGTGATAGATATGGATCTATTTTCATTCTTCTACAGATTGACATTCAGTTTTGCCAGCACAATTTGTTGAAGATGCTCTCTTTTTTCCATTGTATACTTTTAGCTCCTTTATCGAAAATCAGGTGTTCATAGGTTTGTGGGTTAAAGTCAGGGTCTTCTATTTGATTCTATTGGTCAACTTCTCTGTTTTTATGCCAATACCAAGCTGTTTTCAATACTGTAGCTCTGTAATAGAGTTTGAAGTCAGGGATGGTAATGACTCCAGACGATCCTTTATTGTGTAAGATTGTTTTGGCTATCCTGGATTTTTTGTTTTTCCGTATAAAGTTGATTATTGTCTTCTCCATATCTGTGAAGAATTTTGATGGGATTTTGATGGGGATTGCATTGAATCTATAGATTGCTTTTGGTAGAATTGCCATTTTTACTATGTTGATCCTCCCAATCCAAGAGCAAGGGAGGTCCTTCCATTTTCTGGTGTCCTCTTCAATTTCTTTATTCAAAGACTTAAAATTCTTGTCAAATAGATCTTTCACTTCCTTGGTCAGAGTTACCACAAGATATTTTATGTTATTTGTGGCTATCGTGAAAGGCGATGCTTCTCTGATTTCCCTCTCTGTTTCCTTATCCTTAGTGTATAGGAAGGCAACTGATTTTTTGGAGTTGATCTTGTATCCTGCCACATTACTAAAGGTGTTTATCCGCTGTAGGAGTTCTTTGGTAGAGTTTTTGGGGTCGCTTATGTATACTACCATATCATCTGCAAATAACAAAAGCTTAACTTCTTCCTTTCCAATACGAATCCCCTTGATCCCCTTATGTTGTCTTATTGCTATTGCTAGAACTTCAAGCACTATATTGAAGAGGTATGGAGAGAGTGGACATCCTTGTCTTGTTCCTGATTTTAGTGGGATGGCTTTGAGTTTTTCTCCGTTTAATTTAATGTTAGCTGTGGTTTGCTGTAAATAGCTTTTATTGTATTTAGGTATGACCCTTGTATGCCTAATCTCTCCTAGACCTTTATCATAAAGGGGTGTTGAATTTTGTCAAATGCTTTTTCAGCATCTAATGAAATGATCATATGTTTTTTTTTCTTTCAGTTTATTTATATGGTGGATTACATTGATAGATTTGCGTATGTTGAACCAGCCCTGCATCTCTGGGATGAAGCCTAATTGATCATAATGGATAATTTTTTCATGTGTTCTTGGATTCGGTTTGCCAGTATTTTATTGAGAATTTTTGCGTCGATTTTCATGAGTGAGATAGGCCTGTAATTCTCTTTCTTGGTTGTGTCTTTGTGTGGTTTTGGTATCAGGGTAACTGTAGCTTCATAAAAGGAATTTGGCAATGACTCTTCTGTTTCTATATTGTGAAATACATTAAGGAGTATAGGTATTAGCTCTTCTTGGAAGTTCTGGTAGAATTCTGCATTGAAACCATCTGGTCCTGGGCCTTTTTTGGAGGGGAGATTTTTTGATAACAGTTTCTAGTTCTTCGCGAATAACAGGTCTATTTAGATCGTTCACCTGGTCTTGGTTTAGCTTTGGTAAATGGTACTTATCTAAAAAAAATGTCCATTTCTTTTGCATTTTCCAGTTTTGTGGCATACAGGCTTTTGAAGTAAGATCTAATGATTCTCTGAATTTCCTCTGTGTCTGTGGTTATGTCCCCCTTTTCATTTCTGATCTTATTTATTTGCATGTTCTCTCTCTGTTGTTTAATTAGTTTGGATAGGGGTTTGTCGATCTTGTTGATTTTCTCCAAGAACCAACTTTTTGTTTCATTGATTCTTTGTACTGTTTTCTGTGTTTCTATTTTGTTGATTTCTGCCCTCAGTTTGATTATTTCCAGTCTTCTACTTCTCCTGTGCGCATCTGCTTCTTTTTTTTTCTAGCGCTTTCAGGTGGGCTGTTAAGGCCCCAATGTATTCTTTCTCTGTTTTCTGTAAGTGGGCACTTAGTGCTATGAAATTTCCTCTTGGCACTGCTTTCATCATGCCTCATAGGTTTGAGTATGTTGTCTCTTTATTTTCATTAAATTTAAGGAAGACCTTAATTTCTTTCTTAATTTCTTCCTTGAGCCAGGTGTGTTTCAGTAGTTGACTGTTCACTTTCCATGAGTTTGTTGGCTTTCTGGGGGTAACATTTTTGTTGCCTTCTAACTTTAGTCCGTGGTGATCTGATAAGACATAGGTGGACACTGATATTTTTTTGTATCTGTGGAGGTTTCCTTTGTTTCCGAGTATGTGGTCAATTTTCGAGAAGGTTCCATGAGCTGCAGAGAAGACGGTATATTCTTTCCTATTTGGGTGGAGTGTTCTATAAATGTCTGTTAAGTCCATTTGCTTCATTACCTCCAATAATTCTCTTAATTCTCTATTAGGTTTATGTCTGATTGACCTGTCCATTGGAGAGAGAGGTGTGCTGAAGTCTCTTACTACTAGTGTGTGTGGTTTGATGTCTGCCTTGAATTTTAGTAATATTTCTTTTACATAAGTGGGTGCTTTTATATTAGGGGCGTAGATATTCAGGATTGAGACTTCATCCTGATGAAATGTTTCTGTTATGAGTATAAAGTGTCCATCTCAATCTCTTCTGATTGATTTTAGTTTGAAGTCAGTTTTGCTAGAAATTAGTATGGCCACACCTGCTTTTTTCTTTGGACCATTTGCTTGAAAAACCTTTTCCCAACCCTTTACTCTGAGTAGATGCCTGTCTTTGTGATTGAGATGTGTTTCTTGCAAACAGCAGAATGATGGATCCTGTTTTCGTATCCAATCTCTTAGCCTGTGCCTTTTTATAGGTGAATTGAGACCATTAATATTAATTGATGTTAATGACCAGTAATTGTTTACTCTGGTTATTCTTATTGTTTTTGATAGTAGAGTTTGTGTGTCTCCCTTCTTTGAGTTGTGCTGGTGAAGGGTCGCTAGATGCCTGAGTTATTGTAGGCAGTTTTGGCAATGTTGGATTCCTTGGGTTGTGATTTTCCTTCTATTAATTTCTGTAGTGCTGGATTTGTGGCTAAGTATTGTTTAAATTTGTTCTTATCCTGGAATGTCTTGTTTTCTCCATTGATAGTGAACAATAGCTTGGCTGGGTATAGCAGTTTTGGTTTGCATCCATGGTCTCTTAGTTTCTGCAGTACCTCTATCCAGGACCTTTTGGCTTTCATGGTTTCCATAGAGAAGTCAGGTGTAAGTCTGATTGGTTTACCTTTATAAGTTACTTGCCCTTTTTCCTTTGCAGCTCTTAATATTCTTTCTTTAATCTGTATATTTTGTGTTTTGAATATTATATGGCGAGGGGACTTTTTTTTGATCCAGTCTGTTTGGTGTTCTGTATGCTTCTTGAATATTCAAAGGAATATCTTTCTTTATGTTGGGAAAGTTTTCTTCGATAATTTTGTTAAAAATATTTTCTGGGCCTTTGAGCTGTGACTCTTCTCCTTCTTCTATCCCTGTTATTCTTAGGTTTGGTCTTTTTATTGTGTCCCATATTTCCTGAACGTTTTGTGATGAGAATTTGTTGGCTTTGCTGTTTTCTTTGATCACTGCATTTATTTTCTCTATGGTGTCTGCAGAATCTGAGATTCTTTCTTCTATCTCTTGTATTCTATTGATTATGCTTGTTTCTGTAGTCTCTGCTCGTTGACCTAGATTTTCCATATCCAGTTGGTCCTCAGTTTTTGTTTTCTTCCTTGCTTCCATTTCAGTTTTCAATTCTTGAACTGTTTCCATTACCTGTTTGATCATTTTTCTTGGTTTCCCAGGGTATCATGTACGTATTTACTCATTTCTTCAAACTTTTTGTTATACTTCTCACCCATTTCTATAAGGGCGTTTTTTACATGTTGTTTAAGGGACTCTATTGCTTTCATAAAGTCGATTTTTTCCACTTCTGTGTTAGGGTGTTCAAGTCCTTCTGTTGTAAGATCATTTGGTTCTGGTGTTTTCATGTTTTTCAGATTGTTGGGTGAATTCTTGCTTTGGCACCTGTCCATCTCCTCCTATTGATGCTATCTAATGGGTCTTTTAAAACAGGAACAGGTTTTCCTGCTGGCCAGGGGCCCCACTTAAAAAATGCCTTCTCTCTGTTTCCTGGGTCCTGCCACTGGCCAAGATCTCTTTCACCACTCAGAAGGGTCTTCAGGACCAGGACCAGGCTCCCTGTTCGCCAGGAACCTCGCCAACAAAAGGCCTATCCCTCTGCAGGCCAGCCACCAAAACAGAGAAACTCCCGCTGCCCTCTGCCCCAAGCTCCCTATCCAGTGCCTAAACAGGCTAAACTGGGTGATCCAGCAGCCCCACGGAAGGGAGGGGGAGTGATGGAGGCCCCTGGGCACAAGCTGTGATATGCCAGGGAGAGAGAGGAGCGGAGGAGCAGCCCCAGCAGAGGGAGCCAGCCCTTGCGGGCTAACAGGGGGGTCGAGGGTGTCGGGGAATGCCCCCGTTCTCTTTCCTGTGTCCTGCCGGGGGGCCAAGAACACTCTCCCCACTCAGGGTGGTCTTCAGGGACAGGACCAGGCTCCTCGTTTGCCCGTGGACCTCGCCAATAAAAGGTCTACCACTCTGCAGGCCAGGCCCCCAGAAACCTACTTGATTTAGTTGTAGTGTGGCAATATGCTCTCAGTGTGGGCTTCACTGTTTCAGGTTTGGACTATCCCGCATCCGCCGCCGCGCCTGCGCACTGCCGGTGTCCCTCACATGTCTTTGTTAGTTCTTTATTCTTGTCAGCTACAAAGGTACCTGCTATTTTGGGACCTTCAGTAATCCCTTTTGGTCAAAGTAAATAGGAATACTGTGAAGAGTATAAATGGAGGTGTATAAGGAAGCAACGTTTGTGTTAAGACGTGATCCTACCATTAGAAATGAAAATACTGTATGAAAATACATAAAGTACTGACAATACGGCCTCTGAGATAGAAGGATAAGAGAGTGTAGCTTAAGAATGTGTGTCACAGTAATGTCATCTGCCTACAAGTTGATTTTGTAGGGTGCTCTAGATTACCCCTCTCCTCCTTTGAAGTCTAACTCCTTAAGAAAGTGCAACTTTGGGGCGAGACTTTATTTCCTTAGTTACTAGCTTGTCCTGTAACTTAGACAATGGCAATCAACTCATGCTATCAAGAATAGTTTATGGTGCTATAACTGGAGTCCAGACGGCTATATGAATGAATGGAGGGGCTACACCTGGCTATAGTGGTATAAATGAAGTGGTTGTTCAGCACCTCGGATCATATTAGTGTAGCTGTCTTTATAAGACAGGACTCAAAGTCACAGTCAGCTATTGCGTAAGGAAAAGAGCAATTGGCTGTTCCTTGCAGCAGCATCCCAGGATCCCAAGACTTTGCTGTTGCCTGTGGTGAACACATGGACTGCTGAAAGGTCACCCACAAGTGCCCTCACTCTCTCATTAGCCTGCATCTTTTCTGCCTGAACTGCTGAGAACTGTAGGCTTGTCTCTATCTGTGTTCTAGAGAAGCAGAATGGCTATAGGATGAATTTATTTTTTAAAATCCTCTCTCTCTCTCTCTCTCTCTCTCTCTCTCTCTCTCTCTCTCTCTCATACACACATGAACACACATGCATACACAGAGCCTTGTGAGACATGGTTTTATTATGTAGTCCAGACTGGTCTTTAACTCATGATTTTTCTCCCCTAGTCTCCTGATTCTTCAGGATTAAGGTGTTTGCCTCTACACCTGGCTTCTTCTATTCTCTTTTCTATCGTCTATAAGAGTTCTTTTGTTTTTCACCTTTGGGTCTCAGAAGCTGGCTTTGAACCACAGGAAATCACGTGCGCTCCGTTTCAGTCTCAGTGGGGTTTGTCCCTCTGGATCCTCACAACCACATAATGTAATCATCAAGGTGTGAAAGAAGAAAACGTAGGGGAGCCTTTCCATCACATAATTCTCCTCTGCTAATAATGAATGGCACCTGAATTCCAATGGGAAAGCCATGTCTGTAACAAGCTTTCAGACTTTCATCTTGGGACTCAAAGCTGAGAACAATGGCAGCAAGCTAATCCCCACATATTAAAATGGGATGGAGTACTGTCAAAAGTGTAGCCCGAAACTTCGGGGCTCACTTTCCAGGCTCAGGTATCAGCAAAACCAGTCAACCAAGCCCTCTAGGGTTGTTTCAGAGGGGTGTGGATGTTGAGAACGCCTTGGAAGAGAATTCTCCTTGAAGCATACTTTCCACCCAGATGAAAAGTCTATGAGTGGACTAGAACCACCCACTGTGAAATGGAAAGGTGCCCCCAGTGACAGATGCAGGGTCAAGTGACTACCTCAACGGGAGATGCCCAAGCATGAGAGACTTCCTGGCGCTTCCCAGATGATAGGGTCCACAGGAAGGGTTTCAGCGAGTGCATCTATTAGAGGTAAGTCACCGCATGGGTCAAAGTTCAAAGCAAAGCTAGAAGCATCCTAAAAGAACTGTGACGTAAATGTCAAGGATGGTGAATTTTGTACAACTCTAACTGGGCACAGGTTGCCCAGACATTTGCTCAAATATCTTTCTCTGAGTGTGGCTGAAATTACTTTGGGTGAGACTAATATTTTAATCTGTAATCTCACCCACTGACTAAAGACCTGAAGAGAAAAAAAAAAGTATTCCTCCTGCCCACCACTTAAACTATTGATCTTTTCCTGCTTTTAGACTCACATGGAGTAATTGGGTCCTCTGAGTCTTGAGCCTCCACGTCTTCAGACAGACAGTTGTATCTTTGATTTTCCTGGTTTTCAGGCATCTGAACTCAGACTGGAGCTACACCATCAACTTTCCTCAGTCTCCAATTTGCTGACTGAAAGGGTCTGCATACCGCAGGGTGCTCCCTTCTGGACCACGAATTAGACACAGGCCAGACCTAAAAAAAAAACAAAACAAAACAAAAAAAAAAAAACAATTACCAAAGTCAAAGAGAGCCTTTATTAAGTAAGGCTAATTCTGAATCAGGCAGAAACAGCAGTAAATAGCTTTGTAAGTGTTAATTTTAAGAGTGGAAAAAGGGGAAGTATGTGTTAGGATGAGCTAGGATGAGTTGGTAATTTCTGATTGGACATTTTGATTAGAGCAGTCAAAATAATGAATTTTGATTGCTGAACTTTGATGTTTTGATAGTTGGACCTTGGTGATGGGCCTCAGGGATGAGTCAGGCATCACAAAGTACCCAAATAAGGGAGTAGACCTTGGTGGCTATCTTTAGGAATGTAATCTAATGGTTTAGCAAGGGAGAGGGGAAGAGAAAGGGCAAAACCTACTGGCACCATGTTTGCCATGCTCAGGTCTGCTGGATTCCTTCACTGTCTGCTGACCTCGGCTCTTAGTCTGCACGCTTTCAATAAGCAAATACCCTAAGATCCATTCATCAAAGACCCCAGAGAAAAGAGAAAAGGACACTTGCTGCCCCACAAACCATCTGAATGTTTTTCTAGTTCTTCAAAGAATTTCAACCTTAAAAACTGATCTGGGTTCATGAGATGTTGTAACTAATTCTCCCAACAAGTCCTTTTCTGGTTTCTTAAAGAAGATCTTGACTTAAATTATTATTTGACCCTGGAGTTGGATGTGGAGGGGCAGGAAATATCAGCTAAAGAACAAGACTGCAAAGGAAGATTGGAAGAGAGAAGGGGGAAGGGATGTCGGAAGTAGACTTCAGTTGAATATTAGATTAGGTTGAACTCTTCATCTTAAAGTGAGCAGAAAACCACAAAATTTTTTTCCAGCTCTCTTCTAAGAGAGTGTGGGAAAGAATGATACTTTTGAAAGAGAATTGGGATGGCAGTGGTGGGATAAAGTATTGTTCGAGGAGGTAAGAAAGTTGTTAAGACCTAACCCATAGCCTTCACAATAGCCCCTGATGTTTGCAGGATGGGCTTTAGGACCCCATGGGTTAACATCTCAGTAAGATGTGACTTATCTCAAGCTCTGGAGGTTCCACTTGGAAGAAAAGATGTCTGTTGTCTCTTCTGTTTTATGGTGATTCCATTTAAATTCCTTTCATATATGCATTATTTTTGGAAGCCTCTACAGTAGTAGGTTTCCATATGGCTTTTCAAAGGGCTATTAGTGTTAGTTGTCCCTCCCATATCCCCTCCATTACTCTGCCCACCCATCTCTTCCCATTATATTCTAATTTCTCTTTTATCTCTTTGTAACACTATATTCTATTTCCCTTCCTTGGAAGATTCCCTCTTTAGGCCCTGGACATTTTCTAGCTACTTAACCTCTATGGATATTTAGATTGAAACATACATAGTTTTTTAATTCCTTCTTGATTTTTGTCTTCATCCACTTTTCATTTAGTAGTGAGGTGTCCAGCTTCCATGCATTTGTATACTTTCTGCAGTTTTGATTGGTGTTGATATCCTGCTTTAATTCATGGTGGTGGTCAGACAGGATGCAGGATACTATTTCAATTTCATTATATCTACTGAGACTTATTTTGTGTCCCAATACGTGGTAAATTTTGAAGAAAGTTCTTTGTTAGATGCTTTCATATCTTGAATTATTTTCATTATTTCATTCTGTTTGTATTTTCACTATCTTCATTGAAGTATTAAGTATGGTGACTGCATGGTATCTGAGTCACAGCCAGGAGTAGTGGCTGTGGGGTCCTTGGTAGAGAGCTTCTCTGTGGGTCTATGAGAAATTTTTGCCCCACGGAGCCAATTTAGGAGCTTGTCCAGTGACAGCTTTGTTTCCAGTCTAAATATAACTGATGGTCAGCAAACCACATCAGTAGATTCAGAGACATGGGAGCCTGAGGCTGCCACCTAACTGATTCAGTATAACCATCTGGTCAGACTTGAAATGTTGACTTTCAGCTAATGGGACATGCATGCTCTATCACTGTAGGTCTCTATAAGACAAGTAAGTACCAGCAATTACTCTATTACTTCCTGTTTCATAAATCAAACTATGCTTGATTAGTAAGGGTCTACGTTTCTTGAGAGTCAAAAAAACTTTATGTTTATGTGACAGATGAACATGTAATTGAAGATTATACACAATGCTGATGACAGTATTAAAAACGCCAATAGCTTGGTCCTTCAACACGTGACTTTCTCACGATATTCCTAATGAAACACAAAGTTATTCCTTTTATCAAGAACTGCAATATTGAACACATAATGCTAATTAAACTAGATTTGGTTTTAAGGGTAAACCAAGCCTGGCCTACTTCATGATTTAAATAATCTGGGACTTCAAAACTTAATGATTTTTGAGCTACTCTCTCACTGTTGTTTGTATATCTCCTACTTCAGGGGACTCTAAGTGGCTACATCAGTTTTACATGCTTTCTGAAAGACAGTTGAACAAAATTGGTTTATAGGGCATATGTCTCCCATTTTCCCAAATTCTACCATCGTTTAACATATTATCCTTGGCTGTTTTGCATAATTGTGGTTCCAGCTTTGGTTTAATGATCCTTGTTCAGGGATAAAAGAATCTACTCTCGTTTAGTTTAGCAGATTGCTGGTCTGGTAACTAGACCCATTCACTTGGTTCAACTGTAGAGACTTATGTTTAAATAGTAATTAAGAGGAAGGAAAAGATTAAGTGTTTAAATGCAGGAAATGCTGAGAGACTGATATAGATGGAGCTCACTCATGGCTAAGCATGAGGGTCATGGGAAACTCATAGGATCATTGGGTTCTATCAGGGATGGAAACTGTGGAAGAGGGATTCACAGAGTTGAAGTGGGGAGGGCACCTTAATCTCTACTTCTGCTGCACTAATATTCATCGGTCATACCCAGTAGGAAGTTGACTTAATCAGGGAATATTGATAGAAGTTGCTGAAGTCCGGTGTTCAGGATCCTGGAAAAGATATGAGTGAAAAAATTCAGACTGAAACACTCAGAGTTCATAACTCATGGGTGTCCATAGCTACCTGTGGAAAATATTTAGGTAATAATTTCTACTGGGGATAAGTCTGCTCTGCTTGAATTGAGAAACCCTATATAAGTTTGGTATGCTGGGTACTTAAAATAAATACCAGAAGGCATCTGTCCCACAATCATACAGGGTAAGTCGACACAGAGTTCTACTATTGTTAAAACTCCACTTGACTCAGACAAATGACAAAATCCTGAAGCATTCTTTGTGATTCCAAACCAGATCTAATCGAGGGAAGGGGTCCAGTTTTATTCTTGCTGAATGGACTGAACCAGGTAGATGAATTTTCTCACATTAGTGGGTTCTGTGGATTTACAATGAACAAGGAATGGCAGGATATTTGATTACATTTAAAGCAGATCCATGCAACATAGGAACCTCAAATATTCCGAGTGTAAAGGTTTGCCCATAGTAGGGCTAAGACTATTGGGAGTGACCTCTCCTTTGTTTGATACTTCACCTTCTATAATTCGATATATACAAAGGCAGGTGAGAAAACGTTCATGGTAATTTATTCCAGAGCTTTCCTACAATCCTATTTTGTTATCACCAGGGTTGAAAAGCTTATATATTTTTGAGGCTAAGTCTCACCATACCACCCAGGATTCCTTTGAACTCATAATCCTTCTGCCTTATCCTCCTGAGGACTGGAATTACAGCCCTGTGTCACTGTTCTTGGCTTAACTTTGATGTCTCAGTCACTGAAAGTATGTCCCCAGATGTATCTGACAAAACACCTTCAGACCAACTTCATAAAAGACTCTAGAACCCAGAAACAAACATTGTTATTCTGTTTAGACAAATGAAGGAATGACTCATAAATATTTATAAGATCCTTGTAGGCATAGAAAATATTTTATTAGGAATGAAAGGTTTTCCATTAGCAGGAGAGGCAGGAGAATTGTTTTTTCTAGATACTAGTATTTCTCTTGTATATACTATTTTCAGTTAGCTCCAACAAATATAATTCTCTGGCTATACCTTGAGTTCTGGTCAAAGCATGCTAACTTAAATGAATATTTCTGACTTATTTTACAAAATCCAATTATTTCTTTACTTCAGTCTTACTTTGGAAGGTCAGAATGATCCCAGGGTTGTTATGTTGACTAGTTAAATTGGAGAATTAAATTGTTTGTCTGCTTCAACCTCCTAAAGGCTTTGCCCTGGCAATGGTTCTCAACAAATGTTCCATGAACAGTTAGTATCTGAATTATGCTTTATCAATTAGTCTTTCTGTGTGTTTTCTTCCCATGAATATAGATACCTATTTTTGAATTCGTTGTAACTTTTAATGTATGTTGGACTGTCTCCTTGTCAAGGTATTTTGTTTTGGGTTTGAAAGATGCCAGTGGTGTATAAGGAAGAAGCCACATCTCAGTGTTACCCAGTAAAGGTTGTATTTTCTTAATCTGCTCATTAATGAATATATATATATATATATTACTTATATATTTGTGCATGTGTGAGTGTGTGTGTGTAAAATACGCATATATATCCAACGTATTATAAATTGCAAGCCTTTTCCAAATGTTGTTATTAAATCTAAGCATTGGATACACTTACCAAATATGAGCTTCATTTTCTTCATGTACAACTGTGCTAAATGAAGAGAAAGCCACTGTCTATATGCAAACCAGAATCAAGTCTACTTAAGTGTGATAGACTAGATTTTAGTACTTATCTGTTCTTTGGTTGGCTGGTTCCAAACAAGTATGTACATATCTCAATCTCAGGGATGGTATCTGAGGAACACTGGATGTTACTCTCCTGAACACTTTTAATACATCTAAGATATTTCAAATAGTCATTTATTGTAGAAAAGAATAAAAGTAGTTAGATTCAGTAAGTTGATCTTAATGCAACTTTTCTGAGTAATTAGTAAAGTCATTTAATATAACGGGGGTAAACTTCAAACAAAATTTATTTTAGGGATAGAAGAATGAACTATAAATCAACTAAAGCAGACTCTCTTGGACAACTTCTAAACAAGCTACATGGATGCAAACGTAGGCAGCTGTCCACTTCATCTGTTAAGAAACCTCCACATCCAACTATTGCCTTGCCCTTCCCCTTCACACCCATCCAGCTACTGCCTCCCTGCTTCTCCTTCACACCCATCCAGCTACTGTCTCACCCTTCCTCTTCACATACATTCAGAGTTTCTCTCATTAGCTTTGTTGTTTGGGTTAAGAATGTGAACTTTCTAGAGGCCTATGTATCATGGAACTGCATCTCAGAGAACTGCATACTGAGTCATTCCCTCCTTTCCACACAATTAACCCAGGACAGCTGATCAGCTTGAATGGCTTTCATTCCGTGGGGCCCAGGGAAAATAGGCCACCTCATCTGCAGGACTTGACGTGAGAAGCTAGAGAGAAGAGAAAGAAAGAGAAAAATGTGAAATTGGGAAACAAGAAAGAATATGGGTCAGGGTGGAGGATCCTTAGGAAGATAAGAAGCAAGACTTGGTGACTGACAGAAACTCCAGTTATTCCGATACAGAAAAGCTCATGCAACTTTGACATTTTTTGTTTATTCCTTTAGACTCACTTAAAAATTTTAAAATAGTGATTTTAAAATAAAACCTTGTTCCACAATGAAAAGGGAAAAGCATATCACTTGTCCCAGACAGACGGCATCCATGGTGATGAATACAACTGGAGCCAGATAGCATAATTAAATCCCAGCTGTATGCTGGCCCACCCTGTGAGTCTCAGCTTGACGCTTATTTCCTTGAGGTTGTAAAAGAACATGAACCAAGTATGAGAACAATTATTCCAAGGATCCCTTGGCATAAAGCTGAATTTGTCTCCTGAGAGTAGTCACAAAGATGGAAAACACTGTATTTGAAAATAAGATTTATTTTTATGATTTTAATTGTGTGTGTGTGTGTGTGTGTGTGTGTGTATCAATGAGGTGTATGTACACATGAGTTTAGGTGACTGCAGATCCCCGAAGCATTGGGCCCTTCTGGATGTAGAGTTATGGGTGATTGTATGTTGCCTGACATGGGTGCTAGGAACCAAACTCAGGTCCTCTATGCAAGAACAGTATGTATTATTATTATTATTATTATTATTATTATTATTAGTGTCTTTCACATCATTTCTCCCAACCCCACCCATCTCCAGCCCCACCTTAAAATAAAATTTAAGAGAAAATAAGGAAAGAGAAGGAAAAAAAGCAAAAAGGAAGAAAGAGGAAACCACTAAGCCATTTCTCTAACCCTCAAGGGAACCAGACTTCAAAAAACACTTCTGATTCAGTGCTATTTCATAATTTGCATTTGCTTAGCAGAGAATCATCCTCATGGCTCATCCCACTTCTGAAAAGCCCAAATTGTCACTATCTTAATTAATTAATATTATTTTAATTCCTCCCTACTGAAGATCTTATCCTCCCTTACAACCAGCAAGTATTTAATTCTAAGAACTGATTGGAAATTGATGAGAAAGATAAATAACCTGTTATTTCTTATTGTCCTTATATCTGGTGCAGCAAACCCTTACTATTTAGGGCTACATTTCTATAGGGTGTTTGTAGTACAAATGCCAGGCATACTTTGATGAATAAATAGGGCAGAAGAGGAAGAAAGATGCCCGCAATATCCCGGCAATAATGGAACAAACATACATTATGAACAATGGGTTTGTTTAGAGGTTTGACAGATGGTCCAGTTCCTATTAAACAACAGAATGTGGTAAGCTAGATCCAGGAGGAAATTGCTCTACCCGAATGAAAAAGTAGAATGTCAGGCCTCAAAAGGCCAGTGGCTGCCTTATTCAGCTGACTTCTGAGTGTTAAAAATCTTGTTCAATGGTCACCTATTTTTGGGGGTTCCGGCATCAGGAACCTGCAACTTATTATATGACAATATGTGATTATTAAGATTTTTATTTGAAAATAAAAAGAAAGTGAATACATTTTTCACCTGGGCCAGAGGTTTTTTTTTTTTTTTTTTTTTTTTTTTTTTTTTTTTTTTTTTTTGCCATCTAGAAGCTACAGGCTCTTGGGCTGCAGAGTCAGAGAATAGCTGATGTGTGCTAACTCTTAAAATGTGGCAGATAATTTCCTAGTGGTTTATATATTAATGAATCGAATTGTCACCAATCACCTTGTGAGTTCATTCTTTTCCTATTGGTGCCATAACAAATCACTATAAACTTGGCATCTTAAATGGCAATAGAGTTTATTGACATGCATATTCCTGGGTCAAGAGTCAGTAGGTCTAACTGGGCTGAGATACAGTGTCTAAAGGCCTGTGCTTTTTCCTGGAGGCTCAAGAGAAGAGTGGGTTTCCTTCTCATTCAAATTTTGGCAGAATGCATCATTTTGTGGTTGTTGGAGGATGGTAGCTATGCTCATGCTCTCTCAGCTGAGGGCCTTGCTCAGCTTCAGGAGTCCATTCAGACCTTAGCAATCAGCCCTCTTCATCTATCTCTATGCATGTGTTTTCCATGCTCATCTTTTTTTCCCCTTTTTTTATTGCTATATAAATAATACCATTCAAAATTTCCACCTCCTCCTTTCCTCCCATTTTCTCCTGCTCCCCCACTCACCCTCTTCCCTCCCGCTCCAGTCCTAAGAGAGGGCAGGGTATCCTGCCCTGTAGGAAGTCCAAGGTCCTCCCCACTCCATCCAGGCCTAGGAAGGTGTGTATCCAAACAGACTAGGATCCCAAAAAACCAGTACATGCAGTAGAATCAAATCCCAGTGCCATTTTCATTGGCTTCTCAGTCAGCCCCCATTGTCAGCCACATTCAGAGAGTCCAGTTTGATCACATGCTCCATCAGTCCCAGTCCAGCTGGCCTTGGTGAACTCCCATTAGATCACTGTCTCAGTGGGTGGACCAACCCCTCGAGGTCCCAACTTCCTTGCTGATCTTCTCCCTCCTTCTGCTCTTCAACTGGACCTTGGGAGCTCAGTCTGGTGCTCCAGTGTGAACCTCTGTCTCTATCTCCATCCATCGCCGGACAAAGGTCCTATGGTGATATTCAAGATATTTATCAGTGTGGCTATGGCACAAGGCCAGTTCAGGCACCCTCTCCTCTATTGCCCAAGGACCTAGATGGGGATATCCCCTTGGACACCTGGGAACCCCTCTAGAGCTAAGTCTCTTGCCAACCCTAAAATGGCTCCCTTAATTAAGATTTTTTTGTGATTTCTTTTTCCCTGCTCCCATATCTGCCCTTCCTCCATCTCAACCATCCCACTCCCCCAAGCTCTCCTTAGTCCTCCCCTTCTCCCCCTCTCTCACCCTCACCTCTTCCCCTACCCTACCCCCACCCCATGATCCCAACTTTTGCTGGGCGATCTTGTCTGCTTCCAAGTTCCAGGAGGATCTTTATATGTTTCTCTTTGGGTTCACCTTATTATTTACTTCTCTAGGATCATGAACTATAGAGTGGGAAGTAGTCTGCAACACATGGGCACAGAAGGCCACTTCCTATGTATAACCCCAGTAGCACAGACAATAAGAACAACAATGAATAAATGGGACCTCCTAAAACTGAGATGCTTCTGTAAAGCAAAAGATACTGTCATTAAGACAAAAAGGCAACCTACTGAATGGGAGAAGATCTTCACCAACCCTGCATCAGACAAAGGTCTGATCTCCAAAATATGTAAAGAACTCAAGAAACTAGACATTAAAACTAATTAACCCAATTAAAAAATGGGGTACTGAACTGAACAGAGAATTCTCAACAGAAGAAGTGCAAATGGTCAAAAGATACTTAAGGTCATGTTCAACTTCCTTAGATATCAGGGAAATGCAAATCAAAACAACTTTGAGATACCATCTTACACCTATCAGAATGGCTAAAATCAAAAACAATGATAGCTTATGCTGGAGAGGATGTAGAGTAAGGGGAAAACTCATCCATTGTTGGTGGGAATGCAAACTTGTACAACTACTTTGGTAATCAGTGTGGCAGTTCCTCAGGAAATTTGGATCAACCTACCCCAGGATCCAGCAATACCACTCTTGGGAATATACCCAAGAGATGCCCAGTCATACTACAAAAGCATTTGCTCAACTATGTTCATAGCAGCATTATTTGTAATAGCCAGAACCTAGAAACAACCTAGATGCCCCTCAATGGAAAAAAATGGATAAAGTGTGGCACATCTACACATTAGATGTAATGTTTTTTACTCAGCAGTAAAAAAACAATGACTTCTTGAATTTTGCATGCAAATGGATGGAAATAGAAATCACTATCCTAAGTGAGATAACCCAGATCCAAAAAGATAAATATGGTATGTACTCATGTATTAGTGGACTCTAGCCATAAACAAAGGACAGTGAGCCTATAGTTCCATGCTCATCTTTAGAGCATCATTTTTTTTATTGTTTGAATGTCTCATTCAGTGTTTTTATCACACTCTTTCCACCCCAGACTCCCCCCAGATCCTCTCACTCTCCCTAGCAACTCATGTCATGTACTTTCTCTCTCTTAAAAAAAAAAAAGACCCACAAAACATGGAGTCCAGCTGTTTATCAACTTCTGCGGAGAATGAGGATTGCTCTGAGGTGGAGTTGATATGCATGGTGTGATTCCATTTTAAAAAAAATGAATTTTACTCCTCCCAGCGGTGATCATTTGCAAATAACTTCTTTTCTAAGGGTGGGATTTTGTGACCACTTCCTTTTGTGGTTGAAATTTGTCTGGCCTGGGTTTGTGCGGGTCTTGTGTGTGACATCACTCTGTGAGCCCTGCCCTGTTGCATCTAGAAAACACTATTTCCTTAAACTGGTCCACCCCCTCTGGCTCTTAAAATCTTTCCGCTCCCACTTCCTCATCGGCCGTGAAGAAATGGAGTAGGGCTGAAAGGAAAGTCCGAGGAGGGCAACAGAGACAGAATTCTTAACCACTTTCAATTATTTATTTGTGGGAAAAGGGCATGCCACAAAGCTCCTCTGTAGGTCAGACGACAACCTGTGGGAGTCAGTTCTTCCTTTCCATCACCTGAGTCCCAGGGAGGGAACTCAGGTCATCTGGTTTGACGGCAAAGCACCTCTATCTGCCAAGCCATATCACTGTCTCTCTCTGCTCTTCTATATTGCACCTGTCTGGTACACTCTTCTGCCCTCCTTGGTACTTTTTAAAGGACTCCTGCGATTAGATTTAACCCGATAATTCAGGATCATATCCTAATTTCAAAAATTCTTAACCTTGAGTGCAAACTGAATAGTGCCTTATGCTAGGTAAGATAGCAATCACAGGTCCTGAGGAGCATTGCATATTTTGAGAGGAAGACATTATTCTGAGGGCCACAGCAAACTGTTATTGCTACCTCTATTTTTCAAGTAGAAACTATGCTACAAAGCAATGAAAACAAACCTTTCTTCCTTCTCTCCTTCACAATGGCAGGGTTCTGTCCTTCGAACTTTGTTTCTGAGAGGGATCTGACATTCAGGTACCTTTGTATGGCTATAGGACAAAGTATAGCCTATTTCTGGAAGCATTTACATTAGAATACATTTGTAATTAAACAAAAGGTATTCTGAGGAGCTATGGGAAGCATCAGGTTCATTAGAAGGGGTATTGTTTGCTTGCTAATTGCCTCTTATTAGCAATCACATGTCCCATTTATATTCGGAGTTGCTCTGGCAAGATCTAAGGGAATAATTAGAGTCTCATTCATCCACTTGACCCAGAGCTGGTGAAGACACATCACAGGCTTTCTAGAAATATCTCAAGGTTTGTAAAATTCACTTGCACATGTTGCTTAGCTATAGATAATCCAGCACTATCTGCATCCCTCCAAGCCTAGATTTATTGCTGTCATTATGAACCCACCAATGTATGCATTGTTCAGGAAAGTCTGTGGGGCTTGAGGCCCCAGTGAATTTCCCTTTCGCTTTGTTTCCTGCTTCTGGCTTATGGATGCTCCTTGGAGTTTCATAATTCAGTCTCTCAAACCCCGACCGTGAACGTGAGGAAGGAACTGGCCTTGTTTGGTTGGCTTGTCCCATGTCTTCAGCATCGATACACACAGGGCTTTCCATGGAGGGTGTGCTGGACAGTTTCCAGACAGGTGTCCTGGTGAAATCATTTTGGAATTCACACCCTTATGTGATTCCATTCCCTTGAATGTGGTTGGGACCTATTGCTTGACTTGGCCAAACCAAAGAGACCTCACTTCTAGGATTCGATAGGATTTTCAGCTCCTGCTTGCTACCTGATTCTTCCTCTTAACGTCTATACTTTCCTGAAGAAAGTTGCCATGCTGGGAAACAAACAAAGATCGAGGTCTCATGGGTAGCAGCTAAGACCTTGATGGTCTCAAGAGCACAAAGCTTAGAAGTGGATTCTTCTTTAGTCAAGCTGGAGATAAATGTAAACCTTTGCATACAGATCCCAAAGCAGAGGACTCAGCTATCCTGAACCTGGATTTATGATCTAGAGAAACAATGGGTTTTAATACAGTAACTACATAATGTGATAAGCCATCAAGATATGGGTTATTTCCTATGCAGAAACAGCCATTTGATACAGGCAGACACTCTATATATCTTTGAGGAATGATTCAGTAAAAAAGATGAAGTGGAGGCGTTTACTTCCTGGTTCATTGATGGTGGGTTAGCAATGACAGTGATAAATCTGGCCTTGAGGAGAGGCAGAAGGCACTGTAATTGTTTATGGCTAAGTCACTTGCACAATTCAAGTTTACAACCTTGGAAAAATTCTAGAGATGAATAGCAGGGAATATTTGATGGCTTGATTCTTTCATCCTTGCTTAAAGCAGAGGAGTGTTCAGTGAACGGCCTTAGCCTCTCTTTGTCTTTAGATAATACCTTTTTCCAGGGAGGAATGGGTAGCCTAAGTACCCTGAGCATCTAGCCAGCCCTGGGGACAACATCATGCTGTTTTTTGGTGCCCTAAGTTTCCTCACTGTGACTCTGTTTATGCCACCCCCTTTCCTGTTCGTGGGTAGGTGTGTGACTAATGAACGTTCTGACGCCTTCCTGGGAATGAAGAAAGAGTACTCATTTCTCCTGACAATGTATTTCCTGCCTGCCTTGAGGAGATCGGTGTGCTAAAAGTCAACATTGATCTTTCCCCCAAAGAATACAAATCTCATTGCGGAATGAATGCAATTTCTCAGTGTATTTCCATTTTCCTCTCTGTTGCCTAGGAGAGAAACTACTAATTTTCACTGTAATTGGACAGGAAATTAAGAGAGTAATTGTGCTGGCTGCTTCTGTGTCAACCTGACACAGGCTGGAGTTATCTGAATGGAGGAAGCCTTGCTGGAGAAAATGCCTCCATAAGATCTGGCTGTAGTGCATTTTCTTAATTAGTGATTGATGGGGGAGGGTCTTACCCATCATGGGTGGTGCCATCCCTGGGCTGGTGGTCCTGGGTTCTATAAGAAAGCAGGCTGAGCAAGCCATGAGAAGCAAGCCAGTAAGCAGCACCCCTCCACAGCCTCTGCATCAGCTCCTGCCTCCACGTTCCTGCCTTTTTTTGAGTTCCTACCCTGACTTCTTTTGATGATGAACAGGGATATGGAAGTGTAATCCAAATAATCCCTTTCCTCACCAGGTTGCTTTGGTCATGGTGTTTCATCACAGGAATAAAAACCCTAACTAGGACAGTAATTTAGCTCAAGGTTGACAGGCTCAGCAGGACCTGTGTTTTCTCCTCATTTAAATTTACCTGGACTAAACCACTTCTGCCATCGTTTTCTCTTTAGACCTCTTGAAAGCCCTTTGTGGTGGAGAGATATTTTTATGTATGTGCTATAGCTGACAAATTGAGTGGTTTGTCCAAGTGCACATAGCTATGTCACGGAGTGGATGCTGTGCCTAAGCTACTGAGTGGGCATTACCCTTATACTACTGAGTGGGCATTACCCTTATACTACTGAGTGGGCATTACCCTTATACTACTGAGTGGGCATTACCCTTATACTACTGAGTGGGCATTACCCTTATACTACTGAGTGGGCATTACCCTTATACTACTGAGTGGGCATTACCCTTATACTACTGAGTGGGCATTACCCTTATACTACTGAATGGGCTCTTTCTCCATTTATAGCAGAGACCAGGAATGGCAATAGCAAGACCAGTGAAGAAGTCACTGTGCATGAAGCTTAAGGAAACTCAAAACCTCCCACTCATTGAGATAATATTTTGAATCAATATTTCTAAAATTAAAATTCAAAGATAAAAGAGTTTTGAATGAAGGTGGCTATTGTCAGTGGGTCTTCTTTTAACGTAGGCTCTGCTAGACTTAGGTGGGCTATTCCCTTTTCATCTCCTGTGGGTTTCCAGGGACCCCTGGTACCTTGTGACCCTCTTCCTCCTGGGGTACAGGTGAAGCCCAGTAGCCCCAGGAGACAGCAGCCTTCTCTGTAATGGTTACTCTCACCAGCTCTGTTCTCTTAGATGGCTAGACCTTCCCCAGGTACAGATTCTGCAGAATCATCTTTCTTCCAGATGAAGTTCATCCTCCCCACCTCTCCTCTCCCTACAGTCCTTGACTGTGATCATTGAACATGATTTCCTTCTTTAGAATTTAGCTTTCAGGGCCCACCTACATTTTAGCATGTACTGGTTCTCCGTTTCTTTCATTTCGCAGATATTTATAGATTTTCTACATTTTGACTATCTATTAATTAATGGGCACTTATACATATGCATCCATATTTTGGCTATTGTGAATAATGCAGCTATGGATTTTTACTCATATTTTTGTTTAAATGTCTGTTTGTCAGGTTTGGGATCTAAATCCAAGGGTGGACTTATTGAGTCATTAAATGATTTACATAAAGAATCACCAAATTACTTCACACAGTGACTGTGACATTTAGCATTGCCATTTAGCAAGCTTTTTAAAAAGTCTAATGGCATAATTAATGAAAATTGAAATTACACCTACTTCAAGAACACGTGCATGTCTAAGATATTCCTAAATCTGTAAATTCCTCGCATGTGGGTGCTCAGTGACTAGAATGAAGCTACCAGTCACGAGGCAGGCTTTGCACCAAACTTCTTCCTATACATCTTTGAAGATTCCTCAAAATCAACTGATGCCCCTGGCTCTGTTTTTCTATTGCTTAAGTCTTGAATACCTGGTGAGATTTCTTTGTTATTTATTATCAGAGACTTATCCCAGCATATGGACATAGACATGTATTCTTGGAAAAGTGTCCACATTGACAATCCCATCTACCTTTTGGGCTCTCTTAGGATACTCACTACATCTCAGGGTCCCAGAGTTTAGTTAACCACCTGAATAAGTGGCCAGATCATAACCACTTGTTTATTTTCTTCACATCTTAACATACTGGAAATCAGTGGCCTCTTTGATAGCAATAAAGTGACTTTGAGTATGTAAGGTGCAGATCTATGACCAAGGCTTGGGTGATCATATTGGGATTTATTACTTCTATGTGACCAAGAATTGCCCTACCTTGGCCCATTGTTGTGCAGGATGTGATTACTCTGCCAGGTTTGTCACTCGTATTGCACACACATGCATGCACACACACACACACACACACACATGCACACACACACACACACGCACACACACATACTACGCACCCTTCTTTGCTGTGTTCAGCTGTGTACCTCCAATCACCCAACTAACCCGTTTCTCATTTTTCAAGTTCTTCTCCCCGATGTCACCTCACTGAGCTCAATGCACAGTCTTCCAAGCCAACAGCATCCTAATCATGCTCATATATCAGAGCCAAAGGATTGGGAGGCCCATGTAGTCACTCCATACCTAGAAAGTATGTCTGGAGGTTAATGAGGGGGGCAAGAAGGACAGGATGAACCAGAAGAAAACCAGCTGCTTCCACTGTAAACAGTTCACAGCACAAGTCCAGGTTCCCACGCATCTGCAGTGTATTTCTGTATTTTCAGAGTAGTTGTTTCGCATCAGTTCAAAACTTGATGGAATCTAAGGTACCAAACATAGTTATAGTAACATCAGGTAAAATGACCAAGATTATTAACCATTCACCCCAAAGTGGAAAAGACATCATTGTCTACTACATACATGTAATTGAACCAACACTCACGTTCACAAAGGGCACCTCTCACATCCAGGGCACTGTCTGTCATGCACTGTCTTTGTCCTGTACAGTTCTGATGGACAAAGCAAAGGGAAAATTAAATGTTGCTCTCTAACTTTGAGTTCTTCTTTCTCTCGTGTGTGATTCTTTCAGGAGAAAAGCACAGAGTTGAGTGTGTTTTATTTTGATTCATGGCAAGAGGCTTAACATATGAACAGCATTAAAGAAGATAGAGATGCTGACAATTCCCCAATAATATCTCCTCTTCTGTTCCCTGGATGCTACAGCAGAATGTGTGTCTCTGGGAAGATGTCCCCTTTAAAGCAAAAAAAAAAAGAAAAAAAATACAAGTTTTTTTGGTGAAAATCACCTAAGACCAGTGTGTCTCATGCCATCATGGCTGGGCACCGTGCTTTATCCATTAGTGTTAAGATAAGTGGTAAGAAGCAAAATGATTGTCACAGAAATGCATTGCAACACAGCACAGAGGCTGATGTGAGTTTAGACTTTTTCTAATAGAATGCTGGCCAGATTTTGCTAATTTTTTTTACCAATTAGGTTAGCTGGCAAAGACTGCCCAAAACTTGTCTGGCCTGAATCAGTAGTTCCAATGTAATAATAAAAGTATATTTAATGCACAAAATAAGTTGAAATATTTTGTTATGGATACTGCTCTGGCAGAGGTGAATTGAAGGGTTTGTGCTTTCAAAGTATATTGTAACAAGCACCACAGCAGGAGAGGCATAGCGGGAATCATTCCCTTAGTACAAATATATTGTGCTGAAGGCTGCAGTGGACCTGTCTCACCCCAAGGTGCTCATCTAGGGGTGGGAACCTGTTCCACTTTTCCTATTGTGTCTATAGGTAAATATCCTCCATTCTAACAGGTCTGCAGGGCTCTGCTTGAACCCTAAGGGCAGCAGTCAGTCTTCTTATTAGATTGGTCAATTCCTTGTCTTAACAGAGAATACTTAATATCACTATTAGATATGAACACAATTTATAAGCACTTACCACTCTCAGTAATTTTTTTTGTTGTGATTCTAGCAAAAATTGCAATGATGGATAGCAATTACATTTTACAATTCAGTTTGTTCCTCTTTTTAAAAATACTTCAACAAAATAAAGAAGAGCCTGAGTTTCCAATTAATTGAACATGAAAATAGGCTTTGGTGGTTAATTCTAGAAAGAGATTTAAAGAATTAGATGAAATCTAGCTAATAAAATTCCCACTCCCAGCTCTACATATTTTCTAAAAAATTTCACTAATATTTTTATTAGGTGTTTAAAATTACATTTATTTATTTACTTATTTATTTTGTGGGATAGGGTGTGCACACTGCGGTTTAAGTGTGGAGGCCAGAGGACAACTTTTAAGAGCTGATTCTCTCTCTCTATCATGTGGCCCCTACAAACTGTACTCAGGATGCCAGGATCAGTGTCAAGTGTCTTAACCCATCAGGACACCTAGCCAGCCCATTTTTTTGTGTTGTTTTGATTTCTTATTTGTTTGCTCTATTTTTTTCATACAGATCCCTGACGTAGAATTTTGTCTTCCTTATTACTCCTCTATGCAGTCCAGGTTGCCCTCAAACTTATGAAAATTCTCCATCCTCTACCTCTGAAGTGATGGAATTATAGTTGCCTTCACCACCATTCCTGGCTTTCTGGGTATTTATATTTAATAAATAGAAATAATATTGTACCAAATTATAACTTATTCTAGAGCTAAGAAATTGTTCACAAATACATGAGTTAACCATGGGAATATATCGATATCATTAGCAAATAAATGTAGAATAAAATGTTTCTTTATGTGAAACATTTATAAAGTAGTATAAACATATAGTTATACATATGTTACAGCCATATAAAATATAAATATACTTAGAAACATATCAGAAAGCATGTGTGATTTTGTCATTTTTTCCAATTAGTATTTCATAAAATTAAAACAACAACTCAATCTCCAGGAGCGAAATTAACATTCAAAATCTTACAGATGTTAAGAAAAATAAATATTATATATTTTCTTTTATTCTTAGAGAAAAGAAAATGCAAACTTGTGGGTGAAAATCACCTAAGGCCAAAGTGCCTTTAGTTATCATGGCTGAACGCCATACTTTAACCATTAGTGTTAATATAAGTGCTAAGAAGTGAAATGGTTGTCATGGGAACACATCACAAAACAGCATGATCACTGATATCAACCTCAGTCCTCCACAGGCACATTCAAACACATGTACATGCAATTTCACACACAGGTTTACATACACACATGCATACCACACACACATACATATGAATAAATACAAATAAAAATAAACTTTTAAATAGGGGATTAAAATCCTTGATTGAGGAAGTTAAGATGAAGATGAAATAAGGTCCTGATGCTAACATGGTACTTGGGATCTCATGGTACATGGTGAATATGTAGCATGATCTTAGAGTATATTAAAACCACAAAACACATCTGCTTTATATTTCTCCTTCTCTTGTTTTCTCTTTCTTTTTCCTAATGTATTTGCCTACTCTGTTGCTGCCCATGTCATTGATCTCTCGTAGGTTAATGACTTAGAGGAATAATTTTCACAAAGAACCTTGTGAGAGCCTTGTAGGGAAAGTTGGGAGTAAGGCTTAGGAGGAAAGAAAGCCATGGATGGGGCTCAGTTGAGGGCTTGCTTACCTCCACGTGTGCTGATGACTATTAGGAGACAATCTTTCTTTGGTTTCAGTGGGCAATTTAAATTGAGCATCCATGGACCACAACATGTTCAAACCAGTAGGACTTGAAGGTGAGAACTTATATCATGCAGTTTCTCTACTTTGGGACATTTTCTGTTATTGGTTTGGAGTTGGGGCAGGAACTCAAGGTAGTAACCTAGAGGCAGAAGCTGAAGCAGAAGTCATGGAGGAAAACTGCTTACTAACTTGATCATCACTTGCTCATGTCTTGTTCAGCCTGATTATCTACAGCACCCAAGATCACCTGCATACCCAGGGGTAGCACTGCCCACAGTGAGCTGGACCATACACATCAACAATCAGTCAAGAAAATGCCCCACAGGTCAATCTAGTGGAGGCATTTTTTTCAATTAAGGTTCCCTTTTCTGAATGATTCTAGTTGTAGGCATTCTGCATGCATTTGGCCTTTTGAAAAAGATACACAGTACTACCCCTCAGAGCTGGAGACATGGGGAGCAACTGGGGCCTGCTGGTTAGAGGAAGGAGCAATAGGTAGAAGCTGGGAGGGTGGTTGGATCAAGAACCTAATTTTTAAGAAGACATCCAGTCCAGATGGTCAGCCTCAGGAGAATGCCTAACAAACACTATCACATCAAGCTCCTCCCTTGCTCTGTACTTCTTCTGGAATTCCTAGAATATCAGAAGAATAGAAAAGAGAGCCCACTGAGGCAACCCATTGTCTTTGGACTTGGAGTAGGAGGTAGAAGACAGAGCCTTGACCAATAGAAAAGTAAGATACTAGCCCACTTGGGTGTGGTCGCTTATGCTAGAAATGCAGTTGTAAAGTCAGCACTTGCTCTCTTGCTTCCAGCTGCTAGACTCTGTTTCTGTTCCCCATTTGTGCAGAGGACTGTGATCTAGGACATGTGTCTGTCATTGTGTATGTGTGTCTGTGTCTCTACCTCCTTTTGTATGAGTGCATATGTATATTTGTGAACATACCATGTGGAGGCCAGATATTAAGGTTGGTTTCTTTGTCAAGCACTTTTGACCTTAAGGATCTTTTTTTATTAACTAATTTTTTTTTATCTTACATCCAGAACATAGCTTCCCCTCCCTCCTCCCCTTCCGTACCCCCCATATCCACTCTACCCTCCCCCATCCACTCTTCTTCAGAAGGGGCAGGCCTCTCATGGGCATCAACAAAACATGGCACACTAAGTTTGGGTGAAGAAACAGCATGGAGAACAGGTTCCCAAAAGCCAGCTCAAGTGCCAGGGACAGACAGGTCCTGATTCCAGTGCTGGGAGCCCCAAAAACAGACCAAGCTGCATAACTGTCACACACATGCAGAGGCCTAGGTTGGTTCCATGCAGGCTTTCTAGCTGTTGGTCCAGAGTCAGTGAGCTCTCACTGGCTCAGGTAAGCAATCTCTGTATTCCCCACATCATGACCTTGACACTCTCCCCCCTACCCGGCTCATATAATCCCTCATCTCTCTCTTCAACATGACTCCCTGCATTTGGCCCAGTGCTTGGCTGTGGATCTCTGCATCTTCTTCCATCAGTTACTGAATGAAGGCTCTCTGATGACAATTAGGGTAGTCACCAAGGCAGACAAATTGACAGAACTAGAAAAAAAATCATGCTGAGAGAGATAACCCAGATCCAGAAAGATAAATGTGGTATATATTCACTCAGAAGTGGATATTAGGTATAAAGGATAAGGAAGCTATAATCTACAGCCACAGGGAGACTAGGTAACAAGAAGGGACCAAATAGCGACATATAGATTTCCCTGAGAAGGGAAAATAGAAGAGTTCTCCTGCAGAAACTGGGGGAGGAGGGGATGGAATGGGGGGATGGGAACATGAGGCATTGGGTTAGGTGGGTTGGGGGTGGGGCAGAGGGGGAGAGTAATGAGAAAGATGTCTTGATAAGGGGGCATTTTGGGGGTTAAGTAGAAACCTGGTGCCAGGGAAATTCTCAGGAATCCACAAAGATGACCTCAGCTAAGACTTCTAGTAGTAGTAGAGGGAGTGCTTGACCTTAATGTTTATTAAGGTGTGATCACTTTTGACTTTATTTTATTTATAAGAATGTTTTTGTTTTCGTGTATGTGTATGCACTGAATGTGTGCCTGGCAGAGGCCAGAAGAGGGCTTTGGATCCCCAGGGACTGGAGTTACAGATGGTTATGTTCCACATTGTGGTTGCTGGGAACTGAACCTGAGTCTTCCGAGGAACACAGAGGACTCAGAACTTCTGAGCCTTCTCTCTCCAGACTATACCCTGATAGCTTGAGAGGAAATCTCTCGCTGTATTTGTGTTCACAGATTCAGCTTGACTGGCAGGGCTGTCCAGCAAGTCCTAGGAATTCCCATCTTATTCTCGAGTATGGGAAGGGCGGGAGTAGTGGAGTGGGTGTAGTTGCAGGTGTATATTGCCGTGTACAGGTTTTTATATATGTGTTGCAGATCTGAACTCAGGTACCTGTGTTTTCATGACAAGCACTCTTACTGACTGGGCCATTGCCCCACTGTTTAAATACTCATTTGACTACTTTAAACACAAGTGCTGTTTTAGTTTGTTGTGTGTGGATATTTTGTGTGTGTGTGTATGTGCACACGCGCTCACTGTGTAAGTTCCTAGCTACTGCAAAAGCCACAAGAGGGCATCAGATACCCTGGAATGTAATTGCAGATAGTTGTGTGCTACCTTGTGGGTGACAGAAATTAAAGCCAGGCCCTCTGGAAAGAGCAGCAAGCACCCCGACCCACCAAGTCATCACTCCAGCCATTAAAGTATGATAATTTTATCTAGTTTTAAATGCTTGGATAACAGTAGTTAAAATGTGGGATTAGTGCTTGCATGGCAAATGTTTGCAATATAAAATATGCTTACTCTGGATTCTATAGGAAGTCAAGTATTTGCAGTGAAGACTAAACATATCAGCGCAGAATCTTAGCTTAGTAACAGGCTTCACATTGTTATGTTTGAGATAGAGTGCTTAGCTCAATACACTGAAGTCCTTAAGGGGCTTCCCTATCACAGTAATCACACCAGTAGTCAGGGACAAGCTAAGCCCTAAATACAGAATGTGGCCTTTGAGGTGTTGCCAGTGCGAGACATTTCAATTATCACTAACACATGGTTTGAAACTACAACTGAAGTGTGAGATATTTTACCTTCAATGAAGAATGTTAAGAAATACAAGAGCTCTATAGCTATTGATTTAAAGACAATGAGGGGATTTAGGTTCTACATGGTTTCGGGAGTCTCCTTCGATATCTTGAAGACTCTGAGGCATGGTCAGAAGCTACCTTGGCTGCTGGAGGAAAGGAATACCTTTCCTCCACCCTCAGAGCTCTAGACAGCTTTTCTAGAACCTTCCTCCTGAAAGCTAACCTCCTGAAAGCTAACCTTGGGTTGTCCTCCTTCTCGAAACTACTCAGAATCTTTCAGCTAAACGTGTTTCTACCAGTGACCCCAGAGAAAATCTGTTTGCAGAACTCTACGACCCTGGCTGTCCCAGCCAGGATAGGTCATTTGGACTGCCTGTGCCCACAATGATTGAGCAAATGGAGCACAGCTGTCCCTTGATTTTCTAGGAGGTGATTAATATTTTCAAAGCTTTGTAAACCAACTTCCCAAAAATATCATTTAATGTTCTTCCCTTAACCAAGTATCATTTTTTTTTGTTCTTTTTTATTGGTGTGGAGTTTCATACAGACATATGGGCTGTGGTAACATCCACTCACCATTGCCTTCACTCCAGTTCCGTTCCTATTCCCCTCCTACACTTTCTTCCCAACTTCATGTGCCCCTTTATAAAACCTGTGGAATCCATGTATCCCTATCAGTTTGTACATGGGTATAAGGGCATCTACTGGAGCATGGGGCCACAGCTCTGAAGACAGCTGGTCTCTCCACCCCATCAGTTACCAGCGTCTCTTCAGGAAGGGGTGGAACCTCATCCTGTCCCCAGCTTTGATCTTGTGCAGGCCTTGTGCAGCCAATCACAACCATTGTGAGCAGATGGATGAAAATAGTTCTGTCCTGTCTGGGAAACAGTGTTTCCCTGGAGCCACCCATTCCCCCCGCTCTTGCAAGCTTTTCTTATTTCTGCAATGATCCCTGAACCTTCAGAGAAGGGGTATTAATATAGATGTCCCAATTAGGGTGAAATCTCCACAGCATCTCATTGTTGGAGTGATGGCCTATTGTGGCTCTGTGTATTAATGCCCATCTACTGCAAAAGGGTTGAGAGCTGTTCTGATATATGCTAACCCAGTATATGGAACTTATTGTTTTATCATTGACATGACAGATCAAACTGACGCTCCAGGCTGAAAGGAGTTTCTTCTTAAGAGAAAATGTGGCCAATCAGCTTCTGTGAACTCTGTTCTCATCTCTCTCAACAGAATTATCTCCTTCTCTCTGAAGTTGTTTATCATATTTATCTCACCATTTTGTGATCTTTTTCTCAAAAGCTAGTAATTCAGCCATTCTTTTTAACTGTGTGTAGAGTCCGTGTTCCTTGCTGACTTGATGGAGTAAATGCTCAATAAATATGCTTTATTTCTTATTAACAGCTGGATAAACTTGGGCATTTCCAAACAGATAAATATGCACAATGACAGCCCCAGATGATAGGACCAGCATGTCACAGATTTTATTAGATTCTGCGCTAGATAGCGTCCAATCCACCTCACTCAGAGAATAAGGCATAGATGAGCACAGTCAATCTAAGAGGACATTTGAGAGACCATCACAGACATTTTAGTCACACAGAACTCTCAGTCAAACTACAGTGAGCTGATTGCTATCTTGTCTCTCATCCATTGTCTAATTCTATCTTTCTTATCTAATAATATACATGGCACCCACAGTGATATCATATTGAAGGTTATTAGTTAAACCCTAGACAGCCAAAGAAGGATTTTGTAATTATAGAGGTACCTTTTGGCAATATGTAAAATCTATGCCGACAAATACTTATATGTCTGAGACAGTCATACTTCTCTGCAATTCTTAGTGGTAACCTAAAAAGAAATAACCTATGCTACTCAAAATCTTTTAGAATTATGAAAATAATTTTAATAATTTTTGTGTCTTTTCCCCTTCCCCAAATGTTGCAGTGTTTTCAGAGTGGGAAGTACTCATTGGGTAACTTCTCTGTAGGCATTGTTCATATGATGGAGTCAATGACAGGAAGCTTAGTTCCTTTCAAATAGCGGCATGTACAGTGATTGTGAGGCAGCTTCTTGTCCAATGGGGATCTATAAGTAAGGAACATCAGACAAATAAACAAACGTCTATTGTACTAGAAATGAAACATACTATAATAACACTACACAGAAACGTCTGGTTTTATAAGGAGGTTTTGTGTGTGTGTGTGTGTGTGTGTGTGTGTGTGTGCATGTGTATGAGAGAGATAGAGACAGAGGCACAGAGAGACACACACAGAAAGAAAGTCTTAGCTGTTTAGTCCTGGATAGCTTGGAACCCACTATTTTAGATCAGGCTTTCTTTCAACTCTTATATATCCATCCACCTGATTCTTTTCTCTAGCCCCAACTGCTGGATTATATGTGTGCACCAAAGCATTCAACTAATTTTTTTTTTCTTTAAAGAAGAGAGGAAGTATACCTTGAAGGGAAAAATTTAGGATTCTGCATTCTTACGGTCAGGATAAACTATGCTACACTAATAAATGAAGAAAACAATTCACCACAGCAAAGGTTAGTGTTACTTTCTCATTGTGTGTGCCCACTGTGCGTTCAGAAAGTATTCTGTCCCCACAATCATTCAAGGTGATAAAGCAACTATGGACTTGTATTTTGCCTTTAAGACCACTGACTTCTAGGGTCTCTGACATAAGGGACAGAAGAGATTGCTTGTGGAATTCAAAAGTGCTGTGTGTCACTTCCACTCACTTGTGGCTGTTTAGAGGGAGTCACACGTGTTTCTGCTTACTGTGAGTGAACTAGAAAGTGTGGTGTACCTGGGTATCTAGGGAAGGGAGAAGAACTGGGCATGGATGAACACTGATTTCAAACAAGTTTTCTACGGGGATGCTGAGGGCATTTTGTGTGATCTTTGAAGAAAAAATGGAAATCTGTGTATTTCAAAAGAGGAAATGGCATGCATACAAACACGGAATAGAGAAGGGGTAGGAGAGGGTTCTCGAAAAGCCACAAATAGACTTCTTTTCTCATGACATGAAATGAAAGGGTAGAGTAATACCAGAGATTTAATGTATATATAATCTAGGAAATATTACACAGAATGAAGTGTATAGAGCAAAGCATGGTGTTGTTGGAATTTTCTTTGGGCCATTAACCAGCTCCCAAATAAAGACATGGAAACTTATTGTCAATTATGAATGCTTGGCTTTAGCTTAGGCTTGTCCCACCAGCTCTTTTAACTTAATTTAACTATTTCTATTCATCTATGTTTTACCTCAGGGCTTTTATCTTTTCTTTCCTTCTGTGTATCTTACTTTTCTGCTTCTTCTGCATCTGGCTGGCTGGCCCCTGTTGATTCCCTGGTGTCTCTTTTTCCTTCTTCCCTCAGCTTAAATTCCTGCTCCTACTTACAATCCCTTCCCAGAAGTTACACCTCTACCTTCTCCCTCACTTTTGGCCATTCAGCTTTTTATTAGACTAATCAGGTATGTTAGGCAGGCAAAGTAAACAGCAACCCATCTTTATATGATTAAATAAATGCAACACATCTTTAGATGTTAAACAAGCATTCTACACCATAAACAATTGCAACATATCTTTACACAGTCAAGCAAATATTACACAACAGCATGGACACCAAATTTCATTAGCAATGGGTTTATATTTGGACCCTTGTTTATAACTCACAGAGTCTTCCTTTACATAACAGCTTGGGGTAAAATGACCTAGAAGAGAGAAGAGACATATAAAACATTTGCAAGATGGTACAGATGATTCAAAAAATCAGGATGGGAAGAAATGGAAAAGAAAGCAAATTTTAGAGGGCTATGCAGAGGTAACATCTACATCACCCAACAAATAACTGAATTTGGAGAATTGGAGAGAAGGAGTTAAGTGATGCTGGAGCTGAGGCACTGCTGGTGTTGGAATCCATGTTTCAGCAAAGTCATGAAAACCAGAAAGGGATGCTAGCCTATCAATTATGTGTTTAGATAGAAGTCATCCACATAAGAGAACAGCAATATCATATTGTGTTTAAGACACAAGACTGAAGTTCTCGGTGCCAAAGGTCTTCATTTTAAGAATACTAACTGTAGTGCCATTTCATTTGTATTTTAATAAATAAAGCTTGCCTGAAGATTAGAGAGTAAAACAGCTGCCCTGGTCAGCCTTACAGACCAAGTAGTGGTGAAACACACCTTTAATTCCAGTAGCCACACTAGTTTGCCATAGAAACAAAGCAGGTAGTAGTGGTGCACACCTTTAGTCCCAGCACTAGAAAGGAATATAAAATTGGAGTAGACAGTTCTCAGAAACAGTCTCATTCTGAGGATTCCTGGAGGAAGACTTGCCATTTTGGACTGAGGTAGAGGTAAGAGCCAGTGGCTGACTGTTTTGCTTTTCTGACCATCAGGTTAAACCCCAATATCTATCTCTGGGTACTTATTAATTGTGCTACACCTAACTGTACCACTTGCTGATTGTGGAGCTGGCTTAACCTCTCCAGACTTCATTATCCTCATCCGAAAAGCAGGGGTGCTAAGAACACTTTCACCATAGACTTACTATAACCATCAAAGCGGTGGCTGGCAAAACATCTGACATATGAGATGAGATGCCTGAAGAACCTTAGGTTAATAAAGCAATTATTGAGGTAAGATACAAAGACAGGGATTATTACAGAGATGTAAGGAGAAAAGGAAGCTCTTCACTCTAGAGTCTGGTTTTGTTCACTCAGTTTTACCCCACATGCTTACATAAAGGAAGTTTCAGGAACACATGATGCAGGAATTCTAATATCATTCCACTTGCTGTGAAGGCTGCCGTGGTGATTTGAGTAAGAATGGTCCTCGTTTGAATGATTAGTCACAGGGAGTGAAACTGTCTGAAAGGATTGGAAGGAGTAGGAAGCGTGGCCTTGTTGGCAGAAGTGTGTCACTGGGGTGTCATCCTGTCATGCTCCCCACCATGATAATAATAGACTAAATCTCTGAAATTGTCAACAAACCCCCAATTAAATGCTCTCTCTTAGAAGAGTCGCCTTAGTCATGGTGTGTCTTTACAGCAACAGAACAGTGTCTTAGACAGTTACTGACAACGAGATAACATTTCTTCTTAGTTAGAAAAATTTTTGAAATAATACTATTATAATTACAATAAACCAGGCTCCAACTCTGAGCAGATACGACCTCAAGTGTGACCTTACTTCTTTCCTGAAGAATTTCTTGGAATTTCACAAACAAAATGTCTGCCTTTTGTATACAGTGACAACAGTCTTAACTTTCCTCTTATCTAGAGTTTCACCTTCCCAATTGTATCCCAATGGTGGTGGGAAAGAAAATACCCCACAAAGGGAATGGCACTGTTAGGAGGTGTGGCCTTGTGGCAGTAGGTATTGTCTTATTGAAGGAAACGTGTCACTGTGGGGCTGGGTTTTGAGCTCTCCTGTGCTCAAGATACTACCCAGTGTCTTAGTTCACTTCTGGTTGCTTGCAAGTCAAATTATAGGACTCTCCGCTCCATCTCCAGCACCATGTCTACCTGCAGGCCACCAAGCTGCACCATGATGATAATGGACTAAATTTCTGAAAATGTAAGCCATCCTGATTAAATGTTTTTCCTTTATAAGGGTTGCCATGGTCATGGTATTTCTCCACAGCTATATAAATCCTAATGAAGATGCCAGTCCACTGCAAACCAAACCATTATGTGATTTTATTTCAATATTTTATTAACACTTTGGGAATAACCTCAGAATTAATCACAATAGTCTATATGACTGCTGTAAGAACAATAAAGTATGATTCTCCCTTGAGAAAACCATACCCGTACTGGGTATGTCTTGTGCTTTCCCTGAGTATCTCTCAAACCTTTGTGTTGGTCCTGAAACTACTTTCTGTGGTGGAATAATACCCTTGACTTTACCTGAGTGCTGGTGTTTTAGTTTCTATTTCTGTTGCTGTGATAAAGTTCTCTGGTCCAGTAACACAGGGCTTGAAATGATTCTGTCTCATAGTTCATGGATGTAGTCTATCAGGGTAGGGAAGTCAAGGCACAAAGCAATTGGTCACATCACACCTACAGTCAAGAGGCAGAGTGGTGAATGTATGCTTTTGCTCAATTCCCTTTCTCTACTGACATAGCACAGGACCCAAACCAGGGAATGGTGCCACTCATAGGGAATTAATTCCTACCTTAAATAATATAATCAAGATAATACCCGGAGACCCATCTCCTAGGTCACTCTAGATCCTGTCAAGTTGACTACACTAACAGTGACAGGCAGTCTCTAAAAACTCAGATTGCTCCCACCACCAGCTGCAACAGTTGCGAGAGCATGCCCTGCCCATCGCATGGACAACACAATAGAGGCAAACCCATCTGTGGAGGTGTGGTTGAACCAGCCTTAAAGCAGTGAGCATGGGAGAACCGTCCATGTTACTCGTCTGTCATGTGGCAACATGAGTGGGTGATAGCTGGCCCAGAGATAATAAGGGTGGGCGAGTTACCCTTGTCCCCCTACCACCAGCTGCAACACTCAGGAGAGCAGATCCTGCAACTCTTGTGAGCAGTGCAGAGTCAATCCCTTTGGAGGAGGTGTGGGTGAACCAGCTCTGAAGTTGTGAGCATGAAAGAACTGTCCCTTTTACTCGCTTGTCAGATGGTGGCATGAACAGGAAAGTTGCCCCCCTCCTACGCCTACCTCTGGCCCATCAACACCTGAGGCACATACATGCAAGAGCTGCCCCTCAGGTCATAGGAGTGGGAGAGTTGTTCCTGCCCCTCAGCAGCAGTGGTAGCACGCGGAAGAGTGTTCCCTATGCCATGCATGAGCAACACAGTAGAGCTGGCCCTGAAGGTATAGGTGTGGGAGATATGACCCTAAGAACGTGAAAGCAAGAGAACTGACCCAGCTCCTTTATCATTGATGCAAGGGATAAACTTGCCAGGGCAATTCAGGAGAGCTCACCCCGGTGGTGAGGACAGGGGATAGCTGGCAGGCTAACCAATCCTGCAGCTAACCAGGCCAAGAACCAGGGTTATGTGTTGGCCCATCCCGGTATTCACCCCATCTGTGATTTGGTAGAACACATGAAGGAACCGGTCTTGTAGACCCGAAGATAACAGGATTTTCACAACACAGAGAAATAGCATAATAACCAAGAGAAGTCCCCGTGAGAGCCCAGCATTGATAGTGTAGCAGAAACCAGAGTTCTCGAACCAGACCAGTGACTCCTTGCAATGAACACTTGCAAGCAAAGATGCATGGACAAAGGGTGTTACTGAGTGATTCACTGTGTCGCATTACAGTTTCCATGATGAGATTTTTTTTTCCTCTTTTTTCTTCTTTTTTCTCTTAAATTTTATTTGGAGGGGTGGCTGCAAGGGCAGAGGGCAGATATGAATGGACAAGAAATTAATGGAATTGGGATACATGATATGAAAGACACAAAGAATAAAAAAAGAAAGATTAAAAAAAGAAGAAAGGGTCATAAATTTGGTTGAGAGTATAAGGAACACAGGAAGAGTTAGAGAAGGAAGAGGGAGGTGTGGAAAGGTGTAAATACTATTCTCATCTATGAAATTCTCAAAAAGCATATTAACAATTCTATTCATTCGTGTGTTCTTTTTTTTTTTTTTTTTTTTTTTTTTTTTTTTTTTTTTTTTTTTTTTTTTTTTTGGTTTTTCGAGACAGGGTTTTTCTGTGTTTTTGGAGCCTGTCCTGGAACTAGCTCTTGTAGACCAGGCTGGTCTCAAACTCACAGAGATCCGCCTGCCTCTGCCTCCCGAGTGCTGGGATTAAAGGCGTGCGCCACCACCGCCCGGCTTCATTCGTGTGTTCTTATGCTCCATGCTTTGCTACTGGAAATAATGTAACTTCATGTACAGTGTTTTAAATGTCTTCAGAAATAAAATGGTATAACTAACACATGGACGACCTTCAGGTGCTTCAAGGATTCTTCCAGAAATCAAATACTTTTCCAGCACAGCTCCTCATTTTTTCTTGTAACAAGCTCAAGGTTATTGATGCTGTCTGTACCCAAGGAAGGACAAACAGAGCTTGGAAGTCAAGGGAAGAACAAGGTGAACAGTGCTCCCTAGACTTGGGAAAGATTGGAGGAGGCCTTGGGTCCTGAAGATGGGATGGCGTGGATTTACTCCCTGTCAGAATGTTCCCAGAGGACAGGGAGACCTACTTGCCTAAAGAAGTAGGTCTTCAAATTGGAGAACTCAGACTTGCTGATTATTGCTTCCCCCTAAGTGTGGGTTAAAGGCAGCAACACGGCTTATGCTGATGAGACCTCTGAGCTGGAATGGAGGCACTGAAGTGCTCAGCATCAGGACATGTGATAGAAAGAGACTTTCAGATGGTTTCAGACTCTGCCATGTCCTCTAAAAGAAAAAGATAGCAGCAATGACCAAGTCGCAGTCATCCCAGAAACATGAGAATTTCTTTAACACACAGATTTCCAGTGCAGAGCCTGTGCTCCCAACATCGTCACATGTACATGTACCATATTTGCTTCTTAAATAGAAATTGTTTCTTAGTTTTGGGTGGTGCTGGGGAGGCTTCTGAGTTGCATTCTCTGGGTCCCATGATCTCCGTACTTTAATTCATAAGGCTCATCCATATGGGAGTGTCTTGCAAAAAGCTAATAGAAAAGGTTAAGCAATATCAGTTCATAGATTAAAGAAACATACACTCCAGAAATATGCAGACAAAATAAAATCAAATATTTAATAAAAATTGGAATGTGCATAGGATAGTGGTACCTCTTGGAAGACAAAGGTTATCTTAAAAAGTTTTGTTCTCCTAAAACTGCCTCTATATCATTTTAATCCTTTTAAATTACTGAAAATTACTATTTGTTTTATTTTGGTGAAAGAAAAAACATGCATTAACTTTAGGGGATTGGTTACAGTGTCCTAAAAATATGATTTAGGTCAAGGTAGATAATAGTGTTATTTAATTTTCTCTGTTTATAAAAATCCTTCCTTCTTTTATCCCTTCCTCTTTCTCCCTTTTTCCTTTACTCTTTTCCTTTCTCCCTCCCTTTTTCTTTTCTTTTCTTCCTTTAGTACTTCACTTATTTTCTCTTTCCTTGTTATCTTCCCTTTTTTGTATAGTAAACGTAACAATTACTAAATGATGAATTTCTCATAATACAATGGCAGAATTGTCTGTTTCTGTCTTAAACACACACACACAGTCACACATGAATAATGTTATGTTTAGCTGCATACAAACTTAAATGTTTTAGGTTTTTACGAAGAAGTGTGTCGTTATGGAACACTCATTTTTATTTCTGGCTTTACTCTTCACATGAAGACTTAATTGCTCATGTTATTGTATCCGCTACAAAAGTGGTTCTCAACCTTCCTAATGCTGCTTAGGAACTTAGTACAGTTCCTCACGTTGTGGTGACACTCAAGCAATAAAATTATTTTCATTGCTAATTCATAACAGCAATTTTGCTACTGTTATGAACTGTGATATAAATACCTTTGTTTTCTGATGTTATTAAGTGACACCTGAGAAAGGGTTGTTCAACCCCCAAGGGGTCATGACCCATAGGTTGTTCGACCCCCAAGGGGTCATGACCCATAGGTTATTCGACCCCCAAGGGGTCATGACACATAGGTTGAGAACCACTGCTCTACAGTCTTCTCTTTTGTATGACCAAGTCTTTCCAACCATTCAGCCTGTGTCTTTGTATTTGAAAAGTATCTCATCTATAGAGTATAGGGTTTATTATTAAATTTTATTTATTCTGAGAATCTCAGCATCTTAGTTTGTAAAGTTGTTATCATAATTTGACTAAGATACTTTTAGCTTATTATTTTTAGATTTTTCCCAGTTATCATTGCTGATTTTATTTCTCTTTTCTTGACTTATATGCATATTTTTAAAGAAATTGTCTGTTCCTGGATGGAGCGGGGAGAACCTTGGAATACCCACAGGGCAGGGAACCCTGACTGCTCTTTGGACTGGGGAGGGAGGGGGAGGGGAAGTTGGGGGATGTGGGAGAGAAATGGAAGGAGGTGGAAATTTTTAATAATAATAATAAATAAATAATTGTCTGTTACCTTTTATCTATATTAAGTCAATATCTTTTAAACATTGAAAATACTATATTTAATGATTATAATTAAATAATCAAATAATCAAAGTATTATTTATGATTACATTTAATATTAGGTTCTTTTGGAAAATTGAAACTCTTTTTAATTTATATAGTTTTAGAAATGTGGAAAATTTATAGGGAGCCAGGGGAGAAATCAGAAATGACAAAAGATCTGGCCCGGGAACCAAAGAAGATAAATGAGCAGATACATTTGGCCTGAAGATGAGAAAGCGCAAAGATAACATTTGTCTTTAAATCAATGGAGAATTTCATATGGTGACCAGATGTTTTTATCTTCACCCAGAAGAAAAGAAAGTAGCATTGACTATAACAAAGTAGACTTAATAATTTCTAGGGGGTAGGGCAGTAATATTAACTCCTCATTTCCATGAAGGTAAAGTTCCTGAAAAATAGCAATCTTCACTGTGGTGAATATGGCTTTATGAATATATCCTTTGTTCCTGATGACTGTTCCATTCCCCTTATTCATAAAGGATGCCCACAATTGATCTGCCATTGATAATGTTTTTCAGGTGTGTATTACCAACATGAAGACCAAAAGATGAAATGAGACTGGCAAAGTACTAAAAATTTGCAACCAAATACCAATGGCATGTACCCATTGATTTGATTAAGACAAAACATACAAAATAAAACTGCAAGTTTATTCAGGCAGAGGGTCACATACAGATTTTATAATTAAACATAACCTGTCCAGTCAAATTAGTGGTTTATTTTTAACTAACTGTGTCCCAGGGCTGGGGAGATGACTTTGTCAGTAAAGTATTTGCTGCCCAGGCATGGTGGCATGTGCCTGCCATTTTAGGGATCAAGGAGTGGCAACAAGTAGATCCTCGGGGCTCACTGGCTGGTTAGACTAGCCTAAAAATTGTGAGCTTCAGGTCCCAGAGATCTCTAACTGTCTTAAACAGTAAGGTGGATGACTCCTGAGAGATGATACCAGAGGTTTTCCTACAGCTTCTACATGCATGCACACACACAGAGAAAGAGAGACATGTGCAATCACACTCACCATATGTACGAATATACTTACACATCCATTCATTCATCCATCCACCAATTCATCCATCCATCTATACATACATATGAGTAGATAAGCATAGTTAACTTTGCCTCTCTGAGTGCACCTTTAGTGTTTTGTAAAAAATTTTCAACAGCCAATGAATCATTTTATGTTCTTTAATTGATAACAATATTTCTTAGAAGACTTGCCCTGCTGTTTTGATTTCTATTATAGACTAAGCCAACTTACATAAAGATGTGCATGTAGATCAGCTATCAGCTATATGAGGCTCCTGAATATAGTTTCAGAAGTATTAGAAGTCATTATTTGACTTAGCACAATTGGTACTACTCTGTAAATGGAGACTGTACCTTTGCTTCCTGGTCGCTCAGATCCGAAATTATATTAATTACAACATTGCTTGGCCAATGGCTTAGGCATATTCCTACCTAACTCTTTTTTTTTCCTACCTAACTCTTATATCCTAAATTAACCCATTTCTATTATTTCATATTTTACCACAAGGCTCATGGTTTGTTACCTCCTACTTCTTGGGCAGCTGCATGGTGTCTCCCTGACTCCACCTTCTTTCTCCCTGCATTCAGTTTAGTTTTCCTACCTACCTATATTCTGCCCTTCTATAGGCTGAAGAATCTTCTTTATTGACCAATGGTAATAAAACATATTCACAGCATACAGAAGGAAATCCCACATCATCATTCCTCATGTTAAATGGTGGAATATAATTCCTCTTTGCTTTGAATCCAGCATAGTCTGAGTGAAGTGTGGAGCAATACAATGTGATAACAGTGACGTTCCAGGAACTCTGGGATTGACTCAGAAGAAAACTCATCATTTCTACCTGAGTCTCTGGCAATGCTCACTCTGGGGAATTTCCCTCAGACCCATTTACGATGCTATGGAAGGCTCAAACAGTATGGAAAAGTCACATTTGGTGACCTAATTGTCTTTGTTGGATCCTCAGTCAGCCAACTGAACTTGTTTGAAGTGATCCATCTTGAACACTGACCAAGGCTCTGTCACTAACTGGATCTATGTCAAACTACTCTAAGCCTTTATCTACTCAGCCTTCATCTTCGCTGTTGATTTTTAAAAACAGCATCCAGTCCCATTAGTCCCTCAGGCGACCGAATCCCCAGATAACTGCAAAGTTCAAGCTTCACAGAGGAGACATCCAACCTTTCAAACTGTGACAAACAGCACTAAATTGTTGTTTAGAAGCAGTAAATTCTGTAGTGGTTTATTTTGTAATAGATACTTGTCATTTTGCTGAAAAGTTGTAAACTTTCATTAAAAATTCACCTTAAAATAAATGGACACAAACACATACCATTTTATTATCCATGCCAAAAAAAGCATATATATAAATGGTTGTGTGTGTGTGTGTGTGTGTGTGTGAAGCCTAAACTTGAAAATGAGAACATATTGATTTAAAGCTCAACCAGAAGAAAAGCTGAATAAATTGTCTAAGTACTTCAGCTCTCTGTTATCTTCACTTAAGGAAGTAATCATGCCAGCATCACTCATTTCTTAAACACACACACACACACACATTTTTTTCTAGTTAGAAAGTAGATAGTGAAGTAACAAAGATGACTCAGCATTTAAGAGTGCTGAATGCTTCTGCAGGGGACCTGAATTGGGTATCTAGTAACCCCAGTATTCAGTGAGGTCATAATCAACTTTAATTGCAGCCCTGATGGATTTATAACCTCTGACTTCACTGGACACCTGCATCTACCCACACACAGACATTCACATATACACACAACTCAAACTAAGATTAATTTTTACTGTGGAATAATCCCTTCACACACTGTGAAATTTGTCACTGTGACTAATTTAATAAAGAAGCTGACCAACCAATAGCTGGACAGCATAAGATTAGGTGGGAGAAACAGACTAAGGATACTGGGAAGAAGGTGGAGTCAGAGGAGTTGCCAGGAGACATAGAGGAAGCAGGACATGTTGGGGGTCAGGTAAAGCCACGAGCCACGTGACAATATACAGATTAATAGAAATTAGTAAATTTTAGTTAGTGATAAGCCTGAGGTATTGGCTGAGCATTTATAAATAATATTAAGACTCTGTGCCAATTATTTGAGAACTGGCAGGCAAGAAAGAAAAGTCCACCTACACATATTTTTAACAGAAAGAAAGCAACATACAATATCAGATGGCATTTATAGCCAAATTAACTTGAATGGAATCATTATTGTATATCTGTATCATATAACTCCAGTAATCAAAGAAACAGTAGTATCAGTGACTAACGTTTTTAATTTTAAAATGAAGTTTCACTGTGTAGCACAGGCTGGTCTTGAACCTACAGTCTTCCTGTTTCAGCCTCATAAGACTGAGATTGCACTTCTACACATAGTCCCTGACAGACACTTCCTTGAATCTTCTTTTCCATTACTAATCTCATAAGCATGCAGATGTTCTTTAATTTGCACTCTTAAGAAGTGGGTATTTACTTCCCTCACTGAAGACAAAACAGACAACAGAAGTACTTAGCTGATTTATTCAGTATTTCCTGATTGAGCTTTAAGTCAGTGTGTTTAGACTGTTCTTTTCCAGGAATCTCAGCACAGACCAAGTTAAATAAACCAACACCAAATCTGGAAGCATCTCTCTGGATTTCTGAGTTCTGAGACCATGACTGCCTGAGGAATGAATCCTGTCTTGCTTTTGGGAAATACACAGTGGGAGAGATAGATGTTTTTCACAAGGAATCACAGAATGAAGAATTCAGATCAGATTTCACTCTGGATAGCATAATGCTAGTGTCTTTCAACATTAAACTTTGAATTTTGTTCTAATGAAAACAGAATGTGAAATATGGAACCAAAAGAGTGAAGAGTCTGAGTTGAGGTCTCAGGATAGAATAACAGCAGAGAGGCTTTTAGAATCCCCATCTCCAGTTTCCCTTCGCAGACGCCTCTCACCTCTCCTCACGTCTGTGACAATGGTCTATTACTGGTTAATACACGTGAGTTTTCAGAGGAACCTCAGCTAAAATCCTCACATGTGTTACATCAATGGAGTTCCCTAACTATAGAATAAAGGAACATTTCTAGATAATGGTGTCTAGTTTGACCTCTGCTCACTTGAAAAACCTCTTTTCTAGGCAGCCTCAAAACACATTGCTTGGGGGCTGGAGAAACGGCTGTTCTTCCAGGGGACCTGGGTTCAATTCCCAACACCCACATGACAGCTCATATCTGTCTGTAACTCCAATTCCAGGGGGTCTGACATCCTCACACAGACATACATGCAGCAAAACATCAGTACACATAAAATAAAAATAAATTAATTAAAAAAAAACATTGCTTGCCAAGCAACTTGTCGTTTCTTTTTCCTAGCAGACCACCTTTTCACAAGATAGATGATGTATCATCCTGTCATCTACCAGCTTTTTCTTCCTCAATGGGCATATTTTTGTTTAGCACAGCTCAGTATGACAACCACTAGCCACAAGTGTTTATTGGGTGCTTGGGATATGACTAACGTGACTGAGGAAATGAATCTTAAATTGTGCTTTATTGTGGATAATTTAGGTGGCTTCTGTGATTAGTGGATACCATATTGATAGCCCAGTCTAAGTCACAAGAGGAACTGAGGAAATGAAGAACCAAGGATTCCTTTCCTTTTCTGTTGTTTTAAGTCAGGATGCAGATGAAAGCATATACTTGGCTTTGGATCTCAAGACTGTGCTCAAGAATTTTTTTCAAAAGTTCTCTTAAAGTGACGATTAAGTCAGCTGGCTGGACAGAAACAAAACAACACATGCTACGTTGGTTCTGATTTCTTTTCTAGCCTAGTCGGTTGCTCCTCTTTGTCACACTCTAAATCCAGAGAGGGAAAGAAATGAGATGAGAGTAGGAATATCACGTCAAATACCAGAGCTCGGCTATGGGAACTCCCAGTTTTGAAGGCACTGGGAAGTGTGGAGAGCTCTCAATTCTAACCAGGTCTAGAACATCCTCACCTCCAAACGGGCAGCAGAAAACTGGGAGTAATAGGTTACTCCACAGACAGCTCTACCTGTTGGAGGCTTTTTAGAAATAAAACCAAGAGCCTTTCGTGGTCTAAGTTTGACTTTGGAGCAAGCAGAGTCCCACTGCTGATCTCTCAATGTCCACTTCTCTAGACCTGTCCCCCGACCCCTGACCCCTGATTTTGGTCTCACATTCCCATGGTTCTGTCTGACATTCTTGTTAGCATCAGTGCCTCCCTAAGAATTGTTAGATACTTCTCAGTGAAAAGATTCTCCATGCCTGACTCAATTTTATGAGTGTCTTCTCCTCTCTTTCTTAAATCTTGCTTCCATAATTCTTCATTATTGTTTGAGTTCCATATACCCTCACAGTGTTGCTTTTTTATTCTTCTTCGATTGACTAGTTGTTCTCAAGAGAACCAGTCTGGATTACCTACTCTGTTATCTTAGTCACTGCTCTCTTTCTGTAAGGAGACACCATAACCAAGCTACTTATAAAAGAAATAAAGCAATTAATTGGGGGGCATGCTTACAGCTTCTGAGGGCTAGTTCACTATTACCATGGCAACAATGATGCAGATGCAGGGTTGATGCTATAATATCACCTGCTCCAACTGGAGCAACAAAAATTCCAGTCACTGAATTATTCTACAATAATTCTTCTAAAGTTTATTTATGACTTGGGATCATGAGATATTTGTATTTTCTCTAGAAAAGGAATTTAACATCATCGTTGAATCATATAGAAGTATCATCCTTTGGAAAATGTATTTGTTAATTCATTAAAATCAAATGATTGAAAATATTGATATGTTCATCTCAGTTTCAGACCAAACTGCTTGGATCTTTGTAAAAACTAGTTTTGTGTGTCAAGGAGGAGTTTAAGGCCTGTCTGATACCCCAAGTTCACCTTTTACACAGACATCTATCACATGGAGTTGTCCCCATGCTCTTGTCTTTTTGATCTCTCCCTGGTTGGGCTTCTGCTCTACCAATAGTTTCCATATCCCAGACTCTGGTCCTCACAGCAGAGGTGGAGGGTGGTTCTGGTTCTGTTTTCTACGAGACTTCTGCATTCTATTATCTCTACAAATATAAGGTGAAAAATATTTTCTCAATACTTTTATTAATCTTTTTATAAAATGAAAATAAGCTCACATGGTTGATTAAGGATGGTTGATATTGTTGGGTGGTTGTGGGGTTGTACATTGTCTTGGGTTTATTGTTTTCCTTTTTTCTCTTTTTAACATTACAGTTTGAGTTGAAACATCTCTAGCTTGGGGGGGGGGGGCATCCTCATAAAATGAGGCCTTGTGTTTGCCTCTGGGGGATGAGGTCCTGAGTAGTTGAACCACAACATTTGTGTTCATGTTCTATGTCAACTGAGCCCTTTTTTCCTGAAACACCTTTGTTCTTGGGTTGTTGTACAAGCACCACCCCTTCTTTAGTGATTTATGGTTAAACTGGTTTTATCTGAATGATTTGTGTTTAGGGAAATGAAAGAAAAATACTATTAACATTTTTTTAGGCCCTCTTTCAAATAAAAACAATAAATATAACTGTAGATGTAAAAAAAAAAACCCAAAAATTTAATGACTAAATCATAAAAGCATCGGAACTCCTTTCCTTAAAATATATTTTGTATGAACTCAACTTATTTTTATTTCTATTGAGATGTATTTGTCTTCTTTGTGTGCTACATTTTGGTAATTCAATACATGTATAAAATATACAATAACCGGGTCAAGATCAGCTTTTCCATTTTTTCAAATATGAATCACTTTTATGTGTTGGAAAATTTGTAATTTCTAGACATTTAAAAACATATTGAAGATGATTTTAACTAATAATTGTGTGCTGTGGTATAGAAGAGCAGAAAGTAATGACTCCATTCTACAACTCCATTCAGTTAAATTCCCAAGTATATCTTTACATCAGGCTGGGTGTTTGTGATATGTATTATTCTCCCCAACTCTCCCAACTTTAGTGTCCGTTTTTTCTTCCTTAAATAAGATAAATCTTAAATTCAGAGTCATACATAAAAGCTCTATGGGTTTATTAATGCTGTGATTATTTGATGAATATTGAGATTGTCAAAAATGTTTTTTGATGTGTCATACTGTGCCCTTAGTCATATATATATATATGTATATATATAATAAATTTTATACATATAAGCTAAAAGATCTTAAGAAAATAAGCAAAAATAAAGGATACTCTAGTGCAATTTTTCTGTTCAGTGCCTTCCATGATAGCAGCTGAAAATAAGATCCAATATTGAAGCTCATATGAGACGGGTAGAAATAGTCTTTATTTGTTTCCATATCTTGTGCTACAATCATGGTTTTAATAACTTTCTGTCTGACTCACCAGGAAGAGCTTTGACATATTTTCAATCCAAGTCTCTGAAAGTGGATTTTATTTCCTCCTCTCTGTACTTTAATTTTCTTCCTGCCTTTGTCAGTATGGAAAGCTTGTCAGTAATTTTATTAGCTCTCATAGACAAAAGGTAGAAAAAAATTATTTCTGGTACCGTGTGTGGAAGCTATGATATGGCCCAGTAAATAATTCATCGGGTTTCTTTTAGGGTGTGATATATTTTCTGTGACTCCCTGAATATCAAATTCTTCTTCTTTGAAGCAGTTTTTCAAATGCTACAGTGATTTAACTAAGATATTTTTTTCCTTGGCTAAAATATATTTCCTTGCTTTTTCTCATATTACATAGCACTGTAGAAACAGAAGGACTGCCCTCCAAAAGATCGTGAAGATCTGTTCACCTTTTTGGTGTTTTGGTGTATCCTACACATTTAGAACTGGCTGACACAATATTAGCCTCAGTAAATACTTTGGTAAATTAACAAATGAATAACATGAAAGAACTTTAGACTATTAGAAAATGGAAAGAATTCAGAAGTCCTGGCAGTTAGCCCCCACAGAGTAATTAGGAAAATTGTGAAGACAGACTCCCAGGTCATAGTCAAGGTCAGAGATGGGAGAACTGTCTAAAACACAACTGACCTGTGGTTGCTTGCTTTTTACCTCCTCCTACAAAGTCCAAGTCAGTTCTGGGGAATTTGAAACATAGATGCTTCATCCAGGTTCCTCTCCAAGGTATCTGAATTCAACAGACAAGCTTCCCCCATCAACTCAGGGTCTGCAAAGAACCACTTTAGCTCAGCCTTACCCTTCACCATTCAGCCTTCTCATATTTATCATTCAGATGCTTTACCTGGAGAGACAGAAAGGTCTGGCCATTGGTCATCCTGCTTGCCCTTTAACATCCGTAGGAACTGTCATGACTGAGTGCCTAGCACTTGAACTCTGTTGAACTCACATCCATCTCACTGATTGTTAAATATTGATTTTTCTTTCTTCTTGATGTTTATATCTAAAAAAATTATCTGCCTCAAAATTCTTATTCAATGCTTATTTCTAAAGAACATAATCTTTAACAATTCCCTTTGTAAATGCTTTCTCTTTCTGAACACAAGTAAAACCTTGGAATGACTTCACTCTGACTCTCTGCCCTATTGCCATTCCAAAACCTTAGTTCACCAGTATCAACAGAGTCCTTACACAGACACCAAGGGTGTTACTGCCTTATGGGTTCCTTGTTGCAATTCAGACCTATCTGTTTTACCCACTAATTCTGAAAGTTGGTTTTTCTGTTGTGTGGCATTTTCTTGGGAGTCTCTATCTACCCTAGGTAGAGAAAACAGTGATTGATTAATCTTGGTAGTCAATTTGACACACCTAGGGAGAGGGTGTGTCCATCAGATTTGCCTGTGGGTTTACAGCAGGGCATTTCCTTGATTGCTGATTGATGTGGGAGAACTCATACAATCGTGAGTGGTATCATCCCTCCACATGGCATGTGGGCTCAGGCTGTAGAAGAAAGGTAACATGTTCAGAGAGTCCGGTTTTATCCCATGCTTTTTCGGTTACAGTCCAGCTGTCTTGGGGAGAGGAGTGGAGGGAGGGGGAGAAGGGTGGGAGGAGGGGGAGGGAAATGGGAGGCTGAGAGGAGGTGGAAACTTGTTTTTTGTTTATGTTTTTTTTCTTTCTTCTCAATAAAAAAAAATTATATAAAAAAAAAAAGAAAGGTAACAGAGGCAGTCACAGGAAGTAAGCCAGTAAACAGTATTCTTTTGTGGTTTCTGCCTCCAGATTCCTGCTTTGAGCTCCTGGACTGTCTTCCTTCAGTAAGGGACTTAACCTGTAAGTAAAACAAAAACAAAACAAAACAACAACAACAAAAAAAGCCTTTTCTAGTTGGTCATCATGTTTATCATGGCTACAGAAGAGCAAACTATTACAGTGAAGCTGGGTGCAGTAGAGCATCCCTGTAGACCCAGGACTTTGGAGGTAGAGCCGGGGCAATCAGAAATTCAAGGTCATCCTTGGCTCCATAGGAAGTTTGAGGCCGATCTAGACTGTCTCTAATGTACTTTTTATCAATTTGGGCCTTTTATGTTACAAGTGCACGTGCTATATGTCCCCATTCCTATGTTGTATATGTCACAATATATAGTTATACACAGCTGCACTTAGTTTATGCAGAGCTGGGTATCAAACCCAGAGCATCGTGTGTGCTACACGAGCACTTTACCTACTGACTTACTTCACTAGTAAGCCTGACTCCATTTTAAGATTAAAAGTCATCTTGCTACAAGGTCAAAAAAATAAGTTTATTCCTGTAAAACTTGAATTTGACCAGGTCTTAAGCCATATTGTGGAATTTTACATGTTCCACCTCCCTAATGAAATGTCTTAACAGATAATTTTGATATGTTCAAGTTCCCACATAACTAAAATTCTGCTGGAAATCCCCCAACCTTTGAAAACTCCCTAGATTTGCAATTTGGGGAGGGCTATATAAACCCCAAACTGTGTTTGATGTTGTTTTTCAAACCTCATTTTAGGGAGATATCCCTGTATGACAGAAAATAATACTTGTTTAATTTGACCAAAGAACTTGGGTAATGTTCTTTACTCTCACTCAGTGGGATTAACAAGCACATGGGCTGTAGCTTTAAACTAGTTTGTTTTGTTTTTATAACTGATAGTTTCTTGACCTTTAAGAAAGCTGAGAATGCTTCCTGTTTTTGAGAGCAGAGTAGAACAGAATGGTGTAAGCTTAATCACAAAGAAATGTTGCTTAAAGAATAATATTCTAGTTTAATTATAAAATAAACATTATTTATAATAGACTACTAAAATGCTCTTGTTTCCCCATAAGTATATAATTTAAAATAGCTACATTCTCAAGTATAATTTTTATTTAGGTTGGCAGATATAGTTTTACTTAGAGGATATAGCTGGAACTATACAAAGAAATGAATCATGAAAAATAATTTGATTTCTTTTTCACATTGTTTTTTTCTGACAATAATAAGTGATATCTCCTACTTTTAAAAATCACTCTTCTCATCATTCATGCATCTGTATAAATTCTTTTGCTTGAATGGTATTTGCCTGTAAGTATTTGTGGTATATGACTATAATCAGTTAAAATGCAAGCGAATAGTATTCCACTAATGTTATGTGATCTAGATTTCAATGAAGCATAAGACATGGAGATTTCATGGGGCAAAGCAAGCAAAACAAAGATAGGCAAGACCTGGGGAGAGGAGATCAGGTTTAAATAGCCAATCACCTACTCAATACCTAATTCTCCCTTCATCCTTAATTATATCCAAAGACAATGCTGAGCTCATTTTCTGTTGGGCTTCTACTGCTGGGCATGCAGCCTACCGTTAAGAATAATTTGGTTCCCCAGTGAGACTCCCTTGGAGAAAACTAAATTTTCATTTATAAATGGTTATCTATTGGAGATAGCTTCTGGGTTAGGGATGGGATCATGTTTCCCTTCTCTTTTCGACTCTAGGACCCCAAATAGTGCAGACCCATGCAGGCCCTATGCATGCTGCCTTAATCTCTATGAGTCACATCTGTACCAATCATATTGATTTAGAGGGCCTTGTTTTCCTGGTGCCCTCCAGCTCCTTTAGCTTCTATACTGTTCTCACTCGCTCTTTAACAGGGCTCCCTGAGCCCTGGTGGGAGGATTGGATGGAGACATCTTATTTAGTGCTGAGTGTTCTAAGGTCTCTCACTCTCTGCATACTGTCTGGCTGAGGGTTTCTATGCTCTTTCCATCTGTTGCAGTAATAAGCTTCTCTGATGATGGCTGAATATGTGATTGCCACTTTTTATTTATTTACTTGTTTATGTATTTATGACAGAAATATTTAGTTTCACCCTATGTATCTGGGCTATCTAGCTCAGGTTATTGGTCACCCAAGTAGTGTTTGGTATGGGCTCCATCTCATGGAGTGGTCCTTAAGTCAAATCAGACACTGGTTGGTTATCACACAAGCTTTGTGTCCCCATTGTGCTAGCAGATATTGCAGGCAGGATATCATTGTATATCAAAAGTTTTGTGGCTGGCTTGCTGTTGACATTTCTTCTTTGATAGCTTGCAGAGCTTGTACCAAGGACATTAGCATGCAGGGTACAGACTCTATATAGGAACTAGCTCAACTTTTCCATGTTCAATGAATGATGTAGGTGTTGTCTTCAACAGTAGGACCTCGCTGTCAGTTTGTGGAGACCATTCTATAGTATTGACAACAGTTCGGATTGTTTGGGGTTCCCATTGGGGCACTCAATAGAATATAACCCACTCCCAGTACTAGAGGTTTCATTTGGTCACAAGAGATATCCAGTTGGGGCTCTATCTCCCTGTTATTTGGTGATTTTATTTAGATACCTTTATATATGTGTACATATTAGGAAATATCTACTATATTAGGTTTTCATACTATTGCACAAATGGTCTTAAAATTTAGTTTTCTCTCCCTGCATTCCTTCCCTAGTTCTCCTCCTCTCCCCTTCCAAGTTCATCCACCCATTACAGTCCCCCCACCTATCCATTTGAAACTATCTGTTCTATTTCTTCTTTTTTATTGAGAAAAGGAAAAAAAAAGTTTCTGCCTCCTCCCAGCCTCCCATTTCCCTCCCCCTCCTCCCACCCTCCTCCCCCCACTCCTCTCCCCCTCCCTCTCCAGTCCAAAGAGCAGTCAGGGTTCCCTGCCCTGTGGAAAGTCCAAGGTCCTCCCCACTCCGTCCATGTCTAGGAAGGTGAACATCCAAACTGGCTAGGCTCCCACAAAGCCAGAACATGAAGTAGGATCAAAACCCCGTGCCATTGTCCTTGGCTTCTCATCAGCCCTCATTGTTCGCCATGTTCAGAGAGTCCGGTTTTATCCCATGCTTTTTCAGTCATATCTGTTCTCTTTCTGTTTCCTAGGGAGACTTATTTGTACCTCCATCGTCCCCTTCCTCTATACCTTACCTCCATGGTTTTATGGATTGTAGCTTTGTTGCCATGGATACAACAACTCACATCCACACATAAGTAAATGCATACCATATTTGTCTTTCTGGACTTGGGTTACCTCACTCAGGATGATTTTTTTCTAGTTCCATGCATTTGTTGTGTATTTCATGATCTTGTCTTTTTTAAGGCTGAGTAATCCATTGTGCAAATGTACCACTTTTCTTTATCCATTTATCTGTTCAGGCTGTTTTCCATTTCTGGCTATTATGAATAGAGCAGCAGTGAGCATGCTTGAGCAAATGCCTCTGCTGCAGAATGAATTGTCCTTTGGGTATATCCCCAAGAGCGGTATAGCTGGACTTTTAGGCAGGTTGATTCCCATCTTCCTGAGGAATCACCACACTGATTTTAATAGTGCCTGTATGAATTTGCACTCCCACCAGCAATAGATGAGTGTTCCCCTTACTTTACATCCTCACCATTATAAGGTGTTGCTTGTTTTATTGATGTTAGGCTTTCTGACAGGTGTGAGATGAATTGTCAAAGTGGTTTTGATTTGCATTTCCCTGATGACAAAGGATAAAGTGTTTCCTCCCATTTGAATTTTGGTCCTTGACACTTCTCTGTTTAGAACTGTACCTTATTTTTTAAAATTGGGTTATTTATTTTCTTGATATCTAGTTTTTTGAGTTCTTTATATATTTTGAATATTAACCCTTCATTAAATCTGTAATTGAGAAAAATATTTTCCTATTCTTTAGGTTGCTGCTTCATTTAAATAATGGTGCCCTTTGCCATGCAGAAGCTATTCAGTTCCATAAAGTCGCATTTATTGGCTGTTGATCTTAGTGCCTATGCTAACAGTGTTATGTTCAGAAGACTTTTCCTGTGTCAATGAGTTCAAGACTATTCCTTATTTTCTCCTCTATCAGATTCTGTGTATATGATTTTATGTTAAGGTCTTTGATCTAGTTGGAGGTAAGTTTTGTGCAGAGTGGTAAGCAAGTCTCTACTTTGATTCTTTGTTCAGTCATCCAGTTTGACCAGCACTATTTATTGAAGATACCGTCTGTTTTCCAGTGTGTATTTTTGGCTTCTTTATTTAAAAAAAAAATCAAGTATCCATATGAATGTGGATTTATATCTGGGTCTTCAATTTGATTTCATTGATCAATGTGTCCATTTTTGTGCCAATACCATGTGATATTGTATTACTACAACTCTGTAGTAAAATTTGAGGTCAGGCATGGTGATGCCTCCTGTAGTTCTTTTATTATTTGGGATTCTTTTAGTTATCCCGGGTTTTACTGTTTCCATATGAAACTAAAAATTGTCCATTCTATATCTGTGAAAAGTTGTGTTGTGTTGGAATCTCGTGGAGATTGCACTGTATCTGTAGACTGCTTTTGGTAGGATACCCATTTTTATTATATTAATCCTACTGGTCCAGGAGAATGGGAGACCCTTCTATCTTTTGATAGATTCTTGAATTTCTTTCTTTAGTTTCTTAAAGTTTTGTCATGCAAATCTTTCATTTTCTTGGTTAGATTTACTCCAATATATTTTATATTATTTGACATATACTGTATAATTATTATATTATTGTGAAAGGTGTTGGTTACCTGATTTCTTTCTTAGTCCATTTCTATATAGGGAGGCTACTAATTTTTTTTTTCTTGGTTTCTCGAGACAGAGTTTCTCTGTAGCTTTGGTGCCTGTCCCGGAACTAGCTATTGTAGACCAGGCTGGCCTCAAACTCTGCAAGATCTGCCTGCCTCTGCCTCCCGAGTGCTGGGATTAAAGGCGTGGGCCACCACCGTCCAGCTACACTAATTTTTGTTAGTTAACTTTGTATCCAGCTACTCTGCTGAAAGAGTTTATCAGCTGTAAGAGTTTCCCAGTGGAAGTTTTAGAGTCACTTATATATTTTCATTTTTTTGAAATGAGAAATTTTCTCATCACTATTTTCTCATCTTCAAATGTAGATAATTTGTGAATTATTTTTCTATGTATATATCTTTGATCTCCTTCAGTTTTCTTATTGCTCTAACTAAGACTGCAAGTACTATATTGATTGGTATAGAGAGAAGGGACCTCCTTGTCTTATTTCTGAGTTTTAGTGGGATTGCTTTGAGTTTTTCTCCATTTAAGTTGTTGTTGGCTATGGGCTTGGTGTAAACCGCCATTATTATGTTATTATGTTGTTGGCTATGGGCTTGGTGTAAACCGCCATTATTATGTTAAGGTATATTCCTTGTATCCCTAGTCTCTCCAATACTTTTATTATGAAGTATTGGGTTTTGTCAAAGGTCTTTTCTGGATCAGATGAAATATTCATGGTTTTTGTCTTTCATATTTTTATATGGTGTATTGCATTTATTGATGCAAGTATGTTGAACCATCCCTGCCTCTCTGGGATGAAGTCTATTTGATTATGGTGGGTGATCTTTTTTTTAATGTTTTAACTTGGTTTGTAAGAATTTTATTGAGAGTTTTGCATCTATGTTCACAATGGAAATTTTTCTGTAACTATCTTTCTTTGGTTGGTTTTTATTTGGTTTAGGTCTCAGGGTAACAGTGGCCTCATAAAATGGATGGGCAATGCTCTTTTTATTTGTATTTTGTGGAACAATTTGAGGCATATTGGCATTAACTCTTCTGAAAATTTGGTAGAATTCTACACTAAAACCGTGTGGTGGTCCTGGGCTTTTTTTGGTTGATAGACTTTTAATTGCTGATTCTATTTCACTTAGAACTAAAGGGCTTTGTAAGCGTAAATTATTTTCATTTTGATAAATAAACCTTGCCTGAAGACTAGAGGAAAGACTAAAGCCACTAGAGGTCAGACAATGGTGACACACACCTTTAATCCCAGCATTAGAGGGAATATAAACTGGGAGGAGAGAGCAGCTTAGTCTGCTTAGTTTACTGTCCCCAGCCTTAGTAGAGTTATGACTTCTCTAGTGGCTTGGCTGCTTTGCTTTTCTGGTTTGGGGGTTGAACCCCAATTTCTATATCTGGATTTTTATTATTTGTGTTACAGGGCTGCTTAAATTTCTTATCTGATCTTGTACTTTTTAATTGGCTTGGTTTGGAAGTTTGTACATGGCTCTGCTCCTTTCTTCCTACTTGGAACAACGGCAGGAGATAGCCCCTTTGTAAACACAGGACAAGCCCAGTCTAACACGTCTTTGTGCAGAGAGAGAGGGTTGTAACACTGTTCAGTGTTTGAGTATTTGACTAGAGTGTATGAGGCTCTGGGGGCAATTCCTAGCCCTAAAGAAAGTGAGGTGGTAGGATGAGAAAGAGGTGTATATTAGAGGTAAACATTTTTTTTTTATGCCATGGATCTATTTTATATGGGCTGACAAGGGAGGGGAACTTGATTGGGGGAAGGGGAGGGAAATGGGAGGTGGTGGTGGGGAAGAGACAGAAATCTTTAATAAATAAATAAACGGAAAAAAACAGAAAAAAAAGTCTTGGGCATCTTTTCGGGCGTCTCTAGTTCTATTGGAAAAAACAGTAGCAACAAAACCAGTTTCTAAAATCCCTTTTTCAATATTTTAAAATCACTCTTTCCCTTGCTTCCATAACCAGATGCCAAATGTGATTTCTAAGTGGTGAGATTGTACACTTTGCAAAAATCAACTAGACAGGTCCTTTTTTCCTTCTAGCATAAACTACAGACAGCAAAACTAAATCAATCTTCCTGGCTGTCAGGGAAAAGTAAAATATAAAAATAAATCTTAAAGAAGATGAGGAAGGATAGATGCTAGGGTGGGAGCTATTTAAGAGTAGAGCTGCTTTATTCTCAGCTCCACAAATTGAGGACCACTGAGGTATGGCCCCACTTACTATCACCAGTCTGGGGTCAGTACTGAAAACTCACATGCCCAGAAATAGAAATGATGGACCCACTAAAGGAATTCAGTCCATTCTGTGAATGAATGAAAAAAGCTGGAAGGGCCTGCCAGGCTATGCCATAGGAATCTCATTAATTGACTTCCTAGTGGTGTATTTTAGTGGGATTAAAGTTCAATTTGTAGAAAACAAACAGTTGCAAGAGAAAGCTGATACTTTGGAATCCCAATCCCATCATTATCTGTAAACTCTAGAAGTCGGGTTAGGGTTATTTTGTAACAAATCTGTTTTTAAAGATAGAGTCAATGAATGGGTGGGATATAAGCTGATACCTGGAACTCTCCTCGTACTATAGTTTCCACAAAAGCTAAGTAAGATACTCTCAGCCTTTTACAGATGGGCATGAATAAAATCTGCCTTAATTAAGGTTCCTATCACTATGAAGAGACACCGTGAACACGACAACACAACAGCAAAAGGACACATTTAATTAAGACTGGATTACAGTTTCAGAAATTTAGTCCATTGTCTTCATGGCGAGAGGCATGGCAGTGAACAGGCAGACATGATGCTGGAGAAGGAGCAGAGAGGTCAAGATATTGATCTGTAGGCAACAGAAAGTGAGCTATCTACCACACTAGGGTAGCTTGAGCATATATGAGATCTCAAAGTCGGCCCCTACAGCACACCCACTCCAACAAGGCCATACCTCCTAACAGTGCCACTCCCTATAGGCCAAACATTCAAACACATGAGTCCATAGGAGCCATACTTGTGGAAACCACCACAAAGTCCATTCATGAGACAGAATGCTACTCAGGCCCACAGGTGGACTCTTGTATTCTGTAGTAGGTGACATTACTGGAGTACTATTTCAGTCAAAGTATCTGGGGTCTAGAAAATGTTGGCCAGGATAGCTAGGCACAGCACACAGCACTTGATGGGTACCTGGAGAGTTTGGGAATGTTCAAAGAAGAAGAAAAAGAAACTCAGAGAGATAGAAAATTCTGTTTAGATTCTCGGAGGAGCCTCCATGCGTTATGTGTCTGATTTTCTAGCACTACTCCAAGAAATGAATAAATGAATATATCTCTGATATATATGTATGTATATGCATATGTGTATGTATATGTGTATGTATGCGGTGGATGAGTCCTAGGAGGTCAGAGGCTAACACTGTGTCACCAAACAAAACAGGGCAGGTTTGTGACCTTTCTGGATGGTTCAGGAGACAACCTTTCTTGATGTATTTCCCAGCTGGTTTCTAGAAGCTAATCCCATTTTCAGCTCATACCCTCACCATCTTCAAAGCCAACACTGCAGAGTTTCTCTGACCCTACACTTTCTTCATACCTGTTTTGTCATTGTCCCCTTCTGCCCTCCTTTTGTATATTTAAAAGACCCTTGCAGTTACGATGAACTCAATTAAGTAGTTCAGATTAAACTCACCTGCTCCTTAGCGCTGTGACTGAGGATGCTGAAGCTGCAGCTGTATTAAGGAGCCTGCTGACTCTTAGACTTGTGCTTGAGACACTGCAGTTGTGACGAAATGGAGGGTTGTTATAGGTCAAAAGTCAAACTTACTTTGGGCTTTGTCATTTGATAACCAACCATTTTTACTCTCTGTCTTAAAATGCTTGGGGTACAACTCCCAGACAGTATCGCTAAGTTTAGTGTCATCTCTAGCCCCTGCCAACCCTAAAGCTAAGAACACTGTAACGTTTGAAACCTGGAAGAAAAGAGCTCCGTGCTTTAATGTAGCTCACCAAAGGAAGACCTTCACTGATGTGCGTGTTAAGCACAAAGACTTATAACATCCTTTGTCCCACGGCTACAGAGGCTCACATAACAACTTTCCGTGGTAGAGTTTCTCACTCAGAACAATGGGACTCTGGGTCTCAGCCACAGTCACTTATATGGTTCAGGTTTAAAAAAAAAATCTTATTTCATTTAAAGTATATCTGCCTCTCTACATCAAATAAACCTGAATTTCATTTATAGTCTTAGTCCCTCCCTGCTATGCAACATATGTTCGTACATCTTGAAAATTAGAAAGTGGTAAATATTTTTCCTGCCTAATCAACTTAAATATTTTGAGTGAGCAATTTTAGTAAGTAGAAAATTCCCTATCTCTACAGGCCCAAAAGTATAGACTTGATTAGTAAGAATGTTCTAGAACAATGCTACCATTACTGTAACCATCACCATAGGTAATGATTTGAATTTTAGGTTCTATTAACTGATCATTTCAAGAGCTTCAAAGCTGCTTAGGGCTGGTCGCTGCTCAACCAGACAGTGCAGAAGCCATATAGTTGTTTTAGTGCCTGACTGGTGGACAGCATATTGGTGCTGTTGACTTATCTGCTTGTACATTAAAATATTATACAAACAATAGATGAATTTCTATGGAATTCTGGGAAATCTTCCATGGGTTATTTATGTTGAAAATTGTTTTTCTGAGAGCTAGAAGGATTGCACAGAGGTTAAGATTTATTGCTGTTCTTCCAGAGGGCACGAGTTTATCTCATAAACACACGAAACTCTAGCTTCCTGGGACCTGATGTCCTCTTTTGGTTTTCATGTACATATGCACACATGTCATACAGACATGCATACACAGACACATTAATTAAAATAAATCTTCAACATTGATTTTAAGCTTGATTGTAATTTCAGAGTAAGTTTGGTTATATTAATATTTTGATAGTTTTCATATCTCTGTTTACTTTGTTGTAAATGCAAAATATGATACACAGAGAACTAAACCATGCTGTATTGTTATTGTGCTTTATCTGTAAGAGAACGGTACTCCAAGACAGGAGCAAAGAAAAACAAATGCAAACAAAAGCAAATGAATACTAGAGGCTGGAGGTCATTCTCCTAATATATGGGATGAAATATTTAGAAGCATGAATGGGCTTACTCAGAGAAATGCATTTCAATACCATAGCAAATCATGCAAAATGTGGTGCAGTCAGGTCCTGACACCTGGTAGGCTGAATTAGGATGTTTCAACTTTATCATGGTATAAATGTGATTGTGCACTGAGCAATAACTGAAGTTCAAGTTTCGAATTTTGATTTATTCTGAGGATGCTACTTTGTGGCATAATACTCTTTCATAATGCTGGGCAGCAGCCAGGGGCCTCGGCTTCCAGTCCTTCCCATAATCACAAGGACAAACATGTTTTCTACAGCGTGTTATTTAGCTAAGCCATCATATCAGTAGATTAGTTATTTTAAATGACTTTTTCTTACTAACTATATCTTTAACTTATAAAGTGTTTCTATTACTTAACCAATTCCTGGTGATTTTGTGAGTCAGCAAGTCAGGAAGGATTCAGGTAGGTAGCTCCCATTTCAGTGTCTCATGCAGGCTGGTACTGTATTTATGTGAAATCTATACTGCTGGACAATCAAGTTGGCTGTTGATTCTGACTGTTGATTCTTAGCACCTGTATCTAAGATCTCCTGTACTTAGTCCCAGTTGAATGGGATTTCTTGTCTAGTGACCTTTTCCCTCTGGAGCATGGATCCCACGACAACATGACTTTTCTGAACTAACCTGACAAAAATTACCCAGAGCTACTACGACTATGTCTATTTGGCACAGAGAGTTACTAAGGAATCATTGGGCACAGCAAAGATAAACAGGGAAGTGAGGCAGAACTTACAATAGGTGACAGACATATCAGGCTAAATTCCAGGTGTGTTTTTAAGATATCGTGACCACTAATAAGGAGACTGAATCAGAATTCTGACTCCATGGCTGCACTCAAAAACACACAAACAAGCAGCTCTACACATTCTTTATTTATTATTAAGAAAAAGTAAAATAAAGTAGAGATTTAAACTACATTCCAAAATATTGGCTCAGATGCCCTTACCAGATCTATACAGCTGACCAGAATGGGTGATAGCACATTTACAAAGAGGATCAGGTGCACATGGCTTCCTAGCTCAGTGTCCACAGGTTCAGACGTTCCTCTCTCTGCTCCTTTAATTGTCATTTCCATTTTCAGGCCCGTCTTAGCTCCAAGTGATCTGTAGCTCACACCAAAGAACGCTCTCCCTTTCTGTTGAGTACTTATTCTTCAACCATGCACACTCTGTGTCATACCTCCCAAGCATGCTCGCATCTTCATGAGGACTGAAGGAGGAAATCTAAGACTGAACTGCTGTACATTGTTAAGAGGGATAGTGGAGAGGTCTTAGAGTCACGCGAGGCTCGGCAACTTGCTTCTTATATTTTTCCTTTTATATAAAATAAATGCATTTTGGACTTTGATGTCTTTTTTACCAAAATATTATTATTGCACACTGGAAACCTGAGTGTAAATAGAAAAGGCCATAATCTGCAAGAGCTTCCAAACGAGTTCAAAAGTTTCTTAGGCTCTATCACACTAGCAGGCTGGTTTGTGCCAGAGACAAATGGCTCAAGTTCAAGCAGCCACAGGGGTACTTTCCTAGTGACTCATTCCTGATAATGCAAGCTCTTAGTTACAGGCTGCTCAGAAGCCTCTTCTCTGGCTAATGAACAGCTACTTTGTGGTCCTAAGAGTTCCTGCTATTTCGAACATGATAAGAGCATAATTTTCCCTGTCAAATTGGATATCCATTTTTCTAATGTTCTCTCTATTTCAGATGAGAGGCCCCTTATCTTTCATTATTTTAATTTTGGAGACAAGGGAGTCGAGGTCTAATTCAATGTGCTTTTTCATTTAATGAGGGAAAAAAGACCTCAGTAAATTTCCTTTCATTTTTGTAAATTAAATTTGAGTTACATGGTCATTTCTAAAGAACAAGCACACCATAAACTTAGCTTTGTTCATGGTATGTGTCCTGTACACAGGACATGTGAAAAAATAGGTTCAAACAGCTTATGGAATAGGCTTCCTCATTGCTTTTCCTAATATCCTCAGTATTATTTAGCTCTCTTTCATGTGTACCCTTCTACCTCCCAAGCCATTTAATTCCCCCCACATTGGTTTCTTCTTCACTTTTCATAGCTCCTGTGTCCTATCACTACCTACAGAACTATGCAGTTTGTAAATTTTAAACATATATGTGCATATATACGCACACAGTTTCACAAAAATGACTCCATATTGGGGGTGTAGATAATGTCCATCCTAGAAGTCATAGATTGTCAAATACAATGCCCAGTGTCAGATGTGAGATACCTCCACTTTAAGCTCTTAGTTGTCTCAATCTAAGAGACTCCGAAAACAATGCTGGCTAATCCTGTTCTTGGTTGCATGCCAGAACTGTAGAATAAGTTGCTGTTGTAGACAACACACACTTTGGTCACAGGACAGATTCCAAATGGTACTGACCAGGAAGCATATGCTAGCTTTCATTCTATTAGAAGGTCATATGCAGGCTTCTGAAACAGAAAAGTTATCAGTGGTTCTATCCAGTTGTAAATCCTGAAAATTGTAATAATGACTGACCCGATTAGGTATGTCGGAAGGTCAATAGTGGTGCTAATATCTTGGGAACTAATGCCAATAAACAACTGTCTTGTAATTAAGCCCTTCCTAGTGGGAGGGAAATCATGCTTGGTACTGTAAACCTAGTCAAGAACAGACGTCATGGACAACAGAGGAGGACCTAGTACCCTCAGTTCTCTGAAATGACAGAGAACCTAACTACCTCTGAATCCATACCCTTGCACCAGTAGATTAATGCACGTCTTTTCCTGTTCAAAGAAGCTTCACTGTGCAGTGAGTGGAGGTCATTACCCAGAACCACAACCCGTCAAAGTGCGGAGAACAAGTGACTCTGGAGTGCTCAGCCTGACGGGATTTCCCCATCACATCTGCTCCTCAAACTTCAGATGATATCCTGGAAGAAGTATAAAGATTACTCATGGAGAAGGACTGCAGGCATGACAGAACTATTGTACACATGAACTCACCACGGCTGTGGTTGTTTGCACAAGACTGCTCAAGATCAAGCCAGTCCACATCCTAGACCGGAGGTGAGAAGGACTCATGAGATACTGCATCTAACTGAGCAGCTGCTGGCATCTGGCTGCCATGGGAGAAAGGGTCCATTTTCTTCAGGAGTGCAGCCCATGCTGTAGTGGATGTCCCTACATCCATGCACCTACAGGCAGTACTAACTAGATTCAGGGGGGGGGGAGAGAAAGAGAGAGAGAGAGAGAGAGAGAGAGAGAGAGAGAGAGAGAAAGGGAGGGAGGGAGGGAGGGAGGGAGAGAGGGAAAGAGAGAGAGAGAGAGAGAGAGAGAGAGAGAGAGAGAGAGAGAGAAAGAGGAGATGAATTTGGGAGAGGACATGGTGGGAGTGGCATCCAGGATGAGTTGGAGAGGGTAGGAGGGGTAGATATGATACATATGAAATCACCAAAGGATAAATAAAAATTAAAGTACCTAATGATAAAAAGAAAGAGCCATAATTTTCACTTATTTGGCTCTTATGGGGACAGGTTGAGCTCCACACAACTCATGAATATGTCTGCAAGGCAAACAACAAATAATGAGACCAGTTTTCTTTCAGATATGCCTGACTCCAGTCCAAGGCTGCACAAAGAAAATATCCTTCTAAAGTTCACACTGGAGATAAAATTGCCAACTAGGGTTGTGCTAAAAGTTGATTTCTGAACACTTATTATATTTCAGAAGCACTGTTAGCTTGGCCAGTTGTCAAGGCATCGAATTACTCTTTAATCAAAGGTAACAGAATGCCTTCTCTTTGATCTGTATTTTGAGCATAAATTTTAAGTATGTGCCAAATTGGCATCTGTGCTGTTAATGAGTAAAGCGGGATGCCCTGTATGTAGAGGGTATGGGAAAGACTGGAAACCTAAGCCTGACAATCACTAACAGATTCGCGCCAGCCTTAAATTCTTCTATGAGCAAACTGATGTTCTTCAAGCATTCTGCAGAGGAGAAATGCACCGCATGGGCTAAATGTCATAGTCTCCTGGGAATGCAGTTTGATTACTCTTTTGCATGTTAATCACTGGGCTACCATATGACCCAAGGTCCATTCCTCGGCATATGCTGGAGAAAAATGGAAATATGGGCCCATATAACAATCACATAAAAATGTTCTTAGCAATATTAATCATAATGGTGTAAACAACCTCAGTCTGGAAACTGATAAATGAATAAATAAGATCCAGCATGTCCATATCATCAACAAAAGGAGCAAAATATGAATATTAATATATTATAGTACATGCACACATTTACTAATTGGCTTAGGATATCATAACAAAGTATTAGAAAGCAGATGGCTTAAGCAATCAAGGTGTGTTTCTCAAGGCTGGAAAGCTGAGCTCCAAGTGTCATTTACATTGATTTGTTCTATTACCTTCCTCCTTGGTCTGTAGATGGCCATCTTTTCCCTGTCTTCTACACAGTCTTTTTGAGTGCATGTGTTCTGGTGTCTTTTGTAAAGCCCTATGGGTCCAAGGCTTTCCCAAATAACACCAGTCTCCAAATTCAGCCACATTTCAAGATATTGAGAGCTAGGATATCAATATGTCTGGTTGGCTGGGAAACGACCCAATCCATGATAATAAGATGCTACAACCTGAAGATGCCCCAGAATCGTTGTTATGTGAAAAACAGTCAACCTAAAAGACCTCATCATATATATCCTCTTGTATAAAATTCAAGACTATGTAGATGTATAAAGGCAAAAACCAGGATAATAGTTTCCCATATCTAGGGGAAATGAAATCTAGAGGGAAGCTGGAAGGACACAACGTCCTTACAGTTGTTGACTGACATGATTTGCTTTGGGGGGAGTATAGCAAGTTGTAAAAGTCAGATTTCATGAATGGTCACGCAGCATTGTAGTTATATTAGAATCCACTGAATTATACATTGTAAACAGGCAGTTTAGGATATTTGGGCTTGAGAGTCTTAGGAAAGCTGTTTAAAAAATACATGTACAACCAATGCAACACACATTCCCACAAGCTTCTCCTTTGTGTCCCTTTTTACTCACTGACAATGTACTCTAGATTACTTTAGTCTCTTAAGACTAAAATCAGGCAACTTAGTTATTGTCTCTTCCCTCTTTCCTCCCTGCAATGGCACCTGAGCTTACGTGATCTTATAGATTATTGTCAAGAAAAATCACCTGGTCCTCTATTAGTGCGCTTATGCAAACGACCACAGAGATCTACACTGAGTCAATGAGCCTTGGATGTAGCTATCACTCCAGTGGTCACATTTATTCCCAGTCCTTTGCATCCTTCGTTCACTCCCTGACTGCCTCTCCTCGCCCCAGAGCAAGGTTTGACAGACAGTCTAGCAACCCGCTCCGTGGTCTTCTCAGGGTGCGTGGAAGAGCCTGTCTCTAACTTTCTGCTCCCAACTTCATGTATCCCTGGCTGGGGGAACTTCAGTAAAATGGAATGTCTGAGTTTCAGTCTAAGAAATGGATTAAACTTTCTCGGTTTTCATAGCTCCTGGTGTTTATCCATTCTACTGCAGTTTTTACTCTTGGCTAAAGACAAGCTATGGTGTAAGACAGTGAGCAGAGTATTTTCTCACATCTTAGTAGCATCTACTTTCATTGTTTAAAAGATGGATTTGTCCTTCATGGGTTGAGATGGGAAGAATTAGGTGAATAAGAGCGAAAGCCAAGGACAGCATAACAAGTATCTATTGTATATCTTTCCCCGTACATCTGGCCTAAGGTTTCTGAACTCAGTCATCTCAAATATGATGTTTCTATTTTCCTATATAGCAAACCATAGTTGACAAGATCACAGAGTCACACTGGCATCCTGCCATACTGATCAAATTTCTAATACTAGGCACCTTGGTTGGATGAATTATGTGTATTTGTATATAACAGAATATCAAATAACTACTAAATTTTATTATGTAAAACAATACTGCAATATATGTAGAATAGATCTCAATTCTGTAGAAGAATGTATGTTATATTCAATTTTCAAAAAAAACTAAATAAATACCCACCGATAAACTCGGTGATTATCTCTAGGTGGTAGAATTATGCATAGTTTTAATTTTCTTTTGTTTCTACTGTTAGTCTTTCAGACTGTTTTAATGAACAGGCATTACTTATATATTTTTAGGGAAATAGAAAACTGTGGTAAATGAGCTAGATCCCAGAGTGTCCTACCAGGATCTTTTTATTTTTTATTTTTCCTGAAGATCCCGTATGAAGTAAGATCCATCCTTGGGATAGATTCAGGAGCCTACTGGAGTTGATCGTGATAGAGCATGGGCAGCAGAAGAAGGAAGGTGTCTAAATAGGAAGTAAATCTCCATTGCTCCACTATTATTAGTGCTAAGTAATATATAGAGAGATATAGATATATGTGGGGGGTGGGCTGAATTGAGTCTTAGAACACTGTATTAGTCAGGGTTCTCTAGAGGAACAGAACTGATAGAATGAATCTCTCATATGTATGTATTTATATATATTTAGGACTTATTAGAATAGTTTACAAGTTTTGGTTATGAGTTTCCTGATGGAAAGTCCAAGAACCCAGTAGTTGTTCAGTTCATGAAGCTCATGAGGCTGGATGTCTCAGCAGGTCTTCAGTATACTCCTGAATCCCAAAGCAATAGGCTTTAATGCCAGTGAAGGAACAAACTTGCCAATCAGCATGAGGGCAAACAGGCAAAGAGGAAGTACTTCCTTCTTCCATATCTGTATATACTGTATAGGCTTCTAGAAAAAAAAAGCCCAGATTGATTTGGATTAAAGATCCAGATTAAAGGTTTGTTTTTCTACCTCAAAGATCCTGATTAGAAGTAGATCTTTCTGAAGTGAACATTAAGCATAAATTCCTCACAGGTGTGCCCTCCATTTTGGGGTTTTAGTTAATTACAGATATAGTCAAGTTGACAACCAAAAATAGCCATCACAAATACCATTTATAAATATTCTTCAAACAAACCAATAATGTTGGCATTGAAAGACAAAGAGTAGAAAATTTCCAATAGGTCACTAATGCTCAATTATAGACAATGAGATAATTCCAAACACCAAGGCCTCAGGCACTCTGTGACACAGAAGTTTCAGCCCAACAGGTCACAAAGTAAATGCCTTTCTTTTACCATCAGTTTACATAAGGCTTTAAAGTCCACAAATGCAGTATCATTTCTAAGTGGGATAAATAATTTCTACACTGTATTGAAATTAAAGAAAACATTATGTGAACAATTTAACAACTATCAACTCTTTTCTCCTGTTAGTATCCACTCTACAATACTGTGTATATTTTCTAGAAACCCCATTTTTCAAACTAACTGAGTTTATAATGTACTCTCACTAATACAGTATTAATATTTGCACTGTCTATGCTTTAGAGAGCCAGTGGGTAAGTTACCCTAGGCATTTCACTCTTACAACTGTATGGTTGTTAGCTGACCAGATGCCCAATCTATCTTTATACATCACCATCACTCTATGTAATGTTTTATTTTAATGTAAGGTGGTACAGGCTGAGCATTTGTGGAAGGCAATAAAGAAATATTTCTAAAGGTGGCAATACTTGAAGCTAAAATGTGGATTTGGAGATCAAACATAATTTGATTGCATCTTATCTATGACCGCCTTCACTCATTTTGTTGATACCTACTGCATTTCCTATGCTTTGCTAAGTGAACCCTGTTAAAATAAGAGAAATACTGTTTTTATCTTCTAAGTTTGTGAGCTCAAGAGGAAGGCTCATTACACAGAAGATACAAAAAGGGGGAAATATCCATTTGAAAAACAAAAAAAAAAGATGCCAATGATAGGCTACCCATCTTATAACTGTTCTGCCTCACAGACATGGTAATTTTCTGGTACCATAAGACTAAAAAAAGGTTTTGTTTTTTTTTTTTAAAGAAAAAGAGTAAAGAATCCCTACAGACCATGAAAATCACAGAGATCATAAAGATGTTTTTTCTATGTAAAACAAAAACATGCAACAAATATTCTAAATATTTTAAAAATTAATCAGTATATTCAATGTAAAGAATGAGCAAAGAGACCTCATGTTAATCTAATATAGACTAATGGCCATAACTATTTTGCTATAATCAGGGCTGTTGGTTTATCTGTTTTGCAGGATTTGCAGCTTACATGTTTCTGTGTTACCATGGTTATCCCAGAGTCTTCCTTTTGTTGGTTCACAATGAATATTTTAAAAACCTGGTACTTGATACTCTTAACTACTCCATCCCCTGTTCTATGATATAAAGACAATATCAGTGTATTTTTCTCTCCATTCTAGTTATTTATGAGCATATGAGCTCTCTACCTGAAAGATGTCTTATTGTTGATGAGTCATAATTTCAGTGCTGACAGCAATGGGCCTCACAGCAATAAATTTCACCTGTGGAGTCAGAGATGCTGACCTTTGAGGAGGTCTTCTCCCCCCCCCCCGTGTGTGTGTGTGTGTGTGTGTGTGTGTATGCGTGTGTGTCTTGGTGTGCTGCCCCTATCTCCCCATAGGTCCCTCCCCCATTTCTCTTTATCTATCCCAGGTGAGGAAACATTGCTATCATCTCTCATTTATGGGGATAGAAAATTCTATCTTCTATCCTCATAAATGACAAAAGACAAAATTCTTAAACTTGTGTCTAGCAGTGGACTACGCAGTAAGGCAACATTCACCACATGGGAGCAGACAACAGATTAGGCATTACCTGTCATCACAGCAGACAAAGAAGAAAGCATATGAAGGTCTGGTTGCTTTTAAGTCCAACCCTAGAGGGGTCGAGCTATGAGTCATTGCAACAACCAATATTTAGACCAGAGAATAAATGTTGAGTGAGAATAAATAGGAAAGGAGTTTATAGTCCCTGTGCAGCTGTCCTCTTTCAGTTGGCAAGACAATATTTCATTCGATTTCCTTTACATACTCTTGTGCCTAGGATATAAATGACCTCTCTGGTTTGCAAAAGAAAGTTCTGCCAAGGATGTGTTGATCTAAGGGAGCTATAAGTCTTGTTACCTAAAGGGAATGTTTGAGAGATTGTTTGCATGGGTAACAAAATGCACTTGAACTCTCCTGAATTAACACTGATTAATGTCTACTAACAAGCAAGTTTGGATGAATTTTCTCCATCACAAACTACTGCCCAACCCCTACTGCAGAGCTGATTGCCCTAGCATCTAACAGAGGCCTGACAAAATACAAATGATAAAAATAAAACCCACGAACAAACAAACAACAATAAAAACAAAACCTCTGGATTGAAAATGACCACTTTAACAATCTTGACTGGCTCAAGAGATGATATAGGGATCAAGGAATGCTATAAACAGTTTCTAGAGTGCTCAAGTAGGCTCCTTTGGAACCTGGCTTTGCATGTGTTTTTTCATCTGTCCAGAGCTCTATGTTAGCTACTGTACAGTTTTTATCAAATGGGTGGCCCCAACATCTGGCACATTCTTCTAAAACATTCATTTAATTTTATAACAACCCATTGGTAAGGTGAAGGAACGGTTACTTTCAAATGGTTAGTTTCCTCAAATAGAAAATGTATGAGCAGAATTAAAAAATAGAACCTGTATGTTTTCCCTTGTGTGTTACTCCTTTCAGGTTCTTTTCACTATTGTGGTGAATAAGAAAGCCCCGCCAGGTGCATATATTTGACTGCTTAGCCATCAGGGGATAACACTATTTGATAAGTGTTGGAAGGATTAGGAGGTATGGCCTTATTGGTAGCAGTGCCACCGGGGGTGGCTTTTGAGGTTTCCAAAGTCCTTACTAGGCCTTCTCTCTCTCTCTCTCTCTCTCTCTCTCTCTCTCTCTCTTTCTCCCCCTATGGATCAACTCCAGCACCATGTCAATGATTATGGACTAAGCCTCTAAAACTGTGAGCAAGGCCTGAATTAAATGGTTTTCTGTTGTTTTTGTTGTTGTAAGAGTTGCCTTGGTCCACGTGTATCTTCACAGCAATAGAACTAAGACAAATACTGTTCTGGTTAGTTTTTGTTGTCAATCTGATACAATGTGGGATCAATGGAAAGAAGGAACCTCAGTTGAGAACTATCTGGATCAGATTGGTCTGTGGGACACTGTCTTGATTGGTGACTATGTGTGAGGGCCCAGCCCACTTAGGTGGCACGTGTACTTGGACTATATAAGAATGCTAGTTAAGCATGAGCCAGAGAGTCAGCAGTGTTTCTCCATGGTTTCAGATTCTTGCCATGGTTTTCTGACCCTGCTTCCAGCGATAGGTTCTGACCTGGAATTGTAAACTGAAATAAACCCTTTCCTACCCATATTGCTTTTGATCATAGTTTTTGTCATAGCAACAAAAGCAAACTAGTACAGTCATTAACAATCACTAACTCTAAGAGGCATGATTCAAACTTGCAGAAAGTAGACATCCATTCTACCTTGGGCTCTGACATTAACCTGAAGCTTGGAGAGATAGGACAGTTCCTCCCGGGTCTTCTTCCCAGGTATTTCCCTTAACATTGCCCTATTTTTTTTAATTGCACTCAATAACATTAACTGGAGTATTTTTTAATTTACATTGTGTTACTCTCCCCTTAAAATATTTCTAAAAATTTTAGAATTTAAAAGAATCACTTAAGGAGCATGCTAAAATTGTACAATTCCCAAGCTCTATTCCTGGATATTCTGACTGGGAGGTTGATCAGCATCCAAGAGTCTATTGAAAACAAGAAGGTGGGTGTGAGTTGGACCACCTCTAAGCAACTCTGCTCTGAGTCAGTGGTCCATGGATAGGAGGGCCAGTATCTAGTATGTAGGTGATTCAAGTTAGTTTTCCTAACATCTGCTAGGCCCTATGATTCAGCCTCTTGGAGATAACGTCAGCACAAACTTTCCCAAAGATGCTGTGATCAAACTTTAGTCATAGGCATGATGCCTCCTATTGCTTGCTATAAATTTAATAATTTTTGCAGTTTCCCTTCTAAGAAAACAAAAAATAACAAATTGTTGCAGTTAGATATTATTCTCAGCTTAATCATACCAGAAACTATGAGTTATCATTTCGGTGAATGGATCTTCAGAACTTTCAAGTACATTTCCTGTGAGTAATTTTTGCATCCCAAATGATGCCAACTTACTTTAAATATATTGTCAGTATATAACCAGGGAGGGGTCTGTCTGCCTCCATAGCTTTCCTCAAAAGAACTGATGGCATTTTGCTTTGGTTTCATCATTGTTGAGTATATCTGTTGGTGTTGGGGAAGGAGGCTGTTAAAAACTGCCATAATGCACCCAGCTTTGAAGGAATTACCTAAAGAAGGCCAAAATGGAGAAAGGAGATAATGTCACACTTTTTTTTTTCAAATAAAAACAAAAAGTTCTTTCAAAGGAAGACAAGTGCTGAGGCTTCATGGCAATCCCTGCCATATCACTCAGCTTTTTCTGTAGACTAAAGACAGGGCAGCCTCTTTGGCTTCAACATCTTTTGAAGACCTTCAAACATTTTGTGTGCAAGAATGTTAAACCTAATTTGGAGAATAAAAAGTTGTTGAATTATTCCTGAATTCTTACAGATGTAAAAGGTCCCAAAGGAATGTTGATGAAGATGGCACCTGATTAAGGAATGAATTCAGATTTAGAAGGTAGAGATTCAGGAAAGAAATTGGGCTTAGAGGGTAGAGATTTTAGTTTTGCTATCAGAAACCAACTTTCTAGGCTGTCAAGGATTCAAATTGACATTCTATTCAACATGGGTTGTTAAGAATATTGGCTGTGAGTCAGATTCCTAATGATTTAATATCTCCTCTGCTACCTCTGACTGACAAACTTGAGTAAATTGTTCTCTCTAAGCTTCAATGTCCTTACTTGAAACTGGGAATAACAACAATACATTTTGTACTGGAGAAAAAAAAAATATCACCAAGTAGGGGAACAGAGACTCCATGAACATAACAGTCAAACAAACAAATGTTCTCCCGATTACAAGGACATTAAGACAGCTATAACTATATAAATAAGACCCACTTTTGAGTATAGAAGCTTTCTCTAACCACTGTTTTCCCTTCAGCTTGCCAAGTAACCTTGATTGACAGTTCAATGTCACATTTCCTAAAAAAGGAGGCTGTGCCTTGAGGAGATGGGACAAGGAGTAAGGGGAAATGAATCAGTGGATAGAATCTAGCATTGAGGTTTCTGCAGAAATTAGAGAGGTCGTCCATCAATATATGGTACAGCAGGAAAGTAAGGTTGTAGGTAAACGTACTCTTTGCTTTTTTCTATGTGGTTTATGCAGAATGTAAGCAAAAGATTTCGGGTATTTTAAAATTATGTTTGGCATCTAGGCTGAATGCTCTCAGTCATAAAACGACTCTTGAACTAAAGCCATGCAGTACTAACAACAGAAGTTTTAAAACCTATGCTATAAATACTCAAATCCTGAGAAATGGCCAAATCTACCTTGAAAGTCTTTTCTGTGTTCTAAATCCCACCCTTAGATAAAGCACAATGGATTGAGAAGTATCTTTCTGCCTTCCTAAGTTACAAGCTGCTTTCCAAGGTTGTCAAAGCCCAGGAGCAGTGACTGGGATACTCATTCTTTCTCTTTGGACTGTGGAAATCTGCTCCAAGCTGGAGTCTGCATGAAATAAATTATAAAACAATGACTAACCCTGCACAAGTCCCTGGATCCACACTTAGTTGGTTAACAACTTCTGATCAGCATTCTGATCATTAAGGGGTGGCAAAAACTGACCTACAGAAAAAGGATAAGACTTGAAGAAATGATGGTCAATTCAAATGGGCAAGATACTTAGTTTCCTTCTTACATTAGGAAATCTACCATCAGGGAGTCTTAGTGACAACTAGGACCAGGATGGTGACTTTACTAGGCTGGTTAGTGACCCTGAATCATACTGTTATCTATCTTCCCCTACTGTTAAGCCGCATCCTTTCCCTAAAGCTTAGTAGTTTTAGATGCTGATACCATAGGTTCCAAAATGCAACACCTCATGAGAAGATAACTTCATATAAGATGTCTAATAAAGTACTATTTTGTGAATCTGTCGGGTTGATAGAATGACAATGTTTCTGAACAACTAAGTGCCCAAAGTCACCAGAGGAAAGATGTGTTATAGAAATAACATCAAACCAAATAGGAAATCTCCATCTGGGACAGGAAGTCTAGTCGCAGGGAAGATGTTTCCTACCCTTTACTAGGTTGGACTAGGCTTGTTAGACTAATTTTTTTCTGTGACAATAAATTTTATGTGCCAAATCATAAACTGAAATTTAAAGTGGGAATAATAATGTCTATGCTTAATTAAAATGATAACAAGTTGACAAAGTATTAAAGATACAAAAGAAAATTAAAAAGTTGATATAAAGTGGTCCAAAAGTACAATGTCATAGTACTTTTAAAAAGTGAGACGAAAATAAGGATCAACATTTTAAATTATCATGAATAAATAAAACCCAAATGACAAAGAAAGAAAAGTAAAATTAGAGACAGTAAACATTAGAAGGTCCAAGACAAATACTGAAATTAGAAAGTTTGGGATTAAGATAAGAAAATTAGAAACTGGATTAGAAGAAAGAAGAATGCTGTAAAATGTTTAAAAATGAGATGTAATAAGCATTAAGAACATAAAAATTCATGGGCTTAGGAAGTTACAAAGAGTAAACTGGAGCAATGATGGAAAAAAGGCAAGGCCATTAGTTTTATCTCAGCCACGGGAACAGAAACTATGCATACTCTTTTACGATGCTTGCTTCTGCTCAGCTCTTTTCAGGGATGATGGTTCTCTTCTTACATTTCTCAAGGCCTTATTTTTTAAAAAAATTCTTCTCTTTAAAAGAGATCTAAATCCACAGAACCAACAGTTTCAAGGGGCCCCCATATTTCTTTAGTATGCAATCTCTTTAGACAAGTTTCTCTAGAGGAACAGAATTGAAAAAATGAGGATGTATTAGATTGGCTCACACTATTCATCTGGGTAGTCCAACAATGGCTACTTCACCATGGAGAAGGTGGGAAACTGGTAGCTGCTCAGTCCCTGAGGTTAGATGACTCTTTAGTCTCAGTACTGAAGGCTCAGAGCACTCCTAGAAAGCCTCTCATCTGCAGTCCACATTGTGAGCCTAAAGAAACTGAGTCCTGAATGTAGTGGCTGGGGCAGTGACCACAGGGGAAGCACAGGATAAGGGAGCCTGTCAGCTACATGCAAACACCATGGGATGAAAACACAGCTTTCCCTTAGGACCTCCTATTATATGACTACCGTGGGAAGGTGCTGCATGCATTTAGGGGAGTCGTCCCACTCCAAAGAAACAATCGAGAAAGTCCCTCACATGTGTACTCAGGAACTTATCTCTTAGTTAATTCCAAATCCAGTTTAGCAGTCAGCCTTAACTGGTTGGCCATAACAACTTACTAAGTGAGAATTGATTACCTACCTATTCCTGCAGTACAAGTCTTCTTGATGAATAAGGTAATATTCCAGAACAATGGTTCTCAAGATTGGTGCACACTGCTCTTGAAAAGTATTTGCATGTTGTTGTTTTATCCCACATTAAGTAATCCTGAATGTGCAGTCATTGGTTTCCCATGGATGTTTTTTTTTTCTCACATCATACACCCTGATCACATTCACTTCCTAGTCTTCCCATGTCCACCCCTTCTCCCCCATGACAACCCCTCCCCCGGAAAAAAAGTCTGCTTTGTGTTGTCCTTATATTCACTGGAGCATGAGCATCATCAGACTCCCAGTGGCCAGTCCGCTAAGGGAGGGTGAGTTTCTCCAGGTCTGAATACATGCCAGAAGTCACCACCTACATCATGTCCCTGTGCTGTGGGTGGGTGAGGGATGGGGGCAGCTGTCCTGCGCACACTGATTTTAACATGGCTTCCGGTGGCAGTCCAGACCAAGAGCATCCTCATGGGCTTCGGTGGTAACACGGGGATCAATGAGGCCCTTGGCTGTATTGGGACCTCTGACTCACTCACGTCTCGTGGCACCTGAGGGCTCAAAGCCTGAGGACCTCATCAAAGCATCAGACAGCTGCACAGACTGCATGCATCCACACGGGTCTCAGATTTTGTTGTGACCTGGGGCAGCACTATGGACCACCAACACTAACAGGGCCTCTAGTGGCATTGCGGGTCATAGTGGTCCTTTGAGGAAGGTTCAATGCAGAAAGTGAATCTTTCCTCAACTCGGGCTTCTGTTGTTGCCCACCTATGGTTAGGTGGCTGGTTCCGGGTCTGAGTGTGTGTCTACTTAAGCTCCAGGCTATTGTACACCATCCAGACAACCCTACAATGGCAGCAAGTAGATCTCAGATCTCCCTCTCACCTGACACTGCCCTCATGACTCCAGTTCTGCCTCTCTCCATAGCGCACAAGTCTCTGTGATTTTTCTGTCTTTCCCACCTTGCATTACGTATTTGTTCTTTGTGGCATTGCTGGCCACTGCCGCAACTCCTTACCCTCATCCTCTTCAATGTATGGCCAGGTTCTCAAGATGCTAACGCTGACTAAATGGTGCAAGCTTTATGCACACTGTTACAGCATAAATGTACTAGGAAAGATCTTAACCTGCTTCCATCTCAGAGAGGAGAGGCATGGCGACTGCCTCACTCTGCTTCTTTTTCCCAGCATTCTGTTATTTTTTCACCGCCTACCTAATTTTCCGTCCTATCAAAGGCCAAGCAGTTTATTTATTAATTAACCAATGAAAGCAACAGATAGACAAATGACCCACCTCCATCAGCACACAAATGCGAAAGAGTTAAACAATATCTTGAGCACATAGGAAAGCAAATATTTCAAGTTTAGTGACATATTACTCGTCCTGTTGATTCCTCCAGACCTTGTTCAGATTTTTAGTTTCAAATTTTTAGGGGGATCAGAATTTATGTGTATGTATTTTATGTGCACTTATATGAACACTGTATTCCCATCATCATCCCACTTCATCCCCTATCACAACTGTTCTGCTACCTTTCAAATTTTGGCCTCTTTTAAAAATATTGTATGTCAATGAATATATAAATACAACCTGCTGAATCCATTTAGCTTAGTATTCTTCATTTGTATATTTTTAGGACTGACCACTTGGTATTGAATAACCAGCCAGGGAGCTCATCCCTGGGGAAGATTAATTCTCTCTCTTTCAGCTTGTGACTTTTCATCTACGGCTGGAGCCTTGTAAGTATTCCCTGCATCTACATTGGCCTATCCACTAGTATTGTTATCATTCGCGTCTGTGTAAGCAGCCATGACATTAAGATTTCATTACTGTAGCTTCCCTGTGATACAGAAGACACTATCTGGCCACAGAATCCAGATGTCTAGGTGTCTGGCTCTTACAATCTTTCTGTCTCTCTTCCATAATGCTCTCTGAGCTTTAGGTGGAGGAGTTGTGCAAGAGGTATATGAGCTGGAGATAGACATCCATGTTCTTTGAATTTTGACAGGTAGTGGATTTCTGTAATGGTGTTCATATGTTGGAAAAAACGAGCTCCTTTGATAGTGGTGAGAGGTACAGTTATCTGTGGGTACAAGGATAAGCATTTAAGATGCAGCTGTGAGGAAGGAAATGTAGCAGTTGTAGGTTACCCTCTAAGATCCGCATCCTCACTGGTCATGGGTAATTTGCTCGCTTTACAGTACCAGGTAAGCTTTCCCTACTATTGAGTGGGTCTTAACTCCAATTTAACAGCTGTTACTTACCACCAAAATTTAAGAACCACTATTACCTTCTGACCTTGGCTTGCCATACTGATCATTGTTATGGTTCATGTGATTTTTGGGACATCACAGAATGAGTTCAAAACACCAGCACCATGTGTTCCATTGTTATCTGCGTAACCACTGATTTTAATTTTTTAGCAGTATGATAAAGGTTCTTAACAGTGATGACACACCAGATTCACCAGGGAACTTTCTATCAGTGTTTGGGCACTTGGTCTCACTTGTAGTGATTCTGGATGCATTGACTGGGGAAGGAAATGAACACTGATGCTTTTTATAGAACTTCCTGAATAATTCCAATGTGCATCTGTAATTAAGAATTCCTGTACTATAGGAACGTCAGCAAATTCTGCATTGCATTTGCAATGATCCTGTAACTTCGTGTGAAGGCAATGTGTATCTGTTCTGACAGCATAAAAGTAAAATATTAATTAGCTGAAAGAGGGATGACACTGCCTTGATTTGAGGTCTGCAGTATATATCCCAGGAGCTTCAGAGGCAGCTGTAAAGAGAGACCATGGACATTTGCTATTGTGTATGAATGAGAGTTTTCTAAACACATGAAGACAGGGGTGTTCCAGGAGGAGCAACTCATACCAATGCTGGTGTGCATTAAAAGAATGGTACAGCTGGCATAGTTCTCCACACCAGGGAGCCCAGAGGGTGGAAGACTAGCGAGATAACAAAGAACTGCATCACAGATGGCCATAGACTTAAACTTACATTACGATGAGGATGCTATGACCTTCCAGCCAATCATAGAAGTGACAGTGAGAGAGGAGATGGACACCTGTGAGATCTTCTAAGGAGAATGAAGCATTGGGATTTTCCAGTCTTTGAGAGCTACTGGGAATAACAGGGAAGGGAAGAGTTGGGGATCGTCTTTGTCTAGCCTCAGAGAAGTGGCCTTGGTGTGAAATAAGGATTCTTTTCCCTTCCTGTGTGCATCTGCAGTCCCGCTAGCTCCATTTATAGACATTGGTTTTATTTCTGTTCACATTCCACAAGTGTCCATGTCTATGTGTGTGGTTCTGGTTATGGACTCTGTTGATCCGTTGTTTGTCCTTTTGCAACTTGTTACTAATTTAATTATTAATTAATACAGCTTCCAGAGAGCTTAAAGTTCAACAATGTAAACTCTTTAACTCCTTACTTAGGATATATTCAGAATGTTTATGTTTCCATGTAAACTTTGAAACCAGATTTTGAATTAGCGTAGACCTCTCCTGAAGAGATTGACAACACTGAATCTCCCAAACTTATGCAAAACAGACTTTTTAAAAGTATCTATTTTTTAACTTTAGAATATAGTATAATCCGTTTATATATACTCAAGTCTTTAATAACTTTGATGGACTTTTGATAGTTGGATATTAGTCAATAGGCTTCTCTTATGGCCCTTGATATTTTGCTACTATTCTTTTTTTATTTTCTTTTTATTGAAAAAAATTTCCGCCTCCTTCCAGCCTCCCATTTCCCTCCCCCTCCCCACTCCCCTCCCCCTCTCTCTCCAGTCTGAAGAGCAGTCAGGGTTCCCTGCCCTGTGGGAAGTCCAAAGTCCTCCCCACTCCATACAGCTCTAGGAAGGTGAGTATCCAAACTGGCTAGGCTCCCACAAAGCCAGAACATGAAGTAGGATCAAAACCCAGTGCCGTTGTCCTTGGCTTCTCATCAGCCCTTTGTCTGCCATGTTCAGAGAGTCCGGTTTTATCCCATACTTTTTCAGTCCCGTCCAGCTGGCCTTGGCGAGCTCCCAATAGATCAGCCCCACTGTCTCAGTAGGTGGGTGCACCCCTCGCAGTCCTGACTTCCTTGTTCATGTTCTCCCTCCTTCTGCTCCTCATTTGGACCTTGGGAGCTTAGTCCGGTGCTCCAATGTGGGTCTCTGTCTCTATCTCCATCCATCACCAGATGAAGGTTCTATGGTGATATGCAAGATATTTATCAGTAAGGCTAGAGGATAGGGCCATTTCAGGTTCCCTCTTCTCAGCTGCCCACGGAACTAACTGGGGACATCTCCCTGGACACCTGGGAACCCCTCTAGGGTCAAGTCTCTTGCCAACCCTAAGGTGGCTCCCTTAATTAACATATATACTTCCCTGCTCCCATATCCACCCTTCCTTTATCCCAACCATCCCATTCCCCCAAATTCTCCCCATCCTCCCCTTCTCACTTTTCTCTCCCTTTACCCCCATTCCACTCTTGAATTTTGCATGCAAATGGATAGAAATAGAAAACACTATCCTGAGTGAGGTAACCCAGACCCAAAAAGATGAACATGGGATGTACTCACTCATAATTGGTTTCTAGCCATAAATAAAGGACATTGAGCCTATAATTTGTGATCCTAGAGAAGCTAAATAAGAAGGTGAACCCAAAGAAAAACATAGTTATCCTCCTGGATATTGGAAGTAGACAAGATTTGCTACTATTCTTGTTAGCTTTTATAAGAATGTTTTGACAAGTTTTAACAGATATCATTAAAATAATCACAATATGAGATATGCTCTTCAATACTCTAAATTTCATTTCATTTCTTTTAGCTATTTCTATCTCTTTCACACTTCAACCTCAAATAAAGTTATCAAATTAAGTTTTCTGGTTTTAAAATTCCATACAGATAAATGAGGTACACACACCCCTGTGACTTGCTCAGTGGGACATTTCTGATCTTCATTTGTGCTGTCGGGTAGTGTCGCAGCTTAGAAACAGAAGGTCTATTTAACAGCCTCTGGTTTGATATTAGAAATTCTAGTGCATAATCAACTGACGTAATTACTTTGAACTTCTCCTGGGGTGATGGATAACAAGAATAGGCAGCTTCTGGTTCTCAACATGGCTGGTTATATCACAGTCTAGGAGGCAAGGGCAGAAGAGAGGGGAAGAGACCAGGGTTCTATAATCCTCTTACAGAGCAGTCTCTAGTGACTCAATGACACCCCTCACCCTTGCCACCTATAGGTTCCATTTGTTCCAATAGCACCACCATGCTGGAACCAAGTCTTTATCACAGGGACCTCTGGAGGGCAGTTATGTAAATGGATGCAAGCATGACCCATTTGCTTTCTCTTGCTACGAAGTTTCTCATCAAATGGTTGGACAATAACTCGCCCCCCTCTCAACACATTTACTTCACTGTACCCAGTATTAAGACATGAGTTCCCACAGCCTGTCAATGCTTGCTGTTCTCAGCCTTTGCTGGTTTTCCTTGCTTTTCGGTAGTTCATTTGATTTTGTTTAATACTGGTAAGAACCCCAGAAAAGTGACCAAAAGAATTGATAATAGTTACAGTTTTTTTCTTCCCATTTTCAGAGGGAAAAATTTTTTTTTAGCATATTTCCATTGTCTCTAAATGCTTTTGTTGAGTATTTATAACCTACACTTTTCTTTACTGGATTGAAAAACATTCCCTTCTCATTTTATAAGTCTTTAAAACTCTTATTTTAGCTTTGCTGAATTTTCCAGATGCCTTATGGCACATGATATTTTCTTTCCCTCTACTTTATTTTAATCTAGTAAAATGTATCGCTGTGCTTTAAAATACTTTAATTAATCCAGTTTGTTGATGATTTTATGTATCACTAGACTTTACTGACATTATTTTGGGAATTTTTATAAGTATTTTCATTTTAAATATTTATCTTTTATCTTATTTTCTGCTAAAGTCTGCTGAAAATCAGGAATCAAGATTACGCTGACCTCATAAACTTAGAACTATTTCCTCTGTTTTTGTTTTCTGGATGTGTTTGAGAATTTTTTTCCTTCCATAAATGGTTGGTAGAAGTGTACCAGAGAAGCCATCTGCTGTGGGCATTTGTTGATTTGTTGTGGGAAGGTTTCACTGGAGACTGAATTCTTGAGTGGATATCGGACAGACCAGCTGTTTCTGCTTTCTCCTGTCTTGATTCTGTAGCTTGTGTTTTTCCAGGCATTTTCCTGCTTTTGACTTTTTGCTGTTACTGTCAAGTCATTTAGCATCATCTCTGGTTTTCTCCCTAATGTGATGTCTACCTTTTCATTTGTGAAACTGCTATGCAACTCTTTGTCTCCTCGCTCTTGATTAGACTTGATAAGCCTTTGCAGACCTTTCCTCTGTTAATGCCTCCAACACTAATTTTCTACTTTATAGATACTTCCATTGCTACACGTCATTTCCCACCCCATAGAGCTCAGTATTCTTTTTTTTCCTCTTGCCTTTAGAGTTAGATACTTCAATCTTTCATTAATTCTCAGCCTTTCCTGGCCTCTTAATACCATCTACATATCAAGCTAATATTTTCTTCAGCACACAGCTGTATATCCTACGAGGTTGAGTATTTATTAGCTTAAATTGGCAATTATTAGCTTATAACATATTTAAGTTTCACTCTATTTTTATATTTATGAGCTATTTAAAATCTTTATTTTCAAATACATTTTTGATTTATTTTGTTAGTTAATAATAGAAAAATTGTTTATTTCTAAATAGTTTTGGAGTTATAACAAACTGCAGACAGATTTCATACCCGCACTACTCAGCCCTGCCATCCGTGCTCCCTCACAACTAATGGAAGAGTGGGGCTGCATCTCTATTGGCTACTTACTGGGGGGCCGCTGCTCACATGGAGTCTCAGCTAACAAAGAAAGAAAATGTCAACACGAACCGGGTGTATTTACATATTAATGACACTTCTCCACATTGCCATACATATCTGTAGTGAGACAAACATGATCCATACTGATGTCTCCTACTACAGTCCATTGCCACATGGGTCCTTCTACACTTCCTTCTTTGCGTACTGGTAATGTTCCACTTCAGCAGAGTGCCTCTCTTAGTCTTTTTAAAATGAGTTTGGTTTCTTCTCATTCTTTCTCAGCTATAAACACACACACACACACACACACACACACACACACACACACACACACACCATGCTTCGATCACATTCCCACTGTCCTTTTTTATTTCCTCCTTCACTGACACTTGTCTTTTGGCAACAGTTTCCCATTATGCCCATGTCTTTTGAAGGCCCAGGATAGCTCATCTGAGCATGTGTGAAAATTCTTTACTTGAGCAAAGGCTTCTTACGAGAGACTGTGAGATTGAAGAATATGACATTCCCTCCCCAGCAACCTGCCTATAGCTCTTCAGGAGAGGTGTGGTCATATGTGCCCCTTCCTACTCTTAATGGTTTCCTGTTGTGGGAGCTCCTTCCTCTCCTTCAGCCAATAGCCGCTGAGATACCAGCCCACTGGGGCGTGGTCTCTCTCCCTTTAAAAAAGCGGCCACTTCCCTCTGCTTGCGCTCTGGCTTCTGGCTCCTCTTCCAGCGACGAGGCTCCCTTCCTGATTGAGCAGAGGGCTGTTGTCTGGGACTGTGATCTGCAAGTTTTTCCCCTTTAAATAAATAGCTTTTCTATTGGTCATAATTCCAAACTGGTATGGGATTGTTTGTGACTTACACCTTCAGTTTCCCATGCTCTGAGGTCTGTCTTGAACAAAGTTAATATAGCTTATCTGGAAATATTCTGATTCATATTGCCACAGTGTACATCTTGCTCCATTACTTTGTATAAAGTGAGCTTCTACAGAAACACATAACTGATTCTTAGTGATCTAGACTGAAATTCTGTTTCTCTACTGATGGATGTAGACCTCAGGAGTCTTTAGGTCCATTTGATTGGAAAATTTGGAATTTTTTTTTCAACGCTTTACTCTGAGATGATGTCTGTATTTGAGGTTGAGGTGTGTTTCTTGTATGAAGTAGAAGGATGAATTCTGTTTTCATATCCAATTTGTTAGCCTGTGTCTATACATGAGTTGAGTCCATTAAGGGATATTAATGACCAGTGGTTGCTGGTTCCTGTTGTGTGTGTTTTCCCCTTCTTTAGGATTTACTGCTGTGAGATCATCTACTGTCTGTGTTTTTGTGGATGTAGCTAACTTCCTTGAAATAGAGTTTTCTTTCTAGTACTTTGTGTAGGAGTGGGTTTATGGCTAGGTATTGGTTAAATCTGGTTTTGTCATGGGATATTTTGTTTTGTCCATCTATGATGAATAAACGTTTTGCTGGGTATAGTAGTCTGGCATCAGTGGTCTCTTAATGTCTGCATGATGCTTGAGCAGTACCTTCTGCCTTTCATTGTTTCCATTAAGAAGTCAGGTCTAATTTTGATATGTCTGCTTTTATATGTCATGTGGCCTTTTTCCTTTGCAGCTGTTAATATTCATCATTTACTCTGTATGTTTAGTCTTTTAATTATTATGCTGTGAGGGGATTGTTTTTTGTTCCAGTCTATTTGGTGTTTTTTTGTTAGCTTCTTGTATCTTCATATGCATGCCTTTCTTTAGGTTGGGAAAGTTTTCTTCAATGATTTTGTTGAATATATTTTCTGTGCTTTTGACAACTCTGAGATTTCATCTTACACTTGTAAGAATGGCCAAGATTAAAGACACTGATGACAGCTTATGCTGGAGAGGATGTGGGGTAAAGGGAACACTCCTGCATTGCTGGTGGGAGTACAGTTTTTTTGAAAATCAGTATGGCAATTTCTCAGAAAATTAAAAAACAACCTACCTCAAGACCCAGCAATACCACTTTTGGGTAAGTACCCAAACAATACTCAATCATACCACAAGGATATGTGCTCAACTATGTTCATAGCAGCATTGTTTGTCATAGACAGAACCTGAAAACAACCTAAATGCCCCTTGACCAAAGAACAGATAAGAGGATGTGGTACATTTACACAATGGAGTACCACATAGCAGAAAAAAAAATGACATCTTGAAATTTGTAGGCAAATGTATGAAGCTAGGAAACATCATATTGAGTGAGGTAATCCAGACCCAGAAAGACAAATATCATATGTACTCACTCATAAGTGGCTTTTAGACATAAAGCAAAGAAAACCAGCCTACAATTCACAATCCCAAAGAACCTAGACAACAAAGAGGATCCTATGAGAGATATACATGGATCTAATCTATTTGAGAGGTAGAAAACAACAAGATCTCCTGAGTAAATTGGGAGCATGGGGATCACAGGAGAGGGCAAAGGTGGGGGGGATGGGAGCAGAAAAAATATATACTTTAATAAAAACAATTAGAAAAGAGTCTCTAAGAGTGAGCTCATTAACCAAACTTTTGGTCACACATTCTTATGAGAGGAAGAAATTTGTGCACATTTCTGTCATTCTCTGTCTTTATCCATCATCCTTTTATTTAAATTATTTAAAATGTAAATTCATGTAACAATGTTAAAATTATACAAATAAACAGAGAACAAAATGTAACAAGAAGTGGATAAATGTTACAGATTTTTAAATGTCGTATTTTATATTATAAAATAAATTTACTTTCTGTCATTCTTGAGTAAAAAAATCAGTCATTCTTTCATACATCAATCAGTTGTTCTTAAGAACTAATCAAAAGGAGCTGTGCTTTTATGACACTTTCTCTAATATATATCATAATAATATATTAATAAATTATGGTAATATGATACACAAACATACAATGCATGATATGTTATAATATTTATTAATACTATGCTGTATTATATATGTTTAATGCATTATAATATATATTAAAGAGAGAGAGTGAGGGAGAGACTGTTCTTGAAGTTGATATGTACAGAGAATGACCTCAGCTTCCATTCCATCTTCCAAATGCTAGGATTACAAGTGTGCACCACCATGCCTGGTTCTATATGATGCTCTGACTAGCACCCAGAACTTTGTGCATGCTATGTAAGTACTCTATCAACTGATATATATCCCAAGCCCTGTTTGATGTCTTCAAAAGTGAACTAATAAGCCATAGAAACTCTTCAACAGAGAGTTATGCTCCAAGTTTCTAAGTACTTGGATGTGGGTTTCTATGAGAAACATAGAATAATAACATCACTGTTCCAAACATTCATGTTCACAATAATATTTCTGTGACATGAGTTTTTCTCTAATTATTAAAATGTCATCTTTACCTTGAAGTACAGATTAAGTGTATTTATGTTTTATAGAAATGTTGTCAAGGTTACACAACCATTTGTTGCCAGAAAAGGTCAGAACTTTTGAAATAATAATCATTCTGAGAAACATAAATTTATGACTCATATTAAGCTCAATAACGTCTATGCACTTTTCTCCATTAGTAAATATTTTGTGCAGGCTATCCATGTGATAAGCAGTGGGCTGTTTTCATTTAAAAATGATCTGATATAGTTACTTATAAAAACTCCATCCTTCTTAAATTTGCAAGTGAGGACAGCTGATTTCACATAGTAATATTTTTTTTGATGTGGGGTTTCCCTCTATATGCTGTGATTACTAAGCAATACCTACATGGTACTTGCTGAGTGGCAGCATCTTACTACTCATTTATTAATGTCATATATAATTTTGATATTAATCTATTAGTCTTTTTGTATTATTGAGGAAATTTGGGCACCAAAGAGTTTAAGTCATGTGTATGTTTTTTATAGCTTGGAAGAGGTAACTAGTGTGTACCCATTTGTTTGTTTTAACTACTGAGGACATGGAAGTTAAGTTGGGAAAAAGGAAATAGATGTCAGCTGCAACTATTTTTGCATCTATGTTTTTAAGTTTTAATTGTTCATATGCTTATATATCTATTGTGAGTCATAATTTATGAAAGAAATTATCTCTCATAAAAATTTCAAATTTTCAATGATCCAGGAATACAAAAAGGAAGTTTGGTAAGCCCAATCCTGTTTTCTACCCTGGTGTCTATTTTGATATAATTTTAGAAAATATGAGAAGCTCATTTTTTTCTTCTTCTGGTTTTATCCCTTCACATTTTGGACTTTAATAGAGGTAGGAAGAGTTTAAACTGAAAGAAAAAAAAACACTGTTTCCAACCTTTTATAGGCATGAAGAAGGGTGAGAAAATGGCGAGGTTGGAAATTTACATTCCTCCAGTCTAAAAAGGAGGATGACTCAGAGAAGCATTTACTGAAAGACAAAACTAAGATGCTCATGGAATGGCTACCATGATGGATGAACAATGACCTCAGTTATGGCAGCAGCTCCTGGCTGGAGTTTAGAATCACTATGGACCAGGGAGTCCAGTGCCTCTGTCTCTCTCTTTTGAATAAGAATGCCCTCTGCATTTTTAACATGCTTCAGCATTGTACAATTGAAGACATAGAGAAAAGGTAATTTTGCCTCATAAATCTTCATCAGATGAACTCTTTTAGGGGAGCTATGCTTACCTTTGTAGGTACATGCATAGCCAATTTTGAGCTAGACCTTTCTAGAAGCAAGCTTGAACTCGATGATCATCTGGTGATTTTTAATGAGATTATATACCTGTTTTTTTATAAGATGGACTCCCCATCCTCTAGACACAGAGAGCCTTATACCAAAGTTGTTATCTAGTCTAGGAAGAGGGGTTGTCTAAGCACTTTTGTAACCAGGAAAGATGGCGTCATTCACTTCTGGTAAGATTTACAGTGAGAATAACAGGTCCCCTTCTCAAATATGACACATAAAATCTACCTGTCCTAATTCCTACCCTTTTTCCGCATTAATTTTACAAGTCAACTTTCACAGAGAATCTCTTGAAAATTCTAGGTTAAAGATAACTTTATTATTAAAATTCTGATGGGAAAATCATGGATAGCATTAAAAACATAGAAAGAATAGTTTAGCATGTTTGCTTTGATTCAGTATTTTCCTAAATAATATATCACCAACATGAGGTGTTTTGTCGGGTCCTTCCCATTTTCCATTTTCATGAAGTATTACAACCAATAACCAGTAGCACTAGTAAGTCATGAGAGTACCAGGTCCATCACATCCTTTTAGTGATCAACCATCAACCTAATCCATGCTCTCAGCATCTGCTGACAGGAAATCTGCCTCAGCTCCTTCTCATAGCTGGCCTTGATCTACTCTAATGTGACCCCACATTTTAGTGAAAGAGACTTTTTGGTTTATTCATGCTTTCCATCAGACACTTGAGTGAACTTGGTTTGTCTGACCATGTCCATCTCAACAAAGTCAGAAAGAAAAAGTGAGACATAAAATTGGTACCAAGAAGTGGGTTTGTTGCTGTGATAAACCTGTGATGTGGTTCTTAGTTCTTTGGAACTGGTTTGTAGGACAAACGTGATACATGTCGAAAGCCTGGGCTAGGAAAGCCCATGAATGCTGTCTACAGAGTTTAGAGGGCCATTTTGATGGGAAGGCAGAGAGAAATGAGGACCCTGTAGGCTTGGCTCATACATGATCAAAGGGGGAACAAACACTGTTGGCAAGAAAGCTGGGACCCATTCAGGTTGTAGCAATCAATTATGCAAAGAAAATCAGTAACTTTCCCTTTCAAAATTAATCTTTTGAATTGCTTGTAGTTTACTCTGCTGTGTATTGGTATCAGTTCACAACACTACCTAGTTTGTTCCGAGTCTTATGGGACAATATGTTTTCCCTATTGATTTACAAGCTTACTGCTGCTTTCTTCTGGATTCTGATCTGCATTTGGTTTTGATTCCGAAATTTCCACTCTGGACCATAGGTCATCTGTCTGTTTGTACACATATGCCATTCCATCTGGTCGATAATGTTATCTCTCTTCCTGTTTGGTTTTGTATGATTAAATGTTCTTGTGCTTTTATTGCTCCATTTGTTGACATTAAGTGATATCCTTTTGCACCTGACTATTATAAATGAGGCATCAACAAGTTTATTCTGCCTCCAATGTACTTTCTTGTCATCTGGATTTTTTTAACTTTTATGATTTTTACATCGACAGAGAATATAATGCTTATATTTCTTTTCTGTCTATGGCTGAACAATTTGATCATCATTCCATCTTTTAACCTGTGTGCTCACTCATTTCTTCTCCACTTTACATGACCTGAAGAGGAGATGAAGATGAGAATGCGCAGATAACAAACATGGAGGTATAAACATGAGGACACTGAGTGACATTATTCATAAGTGCATCTTGCATCTTAAACTAGAAAGGGAGGAAGTGAGGATAGAATGGGATTAAAGTTGATGAACATTTAACAAATAACTTTGTGCTAGAGTTTCTGTCAAGAAGCAAGAACTATGGGGGAGATGGGTGGAGATCCACAGAGATGGCTATTGTCGAGAGCAAAGCAGCTGGTTTTGCTTTACAGCCAGAAGCTGTGACACTAATTGATCCTAAGGTCCAGGTTATGACTATGAAAGGAAATTTTAAGAGTTGAGATGATCTTTAGATGTAGAGAGGTCAAAAAACAGAAGGCAGAGTGAAGAAGTCACACATTCTGAAGAGATTGCATTATCCGGGGATACAAAAGGGCTGGGGGGCAGGGAAGGTCCCTGACAAGGTACCCAGGTGTTTGACCTGGAGAGTGCTGGAGCTGTGTGGACCTGATAAGGACAGACTTTCTCTTGAAGATAGGGGGACAATTATCTGAAGTCACCTTAGGGAAAAAGGTTGCTTCTGTCTTGATCAGTTTAGACTTTTGTAACAAAGCACTAGGCTTGCTGGCTGCAAAGACTCTTATTTCCGCCACTGTTAGAACTTGGGTCTTCAAAAGCCAGCTGTCGTCACCTTCCACATCTGTTTTACAAATGGCCACCTTCTCAGTGTGTCTTTACATTGTGTGTTAGTTGGTTTGATATCAGGAGGGTGGGAAGACATTAGGTATTGATTCTGTCCTCATAATCTACTTCCTGAGGTACTAAGGGCCAGCACACCAGGATTCTGATTAGTGGTCATGGGAGTGGAACATGAGTCCTATCTTTTGCCTTGAGTGAAGACATAACATTCTTAACTGTTGTCAACTGATGACTATCTAAATAGGGTTTTCGGAGCCCTGAATCCTATGAGATTACTGTACTGCACAAGGCTGTCTCAAAAAGCAAGGCCATACCTCCTGTTAGAGTCAGCCCAAGTGACCTGTCTGTTACCCAGACAGAAAACATGGCTTTCAAAAATCTGTCTCTTCCAGAAATAGTATAAAGCCTGCCCAAAATGTCCAGTGATGCCATGGTCTCTTCCGCCACTCTATCATCATCCCTTAAGGGCTCCACTTTTCTCTTTGCACCCTCTGCAGAACACTCTGCGTGCCTCATGCGAGTTCCTTTTATGGAGATCCCAAGGACCAGGAAGCTGAAGGAATTCCAGAGTGACAGGTTCCAGAGGCCACCCTGTAGCCAGCAGAGAGAGTATTAATCCTGCTTAATTATTTTTATTTTTTGTTAAACAAGGTTTCACTCTCTTGGCTTTGTTTCCTCTTAAAGGCCCCACCATTGATACTATTACCTTGGGGTCTGCAATTTCAATGTGGGACTTTGGGGATGACATAAATATTCAGTCCACAGCTGCCTTGAGAGCTAGGAGGGCAGCTTGAAGGAAGAAGGTGGCTGGGGAGGGGAGTCTCCCTGGGATGTGCCGGCTTCCCATTTCAATGAGGAAGATGAAAGGGCTGCACTCCATCAGCAAGACTCCAAAGATGAAAGGCTTTGGCTTTGTTTGTGGTGAAGAGGGAACTTCAGCTGGCCTAGCTAAGGAGGAACATTAATGAAGTTTGGGTTAAAAGAGACCAAGAGTGCTGGTGGCAACAAGCACTTGCCCTGGGAAAGATCCTGAACAGACTACAGTTGTAGACACTAAGGACAACAGATGGAACCACGTCCTCAGGGGTTGTCATCATTTGTGTTGCTGTTGCCTGTTAGATGCAATTTGAGAGATAATTTCTATGATTTTTCTGAATTTTTAATCTTTCTTCTTTTTTCCAAGAATTTTACATGGGAACAATGTATCTACATCATTCCTACCCCACTCCCTCTCCTCTAAGTCCTTTAGTGTCTCCCATTCCCTTTCGAATTTATGAGCTTTTCTTTAATTATTATCATTAGGTATACATACTTGTATTTGCAACCTACTGAGCCCATTTAAGGTTGCTTAAGTGTGCATGTATCCAGGGCTGATTTTATTGTTTTAAGTCAATTGAACTCAGTGTCCCAAAGTAAATGAGCTGATTGTGGTTCTTTTTACTGATTTTGTTTATTTATTTAAATACACACCCACTGTCTCTGTCTCTCTGCCCCCCCCGTGTGTGTGTGTGTGTGTGTGTGTGTGTGTGTGTGGTGCGTACCCTCATGGTCCGTAAAAGAGGTGGTTGAATTTCTGGAACTAGAGTTACAGGCAGTTGTGAGCCACCCAGTGTGAGTGCAGGAAATGAATGTAGGTCCTCTGCGAGAGCAGCATGTACTCTTCACTGCTGAGCCTTCTTCTTCATACCTCTGTTTTGTTAGTAGTTCCTTTTCAAACTCTTAGTTGAACTTTATCTATTTATCAATCTTTAAATACTGTTTTGTTCTTTTGAAAGCTTCATTCATACAATGTGTACGATTTATATCCATCTACCACTTCCTCCACTCTGCATAACACCCCTCCCCATTCCCTCCCAACTTGATATTCTCTCTTTGATGTTGTTATAAATAATCCTCTGTATTGATCAGGGTTCTCTAGAGGAACAGAACTTATAGGATGAATATATATATATATATAATTTAATATATACTACTAATATAATTATTAGTAACATATATACTAATATATTTATTATGTAATGATATAATGTATAATATATAATAGATGCCATTTTATACATATATATGAGAAAGGGCCTTTATACATACATATGAAGGGATTTATTAAGAATGACTTAAAGGCTATGACTCAACTACTCCACTAAATAGCTATCTATGAATGAAAGGTTCACGAATCCAGTAGTTGTTCTGCCCACAAGGTTGGATGTCACAGCAGGTCTAAAGAACCTGACAGTGCAGGAATGGACTTTCCAATGCGAGGAAGCAGGCAAAGACAGCAAGCTTCCTTCTTTCATGTCCTTTCTATAGACTGCAGACAGCAGAAGGTGTGGCCCAGATCAGAGGTGGAGCTTCCCACTTTAAGTATCTAGATTCAGTGTGTATCTTCTCACTTTGAAGCATCTGGATTGAAATTGGGTCATCCTCTTCAAATGATTAAATTAAAAAAAAATCCCTCACAAGTGTGCCCAACCACTTGGGTTTTAGTTAACTCCAGATGTAGCCCTCACACCCTCTGATGCCAATCAGTGCTGCCTATTTTCTCATGAGTACGTGGCCATCCATTGTAGCACGTGCAACCCATTATAATGGTCCTTTCCCCTCTAGAGAGTGGCGTTCCCTCTCTCAGCAACCATCACAGCCAATAGCTTCTCCAGTAGGGGTGAGGCCTCAGGGACCTTTCTCTCATCCATGTTGAGTAATTTCTTTTTACTGGCTCGATAGAATGCCTATTCGATTATTGAAATGTTTTCCTGTAGCCTTCAGATCTATCACCAGGATGGGAATGGCAAAAATAAACGTATTCCACGTAGTAGAATGGTCATCTTTTGCCCTGACAATGATATAGCCCATTCATATTCAATGCACAAAAGTGCACAGGAGAATTGGTGAGTAGAATGACAATTCTGGGGAACAATATTGAGGATGTTTACATAATAGCATCCTAAACAAAAAGCTAGGAATTTACTTTAAGTTAAAAAAAATTAAAATGTATGAGACTGAGTCAGGAAAATTGCTGTGAGTTTGAGAGCATCCTGGGCTACATAGTGAGTCCCAGGCCATCCAGGGCTACATAGCAAGATACTGTCTTGAAAAATTAATGAGGCAGCCAAGAGAAAAAGAAAGACAATGTGTAGTTCAAGTTGATACAGTGCCCCAACAGCAAGAAAATAGAAAAGACATATAACCTTACCCTTGTCACCAAGGGCAGAGTACCTGACCTTCTTCAGCCTACGCATTTGAGGAAACTCAGAGCATCTTTCATTTATGCGATCTGGCAGTAAATAATTGTTTTAGAAAATGAATTCATTATGCCTTTCCTAAAGACAGCAGTAGTTTAGGGAAAGAAGTAGGGCAATAGATCCAGCAAAATGTGTCCATAAAAATGTCTTTAATGTTTCTGTGTAAAAATGTTAGATTGAGGCAAGAAAAACTGCACAATTTTCAAAGATAAATAAATAAATAATTTTGAGAAGCCAAATAATTATTTATATGCATATGTTTGTATGTATGTGCAAATATATGTGTACGTGTGTGTGTGTGTGTGTGTGTGTGTGTGTGTGTAGGGGTGACAGAAGAAGGCACCGAGTCATTTTTCAGTCTCCACCAATTTTGTTTCTAGAAAGGGCCTCTCTGCAAAACTGGAACTCACACCTTCTAGACTAGGCAGGAATCCAGCACATCCCAAAAGACCGGTGTCTGACCCTCTGGGAGCTGAGGTTACCGGCATTTGCAGGCACACAGCGGTTACGTTTGTGCTAGGATATGAACGCTGGTTTTCATGGTTGTGAAACAAACACACTTAACCACTGAGCCATCTCCCCAGACCTATGCGGTCACTTAAATTTTAAACCTTATATAAATGTCTGGTGCTGTTTTTGTATTATTAGTAACAAGGGTCATTATAACTAACAGGCATTACCACAGCCAGTGGAGTGAAGTGGAGAATTCACAGATAAGATGAAATGAGTCAAAATTGAAGATGGCCTGTGATTTCAAAGCCTTTGCTTTCCTGGCAATGTTTCTTTTAAAGAAACAGACAATCCAGGGCTTAGAAACCTCTCTGTAGTGACAGATTTTTTTAAAAAAAATTTTTTTTAGTTACGTTTGTTGAAACAGACTTTGGCTTTTGTTGCTTAATGGTAGGGCAGTGTCTTCAGGCTTAGCACAACTATGTCTGCATTCATTACTGAAACTGGGAAAGATTTGATTGTTAGGAGGGAGGATATGTTGTTCTGGGGTTATATCTGGAAAGAGATCATCACAAAAATATGTGTGCTCTAACCAAATGACGTGTATGCTTTCCTTTGTGGTTACCATAATTGTAACAGCTGAAGCATATGCTGATTCTCATGATGAATCTGGCTCTAATTACCACCAAAAAGATACAGCCATGCATAAATAGTGTTTGTTTCTCATCATATGGTATGCAAATGCTGAGTGTCACTTGTTCTGGCCTGGGTGCTCTTTTTAGAATCCAACACTAGCATATTAAAATTGGCCTTCTGGGCAAAACCTTACTACCCAAATTCTCAAATGTTATAAGGCTTACTGAATTGCTCTTAAAAATCAAAATTATGGATTTTATAAAGCATGCCTATTTTATTATTATTAGAAATTACAGAAAGAATTCAGGTGTGACATTTTGGTCAGGTTAGCCAGTTATGTTCAGGGGAGAAAAAAAAACATTTATTGGGCATCAAAAATTGCAAAGAGAAAGAGAAGTAGGTAGACTTTATGGAGAAAAAAATGTCAACTAATGTACAAATCTATACTGCTTGACTGACAGAAAGTTCTGGAACAAGTGTCGATACCCAGTATATCCTGCAGTGGGTCATATGCAGGTGGCTCTGTGAAGTACATGGCCTTGGAAGAAAATGGCTGTCAGAAGATGAGGCAGAGCCGAGGTACTAAGAGCTGAAAACTGCATTGAGCACCTCCTTCCATCAAGTGCTTCTTGAAGGAGAGATGGAGCTGTGTTGAATAGTTGCCTGATGAGAAGCTGGATCAGATCAGAGGGCATGAGGAGTGTGTATATCTCCCCTATTGCCTATGTAAAATCCCTCTTCTTTCTGTATTTATGGCCTGATGCTTTCTACTGGGTGGAGGGACAGTGTTGACAAGTTGATTAGTGATAAGCAAAAAGATCAAGAAGGAATCGTGAATGCAGGCTTGCCATTGCTTGAACAACTTCAAAGCCTCAATTAACAAGTAGATATGTATTCTGATATGGAGCAAAAGAGTATGGATATGAATTGGTTCTGAAGGATATAACCAGGGATGACCATGAAAGAGTCCTCTGTACAGAGAGTGTATTGAAAGATAGCAAGCACCAGAGCTGTGAGCCCTAGACTGAGCTAGCTGTTCCTGGAGACAAATTCTCCTTTTGGTCCTGTTGGCTTATCTGTTTTGAGCTATATTTCTTTCTTAGCTCACTTATATAATAAAATGGACTCTGACCATTTAGTCTTTTTATGTGGAAGTGACAAGAAGCATGAGGAGAAGTATTGTCTGATATCCTAAGTACCTATTGCATGTGCTCAGCATGAGAAACTTGTTTATTAAAATATCTTTTGTTTATTTTTGGTGATTTTGTACATATGTACAATGTATCTTGATCACATCTACTCCAAATTAGCCCTCATATTCACCCCAGAAACACTCAACACAGTCCTTCATAATTCTCTCTCTCTCTCTCTCTCTCTCTCTCTCTCTCTCTCTCATAACACACTGAATTCAAATAGTGCTGCCTCCTATAATTTTCACTGATCTTTGTTTGAACTTGTTCTGGTCTTATGTAAGTCTTTGTTTGAACTTGTTCTGGTCTTATGTAAGTAGCCATATTGCAGTCAGTTCATGAGTGCAATGTCCATGTCATTAAGATATCACTTTATATATACATCTACATCTACATATATATTATACAGAGTAAAGACATAGAGACTAGCATAGGTTATGAGAATTAACTAATACCTTGTTATAAGCTTTTTATCCACATCATATCCATTGTACCATGCTAGCTTCTTACACACACACACACACACACACACGTATGGAAAGAGGGATAGACTAGCCTTGAAGACAATATTGGAAGAATTTAAACAATAGCAAAATGCTCACAGAGAATAAGCAGGTTAAAAGGATGGAGTCAGAAAGAGTAGTGAGAAAAAATCATCCAAAACTCTATAGAGGTGGCTTGTGTCTTGCTCTCTGCTCAGACACCAGGGACCATTCATCCATGGCCATCTTCTAGCACCATGTCTATCTAGTTAGGGTTTCTATTGCTGTGATGAAACATGACCAAAGGCAGCCTGAGGGAAAAGGGGTTTCTTATGTTTATACTTCAACATCACAGTTGTCATAATAGGAAATCAGGACAAAAACTTAAGGCAGAAATCTGGAGACAGGAAGTGATGATGATACAATGGAAGAGTGTTCCTTTCTGGCTTGCTCAGCCAACTTTCTTATAGAACCATTAGCCCAGGAATGACACAACTCACAGTGGGCTGGGCCTCCCAATCAGTCACTAATTAAGAAGATGCCCTTCAAGCTCACCTCTAGCTAGTCTTTCAGGCTTATTTTCTCAGTTGAGGTTCCCTCCTCTTGGATGACTCTAGTTTGTGTCAACTTGGCATAGCTAGCGCAGTAGTTACATTCATTCCTTCTCATCTAACACTGTTGTACTTATCTCTTCTGAGCAATGCTGTGAACTCTGGTAGTCTGGGTTATATAAAATGATTTCAAGTCATTTTAGCTCCATTCTTGGGTCTTCTATTGATGAGTCAAGAATCTCCATTCTCTTGTCTATAGGAAGGAGGCAGACTAGAGCTGTAGTAACTACACATTGGAAAAACTCAAAAATATACCAGCTTCCTTCTCACCTTCCTACAGCTTTCTAGGGCAGAAGTAACATTTAAGATTTGTCACAAAGCAGAAGACAAGGCTCAGATGATAAGAGTACTTGCTGCTCTTGCAAAAGACATACTGGTTCCCAGCCTGTATCAGGCAGATAACAACTGCGTATAACTCCATCAGCAGAGGATACAGAATCCTCTTCTGGCTTCTGTGGGCACGCAAGCACACACACACACACACACACACACACACACACACACACACTTTTATTTAGGAATTGGAGACGTTGTTTTAGAAATAATTGTATACTCTAAGACATCATATTTACCTATTGGTGTTTATATGCCTAATGAAAGTTTTCCATCCCATTTATAAAAGCTTTATTTACCTGAAGAATTGGGCATCTTTCTACATAGACAAAGCTCTAGACTTGTATAGATACTGAAAAAGACAATTTATCCTGGCTGAAGTGCTCTGATTTTGAATAGCAACTAGAAAATAGTTCATCACGTTCTGTGGACTACTTGGACATGTCTTCCTTTATTTAAAAAAAAAAGAGCAAAGTATTCAGAAATATTTCTAAAAATGAATGCTTTTTCTTTTATTAAGAAGGGTAAAGCACGTGGCCACTGGGATAAATGGAAAGCGTGTTCCCTCTAATTTAAACGATAGATATAGCCGTGCAGAGAATACAAATGATAATTTTAACTTTCAAAACATATATTCACATCTGACACTCATCTGACAATGTGATTGGCATTTTTCAGCTTTATATGAAGTAGCTAAATGCAAGTCACAGCTGACAAGAGACTCATATTGCAAAAAAGAACAGAACCCGTAGAATTAACACAGACTTTCCCTCTTGGTACAGCTTATCTTTTCTTGTAAAACTTCCATTTACCCACATTACCTTATCATCGGGAAGAGAGTTGCCCTCTTTAGAAATTTACCCATCAGCCTTAAAGACAGCTGCCATGTTTATTTATTTATTTATTTTAGCTTTTCCCATGACCTTGGATTTAAAAAAAAAAAAAAATGTTTCTTAGACTCAAAATTTTACTATCTTCATTGAGTCCCTTAGAGTAGGATACAAAATAATTTTTATTTCTATCTTTAAACTTACTTAGTCTGAACTTGCTTAATATGCAAGAAAGTATAGCAAACCAGCTGTGTGTGGCCCTTAGTTTTGAGTGTGACAGTGTGACCCAGGTTTTGTGAGTTACATTGCTGGCAGAGTTCAGAAAATATAATCCAAATCCTTAAGTCTCAGTTTTGAAGAGCATACTGGCATAATATTATGGACTAAATTGAAATTTAAATGAAAAAAATGCTAAAAATGAAAACAAAAAAGACAAAAACTATTGGTTGGGATCCAGGCGGAAAGCTCTTCCAAGTCTTTTTCCTCCCAACCATCCTCCCCTCTCTGTGGGTGATATAGGGAAGAATCCTGGGGAAGCTGCCTGCTGTGGAGGCCTTCTCCTTCCAATTAAAATGACAAAGCTTGTGTTTTGCCCCCATTTCCCATTTCAGAAGTTGTGGGACCCAAGAGTAAAGATGGTGCAAAAGAAAATTAGAAAGAATGAGGTGACCTACAGTAGTTATCTCAAGACCTTCCAGGTAAAACCAATAGCCTTGACTAATAAGGTTACTACCGAGTTTTAAATGTAGTATTCTTATATGACTTGAGAAAAAGCAGCTTCTAGAACAGAGTAAGAATATGCAAATAAACTAAATTGTCCTTTAACTCCAACGTTAATAAACACCATTAACGAATGAAGATTCAACGTACCTCTCCCCCCCCCCCCCCCTCTCTCTCTCTCTCTCTCTGTGTGTGTGTGTGTGTGTGTGTGTGTGTGTGTGTGTGTGTTTTCAGGTATGCAAGGGAACATGTGTGGGAGCAATTCAGGTGTCATTATTGGGTCCCATCCATGTTGTTTCTGAGAGTCTCTCACTGCCCCAGAACTTGGTTAATGGTTATAATTATCAATAAAATATCCACGTCAGTGTATCATATAAATTTGCTTTCTTCCTCAATTTGTTTATGCCTCTTATTTTTCTGTTTGAGGAAACACATGGCTTTTATTAGATTTGTTCTTTATCAAGTTGTATTGGATAATGCTATATTGTTTTTTAAGCTCCAAAACAAAAATTATTTTTAAAGATTGACGAAAACACCATCTGTAGCAACTGAAATAATATTAACTTTTTTTTTCTACTCTCACAGCACATGAATGTTACATAAAGAAAGGGAAAATCATTAGTCCCTGGCTGAGTTTTACAGTGTCAAATAAGTATGCTAATTTTGTTGGCTAGGTTAAAAGACTCTGAAATCAGAGGTTTGGCAGGGATTTGAAAAAAAATCCACATCCGTATATCTCAACCACTGGTGCACTGAACTGAAGGTGGGTTTGGGTTCTAGAGGAGAAATGAGAAGGAAGACAGGTTAGAGAAAGACAGAGTGACACTGGGCCGAAATGCCATCTTTACTTTGAAACTAACTGAAGGCTTGGCTGTTGATGATGGCAGGAGAGCATCATCTGAGAATGCCTAGCACATCCATCCTTTTAAGCAGATTCATATTAGTCTGGAGAAATCTCCATTGAAATTCTGAAGTTTCGAGGATGAGTAAGAATCCTGGAGGTCAGATAAGTCAAGGAAAAGAGGCAGAAGAGGCTTGCAATCATCAAGAAAGCACTATAAGCCCCATCAGAGAAGAAGAAGCACGGGCATCCATTTTAAGTCAAGTGGGCAAAAAGAGAGCTGTCCTCGTGCTGAATATGGGCAAAGCTTTATGGGTTTTCTCTACCAGATATAGACCCTGAAGACAGAGTTTGTCTGGGTTATTCTAAATGGAATCCCTCCCAGGCATGACCTTGAAGGGTGTGACTCCTGGTGTGGGTAGAAATAAATCTTGCGGGATGAGAAAGAAGCTAAAAGGCTGATATGAGAAGGGTACAACAACTAGAGAGCCTCTAAGGTGCTCACACACTTGATAAACGGCAGAGAGGAGCTGCCAGCAGCAAATCAAAGAGAAACAATGCCATTTTCTGCAAAAATCCTCTTTGCGTTTTCAAGCTGGTCTCCTTCCTTGTGCAATGAGAAGCTATGTACAACTTACTCCAGGTTGATGTCAATGGTCAACTACAGTCATTGTAATTCCCAACCCATTTTGGGATCAGATTTTTGTCCGAATTGAAGCATACTGTTCTGGAAGAAGGAAGGATACTCATTAGACTCTGGGAGCTGTGGAAACTTCCTATGCTTAGGGTGTTCACAAACTTACAAGGCTCAGGAAACTCAGAACGTCCCAAGATTCACAAGGCTCTTTTTGCAATTATAAACACATTAACTACCTGAGAAGAGAAGAGTCTTCGGTGGAGCTGTCTGCACGTTGCATATAGCACCTGGAAGACATGGCTTTCGCAAGGTGTCACCTGCACTGTGATAGGCTTTCTGATAGTACAACTATCTGTGAGTCATTCGTGTTCCTGTAAAAACCTGTCACCCATGATCCTCTAAGTGAATTGGATAAACTCATTGGTTCACCAAGCTAGACATGGGTGGGGCTGTTTCTTTGGTTTGTTATTGGCACCCTACCTGGAGTGAATGGTTGTTTGCTTTGTAGGTACCCAGGAAAAGTCACACAAGAAACTATCAATGGAAATATCAATTTTGCTCACTAGCAGAAGCTTTAAAAAAGGACAGGATAGAAAAGTGGATCCAGTTTCCAACTTTGTTATTTTTCTCCCAATGGCTTTATACTGATTACAAAAGAAAAATTCTGGAAAGAAAAAAAATCTGGAATCTCTTCTCATCCCATTGATGAGACTTCATGAAAAACATGAGGAATTTGAACTACACCTTGGCCAAACTACTATCAGATATTCTGATGCTCTTTTTGGGGGAAAGGGGATATTTTATATATAAAATTTTGCAAACAAGACTTTATAGAAAATGAATTGAGTTTAAGTACTTTAGAGGTTTCTTAGTCTCTTTTGGAGACGAAGTAACATTTGAAGGGTTTCTCTCCCCTGCCTCCAGATTCCAATGCAGTAAGATACTTTTTCATATGATTGCAATATATTTGACTTTTTTTTTCTGATTGAGCTGAAAAATGAGCTAGCAAGATAAAGCAACATTCCAACCTTTTCCCAAATGAGAAGAATCTATTTCATCTTATTTGATGAGGACTATCAGGCAAGGGGAAGTTCCTGGAACTGGAAAAAATGTGCATTTCTCAGAAAACTGATAGGTACTCTCAACGCCCTTGAGGAAATCAGCAGCAATATTTTTCCTTTTCTTGGTATGAAAATGAGTCACCACAAGCTTGGCTTTCTCAAGCTCAAACAGAAACTGTACCTCAAAGCACGAGCTGAAACTCAGGTCTTCGCCGCTCCATTGTTTTTCGGTTTCTCTACTGCCCGCTCCTTTGATAGATGCTGGCATATCTTGCTTTCAGCCGAGTCTACACTTATAGAAACTGCAGCAAGAGGCACTCTGTCAACTGCACTAGGTCTTCTTGAGATTGATTGAGGCTCTGAGCTCCCAGCTATAACACCACTCTCCTGTCAAACAGCGTGAAATAAGCGCTTAAGAAAATACATGTCTTGAGGTAGGTTGCCATACTGATTTCCAAAGGGGCTGTACTTCCACCAGCAATGAAGGACTGTTCCCTTTACCCCACATCCTCTCCAGCATAAGCTGCCATTGGTATTTTTTTTACCGTCGCCATTCTGACAGGTATAAGAGAGAATCTCAAAGTTGTTTTGATTTGCATTTCTCTGATGGCAAAGGATGTTAAGCATTTTCTTAAGTATCCTTCAACCTACCTTAAGACCTAGCAATACTACTTTTGGGTATATACCAAAAGGATGCTCAATCATACCAGAAGGACATGTGCTCAACTATGAACATAGCAGCATTGTTTGTTATAGCCAGAACCTGGAAACAACCTAAATGCCCCTTGACCAAAGAATGGATAAAGAGGATGAGCTACATTTACACAATGGAGTACTGCAGAGTGGAAAAATAATGACATCTTGAAATTTGCAAGCAAATGGATGGATCTAGAAAACATCATATTGAGTGAGGTAACACAGACCCAGAAAGACAAATATCATATGTACTCACTAATGAGTGGCTTTTAGACATAAAGCAAAGAAAAACCAGCCTACAGTCCACAACCCCAGAGAACCTAGAAAACAAAGAGGACCCTAAGAGAGACATACACGGACCTAATCTACATGGGAAGCAGAAAAAGACAAGATCTCCTGAGTAAACTGGGAGTGTGTGGATTATGGGAGAGGGTAGAAGGGGAGGGGAGGAAGGGAGGAGAGCAGAAAAAATATGGAGCTCAATAAAAACAATAAAAAATTTTTAAAAACTAGCAAAAAGAAAAAAGTGAAATTAAGTATCGGTTCTGCGTTTTGTAGCAGCAAGGGTGTTTGTGATACCATCTGAAATCAGCAAGTTCTTGTGGGAGAGGGATCCTACACTGGTGTTCTCTTCCAAAACACAATCAGACCATTTCCAGACTAGTCCAGTCTCACTAGCTGTAAAAAGTCTGTCTGGTCTCCACTGGGCAGCGCCGTTCCAGGCTTCGAGGCAGGTGTCTGCAGGACAGCTGGCAGTGAGCAGAAACACACACGGTCACTCTCCTTGCTCGACCGTTATCTGGGGACATTCTCCTTCCCTTCCTGTCTTCTTTGTCAGTTTGCTGCTTCTGCCCTCCCTTCACTCCTCCTTGTCAGGGAAAGAAACATCTCGAAACCTCAAAGGAACAAAAGAGATGGTTTATTTTGGAGACTAATTTGAATGTTCACTGCCCAAGAACACAAATTCAGGACTCCCCACATACCAAGTTCCAATGAGGTGACCGTTTCCTGACTTTTTCTTGTAACAGAACCAAGCGATTCGTAAGGTAACACATTTTTCAGATACATTAGACAGGTACACCAGGTTGTAGCGGCGTAAATAAATGTAGGCAGATTGTAAAGAATATATACAGCTTTAATGAAGAAATAAACTTACAGGACCAAGGTTCCCACGGAGCACAGGAAACAGAAGGGGCGTGCCCAATTTATCAGTAAACATTCGCCCAAGGCAAGCCCGCCCCCTAAGGGGTTGGCTTAACCCTACACCAGGTAGGTGGGTTAGAGCAGAACAGGAGGGGGGAACTGCTATAGTCTTCAGATACTTCCTTATAGAATTCATAACCCCTTGGTGGGTGAGAACTGTGCCCTCCTAAGGGATTACCTAGTAGTCAGAACTATATTAGATTGCATATAAAGAAAGGTAACACTTGACTGTTAAGGAGGAGTAAAGATTTCTCACTCCAATCGGCTTTGGACTTGTAGCATGTAACCACACCCCATCATCCATGCTCTACTTAATCAATCAGTCACGGCAGTCACAACTTCTGTCAAAGGGTTCTCATCCTCCCTCCCTCTTTCCTTCCTTTTTCCTTCCCAGTAGTAGCCATGACCCAAGGGATATTCTAACTCTCCATTCCTTCCACTTTGCCTTCTGTTTTGTCTCCCCTCACCAAGTCCCTTTTCCTTCTCTTTTCTCCTAGGACCACACAAGATCCTATTCTCCAACTTCGCGCCTGCTGCTGAAGGCTGAAGTCAAAGAATCTTTTTTTAAATTTTTTTTTATTTTTTATTTTTTTAATTAAAAAAAAAAAAACAAAAAACACCCTTGTGTCGAGGGCTGACTCTTAATAGATTGCCGCCAGGGAGCTGTTCTGCTACATATGAAACCCTGACCCAGAAGCAGGTCATCTACGAATGTTTTAGGGCCAGGTTCCACATGAACGTGCGTTCTACATGACGGGCGAGAGGGTAGCTCCGAAATCAAAGAATCTTGACGTTAGTGCTCAGTGTGCAGAAACACAGCCACCCCTTAACAAGAAGGTCCAGGCTTGGGGCACCCTGCGGTGAAGCAGGGCTGTGAAATCTTTGAAGCAAAGAATGCTGTAGTTGGGAGTATCTCGGTGACAGATGAGTGAAACCATCACATGTGGGAAACTGTGATAAGAATCACTCTGGACTCAGTGGGACTAAAGAGATCCTTACCTCCTGAGTCCTAGGCCAGTGCTCTTTGGGTGCCTTGCGAAGGCCCAAGGTGAAGCAGTGTGCAGAGAGGCATGTGTTTGGAAAATACAGGAAGGGAGAAACACGCATTCCTAGGTTGTAAAACATGGTGCATATTTCTGTAGACTTGTTGTTTATCACCCCCTCTAACCCCAACAGCTTTCAGGCATTCTTTGTTCTTGTTTCCTCAATTTTCTACCATCCATGGAGGCAATTTCACTTTTAAGAAATACAGTTTTCCTGTGCTTGCTCTTATACCATGATCATTTTCCTAAGAAACTGTTTGTCGGGGAAAATCTGTTTTCCTAAGAAACTGCTTGCTGGGAGTGGGGGTGGTGTGGGGGTTGGGTAACCGTTTCCTAAGAAAGAGCTTAGGGCCGGGGTGGGGGTGGGAGTGGTATCTGTTTTCCAAAGAAATTTTGCTGTGGTGGTTGTGGGGACTTCCCGTGGAGGGTGCTAAGATTCCTTTCTTTGCTCTACATCCACTCCTATGGGTGCTCGCTTGCCTTTATTTTTCTTAAATCAACTTCAATTTTGAGCTTTTTTATGTGAACAAATATTTCAATCTTTTGTCTAGAATTTAACTCTTAACAATTCTTCATTTGATCCTAGACTTCCTCATGCCTTTGAGGGGTGCTGGGAAGAGACTCAAAGCGACAGAGAATGCAACATTGTGCAACTATGCTATGGAATTTGGCAAGGTACCCAGCAGCCTGCCCCCAGAGAAGCCCCTCAGGAACGTGGAGAGTCAACACCAAGGCAGATGGAGCTGATGATGGAATCCTTAGTTAAGATTAAAAGCACTTTTTTCTAGTGTAGAAAAATAGGCAAATGTGTAGACATAAATACATAGACGCAGATCATTTTTTCCATACCCGAGATCAGAGCACAGGGTGTGACCCACTCAGAGTCTACGAAGTGGAAGATATTGGAAGTCAGGACTTTTCTAGAGAGCAAAGTGTGTGAGAGAGGGGGTTAAATTTGGCTAACACTGTATAAAAGGAGAACAGAAATGAAAGGCCGTGAAACTGATCGGTGGTGGTGTGGGTGATAGACAAGAGAATTTCTCCAGTGCTAATGGATAAACAGATACCTTAAAAAACAAAGGTGTTTATTTTGTAGGTTGAGGGTAGCATCAAGACTCCGGTTTTCTAGCAAGTTCCCTGGAGATGCTGTTCTGATGAACATAGTTGAAATAGTGTTCTGTAGTTGGTCTTATTTTTGTACTCTAAATACCTAGTAGCAGACACGCTGACACTTCCAGGTGTTTTACATAGACACAAAGTTATTGAATCTCTACACTGGTTATCCTCTATCAACTAGTTCTCAACCCCCCTTTAAGGGAACTTATCTTTGTGTCAGATGGAAACCATCAGGGAAAACAACAACCAATTAAAATGCAGAGCTGTAGAGCCCATTTGTACATATATTAGCAGACTGTATTTAGGAGTATGTATGTGGCTACATACATACATGTAACAAAATTAACATAAAAAGAAGCCATGAATTTAAAAAAGAAGCAAGGAGGAGTATATGGGAGGGTTTGATGGGAAGAAAAGGACAAGGGATTGATGTAATAATATATTATAATCTCAAAAAGCCAAAGAAATAATTTTTTAAAAATCTCCTCACTGATAGAATACAGATGTCATCACCCTCATTTACAAATGAGTCAGATGACATCAAGCATGTAGCGATACAGATCTGCCGGAGAATCTAAAGAAAGCCGCACATCCTTGGAGCCCCGGACTCAAATCACATCAACTCTTTCTCCCCATCCTTATGTACTGAATGACCTGCAAGAGTCGCTAGGCTAGGAATGAACGCTGAAAGTAGTTAGGTCCTGCCTAAAGCCCAATCCCAGCTCCTCATAGACCTGTGACATGGGCAAGACTGTTATCCACAGACACTTAATTTACTATGTCCTATACAGTGACAGCCATTTTTACCTAGAAATGCTACAGAAACTCAATGACTCCCATGTATGAAGTAGCAAAGACGTTTCTGGCTTACATAAGATAAGCATGGGTTCCACATTGGTGAGCCAAAGAAAGGGCTTTAAACAGAATACATTTTCTCAAAAATGGGTCCTGAAGTTTCTTGTGACTGGAAGTTAGCTGGAGAATTTGTTCTTTAAGAGATTGCACCCCTTGTTTTCCCAGTGCCCCTAAACCAAACTGGGCGTATCTAAGTTTGAAGAATAAACTTAAGTGGATATTAATTAATATATTAATTAATGGACTAATATAATTAATGGACAATTCATATATTAATAAATAATTAATTAATGCTCGAGACCATGGTTTGAAAGGTGAGATTAAACTCTAAAAGAACTCCATTTTGAAAACATAGTACATTCTGGTCTAGAAAATTCCTGTAACCACCCCCTCCTTCAGTTTCTAGAAGAGGTGGAACACACTAAGCTATCTCTTTTAAGTCTTTTATTTCTGGCAACAGCATGCTGTATGATTCCACCCACCGGCTTTTAATGACACACAGAGAACAATGATTCACCCAGTCAACGTTTTAATATTATTGAAATATCTCCCCGAGTCCCTAACACGATTTTCAAAACTTATGACTCTAGGTTAACGAAAGGTATCAAACTGTCTTTGCTAAATCATTTCTCCAGTCTCTTCCTGCTGCCCAAATTCCCTCTGACCTATAGATGATCAACCCAGACTAAGACAAATGCAGAAGACAAATTCCTAATTAATCAATCACGCACTGTCTATACTCACTTAGTGATACCCCGCATTGGTTAGTGAGGAGCTACAATGGGGTATCTGGTGGACCTTGATGGGTCCAGTTACAATTTGGCTCTGTACAAAGGAAGATATTAAGCCCATGTCACACCGAGACGTGAAGCATGGCCTCATTTGAATGTGATTACATCATCTCCCAATCACCTTCCAATTGTGAGATAAGAATCTGCAAGGTCTGAATGGCTGCCCAGTGACCCTGACTTTGTCTTGTCTAAGCTTTGAGCAGGGAACATGTCAGGGATTTCAGAGGATTGCAGCAAACTCCCTCACAGATCCATCCAGTACCAAGGGGATTGTCTTTCAGGCTCCTGCTGGTGTTCAGTCTGGGAATTAATGGCTTCTTAAATATTTGAACACACCAATTTTAGCTTCCAGGCCTGTAGATTTTTAACAGTGGAAATGTTTAGAAGGGTAACGTGAACAATTGATTAGTGCAGGCACACGGATCTGAGAGGGATTTGGACTGCCCTGAAAGGAAGGCAGCTAGAAGCAAGTAAAAACGTTTAAAAGCCAGGCTCTGTGACCAATTCATTCATGTTTCCCAAGCTTTCAATGGGTGACCCCAAGAGCACCATTCAAATGCATGCTACTCTCTTCCTCTTGCTTCCTCCCTTCTGCGGCTTCTTCCTTTTCCTCCCCACTTTGACTCTTGCTTGGCATTCAGGGTTCTCTGGCAACATTCTGTGTGGTTTCAAGAAAGGCATTCCATTCATTCATCCATATATTTGTATTAATTCATTGAAAACTGATCAGCTTTGGAGGCACACAATTCAAAGAAGCAACATTGTAAGTGCATTGACAGTATTTCTCAAAGAAACTGGGACGGAGTTTGTCTGACAGCTTTCCTGACTCCTCTCTCATTCGTAGTGTGTCTGCACTGTGAGACTGTAGCAAGGAATGCGTGCTATCATTTTGTGCCTAAAATACTTAGACCTAGTAAGAATAGAAGCAGAACAAGGAAGATTCACTTTTCCTTTGTAAAGTCTTAACAGAGTAATTCATCCCATTGATAAAAAAATAACACTATGTGCCTGCTATTTGCTGTGTATTACATAATTAAATTTTTTTCATGTGCTGATAAACCACATTGAGGTATAATTATTTATATAATAAATTGCTCTTTTTTAAGTATAAGACAATGAGATTTATAACATAAATATGTTATAAATGTGATCTATCACACACACATATATAATATATACACTAACTATGTAATATAAGCACTAGCCCATATAACATGCAAACCATCTGAATTGCACAGAAACCTCCTCTGGACCTTGATAATTAATTGCTACCTCCTGAACTCTATTTCTATCACAAGGACAATCTATATTGTATTATCACTTTACTGTTGATTGTTTCATCTGCCCTAGTAAATACAGCCTTTCTGTCTGCTCTGTGCATCAGTCACTTCTATTTTTTATTTATTTATTTATTTATTTTTTTTTACTGGCTGAGAACTATTACACTATAGAAACGAAACATTTTTGTCTACTCATTCTTCAGTTTGTTGGACACATGAGTTGCTTTCCAGATTAAGGCTAGAATGAATGAATGAATGATTTACAGACACCTGTAAGCCTTCTGGTAGACACAATTTTATTTCTCTTGTATAAAACCCTAGGTCTGAAAGTCTGGGCCATATGTAGCATGGCCTAACACTATAAGAACAGATTACAGTTCTCCTAGGATGACTTTAGTGTTCAGACCCTTGCCAAGAAAAATAAAGTTTTCCAGATGTTTCCCATCCACTAGAGGTTAACTGTAGAGACTAACCATCCTAATGCATGTTGAGCCAGAAGTTTGTGATGGGTACCTTTCTGATGGCCAGGACTGCTAACCACTTTCTCCTGCTCTCATTAGACCATTTGTGATGTTATTTCATGAAGAGTTTGTTGACAGGGCAGACTCTTGAGTTGGAACCATTTTCCCTATGCTCTGGGAGGAGGGCGTTGTGAGACAGCTGCATGGCTTCATTCTAATGTTTGCCCTGCCCTTTAATTTCTTTAAGATCTTCTGAGTAAGCAGATGACATGGGATTTGCTTTTGTTTTTATTTTTTGTTTGTTTGTTTGTTTCATTTTTATCTCAAAGCCCAATCTTTCAATGCTATTGTGCTTAGAGCATTTGTTTCCCTCATGCTTTTACCAAGATCACAAAGTTTCCTTCTAGGAAATTTATTTGGGAAGCCTCTTTGAGGATGTTTTTAAATGGAGTTTAGGATTTGTCTCTCTGACTTCCGGTTCACACTGAGTCCATTGTGGATGGAGTATAGGCTGAGATATTCAGATGGAGTAATGTCTACTGGAGAGATCTTTCTTTTCCATTAAATCAATTCTTAGTTGGCTGTATTTTGTCCTTCTGATCAAACTGTAAACCTGCATCACAATCCCATAACATCTTGAATACTGTAGCTTTAGAGAAAGTCTTGAATTCACATAGGATAAATCATACAATGTTCATATTTCCAAAATTTTGGGCTATATTAGGTGTTTTGTATCTGTATGTTTCAAGAAAGCCCACTGAGATATGGATTGGAGTTTGATACATGTATAGATTAGTTTAGAGAGAAAGAACATGTTGGTAATATTGAATGCTCACATGAACTTGATAGTCCCATCTTACTAAATGAGGGCACATTCTTGTCCATTCCCACATTGAATAAGAATAATAAGTCCAATATTGCAATATTACATAAGACATTAGCTGTAGATGTCTCAGAAATGAATAAAAAGTTCTATTTTGTTGAGGGTTTTTACGAAGTTGATTGATTTTATTGATCTTTTCAGAGAACCAATTCTTGTTTTGAACGATTTTCCTCCATGCTTATGTTCCCTTCTTTATTTATCATGACCCTTATATTGATGATTTACACTTTTGAGGACATTTTGAGCTTAATTTGCTCTTCTTCACTCACTCATTGAGGTAGAAACTTAGATTATTGTCCTTAAATAATATTCTTTCTAACACAGTCAATTAAAACTGTATCAAAATATTTACATCAGAGCTATGTATGCTTTACCATTGTTGGAAGAGGGTTTTGCAAATGACAACTATATCATACTGGTCGAGTCTGCATCTCTAAATTCTTATTTTTACATACATTTCTTTCTCTCTTGTGTGTGTGGTGTCTATATATATATATGTATATATATATACATATATACACATATATAATTTATTTATTTATTTATTTGGATTTTCAAGACAGGGTTTCTCTGTGGCTTTGGAGCCTGTCCTGGAACTAGCTCTGTAGACCAGGCTGGTCTCGAAATCACAGAGATCCGCCTGCCTCTGCCTCCCAAGTGCTGGGATTAAAGGCGTGCGCCACCACCGCCCGGCTTGGTGTCTATATTTTTATACATGTGTATGTGTGTGCACGTGTGTGGGTGTGGTTGTGTATGGTGTTTATTGGCAAGTGTGTGATGATGAACATGTAGCGACAGGGAAGAGCCTCAGGTGTTGGTTTCCTATTCCATTGATTTGAGAGAGAGTCTCTCTCTTGGTCCCATGCTGCCTACGTCAGTTTAGCTGGCCTGTGAGCTTCCGGATTCTCCTTGTCTGCCTTCTATCTCACTGTGTGGGTTTGGGATTGCAGATATGGCCTACTGTGCCTGGACTTATGTGGGTTCTGGGAATTTGAATCCACATCCTCATGCCTGCAAGGCAGGAACTTTTCTCACTAAGCCATCTCCTCAGTCCATATTCTTATATAATTTTCTCAACATTTACCAAGAAAGAGAATTGTTAAAATCCTTAACTGTCTTTGTGGACTTATATTCTTTCTTCCTTTTTCTCATGTGTTTTAATTCCTTGTTACTATAAAACTACTTATTTAATATGGTTACATTTTGTCATATTATCATTACAAATTCACACTTCTTGGATTTTACTTTGATACCCAGATCCATCTTTCTGCTTTCTGAAACTTATTCCAGGCATCGTCTGTCTTTTCCAACCTTGTTTTAGCACGTGTCTCATAGTTACAGGTCTTCTTATGTAATTGCACATACCAGTCTCATAATTTCTTTCTTTTAATTTGATTTGATGTTTTATTTCCCTTTAGTGAATTAGAGTTGGATTTAGAGTAATATGTTTGGATTTAGCTCGATCGTACTGTCATTTGTCCCAAGTGTGCCTTCTTCTTTTATTCATGTTCCTCCTTTTTCTTTTGCCCATACTTACTTGGTTAACCAATGCCTTAATTGTCATGTTTGTTTCCTTTGTTATATTTCCAACTCATTCTGTACATTTTGAATGCCTATGGCAGGGATCATTATGTTACTCACAAGACAAAATATATTTAGAATTCAGAAGTACATTTTTTCTACTTTAAAATCCACTCCCCACACATTATAGTTTATTCATTTATCTCCATTAAACCCTTATAATGAAACAAATCTATTTCTACCTTCTTTATTGCTATTCTGGTATTATATTTTACCACAACATATATTTTAAATATCTTTGTACAGTGACTTCCTTTGTTCTGGAAAGTAAATTTTCTCTTAAGGAAGTATATAAAACTACCCTTACACATTAGGTCCCTTTTTTAACCCCTCAGTTTCTTATATTCTTTGTTGCTTCCTGTCCTTTTGGTCTCTTTGTGTGGCATCATATTTTACAGCTTGGAAGAATGCTCTCGTCTATTTCTTTTTTGTTCAGAAACATTTCTGACAAATTACTTCCTCACTTTAATGTCAGGGAACTGCAAAATTTTCTTGCTCTGATACATGAAAAATATTTGAACGTGGGAATCCTTGGATAATTTTTTCCTCTCAGTGTTTTAGAATTGTGTTTTAACTGCTCTCCTCCCACTTAATCTCTGAAGAGGAGTTGGATTTAGTTTGTTTTATGAGCAATGTGCCACGTTTTTCCTGTTGATTTTGCTTTTTATTTGTTTTGTTTGAACTTTTGAACGGTGGAGGAATTTAGTTGCAAATTGCTTTTGTTTAATCTTCTTTGATTAACTAAGCATCATGGTATTCTAGATAGACATTATCACTATATTTAGAAGCATTTAGACAGCTATTTCTTTGAAGACTGCCCTGTACCATCTCATTATTCTTTTCTTCAATAACTTTATTTAAATTATATATAAATACATAAATTATTTATTTATAATAAATAAATTACATTTATTTATTTATGTGCACTAATAATGTTTAGCTTCTCATAGGTCACCTCTATTTTTTATTTCAATTCTTTTGATCTTTGTTCTTTACAATAAAATTCTGTAGATTTGTTTTAAAGTTCACTGACTCTTTTGCTCTGTCATCTCCAATTTTCTATGAAGTCCATCCATTGAAAATCTCATTTCAGATATTGAACTTTGTGTTGTTAAAACATCCTTTGGTTTTTGTATTATTTTCTGTTTCTATGTAGAGATTCAAAATTTGTTCTTACCAAAGCCACAATTTCCTTTTGTTAAAATACTCTAAGTAACTATTGCCATCTTGGCAAATGTGAGGGACTCTGTCACGTAGGATCTGTTCTGTGTTGATAGCTTCATCTTTTCAGGTTGGGCTTCAGTCTCTACTTCTTTGTCCCTCTAATTTACCACCCTCAGATATATTATAAGATGTGTGGATTATGGTTTCTTCCTTTAAAACTTTGAGGTTTAATTTCCAAGATGTTGATTTCTAAAGTTTCTATGATATTATCAAGCCCAGAGTTTAGGTTTTGTTTTAGTAGTTTGAGTTGATCTGATTTCCTCACACCATGACCATTCCTTCCATACTGGAAGATCTGGGTTCCTCCACCTCCAGCCTGAATGCCTCAGCTTCACATCTACAAACCCTGGTGCTTTCCTTCATCTTTTTCTCAGGGTGGAACTGTCAGCCATGGTCTTCTCCATGAGGCTTTTGAGGTGGCTGCGTTTTAAATTTCAGCACACCTTCATCCCGCTTCTGTGTCGTAATACCTTTCTCCATCATCCTTTCCTTAAAACACATCATTATCTGATATGTCACATGCTTTATATTGCAAGTTTCATATGGGCTAAAAATACAGTGCCAACCCCTAAAACTCAAAATACAATTAGGGAAATAGTTGATAACAATTCTTGCAGATTATAATAAAAGATTTCTAACCCCATAGGAAAGAAACATTCTGTGACAGGCTGGAGCAATGACTCAGGAGCAAAAGCACTTTCTATACAAGCATTAGGGCCTGGGTTTTGATCCCAGCACCCATGTGAAAAACTGGATGTGACTGGACACCTGTCTGTAACCCCAGACATGTGGGGTTGTGGTTGGGGTGGGAGAGACACACTGGGGCTTTCTGGCCATCAGCCTGGCTTCAGGCTCAGGCAGATACCCAACTCAAAGGAGTGAGGAGGAGAATAACAGAGCAAAGAGCACCCAATGCCCTCTTCTGGTCTCTGCATGCACAAGTATATGGACATTACACACAGATGCATAAGTACACCCCACACACAGAGAGAGGGGGAGAGAGAGAATTTATTAAAATCACTGGGTCAAGTTCTTTACCCACAACAAAGTCATTTTAAAACAGAATTGAAAGAAATTAAAATCGCTATCCAAAGTATAGTAGATAAAGGAAAGGAGCAGGGAAAGGGTGGGGAAGAGTTTCCTGGTTTAAGTAATTAGATGATGTTATGGATAAACTGACCCCTCGGCTGAGGCTTGAGAACAGGCAGGGTTAGATGGATGCCGTTATAGACAAAGGAGGAGTTGGCAGAATACTGAGCGGAAGGAATAATTTCGATGCCACATATCTAGGACATGTACCAATGTCAACATAAGAATCAGACAGTATGAGAAGTGGCAGAGAACTTGGAGCCATAGCCCAGAGCTACCATCAGAAGCAGTGATCGCCTGAGAATAGGCCCCTTGAGAAGCAGCAGGAGCCAGCGAACACTCTGAAAATGGGAGTTCTGGTCCTGGATCTGTATCCTATTGAATCTTCTACAAACATTCCCTCCTGTCTTGCAGATTAATCTGCATCACGATTCAGAGATTATTTCCCATATTTTTTTTTCAACACGGTTTCTCTGTAGATTTTTGGAACCTGTCCTGGAACTAGTTCTTGTACACCAGGCTGGCCTCAAACTCACAGAGATCCACCTGCCTCTGCCTCACAAGTGCCGGGATTAAGGGTGTGCACCACCATGGCCTGGCTTATTTCCCATATTTTTAGGGAGTCCTCCATTGTGCTAACCCAAGGGTAATCGTGATGCATGTGAGTACTTTCTAAAACTCTGCCACGAGGGCAGTGTGCTCTTTCTGTTCTTCAGGTGTCTATGTGCTGAAACATTTGCTGTATTTGCATTGTCTTTTATCACTATCCCCCGTGACCAACCTAGCCCATCCAGATGCACACTGGCATGCTAATTTGAATAAGCTAGAATAAAAGCACCCTTCTTCTTCATTTGCTTTTAAAGTCTCTGATCACACACTTATCTTTCAGTTTGCTTAGTATTGTTGCATGTTTGTTTGCGCGTCTACCATGTGTAAATGAATACTGGTGTGTATGGTATGCAGGGGACAGCTTTTGAAAGTTGATTCTTTCCCTCAACCGTGGGTTCCAGAGATAAATCTTAGGACTTAGGGCTTGCATGACAATTGTCATCTTACTGGCCCTCCAACTCTTTTGTTCAGAGAAAATAAATACAGATTTCAGCTAGCCCATAATTCAAGTCACAGATTAAATGGCACACCTCACTGGTTTCTGAGTCAGTCAAATAATTTACTAAGTTGTCTACATAACAGTGTTTATTTTCCTTTCCATATTGGACATGTTCATTAAAGTTTAATGAGCTTTTGCTTTGGGGAACATATCATCCCAAACAGACTCAACCTGATGTTTAAAAATCTGACTTTAGATAGTTGCTCATTTCTGTGGTCTAACTGAAAATTTCCTCTCCTCCTGTCTCCTTTCCTCTTCTCTTCTTTTCTCCTCTGTCCTCCTCTGTCCTCCTCTCCTCTCTTCTCCTCTCCTCCCCTCTCCTTTCTTTCCCTCTCCTCTCCTCCCCTTTCCTCTTCTCCTCCCCTCCTCTACCCTCTCCTCTCCTTTCCTGTGCTTTTCTCCCTAATCCCTCTCTTCTCCCTCTCTATCTCCCTCAATTACAAAAAGTCAATGTATGCCATATAACTTAAAAATATTTATTTGGGCCAATGAGGAGATGGCCAATGAATAGACTACTTGCCCAGACGGCAGAAGAATTGGAGTTTAGCTCCCTAGAGCCCACAAAGAGTTGGACACAATAGCCTGTGTCTATAATTCCAATGCTTCTAAAGCAAAATGGAGGCCAAGCCAGGAGAATGTCCAGGAACTCACAGACTAGCTAGTCTGGCATACATGGTGGACAGCTAGAGAAACTGGGTCTCAAACAAAATCGAAGGACAGGGTCAATCTCTGAGGTTATCCTCTGACTGCCATACACAGGTTAGCCTATACAAGTGTGCACACACTCACACAGGCTTGTGTGGACACTCCCATACAAGGATAAACAGATGATACTATTGACTTTCCGCAATGATTTTTTTTTTTAAAAAAGATTGTTTGAGAAAAAAATCCTTCAGTTAAAAAAAATGATGTTAACTTTGGCAGAAACTCTTTAAAAAAACACAAAAGAGAACTACAATGTTGTTATTTAGTAGAATTAAGTAGAACAGTCTTTGGGTTGCTGCTTGCTTGCACGTGTGCATGCTTGCTTGCTTGCTTTTGACACAGGGACTGGTAGTGTAGCCCAGATTACCTCAAACTTACAATCCTTTCTGCCTCTCTGACTGCTGATATTTCAGAAGTGACCATTATGCTTGATCAGAATAAAATCTTTGAGGACATTGTTATTCCCATAAAAATTTAAATTTAAATTCCCAAGATGTATCAGCAGCTATATTAGCACTTTCTTAAATAGTCTATAGTTAAGTAAATTTGATTAAGTACTTAGATTCACATTTTTAAAAATGTAGTGAGAAGCAAAGATTCTTGACATTGTATTATTGATCTCATCCTCTAGAACAGTGACCTTCATTCAGTGCAGTTTTAAAAATTGTTTTTAAGAGAGTTTTTCCCCTAAATATTACCAGCATGCTTTTATTTTCGTTATAGTAGCAATAACCACATCTATTTGGCTGCTATTTTGTGGGGGTATGTCTAGTGACAAATGAGTTCCCTGGAGATAGTCATAGATACCTTTCTTGGGTTTATTTTTGTGTGTATGTGTATGTTTTTAAGGTAACTCTAATTAACTGCAGCATTTACTACTAGTAGAGATACTTACTGGTTTTAATAATCAGTAACAGCATTTTTTTTGCAAGTATTCCTAAAAGGAACATTACTTAAATGCTTTGTGACTCAAGGAGCTTTAGAGAACATGGATCTGGTGAACTCAGTGAGTAGCTTGCAGCTGTGAGTTGCAAAGGTTAAGAGAACCTTCTGTCCAGTGCTTCTCTTGGGGACAGATACCGAGTACCAGTACTCACCTGCGTGCAATACTTTTCTTACAACCACAGAGCCTAGGTCGTCATTCATGCAACCTGTAGAGAGACTCAGAATCTAGAGAGTCAGTCAGAGTATCTGGTTCAGTACTGGATGCATAATTCTTTCAATAGTAATGGAAGAGAGTCAGATAAGGAAGACCAAAGGCAAAGTTACATGCGGGGGCAGAGTAGATAAGAAATAGTACATCCAGTGCCTGCATACATAAATTTCATGTCTCTGTTTTTCTATTACTTTAGGACAAAACATTAGCATGAGGACTATGAACATTTTAAGATGCTTGACGGTTGCTTCCAAGCTGTTCTCTTACAAGTGATCCCATGACTATTCTTCAGCATCAGCACATCCACAAACCCTGCATATTAAAGAATTCAATTAGTTGATTTAATACGTGAAAATGTTATTGCAATCATTTCCTTTTTTAAAGATTTCATTTTACTCTTAATTATGTCTGTTTGGAGAGTCAGCCCACGTGTGTGGGCTGGCATTCATAGGACCCAGAGAAGGGTATCAGATCCCTGGAGCTAAGTTATAGGTAATTGGAAGCTGCCTGACATGGGTTCTCTGCAAGAACCTTGTATCCTCTTAACTGATAAGCCATGTCATTAGCTCCTGCTATTTTGTCATTATAAATGTGTACTTACAGCACTTGTCCCTCAGTGCTATCAAATACAATTGAGTTAATCCTGGCATACTTATAAAGTAAGATATTATGTTTATTCACAATGTTGGGAGCAGTGAACCCCCAGATCCTGAATTTCTGGTAAACAACTCATAATGCTTGCAGCTGCTCTGAGCACGAGACCCTCAGAAGTTCCTAATGGCAGGGCAGTAGTTTCTGGTGGGTTTGGCTGGGGTGTGGCTGTCAGTTAAGGACCTCTATATAAGTGGCTCTAGTACACAATAAAGGGCATTCCTGTTTTAAGGATTACCCGTGTCTCTCTCTGTGAATCTTTGTGTGTTTCAATCTCCAGCCCCTTTCCTGATGAACTGTATGGTGGCACATAGAGTGTAGTCGGGTGTGGTGCGCTACAATGATACTATGATTTTGAAGACTATTTAATATTCCCCGCTAAGACATTTCATCAACTTCTAAATGAGATGCACTGGGGGTTAACAACTGAACCTCATAGGTGACCTTTATATTGAAATAATTTACACATAAATTGTACATTTTATAATTATGTGAGAATATGTTAGACTATGTGTATTGGTATGATATACAAATGGTTTTTATTCCATTAGGTGAATTTGACCTTTTAAATTTTAATATTTTTGATGCCACTCTACTTGAAATTTCCATTTTTATGGCTAAATACCCAAAGTAAAATTCTGTTGTCATAAGTGGGAAAAGTCAAGTTAGAAGCAATTTTAAGGGAGTTACGTGATTTTATTTATGTTTACAAGAAAGTCATGGGCACATAGTAGGTTGACAATTGTCATCACCATTTTTTGCTGAGACATTCTTGTCATTATTTTTTTTTATAAGTCTTTGACTCTGAACACTAAGCTAGACCATGGGCAACTTAGACATGATGTTTTGTGTATTGGCAGGCTGGGGATCAAAACAATATGATTCTGCTGCAGAGCCAGGCATGACCCAACACCATGTGCAACCTGGGCTAGGGAAGTGGAGGAAGAAGGAATGGTGTGAGCTCCAAGTTAGCCTGAACTACAGAGTGAGACTGTCAAAAACAAACAAACAAACAAACAAAAAAACCAAAACCAAAACAAAAAAACATCGGAATTGGCTATATTGGCTATATTACTCCAAAGTCCATTTGTTTCCTGTCCACATCACCTTATTAAGCCTGAGCAGGCATGCTAAGCACATTGTCTATGAATTCATCAGATCTGCACAACAAAAAGAACCAATAAAAATACTTTTGAGGCCTCAGACCGGTACTGGGAATGAGCTACACTCACAAGTCCTTACAGTTGAATTGAGTGATTCTTGCTTAGCTAAGAAGTGAAAGTCTGCCTAACCAAGTGCCTTGAACATTTCTCAGGGGCAGGCAAACATGTCAGCTCATTACATGCATAGTTCTGTTCACGCTCCATGTCTCCACAGCTGCTTCCATGACACAGTTTGCTCCAGTGGGCCAGGAAGCCCTGAAACTCCCATAGAAAACACCTGTTCCAAACATGCCTCTGGGCTAGGAACCGTTCCTGTATGTGCTGCAGATGGTAGGATGTTGTAGTGAAAGATAAACAAATGCCTCCCCATAACATGTTTGTCTCATGAGAGTCAACTTTTCCGACATAGAGTTCCTATTAGTTTTAGTCAAGTTCCCTAGAGTTGCCTGGGAAGAGGAAGCCTCAATCAGGGTTTACTTCCAATGGATTGGCCTGTGGATATGCTTCTGGGGCATTTTCTTGATTAATTATTGATGTGCATGGGCCTAGCCCACTGTGGGTGGAGCCATTACTAGCAAGTTGGACTGGACTGTATAAGCAAAGTAGCTGCAAAGCCAGAGGAGGCAATCCCATGGGCAGTGTTCCTCCGTTGTCTATGCTTCAGGTCCTGCCTTGAGTCCCTGGCTTGGTTTTGTTCAACAATGGACTACAACTAGACCAAATAAATTATTTCCTCTCTCAAGTTGATTATCATAAAATTTCCTTTTATCGGTCTTAGTTAGGGTTACTATTGCTGTGACGAAACACCGTGACCAAAGCAACTTGAAGAGTGAAGAGTTTACTTGGCTTACACTTCCCACAGCATTGTTCCAGTACAGGAACTCAAACAGGGCAGGATTGTGAAGGCAGGAGCTTATAGGGGGCCATGGAGGGATGCTGCTTATTGGTTTACTGCCATGGATTGACTCAGTCTACTTCCGTATAGAACCCAGCAGCAGCAGCCTAGGGATAGCACACTTACCATGGGCTAGTCCTTTCCCAGTCAATCACTAAGAAAATGTCTTACAGTTGGATCTTATGGAGGTATTTTCTCAATTGAGGTTCTCTCTTTTCAGAAGATTCCAACTTGTGTCAAGTTGACATAAAACTGGCCAGGACACACAGCAATAAGGAAGTGAAAAGGACAGTATTTCTTATACTGATCATATGTTTATTCTTTATGTTATATCCTTGCTAGATACCAGGCATTCTCTTCATATTTAACTTGGCCTGCAAATCCTTATCAAATGATCATACAGCTTTATCCACTGAAGAGGCAGGATATTATTTTCACTTACACTAACTCAACTTAATATAATCTCTGTCAGTACAACAGTTGTCGGATGGTTATGCCTGTAGGATAATAATTAGCCTGAGAAACAAGATTTCTAAATGCCAATGCTGTTTATATAATTAAAGGGTGTGATTTCATTTTAAAGAAAATGTCTCAATGTCATACATGCCTGATTGTGAAAATGTGGGCAGAGATAATAATGTATCATGGCTTCTACAAGGTCATCAGAGTCTTCTGTTCCAATGAGAGAAGAAATAGGTATACACAATCGAGATGAATAATGTTTCATTTTCACCCAGAGACTATGGTTAATACTAAGGCAAAGAAGCATCAAGAATCTCAAACAGCAGATAATTCTATTATAATATCATGGTACTAATTTGGAAATAAATTCTTGTATATTCTAAGAAAAAGGTCAATAATGTACGATGTTGTGAGGGAATTGCTCCATGGGTCTTAAAAAAAGCATAGTTTTATCTGAAGTCAAAGCAGATAAAACCAGAAGACATTTTAAGTATCCTTACAAAGGTCAGGTACTCTCTATTTTTAGAAGAACCTAGTTTCGTCATCACAGCGACAGCTGAGAAAGTTGACTCAAGAGGTCGTATTTTCACACTTATCTTCTTTTTCTGAAGGAACCTAGCATCCAAAAATGATGTGACCTGCTTTTGAAGGGCTGTCTTAATGGTAACAGCTATTAATACACCTGAGTCTTGGAGTTCAGGGTCTATGTAGTACACTGGGCGTTAAATGTGCTTTTCCTTCTTGTCAATGGGTGGGTGGCTGTGCAGGGAACAGGAAAAGCGTCACCCTCAAACCCCAGCTGCTGTTAAGCTTGAGGAACATTCAAGCTTAAAAGACATCTTCCCGGCAGTCTTGATTGGCTGTGGGGACCTGAGATGAGTATGATCTGAGGAGTCACCTCAAAGTGTCTCTTTTCAACCTGTGCATTCACACCAGCCCGATTTGCACAGCAAGGTGCTTCTGTGCATTTGTATAAGAACTCAAGGGCATTCTACAGGATGGCTGCTGCTCAGTATTTTTTCACCGTTTTCTACTCTAGGTAAAGTTATGGGTCTAGCTTTCAAGTCAATTGATTCATTGGCTGTATCTAGACAGAATTTTGCTTGCAAGTCTTAGATCTCAGCTGTTTTGACAAGTCTGTTAAGTAATGGATGGGGCATATCCTATAACTGTGTGAATGTCTTAAGACAACCAGATCTTTGCTAAGAGGCTTTTTAGTTCCCTCTATGATAACTAGAGGAAACTTTGGAAAGTAAAAGCTGGTATTCACAAAATAGATGCTAATGCTGGGTACACTGTGGCCAGTATAATATAGACTCTCGCGGGGTTCATGGAGATCTAAGTATTTTGGAAGAAATTGATTTCAAAGAAGTATTGTAAAAGCACTTCATTCATTGCAGATGTTCCTTCAATCCTGTGAGAGTGCTCATTCCAGCAATGGAACCAGTATTTCCCAGTGCTAGCTTTCGTGATGGCCTATACTAACTCCTGCATCACACTGGCATGGTTGTAACCTTACACCCTTGCTAATCTGTAATCTCAGAAATGCTGACTGTGTAGTTCAAACTTGAGTTTGAATATTAATTAAAAACCCTCATGTAAGTTGTATCAGAAATACGGCTTCTTGAATTCATTTGGGGACAAGAAACTTGGGCATAACAGACCTAAAGAGAACTCTCAACAGAGGAATCTAAAATGGCTGGAAGACATTAAAGAAATGCTCAGTATCCTTAGCCATCAGAGAAATGCAAATCAAAACAACTCTGAGATTCCATCTTACACCTGTAAGAATGGGCAAGATCAAAAACACTGATGACAGCTTATGCTGGAGAAGATGTGGGGTAAAGGGAACACTCTTCCATTGCTGGTGGGAGTAAAAACTGGTACTGTTGCTTTGGATTTCAGTATGGTGATTTCTCAGAAAATTAGGAAACAACCTACTTCAAGACACAGCTGTACTACTTTAGGATAACCAAAGGATGCTCAATCATACCACAAAAATATGTGCTCAACTATGTTCATAGCAGCATTGTTTGTCATAGCCAGAACCTGGAAACAACCTAAATGCCCCTCCACTAAAATGTGGATAAGAAAAATGTGACACATTTACACAATGGAGTACTACATGGCAGAAAAAAATAATGCCATCTTGAAATATGCTGACAAATGTATTTATCTAGAAAACATCATATAGAGTGAGGTAACCCAGACCCAGAAAGATAATAATCATATGTACTCACTCATAAGTGGTTTTTAGACATAAAGCAATAAAAAGGAAAAACAACAACAACAACAAAACGGACTAGAAATCACAATCCCAGAGAACTTGACAACAAAGAGGATCCTAAGAGAGACACACATACCACCATGTTCAGCTTAAGTTTTGTTTTCTACTGGATCCGAGTAATTTTAGGAAATTTTTAAGGTTTGAAGGCTATATCTGGGTGTATTACTATGCTTTTTTTTTGTTGTTCATCTGCTCCATTATCAGTTTCTGAGGAGACTGCCCTTTACTATGATGTTTTCCATCTTTGTCAAACACCAGTGGGTGGTACTTAGGAGGGGCCTTTCCATTCTCCTCTGTTGATTGGTCTGATCTTCTGTCAGTAGCTCAATGACTGTCATATAAGCCTGAAGATCAGATAATATGATTCTTTAACTACCTTCTTTTCTGAATTTATTTCATCAATGTTTCATTTTCTTCTACGTGTGAATTTTAGAATTATGTTATCCATATCTTCAAAGAGCACTCTAGAATTTTTTATAAAAATTGTATTAAACTGTTAAGATAATTATAAAATAAAGATATGTGAAGTGTTTATTTGGTTGAATCTTCCGACTCTTGATTGCGATATATCTCTTATTTGTCAAGATCCTGGTTTCCCTTATTAGATTTTTTTAGCATAAAATTCTCATACTTGTTTTAGTAGACTTAGCTCTATGTGTTTTACTTAGTGCAATTAGATGCACTTATTGCATCGTGGGCATAATTTTAGTTTCCTGTTGCTGATTATTTTCCTACAAGAAAGTAGGATCTTTTTATATGATCTCACATTCCATACTCTTGCCAATTTCATCAACCACATCTAGAAGTATTTCTGTAGTTATTTATGGGTTTTTGTTTGATTTTGTGAATGAAATCAAGTCACCCACAAATATGATTGGCTCCATTTCTCTTAATGACTTATGTGATTTTTATTCCCTTGCTTCTTCTTTATAGAACTTTAATTAAACAAAAACCATGCCTGTTTACTGAACCTTGAAATAAACCATACACATTCACTTAATAGGGCCATAAAGGTGAAAATTATTGTGTAACTTTTCCTAATGAGTAACAACATAGGCAAGAGTCAAACACGTATATTGAACTTAGCATTATTCTATGCTGTCTATATAATTGTTAAAAAAGAAGTATAAAGAAAAGCATCCAAAGGCAGTTATTTTGAAGAAATTGAAAAGGTAGGTTTTACATTTGAAGTGTCCACAAGAAACATAGGTATATGATACCAAAATTTGTGTTGAAGTGTCCAAAGAAGCAGATTCGAGGATAGAGTGGACAACCAAAAGAAATGGTAAGAAATACAATCAGGAAAATGATTCTAGCAGATTTCTCATGTATAACTGTGTACTCTGCAACATGAAACTAAAGATGTGTGACATCTTTTAATTGCCACAGAAACAAAATCAGGTCTCTGTTTCCTAGCTCCAACTGTTCAAGAGGAAGTAGCAACTCAGGCATGCTTGTGGTGTCTGCTCACCTTGAGTAGACCAAAGACTAAGAAGGGTAATGAATGATATTTTAAGAGGTGAATCCCTGAGCTCCAGCACTTGCCTTGAGGAGCCTTGAATTGGTGTACACGTCTGTTTGAAAGGGATAGTTCTCAACTTCATTGTCAGACAAAGACGAAAGCGTGTTTGCCAATGGCTTTTCCATTAGCTTGCAGGATCTCCATCTATTTTCTATGTGACTGACTACTCTACACTCTCTAAATACTCAGCAGAAGTCCTGTCTAAATTACCCTCTCAGATTCAAACACTATGGTCTCCGAGAACTTTGATGCTTTTGTCTCTCATTTTAGAATGATGCTTCAGAATATCCCCTCATTTACATCTCAGAAACCTTCCCTGGACTCATTTCCACGGGAGTCAGGATAGGGAAAACAACTTCCAACACCAGGTCTTAATGTTTCTTCTGATTTAACTTGTTACATAAGAAATCTCATCAAGACCTCCATGGGATGGATGTAGAAGACAGTGACAATTTCTCCAAACCTAAGAAGACGCAGCAGAAGTGCCCTTGCCAGGATGCGGGCTCTAGACAATGAGAGATGGCTCTTTGGCTCTCTGGCTGGGACTCTTCTAGTATTTCCACAGTGCCATTGGTGCAGTTCTGAATCCTGAAAGACTGTGACATCACCCCCACCCCAACCCTCATCCCCGTTCCTGCAGGCTGGTAGCAGAAAAGCAAGTTATTGTAGAGTCTGTTTAGAGTTTTATTTCAAGATTAAAAGCCATAAATCTGAAAATGAATCCCAGGAAGGAACTTGGCTGACTATAAACTCTCCGCTTTCACCAAAGGGTCCATTTGAGCAAACTCACATAGTTCATGGTGAAGTTCTCACAATGGCTTGCTGGTAGGCATGCATAAATAAAACCCCTGATGTAGTTCAGTTTTATTTTAATACATTTTCATTGTCTTCATTACAAGTCAGTGGTGGGGTGGCGTTGATCGCAATTAAGAATCAAAGCTTTCTGTCTCAGTCATTTAATTAGAAAAGTATGAATGACAGAATACCAAAAACAAAGCAAAATCTTAATTCTCATCCAACTAATTGACATGGGACTGATAAGTCACTGATAGGTCGGAGACAGAGAGTTCTTACTCCAGTCCAGGCTTCTGTACCCAATCAGAGCTCACATATAAGATCCCATCCCTTCACCCTTACTTGTCTGTGCTAGAGTTATCTCAGTCTGACACATTCCAATCTGAGCCCCTCATCCTACTTCTTCCTCACAAAGCTTTCAGAGAATAGCAACACTGTCTTTCCAGCTAACTGGCCACTCACCCCTTCACAGCTGTTTTTTTTTTTTTTTTTTTTTTTTTTTTTTTTTTTTTTTTTTGGTTTTTCGAGACAGGGTTTCTCTGTGGTTTTGGAGCCTCTCCTGGAACTAGCTCTTGTAGACCAGGCTGGTCTCGAACTTGAATCCCCTTTAGACTAAGAACTGGGTGGCTTTGGGACTGAGAAAGCCCTATGCCTTGGGTTCCTAATAACACAAACTGAACTAAATGAAAATAGTTACACATAACTTAAGAAATCACCAACTCACCTCTATCTAGGGATTAACCACTTCACACCAATTGAATACTTATGTTATCTTATTCCTCAGGTAATTCCTGGAAGTTTCACTTAAATCTTCACTCCAAGAATTTCTAATCTGTTTGTCAAATGATACCATGTACTTCATGAATTTCAATTAGTTAAAATAACTTTTCTTGATACATTTTCTTTTTTAACTTATTTCTAAATACATTTTAATTGAAATATGATTGTTTGTTACATTTTTGATATATTTTATATGGTGTATCTTTTTGGCATACCTCATTTTCAGTGTTCTAGGAATCTCTACTCAATTTGCCATATATATATATATATATACATACATATATATATATATATATATATATATATTCTTTAGTTTGTAGGCAACCATAGGAACAAGTTTTATCTACCAGGGGCCATACTTTTAAAGAACATTGCCTCTCCTCCCAGGGCCATCAGTTTCTAATAGCTGCTCCACTAGGAATAGGACTTTATGCCCACCTCTCCTCTCCTCTCCCTGCTTGTATTTTGCCTGACTTGACCTTGCCTAAGTCTTGTGCATGTTGTCTCAACTGCTGTGAATTATTGTTTCCTTATGGTTGTCCACTGTCTCTGACTCTTATACTTAATCTGTTTTTCTGCAATGATTCCTGAACCTTGGGAGGAAGAATGTAAGAATGTAGTGCATACAGTTCATTTGAAGCTGGACTTTTGCAGTCTCTTCTTCCTTGCACTTTGGTCAGTGGTAGATGGTAGAAAGATTCTTTTCTGACAAGGGTTGATACATGCACTAATCACAAGTACAATGGGTATAACAATAAGTCATTAAGAATTAGTTTAGCATTGTGACCATCTAACAGAATAATAGTACTAAGTTCTCCTCTAGGGCCCATGGCCTGCTTAAGTACAGAATTGTGGTCCAACTGACAGCACCAAGAATGTCAGCCACCTTATGAATTGGAACTTAAATCCAATTAGATATTGGCTAGTTACTCCCATGACATCTTTACTGCTGTTGCATCAATGGACATCTCTTGTCCAGTTGGTTCCTACTGTAGTTTGCTAGGTCCACAGATGTTTATGAGTAATGATTATTTTTCTTCTCTCGGAGCATACACAACATGCTCTAACACTGTGGAAGCTATTCATCAGGAATAAAGCTTCCAGATCAGTACCTGATTGACTTTTTCATTTTGTATGACTCAGTTATGTGGTATCTTCAGTGTTAGTGTCTTACTGTCAAGAGCATTGATAATAACCTGTGATATCTGTGGAACAATGGGTTCACATTGGCCAACAACTTCCCCAAAGTTACCTACTTCTATCACTGGACTTTTTGTTAGCCCATGGTATCTAGTAAGGGCACTGTTGTCTTATTACATAGTAACTGCATTAATTAATAATAATTAATTAACAATTTAATTAATTAAATTCTTTCTATACATCTATCATTGATACTTATTACTTGTAATATTGTGAATTTCTATCAAGTTGCCTTGATGTTACTCTTGCTCCTGAACATTCTATCCTCAACCAGCAACCTAAGGAATCAATATATTCCTAGAAGTGAAGCTCTTCTCTCCTCTACACTAAACCCTTGGTCTCCTGTCTTTACTCAGATTAAAAGCCAACATCCAATAGCCTAGAAATCTTCACCTTCTTTGTCCATCCTTTGACCTCACATCTATCAATCCTCCCCCTTGCTTACAACCTGTGCTGAGCAAAGTTTCCTTGTTTTCTAGAACACTGAAAGCACATTGAGACTTGTGGTCTTGTTGAGTGGCTCTACTCTCTGCTGGGACAAGAGATGTGTAACCCGAGCAGAGAATGATTGAACCAGTCAGTGTCTATAACTCCAAAACATCATGTAACCAACTGCTTCATAAACCGCAGTTTAATTCAATATTACTTTTACCCCTAAGGCTGACCTGTAATATTCCATGTAAAATCACCACCCTTCCCAACATACCCAATCCCTGTATTTACTTTGTGATATTTTTTCTTTTTGCATATAACTTACTACCTCTGAACATAGCAGAGATTTATTTATGGCTTTTATATTTTTCCTCTATCTACCCAGAGAATGAATTCTATAAAGAAGAGATTTTTTAAAAATATATTTTAGGCACCGGGTTAGCCAATGTATCCAGAAGCTTGGTAAACATGGTCCCGATGCTATACAAATATTTTGTTGAATGTCATGGTGCTCAAGGTACCAGGTCTCCAAAATGTAAAATAACAGCTTTAAGTAGATGAGGTGGCAATCATTGTCAACATCATTTTGTTATTATTAACCCCACTTCAAATTGATAACTGCATTTAATAAATGAAATATTGACCTACAATGCAGCCCTTATGGAATTTCATCAAAACTAAGCATTGATGTGGGATGTGGGAATCCCCTCTGTGCTGTGATTAACATAAAAGAATAAAGAAACTGCTTTGGTTTGTTGATAGGGCAGAACTTAGGTAAGTGGGGAGAGATGGAACAGAATGCTGGGAGAAGGAAGGCAGGGAGAGACACCATGAATCCGCCAGAGATAAACACTGGGAATTTTACCCGGTAAGCCACTACCACATGGCAATACACAGATTAATAAAAATGGGTTAAATTACTCTAAGAGTTACCCAATAAGAAACTAGAGCTAATAGGCCAAGCAGTGATTTAATTGATACAGTTTCTATGTGGTTATTTCGGGGCTAAGCTAGCTGGGTAGCCAGAATGAACAAGCAGGCCCTTCTTGCAACAAAGCACTTTTAAATTGCTTCTATAGGTCATTCCTGACAGCAAAGCAGGGGTAACCATATAGAAGAGGATTTTGTGATTTCTGTTTCAATTTTAACTTTTTATCCTGAAAATTTTTCAATGTGCATTTTCTGCATGGGTCATGGCTATGTTTAGGTAACTGACATTGTTAAATACATGGGATATGATGAGATATTGCTGTCCCCCACTTAGATGCTTCCCAGGCATGGCTGAGTCCAGCAGTTTAAATAAACCTTGATTGATGATGTTGGCCATGAGTAGAGAAAGAAGCCAGTTCTAAAAAAATACTTCCAATTAATGGACAAACGTTTCCAATTCTAATAAAACTTGCATTTGTGTCTTTTAAAATTATTCATTTCCTTCATATCTTATGTTAAGAAAGTTAAAGCTTGCCTTTCTGAAATGCACTATGGGATTTTGGTTGCATTCTGTAACATGTTCATTTAGTCATAGTCTGAAATGCTTCCAATCCATATAAATCCTCTCAACAGCAAGAAGAAGAAGAAGAAGAAGAAGAAGAAGAAGAAGAAGAAGAAGAAGAAGAAGAAGAAGAAGAGGAAGAAGAAACAGTATTTCTATTTTTATTTCTGCTGTTTATATCTGATGATTTCATGCATGTACACAACCCCTGTTCACATCTCTTCTCTCCTCCTACCCTTGTTGACCTTCTTCATCTTCCCAAACATTCCCTTTACTACTTTCATGCCTGCCTCTCTTCTGTGGGCGTGCGTGCGTGCGTGCGTGTGAGTGCAAATCTTATCTTGCACACGTAGGCACAGCTACCTTGTGCTCATGATTGCTACAACCAACCCATGTCCATAAGACAGCACTTTGTATCATTTCTCCTGTGTACCAACTCATACAATCTTTCCTCCTCCTCTTCCATGTCATTCACTGGGCCTTGGAGCAGATGCTATCGATGCCCTGTTCCGGGCTGGGTACTCAACAGTCACTCATTCTTTCACGTCAGCCAGTTGTGAATCTGCATTAATCACTGCAGTCAGCGAGCAGCTTCCCTGACTGCAGCTGAGAGCAGCACTGGTCTACAAATAAAAATGTTAAGTATTTGCAAAGCCAGTTTGATTGCATGCTTATCTAGTAAAACATCAGTGTTGAGAAGCTAATGTTTCAAATCTTTAAAAAGGTAACTCTCTTTAAAATTAAATAAAGAAATAAAAATATATATGAAATCTCAATTAAAAATGATCAGCGTTTTGGATCATCCAACAAACATTAGCTCCTCGGATGTGTATCTTTAACTTATAGCTCTATTTTGCCCATTGCCTTCAAGTCACAAAAGAGATTTTATTAATACTTAATTCAGATTATTTGGACAATTTTTTTTATCAGTTTTCATTTTTATCAATTTTCATGTTCAAGTTCTACCATAGATATAAAAATCTAACAATAATGCAATAAACATGTGGAATAAACTTGATTTTCTTTATACCAAAGTTGGTTTCCTTGTTAGGCACCGTAAGCACTAATTAATAACTATTTAATGAAAGCCAAATACAGACTAGATTTAACTGATGTTCTTTTGCTTGTTACCAACCAAGAGCACAATATATTTGGCTATTATAACATGGTGCAGCATGAAATAAGTAATAACAATTAATCATAATCTTCATTTTGTTGCATGTATTGTGAGTTTAGCTTGACTTTTACAACCAAAGAAAACCACAGGGTTTACAGGTCAAAATCTCCATGGCAACAGGTCATTTGAAAGCATCAGTAACATATATCAGCTTTTTACATGTACTCTTACAGCTACAGTTTTAAGTGATGGCCTGTGAGCTCAGGAATATGCAATAATGAAAATTCAATGTCATTATAAAGTCACTTCAGTTCGCATTCTTGTTCGGCTATGTTGTTAATTCCAGTCTTCTAGAAAGAAGTGATGGCTGGACAATGTTAATCTCTAACTATTGAGATATCAGAACACCATGTTTTCAAGTTTTTGTTTTTATTAATATTCAAAAATACTACTCTGAAAACTACTAAGCATGAATAAGAAGATCAAATGTCCTGAGAAAAGGGACTAATATTTGCCAAATACCTCAAAAGTGCCAGATATACTTCAGAACTTCCTGTTCTTATGAATATTTAGATAATCATTCTCAAGGAAGATCATATTTGGCAGAAGAAACTTGTATCATAGGAAATTAATTATAGAGAAAGGTGATTTTCTAAAACCTCACCAGACTTTGTAATTTCACTTTTGGCTTCTCTCTTTTATTTCACAATTCTAGGTAAAGTAAAAGAAAAAAACTTATGTGGTCTATTTCATCTTTGCCACAGTATAATAAAAATCTGATATCCTGACTCATTTTTTATCTTTCCTGAGCTACAATTGGAGAAGGCTCTTCTGGTAAAAAGATACATATTTTGTTTTTAAAAGCACTATTACTTAGAGAACCTTCAGATATCAAGTGGATATAGTTAAAGAGAAAAAATCAGGCTGAAGTGGCTGGCTGACGTGATTGTGTTGACTTATGAGGACCTTGATTCAGATATGTCCTTGGTATTGCTATAGCAACATAAAGCCTGTGCTGCAGCAACATAAAGCCGGTGCTCTCAACTACGAATGTGTGAATTTGTGTTCACTTATTTTCATGGCTAACGACAATGACCAAGCAGAACCATCCATAAAATTCAGCCTTGGAGGGTGCGAGAGTTGGAGGTAGAAGACACTAAAGTTAGAAGCTTCATGTCAGAGATGAAGAAATGGGCAGTCACAGAAGAAAAACAATTTGGCTCTAGCTGCTTTGGGAAGGCTGGGGCAGGATAAGTGCAACATAATTCACCTCCAGGAGAAAGGGTCCGTTAGAGAACTGTGGATGCCTGGAGCCACTTCTACACCTGGCATTTTATGAGCACAATCATTCACCGTGATGCCACGGCCACATTGGGGTGTTTTGTAAATAAGCACTTTATTTTGAGCAATGTCAGGAACTGTGATGATGCAAATGTTATCCAGGAAGCAGGATGCTGCCTCCAGCTCACCAGGACATTTGTCACTTCCTTTAGAATGGTAGGTAACCCAAAAGGAGCTCAATTATTCTTTCCTGCTCGCATCCTACTGTCTTGTGAGTCACTTATAAGAGCCTATCCTGATTCAAAATGACTTCCCTACGTAGGCTACCTGTTGTCTTATCTAGCAGTTCGGAGTGGGAACACAGTATGTAGAAGTACCGGCCAGGGATGCAGCACGCTACAGGCTGCTCTTCAACATCAATAGCTTGTTCCCTGCCCTGTCATCCAATGTAACTCCTCGGACAAGTTCTCACCACCTCTGCGGTTTAAGCCCTCTCCTCTTGACTTCCCCTTAGCTTTAGTGATTTGCAGCAAGCACAGGCTTAGGATATTCCTCAGTCAATGCTTAGTTCTCCTCCCCTTTTGTACTTTTCCTAGGTGTGGTATGTTACAATCATCCTCAGTTTCTCAGAAGGACCAGGAGCTTCTGCTTGTTTAAAGTGCTTCTTCATTCATTCTTTTCTCTCTCCTTCACAAGTTATGTTTTATCTTATCTTTCCTGACACCACTCTTTACAAGCTGGTAACCGAGGATGCAGCCTCCCATGCCATTCGGGGTGCTGTTTCAGGCATTTAAAGTTCTGGAACAAACCTGGCCTCAGCACCTAGGTTTTTTGTTTGTTTGTTTGTTGTTGTTTTTCTTTGCTGTTGTTGATGTTGCTGTTATTGTTGGTTGTTGTTGCAGTTGTTGTTTGTGAAATGCTTTTGTTACACTATTTTGCTATTACCTCTTGGTAACTCTACAATATAACTGATATCGCCATTATTCTACACAGATAGAGAAACCAGGATCAGAGCAGCAGAGTCTTACTAAGACTAAATAACAGCAAATGAATAAAACTAGGGTTCCAACTCAAAGTTGTCTCATTTAGAAACCAAACTTTGACCTAGATACATAACATTTAATCTATCCAAAGAACTTCCCCAGTACCTGTAACTGAAAGAATGGCCATTTAGGGGTTTGAGGCAAAAAAGTTCAGCAAAGGACATCTTTAGACTCAAGTGGCTCTTTACATGCACAGACTACAGTCTGCCTGTTCTACTCTTGTCTAAAGCTGAGTCTCCTTCTCCAGGGACACCCAGCTTTGCAACTTTATAGTTATCGTCACACCGCAGGCCAGCTTTAATTAATCCTGACTCCCACACACTCGATGAAAACTGACCTCCACTCTGCCCACAGGCAGAGGCCTGCAGGTCACTGCAAAGTGATCCAGGCTCTTTTTTACTAGTGTGCTGCACACTTGAGTTTTAACTAGACTTCCGGTAAAGCAAATGAGAGTCCTAGGTAATACTTTCTTCACATCCTGTGCAGATCCGTTGGCATCAGGAAAGCCTTACCTGTGTTGCAAGAAACCATTTTGACACGTATCTAGAGATCATTAGCCAATTTTGTGCTCATGCCACTTAAAGTCTATCATTTACTCTATCCATGGCCTGTGCTTCACTCCAGTTACTTCAATGCCAAGGACATTGTAATAAGTCTGTGTTTATCTATGTGGGCATTTATAAAAATCATTTTAAAAACAGTGGCATATAGTTAGAGTTTTTATTACTCTATTTCTTATTACCCCAAAATTGAAATGTCTGATACCACCTCCCTGTAGCAAATTACTTGGATGTGTACCAGAAAGTTCTGTTGCCTTTGGTCTTTGCTAAAACAAGGGTATGGTCTTCCAATTTTAAATAAATCTAGAAACATATCACTCATTTCAAAAACAGATAAGAGAATAAAGAGCAAAGAAATATTCCTTATTTCAGAACATTGGGTATCTATAATGCCAAACTAGATGAGCACAGGAAAGTCATAACTTGGTTATTGCAAGGTCAAATTAAGCTGAATGAAGAAGACTATGGAAGTTACCTCAATAGCTTTGTTTTCTTGAAACAAAAGAAGCAAAACAAAATAAACAAAAAAAGGGATTTATTCTTGGTGCTTAAACATGCTCACTTTGAAAGTGGGCATCCTGTTGAACATGCTCAGCTAAAGAGTACACCTGTAAGCATATTCCATTTAAGGCCATAGTTCAGGAAGGAATGATGGTAGACCCATTTTAAGACAAGTGGGGCTCAAAATAATGGATCATATATTTGAAAATTTAAATGTCAGAGAAGACATTTTTGGGTGTGCTCAGTTTGCAATATAAAGATGAAAGACAAGAGTAGCTCTTGGCATGGTCAGATTTTTTCCAAAACATTTTAGCTGAAATAAAGAAAAATGAACTATGGATTAGTATGGAAGTTTTCTTTTAAAGGCAATACGTTGCTTAGCAGCTAACAAAACTACAGGACTGAAGGTGGGGGCCAAGTGTAGTGAAACATACATCAGAGGCAGGGAGCAAGTCTCCTGTTACTGCAGATGGATAGAAAGAGCCTGACCTGCCCTGGAGCAGTGAGACCATCCATGAGCCCTGCTTGAAGTCTGAAGAGAGAGGGAGGGACAAGGCTGTAAGAAGAGATGGAACAGGGCAACTTAGGAACAAGAAGAAGGCTGGTGGCAGGGTGCAGCAGTGGTGGGCGCTGTGCAGCCATCAAGTGTGGTAATACAAATATTTGAGCTTGATCTAAGAACCACCCATTCGAACTCAAGATCAACTCCGTAAATGCTCAGGTTATCCTCACAAACAATGTGCCAATGGACCAAAGTCAAAGGCTCTCGCCACTCTAGAGGCTCCCAGTTCTACTCTCCTGAAGAGACCTAGGTGGAGAAATTTTACGTCCAGATGCCAGAAACAAAATTCAGTATTTCAAGAGTCAAGAAACACAGCAAGAAAAAACAAAGGTACTCGTAAGTCTGAATCTAAGTGATGTAATTTAATTTCCAACAATTTAAGCATTTAAACTAACAGTTCTTCATAAAAACTGATAAGTTAAAATGAACCAGAGCATCTTGGAAACAAAAGCTCAGAAAATGGTTCAAATACGAATGAGAACAGGAGATGGAGAAAGATCTGTGATTTTCCGCATGAATTACAGATTACGAGTTTCTGAAAGGTAACTAAAGCCTGTCCAAAGAGATGCTATCTGGTGCCTTTTCCCAATGAGACAGGGATCAACCCATCATGTGATACATTCAATATGTCTAGTTTTTCTTTGACAATTTAGATTTATTTCTTTGGTTATAGTGTATATGATTTAATGTATATTATTTTGTTGCTACTGAGTTACTGATATTGGTGCTGTGCACTTAATAATTTTCAAGGTGATTTCTGTTTTTCTACATCTGGATTTTTTTCAATTTCGACTTAGTTTTAATTTCCAAATAGATTTTACTGCATTTAAGAAATCAAATTGAGTCCATGTCATATTGAACTCTTTAGTCTTCTTAAGAATATTTATTGTCTATTGTGTGTATAATCTTTTAGTGTTTCCCATGTTTATAGAGTTTTATTTTGTGTCAGGAGTAGAACGTAAGAAGTCCTCTCTTTTCATTTTGCTCTATTTAGCCCTCGGGGAGGATGATTAAGAGTTGTAATTAATTTTATCTAGAACGGGAAGAATAAGAAGAACTACCCTGTGCTTGAGAATCAGTTGCAGAGGAATCGGTATTATTGCCAGTAGAGAGTACTTCCAAGACAGAAGAGCCACCATCATGGCTACACCCCATGGAGTCACTGAGGAGTAGGGCCAGATGAGAAAGGAAAGGCTGCCCAGTAGCCCCTGATCTTATCACAAGCTTTTGGCTACCTCCTAGAAGCAGCTGAATTACATATATATATATATATATATATTGCACCCATTAAGTTGTTTTTTTTTTAAAAAAAAAAAGACTTATGTTATACCAAGGCAAGCAAAAAGTCTTGGTATTCCTTCTCTCTCTCTCCCCTTCTATTCCTTCTATTGAACAGATTTTTTTTTCTCACATACTGTATCCTAATGACAGTTTCTCCTCCCTCTACTCTTCCCAGTTCCTTCCAACCTCTCTTTTCATTCTGATCCACTCCCTCTCTGTTACTCATTGGAAAACACTCTTGAGGAATGATAATAAAATGTAACAAAATAAAATATAACAAGATAAAGCAATCACTATGACATCCAAGTTGGATAAGAGAAACAGAAGAGAGAAGGCACAATTATCAATGACTGACTTGTTTGTACATCCAGGAATCCCATAAAACCACTAAAAGGGAAATCATAATGTACATGCAGAGTACCTGCCTGTTGCAGAGTGGGCAAGCTCTGTGCGTGATGCCAGATTTCTGTGAGCTCATGAGCTTGGATTATGTTGATTATATTGATTCAGAGTACCTTGTTTCCTTGGTGACCTCCATCCCCTCTGGTTCTTACATTCTTTCTGCCTCTTTTCTTCTAGGATTCCTGATCCCTTAGAGGAGGGACTTGATAAAGAAAACTCACTTAGGTTTGAGTGTTCCAAGGTGTCTGAGTCTCTGTGTAATGTCTGGCTGTGGGGCTCTCTGCATTTATTTCCATCTGGTGTAGGAGAAAGTTTCTCTGACGATGGCTGAACAAGGCACTGATCTATGAATATGGCAGAATGTCATTAGGAGTTATTTTATTGCTACCTTTTGTTCCAAGAATAGTAGTGTTTGGTTTTATGCTATGTCCATGAGCTATCTAGTCTCTGGTTCTTAGTCACCTAAGCAATGTGTTGTATGGGTTCCATCTCATGGAATGTGCCTAAAGTCAGATATTGGTTGGTTACTCCCATAACTTTGTGCCACCATTGGCCTAGCATATGTTGTAATCAGGACATCATTGTACATCAAAGGGTTTGTGCCTGGCCTGGTGTTTACATTTCTCTTTTGGTAGCGTGCAGAGCACCTTCCTGTACCAAAGATGCTAAAATGTAGGAATGAAGGCTCTATGTGGATACCAGATCAACATCTCCATGTCCATTGAATTATATATGTGTTGTCTTCAGCAATGGGACCTTGCTGTCATTTTGTGGAGAACAAACTATAGTCTTGGCAACAGCCAGGGCTGTTTGGGGATTTTCATGGGACTTTTTGCCCATTAACTCAGTTAGATGTAAGGCAATCCCTATATTGGAAGCTTTGCTGGTGACAAGAGATAGCCAGATGGGACTGTGTTTCCCCCATTTTTTGGCAATTTTATTTAGAATGCCTTATTTATATGTATATTTTAGGAAGCCTCTACTGTATTGTTTTCACAATACTCCTCAAATGGCCCTTAATTTCAGTTGTCTCTCCATGTATTCTCCCCTTTACCCCCATTCTCCCTTCCACTGCTCGCCTGAGTCTCCCATTCCAGATTCCCCCATCCATCCACAACTGTCTATTCTATTTCCCTTTCCTAACAAGAGCAATCTGTTCCCCCATAGTCACCTTTTCTGGACATATTCTCTGTAATTCTATAGATTTTAGTCTAGTTATCATTGAAGTAATAGCTAATATCCACATATAAGTGAATACATATCGTATTTGTCTAGGATACCTCACACAGGATAATTTTTTTCTAGTTCCGTATATTTACTTGTGAATTTCATGATGTCATTTATTTTGGTGGCTGAGTAATATTCCATTGTATAAATGTACCACATATTCTTTATCCATTCTTCTGTGGAGGGGCATCTAGGTTGTTTCCAATTTCTGGATCATATGAATAGAATAGCAGTGAACATAGTTGAGCAAGTGCCTTTGTCAGAGGATGAAGCATCCTTTGAGTATATGTCCAAGAGCAGTATAGCCCAAGAGGGGAGAAGCTGGATGCTGATGATGAACTGATTTAGGAAACAAACACAGCCTCTCTCTTTGGCAGTCTATGATATAAACTACAGGACTTTCTGACCCTCAGAATGTATTAAAGTCATTATGGTCCCAAAAGAAAATTCTTGCATCCAGTTTTGTTTTGTTTGCTCTCTCAAAGCTGACACAAATGCACTGGAATGTGTTTCAGTTTGTAAATATATCGTTACAGGTAGGTTTTATCATAAAATCCACCCAGAATTCAACTGGCATTTAGATTCACAATTGAATACAATGGCTTAGCATTTTTCCTTAATTTTTAGAAACTTCTCCATTCATTTAAAAGTATACCAGAAAATCTTGATAGGTACAATGTACTCATCACCTTAGAGACATATAGTTTTCTCTATGGACATTGTTTATCAGATTTTTTTCGCCTCAAAATCTACACTGAAGTAAAAATGGGATCCTGAAATCTATGGAAATACAAACTGAATTTTATGCTCAATGAAATTAATCAGACACAGCAAAATGGATATTGCACATTCTCACTTCACATGGAACTATGGTGGCTTGAATAAGAAAAACCCCTCAGGGGCTCATATATTTGAATGGTTGGTCACAAAGTACTGGAACTGATTAGGAAGGATTAAGGGGTGTGGCCTTGTTAGAGTAGAAGTGGCTTCTAAGCACCCCCTCTCACCTTCAATCCCTTTTCACCCCTCCCTCTGCTGACTGAATACCAGAATATAAACCTCTCAGCTACTGTAGCAGCATAATAACTGTTTCCTTCCTGCTGTGATGATTATAGAATAACCCTCCAACCTGTAAATGAGCCCCTAAACAAATGCTTTTCTTTATAAAGCTTGCCTTAGTTGTAGGATCGCTTTACAACAGCAGAAGTAAGTAACACGGGAAGCTAAACTATAGATCTCGTTGACTCAGAGTAGAATAGTAGGTACTAGAAACTGGGACTGGTTGGGCAGGGAGAGAATGGCAGAGGCACTCAGTTACATACATAGAACAATGTCAATGTTTTGCAGCATAGGATAATCATGGTTAACAGCAGTTACATATGAACTTCAGAAAAGCTAGTAGAAGAAGTTTTTAAATGATTTTTAATTTATCTAAATTGAGACAGGTTCTCACACAGCTCAAACTGGTCTCAAACTCTCTGTGTAGCTGAGAATGACCTTGAACTTCTAATCATTCTGTTTCCAACTTGTGAGAGCTGGGATTATAGGCGCATGTCCCTATTCTGGTTTCGGAAATAAACTCAGCATTTCATTCCTATTAATAGGCATTCTATTCGTGGAGCCATATTTCCAACTCTAATTTTAAGGATTTTAGCACAAGAAAGTGGCAAATACTTAAAGTGATGGATATGCCAGTATTCTTATTCAATCATGGCACATTGTATATGTATGATATAACACATTGTACCCAGTTAATGTATAGGACGTTATGTATATTTAGTAATTTTTTTTTAATTTCACACCAAGAAGGGAGTGAGAACTTGAATAAAAAAGTAAGGACTATACATACTTCAAAGTATCCAGCATTATCATACTGTATGAGCACGATTATAATGCAAAATTCCTTAGAACATCACCCTATGCCTATACAATTTACAATATAGTCTGTGTGTTTATTATTAAACTTCATGGAAATGACATGATGGCTTCTACAGAGAGGTCATAAAATAAACACTGTCCATCAATCCTTTGTCCTCTTCCTAATGAGCACCATTTTCTGAAATTGTGTTTCGTTATATTTTCATTGGAGGCAGAATAGGGATTTAATGATGCTGCAAGTGCCAATTTGCGATCCACCATTTGCTATGAAGGCTGTGAAACTTGCATTTGGTTTTTCTTTATGGCAGCTCCAGAAATGCTATTCTTCTTTGGTTTAGAGCCTATTGCAACTGAACTGAGGGACAGTTTTCCTGACTGTTGCATTTCAGGAAAATGTTGTTTTAGTAGGGTTGCAGACTAAGGAGCCACCCTATAACAATACAGCAGTGCTTTTGAGAAAGCCTAGCAGAGAGGGGATGTGCCAAGAATCTTTAACACCTCTCTTTTTATCACAGTGACAAAAGCTCTTACTTGGGAGTAAATTTTAAATTTTAAAAACATTTCACAATTTTTGATTTCACATGCACAGGACAGACAATGGAAGAAATGAAGAATGAGGTTGCCGAAAGCCAACAGGTCTAGGGGATGGTGGCTCTGCCTAGTTTTACAGGCAGCAAAGCTGGACTTTGGCACTCTGAAGCTGCTGCTTTACATGGTCAGGATGAAACGGCCATACCAAAATGCCATTGCTGTCAACACATCATGTCAAGACGACCTAGTCACAATGTTCTACTAAGTACCACACTGCTCTGGGTTTTTTCTTATACCCTCAAAATATTTTCATCATGTTCTTAATTTAAAACTATCCTAGCTTCAATGTACACACCCCACTCATTTTCTTCTAGTTCACACTTTGATCAGTGGAAATGTCCTAGCTATCTTATATAGGTTTGCTTAATTTTAGCAATAGCAAAATTAGCAAGGCTTATATCCCATACCAGACGCTTCAAGCATTTACATGTATAGACTCATTTAATTCAGCATAATCTATAAGAGGGAGATACTAGTTTTATTTTCATTTTTGAGCACGGGAAACTGAGAAAACAGGAGGCTTGTTAGGTATATGGCCTAATTCCTAAGGTATGGAGATAAGATTTATGCCCATCCAGTATTCGGTATTTTACTGTATTATGGCATGCACTACAGAACAAGGATGTATGCCTCTTGTCTTCTACACCCACTAGCCTACTCTTATTCATTGGCTCTAATTACAAATCTTGTCTGGGCAAATCTTTTTTCACTGTGTCATGGATTAATGCTGATACCATAGATCATTTTGATGTAGACTTGTTTAATGGACTCTGAGATTAAATTGGTGCTGTGCCTACCTAATTATATGTTGATGTTTTATCTTCCCATATTTTAGAACATATTCATCCTTAGAGACAGACAGCCTTTAAAGAGATAAGTTTTCGGGTCACTGGTAAGCAAGGTTGGTTCATATTACTTACAATTTTGATCATTGTGTGTGAGTACAAGCACATTAACACGTGAGTTGTACAACATTCTAATAACAGCCAATGTTTGGCTTTCAGGCACTGAATTCTAATGTGTTTAGTGAATAGATATATTGAGTGAGCTTCTATTGATACTTACAAACAAAACTTATAGAAGCTTCTTGTAATAAAACTCTATTCCACTTTGTTTTTAAATCTTTAGCATGACTTTGGTATTGTGATAATGATTAGATTAGATTAGATTAGATTAGCAGTGTATGTCAATGTTTCACTTGAACAAAACAAACATACCTCTCTATAAATACAAATAACTGCATGCACACATAGCAGTATTGTGTTTTATAGTCACCTTCCAGATAATTGTCACATGCATAAATTTTAATTGATATGTCGTATATGAATTCATTTGATAGCATGTAAGTGAATTATGGCTATTACTGATCTAAGATTTGCTGAAGTGTATGTGACATTATGTAGCTAAAACTTCTAAGTGGATATCCTTTTAGTTTAAACAGGAATGCTCTGTCATCACATGCAAACTAGAAAGAAAAATAAGTCACCATGCTTAGAATTCTATTTCTTATTACTTAATATAAAGATATAGATAAATTAACCTCAAGAGCCTTAATTATTCAAGTTAAAAATATCTTTTCACGTCTAAAAACTATTCCTTCATGTAGCAATGACAGCCATATACTTCTACACGTTATTCTTGAGGCTTCCTAACATCAGTTGTTGAAGAGGATGCCCTTTCTTTGATGTATATCTTTGTCAAAAATTGGATAGCTACTGCATGAGCTTGCCATGGGATCTTCTACTCATTGGATTAATCTATATGTCTTTTTGTGTGCTTGCAATTTTGATCACTATGACTCTGTACAAAAGATCAAGGATACTCAAAGAAATCCTGAATGAAAGTAGTATCTTTCTGCTTCCATATAAATTTTGAGATTGTTTTTCTGTATCTGTGAAGAATGGCCCAGGAATTTTGCAATGAATATGTAGGCAACTTTTGATAAGATGACCATTTTCACAAATTCTTCCAGTCCATGAGCATGGAAAGTCTAGGTTCTAGCGTCTTCCTCTCTTTTTGTAAGGTCTTAAAGTTTTATTTGTAGAGTTGTTTTGTTTTTTTGGTTAGGTTTATTCCCAAGTATTTAAAACTTTATAGTTATCATGGATGGAGTTGTTTTCCTAATGTATTTTTTAATGTGTTTGATATTAGTATATATGAAAGATATTGGCTTTTGTGTGTTAGTTTTATATTTTGCCACTTTGTTGGAAATATTGATCAGCTCTAAGAGTTTTTGGCCAAACCTTTGAGGTCTTATATGTATAGAACAATATGGTATGCAAATAAAGATGCCTTGTCATTTTCTTTTCTGATTTGTATTCCTCCTGGATCTTTCCAGTGTAACACTCCTTTCTTTTTAACTTTATTTACATTTTCTATATGAATTCTCTACATGTATACATACGCCTGATGCTACTATAGATGATTGTGAGTCACCACGTGGGTGCTGAGAATTGAACTCAGTACCTCTGGAAAAACAGACAGTGCTTTTAACCACTGAGCCATCTCTCCAGCCCTGAGTGTGAATGCTCTTGTCTTGTTCTAGATCTTAGGGAAATGCCTTGCTGTTTTTTGTATTTTGTGTGAAATTGGCTATAGTTTTGCTCTATATAGCCTTTACTGTGTTGAGCATGCTCATACAACTCAGGTTCACCTTACTAGGGATGGTCCTACCCATAGTGGGTTGGGCCCTCACATATGAATCACCAGTCAAGACAGTCTCTCACAGACATGGCCACAGCCCAGTTTGATCTAGACAATTCTTCAACTTGGGTCCCCTTTCTGCAGTTGGTCCTATGTTATACCAAGTTGACAACAAAAATTAACAAGACTAAGCATGCAAATATATGTGCCTATGTGGGGCATTTACATTTAAGCCATTGCATATCACTCACTGGCAACTATAGCCTTATAGTCATATATAGCATAATGCAAAATACATTCGGTCTAACTTCAGTCCCCATAGTCTTTGACGAGGTTGCTTAAAAGTCCAAAGTCTCATCTCCTGAGTAAATTGGGAGCATGAGGGTTACAGAAAAGGATAGAAGAGGAGAGAGGAGGAAGGGAGGATAGTGAAGAAAAATGTATTGATCAATAAAAACAATAAGAAAAAGAAAAAGAGAGTCCAAAGTCTCTTCTAAGATTTAAGGCAATCTTTTAACTTTAACCCCTTGGAAAAAAATCAAAATTAAAAAGCAGATCACATACTTCCAACATACAATGGTATGGAGTATATATTAACATTCCAAAGGGGTGGGAAAGGGAGCATAGAGAGGAAATGCTGAAAGCAGGACTGAAAATCAGCAGGGCAACTCCACATTCTGAATCTCAAGTCCTATACCAAAGTGATCCTCAAAACTCCAACTGCTTCTAGGTTTGTTGACTGCAGCACACTTTTCTCTCTTGAGCTGGTTGCACACACTCTTAGCAGCTCTCTTTGGCAGATATCCCATATCTCCAAATTCTTAGGGACTTTAACACAATTAAGCTTTGCTCAGTGGCCTCTCTGGGCCTATTAAGGGACTGCACTGGCAAATGCCTGGCCCCAGTGGCTTTCCTTATTCACAGAGGAAGATTCCATATACCTTTTTTGTGCCCTTGAATTTAAATTCCAAATCACATGGAAGAAATTGCCAAGACCTGATGCCTACTTGGGCTGAAACATGGCTCCTTCATGACTTACAGTTGCATAAGCTTTGACTTATTGATGGTTTCTAGGTCAAAGAAATCCATAAAACTTGTTCCTTTTGCAGACTGTAGGATTAGATGGGTGGGGTCTTGCCTTGAGAGTATCATTTCCTTTACATTTTGAGTCAAGTTTTTCTTTAAACTTATTATCTCCTTGAACACAGAACTTGATTCCACCATATTTCTTGCTTCCCTTTTTTCCCCTCAAATTTTACATTTTATATTTACAGTGATGATATCTCTAGGCCAGCTGCTAATATTCTTTCCCTCTGAAACATCTTGACCTGGGCTTACTTTTCGGAACTTCTATCTTCCCAGCTCCTACTTGGATGCCCCAATAAGCCCCACTTAAAGTGTTAAACAAGTTTTTAGTTCAAAGTCCTTAAGTCTTCTATATTCTTCCAGTCAACAGCATGGTCAGGCCTATCACAGCCACATCTGATTCCTGGCACTGACTTTTGTCTCGGTTACTATTCTAAGAGGCATCATGACCATGGTAACTCCTAAAAAGGAAAACATTTAATTAGAGGCTTGTTTATAGTTTCCAGAGGTAGTTTATGATCATCATGGCAGGAAACAGACAGGCATGGTACTGGAGCTATTAATTTTACATACACAGGTAGCCTGGAGAAGTAAGGGAAGAAGGAAGGGAGGGAGGGAGGGAGAGAGAGAGAGAGAGAGAGAGAGAGAGAGAGAGAGAGAGAGAAAGAAAGAAAGAAAGAAAGAAAGAAAGAGGCAGAGACAGAAACAGAGTGACTGGGCCTGGCTGGGCCTCAGTGACGACTCGCACTGGCACACCTATTCCAACAAGGACATACCTACTCAAACAAAGCTATGTTTCCAACTCCTTCCAGATAGTTCATCCACTGGAGACTAAGCATTTAGATATATGAGCCCATGGGACATTATTATTCTAACCATTACACCTACCAGTCTGGACTCCTCTTTTGGAGCTGCAAGCAAAAATAAACTTTTTTTTTCCCCATAAGATGCTTTTGGTCATGGTGTTTTATCCCAACAATGAAAACTCACTAATAAAGGATTTTTTTCGACTTTCTTATATTTGTTGACTTTTGGTTTGTTTCTTAATATGTGATCTCTTTTGGAGAAAGCATCATGAGCTTCTGAGAAGAATGCATATTCTTTAGTGTTTAGGTTGAGTGTTCTAGAGATGTCTGTTAGGTCCACTTGATTTATGATTTCACCTAACCCTAATGTTTCTGTTTAGTTTTTGTCTATCACCTGAACATTGAAAAACTATTGAAATTTCCCATTATTATTGGATTTGGGCTAATTAGTAGCTTTACATTCAGTGCTATTAGGTATACTTGTGTGCTAGGAATTATAATAGCTTCTTCATGGGTTGTCCCTGAATGCAAATAAACTAACCTTCTTTATCTGTTCTGACTAATTTTAGTTTGATGTCTAGTTTTTCTGATATTAGAATAGTTATGACTGCTTGCTCCCTTGTTCTATTTATTTAGAGCATTCTTTTCTATCCTCATACTCCAAGGTAGTAGCTACCTTGGATTGGGAGTTCTGTTTCTGAGGGGGAGCAAAAAGAAATCCTGGATGCTAACCCAGTCTCCTACTTTGTGTCTTTTTAATGGTAAATTACTTTATGTTTTAGTGATGAGACATGGAAATTTGGTTTAGGATATTGTTTGGCTTTTTGTATGAGATTTTAGCCAATCAAACCTGAATCCAAAAGTGATATGATAGCTGGGAGGCTTGCTGGAGTCTCAAGGAACAGAACTGAGACTAGGGTAGCTGGATGTCAAGAAATATCTTATAATTGCAGGTCCCAATTCTGACTTGTGGAGGAATTTTCATCCAGAACTGGAGATGAGGAAGGACGGGTGATGTTGCTTACTAGGGCTCAACCTGAAAAATTCCTCAGGGCAGCTATAGTGCCCAGAAGTGGTAGCAAGGTGGGCTATGGGCTTGAGGTAAGGATGCTATCACTTTCTGAGGCAAGAGAGACCACATGGAGTAGCCACAGGAGGCAGGAGTAGAGGTGTGACATACCATTCTCTAGTGACTCTCCAGGGCTGTAGCAACTATGTGGAGTGGCTGCTGAGAGAAAAACCAGAGAGAGGGCAGGGTCTGAAGTAGGGGCAGCATCACCTTGACTAGAGGGAAGTTGCAGAATGGCTGTGGACAAATGTTACTCTTTCTGACTCAGAAATGCCTCCTTATCCTTGGGTCTGTCATTTTTTATGAAGAAATACATGTACAAGAATGCTCACTCAGGTGTTTGTGCTCTCTTTGAGCAATTTGAAAGATTCGGGCATTTTTTTTTTATCATTGTTAGTTTGAGTTTTCTCTTAAATTTTTTTTTTTGTTCTCCTTAAGCAATATTACGAAAGCTTTGGGGATGGTAAGGGTTTTGTCTTGGCTTACCTATTTTTTGTGTTTTTATGATGGGACCTGGGTGTATGGATTTAGAATATGACATTATGGCTTTGTTCTTTTATATTTGATGGGGGAGGGTCATCTGTCTATGTGTTACTTTCATTGGTTAATAAAGAAAGTGCCTTGGCCCTTTGATAGGACAGAAAATTAGGTAGGTGGAGTAAACAGAACTGAATGCTGGGGGGAAGAAGGCGGTGGGGCAGACGTTATAGCTTCCCTCTCCAAGATGGATGTAGGTTAAGATCCTTCCCGGTAGGCCACCACCTCATGGTGCTACACAGATTATTAGAAATGTGTTAATCAAGATGTGAGAATTAGCCAGTAAGAGGCTAGAGCTAATGGGCCAAGCAGTGTTTAAAAGAATACAGTTTCTATGTAATTATTTCGGGCATAAAGTTAGCTGTGCGGGAGCAGGGCAGGATGAAAAGCAGGCCTTCCTGCAGCTCCATCTACAGAGTGGTACCCAACATGGTAAACTGCATCCATGTAAAACCTGAGAGAGCTTAATTTTAAACACACACACAAAAAAACAGAGTTTAATGCAGCTTTTTGCTGTTTGGGGTGGCGTGCCACAGAGAGAATTTCCTCACTCAGCAGCCTAAAAAAAAAGCTGTGCACGGTTTTAAAACATGGCTTCCTGGGCCCTGTTGCTGGTGCAAACTCTGGCTATAGTTTGTTTGTGGGCCTGAGTGTTTGTGTCCTGCTTGGGATCAGGAAGAAAGTACTCTGAGACCATGCCTGCGCTCCCTGCCTGGGCAGACTGTGGGATCAGGCTTAGGCAGGCAGGAGAGCATGGCTGATTTCTGCCACCATACAGAAAGATGTTTCCAGGCTGCACACTGCTCTGCCTGTCAGATTTGGCTGTAACTTGAATGAAAAGAGTTTCTGTGCCACACGCTCAGTCTCAGAGTTAAAGTGCTGAGTACAGCCCCCAGAGCTGGCAGAAAATTGTACGTCCTCCATTTTGAAATTGGAGAGATGTGGAGCCAACATCCAGAGCAGCCCACTGCTCTGCACCTTAGAGGCACTCCTCTCCACTCCACCATGCTGAACTGTGCTGGTCTCAGTCAGGAACTATCATAATTATCATAATAACAGAACAATTAAGGTTTAGACTGGCAGTAAACAGGCGGTACCGTATTACCTCTACATAGTGCAACTTAAGTTTTTAAGAAGTGCTCCTGGATAGTAAAGAATTATAGATTCACAATAGGACAGATTCAGACATAAAAGACCTCTGAATGGGTCACAGTGTTGAATGAATGTACGTAGGCCTGGGAGAGAGAAGAAAAAGAATATAGAGAATAAAGTTAATGCCTTAAAAAAGGGTAAAGTCACCAGGCGGTGGTGGTGCACTCCTTTAATCCCAGCACTCGGGAGGCAGAGGCAGGCGGATCTCTGTGAGTTTGAGACCAGCCTGGTCTATGAGAGCTAGTTCCAGGACAGGCTCCAAAACCACAGAGAAACCCTGTCTCAACCCCCCCCCAAAAAAAGGGTAAAGTCTTTAAAGAGACAGAGTACAGATAGTTATAGATTAAAATAAATAAATAGAAATAAGCCATATAAAAATGGAAAATTCACAGAGAGTCTGGATTATGTACATTGTGTTTTCTTTAAAGTTTTTGACTGTAAAGGAGCTAAGTACAGAGAGACATTTCATTATATGGGCTGCCAAGCTAAACCAGAATGGATATCATAAGGGTATTATGATTTCAGAATTCGGGTGTAAGGATATGATGCTTTGTAGAGGGTCTTCTTTTGTTTTCACAAAGGATGAGACCCTGAGGATTGCTTCTATTCCAATATGGTATGATATATCATGCCCTCCTGAAAGGTTGCTGTGAACACCCTCAAAAAATTCCTTTGCTCAACTGCCAACTAAGATGAGACTAGAACACAGTTTACACCATGAAAGACCTAAATTACAGTGTCCTCATTCTGCAGGAAGCAGTTTGGAGAGAAAAAACTATGCCCATATTCCCAAATACTGTTTATAAATATCCTTTACATTTAAAGGGTGATATGATATAGATTTGAATAATTTGCATTGGTATGGATATTAAGGTCAATTTTGTTATATGTATATGTATTTCTGATATTGATTAAGGTATTGTGTAGTTCATTTTAAAATGTAATGTATAATTAGGAAATATAGGTTGTTAATGGATAAACATCGATAATAGTCAAGCTTGTAGTCATGTTAGTTAGATTTTCTAGATATATCGAGATATATTTCAGTTAGATAGGCATTTTTCATATCTTTCAAAGACTACTGAATATTGTATTTAATGTTTTAATAACTTAGGGATTTTCATGACAATGAGGCACATCTGCTCCTGGCAGCACCAATCTACTTCAAGGGGAAGATGGACATCAGAGAGGCTACTTATGGAGTTTGTTAGCCATTTGGGCAAGAAATTGCTCTTGCCTGGACTGTTGCAAAAACTGGAAACAAAGAACCTGCAGAGAGAGGACTGCTGAACATGCCTAAAGGTGAGATGGTCTTTTGGGGTTCCTGATTTATGAAAGAGTCTACTAGACATTCTGCAGGACATAGCAAAAAGTGACTGAATTGTCTTTGAGTTGTCCTGCTTCATGGAAATGTCTGCTGGATACTATGGGCCTGTAGACTAAAGATGCATGCCCCAACAGTACAAAAGAACTTTGGGTGACTGTCCAGGCAGCGAGATGTCTCTGTCATGTCTAGAGTTTGGAAGTGGCTTATTTCTTGTTTGCTTAGGTAATATTATATCCTTCTGGAGTCTTTGATGGAGTTGAAGAATGATTAGCTATAGTTTTCCTTAGTTATGATAAAAGATAAAATAGATCTAAATATTGTAACTATAATTCTTGCTTGATAACTGTTTTGTTATATGTAATTTTACTATGTTAAAGTGAAAGCCTTTCTTATTTGTTCAAACAGAAAAAGGAGAAATGATGGAGGAGGGTCATCTGTCTATGTGTTGCTTTTATTGGTTAATAAAGAAACTGCCTTGGCCCTTTAATAGGACAGAAAATTAGGTAGGCAGAATAAACAGAACTGAATGCTGGGAGGAAGAAGGCAGTGAGGCAGATGCTATTGCTCTCCTCTCCAAGATGGATGCAGGTTAAGATCCTTCCCGGTAAGCCACCACCTCATGGTGCTACACAGTTTATTAGAAATGGGTTAATCAAGATGTGAGAATTAGCCAGTAAGAGGCTAGAGCTAATGGGCCAAGCAGTGTTTAAAAGAATACAGTTTCCATGTAATTATTTTGGGTAAAGATAGCTGGTGGCCAGGAGCTGGGAGGCAGGAAGTGGCCCACTGCTCATACTACATATATTGATGTGAGAGCATGAAATTAAACTATAGTGCAACCACAGAGGTGAAAATTATGTAACTATCAACAGGGTTGAGATCACCCTAAGACCATAAGTAAGGAACTAGGAGCAGCACTTCTAATGTAGTTTTGTCTCTTTTTCCCAAAAATTTTAACATTCAACAAAGCATAATAATCCTATCTTGAATGATACATAATGCATAGAAATTATACATATTAATAAAATAAGGTGCTCTTTTGATGTATGTATATATTGAATAATGTTTAAATCAGGCAACATACATCTACTCAAACACTTATAATTTATTCTAACATTTTCAAATTTCTTTCTTTAGTTTTTTTATTTACCCTATTATACCTTTCATACAAATTAAAAAGGAAAGCATTAAATATATTGATGCTGAAAGATGTGTACATTTTCTGTGCTTTTTCTGAAATTTATCATTAGAGACAGTGACATTAGTTAAGAAGTGTTTCTATAAGAGGGGAATAGGAATGGGAGTGAGGAGAGGAAGTTTTTCAGTGGCTGTTTTGCCTTCCCATAGTGCTGGAGTTCCTAACCACATGGGTACATTATACAACCTTTTCCTTATTGCCAGGTGATAATTCCAATATTTAGTGAGTGAGCATCTGTATATATGTCCTTTAAACAACTATTATGTGTTAGAAAACTTTAGAAATTTGTTTTAATATATTTTGAAAGCAGTGTTCCTCTTTTACTTTAAAAGTAATTTAAACATTCCAAGCAATGTTCAAATCAATAGCTACAGGAGCCAGTAACAGCAATGGGCTTTATTATTTTTGGACACTAGAAGGGGGTTAGAAATTAATTGAGATACTGAAGAATCAAGATGGATCCTGTCATGTTGGCTAGGTTTTTTCACACTGTAGAGAACCCATATACAACTAATGCGTGATTGCAGTACAATGGATTCAGTAGATGTATTCCTAGAAACTTGTGTGTAAATTGAATAGTATTTTAAATTCTCCTGGGCGGTAGTTATTGAAATGAGTCCTGGTGTGATTTCCTTGAGAAAAAAAATGAAGCTTTCATGAAACAGATAATCATTGTCAATTTATTACTAGAAGGCAAGATTCAAGCAGTTTGCAGTCTTCTGTACAGGCAGATACTGTAAACCTGAGGTGTAATTATATTGATGCAATCCCTTTCACAAGCCTTGGGAATACAGGTACTCAATAAATGTTTAGTTGTCTAATTCTCCCAGGCAAAATAAATACATAGTTGTTGTGTCTGGGGTTGTATTTCTTTTCCTGTTAACCTAATTTAAATGACTCATGGTCTGAATCCCATTAGACAATCCTCCATCTTCATCTCTTCATTCATTGGAGAATTTCCTTGAGGGTTTACAATAAGCTAGTCTTAGTAAGAACCCTTGGTGCTAAAACAAAATTGAGACACTGAACTCAATCACTTGGTTATCTAATGATGAGATAAGAACCAAATAAACCAAGAAATGGATGCATTTAGGGTAAGGTGAGTGTTGTATCGACATGGAATATCATTTAATCAATATTACTAATAGTAGCCAGCTCTTCTGTGCTTTTGAGCGTATGTAGACCATATTTCTCTACTCTCTTGAAGTTATTCACAGGAATTTTCCTAGGTTTGATCAATGTCATCTGTGTGGAAGGACAATGTGACAGCCACATTTAAGTGTTGGGTTGCTAGCAATCAACTTTCCATTCTCTTTGATTTGGTAATCAGGAAAGCATATGTGTTATGAGCTATCACGAGGCAAAGAAAATAGAGTCCTGCTCCATCACTTAGATGATGGTTATCTGAAAAGTCTCCTTCCTTGCACCAAAAGCTGATGTCATAGTTAATCTTAGTTGTAAGCTTGATTGGATCTACAGTCAACTGAGAAGCAAGTTGTGGGGCACAACTCCTTCTGTGAGAAATTTTCTTGATCAGGAGGATGAAGTAGAAAAATGCAGATGAACTGTGGGTGGTGCCTTGTTGTTGAGTTCTAAAATGAAAGCTTTTGCCTGTGTGCCTTCATATTTTACTAGGGAGTTCACCACCTTTGTGTGTGCATCTATCTATTGGATTTCTGCTCTTCTTCTGCCATTGCCACTGCTACTAACTCCTTCCCTGATAGAACCCAGATTCTTTGGACTTCCCACATGAGCTGAAGACCTATGGCTCTCCAGGAATCTCCAGGTCTTTAATGCCAGATTGACACTCCAAACACATCAAGTTCCATGAACTGACCAGCTACTAGGTTCACTATCTCCAGAGGGAAGGCTGCATGATTGAACAACCAGGCCATATCAGGTAAGCCAATCCAATAAATCTTCTTTTAATATATATTCATTTTATACATTCTGTTCTTCTAAGAGAACATTAGTGAATGCAATTTATATAAGAAACAACAACAACAAAAAGACACAAGACCTCAACACTTTTTATACTTAAGATATTTCTTTCTAATGGAGGCTACTTATTATCCTGCCACAGCCAATCCTATCACAGAGGCTTAGGGTTAGAAAGTGATGAGGACTGCTAGTTAGTCACAGTAGTCAAGGAAGGGTTCCCCGACCGAATGTCAGTTCCAAGGCAGTTATTTTTATTTAGACATAAAGGTGATAAGTGAAGAGTGGATGGACTTGGAAAATAACATATTTAAATTTCTCAAGTACACACATTGCTTCAGAGTCATTGAAGCTCTAACAGTTCACCAAAGCAGTCCAAAGTTAGCCCATACCTTCTGTGTCGGCATCTCCAGGGGGGTTCCCTGTGTTACTGAAAGTATTGTCAGTTTTAAATTATATGCATTGTAGTGATTTTCTTACTGAGACATGGAAAAATAAAGAGAACTTTCGAATTTTTTATTCTCAGTAAAATAATTTTCTTTTCGTAGTTTTTACATAATATGATTCTATGTGTATCTATCTAAGTACAATGGAATTGATCTTATTAAGCTACCAACTCATAATTATATCAATGGAGGACTTCATAGGTTCTGATTGATTTATATTGACAGAATCAAATAACTTAAATCCAATATTAACAGAATCAAATAATAACTCATTCTTAGAACACAAAACATCAAAGTAGTGTAGATTATCTTTGCTCTTGGAATCTGAAAAGCAATAAGAATAATTTATTGAATATTTACCACATGCATGCATTTTCTGTGAAGTAATATGAATTTCACAATGTAATTTTATTTTCTGAAAAGATAGCAATGTTTTATTTTTTCCTGAATTCTTTTCTTTCTCTTTTATTTTGTTTTTAATTTTGTTCTCCTCTCATATAATACAACCCGACCACAGCCTCCCCACCCTCCATTCTTCCCAGACTCTCCTACTTTCCCTTAGATCCAACTGTTCTTCCTTTTCCCTTTAGAAAAGGGTAGGCCTCCCAGTGATATCGGCTGAACACAACAAAATACAATAAGAATAGGCATAAACTCTAATAACAAGGCTAGATGAAGTAACCCAGTACAATGAAAAGGGTCACATGAGTAGGCAAAAGAGTTAGAGACACCCCACTCCCACTATTAGAAGTTCCACAAGAACAACAAGCTAAATAACCACAGTATGTATGCAGAGGACAATGACATCACACAAAAATTATTTTAATAGGTAAATTGAATAATTTATCCCTGGGACTAAAGAAAGAGTCATTCTTACGCAATTAAGAGTTTGGGGTCTTCATTCTTGCACTTATACACATAGAAATTTAATGACTAAACCTTGGATGCTGGAGTGATATCTCAGCAATTAAGAGCATCTGATGCTTTTTCAGAGGACAACGATTTTTTTCCAGTACCCTCACTGGGTAGCTCACAACTGCCTATAACTCCAGTTCTAGGTGATCTAACACCCTCTTCTACTACCTAAAGAAACCAGTATGCACATGGTCCACATACATACATGCAGGCACTGACATACACATTAAAAATAAAGTCCATAAATATATTTTATAACATAATTCTTTATTGATTCTTTCAGAATTTTATACCATGAACCCAAATACTGCTCACTTCCCAGTCCCTCCATATTTGCTCCTCAGTCCTACAACATCTCACTCAAAAGAAATCCCCTCAAATGAATTAAAAGCAAAACAGAATGAACAAACAAACACCTTGCTTTTCCATCTTTCCAATACCTCATCATTCATCCTCATGGTATTGGGATCTGCAGTTTGTCACACAATATACCCTTTTATCTAACCAACCTCACCTGCAAAATGTTTATTGCAATGAGCCATTGGTCTAGTTCAAGAACTAGGATACACAATCATCACAAAACCCTCACTGAAACTTCTATCAGATACCGTGCTGTTGCATTGACTCATGGATTTCCTGTGGCTATCTTTCCACAGGACCAGTTCTTTCATGCTTTTCAGCAGGCCAATGATGAGGTAGATGTTAGTAGTAGATGTTAGGATAGATAAACAGATGGCCCAGGATGTGGGTTTGAGTGGTAGCTGAGCTAGTTGGTCTAGTCTACTGGGACTGTCTGCCTCAGAAAAGGGGCAGAGTCAACTTTTCTAAGCTCCTGGCATGAGCCTATAAATATTAAATGACTAAATCTTGTTGAAGATTCTAAATTTGGGATTATAAAAGAAAAATTGGTTCTGAGGGAAACCCTTATCATAGACGATTACTTTCCAAGGAAGCCTATACTGGGGCTTAAGTGCCAAGCTTTTAAAAGCCAAACGCAGAATTGGTATCCAACCTGAGTCTCATTGCCACATTGTTTGAAAATCTATTTTAAAAAGCCAGTGCTTAAACATACACAAAGCCAGCTGATCATCTGTGCTTATTTCTAATCTGTCCCAGGATTCCCTTCAATAAAAGCAAATGTATGTACATAGTCATATACTTCTTACACAAAGTCAAAAGAAAGGAACACAACTCTGTAAGTTGGGTGTGTGGAGATGTTGCAGTAGAGAATCTTGCCTCTATGTACACAAGACCTCAAAAGATGTTCATTCACAAGAGCTGTGATGGAGTGCATCACCCCTTACTGCTTAGCACAACCTCACTCATCAAGAATCCAGCACCCTCAATAGTGGCCTTCTTGATGACTAAGTAGGTAGATCATTCTAGACATTTTCAGAGAGGAAAATGTCTGAACAATGCAGTGACTATCGATGCACTTCTTTCTTTACTCTTCAAGTTCCCCAAAATAAATGAATAAATGTTCTCTTCATCTTATGGTTACTTGTTTTTTTTAATGCCGTGGGGTGTGTGTGTGTGTGTGTGTGTGTGTGTGTGTGTGTAAAAGTCAAGACAATTTGGGGTGTGAGTTGTTACTATAGATGGAAGTTTCTGTGCCTCCCTTCCAGGTCCTACAGTCATTCAGTCCCAAATAAACACACAAAGATTTATATTTATTATAATCTGTTTGGCCTATTAGCTCGGGCTTGTTACTAACTAGCTCTTACAACTTAAATTAACCCTTAATTCTTATCTATGTTTAGCCATGTGGCTTTGTACTTTTTCTCAGTAAGGCGTTCTCATCTTGCTTCCTCTGCATCTGTCTTGTGTCTGTGTCTCTCTGTCTTTCTTCTTCCCAGAATTCTCCCAGTCTGATCACCCTATCTATACTTCCTGCCTGGCTACTGGCCAATCAGCATTTTATTAAACCAATACAAGTGACAAATCTTTACAGTGTACAAGAGCATTATCCCACAGCATGTTATCTGCCACATGATTTTAGACAGAGTTTTTTTTTATTGCTTATATGGTGGCTTTATTGCTTGCACTGGTACATGTATCAATTCAGGTGACCTGTGAGCTTCTGGAGAAGTATCTGTCCCCACCTCCCATATTGCCATAGAAACAGTGGTCTTACAGATATACACTATTGTATCTGCACCTGGATTTTGCTTAGGTTCTGGGAATTTGAACTCAGGTCCTGAAGTTCGTACAGCCAATGCTTTACCCACTTTGTTGTCTTCCTAGCTCTTAATAGATACTCTTTGTTGACCTTTTTCCCATTGTCTAGATTCCAGAATATAATTCAAATGGAAATTAGAAGATGATGACTATTTAAATTCAATATGGTTTTGGGGTTCAACAATAACAGTTCTAAGTTACCATTATTGTTCAATTCCCCACCAGAGAGAGTTCAATTATGGTGGTCTTTCATCTGCTTTTGCTTGGGGTATATGGTGGGACCTCTACATACATTCATGCAGCCCTAACGATTTTAGAAAGCAGTGGAGAAGCTTTAACCAATCGTGGATTTGTTTTCTGATTTACAACCTCCTCCCAGCCTCTCTGAACTTAAAAGACAAACAAGAATTAATCAACTCAGAGAATTACATTTTCTTCGTGTGTCTCAAAACTCACATTGTTTTCATAAGTACTAGCTTAATTTTACTACAGTTTTGTAATGCAACATTACAGCAGAACTTTCTGAGATCTTTGAATCCAAGTCTGGAGAAAATGAGTTGGCGGTTTAATGACAACAGTGTGTTTGATCTCAAGGGCAAGTTCCTGTCTATTAGTGATACTAGCTACATCTGCTTCTATGCTATTTCTTGTTAATATCCAAGTATAAACCAGCAGATAAAATGACCTTAAGAACCTTATTCACTAAATTACTTAGTCTGTAACTAAAACCCCTGTTTAAAATGTCAATTTGGGAACTGAAGAGATGACTCCACAATTAAGAAGACTTACTTTTCTTTCAGAGTTCTGGAGTTCAGTTGTAGTGCCCACATGTTAGCTCACAATTGCCTGTAACCCCAGTTCAGGTATCCAACACACATCTTGACTACACCTACACGCAGGCTGTACACTCAAATATATGCCAGCGTGTACACACATGCCCAGGTAAATAGGAAATATTGAATTAAAATGTCAACATCCCCTGTGTGGTGTTGGTGCATATTTTTGATTCCAGTGCTCGGGAAGTAGAGGCAGACAGATCTCTGAGATCAAGGCCAGCCTAATCTACAGAATGAGTTCCGGGACAGTCAGGGCTACACAGAGAAATCCTGTCTTCAAAATGAAAAAAAAATCAATATTTTCTTTAGTGACAGTAGATGGTATTTGAAAGTAAATGGACATCAAGTTCTAAAGCATTTTATTTTTGGTGATTTTCTTTTAATGTATTTGTCAAAAGCAAGAATCCAATTTAAGTCATTTTAGCAGCCAGAAGTAAATATATGCTCTTTGGAAAGGAGATCCATCAGCCATGAAAAGTGTTTGAAAACCGTAAATGTCCAGCAATGAAGAGAAGGATACAGTATCTTATTTGGGTGTTTCATTTTTAGAGTGCCTGTTACCATGGCAACCAGGTGCTGCCAATTGACCCCAATGGAAGCCACATTGCTATTTAACTAAATTGCTGCTGGGAGCATGTATGTAGTCTTATAGATTTTTTGAAGCATTCGATTAGGGACATTTCTTAAGGGATTCGAAAGGGGAGAAATGACTTTTTTTTTTCCACAGAGAGCTAGAATTGTTATGTGTACACTGTTCTCTGCAGGTAATATGATAGTTATAGACAGGCCAAAGGGTTTTTCGAAACAAAAGAAGATGTGTGGATAAATAAAGCCCACTGATCATATATATTTATCTACTCCTTCCCAGAACCACTCAACAAGAAGACAGAAAATGCATAGCTCTATGCCTCTATTCAAAGATAAGTAAGCAGGAGGGGAAATGAAAGCAAGTCAGGCTGTCAACGGAACTGTGAAGACTGGGAGGTGGAGGGGTGAGTCATAGCGAAATTAGCAAAGCAGAGATGCTGCAACCAAATTGTCTGTTGGCGGTAGAGAGAGTGGCAATCATAAATAAGCTGATTCATCCACAGAACTTCAGAGGAACAGTGATGGAAGAGATGAATCTCCAAATAGAGTCTAAGCTACATAGCCGAACTGAGACCTAGCCCTTCTCACACCGACAACTTTGCACCCCAGACACAGTGTTAGCTAACTCTCCTGAAGAGGAAAACTGAGGAGGACCTGAGCCTGGGATGAAAACAAGAGCAATGAACAGAGAGATACTAAGGGGCCAATACCCAGCTTCCTGCCTACTGAGCTCTCTGACAGCTACCAACCAGGTTGGATAGTCAATGTTTTTTCTTGGGAAGTAGACAAGCTACTGCTCTTTAAATTATCATGTGAAATAGTAATATTAAATCTTCAAACTATATATTTATAGTTACTAAAAATGCAAACAATTGATCACTAGCAACAAAGAGCTGCTTAAAATCTATGCCTTGAACTCTAGATCTCATATGTAATATACAGCTGGAGTCTTCATCATGCACCCCATCACACTAGTGTGCAAATCTATCAGCATGTGATTGGAGTCATGCTGTTACCTTGGAAGTAGACACAGAGAGTCAATGTGAGGCTTGAGAATCTGCAAGTAACTCTGCCCCCTAAGAAGAGTTTCAGTGACTGAGGACCAAGCCCACTTTCCAGGACACACCGAGCTGCGGCGAGGTGGACTTTAGTACCCTAGCTCTTATCTCACTCTTGCCTTTTCTTTCCCAACCCCCTTGAAGAGGCATCTTGGAAGAAATGGGTAAAAGAAGAGAAAATTCTTGTTGGAATTCCTTGCCGGGACTCCACCTAGAGGGAAGTGGGTGACTTTGAGAAGGGGATATTTGTCCTGCTTAAAAGCTAAAAAAGAATGCATGAGCAATCAGGGTTCCCTGCCCTGTGGGAAGTCCAAGGACCACCCACCTCCATCCAGGTCTAGTAAGGTGAGCATCCAAACTGCCTAGGCTCCCACAAAGCCAGTACGTGCAGTAGGATCAAAAACCCATTGCCATTGTTCTTGAGTTCTCAGTAGTCCTCATTGTCCTTGATTGGGGGAGGGGGAGGGAAATGGGAGGCGGTGGCAGGGAAGAGACAGAAATCTTTTTTTTGTTTGTTTGTTTTTTGGTGTTTTTGGTTTTTCAAGACAGGGTTTCTCTGTGGCTTTGGAGCCTGTCCTGGAACTAGCTCTTGTAGACCAGGCTGGTCTCGAACTCACAGAGATCCGCCTGCCTCTGCCTCCCGAGTGCTGGGATTATAGGCGTGCGCCACCACCGCCCGGCTGAGACAGAAATCTTTAATAAATAAATAAATTAAAAAAAAGAATGCATGAGTTTTAAATAGCTACCATGAGAACTGGCAATAAAATGTGCAGCTGAAAACAATATACACTTATAAGCCTCCAGTTGTAGGGATGAGAACTCTGTAATGTTTCATTAAGCTGCAATCAGTGGTCGCAGAGTTGCAATCCTTTCTGAAGATGCCGGAGGAACTTCTTTCCTTGCCATTTCTAGTGTAGAGAGACTTCCTGCACTCTTTTTTATTTATTTATTTATTTATTTATTTAAGATTTCTGCCTCCTCCCCGCCACTGCCTCCCATTTCCCTCCCCCTCCTCCGATCAAGTCCCCCTCCCTCATCAGCTCGAAGAGCAATCAGGGTTCCCTGACGTGTGGGAAGTCCAAGGACCACCCACCTCCATCCAGGTCTAGTAAGGTGAGCATCCAAACTGCCTAGGCTCCCCCAAACCGGACTGAAATCTCAAACTCCAAATCAGGAGCAGAAGGAGAGAGAGCACGAGCAAGGAACTCAGGACGGCTAGGGGTGCACCCACACACTGAGACAATGGGGAGGTTCTATCGGGAACTCACCAAGGCCAGCTGTCCTGGGGCTGAAAAAGCATGGGATAAAACCGGACTTGCTGAACATAGTGGACAATGAGGACTACTGAGAACTCAAGAACAATGGCAGTGGGTTTTGATCCTACTGCACCTACTGGCTTTGGGGGAGACTTCCTGCACTCTTTGACTTACTCTGCTTCCTCCACCTTCAGTGGCAACAATAGCCAGCCAATTGTTCTCATATTACACTCTTTCAACCCTCTTCTGCCTCTTTCTCTCATGCTGAAAGATCCTTGTAGGTATACCTCACCAACTCTTGTTTGAGATACTCCCTTCAGTTAAAACTTCTGATTAAACCCTGTCTCGAAAAACAACAAAAAAAAAAAAAAACAAACAAAAAAACTTCTGATTAAAGATGTAGTAGTGTTTCTTTCGTGAACTTGAGCGAGCGCCCTCATGCTTGGTGTATTGAGGAATTGAGAACCTTGACATTGAAAGTTATCAGTGAGCAGTATTTCTTGGTTCCTGTTATTTTGTTTTTGTGTGCATTTTTCCCCCTTTCTGATTTGCTTGTCTGGGATTATCTATTCCTTGTGTTTTCTTGGGTGTAGTGGACCTCTTTAGGATAGCATTTTCCTTCTAGAACCTTCAGTAGTGCTAAATTTGTACATAGCTATTACTTGAATATGACCTCATCAAGGAATATCTTATTTTCTACATCTACTGTGATAGAAAGTTTTACTGGGCATAGTAGTTTGGGCTGGCATCTGTGGTCTCTTTGAGTGTGTAGAACAGCTACCCAAGTCTGTCTGGTTTTTATGGTCTTCATTGAGAAGCTAGATGTAATTCTACTAGGTCTGTTTTTATATGTTTCTTGGTCTTTTTCCCTGGAAGCTTTACTATTCTTTCTTTGTTCTGGATGTTTAGTGTTTTAATTGATATGTGCCAAAAGAACTTCCTTTTCTGGTCTAATCAAATTGGTGTTCTGTATAATTTTTGTACCTTGATAGGCATCTCCTTTTTTAGGTTAGGAAAATTTTCTTCTCTGATTTTGGTGAAATTATTTTCTGTGTCTTTGACCTAAGTTTCTTCTTCTTTCCTCATTCCTACTTTTCTTATATTGATTCTTTTTCATAATGTCCCAGATTTCCTGAATGTTTTGTGGCAGGATATTATCATTATTATTTATTATTTTTGTTATTTTACATTTTCTTTGACTGATATTTCCATTTCTTCTATCCTGTCTTCAAGGCCTAAGGTTCTGTCTTCCATCTCTTACATTTTGTTGATGAGGCTTCTCTCTGAGGTTCCTGCAAAAAGTTTCTAAATTTTTAATTTCCATATTTTCCTCAGTTTTTGATTTTTTATTGATTCTGTTTTCACTTTTAGATATAGAACAGTTTTATTCATTTCCTTCCACTGCTGACCTTCACCCACTGATAGTAGGAGACTTAAATACCCAGGTCTTACCAAGACAAAAACTAAACAAAGGAATTTTGGAGTTAACTAGACATTATAAGCCACATGAACTTAACAGATATTTACAGAACATTTGACCCAAACACAAAAGAATATAAATTCTTCTTGGCACCTCATGGAACTTTCTCCAAAATTGACCACATACACAGACACTAAACATCCAAAGTGAATATATTTTTATACACAAACACACACACACGCACACACACACACACACACACACACACACACACTATGGTATTAGTTTTGGAGACAGAGTGCATAGCTGTGGTGCACACACGTACATAGAGGCAAAACACCCATACACATAAAACCTGTGGATTGCAACCTCTTGGGCAAAACTCTATCTCCAGAATATATTTAAATTATAATTCATAACTAGTGAAATTATAGTTATGAAGTAACAACAAAAATAATTTTATGGGGGGGTCACCACAATATGAGGGACCATGTAAAAGGACGGCAGAGAGTTAGGAAGGTTGAGACCCTCTATGCAGAGTAGTGGGCTGATCACAACATCCCTGAAAGGAGGCCCTAAAAGGTTATTCCTTCTCGGGTTCCTTTGCAATGTGATCTTCTTCAAGTTCTTCCCTCTAAGAGAGACTCTTTACCTCCTGTGAATGTGTCTAACTTCTGATTCCTTTTGATTTAAAAAAAAAAATTCGTCTTTCTGCTTTTATGCCTCGAAAGACTGAGGTGCCTCTCTCTCCCTTGGAACAGCGCCACCACCTCAGAAGCAAGCACAGCACAGCTCACCTGAGGAGAGAGGACCTTGGAAATAGAGACAAGCAGGTCCACCTGAGCTCTCTGTAATCCAGATGGCAACTGGTCCAGTCAGCAGTTGATCACAGTGACAACAACAAGCCCAGCTTAAACAAAACTACCTCTATCAAAAAATCCAGTTAGATGATTTTCTGCAGGCCCAGGCCGAGTGACTGGGATTTTGAGAGACTAACTGTCTCCCTTCTGCCACAGCTTGTGCTTCCACACCAGGCACCACCTTTCTTCCTGGGAACATCAGACCTCACAGCACAACCTGAAGTGCAGAATTAATCTCATCCCTCGCTCTAGAAGAAACCCTGTGATTTAAACAGCCAGGCTCAACTCATAATACGTTAATGACGGCTCAGGGAGTTTAAAACTGTTTTCTCTTTCTGTAAAGTCTAGCTCCTGAGAAACAATATTTATGGTTGTAGATTCAGAGATTCTTACTTTGTATGCAGGAGCTGATGGGCTCAACTTGCCCTCTTTGCGCCTGTTGTAAAGCCCCAGTCCTCTGAGGAAAAGGTGCTGTGCATATCAAGAAGAGGGGAAGGGAAGGGGTGATCACACTGAAGCTGAGACAAAAGAGAAGCAAACACTGAAATGTGATCTACTATTATCCCTGTAGTTATGAACGCCATTTGGGGGCAATGTGGCCCACTCTAGATTCCTAGTACTGCAGAGGAGAACTTGAATTCGCGGTCTCTATCTAATCTGTATACTCAGCGACTCTGGGTTACTTATGATGTAACAGATTGGACGGGCCATACCGAACTCACGCTCTACCAACCAAGAAAACCACGAATCTCACACCCTAAAGCCTACATCAGCCCCATGGGGCTAGGAAACTAACTCTCATACTTGCTTATTTCTATGAGATGCTAGAAGAGTGAGAAGAACAATGGAAAGAGAAAACCAAGAGAGACCTGTGTTCTTGAAGATCTACACTACGGGGAACTGTGTTGAAGGAGCTGCGGGCTGGGTTCCACCACCCGGATCCTGGCCACCGGCTAGCTTTAAACCCGAAATAACAACACACAAACTGTATTTTTTTTGTTTAAACTGTTTTGTTTTTATTTTTATTTATTTATTTATTTTTGGATTTTCTTTCTTTAATTTATTTATTTATTAAAGATTTCTGCCTCCTCCCCGCCACCGCCTCCAATTTCCCTCCCCCTCCCCCGATCAAGTCCCCCTCCCTCATCAGCCCGAAGAGCAATCAGGGTTCCCTGATGTGTGGGAAGTCCAAGGACCACCCACCTCCATCCAGGTCTAGTAAGGTGAGCATCCAAACTGCCTAGGCTCCCCCAAAGCCAGTAGGTGCAGTAGGATCAACAACCCATTGCCATTGTTCTTGAGTTCTCAGTAGTCCTCATTGTCCGCTATGTTCAGTAAGTCAGGTTTTATCCCATGCTTTTTCAGACCCAGGCCAGCTGGCCTTGGTGAGTTCCCGATCTCCCCTCTCCGGGCAGACGCTCTAGCTCTAGCCCTTACTGGCTAATTCTCATATCCCGATCAACCCATCTCTAATAAACTGTGTAGCACCAGTCTTACTGGGAAAGATTCAGCATGTCTGACCTGGTGGCTTGCTTCATCGCATCAACCCGGGAGAGGGGAGCATGGCGTCTCTGACCTCACTTCCCTTCTTCCCAGCATTCTATTCTGTCTACCCCACCTACCTAAGGTCTGGCCTATCAAATGGGCCAAGGCAGTTTCTTTATTATCCAATGACCTTTCTCCATCAGAACTGGATTACTGGAGCTGTGAAGGTGTAATGGTAAGAACAGAACAAATTCAGATCATGGGAGACCATTTCCAGGCCTGTACTTCCCAAGAGTTCTCTGCCTGCTGAGGAGACAGACATAGCACAATGGAAATTGTTAAATGGGAATCTCGATATATTCTCTCTACAGTAAATACACAGAGACATCTGAAGAAATTAAATGGGAATCTCGATATATTCCCTCTACATTAAATACACAGAGACATCTGAAGAAATTAAATGGGAATCTCGATATATTCTCTCTACAGTAAATACACAGAGACATCTGAAGAAATTAAATGGGAATCTTGATATATTCCCTCTACATTAAATACACAGAGACATCTGAAGAAATTAAATGGGAATCTTGATATATTCCCTCTACATTAAATACACAGAGACATCTGAAGAAATTAAATGGGAATCTCGATATAATCTCTCTACAGTAAATACACAGAGACATCTGAAGAAATTAAATGGGAATCTCGATATATTCCCTCTACATTAAATACACAGAGACATCTGAAGAAATTAAATGGGAATGTTGATATATTCTCTCTACAGTAAATACACAGAGACATCTGAAGAAATTAAATGGGAATCTCGATATATTCTCTCTACATTAAATACACAGAGACATCTGAAGAAATGTCCAGTTGGGCTCTGTCATTCCCACTTTGGCAATTTCATCTAGATCACCTTCGCATATGTATATATTTTAGGAAGCTTCTCCTGTATCAGATTTTAATACTACCCCACAAAATTCCCCTTAACTTTAGCTGTCTCCCCATTTTCCCTGCTTCATGCCCCTCTTCTCTCCTCCTCTCTTGATCTCCCCATCCCATTCCTCCTCTTGTGCTTCTATAACTACCTATTCTATTTCCCCTTCCTAGGGAGATCTATCTGCTTCAGCCCTAGGTGGAGGCTCGCATCTGCTTGAAACCTCTGCCCCATGGGATCCAAGAGCCTCCAAGTGGACACACACACACACACACACACACACACACATACACAATTAGAAAAACAACTTACAAGTGTACTTTTCTTTTTCATTATTTATGGTGTGGAATTTTTGCTGTTCCTCTCCATCACGCAAGTCTTTGGTTGGTTCCTTTTCATTACTGAGTCATAGTCTCCGATTAAGGTGTATAGCACCTTCTTCCACATTAGATTTCGCCTCCACATCTGCTGGAGACTTGCAGCAAGCACCACTTACCTGTTTCCTTACCTCCCCCAAGTCACTGACTTAATTATTCTGCTTCCAGCTTTAACGTAACATGAGAAAGTTTTGGTGTTTCTTCTTTCTGTATCCATTCAATTATTTATTTACAAATATCTTCTTTCTCTTTTTGAGTTTCCCTGATGCCATTGTTAAAAAAAGAGTTGATTGTAAGCTAGCTGGTTTGCTTTGGAATTTTCTGATTTTTAAATCACTCTTCTTCTGTTCTTCAGCAAGCACCATGCTGCTATGATTACAGCTTAATGATTCATATAGAAGTACAACCGTGAAAGTCTTTTCTGTGTTTTTAAGACCTATTTTTTATTGAAAAAACATTTTTCCTATTATATATTTTGATTATTGTTTTTCCCTTCTAATTTCTCCCAACTCACTAAACTTCATGTTCTTTTCTCTCTCTCTCTCTCTTTTAAGCAAACAAAAAACTAAGAAACAAAAACAAGAAACACATACACAAGAAAATCAAAACTAACAAGCAGAAGACCAACAAGACAAAGAAAAATCTAAAACAAAGCACAATTAAATTTAAAGTCCATAAAATACCTTTGAGTCCCTTACATGCTGGCTAACTACTCAGGGATGAAGTCCATGCTGGGGTATGCCTGATACACTCAATGAGACTGCAGTGAGGTCTGGAAGCTCAGGCCTAGAATGCCAGCTACTCAGGAGCAGGTGCAAGAGGATTATAAGCTCAAGACCTACCTGGGCCATATCTTAGTGGCAACCTGTCTTGGAGGAAGAGTCACTTGTTGGTTCTCCAGCACTGCCTTAGCTAGCTCACCCAATGCAGCCTTCAGTTCTCCTATTCTTGGGCACTTAGAACTGGGTCCCCCTCACTCATACTGCCAAGGCCAGCTCCACCATTTTACCAGGCAAGGTTCAGAGGCCTCCCCCCTCCCACCGATTGTTGTAGGGAATACGGGGGGTTGGGGTCAGTTCTCCTGCTCTCAAACCCTCAGGGCTGGCTCACCTGCAACCTCAGCAACAGGGTCAGCTATAGTATGCTGCCCAGGCTGAGTGCAGGGCCTGCTCTCCTGTGTATTGTAGGTGGTATAAGGCAGAACTAGTTCTCTCACTCTAGTGACCTCAGCTCAATTCAGCAAGAATTTCTTAACCACTGAGCCGTCTTCTTAGTCCCTGGAAAACTTTTCAAAAAGAAATCAAAACCAAAAAAAAAAAAACAAGAAAAACAAAAAAACAACAACAACAACAACAAAAAGACCACCCTTTGATTTTTTTTCACATTTATAATTTGTTACCCTCATTTCCTTCACCTGATATTCATTATCAGTTCTATTCAGCATTGACAACATTTTAAAACATTTTTTATAATGTAAATTTACAGATTGTGGATGTAATTCAGTCTGGAAACATCTTGACATTTATTCATGAAGCACATTTCTCCGAGGTTCATGCCTTTTTTCTTTTATTGTCTGTGGTCCACTGCTTTTCTGCCATTGTTTGTGGTGTGCTATCAGCTTCTTTCCTACCCTGTTTTCCTCACCTGCTTGCGCTTTACCCCTAATGTTTTCACCACGATCACATGGGTTCAGCAACTTGGCTATGGACTGACCAAATTTGGGATGCCGTATGTGTCCTGCCCTTGGCATCTTCTGAGATATTTCCGATGTGCTGCATAAAAGTCAAGAGGTAAAGAAAATGGTCACCATTACAGATTTTATTTCCTTCCTATGTCATCTCACTCCTCTATAATGGAATTTCAATTACACATAAACTAGATCTCTTGGTATTCTCTCATATGCCAGTTATTTCTGCTCAGTTAAAAAAAATACCCCTAGATCCTCATTTAGATCAATTTATATGATTTGTTCTTAAGTTAATGACTCCTTTTCTGCCTTTTCCAGTCTAAAGTTTGCCTGTTCACTGAATTTTTCATATCAGATGAAGTCCTTTTATAATTCTAGAATTTCTACTGTGTTTTTAAACATATATATATATATATATATATATATATATATATATATATATATATATCTTCAGAGGGAAGACATGTGCTCCCTCCAATCTTAAACACATCAACTGCAGCAGTTTTAAAGCTACACTTCTTATTTATTAATTTCAGTATTTACTATCTCTCAGGACTTTGTTCTACTCACTGCCCTTTCTCTCCTGATTTTTTTCTGTTTAATGTTTCTTTTTGCCTGTGTTAATAACACTAGGCATTGTAATATGCTAGGCATTATAGATAGCAATGCGTAAAATCTCTAGTTAATCTCTCTCTGAAAATGATTGTGCTTTACTGTAATTGGAAGTTCAGTTACTGCTGATCGCCTTGGATCCTTGTAAGGTTGAGCTCCCCCTCTTATATGGGTCATCGTAACTCTTTTTCTGAACATCTTTCTGGAAACTGAATCTTTATTCCTTGGCCTTCTCCCCAGTGAGCATTCATGCAAACCCCACAATCCCTTGCGGTGGAGAGCGGTCGGAAACCCTTCTTATCTTTTTAAGCTATTTGTTTCTGACCCCCACCCAACCACACATCCATCCACGTTCCTTGCAGTAGCCTATACGCACATGCAGCTGTTGGCGCAAATACCCACAGCAAGTTTTTAACCACTACCTGCACCCTTTCCTTTGGTTCCTACTTTTCACGTTTGTCCACGCCCATCCTTTCTGAGACTGTGTTCCCTGTTACTTCAAGTGAGTAAAGCTGCAGCTTTTTGCAAGAATTTTCACCACTGCACACCACAACGCTCCAAAAGCCTTCGTGAGAAACACCACAAGTGCAGAGCTGCTATTTGCTTTCTTAACACTCAAACTCTGGCCATGTTTGCCTGCTTCCCTTATTTTCTGGCTCTTTCAGATAAGGGTTTCAGTGCTTTTTAAAACTCTGCCAGACTGACTTTGAGACTAGTCTCTACCATTACTGAATCCCAAACTCCTCCCATAATAACCTCTGAAGCATAAAAAGTAAGTGGTCCTGAGATCGCAGCAACCTGCTGGTACCCTGAGAAGTTGTCACACATACACTAGCTCACTGCGTGTACCTTGGATGTGTCCTCTGTGGTAGGTTTCTAATAAGCTCTTCATAATCCTCTCTTCCTCATTGAACAAGAAGGATGTCTCCAACACCCCTATGCTCTCCAGCTCAGTTCAGACTATGTAAATTGCAGTCTTTGGTCTCAGAGGTTGCGTCATAAATAAAGCAGAGTTCTGTCTTACACAGGAGCTAGTGGGATTTTGCTGCTGTTTTTCCTCCCGGTAATCTTTTCCTACTATATCTTGCTCTCTATACTTTTCCTGCTGTATAAGTTTTAATTATTAAGAGGTTTTGGAAGTCACGGTATTTGTCTTGCAGTATTTGTGTTTCACAATTTAGATAGTCATCTCTAGAGCACATCTTTCCTAGCTCTTTATTAAAACCACAGAAATGATGTCATCTGACACTTTGACTTTAAGGATGGATGATAATCTTTTTGAGGGCAGTCCTAACCAGGAAAATCTTCCAGAATGTCAGCTTCTTAGAAGACACAATCTCACAGCAAACTCTTTGATCCCCTGAGTTTTATAATCTTTCTACCCCCTCTTCTGAAATGTCCCCTGAGTCCTGAGCCATATGCGCAGAAAGTAGCTGTGTTGTCTGCTGTGACTGGGCTTTATTCTCCACATTTGAATTGATCGTGGTTTTCTCTAATGGTCTTCATTTGTTGCAAAGAGGATTTTCTTCAATGAGGGGTGAGCATTACACTTGTCTCTGGGTTCAAAGACAATATTCACAGTGTATTTAAGGATTATGGAAGAAAAGGAGGAGAGGGATGATGTAATTATGTTATAATCTAAAAGAGTTTAAAATGTTTTTAAAAAGAAATTTTCTCCCAAAATTACTTAGGATATGAAACAACTTATGGAAAGGAGCCACACAGTAGACTGAGCTTTTCTGTTCCCACTGCCTGTACCCAAATAACTGGCCGCCACTTCCAAAATAACTAACTTGGAGACTTAACATAAATTATAAATACTTGGCCAATAGCTCAGGCTTGACTCTGAAGATTATATTAACCCATATTTCTTATCTATGCTTTGCTGCGTGGCTCATGCATGGCTTATTACCTCATTTTCTATACATCCTGCTCATTCAGTGGCTGGCTGGCATCTCTCCTGACTCCACCCTTTTTCTTCCCATCATTCTTCTGCTCTGGTGGTCCCATCTATAATTCTTGCCTGGCTACCAACCAATCAGCATTTTATTAAACCAACCTGACTGACAAATCTTCACAGTGTACAAAAGGATTATTCCACAGGAACCTACATAGGAAAGAAAGGGTGTTCTTTGGGAGCTGAGAAAAATTTCTGCCAATGAGTTCACATCAAAATGAGGTCCTCAATCCAGAAGTCACAGAAGCCCTGTTGCTGAGTGACCCTCAAAACGGTTGAGTGAGCTTAATGTGGGTTTGTGCTTATGACCTTGCAGAAAGGTACACGGAGCAGCCAGCACTTTGCAGCCCATGAATCTAGAACAGAGAACCCACCTCGCCTGGACTTTGGCCCCAAGAACTGTGAGCTGACACATGGGTGTTGTTTCCAGCCACAGAGATTACAGTCATTTGTATGCAGCATGGGGAGCAGACACACGTAGCGTTGCTGTTGGTGATTTTCTTTTTCTGACACTGATGATAAAGGACCTGAAGTGATGATTGCTAGATCAACCCAAACATGAAGAACTGGGCAGTATGAAGAATCCCATACGCTCTGATTGGCCTGTAGAAAAGATGTAAGTTCCATGTTTTCTGAATTATTCTGTATATCCAGCCACATTCTTCATGGATTTCATAATACAGTTTTCAACTACGTTTTGGTTATTTTCTACAAGTCCTACACATGATCAAAGAAGCTCTAATTACACTGGTGTTAAGTTTTAGGGTTCTTGTGATGATTTAATGATTAGCTACCTCTATTTTATTTAATAAATGCCTCCAGATATTGCTCTCCATATTTCATAAACTAAGGACACAGTATAAAGAAGGTTAAATGGTTCACTCAAGCTCACAGAGGGAAGAAGCCCAGGACTTGAAGCCAATCCCAGAACTCATGAGCAACAATTCCCCAGAGCAATGTGATACTGATTATTTTTTTAGCATTCCTTACAGCACCGGGCTAAGGAAGACTCTTGTCAGATGCACTGTCACCTTCTCAGGATGCCACGGGAAATGGGTGCAATGATATAGATGCATGAACCAGTCCTAAAATTAGACCTTTGCTACTCCGAGTGTTATTAAACCAACCACGCTAGAATTCTAGATTCTTTGTGTCCTACCCAGGATGCACAGAACCCTTACCAGCCTTTTACTGCATGTTTAGATGGCTCACGGGCATTCTGAGCTTGAGGGATGTGGTTTAAAATTATTAACACGCTCATAAACAATCTTGATCTTCTTCTTCTACTTGAGGTCTCCAAGGCACTTACTTGGTTTCAAGTTTTTCTTAATGCTCACTTAATCTATTGCTTTAATAATATACCTTTGTCCTAACCACTGATATTACATTTCAATTCTGTGATCTTTTCCAAGGGAAAAGAGTCAGCTTTAACTCATTACCAATTACTTTCATATTTAATAGATTTAAGCAAATGTTTAGCAATTAAACTTTTATAAGCACTATTTTTATCCAATATTTAGGGCACCCCAAACCTCAGTATCTAAACAATAAAGTACAATGGAAATTCAGATCTAAAGTTTACTTGAGGGAAAAATTTTCATAAGATAGGGTTTATTAAGTTTGTCTTGTTTTTTAGTTAATATTCTATGTTCTCATCTCAGTTCTTCCTACTGTACAGCATGGGTCCTTGGGATATTCCTGCTCAGTAGAGAGTAACAGGTGGGTGCTTCAGACTGCTACCACAAATCTCTGGGGTGTTTGCCTATACCTGTATTGGCTGCCATGCCACAGATGATAGGACAGAAATGACCTTAAGGTGTAACCAGGCTGTTCTTCTATCCATGAATGCTTGATGATGCTGATGGTTGTTCCAAAACCCAATCCTGGTACTGAGGACAGCTGCCTGCAATACAGCATTCACTGAGTGAAGATGCAGGCTGTGAGGACTGGGGCAAATAAATCCTCTTGCACTCAGCAAAGAGTGTTCTTCTTCTGAGCCACATCAAAGCAAGAGGGCTTGGCTGAGCAAGGCCAAGTGCTCTTGGAACAGCCTTTGGAGAAAAGAGAGTTTTTTTATGGAGATATTTGTAGGGAGCCTCCTTAGAGTGCTCTCTCTCTCTCTCTCTCTCTCTCTCTCTCTCTCTCCCTCTCTCCCTCTCTCCCTCTCTTGGAGAGAGAGAGACTCCAGATAGGAAGGAATATTCCTCTCTTTCTAGCTTCCTGTGCCTTCCCAGTCCAGGGAGTCCTGGGTCACAGAGAGGTACTATGACTAAGCAGTATCTCCACAGCTTTGCAGCATGTTCAAATACACTGAACTTAAAAAGAAAAAAAATCAATGTTGAATAAAACAAACTTCATTCTATTAAAAATATTTTAATTTTTAAAAATATATTAAAGGAAACTATTTTTGAAATATATTAAGAAAAAATAAGTCTTATAACTAAATGGTTGTAAATTTTATTTTGCACTCATGGAGATAACACCACATAGTACGTTGCTCGGCCTCCTTTGTAGTATGCTGGGCCTCACTTCCATGGAAACTCTTTGTGTAGCCTGTTTTCTCTTTTCTGTGTGGCTGGAGTATTTGGATATACAAGTTACATTTGATACCTTCCTCAGTTCCAGGCTGACGCCAGCAATTTGCATCCCTAAAGTAAATATGAATTATGAATCTCCTAAATTTGAAAAAAGATCTCAAACAACAGAATGCTCTCATAAAGTACCCCCACTGCCACGGTAAATCCCTCTCGTCCTCACTATGCGGTGGCCCTTACCAGAGCAATTAGAACTATCTGTTTACATATGAACTTACTTTGTAGAACTACGGAAATAGTTAGACTCCTGAGACCTTCTCATCTTCATCCTGGCTCTCCAGGACCTAGATCTCCCCTTACCTGCTACTCAACTCCTCAGCCTGGCCTGTTCTTTGTGCTCAGTTTACTGAGAGATCAGCCTAGTGGGTTTTATATTTGAACCTCTTCCAAGGAAAAGCTTTTGCAAATTACTTTCCACATTTACTTAGACATAACATAGGATTTTTTAGGCTTCAAGAGGCATCAGTTTCAGCATAGTGATCCATCTGGCTCTTTCAGTATTGATTGCACGGTTGAATGCTTAGGCCACTGCATTACCTGAAAGGGAAGCCCGTTGTTCCGTAGTTCTACCATGGGTTTCTCTTGACCCATTTGTCCGTGGATGCTTCACTAAGTTCTGTTCAACTTCTCTTCCACTGGCTCTCCACCGATGTTCTCTTTTTAATGACACCCTTGCCTAGTACTTCCCCACTGTGTCTTGGCTGGGGTACAGAGCTGGAGGCGATCAGTACCAAATTTTATGTGTGCGATGGTTTGTTTTGAACAGCTAGAACCATTTGTGTAACGGCTCCTCTGTGGATCTATGTCTCATGTGCATCCAAAGACGAGCTGTAATCTGTTGGGTCTGTGCAAACCATGCACTTTCACAAATGCCAGCTTCTCAAATTAAAGAACAACCTTGTTTCAACTAGATGACCCTCTCTTGCCAGTAAAAACCTGACATTGACAATTACACGAAGCTTAATGTATCAGTGCAGAAGCTGTCAGTGACTTCTCTCAATCCCACAGGTCACCAGCCTGGTCCCTTTTTACAGCATGAATCCTTCCTCAGTCAATCACAGACAACAATCAGACGAAAATGATTTTACCAAATAACAATTCTCTATTACCTTCTAAAAGGAAACTCTGGTGTTTCTATGTGGTCTCAAGGAAGGGCCATAGCACAATTGAAGAAGAAATACCAAAATTCATGACTTGCTTATTTATTTAGCCTCTATGGACTCTTCTGGTTTTCCATCCTTACTCCTTCAGTCTCTGGATAACTTTGCACATAATCAGAACCTCCATTGGTCCAAATGGTTAGAAATGTGTCCAAATGGTTAAGAAACTGACAAGAAGTGTGCTCTAACCCCTCACTCTTAAACAATCGGAGGTGTTCCAGGACTGTGATATTGTCAAGGGAAAGAAAATATTTTCTGTGCTCCCCTATATTATGGGATGTCCCTCCTGCTGCGTTTCTAGAGCTTTATACATTTCTAATGGTTTTTGTTTATGGAGTCAGTGTGACCATTAGATGCGATGATACATATAAAGTGTACATCATGGTGTCTACTCAGTATTGGCTTTATAGGTATAAGATTGAAGCTGAAAGAGATAGAGCATGTTCCCCAAGGTGTTGCTTTGAAGGACAAAGCTCTGATTAATCCCCAAATCCATCACACTCTCCACACTTTCATTGCAATGGCAGCTAGATTCATCCATGAATACTGAAAAGAAGAGTTCAACTTGCGAGTTAAATGCTTTCCTACCAAACTGTCGCATCCACCCCTAGTCTCTTTTCAGCATTGAAATGATACCTTCTCCTCATTTAAACAGGCAGGCACCCGCAGATGAATCATCACGCCGCATGCTTTCTTTAAGATTTCCACTGCAAAAGAGCAGCCTTCACCAAATTCTCCACTGGCAGGGATATCTTTTAAAATGTCAAATCTCTAAGGGAAGAAAATAGATCCATCTCTATTTCTGTCTCCTAGCCTAACAAAATCCAATTATGGTAGCTATAACCTCTCATCTGCTCACCATCAGGATCTGCCAGGACTGGACTTTAGGATGACACGTGACTCCAGTGTCCCCATGTTACCTTTAGAGCAGGGCCTTTCTGACTAACTTTCGGCCAGACGTTTAAGAAATTGTTCCGAACATACAATGATCCCCTCTGAAATTCAGCTGCATTCCCATGTTTCTCCTAGCAGAGCACAACCAGGAGGTCTGATAAAATGATCCACTGCCTTTTTGTTTGTTTGTTTTTGCTTGTGTTATGGTAGTAAGTTTTAGTACTTGCTTAGAGATTCTATAGGGGAGAAGAGTTGATCTTACATCCGTGAACCAAGAGATTCCTCTTCACTCTAGGGCTTAATCTTTAGTTAAAGTCAAGTCTTTCAGAGGAAAGAAAGAGATATCTATCTTCCCTTGAGATTTAGCAGAACTTGGGATCATCATTATGCTGATAATTAAATAATTTCCATTGCAGAATTAACGCTGGCTTATTAAAAGATGTCTGGAAAATGTAGACTACCAAAAAGTTAATTGCGAGTGGCTGGGGAAACAGTCCAGTTGTTAAGAGTACTCAATGTTCTTCCCGAGGACCTAGGATCAATTTCCAGCACCTATATGGATGTTGACCGTCATCTACAGCTCAAGGTTTGAAACATCTGATGCCTTCTCCTGGCCTCCTCATCACCACGGTGCCCAGACTCACAGCAGGAAAAACACTCATGCACATATTTTAAACATTTTTTAGCTAATCACTATTAACTCTAACAGTTTGATTTGTTCCCCACCCAGATGTTAATGAATTTTGTAATAACAATCACTCTATATTCAATTTTCCATTTTCCATCTATAATGGAAATCCTATTTGAGAAATACTTTCATTATACACCCTTTGAAGTGTGATTTTCAAAGTGTTTGTAGAATTTAGTGGAGTCAATAAAAATTATTTTCTCAGTTATGGTTGGGTGTTTTTCTGGTTGCTCAACTTACGGTATGTTAAAATAGAATACGTGGTTGGTTGTCAACGCTGATGAATTAGTGTGGTCACAGACATTGATGAGTCTGAGATCTGAGCCAGAAATCACATGAGCCAAGACTTTGATAACAGTCTAGCTACATTATAAGTCCTCACCTTAAAGAAATAAAACATTTAAATACAGTGAAGTGTTGAATGACGTGGCTTAAAGAATCCCAAGCTACACCAAGATAAACCAATAATATATGCTTTATTATAAGGAGCAAACTTACAAGACAAAAACGGTAAGTCCAACCTCAAGTGTGAAGCTTGGGAACCACAGAGAGAGGGAGCCCTGGGCCACCTGGAGTTTTCCTCTGGGTACCCAAAAGGTCACACCCTAACCTAGTCCCATCTCTTAAACATCATTGGCTGATAGAGATTCCCCATCAATGATGTGAATTTTTTGTATTCAGGATTCTGTAATTAGCATCCAATCTTCAAACTAGAACTACTATGTCAAATTCATAAACATTTAGTGTTGCCAACTTAACTACTCTGCTTTTATATATTCAAAATTGAGGTTGCCTGCTTAACATATATCCCTTCCCAAATTGACTTTCTACACACCTCTTCTTCCGTAGCCCCTTCTGTCTTTGTCTCTAGTTTGAAGCAGTCTATCACATAACCTGAGTTGTCCACTGAGCTCAAGTCCACATTTTGGTCTATATTCCTTGTGCTCACTCCATAACCACTTTCCTAAGAGACACCTTCTTCTAGTGCTCTTACCAGACTTGGATCTATTTTCCTGGAAATCAGCTCTTTTCTGTGTTTACAGGTATTTCCCCATCAGCTATTTCCATTTTAATGAATACCTTTCATATCATTATGCAAAAAATATGAAATAGGCCATTTTGCAGTACACACTGGAAAAGAAATTAAAGACCAGCATCTCTGTGTTATTTATATTATGTTGTATAAAAATGCTCAGCCAGCCACCTGTTTAGCAGGCTGGATTTATTAATTGACTTCTTTGGGGTTTCTCTTTTCCTAGGTGCCTTGGTAGAATTTAAGCTAAGGGAATTCTAATTCTCTGAGTGGCAGAGAGTCTAAGAGACACCCTATAACCCTTCGCATGTTGTCGAGTATATCCAAAGATTGCTGTGGCTGTCAAGTCATCTTAGCTGACACATAATATACCATTGCTCTTCTAAGGTTTCTCAAACATGTTCCTATCATGTTTTCCTTTGTAACAACTCATTTTTTATTTCCCTTGGCCTGGTTAACAAAATGAGTAGGGGAAATACTGAGTCAATGCCTGAAATTTGTTACTATGCAGCTAAGGTCATTTCCAGTCCTAGAACAGAAAACAATAAAAACAGTAAAAGGCTATGGTGAATTTCAGACAAGAATATTCATCAGGTAGAGTGTGATCAGAAATGATGTCCCCATCTTTTCCCAATCTAGACTGTTCTCAGATCAGCTTACAGTCTCAAATGTTAACAAATGATACAGAGGGTGCATTCTGCCATAAATCACACCGTTAAGGATGGAACAGCCTGTGCTTATCTGATCTGGTTGCTAAGTACCCGGACTTTATGACTCGGGCCCACAGAGATCTGAGGTGGCAGCTGCAGTTGAGACAGAAGAGTCAGGAAGCAGCATTATCAACCTGTTGATGATGAATGCAGGCACAAAGCTGCCCTGGAAATGTTTAAGTGCTTCAGACAAATGAAGCGAGGCAAACTTATTCAACACTGGAATATTGTGAGGTAACAGTCCAGTCAGAAACCATCAGGAACTTATATTGAGCTGCCAAAGGGTATTTCAGGCACAAGACAATTAATATTTCCCAGGCTGTGTAATTCCTCTTTTCTTTTGCCTCTTTTTTTCTTTTCATTTATTTAAAGGGAATGTAAATGAATGAATAGGTTGTTAAGCTGTAGTTTCCTACGCAAGTGTGTGTGTGTGTGTGTGTGTGTGTGTGTGTGTGTGTGTGTGGTGTAGTGTGCACACAAGGTTATATTGCATTTTTTTCTTTCTTTGGCTACTAGGTTGTCTTATTTTCCTCCCTTCTTATTTCTTGTGTTTTAGGTCCCTACTCTCATATATGAATATATGTGTGTATGTGTGTGTGTGTGTGTGATCTGATATGAAGTTACTTACATAAAGGAAGTTATATTTGTCTCAACATGGATCCAGAGACTCAACTCAAGTCCAGCCACTAGCTTGTGAATCAAGCTTATTGCTTTCTATGCATTAAGACTTTTACTCTTATAAAATTTGGTATTTGTGAGCAAGGCAGATAAAGTATGAAAAGCATGCTTTATTGTAATGACTTAGCCCACTCTTTGGCCATATGTAGTAACTAATATTGATTATTTCTATAGTCCTTTCTGCAGATTCCCAGTTGATCAGCATCGACTATGACCTCTCTAGACAGTACAATTCTGAGGAAGAGGCTTTATCTAATTGTACTGGAAAACCTGTGCCTTCATAGAATGGCTTGCCACCCTACAGCTTTGTTGTGTAGTTTTAAACATGAGTAGTTAGTTTCGAGAGTGTAACAAAGAAAGGACAATGTGGTGGCTAAAAGCTGTTTGAGGAGCAGTCTAGAGTCAGATTTAAATGCCTACTTTTTCACTTACTGTACAAGCAAATCGCTTCCTCCTCTTTCAATGTCATCACTGAAGAACAGATACTAATGACATTAATATGTTGTATCTGGTTAAAACTTCAAGAACGAATTTAGCCAGGAGTTGTATAACATGGGAATAGGAACACAAATACTTGCAGTAATATTGGGAACTGAAGAACAGAAAGGAGAAGCATAAACAAGGAGAACTATGGGAGCCTAAAAGTCTCTACTGCTCTTTTCAGCCAAGACTCTTTCCACTTTGGGGTTTTATAATACAAAGTCACCCCATAAACTTTCTCAGCACTTCAGTCTCTCACATTCTGGAATTAATATAAATGAGTCCCATCTTAGGACGGTCTGTTCTAATAGAAAATGTACCTACCAATCAAACTAAAAGCCTTGCTATATATCTAAGGAAGGTTAAGATCTTTTAATACAATCAGAAAATGGCGTCCAAACTATTGTATAGTTACACAAACATCTATAAATTTTTATTTCCATTATGCTTACCCAATGCCTCATACTTAAGTGAGGAAGACAAAGCCCATGACTCAGTGGTTCCTTCTGTTTTCCAAGACACTTCAGCTGTAACTTTCAGACCACATGATGAATGAACAGTCACTTTACCTTTGAATTCTTTTTATAAACTGCACCCACTCCATGTTTCTGGTTTCCTTACTGCTCAGTGTTTCAAATTGTCTCCATTTTGTCTCTGTTATTGATTTTACTTCCCATTTCCTTGGTATATTTTAAATTTTGACTGTATAAATTAAATTTCTGCCAATATAAAATTCTCAAGAAACTTACAGACCTCATATATATACCATTCTATTATATGATAGCCTGCTCAAGGATCTGTCCAAGATAATCCCACCTCAGCTTTTAGCTTCTCTAAGACACCTAAAAAGTACCTCTGAGAACTGCCCAAGTCGTCAGCCCTGGCTAGTTGTTCCTGGAGACATGGACTTACTCTATCACTCTGTAGCCCTGGTTAGTCTGGTGCTCACTGTGTATCCCAAGCTGGCTTGAAACTCACATAAATCCCCTCACTTCATATTCCTGAGCATTGCATTTACAGTAGTAAGCTACTATGCCTAGTTACTTTAAATTTTTTAATTGAATTTATAATATCATATTTAATCTTAATTTACCATGCAGTCCAATATATCTTGATGTTCTAAGAATAAAAGCCTGTAATTTAGGGGAAAGCCATGTTCTGTCTGCCATGGCTCCAATTCTGTTAAATTCCCATACACTAATGCCACCCCATCACACAGAGAGAGAGAGAGGGAGAGAGAGAGAGAGAGAGAGAGAGAGAGAGAGAGAGAGAGAAGTTGGTAAGTGAAGGCTCTGAAGAAATCTCTCCAATCTCAATTATGCTTTTCTGTAGTATTCAGCCTTTGTCTAGTGAGATGGCTAACAACAGCTGTGCATGTCCAGTCTTGTGCATGTGTGTATGCAGAACTCAGGGAAGCAGAGTGAACAGAGACTTTCTTTTTCTTCTAAAATATCCTGGGTTATCATTGATTCTATCTTTCTTGAGGGATATTAAAACATATAAACAAACATGTAATTTAAAAAGGACAAAGATAATACTTCTTAAATCACCTTTAATATGTGACTCTGTAAGTTCAGAGTGTTACGTTCTGAATATGTGATAGTCAACTTGAACCAAATTTGGAACATAAATGCTATTGATTCAACTGTGAATATCTACTCATTCCCACTAAATATCGTCTTGCTCATAGGTTATGATATAGTGTATTATAGAGTAGGTCAAGCTTTATGATGATTGGGTAAAATAATGCCATTTATCCTGTGTTTGAGCAATGTCATGAATATGTCATGTGAGTCAGCTGCTACTTCTTAATTGCCTAAGCTTTAAGAAATAATTTGATTTCATTTTCTTGATTAAATTTGTTGATAATTTCATACATGTAAATGGTATGTTCTGTTTACACTTATTTCCCACCCTCTCTCAGCCTCTTAACCTACCATCTCACATTAAATATGTTCCCTTTTCCACACCGCATTCTACAATCAGGCTGCGCTCTCATTCTGAGTCTCTGTTTGAATCTTGCTGATGTGAAGAAATAATATAAACATGCATCCTATACTCTTGGATGTGCCCTGCCCTTCTCCTTGAGAGTTAGAAGATAAGTTTGGTCTTTTAAAAGTGCAGGTGCCCAACACTGAAAAATGTTTACCAATGGGACTAGAATGAGGTGCACTCAGGTTTTTATTTTCGTGGCCAGATCCATTTACATTCCCATGATGCTGATGCTGTTTGTCTTTTCCACACTTATTCTCATTAGTTTGTTGAGCTGTTTTGATTGTTGAAAGTGAGCTGGGGCTTTTTTTTTTTTGCATGGTAATTTACATGAAATCAAGAGAGTCAAGTGACCTACAGTAGAGGCATATGAGTGTTTTCAGACCGATGGGATTTACTTTAAGAAAAATGATTATAATTCCCATTCCCAAGTTTCCTCACTTTGTCTTTGCTGTTAAAGTTCTACCTATTTGAAACATATCACAAATTATCTGCTGTAGATTTACTTCCTCATGAACTAGCTGGAGTAGATAGTTTCCATTCTATAAATTAAATTTCCTGCTGTCTAACCCCTGGCAATTTTGTAAATAAAATACCCTTGATCCAGCATTGGTTTACAGAAAAGAATGTAAGCAACCACAGTTGTATAGATTTTGAGCATTGGATGAGAAAATAAGCCTGTTTATCTTCTGAAACATTTGCCTCCAACTTTATTGTTTTGTACAAAACAATATGGCTTGTGGCTTTAGAATTGCTTCATTGATTTTTAGCCAAAATGCATTTTCCACCAAGAGTTTAATATATATTTAAAAACTGAAAATTTGAGTCAGGACATAAAACTGCACTTTGATGTTCTCTAAAGCAGTGTGGATTTGGGGATTTTCCCCTTGGATGGAAATACACATGGGATAAATTTGGTAAAATTACTTAAAATACAGTCTCATGTGGCCTGGAGATCACAGCCACTTAAACTTAATTAATTCATTAGCCTTACTCGTGTATAAACTGTAACACCTATTCAAAATAACTTTGCTTTTTAAGCAAAAATGACATTTATGTAACTATACCGATATAGTAACTACTATTAATACTTAAGTCTAAGACTATAACTTTAGGATTGCATGCTTATAGAAGTACCTATTAAGATAAGTAAGCAAATCAATGAAAAAATCATATTCTGTCTAAATTATTCCTTTATCTCTTCAAACACCAACAGTCAAGTGACTTTAGTGTCGAAAATAGAAAACAAAATAGATTGCTATCAAAGGACGTGTCCATCAAACTGCTTGGCAACTGTTCTGGGGAAGGGCTGCATTCCCTCTGTAATGGGGCTCTCTCTTAGTTACCTGGATTTGTCGGTGATTGACAATGGTTCTCTGAATCACAATGGGTCACTAATGAATACACAGTGGCAATGAATTATTCCAAAAAGAATATTTATGGCATTCTTGTCGTATACAAGCGGCTTAACATGCCACTGGTAACCACACCAATTTTGGAGCATGGGTCTCAACCAAAATACAAGTGGATGCAGTAAATTGGTAGGAATCTTAGAAGAGTGAATATCAGCTAATAAAAAGACCAATTTAGGCTTCAACCTAACGGTGATTTAATTTCTTAAGATTGATGCAGAACTGTATCAACTCCTCAATTCTAGTTAAAAAAGAAAATGATAAGTACTTTTTTCAGTGACAGAGGAAGGTGTACATCCATCAAAGCAAAAATGACAACTGTCTGTGAACAGCAGTATACGTTAGTATTACTAATGGAATTCATGCTTTTGGATTTTGTGATTATTCTTCTAGGAGTTTAGCCTCATGAAATCAACTGAAATGATCAGAGATTTAGACTTAAAGCTGTTTGAAGTCATTGTGATATTACCCATAATACAGGGAAATTGGCATCAACATAAATATTCAACAATCAGAGTGAATAGATAAATTATGCCACATTCTTTCATGGGAATGTCTTGAAATTATTAAATAACAGATATTGTGAATGAATCAATAGCATAAATTGCTCAAAATACAGCATTTAGTTTAAAGATAGAACACGTAAGTGCTTACTGTGACCTCAGGGTTTTAAAGGGGAAAAGATATATCTTAGGATTTTATTGTCATGAAGAGACACCATATGCTTGGCAACTCTTATGAAGGAAAACATTTCATTGCAACTGGCTTCCAGTTTCAGAGGTTTTGTCCATTATCATCATGGCAGGACATGGTGATGTGCAAACAGACACGGTGCTGGAGACAGAGCTACGAGTTATACATCTTGATCTACAAATAGCAGGAGACTTAAAACCACACTAAGCATAGCTTGAACACATGAGACATTAAAGCCTATCCCCACAGTGACACACTTCCTCAAACAATACCACACCTTCTAATAGTGCTGCTCGCTATGGGCCAATTATTCAAACACATAAATCTATAGGGCCCGTTCCTATTCAAACCACCACAGACACCAAAAATGTTGAAGGTTGTTGTGTTCAACTGAGGGTCTAGAAGTCTATTTAACCTTCAGAAAATTCTTGGGCTGGTCCTTCCTGAATTATACCTTGCAGACAGAGACTGCTGTTCATATCCCAGCTGCTCAAACCTGAAATAATCACATAGAAACTATTATTTACAACACTGCTTGGCCTATTAGCTTAGGCTTCTTATTAACTAACTCTTACATATTAAACTAACCCATTTCTATATTTTATATTTTACCACAAGGCTTGTCATTTACCAGTAAGGTTCTGGGGCATCTGTCTCCTTTGGCAGCTACATGGTATCTCTCTCTGACTCAACCGTCTCTCTCTCTACATCTCTGTTCAGATTTCCCACCTTGCCCTATTCTGCACCACCATCAACCCAAAGCAGCTTCTTTAGTAACCAATGGTAATAAAACATAGTCACAACATACAGAAGGGAATCCCACATCACCTCTCCTTTTCTGTATAAATGAAAACGAAGATTTTAACTTTAAATGGTAAAATTACATATAGCAAAACAGATATGAAGCAAGAATTACAGTTACAATATTTATATCTACTTTATCTTTTATGTAACTAAGAAAAACTATACTTATAACTATCTATTCCTCAACTCCATCAGAAGGATATAATATTACCTACGTTAACAGGAAGTGCACTGAAAGTAACTTCTAAAACTCTAGAATTGACAGAGACATTTAACTGCCTGGACAGCCACCAAAAGTTCCTCTGTAACATTGGGGAATCCATCTTCAGCCTACAGACCCATAGTTTCTGGCAGACTTTTCCATTAAGCCAGAAATTTTAAAGACAGTTCTTCCTATATTGGCAGTTTTCAGTTGCTTTCTTCTGTGTCCTGTAGAATGTCTGGCAGACTCTTTGTGTAGCAGAAACACCAAAGGACTGTATCACCTTTAGGAATGTTCAGCAGTCATTTTTCTGTATATCTTGCATGTCCAGTTCATACAGCATACCATCAAGCAGTCCAGGCAAGAACAGTTTCTTGCCCAAATGGCTAACAAACTCCACAAGGAGCCTCTCTGATGCCCATAATCCCCTTGAAGTAGACAGGTGCTACCAAGAGCAGATGTGTTTCATTGTCATGAAAAGTTCTAAGTTCTTAAGCAATTTAAATGCCATATTCCGTTAGTCTTTGAAATGTTTGAAGAATACCTATATATCTCTGTACATCTAGAAAATCTAACTAACATGACTACAAGCTTGACTATTATAGATGACTATCTATTAACATCTTTAATTAGCTGCACAAACACAATACCTTAACCAAGAGCAGAAATATACATGTAACAAAACTGACCTGGAGTTTGTATCAATAAACCAAGATCCATACCAATGCAAAGTATTCATCTCTATAGCATATCCCCCTTTAAATGTAAGCAAACATTTATAAACAATCATCTAGGGAATTTGGACATAGTTTTCTCCAAACAGCTTCCTGCTTTTTGTTGGGCAAAGTATTGGAAGTTCATGGAGTCTTGGTTCATGCAGTCTTGGTTCATCAAACCATATTAGCCTAGAAGAAATCTGCAGGTTCTAATCCTCTGTGGAAACAAAGCAGTACCTCTTTTCCAAAGCAGCATATCCTTAGTCCCAAGTTTGAAGTCAAGATACTTTTAAAGTATATATGTTGGTTTAGCTTAGCAGCCTGTACAATGAAATATCTCTCTGTACTTAGCTCATTTACAGTCAAAAAATTCAAAGAAAACACAATAATATACACAACCCAGACTCTGTGTATTTTCCATCTTTACGTGGCTTATTTTCCTTTACTCCTTTAATCTATGACTATCTATACTATGTCTCTTTAAAGACTTTACTTTTTTTTATAACTGTCTATACTCTTTTTCTTCTCTCTCTCTTAAGTATATGTACATTTATCCAACAAGTGACCCATTTAGAGATTGTTTCCATCTGGATTTGTCTTTATTGTGTTTGTATCTGTAATTATTTTTTGACCAGCAGAGCTTTTTTTTTTAAATGCTAATCAGGTGTGACTAGGACCAACTCCATGGCCCTCCCTATAGGCTCCACCCAGTCCAATATGACAGAGACATGTTTACTGTCTCTGAGAGCCATATACATTGCCCCAACTCCAGGGTCTCAGTGGGTCTGTGTCACCATTAAGCAATTTATAACACTCTGCTCACAGATCCCATTTAAGTGCTTGGCTTCTTGAAAGAGCCAGAGCTGTTTGTGCAACTAGCATGAAGCAAGAAGCCCTAGCCTAAAGAAGCCATGCAACCTTTGCTGTCAGTGCTGAGTCAGAAGACCTCTCTTAAATGAACCACTGCTCACCACCAGCAGAGCCCATCTGAAAAAAAAAATGCATCTACCAAGAAGCTGCACTAAACTCTGTTTTATATCTAGAATTTCTTTTCAAACTCTCTCAGGTTTTATGTGACTGTAGCCAGCCCATTGTGTCATCCCAATTTGTAGACAGACTGCTTGTTTGTTTTACAGCCACCCAGACTCAAAATAATCACACAGAAATTGTATTAGTTACAACACTGCTTGGCCTATTAGCTTAGGCTTCTTACTAACTAACGCTTACAATCCTAAATTAACCCATTTCTATTATTTTATATTTTACCATGATGCTTGTGGTTTACCAGTAAGGTTCTGAGATGGCTGTCTCATTTGGGAGCTACATGATGTTTCTCTGACTCCACCTATTTTTTCTTTACATCTCTGGTCGGATTTCCCGCCATACCTTATTTTGTGCTGCCATTGGCCCAAAGCAGATTCTTTCTTTCTTTTTTTTTTATTGAGAAAAGGAGAAAAAAAAAAACAAGTTTCCACCTCCTCCCAGCCTCCCATTTCCCTCCCCCTCCTCCCACCCTACGCTCCCTCCTCCCACCTTTCTCCCCCTCCCCCCACTCCTTTCCCCCTCCCTCTCCAGTCCAAAGAGCAGTCAGGGTTCTCTGCCCTGTGGTAAGACCTAGGACCTCCCACCTCCGTCCATATCTAGGAAGGTGAACATCCAAACTGGCTAGGCTCCCACAAAGCCATCACATTAGGTAGGATCAAACCCCCATGCCATTGTCCTTTGCGTCTCATCAGCCCTCATTGTTCGCCATGTTCAGAGAGTCCAGTTTTATCCCATGCTTTTTCAGTCACAGTCCAGCTGGTCTTGGTGAGCTCTCAATAGATCAGCTCCACTGTCTCAGTGGGTGGGTGCATGACCCTAGAGGGGCTCCCAGGTGCCCAAGCTGAGGTCCCCAGTTAGTTCCTTGGGCAGTTGAGGATAGGGAACCTGAAATGACCCTATCCTAGAGCAATACTGACGAATACCTTGCATATCATCATAGAACCTTCATCTGGTGATGGATGGAGATAGAGACAGAGACCCACACTGGAGCACTGGATTGAGCTCCCAAGGTCCCAATGAGGAGCAGAAGGAGGGAAAACATGAGCAAAGAAGTCGGGACCACGAGGGATGCACCCAAAGCAGATTCTTTATTAACCAATGGTAATAAAACATATTCACAGCATACAGAGGGGAATCCCACATCACTACCTGAGTGAAAATGAGCAGGATTCAGCAGAGGGTGGTTCTGACTTACTGTTTGGGAACAATAGATTAATCAGACTTGTCCACATTCTCTTTAGGACTAGAAAAACCCTTGAAAGTTTTGAAGCTAAAACTTTGTATGAATAGACCAACTATTAGGCAGCCCATGAAAAAAGGATCAACGGTGAAGAGAATGTTTATGCTTTTTTGTAATTTTTGCTTCAAAATTCTTATACTCAAAAATAAGCTCCCATGGTAATGGAATTAAGAGGTGAGAAGTCATGAGAGTAGTGTGCATGAAGAGAGTGAGGGTGTCCATCATTAGATCCTGGAAAATGACTTCAGCCTTTCCATATGTTGGAGACACAGAAGCCCACTGAGTTTCTGCACAGTGGGACTATGACTGGATATGGTTCGAGTGTGTGGCCCTAAGGATCAAGTGTTGGAAGTCTGCTTCTCAGTGTGGTGATATGGGAAGTGATAGGACCATTAAGAGTTGAAGTTTAATCCTTTGAAGTTCCTGTCCTCTAAGGGGTTGATTTAGCTTTCATGGGACTCCTAAATGCTCAAGGAAGTTAATTACCAGAGCAAGCACAACATTCAATCTCCCTCTCTCTTCCATTTAGGAGATGTGATCTCTTCTTTCTGTATACATTCCTGGTATTATGACTTTATCTGTTGTGTGGTCCTCTCCAGGACAAAACTGATGCTAACACTATTCCTTAGAACCTCCATAATTCTCTATCATATAAGCCAGTCTGTGGCATATTATAGTCGTAAGGAAAACTAGGACAACATACAATAATATCTTTACTCAACTCAACTATACTGGTACCCTGATGTCAGAAATCTAAGAACTATGAGAAACAAATTTATATGTCTATTAACTACCAAGTTTACAACATTTTGTTATAGCACCCTGAATGAGCGATGATATGGTATAACCTTGCTTAGGAGATTCCCTGCAGCTGGGCAGGGGTGGCACATGCCTTTAATCCCAGAACTTGGGAGGCAGAGGCAGGTAGATATCTGTGAGTTCGAGGCCAACCTAGTCTACAAAAGCTAGTTCCAGTACAGGCTCCAAAGCTATACCCTGTCTCAAAACCCCCCAAAAAAATTTTTAAAAAAAGAGGTTCCTTGCAGCTAAAGGCAATCCCAACAAAGAGGGGGAAGGTTATGAGCTGTCAGCTGCTGTATTTTCAGCATCTAAGGCATAAATGAGTAGCCTTGAAAAAAAACTGAACATATTTCTCTCATATCTACCACAAGGGATACTTAGTAATGGTGAGGAGTTTCCAGCAATTCCCTTATTCTGTCTCTTTGTTAGAAATGTTTACATATATTCACATTTCTAGGATAATTTAGTAATAAGAATATGCCCATTAGACATAACAACAAAACGTGAAGTACTCAAGCCTTCGTATTTTGAGTTCTCGTCTGAATTCACCCAATTCTATAAAAACGAGAAGACAAAAGGAAATCAGGAAGTGGCTCAGTTGTTTCTGTCAGACGTTGATTTCCCAGTGTCTGTTTTATATCTATGGAATAAGAAGATGAGAGTATCACAGTGCTTTGTGTTTTGTTGGCTATAGTTTGAACTCAAGTGTCACTGGGAAGCCTTTCACGATTTTTGTTTAAGAGTCAGTCAGTTGGTTATCCTTCAGGCTATGGACAGTAGCCATGGCTAGTGTCACATAGAGGAGTGATGAATTTGACACTCCCTCTCTGATCCTTTAGATCTATCCACATAAACCAGTCTCAAATTCTTCTCCCTGAAAATCTCCACAAATCCTGTGCCCCGATTTATAGTACCTGTCACTGGGCTTCTGGGGCCCTGGGTCACGTGATCTTCTAGCCAAGTACTTCACTATTTCTAGTGAAAATAAATGTGTCATCTGTCTGATAGCCCAGGCACAAAACTAAGAGGCATGGAGAGCAAAGGGTACATTTTGTCAACTGATTTGGGATGGGTGGCAGGGAAGAGTTCTAGTAAAAGTGGAGGGGCATGCATTGCCTCTAAAAACATGAGCTACATGAGTAGTGTCATTCAAGTAGGGGACACTGAAAAGGACTGGCTGATCAACAAGATCTCCAGGGTGGCTGTGCTGTGTCTCTCATTCTAGAAGGTTGGAGTGCACTTCTGAAGTAGTAAGAATTGAAGGTGAACCACAGCCCATATCTGAAATTCACCTGGGAACATTTCTGAAGTCAGCGATTTCTCTCATTGGTTCTGTTGGTTCTGACCTAGCTCACCTATCTCAAGTCCTCTGTCTCATTGACACACAACCAAATTACATTTCCTGGCACCCCTTGCAGGTAAGTGTCACCACCCTACATTTTGGCCAATGAAAGATGAGAATAAACTAAGTGCAACTTAGCCTTGCCCATAAAACTATGATTGTTCACGTTCTCTCTCCTTCTGTCTACTCGAGGCAGACACATATGGTGACCTTGGAGACTCTGTGCAAAATATTTTGAACACAGAAACCAAAGCTCTAAATTTTGAATATCTCTTCAAATCAGGGACTCTACCAGTTAGAGGTCCATTTTTTATCTTGCATGAGAACTATTACACTACAGGTGCATCATCTACAGAAGTCTGCATCAGTATGACAAATATGGCCAGTTTCCCCTGACCTGCATCTTATTACTTCTCTGTGATTCAGCTATTTCCACAGTAAAAAGAGGATATTTCTAGTAAGTAGTTCAGGAGGTACTGGGAGGATGAGTAGAGGATAATGTCAGAGTGCTTGGCCTTGGGTAAACTCATAGCAAATGACATCTTTATCAGCATCTCTTGTTCAAGGCCAGTTTTTGTTTGGCATTATTGCTAAATATTCAACATACACAATCTCAGTTAACATCAAGAGCCTTCAAGAGCCTGGGGGGGGGGGAGGCATTATCAGTTCATAATGAACAGTTAATGAAAAAAATGTATTCTACCGGCTCAATACTGTTCCACTTTCCAGGCATAAGTCGCATAAATGAACTAAGTGTAATTATTGTTCCCAAGCACTTGAAAAAAAGTGAGCTAGGTTTACCTTCCATCTCCAAGCCCATATTGCTATAAACTGTCAAAAATGTAATTCAAATAAGGACCTCTGGCTCTAGAGGCATCACTCTTAACCACTACTAGCTTTTCCCAGAGTATCTGCAGCTTCCCAGAAACACATAACCCACTGAGACTTGTCTAGGAGTACTCATAGCCTTAGCAGCCAACGGGTTAAATCAAATGGGACCACCATTAAAATGGGTCAGAAGAATAAATTTAAATGTCGTAAAGCAGAACTGAACTGGTACAATTTAGTCTTGGAAACAGGGGTCTCTCTGGACCAATTTATGTTTAGATAGCTTGTCACTGATATGGATGTCCAGCTGAGTCAAAATAGCTACCAGTGGACATCAGGGGCTCTGAGTCAGTACCGAAATAGTGGAAACAGGATATCCAGGGAACCCCAAGACCAGGAAGTGCTGTCATCTGTTATAGAACTGCTCTTGGCAGGAGTGACACTTTGTGTGGGTTCTGTACAAACATGGCCTTGAGGTCAAAAGTCTCCATGTTTACCTGTGTGTGTCTATCTGCAGGCTCATGTGTCTGTCTCTGTATGCCCTCTGTGTGTGTATATATATGCACCTGTGTCTGCCTCTCTGCCTCGTGTGTGTGTGTGTGTGTGTGTGTGTGTGTGTGTGTGTGTGTGATGTCTGGTATGTGCATACTTAGATACTATTACCGCAGCTGCCTACCTAGTGTTTTGTATGGTGGCATTTTACTTGGAATGAATACACTATGTCTTATCTGCCCAAAGCATCAATCATTTTCTTAAACCTTCCTGAACTCCCATTACCCTCCTGCTTTCCTGGTTTCAGAACATGGACCTCACACTTAGTGCATGTCCTACAGATTGGACTTATTTAACACTCAGAAGGTTCCCTGACCATATAGTGCCACCAAGTCCCAAAGACTGATATGAGAAGGCCCTTTGATGTCTATTAACCCTGCATTTCACATCCTCACAGATTTACCCAATGGAATGGTATTCGCCAAAGTTCCCATCTGCAGCAAATCTTTGAAGTTGATGGCATCACTAACGTAGCACCCTGACAAGAGAGCCTAGAGACCCAGGATGGTGAGCCTAAATCTTTGTCTTCCGGGTCTCTCAGAGATGCATCATCATGGAGAGTCTGCGCAGCTGTCTGGGTCCTGGTATTGGGGGTGAGATTCTAGAACATCAGCAACACGGAAAACTTCCAGTGCAGATGTTGCCTGGGCTGTAAACGCATCCACACAGCTGAACCTCATTTCCTCGTGAGGCACGTCAGGAGGCTACAGCAGCGTTGGATCTGCTTACCACACAGCTCTTTGATAAAAGGTTCATTTTTGCTTTCACACAGGCGGAGATTTCCTTCTGCAGAATCTCTGCATTTAAATTATCCACCGGACATCGTGGGATGATTGTCTAGAATATATGATTGAGTTTTATCATTTTGAGAGTGCATTTATTATCTGCCTGCTGCTCGGCTGCAGGGTTAAAAAACAGTCCACATGGAGAAAGGCATGTTGAAATCCATCAGTACGTTTGTGTTCATGAAAAGCACTCTGCTAGCTCATCCCTTAAGATTTACACAGCAAAGGACGGTTACTCGGTGAGCAATTAAAGGTATCACCCAGAGCTGATTTGAACAGAGAACGTTCCAGCATTATCTACGCCACACAAACTATTTATTTAAGGTTATATAAGAATCAGGGGAAAGGTTTTCTAAAAGCCTTTGTCTTCTAAAGCAGGATTATGAACTGAACATTAGGGCATCCTTGCCAAAGATTGTGCTTTCAATGACATATAGCTAGAGTACAATGAATGAAACACATGCTGTTAACAGCTGCAGCGCTCAGTGGGGTCCTGGGTTCGTCTCCCCAGTACCAGTAGAATGTTGAGGCTGGCACTAGAGACTCTGAAGCATCCAGGTAAATCCGTGGCTTCTCTGTTTCTGCTTCCTCTGAAAAATGAAGAAATAACATGATCACCCACATATGTGGCTGTAGATCAGATGAAACCAGTGACTGGGCTTAAAACAAGGGGTTTGCCTGAAAAACCATGCTGGTTCATTTTTAAACTGCAGGATGAACACGTTCTTGGGTTCTGATATACAACACTGTGACTGTGATTATGTTTTTAAATTTTTATTTATTTAATTATTTTTAGTTTTTCCATCAGAATCTCACTCTGGAAGCCCAGGCTAGCTATACAGCAATCCTGTTACCGCAGCCGTCCAAGTCCTGGGGCTGCAATTGTGAGTCAACACGCCCAAATAATAGATAGGAGTTGTATAATTCTAGTTGAAATTTGCTGAAGAGTTTTTGTTTGTTTCTATGATACTGAGCATGGCCAGACAAATACTCTACCACAGAACTGTACCCCTAGCCCTTAAAATAGTACATCTTAAGTTTAAGTATTTTTAATTCACACAATTTCTCTTTCTCTCTCTCTCTCTGTCTGTCTCTGTCTGTCTGTCTGTCTCTCTCTCTCACACACACACACAGTAACTATATGACTTTGTTAGTTGACTTAATTGTAATAATCATTTCACAAGGCCTGTATATAAAAAACACACTGGATACTTAAATTTTATGTTTTATGATGTATCCTTTCAGATTTCTCCCTTTTCCTATCATCCAACTTTAAGTTCTTTCTCAAAAAAAACAAACAAGCAAACAAAAACATAAAACAACAGCAAACCCTCCAAACAAAAAAAAAAAAGCAAAACAATACCCAAAAAGAAAACAAAAAAGCACCAAACTATAACTAAATAAAAGCACATACAAAAATGCAGTAAAGTCCATTATGTGATGGTCAGCTACTCCTGAGCATTGGAAAAAAACTGATTTTCCCTTTCCCTGCAGGTAGAAATGACAGTTCAGTTACCCTAGTGGCTCGCTTTCCTTGGTGGAGGGGATGATGAACAGGGAAAGGTTTATTTCAAACTGCCAAGGCTGTCTCCCAGGAAAGCAAAGAAAAGCAATAGAAGAAAGATTTACAGGATTAAATGAGAAAGGGAGAACCAGGCTTGTCATGTCTAGGTTTTCATTCATTTATTTTAAAAAATAACAAAATAAAATGGACTAAGATAAAATAAAAATTATCACATCCAAGTTGGAAAAGAAAAACCAACAGCAGGGAAAGAGCACAGAGAAGGCACAAGAATCAGAGAACCCACTCTTTGGCACACTCAGGAAGCCCATAAAGTCACTAAGTTGGAAGCCATAACAAAAGTGCAGAAGACCTGGTAAGTTCCATTCTAACCCTGCGCATGCTGCCTTGGTCCCAGTGAGTTCATATGAGCTTGCTCATGTTGATTTAGAGGCCTTGTTTTCTTGGCTCTTACATTCTTTTTGTCTGTAGAGTTCCCTGATCCCTAAAATGGAAGGTTTGGTTGAAATATCCCATTTAGGGCCTAGTGTTCCAAGGTCTCTAACTCTGCATAATGTCTGACTGTGAGTCTCTGTATTTTTTCCCATCTGCTGCAGGAAGAAGCTTCTCTGATGATTGCTGAACCAGGCACTGATAAGAATACAGCAGAATGTCATTAGAACTCACTTTTTTAAAGTCAGTATTATTAGGTTTTATCCAAGTCCCTGGGCTATCAAGTCTCAAGTTCTTAATCACCCAAGCAGTGTTGCTTATGGGAGTGGGCCTTAAGTAAAATCAGATATTGGTTGGTTTCTCCCACAAGCTTTGGGCCACCATTGACCTAGCATATCTTGCAGGCAGGACACAATTTTAGATAAAGGATTTGTGTCTTATTTGGTTCTTGCTTTCTCTTTTGATATCTTCCTGCAACAAAGATATATATATATATATATATATATATATATATATATATATATGAAAGTGCTATGTAGGTACCAGCTTGATATCTCCATGTTCAAATATATGCAAATTTCAATGAAACTGGAAAAATAGTAAGGTGTTTTCTTTTGCTTGAGCATGCATTAATCTTTTTTTTGAAAGTAAGACATTTAAGAACTAATACACAAATTTAAGCGTGTGCTTTGACTTTAGAAGGAAAGAGAGATGTAAGCCTGGTGGTAAGGACGATGGTGATGGGAGGCACGACAGGAAGACATCTAGTTTGAAGTCATCCTGGGCTAACTAGTGAGATCTTGTCTAAAAAATTAAGAGAGAGGTTAAAGGATGATAAATATGTATTTTTTAATTTTTTTCATGTTATAAACTGTATTAGGGGAAATTGCAATCAAGATATGTTCTATTCTCTATTTGCCACTGTTGAGACCAGAAGTGTTGGAGAGACGAAAACTCTAGGAACAATCTCGGCTTCATTTCCCATCTCTAAGGTGAGTTGCTGAGCGGCATTATTAAATAAAATGTGTGGGTAGGATATCCATCACACGTGTGGATAACTCCTCTTTTCTCTTCCACTAGTCTTAGTTAAGACATTTCCCAGCTAGTCTGCATGGCCAGGGTCTATGAAACACAAGTTTTTAAAGTAGAAAGTTGGGAGTAAAACCAAATTTCCAGGGACATCTTAGTATGACATTTGAACAGTAAATAATGCCAGGTGTCTCCTGCTACTTAAAAACATCCCCCGATCTCACAGGCACAAAGCAACAGGATTGTTATTTTAGCTCATTTCTATGGCTGACAGAGTAAGTTAACCACAGATGGGTGCTTCCTTTGGACAAGGACAGTTTGGGATAGTCCCAGCTGTTTTTAAGTCACAAATATTTGACATCTGTGTTTGCCTAGTAGAATTTGTTCACACAGTGTACATGTTGAGTCCAAAGCAGTGGAAACAGGAAAAGCAGAGCATTTTTGTTGGGAAGATCACTTCCACAATATTTCACAGGTGAAAATAAACCACACATGATTCAAGAACGAGAAAAACAGACAGTTCCCCTTGATGAAAGGGGTTACAAAGTCATATTGCAAAGTGTGAGGCTAGGGTCGGAGAAAATTTGTGACCACATTTGTGACCAGTTATATGTTACCACAGACATTATCTATCCTATATTGTAGAGAAGAAAACTAAAGAGAGCTGTCTCAAAAGCAATACAATGTTAATCTTGCAAATTGGCTAGGACTTTCATAGCCTTAAATACCTATTTTTCAGGCACCTTCTTGCCTTCTGTGAAGGATGATTTGTGTCAGCAGAATTAACCACTGGTCACATTAAAAACAAGTGTGGCTGTATAACTCACATTATGATTGGATAACATTCTTTTAGAATGTATGTGCCAAATAATTGGCATGTTATCATTCTTGCTTTGATTTTACTGTTATATTGGGGAAGCTTTTCGTGCACTACTTCTGCTCCCTGGAGAGGATGGGCTGGAGAGCTGCTTCTGCAGTTCTATAGCTGTTAATCCTGGAACACACTGCCGCTAGCCAGGACAAAGGTGCCTCTGCAATGACCACTGGGACTCTTATCTCGAGTCATGGGATTGTATTGCATCTTACAAAGATGTATATGCAAAATGCCAACACCGTAGCAACAACTTCTGTTGTCTACCAAAGCTGGAGTCAAGACTGAAAGTCAATCTGAGCTCGCAAGGCAAAGGTGGTTGATTACTAATGTGTCAGGGGTCATGAGAGACATGGCAGGTGACAACTAGTGTTTAAGAAGCTGACCTACCAGATGAATGATTCTCTGATCAGGAGCTGGGGAAACCAGTAGCTCCTGTCTGTAGTTTTTCTCATGATTCTTAACATCTGCCCTTTTCTCCTTCCTGACCACCCACAGATATATGTGCCCAGTAGAAGGAATATTTTCATGAGATAAACACCCAGTCAGTGGGAAAACACCCAAAGCTCTTCTCAGGGAAGAGATGAAGTGACTTATAAGATACATACACATGGAGCTCAGAAGAGGGTGTCCATCATTTTCTGGCTGTTCCTTTGAGTCAGGGTCACTCTCTGAACCTGGAACTCACATTTTCTTGGCGATGCTGCAAGCAAGCCAAGCTCAGCAACCCTCACATCTGCACCGTTCTCAAAGCTGGAGATAGAGGCTCCCGTGAAATACCCTACTTGTGTGGGTGCCAGATGCCAAACTTTGGTCCTCATGGTTGTACAGCAAGAAGTTTTAACTCCTGAGCAACTTTCCCATCCTCAGCAAACACAATTCTTCAAGATGCGCATAGGAAATATAACCTTCAAGGATTTAGAAAATGTCAGGTGCTTTCAAATTAAATTGTATCCAAAGCACAAAAAACCACCAGTGGTGGTTTGCAAACAATGGTAAAATAGATCGGTGACATTTAAAAAGGACTTAAAATTGATATTAATCTTAGTTGTCTCCGGGTTGTCTATCTTGCATCACAAATGTAGACTATACTATCTTCACTTTTAGTCTTCAGGTCAAAACTATATGGAGGAGTAAGTAGAGAAATAGCAGAAGTTTATCAGAGATGTTATAAAATTGAAAGATGCAAGAATGGAATCTACCCAGCTAACTCAAAATATTAAAATATGAGAGGATGGAAGACTGCTGGAGGTCAGATTATGTAATCTTTCAATTTAAACTTAGAACCTTAGAGAAGTTCTGTGCCCCAATGTGCTCAGCTAATAATTAACCAATTTTCCTCCTCTCAACACATTGCTCGATGTTTGCCTTGGGGCCTGCTCACAATTGCATAAGCTGTATCCACCCAGTCTTTATGACCTCATTTAAACATGGGTGAAAGGTTTTTAAATGAATTTTTGGGTAATTTAACAGAATGAGAGACTGCAGGATAATAGACATATTGGGCCTTTTGATTTCAATCTCAGTTCACCTTCTTACTAGGTTTAAAGAAAGTATGGTTTGGATTCCTGGAAAATGACAGAAGAGCCTCAACTAAAAACATGTGCAGAACTCTGTCTTTTGCCCAGAGTTCCTACTGCTTCTGAACAGGATGCAAAGGCTACGCTAACTATGCTAACAGGATGGATGCACTAACAGAATGTCAGAATCATTTGAGCTGCTGGTTCTAGACAAACATCTTGGCCCTTGCAAAGACTAGATGCTGACCGCCGCTCCTACTACAAGGTGCTGGAGAAGGCAGGGGCTACCCATCAACCTTGGTCCTGCCATTCTAGGCCTATAAGCCCTTTATTCCCTTGCCCCATATCATTGTCAAGTAGGTAGATGATAGAAACAGTGGAAATAAAAGGAGGAGAAAGAACTGGAAAGTGACGAAGGTGGAAAAAATAAAGTGCACGCATTATTTGCCAGAAACCTTGCATGCGTGTAAGTGTAGAAATTAACAAAAAAAAAATAGTTATTGGTGCAATTGAAGGAGATGAAAACATTCTAAAATGGTGATTAATGTCATTTCTAGGACATTATGGAGAACGTGCACTAGTCCTCTATCGTTATCTTTTAAAACAGGTAAGCAAGGCCTGTGGATCGCTCATCTTCCGTGCTCACCCTCTGTGGAGACGACCATTTGTTACTTTCCTCGTCTCGCTCAGATTTCCAGGGCTGTATCCCTTCTGCACAGCCTCCTGTTCCAGAGAGCAGCTGCTCACTCTGGCTCTCCTCTCCCTGTCACATCCCTCCCTGTTGATGTGCAGAGCTGGGAAGCGACAGTACAATAGTGCGGCTTAAAATAAGCACTACCGTGGAGAGAAATTAAAATATCAGGATTCAGGGAGGAAACAAATTCTGTGGGAGACAAAGAAAATGAGAGGGCTGTGAAGTGTTGCTACAATTAAAATGTTAATTCTAAATCTGTTTTAACTGCAGAATTCCTCTTCTCATTTTTTCCTCTTCTGTGTGATCATATGGTTCATGTTCTGAATGTGTTAGCTTAGACAACCAGCTTAAAATATGCTCTGATTAGTTCTGAATTATTCAGCGCTAATCAGGTACCCCTTCGGCTTAGTTCGCTCATCTTCCAGGTCTCCAAAGACACAAAGTTGCTTCTGAATAAAATAGTCCTGAAGTGAAGTGCTGACTTGACCCTACCATCAGCTTTCCAAACAAGAAGCATGCTTGAAGTGTTAAGATCCAGCCTGAAAAGACAAGGGGATACATTGATAGACAGATGGGATCTATCAGAGGCTAGAATTTTGTCCAAACTGATTTAGAAGCTAAAGCGCTTCAAGACAGCATTGTTGATATGGGACCAATACTATGTTCCAGTAAAGTCAGGGCAGAATGGGTCTCCAATGTAGTAGGAGAGCCCTGCCTTGGAAGAAGGCTCTGAAAAGAGGCAATAGAGGCACCTGGTATGTTTGTAATCACCAGTGGAGAAAGAATATGATGCCATGAAAGACATGATTTAAGCATGAGAAGACTCTAGTCACATTCTTACAATTCACATGGCTTGCAGGTTTGAGTAACTGAGCATTCATTTTCTTTTATCCCATTTTCCCAATGGTGCACATACTAGCATTCATTATGAGCAATATTAACATTGATACTGGGCATTATTGCCTTTAGAATAAGCATCAAGTACATAAATGGAAATTTCTCTATTCTCCCGTCGCTCCTTTAAAACTCAGAGACTTATATTAGTTATAATGCTTGAACAATAGCTCAGGCTTACTACTAGCTAACTCTTACTTTAAACCCATATTCTATGGTTTGCCATGTGGCTCAAGGCCTGTTACCTCATTTTCAACAGTTTTGCTTGTTCAGCTGCAGGCTGGTATCTCTCTCAACTCTACCCCTCCTCATCTGTGTTCTGTTTGAACTAAGCTATCCTGCCTGGCTATTGGTCTAACAGCTTTTATTATTAACCAATGAGAGGAATATATATTCACAGTGTACAGAAAGATCATCCCACAGGAGGAAATAGTTTGTACCCACTTGGGTACACACATCACCTTTTGAATTAGGTTTTTGAGATGAACTCACTCCATGAGACTTTTTTACTATATAAAACTAGGAGTAGTATTTCCAGTTTGTAATTCAAACTCCCCTTGTACCATTGAGAGAAGTGAAGGTAGAGGCTAAGGATAATAGGAGAATTTTGAAAAATAGTGGGGAGGAAGACTTAGTCAAAGAGGGGAGAGCGGGAGAAAAGCCTGAGCTCAACTACTTTGTTCCATCCCTGACTTGATTTAAACATCAGAGAACTGAGTCAGGTGCCGGCTGAGACTTTGTGACTGATGATAATTGTCATGGGGATTGGCATTCTCTGCCTGAGAGCTGTGTGTCCACTCCTGGAATGTGTCTTTCAGGCTTCTAAGCACACCAGATCACATTTTCCTTTGTTTTCTTTCACATGTGACTGAAATTACCAGGCATAAGAACGGATCACAAGACACACAACAGAACCCAGTATAAGAGTTTATTAAGATGGGGAGAAAGAAAGGTGCTCAGGCCCGGAAAAGTTTGTGTGGGGGGGGGCGGGGGGTGGAGAGATGCGGACCAGGCATGCCCAGCTTTTAAGGGCTTTCTAGCACATGTGCACAGGGGCTTACATAGCTTCGGCAGGCGCAGATCAAGTGACCATGCTGCATATAGATCACATAGGGCTTAAGGACCCTAGGTGGCTATGTAAATTGCCTGAATGCTTGATGGTGCCTGTATGGCCTTAAAACCCATAAGTTCCAACGCTTGGGGTGGCTAGGCATTTTGCCAGAGGGCTGACAACTTTGGGTAATGGAAATGATAACAGTACTCTACAAGTTATCCAGTGTGATGTGTTAAAATAAACATGGATTTCATGAACCAAAAGAATTCTGCTGAAAGTGGTATCATTTATATTCTTTATCTGTTTATAGTTGAAATCTTAATCACACTTGACTTTTCTAATTATGTTGGCAAAGTACAGTATAGTCTAGTAATTGGCTCCTCCTGGAGTTCTTTTAATAAAACAAACAAACAAGCAAAGACAAAGTATCCTCTTTGTTACATTCCTAAGTTTCTTTGTTACATTCCTGTAGGTGTTGTTGTGTGTCAGGCTGATTTTCTTATACTCCTTGCCTACCACTTTTGTTTTCAGTCTAGATTGCAGAACTTTGGAAAGGTTCATCATCTCGTCAGTTGTACAAGTAGACAGGCTCAGATGCCTTCCTCTTTGTTCTCGCCTACATCCCCCACATTCAATAATATATCACTAAGATTTCAGCATCTTCCTTGGTAAATAGCAGCTTCACTCTGATCTACTTCCTGTACAGTGAAAACGTCGCCATTTAAAGTGTGTTCTCCACTGATGACAATTTATGCTGGAGAGATTGTAAGGTAAAAGGAACACTTCTGCAACGCTGGTGGGAATGCAAGCTGGTACAGTCCCTTTGGATGTCAGTGTGGCGATTTCTCAGAAAATTAGGAAACAACCTTCCTCAAGACCAGCAATACCACTTTGCGGTATATACGCAAAGGATGCTCAATCGTACCGCAAGGACATGTGCTCAACTATATTCATAGCAGTATTGTTTGTCATACCAGAACCTGGAAACAACATAAACGCCCCTCGACCAAAGAATGGATAAGGAAAATGTGGTACATTTACACAATGGAGTACTACACAGCAGAAAAAATAACAACATCTTGAATTTTGCAGGCAGATGGATGGAGCTAGAAAACATCATTTTGAGTGAGGAAACCCAGACACAGAAAGACAATTATTACATGCACAATCCCAGAGACCTAGACAACAATGAGGACACTAAGAGATACTTACATGGGAAATAGAAAAAGACAAAATCTCCTGAGTAAATTGGGAGCATGGGGATCTTGGGAGAGGGTTGAAGGGGAGGGGAGAGGTAGGAAGGTGAGCAGACAAAAATGTACAGCTCAATAAAACAAACAAATAAATAAATAATAAATAATAATAGACCTAGTCACAGGTCTGCTGTTGTGAAGAAATGCAACAATCAAGGCAGCTTTTACATGGGAAAACATTTAATTGGAATCTTACAGTTCAAGGGAGTTAGTCCATTATTATTATGGTGACATACAGGAGTATTGGAGCAGTAGCTGTCAATTACATCCTGATCCATCCTGATCCATAGGCCAAGGTGGTGGGGGGAGGGAGACAGAGACATAGAGAGACTCAAGACAGTGAACTTTTGAAATTTCAAAATCTACCCCCAGTGTTATTCTTTCTGCAAAAAGGCCACATCATTAATCTTTTCAAATAGTGCCATTTCCTGGTGACCAAGCACTCAGATGAGTAGATGGGGCCGATTGTCATTCAAACCACATTCCACTCCCTGACTCCCATAGGCTTGTAACCATTTGCTGAAAATGCTATTTTTTTCCAGTGTGCAATTCTGGTCTCTTTATAAAAAATCAGATATTGTATCTGTGAGGATTTGTGTCTCGGTTTTTTGATTAACATATCTGTTTTGTGCCCATGTCATGCTGTTTGTATTACTATAGCTTTGTAATACAACTTCAAATCAAAATCAAGGATGAAAATACCTCTAGTAGTTCTTTTTTTTATTTTCAGGATTTTTTTTGTTATGGATGGTTGCCTATAGACAAATCCAAATAAATCTATGCTTATTACCCTGCACAAAATTCACCTCCAAATTGATCAAAGAGCTCAACATAAAACCATTTACACTGAAACTGACAGTAGAGAATGTTGTGGATTTGCTGCGGGTCCCCACAAAACAAGGTGCCTGGTCCCCTGGGCATCCCCGTGGCTAGACATGTGGGTGGCAGGTGGGCAAGGGGCAGACAGATAGGCACACTATGCAGATGGGTTTGCTGTGAGCTGCCGGGGGTCCCAAGCATGAGACCACGCGGCAGGCTCCATGTGACTGTGGCGAGCGGGCGAGAGAGACAGATAGGTACACCATGTAAGGTAAAGTTAGATATTTATTAGGTGGATTATGGAGGGGAAGGAAAAAGGGGAGAAGAGAGGGGAGAGAGAGGGAGAGAGAGAGAGAGAGAGAGAGAGAGAGAGAGAGAGAGAGAACAGGGAGAGAGGGTCTGAGACTGCAGGCAGGAAGGGGGTGTACATGGCTTGTCTCTCAAAGACACAAAACAATCATAACAGAGAACTCACTGGCACAAGAAAACTTTCTGAACAGACCAACATTAACACTATGTTGATTAATTGATTTTAGGCTCTAAAATCAACAATTAATAAATGAGACCTCATGAAGCTTCTGTACAGCAAAGGGCAAACAAAGTGACAGCCTACACACAATGGGAAAAGATTTTTACTAAGTACATATCCAATAGAGAGCTAATATCCAAAATATAAAAAGAAATCAAGAAAATAAATAATGGGGTATAGATCTAAGTAAGAATTCTAATTAGAAGAAATACAAATGCCTCTGAAGCACTCAAAGAAATGTTCAGCATCCTTAACCATCAAGGAAATGCAAATCAAGACTGCCTTGAGATATCATCTTATACCTGGATGCAAGAACTGATGCAGAGGCCATAGAGGACTGCCTCTTGCTTGCTTGTTTCCAATGACTTGCTCAGCCTGCTTTCTTACGGAACCCAGGACCACCAACCCAGGATGGCTTCACACACAATGGGCTGGGCCCTCTCCATCAATCACTAATAAGAAACGCCTTATTAGGGAGACATTTTATAAATTAAGGCTCCATCCATTCAGATAACTCTAGTTTGTGTGTCAAGTTGATATAAAATATTTTTAAATATAAAAATTGTTTTGGGTAATTAAAATATAATAATAATAATAATAATAAAGAAATCTTCTCTGCCAAGGCCATTAATCAGAAACTCTTTAATTAAGGCTCAGGCAGATTTGTTTTTTGACAAGAACAAAAAGCAGTCACATTATTTACCAAAATATCACAGGATTGTCTCTAGGCCACTTATTGATATTTGTCTTCTCTGAAACATTTGGAGCTAGGTCCCCACAATTCAACTTCTTTCATGCTCCTCCTACATGGCCCATAAAGCTCCACTTAAAGAAGTCAACTGTTTTCTTAATCCAAAGTCCTAAAGCCCATATTTCACCAACAAGTAGCATAGATGGGTCTGTCCCAGCAATACCCAACTCCTGATACCATGCTATTGCATTGAAGAGACACCATGGCCAAGGCAGCTCATATAAAAGATAACATTTAATTGGAGGCTTGCTTACAATTTAAGAAGTTTGATTCATTCTCAATATGTCAGCATGCAGACATGCACTTGAGCAGTAGCTGAGAATTACATTATGAACCACAGACATAAGAGAGACTATAGGTTTGGTATGGGCTTTTAAAACCTCAAAGTCCACCCCCAGTGACACACTTCCTCCAATAAGGCCACACACCCCCAATCCTTTCAAATAGTGCCACTCGCTGGTGGCAAAGCATTCAAATGAGTCCATTGGAATCATTCTCAATTGATCTACCAAATATATCACTCAAGCAGTGTTTAATGCAGCCATACAATTGTATAACTCTGCCACGCCATTTCCAGACTATTTCCAGAACTCTTCCATAATCCTAAAAGAAACTTTGTATCTCTTAGTAGTCAATGAACATATTTACTTCTCCTGATGCCCAGAAACCACTAATATAGCTTAGTCTCAGGTTTAACATATTCTAGAGATCTCATGTGTGTGGTCTTTTGTAACTAGCTTCTTTTAATATAATGTTCAAAGGTTTACTGCCACCTGGGCCTCCACCAGCTCTTTGTTCGTTCTTTATAGTTGAATTATATTTTATTTATTTATTTATTTAAAGATTTCTGTCTCTTCCCGGCCACCGCCTCCCATTTCCCTCCCCCTCCCCCAATCAAGTCCCCCTCCCTCATCTGCTCGAAGAGCAATCAGGGTTCCCTGACCTGTGGGAAGTCCAAGGACCACCCACCTCCATCCAGGTCTAGTAAGGTGAGCATCCAAACTGCCTAGGCTCCCACAAAGTTAGTACGTGCAGTAGGATCAAAAACCCATTGCCATTGTTCTTGAGTTCTCAGTAGTCCTCATTGTCCGCTATGTTCAGCGAGTCCGGTTTTATCCCAGGCTTTTTCAGACCCTGGCCAGCTGGCCTTGGTGAGTTCCTGATAGAACATCCCTATTGTCTCAGTGTGTAGGTGCACCCCTCGCGGTCCTGAGTTCCTTGCTCGTGCTCTCTCTCCTTCTGCTCCTGATTTGGACCTTGAGATTTCTGTCCGGTGCTCCAGTGTGGGTCTCTTTCTCTGTCTCCTTTCATCACCTGATTCAGGAGCATGCCAACCCCAGCAGCACAAACATTAAGGACCTCATTGAATAAATGGGACCTCCTGAGACTGAGAAGCTTCTGTAAAGCAAAGGACACTGTCACTAAGACAAAAAGGCAACCTACTGACTGGGAGAAGATCTTCGCCAACCCTGTAACTGACAAAGGTCTGATCTCCAAAATATATAAAGAACTCAAGAAACTAGACCGTAAAAGGCTAATCAACCCAATTAAAAAATGGGGCACTGAGCTGAACAGAGAATTCTCAACAGAAGAAGTTCAAATGGCCAAAGACACTTAAGGTCATGCTCAACTTCTTTAGCGATCAGGGAAATGCAAATCAAGACAACTTTAAGATACCATCTTACACCCGTCAGAATGGCTAAAATCAAAAACACCAATGATATCCTTTGTTGGAGAGGTTGTGGAGAAAGGGGTACACTCATCCATTCTTGGTGGGAATGCAAACTTGTGCAACCACGGTTTCTCAGGAAATTCGGGATCATCTTACCCCTGGACCCAGCAATACCACTCTTGGGAATATACCCAAGAGATGCCCTATCATACAACAAAAGTATATGCTCAACTATGTTCATAGCAGCATTGTTTGTAATAGCCAGAACCTGGAAACAACCGAGATGCCCTTCAATGGAAGAATGGATGAAGAAAGTATGGAATATGTACATATTAGAGTACTACTCAGCAGTAAAAAATGAGTACTTCATGAATTTTGCATGCAAATGGATGGAAATAGAAAACACTATCCTGAGTGAGGTAAGCCAGACCCAAAAAGAGGAACATGGGATGTACTCACTCATATTTGGTTTCTAGCCATAAATAAAGGACATTGAGCCTATAATTCGTGATCCTAGAGAAGCTAAATAAGAAGGAGAACCCAAAGTTGAATTATATTTTATTGTGTAGATATGTCATACTTAACCATCTTAATAGACATTCATATTGTTTCTGCTTCACTGTATTATTAATGATGCTAATATGAACATTTTCATGCAAGTTTTTATGTGAATGTGTTTTCAGTGCCCTTGGATAGATTCCTAGGTGTGGAATTTTTGGTTCATAGCATGATTTATGCTTCAAATTTAAAGGAACTATCAAATAGATTTTTTTCAATAGCTGAGCCACAACCCCATAAGGAGTGTTCATGGAGTTAACCTGATGAATACTTAGGTTGGTGCCGTCATCTCTTTATCCCACTACCAATGTCCAATTTTGAAACCAGCATCTTTATCTTAGACTGTGGCCCTTATGATTGGCCAAGCAACTATTGCACAAGCTTTTTAATCAGTCTTCCTCACTTTCATAAGAGACATTTCTTTGTAAAACACAAACCTCGTGAGATCATTCCACTGTGAGGATTGCAGATAAACCACAAGCTCCAGAGGACTCCCTTTGGTGTCATCTGCCCTGCCTCTGCTCCCTCTCTCTGCGCCTCACACACCCATCATACTCAGCTTCTAAAATCCTCCACTCAGTGGATTTATTTGAATATTGGGAGAAAAATGAGGCTATATTTTTGCCAAAATATATCGCTTATCATCCACAATTGTCACCGAACAAATACATATTAGATACCTGCTTGTTACAGAGAACGTGAGATAAAAAGTATTATTTTAAAATTCATTATAAGCATAGATAAGTCAGTCACTATGTGCCAATTATAAATAACAAGTTCTTAGAATTTTTAAGGTTAATTTCAACAGAATGATATTGCAGAGTACAACAGAAATCATATACTCTGCATGAAAAACAAAATATTTCTTATATTAAGTCGGTATTTGTTGGGAAAAGCTTAAGAAGTTGCACTATTCACTGGAGTGTATGTATTATTGGCCAACATTATTATTTTATTCATTCACTAAATATTGATTAAATGTTTTCTGAGAGCCAGGTACTACCTCAAGCACTTATGATTCAAAATGTCCTGTTCTCATGAATATTCTTTCTAGAATAAAAAGACAAGCAATAAACCCAAATGAGAAAGTATTTTATTTTATGTATTGATTTTTGTTGTGCTGGGGATTGAACCCAAGGTCTTGCATGCTCTAGGCAAGCTCTGGGCCCCTGAGCATCCTTAACCCAAGAGAGAATTTAAATGACCATGAGAGGGAGAGGGTGCACCAAACAGGCTGTGAGGCAATAAAAGCTTAGAGTGGGCTGGAAGGGTGAACAAAGTGCACAGGAAGAGATGCATGAGCAAGGTGACATTTCGCAGAGATCTGAAGGAAGCGAGAGATTGTGCCATGGATCATTAGAGACAGCAGATGTCTAGGATACCTGGTGATTTGTTCTTAGAGCCACACACAAAGCAGTATGTGCTGAATGCTAATAACTCACTCCATCTCTAAAGCCAAGACTGATGTGACATGACCTGATCAAGGATTTTCAGAGCAAGCACAGAGCTCTCAGAAGTGAAGGGGAGAGCAAGCCTAGCTCTGTCACTGATGACCGACGGCTTCTTAAAGTTTTTCCACATGAAGTTGCTTTTCACCTGAGACATTTTTTATAGGACCACACAGGTCTACAGGTATAGGAAGTCAAGTAAGTCAAGTATTTACTGGTTCTACAGAACTTTAGTTTTAGCGAGACACAATTAGATGTGCATGTACTCTCAATACATGCATGTATGGTGGCAAAGCCACTACAATTTCGAGATCAGCTGAGTCCCTAGAACAAATTTCAGGATAGTCATGGCTACACAAAGAGACTCTGTCTCACAACACAAAAATAAGAAAAAAAAAAGACATTTAAGACAATTTTTGATACAAAAAAATTTTACTGCTTGCTGAAGATAAAAGCAAGCTCTGCATACTAATGAGACGAAAGCACTTGTTTTTACTTAATATTATGTCTTGGCTGAGTATTTGACAGGGCAGGATGCAGAGCATCTCCAAGGATTCCCAGAGTCAGTCAATATTTTGATTATGCAATCGTCTGTGTTGAGAACATGGCTTTGCAAAATGGAAGAAGTATGTTTAGGGCCATTTCAGAAAGTGTTGGAAACTCTGTTCTAATCTCAAGCCAAAATCTATAGAATTATTTTTTTAATGATACTCAACTCAGTAATTCAGACAACAATATTTAAAACCAAACATCTGAACCCAGTATAGCCCAAATATACATTAATTTGACTTTTACATCCTGTGATAAGTATTCTTGGTGGCAATCAACTTGACTACATTTGGAATTAACTAAAATTCAAAGATGGAAGACACACTTATGAGGGATTTTTGCTTAATTGGAAGTAGGTAGATCCACTTCTAATCCAGATCTTTGACTTAGGAAGACATATGCCTTTAATCTGGGCTATAGCTTCTGCTGGAAACCCATATGAGGGTATTGAAGAAGGAAGCTTTTGCTCTTTGCCTGTTACTCTGGACCAGTGGTTTTCAACCTTCCTAAAGCCGAAGCCCTTTAATACATTCCCTCATGCTGTGGTGACAAAAACTATTTCTGTTGTTGCTTCCTAACTGCAATTTCACTATTGTGATGAATCTTAATGTAAATATCTGATATGTGACCCCTGTGAAAGAACTCCAAAGCAGTCTTGACCTATAGGTTATGAACCGCTGCTCTAGAGAACCCTGACTAATATACATCCTGAGGAACTGTGGCATAAAAGTGCTGAAAAGTCTTTGTTTTTCTATCTTAATCACTATATTTCTATACAAGCAGAAAACTGCACAGTGAAAACGCTGCAGGACACAACATGTCATTTTCAGCTCTAAGCTGAGGTTCCAGGTACGGTTGGCAGGTATAGACATGCGTGGTGCAAAGCACATATATGAATTCAGAAGCAAGGCTGCAGTGGAGCCGTGCAATGCAACATGGGTCATCACCGACAGCAAAACTTAGATTCGTTAGGTTTTTGAATTTGAATTTTTGGGGCCCTGCACATTTACAAACCCTTTACAGTTGCCAGGCTTTGCACAGCCTGCACAATTCACAGTCCACAGCGAGAAGCTATGGTTTGTGAACGCCAAAGTCACGTTGGCTACAGCTGACCCTGCAAGATGCTCGGAGCCCAGTCATTCCCCAACACTGGTTATTTTTGATATGGCCCATATGCTTCCTGAGGAAGGGAGAGTTTTAAAGCCCAAAACATCAACAAGGGCTGACTTGAATTATTTCAGGGACGACAGAGCGACAGGAAGCGAGGAAGGGTTTACACGTGTCACAGCATCAAGAGGCAGTGACAAATGGATGAAGAGTGGGTGGCAGCAACCGGGAACAGTTGCACTAAGTTCCCTGTGTGGATGAGAAAGCAGCGGGGGAAGGAGACAGGCAGGCGTGCCGGATGCCATTTAGGGCTCGACTGGCCGAGGTTCTTAAGTTCTCTGGTAATATTCACATTGGACACCAGCTCATTCATATCTTGCTTGCCTTTCCAAACTAAAAGCTATTTCCTATGCTGTGAGACATGAGCAGTGAGATCCAGATGGTCAGGTGACAAACCCGTGTACCCTCAGAGTATTCAGTAAGTGTACAGTGCCTATAGCACCCTGGCAACCAGTCTTTTTGCAGTTCCTTATTTAAATGCACCCTTTCTAGACAAAAGCAGCAGTTCTCAATGTGTGAGTAAAGACACCTTTAGGGGTTGAACGACCCTTCACAGGGGTCACATATCAGATATCCCACGTGTCAGATATTTGTATATGACTCATAACAGTAACAAACCTGCAGTTATGAAGTAGCAATGGAATAATTTTATATTTGGGGATCACGGCAACACTGTATTAAAGGGTCACAGCATTAGGAAGGTGAGAACCACAGAAAAGAAGTAAGCTGGGGGTGTACCTCAGTGGCAGAGACTTGCCAGCATTTGCAAGGCTCTGGGTTTTATCTCCGGCACAACTTTGAAATAAATAATAACATATAGACACAATTTCTAAAGCCAAGCACTGCTAAAATGTGTGGTGGGAAACTGCCTTCCCATGTTCTTTTTCCATTAAATTTGCTAACATTCAAGGTCATATTCTTTACCTATTTCACCAAATTGCCAGTCCAAAGCCTGAAGATAGATAATAGCATGGGTATTTTTCTTCGTCTTCTATGTTAATTATTAAAATCTATCTTACAAAAAAAGAAAACGTTTTAACTGTCTTCCTAGCTCCTCATCACTTGGTCCATTTCTGCCGAAATAATTACCTTTTGGAGCCGCATTGGGTCTCGGTGATTACAGTATCAGAACTGTCAAGGTTCTGATCCCAGCTAAGCCACATAGTGTACTATTATCCTTCTCTTATGTGGCTCTAGTCAGTTGTTGATTTGTTGCTGATAACCAAATTTTCTAAGAGTTTTTGTTAATTCATTTCAACTTGAGTAAACTTTTTTTTTAATCCATTCAGGCGCTTCTCATGTTGGTATGTCTCTCACCCCAGGAATGCACATGTCAAAGACACATCTCCACAAAGCTCACTATACTGTCAGGTCCCATGAGGGCTGGTCTGGATCACCCTTCTCAACACAGGCACAATCCTGAGTACGTGGAAGACGTTCCAAAGGTGTGTGTAGGAGAAAGGAAAGAGGAGAAAGAAGAGAAGAAGCATGAAAGCAAAGCTCAGTGAGGGAGGGAACAAGAAGAAGGCAGAGACCAACTAGCCAAGTCATCGTTGGTTATTTCCCATCTTACAATACAAGGAAATAAAGTCTTCCAAGTGTTTCGGTTAACTATGGCCACAGCATGGCTCATTAGCAAATGATTCTCAAATGTGTGCTTTATGCATCTGTTCACTTGGCTCATGAGTTTGTGGGACGGCTAAACAGCCTTGCCTTGGCTTCAGCCCCTGCACGGTGGAAGACCTAGGAAGAGTACACGTTGGCTTTCCAAGTCTCTTCATTCTTCTTTGACCAGGAACAGCGCAATCACTCTGTGAGAAATCACAGAGTGCTGCACTCTGGGAGAGCTGCTACCGTCATTTCCACTCCTGTTCTGTTGAAGTCACAAAGTCAAAACTAACATCATTGGGTGGGAAAGCAAGCTGCATCCACACTGGTGAGCAGTAGCTCAGAGTCACATAGCACAGGCTATGTACATTTATTCTAATAAGGGGAATCTGAGAAGAACTTCAAACAATATTAGTTATCTACTTTTAGGCTTCTTGCTAGGCCATTTACACTTTCATTGGGTGTTGGCATGTGTGTGTGTGTGTGTGTGTGTGTGTGTGTGTCACGTGTGAGCACACAGGGTGCCTATGAAAGCCAGAAAAAAGTGACTGATCCTCTGGAGCTGGAGTTACAGATGGCTGTGAGCCACTCAGTGTGAGTGCTGGGATATGAAATATGATCTGTTGCCAGAGCAGCCAGTGCTCTTAACCACTGAGCCATCTCTCCAGCCCCACATAGAGTTTAAAAAATCTATTATGATTTCCATCTGCTGAAAAACCACAGTAGTCAACAGCCCTCCTAATTGTTCTAACACAGACTGATAGATGTGAAATATCTTGCACCATCATTTTACACCAGTTAACACATCATCTCAATCCTTCATCTGTCTAGCACACTAAAGCCATAAAAACAAACTTTGCCTAGCACAGTTTCCATGGAGATGTGTACCGTGTTTACATTATCATCTCTATTGCTCTCTGTTCCTCCAGAACTACTTGATTCAAGCTGGGTTTCTGCAGTTTGAACATGATCAGTGGGACTGGCCATCTCACACTAAGAATGCAAACACCCAGTGTCTTTTATAATTGGATAAATTCATGAATAGCATATGCTGTAGATTGCTTAAAGGAATTGGGACATCATAACATATACTCCAGAGTTCAGTGACAGTGAACAGGAGAATAGCTAAACCTTCTCAGCCTAGCAATCAGGCCCTTACAGAAGGTGGAGCATAGGCTTGGCTCAGTATAACAAACTTTTCTAGGCCTTGACTATCTATATGAAGACAAGTAAACCAAATCTACAGAATTGGGGTCACTGTACACTGGGTCTATATTTGGATCAGAAATCAGTCTTCCAACACTGACTTTGGTGCCCTTCACATGTGTATCATGTTTTATAGCATGAAGGCTAATAGTCCTGGAGAAGGTAAAACTTGATGAAATCGTAAGATTCAAACCATAGAAACAGAAACATTTCCAAGGAAAGCAATCTAACTTTCCCCTTCTGTAACTTAATAATGGACCAGTATGTGTCCATAGAAGAGCCAAGGTAGATGATCAAATGGTCTAAGTCAAGAGCTTATGTTTTTGCCTGAGTCTGTTTCAGTTAGTTATTTCAACAAATTATTATCCTATTTCAGAAAATAAATTAAACATCATATATTATATGTATATATAATATCTATGACACAATACAAGTTTAGCTAAAGTCACAGGCAGAAAGGAAATGGGAGCGATGTGTAATTTTTAGATCAGCTGAGCCTTTACTGTTCACAAGGGCAACAGTACTTTTCGTTACTATGTAAAGAAAGGCTTTATAAGCACCTTTTCTTTAATCCTAAAAGCACCCATAAAGATTATTTGAAGTTATCTTCATGGGAATTTCAGAAAACATCACTTGTAATAAAAAACCACTGCACTTATCAAAGACATGCACTGTTACTACCTAACTTTTTTAAGCCAACCTCTGTGCGTATGGCTAGCCTATCACAGTAGCAAGCAAAAGTTTGGTAGGCAGTGAATAAATTCACCCCTTTGACCAGAATAAGAAGAAAAGTTTGTTGAGCAGAGTGTAAGTACACAGCAAGTTGGACAGCAACTAGGAGGGTAGGACCTGAAGAGGACTGGTCTCCATCTGAGAAAAAATTTTTTTTTCCTTTTTTTTTATTGAGAAAAGGAAAAAAAAAAAAAAACAAGTTTCTGACTCCTCCCAGCCTCCCATTTCCCTCCTCCTCCTCCCACCCTTCTCCCCCTCCCCCCACTCCTCTCTCCCTCCCTCTCCAGTCCAAAGAGCAGTCAGGGTTCCCTGCCCTGTGGAAAGTCCTAGGTCCTCCCCCCTCCGTCCATATCTAGGAAGGTGAACATCCAAACTGGCTAGGCTCCCACAAAGCCAGCACACTAAGTAGGATCAAAACCCCATGCCATTGTCCTTGGCTTCTCATCAGCCCTCATTGTTCGCCATGTTCAGAGAGTCCGGCCCTATCCCAAGCTTTTTCAGTCACAGTCCAGCTGGCCTTGGTGGTTGAGCTGCTTTGTGTGCCGTTGACAGGGATGTAATTTGTGGCCATGCACAGTAGGACAATCCAGATCGGCCAAGGCACAATTCTGGGTGGGGTGGGGGCAGGGTAGTGCTGGGTACATGATTTCCAGTTGTGTAATCTTTGTCATACAAATAGAGACTTTGAAAAACAAGATCATACCCATAAAGGAAGTTCCGCTTGATCAAAGTTCTAACCTGGTAAAGGGGGCAGGTCACCAAGGGTTAAGATGCCACTTCATGGTGTCAGGCCATAGCATTTCGAGACCAGTAGTTTGAGATTCCTGAGTGAGTCATAATTGTGAAAACACCCTGATGGAGACTGCATTAATTTTCTGGGTCTGGTGGATGGCTTTGTTTGAACTATATTCTTGATATATTTTTTCATTAATATTTTAATATTGCCTACCATTGCTTTTCACCTGCAAGTCAAGCTAGCAGATAATAAAATAACTGATGAACAGAGGGCATAATATAAAAGAAAACTATTTTCATGAATGCATGTGCTCTTATTTATGATTTGATATTAAATTCATTCCTCAACACATATTCCCATTAGTTAAGCACCACTATTTCCCATAATAATCTAAAATATCAGTATTTCATGGTATCATGAGCATGATGCCTTCCAAGTACTCCATCACTTGAATAATTTGCCACTCTCTGCTGCATAGTACAATTTTGATGAAGCGATGTCTTTTGAGTTCCAAAGAGATAATTGAAAAACAAACCCTTGGAAGATAACCAGTTCACTATAATAAAGCCACAAAATGTGTGTTTGTGCTGTCTTCTTTCCACGCCTTTCACCTTCAACATTGCACTAATGTTTATTCGCACGACAGTCTTATCTGTCAGGCAGGAAGTGCACTCTCCATCCTCAAGATGAAATGGAAATACAGAGCATCAAAGTATAGTTGTCAAACCTCCACAGTAAGTGCCAGAGGCAGAGTTCAGCTTCTCCTCTCACAGTAAATCCATTGTTCATTTCCAGAGTTTACATCATTTTCTTATTTTCCATGAAAGAAATGTAAGAAAGCAATGTCCTGAGTACTATATAACAGCAAAGTCAAGAAAGGAAATCGTAGAATGGAAAAAAAATCAGATCTGAAGGCAGCCATTCCCTTTCAACTACTTGGAGGTTATAGAGAAGCTTAAGGTAATGACGCCCATGTTACCATTTACTTTAGGAGGGAAGTTATTAAAACCCTGAAGACTAGAATCTTGAAGTGATTTCTATGGTCAAAATACATTGCAAAGAGTCATTCTACAAAGCGAAGCCATTCTAACATTTAAAGGTATGGGGCAGAAAACATTGTTGTGTTGAAATTTTCAGCAGAAAATTTTATTCAACAAATACAATTTGTTAGCCAGAGAGTTCATTGACTCCTTGTGATGGCCATTCTTGGTTGTCAGCTTGACTCTATCTGGGGGTAACTACAATCCAGAAACGGAGTGCACACTTGTGATATGGATCTTGAGGTAGGAAGACAAGATGCCTTCAATTCGAATCTTGAGGTTGCAAAACATACACCTTTAATCTGGGCTACACATTCTGCTGGAAGTCTCTAGAAGAACAGGGGAGAAAGGAAGGGTCTGACAGTTCTTTGCCCTTGTCTTGTTGCCACAGCCATTTCTTCACTGGCAGTGAAGCTTATTTCTTTGGGATTCTAGCATCAACAGAAGGCCAGCTGAGACACCCAGCCTTGAGGGACTGAGCAGCTAACACAAACACAAACACACAGAGGTGGGGGATATTCATTCTGTAACTTCTGTGACTTTAGGGAACCCTGACTAATACATTCCTGTTAATATAATGGTCACTGTATAAAGACAAAGAAAGCATGATGATCACATGTTTCAGGAGGAAAATTGAGTGTGGAGTAAATCTGTACACTTTGCACTGTTTGAAGCTTACAACTGAACAGATATTATTTGAGTCCTCGTACTTCATTCCTACCAAATACAAGCCAAGTTAGCCACCATTTGCAGGGCACTGTATGTGGCCCCTGCCTTTACCTCTTCCAGGACTCACTGCACACTTGTTTTAGTTTAAACTACTTATGAGTGAGGAACATGAAGTCTACTTCTTTTCTAGACCCTGGGCACTTATTTGTAACCAATTCTAATTTGTTTAAAATGATGTCGGGAGTTCTGCGTTCTAAGGAACATGTCTGTATCTCTTAATCCACATGCTTAGGAAACATTTACCTAGTGGACAAAGGTTCTGAGACTGAGCAATATATTTGGTCTTTTGAAATTAAAGCCTGGCTACAATGACTAATTTTCTACTTATTTATTTCAAATGCTAATATTTTATGTTTATACATATTGTAAAGGAATAATATGTTTAAAAAGTGATCAAGTGTGTCAAGCAAGAAGCAAAACACCCTCCTCCTTCAGACAGGGATGCGCAAGGTCTGCTCCACTTGGATCAGCTTTCTCTCAACTAAGGCAACAACAGAAAAGCATTTTCATCTCTGATACAGAATACACTTGCTTTTTATATTAACTTCTCTCTTTTCTTAGTTATTAACATCAATATTGAGTATAAGGAGATGAATTTTAATGGACTGAATTAAATAAAAGATAATCACTGTTCAATTGGGAAATAAATTGTTCACCATTTTCTCATATATCTTTAGGAGACTTCATAGAGTACAGTGGGGGTGGGATCTAAGATGCCCCATTGTTAGGAGATGGCCGACATACTTTAGGTGTCCATCAGAATCTACAGGAAACAGCGGGTGATAAATGAGCCACAGAGAGGTGCCACTGTTAACACGGTCTGTGGAGCAGGCCTGTAGATCCTAAGGAAAGACTCTGTGAAAAGATCCAGGTCATGTGTACCAAAGGATGCACACAGAGAAACTGAAAGCGCTGAACAATCGAAAGCAAGGATCAAGCTGAATGAATGGTGGGGCTACCATCTTAGAGTCACATGTTTTCTTGTGGAGTGTAAAAGATGAACAGCTAACTAATATAAGTTCCCATGGGCTGACAGCTATTAACATTTCTTTTATACGCAAGAACTAGAATCTGTACTAATAAGGAGGCCCCAGGACTGTCTAGATTTCTCAATGAATTCACATTCAGTTGACTACTGGCCAATGAAGATCTATACAAAAGGTATTTGCAAAGTGGAGAATGATATGTACGTTTAACATAATAGCATCATTAGAATGTGGACAATTTAAAGGATGCTACATACAGTTCATCATCCAAACAAAAAGATTTATGAGACACAGTTGCCCAGCAGCCTAGCAGGCTTCCTCGTAGAGCAGAGAACTGAAGGAGATTTAGTCAACACCAGTGCTCAGAATGTGTCCCAAAGGGGAATACAGCTTCAGGAAACAGCCTCGAATGCAGGACTTCTAGTCTTTCACAATATCTTATGTAACCTTCTAATTGATTCTGTCCCATTTTTATGTAGGTATTTGAGTAAAATGATAATGGCAAAGATGTTTTCTGTATAACCAACCACTTTCTTGGTTAGGTTTAAGGTTCACTCCACAAGATGAAATTCAAGTCTGCTACAGTAAACCTGGCCAAGAACCTGTGGCCAGTGAGGTCAAAGACCCCAGTGAACCCATTACTTTATTTTATTAAATGAATATAGTATCAAATATCCTCCTAAATATTTACATTTTATGTGCTTAGATTAGTATAGCACTTGAACCTCATCAGAGAGGCTTTTTTGAGAGCCATGGTTAATACGGAGACTCACAACTCACAACTGGCTAAATTGCAGGGAATAATTGGTTGTTGAGTGCTCACCCCTAAGAAAGACACATGTAACATACACCCCAAAAGTCTCAGGGAACATTACAGGAGAGGAGGCAGAAAGGAGTTTAAGTCAGAGGTTGGGAAGTACTACTGTGAAACAGCGTCTCCCAGATGTTGCACAGATGCTGTACCCACAAACTCACAGTTATAGTTGCCCACATTATAGCTTCAAACTAATGAACCTTCCATCATGAATGAAAGAGAGGATCTTAAGGCTGCACACCAGTGGGAAAGGGAGGGTCATTTATCTTCAGGAGTGTGGTGTACACACACACACACACACACACACAGAGAGAGAGAGAGAGAGAGAGAGAGAGAGAGAGAGAGAGAGAGAATTGCCTATATTCCAATGGACACCCCTATGTCCAAGAACATATGCAGACCTCAAATTGAGCTCAATGGATGATAAATAACAAAGAAAAGAGGACAAGAGGTTGGGAGAGGATGTGAGGGGTATTGGAAAGAAGTTAGAAGAGAAAAGGGAAGAGTGGTGGATATGACGAAAATACATTTGTGTGTATGTAAGAAATTATCAAATAGGAAATATATTTTTAAAAGAGAAATATTGGCAAGGATCAATATGGAGTTAGATAGTGTGACACTCAAAGATAGATAGGAATAAGTTATAGTGTCCTGTAGAACAGTGTGACTAATAAATATTGTTTTAATAATATGTTCTGTGTCTAGAACAACTAGAAGAAAGGGGCTCAAAGTCTCCAATCATAAAATAATGATAAGATAGAAACCACCATTCCAATTGGTTCCATACTCATCATATGTATGCACTGAAATATGTGTAGTAGTACATATCAGTAAAAAAGCTAATGATTCAAGGAATTTGAAATGTAACTACCCAGATTTGATAAGCACACACACATACCTGTATCAAATTATCACAGTGTATTCCATAAATACAGTTAAAATGATGATAACAAAAACTTAAAGCACTCCTTTTTTAGCAATAAACATAAGACTGAAATATATTTTTTGTATAGTTATGTGCTTTTTGCATGTTGGGGGGGGACAAAAGTAGGCTTTTATTCCCAACCCTACAGGGACTAGACTACAGGCAATCTTTACATTTTCTAAGCACTATTCTATCTTGGGAAAACTAGCTGTCAGGCATCAGAGGAATATGAATACTAACAGTGTGCATGCCTTCCAAGGCGTTTTCATTCTTGAAGTATCATCAATGGCCCCTATTCTGTAGCCAAGCTTGCAATTTCTTGCAGAGACTTATCTCTGCAGGTGGTCTGAGTTTGATGTCCACAGTGGAACATTTGTGTGATTACACAGGCAAGTAACAGAAATGTGTCCTTAAGCAAAAGGGAAATTATTTATTTTTAAAGGAATTCAAAGGTTAAAAGAACCAATAGCATCAAAAGACTAAGATCTAGAAACCTGTACTTATCTCAGAAAAAAACAAACAAACAAGCAAAAACCTGTGTGTTTATTTCTCCATAAAGAATTCTGTCTAACCATTCCTCCTGCCTGGTCTTCATGCTTTCAAGTTTCAAAGTTCTAAAGCAAAAACCCCAGTACATCCAGGTTAGGCTGCATGCCCAGTCCATCAACGTATAAGGAAGGGTGTCAAACCCTAAACCTCCATCTGTGAGTGCATACACAGGAACTTACCTCCCACCAAAACTCAGAATATAGGGGAGATATCTCTCAAAAAGAAGCCAAAACATTATGAGAACTGTGTACTGTTGCGGGAGGTCCTCCCACTCCTCCAGCCTATCACCGCTGAGGTACCAGCCCATTGGGGCGTGGTTTCTCTCCCTTTAAAAAAGCGGCCACTTCCCTCTCCTCTCTCTCTTCACTTCCTGCTCCGCCTGCAACTAGACTCCTTTCCTGGTTGCGTAGAGGGCTGTTGCCTGGGACAGTGATCTGTAAGTTTTTTCCCCTTTAAATAAATACCACCCTAATAATCATAACCCCGAATTGGTGTGGCATTGTTTGTGACTTACGCCTTCAGTGTACTGCCTTGTTAGTGAAGGGGCAGCCTGAGTTCTGTCCACACTCATAGTGCATTTGACGGCCCTAAGGTCTACTGTAATGTCAATCCTGGCTAGCTCAAAGACCAAATTTTTCTCTATGTACCTTCTCTAAAGTTGAGATGACTTATACCACTCTGCCATCCATTTTCATTGCTTATCAAGGAACTAGCCAGAGTTTTACTCTCCAGAACATTCGTCTGTGGAAGGCTCTGGTCTTTCACTACAGATCAAGTGGCCTAGTTTCTGTTTGAGACCATTTTTTAAAAACCCAGATGATTTCAATGTACTATAATGTACTGTCATTATCTGAGAGCTGTTTTCCAATGTCCTGGTTTCTTCTTTGGATTGCCATTGTCCTCTCTTGGCCTAAATATTTTTATACATAACAATGCCCTGGTGCTTGTAGCCTGGGTGTTTTAGTTTATTTTAAAGGCAAATCGTTAAGTCTTAATTTCTATCCCAGGGCTGAAGATAAATTGCAGGCTTACATTTAAAACAAATAGACTATAAAATTTAAGCAGTTATTTTAACTAATTAGAACATAAAAAATCAGTATATATAAGGCATTTTTTTAGGTCTTGTTTGCAGGGCTTCGAAGTATCACAATTTAGAACCAAAGATTTTGCCTTTAACTTTAGAGTAATAAAGACTTTTCAAAGCCGGGCGGTGGTGGCGCACGCCTTTAATCCCAGCACTCGGGAGGCAGAGGCAGGCGGATCTCTGTGAGTTCGAGGCCAGCCTGGTCTACAAGAGCTAGTTCCAGGACAGACACCAAAGCTACAGAGAAACCCGTTCTCGAAAAACTAAAAAAAAAACAAACGACTTTCCAACCCTGAAGGTTGAAGTAAGATTGTTGAGGACCACGCAGGAATGTGACTCACCTCTTGTCTTTTATTCAGGTTGTGATTTCTTGAGGGGGCAGATCTGACTAACAGGTTTAAGACCTGTTCCCCGCAGGCACTCATCTGTCATGGCGGCGTCTGCTAACCAGAGGAAAATGACTACTAACAAGCAAGTCAATTGGCGACAACTTTCTAAAGACATACACAGCACTGCAGAGCAAATTTAATTCACAGCTGATAGTTCTCAATCATACTGGTTTTTGAAATGATTATTACTTAGTCTGCTGCCATGAGCTGTCACGGTTCCACACTGGAGTGCATTTGTATTTCGGGGAAAGTGTTTGGAAGGGATGGAAACCATGTTTAAGGTGAATAAAGGACTCAAGGAGCTTCTTATCCTGTAGTGTTTTCGTTTGTCCTTTCCCCTCTCTCTCCTGGGAAAGCATTTATAGTGTTATTGTGGCTGTAACTAATAATCAAAATACATCAGTGACAAGAGCAAAACCACTGCTATTGTCTTTGAGAATGTATTAATGACATCTAACAGAGTCAATAAATTCCATATTCAGGAAAGTATCTAAATGACTGTTGACTGCAGATGAGGGCATATTTTATGCAACTGTCAAACAAATTCCCATTATTCTGGGTGAGGTATCCCAGACCCAGAAAGATAATGTTTATCTAAAGTTTAGATTGGCAGAAGATCTTCAAAAGCCACATCCTACTTTCTCAAACAAATCTGTTTTTTAAAATTTATTTATTTCCTTTGTATGAATATATGTATGTGTGCATGTGAGTCCATGGAGGTGAGAAGAGTGGGTCAGAGTTCCCAGAACCGGAGATACAGGAGATCATAATCCCCATGTGAGCATTGTGAACTAAAACCATGTCTTTACAAGAACAGAGAGTGCTCTTGATGGATGAACCATCTCCCCACCCATCCACCGTGTCCTATTATTTACTATTTTCCCACTAAAAGCTCATAGTGATATCATCTGAAATCTATTTTTTCATCCAGATAAAAGTATATTTTTAATCTCATGGTGTATATCAGAATCTGGACGGGAGTCTACATTCTAATCAAGACACATCAGCAGAATTGATCAGGGAATGCATTATTTACAAAAATAAAACACTGATATTGCTTTTGTCGTAACTGCACTACCAATGTTGGAGCGACTCTCTCCTCCATTCAAGGATAGTAGAGTTTCAAGTATATGTGTTAATTGATTGTTTCATAAGGTCAAACTCAGACAAAGGATGGCCTATTGAAAGCCTTTGAAACTACCATGAAACAGGAACTTTGAGAGATAACATCAAGCCACATTGAAATATTACTTTAAAACTTAATTGTGCTTTTCAAGAACATTCTCATGGGATACTCTGAAACAACCTGAGATTGTTTGACTAGCAGTCTTTCAAAGAGAAGGCTCTTGACACTCAGATAGCCATGAGAGGCCATGTTCATAGAGTTCTCTTGGGACTAAGTGGTTATGTTAGAATAACTCGAGTTTCAAAGTTAACATCTACAGATGAAAGAAAACATGTGACATTTTTCTTCCTGCGTCTGGTTTATTGCTTCATTCAGGATGATTGTTTCCATACATTTACCCCCAAATACATAATTTCATTTTTGACAGCTGAATAATATTCCTCCACTGTGTAATGTACCACATTTTTAGTATCCATTAATCTCTTGGTGGTTATCTAGGATTCTTTTTATTTCCTGGCTATTATGAGTACAGCAGCAATGATGATTGGATAATGATAGAGAAGGATTTGAAGTCCTCTGGGCATATACACAAGAATAGTATAGCTGGATCATACAGCGAATCTATTTTTAGTTTTTTTAGTAACCTCTACTCTGATATCCATAGTGACTGCACTTGTCTGAATTCCCACCACCAGTGATCAGATGTTTCCCTTGTCATTATTCTTTTACCTTAGCCATTTTGACTGGAGTGAAATGAAATCTCAAAGAAGTTTTGAATTGCATTTCCCCAGGGACCAATGATGCCGAATATTTTTAAAATGCCCCCCCACTATATTGAAAATAGATTCCTTTCTCACAAAATACATCCTGATTATAGTTTCCCCTCCTTCTGCTTCTCCCAGTTCCTTCCCTCCTTTGCCCCCATTCTGATCCACTGCCTTTCTCTCTCATTAGAAAAGGACAGGTAGGGGCCGGAGAGATGGCTCAATAGTTAAGAGCAACTGCTTTTCCAGAAATCCTGAGTTCAGTTCCCAGCAACCACATGGTGGCTCACGACCATCTGTAATGAGATATGGTGCCCTCTTCTGGCCTGCAGGTGTACGTTCAGAAAGAACACTGAACACATAATAAATAAATAAATCTTTTAAAAAAAGAACAGATGAAGGTTCTATGGTGATAATGCAAGATATTCATCAGTTTGGCTATAGGATAGGGCCATTTCAGGCTCCCTCTCCTCAGCTGTCCAAGGAACTAGCTGGGGACAATCTCCTTGGACACCTGGGAACCCCTCTAGAGTCAAGTCTCTTGTCAACCCTAAAATGGCTCCCTTAATTAAGATATTTACTTCCCTGCTCCCATATCCACCCTGATGGATATCTTCTTGCATATCACCATAGAACCTTCATCTGGCGATGGGTGGAGATAGAGACAGAGACACACATTGGAACACTGGACTGAGCTCCCAAGGTCCAAATGAGAAGCAGAAGGAGGGAGAACATGAGCAAGGAAGTCAGGACCGTGATGGGTGCACCCACCCACTGAGACGGTGGAGCTGATCTAATGGGAGCTCACCAAGGCCAGCTGGACTGGGACTGATGGAGCATGTGATCAAACCAGACTCTCTGAACGTGGCGGTCAATGAGGGCTGACTGAGAAGCCAAGGACAATGGCACTGGGTTTTGATCCTACTGCATGTATTGGCTTTGTGGGAGCCTAGTCTGTTTGGATGCTCACCTTCCTAGACCTGGATGGAGGGGGGAGGACCTTGAACTTCCCACAGAGCAGGGAACCCTGACTGCTCTTTGGACTGGAGAGGGAGGGGGAAGGGGCTCGGGGAAAGGGGAAGGAAATGGGAGGAGGTGGAAATTTTTAATAAATTTTTTAATAAATAAAAAAGAACAGGCTTCTAAGAGATAACTACAAAAGAAACAAAATAAAATATAATAAGATAAAACAAAAACTATCACATCAGAGTTCGACAAGACAAGAAATTATTGGTTTGAAGGAAAAGAGACGAGAAGGCACAAGAATCAGAGAACCACTCAGTTGTACAATCAGAAAGAAAGAACACTAAACTGGAAGCCATAATAGATATACAGAAGATCTGGTACAGAGACTAGCAAAGGCCTTATGCATGCTTCTTCAGTCTCTGTGAGTTCATAGGAGCTTTGTTCATGTTGGTTTAGGGGACCCTGCTTTCTTGGTGTGCTTCATCCCCTCTGGCTCTGACATTCTTTCTACCTCCTCTTTGAGCCCTGAGAGGAGGGATTTGATAGAGACGTCCCATTTGACGCTGAGTGTTCCAAGGCCTCTCACTCTTTGCATCTTGTCTGACTGTGGAGCTCTGTATTTGTTCCCTCCTGCTGTAGAAGGAAAATTCTCTGATGATGTCTGAGCATAGCACTGATCATATTTGTCTTTCTGGGTCTGGGATAGCTCATTCAGGATGAATTTTTTTTTGTTCCATCCATTTACCTGAAAGTTTCATGATACCTTTTTCTTCTCATCCATTTTTATTTCTTCTTTTGAAAACTCTAGTTTGAGTCAGATTTTTTTCTTTTATTTATTTTTTTAAATAAAATTTGTTTATTGTATGTTTTTTTCACATCATGTATCATAATTCAATTCATTCCCAGTCCCTTGGCATCTGCCCTCCACCCCTGTATACTCTCTCCCCAAATAAAACAAAATTCATGAGAAAAAAAATGAAGAAAATAAAATGAAAAAAAAAATTTAAAGGGAGGGAATTAAAAAATCTCATTATGGAAGTTTCAGTGCAACCCAACAAGTCACATCCGCCATATACCCTTGTCCACACGTCTATACTTGAAAGTGCTTGTTGCAGAGCCATTGGTCTGGTTTGCGGCCCCTGGTCTCCGCTACATGTTCAATGCAGAGCCCCCACCCGGACTCTTCCTGGACATCCCACGGGCACCCCATGTTGTGGAGATTCTGCAGCCTTGGGTCCCTTCACAAGCTCTAGCAGATTATAGATGGGGTGAATACTGGGGCAGGCCAAGACATAACCCTGGGTCTGCACCTGGACAGCTGTAGGATTGGTCCACCAGATGGAAAATGGGGACAACTCTCCTGTGGTCACAATTTTGAAGCTGGTTCACCTACACTTGTGCTAACCATGTTGCCTCTATTGTGCTAGCCTGGCAAGGTGCAGGGCCTGCTCTCCCAGTGTTGCAGCTGATGGGGGTCAGGTATAGTTCTCCCGCTCTCATGACCCCAGGGTCATCTCTCCCACCTGCCTCCAGCATTGATGGGGGAGGGCACTTCTCCCCTGCTCTTGTCACCCTGGTGACCCCAAGACAGATGGGTAATGGGGACAGCTCTCCCATGGTCACAGTTCCAGGACTGGCTCTCCCACACCTTCACTCAATTGTGCTGCCCTTGTGAGGTGCAGGGCCCGCTCTTTCAGATGTTGCATCTGAGAGAGATTAGAGATAGCTCTCCTGCTCTTATAGCCACAGGTCCAGCTCTCCCACCTGCCCATGTTGAGCATGATTTTTTAATTGAAACATTTATTTTGTTGATTTTTTTTTTGGTTTCCCTACATATTCTAGACACCAACCCTTTGTCAGATACTTTGTTAGTTAAGCTCTTTCCCCTGTTATTTAGGCTTTCTCTTTACTTAGGTAATATGCTCCTGTACAGAAACTTTTTAGTTTCATGAGATTCCATTATTAGCTGTCAGTCTTAATGCCTGTGCTATAGGAGTCCTCTTCAGAAAGTCTTTTCCTGTGCTAATTAGTTCACACATATTTGCTACTTTCTCTTCTATTTGAGTTAGGATATCAGGTTTTATGTGGAAGTCCTTAATCCAGTCGGATGTGAGATAGGTGAAAATTCTCTAGGCAGAACTTAAGATCATCATTACCCCTCAGTAGGATTTCGTTCCTTTTTATACGTGGGGAAAAGTGGGATGTGAATCCCAATCTTAGCTCTCACACTAATGGGCCCTAACTCTTCAGACAAAGTTCTAGATTCTTTGGGACTACACCTTCCAGTGGAAGGATGTTGGATGGTGGTTATGTCCAAGGTTTCTCCATGATGTAAAACTTTGATTCTTTGCTCTCTCGTGACAAGTTGAGCAAACCCACATGGTACACAGTTATCATTTTCTTCAACTCAGACAAGTCAAATATACTTAATGCATAGCCTGTTATTTCATCTGTGATGTCTCAGAAATCCCAACAGACAACACATGCAAACTGATAATAAATTGTAGTGGCAACAGACTGGGTAAACTGAGTGTGTGTTTTCAGAATGACCCTTCTGTGCTGCCCAGAAGAGAAGGGTTGTAGAAACGGATGCACAGCTAACTGGCTCATTCACCTGACCTTCTCTGGCAGCCCAGAGACACACTCACCCCCAGTGCAATACTGTTAAACAACAAGGTCTTACAATGTGGGGATGCCTGTGAACTGTCACTCAGCACAAGTCATAAAAATACCATGAGGGTATCCTCCTCCTACCTCAGAGAATATGTATTCTAATCCCCAGACCTCCTAGATGAGAGTCTTAATTTTACCACCAAAGCTCAGCTCAAGCTGCATAACTAATTTGTGGTAAGAAAACTGTGTCAGGAGGAGCTCTACTTCATGCTGCTCAAAGACGGGAAGTGCAAAGCTGGAGTCCCAGTAACCACGAGTGGTGAGGCCTGGGATATAAACAAGATTCTGGTGAGCACACTCTGTGCTCACCTGCACATCACTTGACAGTTATCACTTCCGGAGTAGTGAGTCGGGCAAGCTTGGACATGACATTGGAAGCTTCTGCTTCCTCAGAGAACAGCCTAGTAATCATCTAAAACTCTGCCTCCATCAGAAAGAAAGACCACACCCTAAAGGTGGAAGAATGAGGGCACAAAAGCATAGTATTGTGTAATACCAGCCTTTCATCTATATACAAATAGCATCATTTTAAATTTTAAAGAGTCCTTAGTATAAAAAGTTAGTAAAATTCATCTCTTAGAAACTCTTTTTTTCAATTAGCATATGTTAAATAAAATAATCAGTCCCTTTATTCCATTTCCTTTAATTAAAAAAGTTATTACATGTTTTTATTTTGTAGGTCTGAAAGTGTGTGTGTGTGTGTGTGTGTGAGAGAGAGAGAGAGAGAGAGAGAGAGAGAGAGAGAGAGCGCACACAAGCATGCATAGAGGTTTTAAGAGTGCCATAGTACATATGTGGAGGTAAAGAAGAACTCGAAGAAGTCAGTTTCTTCATTCTGTCATATGAGTCCCAGTATCAAACTCAGGTTTAATCCCTATGATACTTTCATGCATGTTCATAACGTATTTTGATTATATCCATCTCCAGTCCTCTGATTTGTTACTTCCCACTGGTCTTCTCAACTTTCCAAATAACAATCCTTTTGTTATATATCATTTTTTAAAATCTAGATTATGCATACTAGTGAAAACATTCAGTGTTTGTCCTTTCCACACCTTAAAAATTCTAGTCCCAACTGATTAACCATCTGAAGAGGAGGTTCAGATCCCTAAGTGATAGTATATTTTGGAGATAATGTGTTTTGATCAAAAAATTCTCATAGACTATATTTCATTTGCCATAATGCAATGAGAAAGAGAAACAGAGAGAGGGAAAGAGAAATCACGTTTGAATTTATTGTTTATGTTTTCTATTAATTTGGAACCCAAGAAGACAACATGGAAACCATCAGAGCCACAAAGGTGATGATCAGGGGAATCCATAGGACACCCATATCTGGACTGTAATTTTCTAATTATGCAATTTAAATATATAATTCAATTAAGTAATTTAATCATGAATATAGTGCATACCAAGTGCCTAGTAATGTTGTGAGGTATTTACTTACAAAATCTTACTGACATTGCACAACAGCAAAGAAAAATACTATATGAGTTTTTGAAAGTAAAAGATGTCTTTCTGGTGTCATAAGGTAATGGAAAACTTAAGCTCAGTCCTGTGACAGGTTAGAGGTTGTTTTTTTCAGCCATTACATTTACTTATAAGCCAACCGGTATTGATGTAACCTCCAAGTTACTTAATTCTGATATCAATTATTGTTATGAACTTTTATTATTCTTCTTGCTTTCCCCAGTTATCAAAGAAAATCTTGGTGCTGATTAAGAACACTGTGTTCTATTCTTTTGCTGACTTAATTTCCTGAGTAGGTAGACGGCAGCATTATTTTCAGGACAAAGAATAGCTTTATCATCTTGAAAAGCTTGGTGCTACACCGTGATGTTAAGGGTGTGTTATTTTAGAAATGAATCACACATAATCAGATGCCACTTGTGGCACTGGAGAGGGAATACAGCTGTGTATGACTCTGAGCTGGTTCTCCATACAAGAACACCATCTGCTTTCTGCTGCTTTGGATGGAGTTTTCATTTCAGCCTGTGAATCACTATGGGGGGGGGGTGCATATTGCTTTATCTTTTATTCTCTTCTGGGCTAATGATAGCTCAGTAATGAGACCATGTTGTGACGTAAAAGGTACTCATAAAAGGTATCAGCTAGATCCTAGACTTGGTTACCCTGGGAAGACTAACCATTTGACTCTTCCATCCAGTTCAGTTATTGTCTAGGGACATTCACAAGAATACACTTCAATGCACAATACCCAGGGTCCAGTCAAGCCGCATAGGTCTTTGCCCTAGGCACTGTTAGTTTGTGGCTCAGTTTAAAAGACATGTGAATGGTTCCCCTTGGTCAAGGTTGGTTAGGTTTATTTAAGAATCTCAGACAAAAGACTAGAATCTTCTTAAGAAAAACCAGTATCACTCAGAGTATCAGGAAGCTTCCGGAAACATATGTTTTGCAGCATATTCTACTTCCTGTGTGCTAATTCCCTATAGACAAAATGAAATGAACATGGATACCTGTGATGCTTGATTAATAAGTGCAAAAAAAAAAAAACCTCTTAGAAGAGTGTGTTCTTTTCAAGAAGGTTGTGATGTCATAAGTAATTGAACATTGTTATTAGTCACCAGTTACATTATTCCTGTGGTGGTTAGTAGTGACTAACAGACCATGTAGATAAATCTCTGGGTGTGGATTAGCTACACTCAAGCCTGGCCATCCATCCTAAAAGTGGTGACATCCTTTCATGGTGGAGTCTCTTTTGGCAGAGGCTGCTTATTTGTTCCCGGCTGTCCAGACCATGAAATATTCACACAAAAACTGTATTATTTGCAATACTATTTGGCCAATTGCTTAAATATATTTCTGGCTTATTCTTATATCTTAAATTAACCCATTTCTATTAATCTGTGTATTGTGACGTAGCTGTGGCTTACTGGCAATGTTCCATCAGGTGTCTGCCTCCAGCAAAGCTACATGGCTTCTCCCTGACTCCGCCTTCTTTCTCTCAGCATTTCAGTTTAGTTTTCCCGCCTAGATCTATTCTGCCCTATCACAGGCCAAAAAAGTTCCTTTATTCATTTAACCAATAAAAGCAACACATATACAGAAGGACTCCCACACCAGGTCTCAGACTGAATTAAAAAGAAGACAGTGAGCTGAGCAAGAGTCTTCATTTTTTTCAGAGTTTCTGGTCATATATTTTACCATAGCAAGAAGAAAGATAACTAGTATACTTCCCTTTACATAACTGATGCACTATTGTACCTATTTAGAAACTCATGATTTTCTCAGGTTGATACACAACACCAATATGCAGTTACTAGATATACAGAATGAGTCTCCACTACTTGAAGCAGCACTCTCTAATCTTGGCACCTCTCTGTCATACATATTAGCAGGTTTACCTTTGAATCCTTGCATGGTGGCAGCAGCTAGTTGTATACACATGCCTTTTTTTTTCCCACTTTGAAAGGGAATGAGTAAACTGAGTCCAACCATCTTCACTTGTAGAGGAAAAGTTTCATCAACATTAACATTATTAACAGCAAACTACTGTGGTACCTATGTGTTATTAACCCTTTGACAAGGTCAATTCTTGAGAACTTTTCAGACTTAGACATTCAGTTGTTTCTCCCTAACTAGGAAGCATAAAGACTAATTTAATGATAAATTATAGTAGTTTCCATTGGTTCAGATTTTGTTTTCTCTTGTTTCTACAATTATTTAAAAGGAATTGCTGTTTATTTATATCATGGAAAATGACCACAAACTCAGTGTGGTGAGAAAGTTGGGAACGCAATCACATATGACAAACACATAAACTTTGTGATCAAGTGGTTTAATGGCCCAAGTTGATTTACTGTAAACAACTTGCAATAAAAAAAAAACATGTTATCAAGCAGGAGAAATTGCTACACTTGAAATTTTCAACTCAATATGTTTACCACAGAGGAACATGAAATTGGCCATTTTCAATTACTTTGAAAACAATCCAATGGAAATAATAATGACATTCCCAAGAGCAGAAAAAATGAGGTGTGCACTTTGTGTTTACACTGCAGCAATGAGTGTGTCTCGTGTGGCTCTGAATGGAACTCAGGATTTCCCCCGGGTCATCCCAAACTTCATAGTTCATTAAGATGTGGTCTCTTCCCAGTTATTAGGGGAAAATTCAGCAACAGTAACTTTACAGAGTAAGAAACTTACATGTTTGGTTTCTAATGATTCTAAGAAAGTGAACTGGAATCTAATAGAAGGGAAATGGTACTATGCTCTAAAGATTGCAAGCCAGAGGTCAAACATTGGAAAGTGGGCCTGCTCTTAAGAGATTCTCTGTTATAGGTTGCTTGTAATAATGACTTCACTTCTTCCCTACACTGTTCCTAGAAGCAAAAGTAACTTCATGGGAGCAGTGAGAGGAGGGTTAGGACTGGAGGTGAGAATATGACATCAGCTGGAGAATCCAGCCAGAGAATTTGTAAGAGAGAGTAATGTGAGCCTAGTTCTAAGATAAGGACTCTAAAGGCCTGAGTTTGGGGTTCTCCCTCTTGCGTCTCCACCTTTTTTCTGAGAGAACTAGCCTGTCGGGGACAATATGAGACCAAGAACAGACCTGAGTTGCCTATATGAAAACATCCATGGCCTGTAACAGCTGACTGTAGCCCCATAAACAAGCTCCGAAGAGCTTGAATGATTAGTTAACCCCCATACTTATTAAGAATAGAATATTATGTCTTTTGCTATTCACGTTGTTCAAGAGCTAGGAATGGCAGAAAGTCATTACTCCACTTTCTAACTAAAGCCTGGAAAGTGATTGAATGAGATCATTCAGATTTGAGTCTATGTGTAACTTAAGCTCTGATTTTGTAGGCACAAGAGGAAGTCTGGGACAGAAATACAAACATACCACATTCTTGATGTGCCCTACAGGCCATTGTTCTTAAATTCATTTGATTGTCTTTTAGATTTGTTTTATTTGTTGTTATTATTAGCTGTGTGTATGTATGTGTGTGTCACATGTGTGCAAGTGTTTGTGGAGGGTAGAAGAGGGCATCAGATCTCTTGGACCTAGAATTACAATTAGGCTGTGAGCCTAATTGGGGGTGCTGGGAACTGAACTCTCATCCTGTGGAAGAAAAAAGACTCAGTCTTAACCTCCAAGCCAACTCACCACCCTGAAATGTCGTCTGAGCACCACTTTAAATCCAACATGCGGAAGCATAGTTAACCTCAGGCTTAAACATTCTCTAGAAAGGTAGAAAATAGCTTGGCAATGTGTAGACAGGAGAACTCTAAAGGGATCTTCAGGGAAACAGCGTGTATAAGACAGCATATCTGCCTTCGTTTGCCTTTGTTTGGAGAAATTAAATACTTCGTTGAATGGGCCGTGTCTTGTGTCAGCTGTGTGTTTGTCCTTAAGCATCAGGTAGATGTTGCACTGATCTTCTTCCAAAAGATGAAGCTGATGTGATTCAGAGCATAAAGATGTCATTCAGGGCAAAGTGTGGCTCTATATTCAAGCATGGTTTCCCCCATTAAACCCTCTTTGTCTTTAGATTAGAACTAGAAGACCAGAATCAGTGTAAGACCAGCACTACTTACAGGGTCATTTAGGAATCCCACCGTTATAATTTGGGTAAATGTCCCTGAAAGTTTTCTGTGTTAAAAAAAAAAATTAATCCCCAGACACCACACTTGGAAGGTGTCCTATCTGTGAGTTATAGTGCTAAGTCACAGCAGACATAGTAGACTCACATTCTGGGTTTGCAGTCAAGACACATGAAGTCTGTTGTATTTTTGGGTGCAAATATTCAAGATGTGGCTCTTCGGCCCCACTGCACTCTTTTGACACATAACATCACCCAGCCCAGCCTGTCTGGGCACTGGGTCCGAATCCTCGGGGCACCCAAGCGGGCGGGAGTTCCTTTGTTTCTATGGCCTGCCTGCACCAAGCAGGGTAGGTGCTTTGTTTGCAAGCTACACAACCAGCATGGAGACTTGATCTCTCAGCGCCAGGAGAGCCAACATTGGGGTAAGTTTCTGGCCCTGTGGTGCCAGCCTGGGATGGGGAGCTCAGAGGTTCCTCAACCCCCTATCCTTCTTGGGCTCTATGCAGGGCCTCTCCTCCCTGCATAATGCCTCATTCTTCCTATCCCACCCAGCTTGCATCCAGAACCCTCCCCACTTCGGCCACACTGCCATCTTTCGACACATAACACCACCCAGCCCAGCCTGTCTGGGCACTGAGTCCGAATCCTCGGGGCACCCAAGTGGGCGGGAGTTCCTTTGTTTCTATGGCCTGCCTGCACCAAGCAGGGTAGGTGCTTTGTTTGCGAGATGCACAACCAGCACGGAGACCTGATCTCTTGGCGCCAGGAGAGCCAGCATTGGGGAGAGCCATCATTGGGCACGGAGATCTGATCTTGGCACCAGGAAAGCCATCACTGGGGAGAGCCATCACTGGGAAAGTACATCAGTAGGCAAGGAGACCTGATCCGGTAAAAGAAGATCCATAAGGGAGCATTTGGAAGAAGAGATGGGCAGACGCCAATGCAAGAATTCACCCAACAAGCTGAAAAGCAATATGAAGCCACCAGAAACGAGCAACCTCACAACGGGAGGACATGAACACCTTAATCAAAAAGAAGTAGAAAAGATTGACTTCATGAAAGTGATTGACGCCCTTAAACAGCATGTAAAAAAATGCCCTAATAGAAATGGATGAGAAATATAACAGAAAGTTTGAAGAATTGAATAAATCAGTGAATGATACCCTAGAAAACCAAGGAAAAACAATCAAACAGATAATGGAAACAGTTCAAGACTTGAAAACTGAAATGGAGGCAAAGAAGAAAACATAAACAGAGGGCCAGCTAGACATGGAAAATTTAAGTAAACAAACAGAGTCTACAGAAACAAGCATAACCAACAGAATACAAGAGTTAGAAGAAAGAATCTCAGATTCTGAAGATACCATAGAGAAAATAAACACACTGATCAAAGAAAACAGCAAGTCCAACAAACTGTCATCACAAAACATTCAGGAAATATGGGACACAATAAAAAGACCAAACCTAAGAATAATAGGAGTAGAAGAAGGAGAAGAAGTACAGCTCAATGGTCCAGAAAATATATTTAATAAAATTATAGAAGAAAACTTTCCCAACCTAAAGAAAGATATACCTATGAAGGTTCAAGAAGCATACAGAACAACGAGTAGGCTGGATCAAAAAAAAAAAATTCCCTCGCCATATAATAATCAAAACACAAAGCATACAGAATAAGGAAAGAATTTTAAAAGCTGCAAAGGAAAAAGGCCAAGTCACTTATTAAGGTAAACCTATCAGACTTACACCTGACTTCTCCATGGAAACCATGAAAGCCAGAAGGTCCTGGATAGATGTATTGCAGAAATTGAGAAACCATGGATGCAAGCCCAGACTACTATACCCAGCCAAGCTTTCGTTCACTCTAAATGGAGAAAATAAAATTTTTCAGGATAAAAACAAATTTAAATAATACGCAGCCACAAATCCAGCCTTACAGAAAGTAAGGAGTCCAACTAACCAAGGAGTCCAACAATGATCACAATAACTCAGACATCTAGAGACCCTTCACCAACACAACTCAAAGAAGGGAAACACACAAACTCTACGACTAAAAAAGTGACCGGAGTTGACAACCAGTGGTCATTAATATCACTTAATGTCAATGGACTCAGCTCATCTATAAAAAGGCACAGGCTAAGAGATTGGATAAGAAAAGAGGATCCAACATTCTGCTGTTTACAAGAAACACACCTCAACCACAAAGACAGGCACCTACTCAGAGTAAAGGGCTGGGAAAAGGCTTATCAAGCAAGTGGACATAAGAAGCAAGCAGGTGTGGCCATACTAATTTCTAACAAAGTTGATTCAAACTTAAATCAATCTCAAAAATCGATCACATAGTCGGTAACAAAGCAAACATCCACAGTTACAAAAAAATATTAGTAACCACCTGTGTCTTACCAGATCACCATGGATTAAAGTTAGAATTCAACAACAATCCTACCCCCAGAAAGCCTACAAATTCATGGAAACTGAACAGTCAACTACTGAACCATACCTGGATTAAGGAAAAAATAAAGAAAGAAATTAAAATCTTCCTTGAATTCAATGAAAATAAAGAAACAACATACTCAAACTTATGGGACACTATGAAAGCAGTCCTAAGAGGAAAGTTCATAGCACTAAGTGCCCATTTAAAGAAAACAGAGAAAGCACACATTGGAGAATTAACAGCCCACCTGAAAGCTCTAGAAAAAAAAAGAAGCAGACTCACCTAGGAGGAGTAGAAGACTGGAAATAATCAAACTGAGGGCTGAAATCAACAAAATAGAAACACAGAAAACAATACAAAGAATCAATGAAACAAAAAGCTGGTTCTTGGAGAATTCTACCAGAACTTCCAAGAAGAGCTAATACCTATACTCCTTAATGTATTTCACAATATAGAAACAGAAGAGGCATTGCCAAATTCCTTTTATGAAGCTACAGTTACTCTGATACCAAAACCGCACAAAGACTCAACCAAGAAAGAGAATTATAGGCCAATCACACTCATGAACATCGGCGCAAAAATCCTCAACAAAATACTGGCAAACCGAATCCAAGAACACATTAGAAAAATTATCCATTATGATCAAGTAGTCTTCATCCCAGAGATGCAGGGCTGGTTCAACATATGAAAATCTATCAATGTAATCCATCATATAAATAAACTGAAAGAAAAAAAAACATATGATCATTTCATTAGATGCTGAAAAAGCATTTGACAAAATTCAACATCCCTTTATGATAAAAGTATTGGAAAGATTAGGGATACAAGGGTCATACCTAAATATAATAAAAGCAATATACAGCAAGCCGACAGCTAACATCAAATTAAACGGAGAGAAACTCAAAGCCATCCCACTAAACTCAGGAACACGACAAGGCTGTCCACTCTCGCCATACCTCTTCAATATAGTGCTTGAAGTTCTAGCAATAGCAATAAGACAACATAAGGGGATCAAGGGGATTCCGATTGGAAAGGAAGAAGTGAAACTTTCATTATTTGCAGATGATATGATAGTGTGCATAAGCGACCCCCAAAACTCCACCAAAGATCTTTTACAGCTGATAAACACATTTAGTAATGTGGCAGGATACAAGATCAACTCCAAAAAATCAGTCGCCCTCTTATACACAAAGGATATGGAAGCAGAGAGGGAAATCAGAGAAGCTTCACCATTCACGATAGCCACAAACAGCATAAAATATCTTGGGGTAACTCTAACCAAGGAAGTGAAAGATCTATTTGACAAGAACTTTAAGGCATTGAAGAAAGAAATTGAGGAGGATACCAGAAAATGGAAGGACCTCCCTTGCTCTTGGATTGGGAGGATCAAGATAGTAAAAATGGCAATTCTACCAAAGGCAATTTATAGATTCAATGCAATCCCCATCAAGGTCTCATCAAAATTCTTCACAGATCTGGAGAGGACAATAATCAACTTTATATTGAAAAACAAAAAACCCAGGATAGCCAAAACAATCTTATACAATAAAGGATCTTCTGGAGGCATTACCATCCCTGACTTCAAACTCTATTACAGAGCTACAGTGATGAAAACAGTGTGGTACTGGCATAAAAACAGAGAAGTCGACCAATGGAATCATATAGAAGACCCGAATTTTAACCCACAAACCTATGAACACCTCATTTTTGGTAAAGGAGCTAAAAGTATACAATGGAAGAAAGAAAGCATCTTCAACAAATGGTGCTGGCATACCTGGATGTCAATCTGTAGAAGAATGAAAATAGAACCATATCTATCACCATGCACGAAACTCAAGTCCAAATGGATTAAAGACCTCAATATCAGTCAGAACACACTAAACCTGATAGAAGAGAAAGTGGGAAGTACCCTACAACATATGGGCACAGGAGATCACTTCCTATGTGTAACCCCAGCAGCACAGACATTAAGGGCAACATTGAATAAATGGGACCTACTAAAACTGAGAAGCTTCTGTAAAGCAAAGGACACTCTCACTAAGACAAAAAGGCAACCTACTGACTGGGAGAAGATCTTCACCAACCCCGCAACAGACAAAGGTCTGATCTCCAAAATATATAGAGAATTCAGGAAATTAGACTTTAAAATGCTAATTAACCTAATTCAAAAATGGGGCACTGAACTGAACAGAGAATTCTCAACAGAAGAAGTTCAAATGGCCAAAAGACACTTAAGGTCATGCTCAACCTCCTTAGTGATCAGGGAAATGCAAATCAAAACAACTTTGAGATATCATCTTACACCTGTCAGAATGGCTAAAATAAAAAACTCCAATGATAGCCTTTGCTGGAGAGGCTGTGGAGGAAGGGGTACCCTTATCCATTGCTGGTGGGAATGCAATCTTGTGTGACCACTTTGGAAATCAGTGTTTTGGTTTCTCAGGAAATTCGGGATCAACCTACCCCTGGACCCAGCAATACCACTCTTGGGAATATACCCAAGAGATGCCCTATCATATGACAAGAGCATTTGTTCAACTATGTTCATAGCAGTATTATTTGTAATAGCCAGAACCTGGAAACAACCTAGATGCCCTTCAATGGAAGAATGGATGAAGAAAGTATGGAATATATACATATTAGAGTACTACGCTGTGGTAAAAAACAATGACTTCTTGAATTTTGCATGCAAATGGATGGAAATAGAAAACACTATCCTGAGTGAGGTAACCCAGACCCAAAAAGCTGAACATGGGATGTACTCACTCATAATTGGTTTCTAGCCATAAATAAGTGTCACGGAGTCTACAATTGGTGAACCTAAAGAAGCTAAGTAAGAAGGTGAACCCAAGGAAAAACATATAGTTATCCTCTTGGCTATGGGAAGTAGACCAAATTGCCGGGGAGAAAATTGGTATCTTGGGGGTGTGGTGGGATGGGGGTAAGGGGAGATGGTGAGAGAAAAGGGAGAAGGGGAGGATGGGGGGAACTTGGGGAAAAGGGATGATTGGGATAAAGGAAGGTTGGGGAGCACGGAAGCACAATTCTTAGTTAAGGGAGCCACCTTAGGGTTGGCAAGAGACTTGAACCTAGAGTGGCTCCCAGGAGCCCAAGGCAATGTCCCCAGCTAGTTCCTTGGGCAGCTGAGGATAGGGAACCTGAAATGACCCTATCCTATAGCAATACTGATGAATATCTTGTATATCACCATAGAACCTTCATCTGGTGATGGATGGAGATAGAGACAGAGACCCACACTGGAGCACTGGACTGAGCTCCCAAGGTTCCAATGAGAAGCAGAAGGAGGGAGAAATGAGCAAAGAAGTCGGGACCATGAGGGGTGCACCCACCCACAGAGACAGTGGAGCTGATCTATTGGGAGCTCACCAAGGCCAGCTGGACTGTGACTGAAAAAGCATGGGATAAATCTGGACTCTCTGAACATGGTGAACAGTGAGGGCTGATGAGAAGCCGAGGACAATGGCACGGGGTTTTGATCCTGCTTAATGTGCTTGCTTTCTGGGAGCCTAGCCAGTTTGCATGTTCACCTTCCTAGATATGGACAGAGGGGGGAGGACCTAGGACTTCTCACAGGGCAGGGAACCCTGACTGCTCTTTGGACTGGAGAGGGAGGGGGAGAGGAGTGGGGGGATGGGGAGAAGGGTGGGAGGAGGGGGAGAAGGGTAGGAGGAGGGGGAGAAGGGTGGGAGGAGGGGGAGGGAAATGGGAGGCTGGGAGGAGGTGGAAACTTGTTTTTTTTTCTTTTCTCAATAAAATAAATCGTTTCAAAAAATATTCAAGATGTGTAGGTTGAAAATAATTAAGCCATCAGTTTCCTAGAGAGGCAAAGATGGGGTGCTGGGAGAGTTTAGAGGAGGGGCGGTTGGCACTTTCCCTGTGTCAAGAGTCATAGACAGGAGGGAGCTTAGAGAAATCATGGGGATTTAGACTTGCAAACCTGACATGGAGGGCTCAGCTCATTACTCTGCAGCACTGGCATCTTCAGCATCTGTATTTTAAGGTAACACAGGGCCTGTCAGACCTCACAGCTGGGAACTCACATAGCAGTTGTAAATGACAGGAAGTCAACACTAGAATAAATTTGTGGGAAATAAGATGTGGGTGCTAGAGATAAAAGAGAACCTTGGCCATGATCTCACTCATGTTAACTTCGACTTTTAAAAATTCGTGGGTTTTGTTCATGTGTATACATGAGAGTTTGTCATGTGTGTGCTGGTGCTTGCTCAGGACAGAAGAAGGCACTTAATCCCCTGCAGCTAGAATTAGGAAGCTTTGAGTCCATCAAATATGTGTACTAGGGATGGAACTGAGGTCCTCTACAAGAGCGGGAAGCACTCCTAAGTACTGACTCATCTCTCCAGTTCATACCTGATACTAAACTAAGGTGAATGTGAACCTGGAGATAGCTAATGCTGAAAGACACACAGTGTGGCCAGCAATGCAGAGAAAGACCTGAAAATGACCCAACTCAGACTGCTAGACAGTGGTTATCACAAAAACTCTCAAAGGATTTAAACAGAATGAAATTGACCTCTAGTACCCCAATAGAATCAACAACATGATGCCACTTGTTGTAATCTAGCTGCCCTCACTCCCCCTGACCACAGCAGAACTTCCTTGTTGTCTGTAATTGACAAGGATGTTTGTGTTCTTTCTGGCTGGTGGTTTTTCACAAAAGCAGTAGAGGTATAAAAGGCTTTAGCTCACGGAAAAATAAAGGTTGCTGTTTTTCCACCTGAAAAGAAGCCTCCATGTCTCAATCCCGGCACCCCCTGCCAGTTTTGGTATCCAAGCTGTGCTGGCACAGCAGCCACCATTGTCCCAAATGGGCTAAAATGACTCTTACCTTCCTGCTATAGTGTTTTCATTTGCCCAGTAATTAGTAGTAAAATATCTATGTTTAAAATAACAAGGAAAATGCTACAATGCACTCCAGTTAAAATTTAGAGTCTAGACCTCAAAATGAGCTCTTCCCTTTGAGTGCAGAACTAGAACCTTTGTGTTTCCTCCTTTCCAACAGCACTTGGTTGCCGGCTTGACTAGCCTGGGAATTAACTAAGACAGGCAGGCCTCTAGGCACACCTGTGAGTCTTCTTGATTTCATTAACTGAAATAGGAAATGCCACCCAGAATGTGGGCAGTGCCTTTCAACACCAGCCCAGACAGAAAGAGTTCCTGGGAAAGATAACTGCTTTTGGCCTGCTGACTTTCATGTCTTATTCGTGCATTCATCTGCCCTGTTGCTCCCCTGAGTACTGCTGCCGTCATCACTGCCACTGCTACCGTCCTTTGCTGACATCAGAACCCAGCTTCTTCAGTTTTTCAATGGGGACTCAAAGTCAGTGGCTTTCCAGGAATCCTCTAGACCTTTGGTGACAAACTGGGACTGAGGAGGCAGCCAGTCATAGACTGGATGGTTACGGGCCTCTTAACCTCTCCACTGTAAAGGCAGCCATTGTAGTACTACCCAGCATATTATGTAAATTAATCTAATACCTCCCCACTTGATATAGTTTCATTTTACTCATTCTGTTCCTCTAGAGCAATGGTTCTCAACCTTCCTAATGCTGCAATGCTTTAATACACTTGCTCATGTTGTCGGGATACCCCAATCATAAAATTATTTTGTTGCTACTTCATAACTGTGATTTTGTTACTATTATAAATTGCACTACCAATATCTGTATTTTCTGATAGTCTTAGGTGACCTCTATGAAAAGGTCATTCGACCTCCAAGGGAATAGAGACCCACACTACTCTTGTGGTGGATGTATCCTCCAAGGGAATAGAGACCCACACTATCTGCTTATCTGGTGGACGTATCCTGCTTTGTCTTGTCTACAGTTTTACTTTCTATGGTTTGAGTTGCTTGTGATCATCTTTGGTATAAAATATTGGATGGATAATTTCAGAAACAACAAATTAATAATTTTTCTCAACTTTTATTAGAATATATTATCATCTTATCCAATGTCATTAGTTACTACTGTTAATAGATTACTGCACCTAATTTGTACTAAGCTTTAGTAAACATATTGAATTGTGACTGTTATGGCTCTGGTCCTTTAGCCCTGAATAAAGGTAGTCAGCCCTGAATAAAGGTAGTTAGCAAGGGAATGAAGAATGAACGCACACAGAGACACACAGATCCAGGAAACCTTGGACCAAGTAGGTTATGAACTCTGATGACAGACTGTAAGCATTTGGAATGACAAAGCCATAGTAGCTAGTTTTTGTATACTCTAGTCACTAATTCACACTCGAACCCCCAAGAAAAGGGTTGCCTTCCATTTTGACCCCACCCATATGGTAAATGGCTTTGCCAGTTTCCCACATGTCCTAGGCCTTGGTCTTTATCATATCTGTGCCTATGACAATAATATACATTCAGTTGGGACTTCACTTACACCGAGAAACTTTCATTCTTTATACTATTGGAGCTGAAGAGATGGCTCAGCCATCAAGGGAATATAGTACTCTGGCAAAGGACCTGAATTTGGTTTCCAGCACCCACATTAGGCAGCTCACATCAGTCAGTAACTCCAGCTCCAGGGAATCTACTTGTTGAAGACTGGACTGTGACTATAATGATACCTTTCTTAGGAAGATCTCACTCTCCCACATCCTACTTCTTAGTCGCTATGGCTGGAGACCCCCTCATTTGCATGTCTACACTTTGAAGACTATTAGTCCCATTCTGGATACTTCACTATCTTCTCTCACTCTGCAAGTGAGTTCACCACAATCCTGTCTGAAATGCCTTATATTCAATTCTCAAGACCAGTTACACACTACTTCTGCTTCTTCCCCAAACTCCTGCATTAACGATACTACTCTCCATCTCATGTCTGCATTAGATAGCTAATAATCTTTTTCTCACCAAATCCATGAAATTTCTACACAAATACACACACACACACACACACACACACACACATTCAGTTACAGGTTTCTTTTTTCTCAATGTATTCCTGGCATCTAAATCTTCTAGTTAAGGTTCATGGCAGTATTGTTAGAGTTACTTTTGATTCAGTTTTTCTTCCTTACATTTCCCGTCTAATCTGTCGGCAAATCCCCAATTGCTCTACCCGTGAAGTGTATCCATATGTGATCATCACGCTTTACCTTCATTACTGCCAAATAGGCTTGGTATGCCACCACCTCCCCTTGCATCGCTGGAATTCTTCACAAATGCCTTTGTGGGTTTTGCTGTTATATCTTGAAATCCATTCCCTGGGCGGGGGGAAGCTAGAGTGATGGCCTAGGAACATAGCTCAACACTTTGACTTTCGTCTTCAAACTCCCCTAGTGGTTCCTGTTTCATTAAATGTAAAAATCAAAGCCACCAGATGGCTGGGAAGGAATCTGGCTCTGCATTGCCACTCTCTTCTCTTTCTGGTATTCTTTTTGTTTTGTACTACCATCCTCCCTGCCCCTCACCATCAGCTCCTCCCTTGGCACCTTGGCATCTGCTGCAGATGATAACAATGACATTCTCTCAGGCCTATGTTACCTACTCACTAATTCCCTCATTTGGTTCAGATCCGCTGCCAAGAGATGATGACTCGGAGAGGCATCCATTGAACTCAATCCTACTTAAAACAGCATTCTTTTTTGTTCTGCTGTATTGTATGCTCTATTTGTCTTTCATCTGTCTCCTCTACTCTCTTTCAAATACAAAATAACAAGGACTTTTAATTACTGATAATTATGACATAGTAAGTGCTCAATAAGTATGAAGCAAGTGAGTGAAGGAATGAAAGGAGCCTCTTATCCCAGTAATTTTTCGTTGACTGAAATGGCTGTCAAACTGCTCCCTTCAGCTAGCAAGGCTTCTACCATTTGCCATTTCCTTTCCCCAGTTGTTACCAAACTTCTCAACTTATCTGTTTGCTGAAACCAAAGTCTCTTTCCTTAAATCTATGTGGGAGAACTTCTAGTCCCATGCAAACAGGTCTCTGTGTCACCTCTTCACTCAACAGCAGCTCAAATGCTTCTCACCTCCTAAGACCCTCTCTGATTCTCCCAGCCCAGGCACGAGCACAGATGTTCCCCTCAGAGCAGTAACTCCCTGTCATCATTCACGTCATCCATGCTCATAGTTGGAAATATGTTTTATTGCGTTTATTAAACATATTTTCACTAAGATCCGTATTAGCCCAGAACCTGACAACTCAACCCCCTGAGCAGTGTTATAGTTTCTAGATCTTTCTATCATTCCAGATTTGTAATCAAGGTTTGAAGTTGTATTTTATAAAGATAAATAATTTAACCATATATGCATAAAGCTGCGTATACCTTATGTTTCAAGCAAGAGACAGTTGGACTAAAATAGGATTATAAGATCTATCTTAAATGAGTGGGAAGGTAAACACTAATATGAGATATTCAGAGAAAGACTAACATCATAAGTATAATTATTTAAATATTTCTAAATAGTCCCCTTTATCAACTCCTTGTTCAAACAAAAGGTCCCACGTAGCTTCAGTCCTTGCCTACTGCCTGCTCTAAGGAAGGCCATGCCTGGTTCTCAGGGCATGGCTAGCGTCCTGACCACTCCATATGCATTACAGAGCAACAGCAAACATGGGCACTTTCTGAAGCACCAGGGCCTTCCATCCCACAGCCCATGCGGCTGGGGAAAGGTGAGTTGAATGATTAACTCAGTGAGATTGGTCCTTCCCTTCACGGACAGGAGGAAACCAGGCCGAGTCCCAGGTGGTGGCCAGTTTCCAAATGAGGCCAAGAATATTTTGAAGTGGTTACAGCTCTGATTGGGGACGTGACTCTTAGAGATGCCATGGAGCTTTTTAATTTCCTGACATTTCCAGACATGGAGAAAGAATCCAGCTGATGAGTCACCAGTATTAATGGGGTTTTGAATTCTGTTTGCTGCGGCAGCTGCCTCTCCTTTAGTCATTCAGAGAGCAAAGGGAATTATCAGGCAAACTCAGGGGAAGAAGCAGTCTGACTGCTGTTCAGTTGCCATTTTTATTATCAGACCTCAGCCCTTGCATCATGGGAAAGTCATTTGCTTCTTTGCCTTGTGTGTATGTATTGGAGGTGATGGAAATAATTATTTAGCTTCTATCTTGGTGAAGCAAGCAGGCCTTCTCTGATGGAGAGAAAACATTTATAGAGCTCAGATACTGGGAATCTCTTTAATCATAAGAGGATAAAGGCTTATGTTACATTGCAGCACCTTTTGCTTTTCTGGTTCCTACATGTTGCTCTGTCTGCATTCCCTGTTAGGAAAAAAGAAAGAGTCAAAGAAGAAAAAAGGACAAGGACAGGAAGACAACAATAGTATATTTGGGTTAGCTGATTTTATTTCACAAGCATCCATACCATCCAAGGTAATGGAACCACTGCATTCCTGCTAATATAAGGTTCTCTAGATGTCAACATCTCAGATGTATTTTAAGAGGTACAGCAGCTTGCTCCCAATGATGACTGTGAGCTTACAGATCGGTCAAGTTCCTTTTTCATCTCTGGAAAAATATAAACAGTGCTTGTCTCTCTTTCAGGTGTGTGGTGAGGACTCCTCATTTTTTTTTAATGTTTTCTGTGATTTTTTTTTCAACAAAAAAGGCATAATGAATCCAGAGGGCCCCTTTCTATGCACAAACAGGAAATTGCAATTAAGACAACAGCATCTCTTGAGTATTCTGAAATGAGTCATAAGGACCATGCCGGGGTCTAAACTATTAGTTCTCAAAAATCAATGCACAAGAAAGAGAAAAAAAGGAAACCACCTGGAGAGTTCGCTTTAGCTGTATGACTTGAAGGAGCCTCTGGGGCCAGGTCTAGGAATCCGTGGTTTAGTAAGGGTGCTGGTGAATCTGAAAAATATGATCCATGACCCATTTGGAAGTACTGATCAAACCCTGAGCAACCTCTGGAGTCACTATCTATAGAATGAGATCCCACTGATCAAGCAATTTTTTGAAAGATTTATTTGTTTATTATGTATAGTTTTCTACCCACATAGATGCCTGCATGTATGTATGTATATATGTATGTATGTATGTATATACCTGTTAGAAGAGGGTACCAGATCTCATTATAGATGGTTGTGAATCACCATGTAGATGCTTGGAATTGAACACAGGACCTCTGGAAGCGTAGCCAATGTTCTTAACCTCTGAGCCATCTCTCTAATCCCACTCAAATAATATTTTTGCAAACTTGTGACAGAATATCATCAGCTCTTGCCTAAAAGTGGGGGGGTGAGAACATCATCTTGAAAACCTCTGTTAAGAGCGATCTGTCTTCACACTGAATCCAAAGCATCTCCTGGAAGCATCTGTGCAAAGGGTAAATGTCTCATACTCTTTATGACTACCCACTGTGGGCATTTTCCTTGATATAAAATGATCCTGATGAAATGCACGACAACTCACTTCAGGGTTTATTTAAAAGGAAGACGGTCTTTTGAAAGTCTTTTATCTTCAGTCAGGAGCCTCTTCAAACTCAGTCAGATACAAGAAACTTGGAGAAGGCAGTCCCACAACTGGCATGACCACATGCATCTAAATGTTACTTATATAACATAGCCTCTGCTCTGGATGATGCCAAACAAAGAGCCATGGTTTGAGCAAAAGTCCCTGCTGTTTTCTTACCACTTCACATAGAAGCGAGGTCATTCTCAGGTGCTCAGAACTGTAATGCAGTTTCTCATGAAGGGCTGGAGAGAGACAGACAGAATAAGGGAGCTGAGACATATCAGGATTCCCTGCAGCCCAGTGAAGCAACTTCATTGCTGTCCTGATCTTGACATTCCCTCTTCTGGGAGCACAAGACTACTAAATAATGCCTATGAGCTCAGATGAAGGACATCTCCCCTGCTGTAAGCCCACCATACTAGTAAAACTTCCAGGTCAGGAAAGCCCAAAGAAAATATATTTAAAAGGTGGATGGTTACTGCTTACTCCACAGCGGTGCAGGGTTTTGGACAATGTTACCAGCTCCCTTGTAGCACTCTGTTGGCAAACATCATGACAGAGACAGGCTTTCTTTACTCAGAGGATATGTGGCCGCAGGCACCCGCAGTCTACATGGCTCTGTCTTCTGGGGCTAGGAAACAGAGAGAAACTCTCTCTTCCCAGAGTCCATCATGACCAATGGCCGTAAACACTGGTCAGCACTGCCCAAGTCCTAGGTCCACACGTGGACCAGAAGCTTGAGTTGTTATGGTTGTGACTTGGACCTTGGATTATGACTCACCCTTGATAGATTTTGGAGTTGGTAATGCATGGAACAAAAGAAATTAAGAGGGCATAGAGAAAGAATGGAAACCGCCTGGTACTCGTTTATACTGGTTTTCTTCACAAAGGTTTCCAGGAAACCCAACTCACCCCACAGTCTGCATTCTTCAGCCTCTTAGGAGATAGACTTTCTTCAAGACAAAAGATATAGCAAATATATTCAACTTATCTCTGTACTTTGAGCACTTGGGGTTTTGGGAGATACTTAGTTTCTATCAGAAAACATGAGAAAGAAATAGCATTGAGCAAGAGGCAGCAAGGCTGAGGTCTGTCACCAAACACAGTCCAAATAGGGTCAGTCTCAGCTCTTTTATTTGGCCTTTTAAAAAATATTAAAAATAGTTTTATTGGCATCTAGTTAATAGAGCATATGATCCATTCATTTCCACTGTGAACTCGATGTATCTTAGTAAATTTACAGACTTGTAGAGCCATCATTACAATTCAGTGTTTGAACATTTCCATTGTCCTCCAAAGCCCATTTGAAGTCATTCTCACTTCTCCCGCCCAGAGAACTATGCTTTGTCTCTATAGAGTGGTCCTTTCTGGACACTTCATATAAACAGACTTGTGCAGTATTCGCCTCTTGTGTATGGCTTCGTTCACTTAGGTTGATATTGGCTCATCCCTGTGGCAGGAAGTACTACTATTTCATTCCAATTACCAATGGATGGAATTTCATTATCTGCAAGTGTCATACACCCTGCTTCAAGTCTTCTCAGCACTCCAGGCCCTGGGAATGAGGTAGAATATCCAAACAGAAAGGAGCAAATCCAACCTTGCTGGCCAAAGGTTTCAAATCCTTTCTTTGTGATGGTGAGCTCTCTCTCTCCTTCCAACCTTGGCCCAGTAGGATACCCAGGGCTCTTGACTGGCATTCTGGAAGAAAGACAGGAGCATATGAAGAGAACATAATGATAGTAAAGGAGTCTAGGTATTCTGAATTCAGAGTCATTTATTCACAATTATAGGGAAGGAGTATAGCTCATAAGCAAAAGGCATGAATGTGAGACATGAGGACTGAGTATGAGGTTGAATAGCTAACTAGTGCAGAGTCTTCCTGATTCTTCAATTAATGCTTTTTGGTGACGTTTTCATACATACATATCATCATACTTTGTTCTTATTTGTCATCCTCAGTGCCTACCCCAGCACTTTGCTGGTCCTCTTCCTCCCCAAGACAGCTCTTCCTTTTCATTTCTTTATGTTGTTTCCCATTACTTTATCTTTCTTTCCACTTCTCTTAGCTCCTCTCACAATCACTTCTTTTTGTTCTTTGTTTGTTTGTTTGGCTGGTTGATTGGTTTCCACACATCCATCAGACATAAGCTACAATCTTATCTCAGAGGCGTATTTGTCAACAAGAAAAAATAAAAGTAAAATGACTTTACACAACATTCTTCTCATTTCTTTTTTACTTTTGTTCAAGGGGTAAATACCCTTGACTTATTCATTGAGTTTGGTTTTTGACAGTTTCATAAGTGAATGTAGTGTATGTCATACACATGTATGTATGTGTGTATATGGATGAACATATATTAATATATATTTGGTTTGGTTAAATTTAATTTCTAGGGAAATTTTAAAAAATCCGCAATAGTCTTAGGAATTTTTTTATATTAAAAAATGAGAGAAAGTGTCTTTAAAGAAGGAGCTAATTAAGGTAGTCTCTTAGAAGACAAAAAACTTACATTTTCTTTGTGATGTGAATTGTTTGAGCAAAGTCCTTCCTGGCACCACAAAACTCAGCCGCTCCCTCCCTCTTTATTCCTGCCATCATTGTTGAAACACACTAATCTCTTTTACTTTCCTTTCCTCACCAATAAGGTCATTTAAATTGTGCTTTGCAAATTAAATAAGATAGGAGCTCTGAGATCACATTGTGGAGATCAGGGGTGTGAGCAGAGAGGAAGAAACTTTAGATACGCATCATCTGTGATTTTATTTCATAGCATGCAGAAAGAGAGAGAGAGAGAGAGAGAGAGAGAGACTAAAGCTCTGCATCCAGGACCCAAGAGATTACTCAGGAAAGAAATTTACAGTGTGAGACAATGGGGGAGCTTTCAGTAAGCCATCAATCTGCCTGTGCTTTTTGAAAGCCCCTGAACACCCAAATACAGGCTAGGCTGGATGGAAGCAAGGTGACATTTAGAGAACACTATTCACTGAAAAGCACGAATGTGTGCAAACCCAGGAATACTGTCTTGGCGGGGAGATAAGTCCCGTGTCTCCCAAGACCATTACTGCTATTGTGACAAGTGTTTCCCAGCTTAGGGGGAGCCTTTTGGTCATCTGGGAATACTGCAAAATGGATTTTACTGGAACGGAAACCTCAGCTGGGAGCTGAGGAGAAGCTGCAATCGTCTCTTAGCCAAGTCTTGTAAGAAAAGCCTCGGTGACATCTCCTTGTCTTGCCGTGTCATGCTCTGCTGGTTTTATTTTGTTTGTTTGCTTGCTTTTCTGTTATCACATATTATGGCTTAAAAGAGTTCTGGATGCTCCTTGAATTTCAATTGTCAATTTAGGGCTGAGCCTGTGAGATGGCACCAGCTGCCAAGCTTGAAGCCCCAAGTTCAATTCCTGACGTCTACAGCGTGGAAGGAAAGTTTGCTCTGATGCCCACACATGTGCTATGGCACACACTCCCCAACTCCACACTAAAGGAATAAATAAGCAAATGCAATTTAAAAATTTTAAAAATTTAAGACCGTTCAAGAGGAAAGAAAATCGGGCTTCTAAAATGTTAACATATGGACTAGAGAGACGGCTCAGCAGGTTTGAACTTTTGCTGCTTCTACAGAGGACCTAGGTTCGATTCCCAGCAACCACATAGCAGCTCACAGCTATCAGAACTCCAATTCCAGAGAATCCAATGACCTCTTTTGATCTCTGTTGACACTGGGTATGCGTGTGGTACATATAGAATACATACATAGAAAGAGAATAGTCATACACATAAAATAAATCTCTTTTCAATGCTAGTTTATGTCTTTCCTGTTCTGGGGTGAAGGTCCCAAGGACTCAGAGATGGATATGAGAAAATGCTGGATGAATCTCTCCTGCCGTCCTGTGTGACCTCTAGCAAGCATCGAGTCTCCTTCCTGCTTATATCACACAGAAATGCAAGTTCATTATGTAGGAGAGCTCCGGAAACAACCTGTGTAGAGGAACTCTGCCCAATGGGGGGCGTGTTCGCCTGGGGCTAATGTTTACATATAAATCTGGTGGGTGTGAGCCCCGCTGGTCCCTTTTTTGTATTTTCTGCCCATCGCTGGATCCCTGGTGTTGTAAGCTATCCCTTCATTAAAATTTACTGTTTCATATTAAGCTAGCCTAGTTATTTCACCTGCCCATATTCCCAAATATTGTTTATAAATGTTCTTTTACATTTAAAGGGGGATATGATATAGATATAAATAATTTGCATTGGTATGGATATTAAGGTCAATTTTGTTATATGTATATGTATTTCTGATCTTGATTAAGGTATTGTGATTGTGTAGTTCATTTAAAATGTAATGTATAATTAGAAAATATAGGTTTTTAATGGATAATCATTGATAATAGTCAAGCTTGTAGTCATGTTAGTTAGATTTTCTAGATATATAAAGATATATTTCAATTAGATAGGCATTCTTCATATCTTTTAAAGACTACAAAACATGACATTTAATGTTTTAATAACTTAGGGCTTTTCATGGCAATGAGACACGTCTCCTCCTGACAGCACCAGCTACTTCAAGAGGAGGATGGGCATCAAAAAGGCTCCTTATGGAGTTTGATAGCCATTTGGGCAAGAAACTGCTCTTGCCTGGACTGTTGTATAAACTGGACACAAAGAACCCACAGAAAGAGTACTGGTAAACTTGCCTAAAGGTGAGATGGTCTTTCAGGGTTCCTAATTCATGAAAGAGTCTGCGAGACATTCTATAGGACACAGCAGATAGTGACTAAACTGTCTTTAAAATTTCCTGCTTCATGAAAATGTCTGCTGGATACCATGGGCCTAAAGGCTGAAGATGGATGCAACAACGGTACAGAGGAACTTTGGGTGACTCTACAGGCAGTGAGCTGTCTCTGTCATTTCTAGAGTTTTGGACTTCTTGTTTGCTTGGGTAATATTATATCCTTCTGGAGTCTTTGATGAAGTTAAAAAATGGATAGTTATAGTTTTCCTTAGTTATGATAAAAGATAAAGTAGATATAAATATTATAACTGTAATTCTTACTTGATAACTGTTTTGTTATATGTAATTTTACTATGTTAAAATGAAAGCCTTTCTTTTTTGTTTAAATAAAAAAAGAAAAAATGATGGGGGAGAGTCTTCTGTTTTGTGTTAATTTCAATGGTTAAATAAAAAAAAAATTAGGTAGGCAGAGTAGACAAAACAAAATGCTGGGAGAAAAAAGCCGAGTCAGAGAGCCGCCATGATTCTCCCACCAGACACAGACACAGTTTAAGATCTTTCCTGGTAAGCCACACCTCGTGGGGCTACCCACATTATTAAAAATGAGTTAAAACAAGATATGAGAGCTAGCCAGTAAGAGGCTAAAGCTAATGGGCCAAACAGTATTTTAAAAAATACAGTTTCTGTGTAATTATTTTGGGGCATAAGCTAGCAATGCGGGTGGCCGGGTGCCGGGGACACAGCCCCGCTGCTCCTATTACAACAAACCTGTGATCCCAGAACTCACAAGGCTGAGACAATAAGCTTGAGATCAGTATGGGTTACATAACAAGCTATAGATTAGCTTGGACTGAATAGGGGCTTATCCCCAAAACCAGCAGCAACAACAAAAACAAGTAAATACATATATAAGAGAAAAATAGCAAATAAAATTCTGAATCCTCCCTGAAGCTGCATATTCCTGGTGTTTCCATCATCAATTTAGTTAAAATATTCTATTATTCTGTTATTTACTAAGCATGAATGCATATTTGTATAAAGATGTAACATTACATGTATCCATTTGTATATTAACTTTAAAAATTTTAGAAGCATTGTACAATCAATCAACAGTGAAGCATGCATATTTTAACATAATTCAATATACTCACATTCATTATAAGTAACTACATTCTATTTTGTACTGTCCGTAGCCTGTCATTTATTTTACCACTGAGGTCAAAACAGGAAATCAGAAGCATGAGTGAGAAAAACCAGGACCCCAACCTTTCCTGAATGTTCCCCTCAACATACAGCTTGATATGCATTCTCACACACAGCCATGTATGGTATATTCTAATGCATACTAGATAAGTCTGCAAAAACCCAAGACGCTATGAAAATGCTAGAATTACAAAGTAGGCTAAAGACCTGTAATGGATCCCCATATTCACTTTAGCTTGAGTTCGTTATGCATCTTCATAGAAGCCCTCACATGCTAAAATCCCAACCATTTTTGTTCGTGTTATGTTATCACAAGCATTTGTTGATTTAAAACCAATAACGGAGAGAAACTGGAGATCTCCGAACTTAAGCAATCATTCTTTTAATGACTGCAGAGCTGGAATTAAAGCAAAATTTTTAAATAAAGGCAAGGAAGAAAAGTAGGAAGTCCAGAAATTACTGGAACAAAATTTCAAAAGGAACCTTAAAACAAAAAGAAAATAAGTCCTTACTCAACACATTAAAAGGAAAAAAAATGAGCTAGACATGGTGGTAAATATCTGTGATCCCAGCATTTGGAAGGCGGACACAGAAAGATCAGGAACTTAAGGCCAGGTGAGGAATATATAGCAAGGTAATCTCAGCCTAGGCTGCTTCAGTACCTGTCTCCAAAACAGAAAAAGAGAGAGAGAGAGAGAGAGAGAGAGAGAGAGAGAGAGAGAGAGACTATGAGAGGTGGCTTTGTATAAACAAACCCCCTTGGGGGCCTCACACTGCCTGAAAGTTCTGAGCACCTGAGTGTTATAAGTTTCCAAGTTCCAAATTGTTAAAGGGGAAGAGCTTTGCTCTATGGGAAAAGAACTCTACCTGGAGCAGATCTACACAGCTTCTGGGGTTAGAAAATGGAATATAAAAAGCAGGAATTGGTGTTTCAGAGAGAGATAGACGCGTGTAGTTCTGGAGACCAAATGATAACCAGCAGTGGCGATGAAACTGGCTGTGAAGTTTCCACTCTCCCTTGCCTTGCAGCAAGAACGAAGCTTTTGTTCTGGAGGCACAGCTCCCCATCCATACTTCCTTCCTGCAATGGTTTTGAGTGCCTTTAGCATGGAAGACCACACGGGACTTTCACTTTTCAAGCCATCAGCAGGAGCACTCTAAACATGTCTGATAACCTTCTATTGTATAATATCATTGTGCTGGATAGTTTTGAGTCAACCTGACTCAAAACACTGGGGTCATCTGAGGAGAGAGGACCTCAACTGGGAAAATGCCTCCACAGGACTGGGCTGTACACAGGACTGGGTTGTACACGGGACTGGGTTGTACACGGGACTGGGTTGTACACGGGACTGGGTTGTATACGGGACTGTGAGGCATTTTCTTAATTACTGGTTGATGCAGGAGGGTCTAGCCCTTTGTGGATAGGTACCACCCTGAGCTGGTGGTACTAGGTTCTATAAGAAAGCAAGCTTAGTAAACCATGTGGAGCTATCCAGGAAAGAGCATGCCTCCACGACCTCTGCATCAGCTCCTGTCTGCAGAATCCTGCCCTGTTTGAGCTCCTATCTTGACTTTCTTTGATGATGAGCAGTGATATGGAAGTGTAAGCCAAATAAACCCGTTCCTTTCCAAGTTGCTTTGGCCATGGTGTTTCATCCCAGCAACAGGAACCCTAACTAAGACAATCATTTAAACATGCAGAAATATTCCTCAACTCATGCACGCTATGGATGGACTTCTGATCTTTTTACCTTGAGTGCCAATGTCAATATCCTGTCACTGCACTCCAATAACCAAGGAATAGAGTGCTTCCAAAGTTGATGATTCAATCCCCTTAGTCCCCTCCCTTCTCCTTGGTGGAAAGCAACTGTTCCTCTGCCATGTTCCTCTGTCTGAACTATCTACCGCATGTAACCCTCCCTTAGCTGGCAGCCTTTGCCACAGAAACTGTCTTAGCCCTCAAGATGAGCACCGGCAGAAAGGAGGATTTGAAGGAACACCGCTGTAAAATTCCTCCAGTCCTTAGAGGAGCCTCGCTCCCCTCAGGGCAAAACACTTGGGGAACCAGTGCCAGTCACATGAACAGGAGCACAACAGAAGCAAATGTCATGCCAGTCCTGCCACTGGGCTCCGTTTCTGCCACGGAAAGCCAGGTTTAGGGGCCAACGTGAAAATGCCCATGTTAACATGGAACTGCGAGCCAGTTAGAACTGAAATTAGGAGAATGAATAGTCTCTATCCATGCAGTCCTGCCCGCTTCTGGGGGATGACCTGTGGAAAGTGGATACCGTGCCCAGCTGTGAGGTAATTCATTGTTCCTTTCAATAATCTAACACACGACACACTGCTTGACATACACAGCAAAGTGGTCGCTCATGGAGACCAGTCATTTCCCAGCTTTCCGCTGGGGGCTAAGGATGAGCCAGGTCAGTGCCTGGAGTCGGATTCTGCTCTCTAGCCAAGATCGCAGCAGATCCTATTCTCCCGTCCAAAGTTTGTATGGAGTGTCAGACCTGACACATTTGGAACTAAAGATGGTCATGACTTTGGAGAAGGTATTGTGTTATTTTTCATTTCCTTTACTTTACTAATTAGTGTATCTAGAACATAAACTGGGAGAGGGTTTTATAAAATACAAATGATCACATTTCATTATAAACCATTATAATATCATATTTTATTGTAAGTCTATTGTAAGTAGGTCTATAGAAGTGATGTGTGTGTGCCATTGGAAGGCACAGATCTGAACTCCTGCATGACCTCAGCCAGGCACTTGAACTCTTGTAAATTTAAAATACAAAGTTCTAGGAACACACTGTTCAATAGTGCAAACACCGACCACTTTAACTATTTAAATTAATTAAAATTAAACTAATGAATTATTTCCCTATACCCCACTGACACAATTAACAAAATAATAATTAATGAATTAGATAAGAAACCTAGTAAATTAGAAAGTAACTTTATCTCAGTTAGCACTGTGACTAGGGGCCACTTTTCTGGGCAACACAGATTTGAGAACATTTTCTTTGCTATTGAATGTTGTAGAGGGTGATGTTGAAAAGGGTAAGTACTAGGTCTTTGATCTTCTCAACAAATAATCCAGAACAGTTTTCTAGAACCCTTGTGATATCAGAATTAAAAATTTGAAGTATAACTAGTACCTGTTTGATCCTGAGACACATAATCAGACCCATAAACTCACACTAGTCTCGTCTCAATGACTCATAAAATTAAACCACAGCCACTTGCCCATGGATAATGAAATTGTATTATGCACTGCACCTGTTGTAATACTGGTCCAGCCTTGTTTTCATCTTATCTTTGACTGCACAGTGTATTATCTGGTTCTTGCTCCTTTGGATTTGCCATTTCCATTTGACCTCTCTGCTTTCCATTTGAGATACCTTCCCTGCTTTGCTGGAGATTTGTCTCCAAACAGGCACAGTGACTAACTGGGTTTTTCTTTTTTTTTTTTTTTTTTTCAGTCTCACTTGGATGTGCAGTAGTGACCCCTCCCACCTTCCTGAACTGTGGAGTCCTCCATGTGGAGTAGGAGCTACCCAGTGATGGGAGGGCAGCAGAGGCTGCTCAGGTTGTGCCAAGGTCTTTTCTACCTTTGGCTGGATCCTGAATTGCAATGTCTGGAAGAACCTGACCAGCAACTTCTATGAATGAAGGTGTGTAGGAGCAGCAGTAGGGGGTGCAGAGGCTGAGGGAGACTAAAGACACACACTACATCCCAGAAATGGATTTAAATAAACATAAAATCTGTGACAATCAGAGGCCCAGAAACTGGGAAGAAGTAGCACTGTGTCTTCTATTGCAGCAGATAAGATAGAGTCCTCAGTGAAGCCAAGAGAATAGATGGTAAACTAATTTTTTAAAAAGCAGTAGAGAGCCGGGCGGTGGTGGCGCACGCCTTTAATCCCAGCACTCGGGAGGCAGAGGCAGGTGGATCTCTGTGAGTTCGAGGTCTAGAAGAGCTAGTTCCAGGACAAGAACCAAAAGCTACGGAGAAACCCTGTCTCGAAAATTAAAAAAAAAAAAAAGCAGTAGAGAATGGTAAGCTGGAAACTTGTAGAATTAGCATAAAAAACTAATAACCTTCTCATGCGTAAGCTTTAAGCTACATGACAATATAATAAAAGAAGAGACCATTTCTGTTTCATTCATTTCAATTTATCTACAAATTCATTTTAAAAACTCAAGAAATCCTCAACACCACCCCTCCCCGACAAGGCAAAATCAGGTCACAACAAATGGGAAGGGTTCCAGTGCTTTACCAGAATAACTCAATGTCACAAACCCATCAGGTTGCCTCAACATAATATATAAATTTAATGAGGTCTTGATTGAAATCTAAGAAATTTACTTTTTTCTAGAGCTAAACAAATTGATTCTAAGGTTGTCATGGAGTTTCCCATTCAGGAACATCTAGGAAATACTAACACAGAACATGAGATTGGATGAGTTTTGCCAGACAAACATAGAAGCAGCCCATATGCAGGACACACTGAAAACACAGTTCTGGGGCCTGGGGAAAGGAAATAGTCTGAACATATAGAGACTACTGGATCAATCCAGCTACAGAAATTTAAAATAGACCATTTTGCATAGAAAAATTATCAGAAAAAGAAGAAAAATAAATTATAAACTTGCTGAAGTTATTAATAAGTCCTTTATAATAATAGGAAGAAAAAAACACACCACAATCCTGATACAACAAATGGACATAGCAGGACCCCTCATACCTCTTCCTGTGGCCGCCGTGGCTTTCATTCTCGGTTCTTGCCAACAGTGTGTAGTGTTTCTGGATTCTCAAAAGCTTAAAAATAGAACTTCAGTGTGGCCCAGAATCTCATTTCTGAGCATGGATCTGAAAGAAATACAATCACTATTTCAAAGAGGTACCAGCACCTTGTGCTTTAGAGTTGGCCGACACAGTTACAATGCCGAGAACCCGTGTGAAGTCTTCACGCTGTAAGACAGAGCACCACTAAACTAAAACAATGGGGCATAAGAAAACTTTGAGTGACATTCAATTTGTTGTGTTAATTGTGGAGATGGTAGGCTCCACGGGTGTTTGCACACATCCAAACTCATTGCACACATTAAAATAAGCATTTATCAGTACAGTGATTTGATATATGTATGCTGAGTACATATCTCAGCATGTCTGTTTTGAATGCTAAAGGGAAGTTTGAAACTTTTTACCCTAGAGAAATAACTATTTTCTGACATGGGTGTATTTGGCCTTAGCCTAATTTGAATGTTACACAGTATATGCATGTATTGAAAAGTATTTTATTACCTCATTAATATGTACAACTTTATGCTTTTAACATACTTGTTAAATAGCTTTTGTTAATGAAATAAAATCAGTTGCTATGTAGCTTGTCAAATCCCAGCTTCAACAAAACTCACACACTGCAGGGTGTGTGAGGATTAGAATTAATTAAGCCAAAGGAACAGAAGTACAGGAGAAATAAGAAAGAGAAAGAACAGCATCGGGAGGGACGGTCAGTGAACACCGAGTCTGCCTCATTTATTTTCCACATGCTTAAATACTTCATTCCAAAAACAGAGCGGGGAGACTACAGACTTCATTAACATGATATAAGAAATAGACTTGAGTTCTCCAGACCATCTCCACACCCCAAATACTAATTAACCACACCTTAGGTCAGAATCATTCATTTGTAGCCACATCTGCTGTCAACAACTCTGAGATAGCAAAAACATGCTCAAAATCTCTGGCTTCCAGTCAAGATGGATCAGGCCCAAAGTAGCTAAAAAGGAAAAAAAAAAAGTACCTGAACACATCATTTGGAAAAAGATATGCTAACAATTTGCAGTAAATTGGTTCTTAGGTTTCCTAAAGAGGCCTTCCGCTGTTTGGGCAGAGGTGGATTCCCTAAGACATGGTGAAAGGCAGTCATTGGGTACGTACTTGTGAAGGTTCTCTGAGAGTCAGACCCCCACTCCCTTTGGGTTTTGCCTGTGAAGTGAGCTGGTTTCTCCACCAAACCCAAGAGATGTTGCCTCAGCATCAGCTCAAAAGCAAAGAAGCTGCTTGATAATTCATCCAAACCTTGGAAGGTGAGTTGAAAGGAAACTTTCCCCTTTTTAAGTGTACTGCCTCTTGTGATATGTTACAATGACAGGCAGCTAATGTAATTCAAATATTAAAACACTGAGGTACCATTCAATAAACTACAGTTCAGCCAGGCCATGGGGGTAATTTGGAACTGTGGAAAAGGCAAGGAACAGCTTCATGAAAGAGGATGACCTGAATGACAATGTATATTGTAAACTTAAAGGGACAAAATACAAAATGGAGTACAGTAAATAAAACACTACTTCCAGATATTTGTTTTAAACACCAATAAAACAAATGGAAATAATTGCCTAAAAAGATGAGTGAGAAGGGGGTAGGATTAGAAATAGGACTTCTAAGAATACATCTTTCCATATGATTATTGAACCACATATGTGATTTACATTAAGAAATAAAACTAAATCAAAAAAGTTGAAAGCATGCGTACCAAGCAGGATTTCAGGCAGCCGAATTCACTCTCTGCCCCATTTTGTAATCTCTGACATATGCAGTTATCCACAAGCTTGAGGTTTTCTGCTTCATTAAAACACGTCCTGAGCTACAACAGTAAATTAAACTGATTACATTCGCATTCCTAATGACTCACAACCAGTTTCATGGTAACTAACCGTTGGATCCAGTTACACTGCTCATGGAGATAGCAGTCCTGAGACAAGAGTCATGAAGCCTTGCTCATTTTATTTTATCTACCCACTTTTCTCCCAAAGTGATTTTAATCACCAGCTAAGTTCAAAAACTCATTATTCGATTTCTAAGATTTCAGGAAACAGGGCCACCAAGTTATGCTTGGTTTCATCACCTGACTCAAAAACATCAAGCCCCTGCGGCTGCTGCGTCAATGGTTCATGTCAGCAATTACGGCTGACTCACCAGAGAACATGTTCTATTAACTTATCAAACATCTCTCGCCTGGGAGCTTCACCCTCAGTGGATCATCTGTCACGAATTTGCACAAGGTGAGATCTCAGCCAATCCTGCATGCATTGCTGCTCTGGATGCCCCAGAAGAAGCGACCACAGCCTCACAGGGAGTGCTGCACCAGTAACGGGGTTCACGGTCAAAGATCCCCGTAAGCTGAGCAGGCCATCCCTGGGTTCTTTGCCCTCACCCGCCTAACCCTGAGAGCCTCCCATGCCCAAGCACAGAGCTTCTCTGCTGCTGCAACGCCTCTGCTACACAAACGAAATCCTAAGGGAAAATATTCTAGATACCAATTTTTGTTTGAAAGTAGCTTTTGCCATTTGACTTCCTGGGTAACCAGAGCGAAGTCATTAATTCTGTGCTTTAATGTTGACAGTTATAAAGTACCTAAGTGGGAGACATTTGGTAAGATTTTGCTTTACTTTTTGATGCTGGGAATCCAATGAAGGGCCTTGTTCATGTGAGAGAAGCATTCTGCCATGGTTTTGGTAAGAATTGAAACGCACTCAAATTGCAGGTATGCATTCCAGTCTCATTGTTCAATCTGCAGAGAAACGGTAGCTCTTGGGGCTGCGGGCATGACTAGGGTAGTGAAAGGCTTGTATGAGCATAAGGACTGGAGTGCTTTATCTGTCAATCATGTGAAAAAGCCAGGAATAGTGTAATTCCAGAAGAGGCAGAAGGATCCCCGGCGCTTGTCCGCCAGTCAGAGTACCTCAAATAGCAAGCTCCACAGTCAGCAGAGACCCTCTCTCAGTCAGCGAGAGACCCTGTCTCGAAAGCTAAGGTGGATAGTGAGGAAGAAAACCAACATCAACCTCTGGTATCTATACACATGCACACGTTCATGTGAGCACACGCACACACACACACACAAACACACACACACACACACACACAGAAAAACAGAGAGGGAGTTACACATGTACATTTGCAAAGGAGGAAAATTAGCTCTTATTTTACAACTTATAAACATCTCCCTAAGAAACTTATTTCCACAGAGCATGAATGAGCAGGAAAGGGAACAATTACATAAAACAAACCACTGAATTGTGGTACTAAAATACTCCCTGTTCTTTCTGTCTAAGGGTTGGTCTCTTTGAGGTGACATGGTGTGTTTACAAAAACATCCAGGTTGTCAAATCTTTCCCCTCTTGCCCCTTCCAAAAGCTGGATTCCTAGGGAGATGTGGTGGCTGAAAGAGGGTCCAACAGCGGATGTCTTCTCTGCTTCTCACTGCTCTCTCCTGCGGCGTGGCTGGTCCTGTCGTGGAGGTACAAGTGAGAGGGTGGACCTACAAGAAATAGTCTACCTACTACTTACTCTCTGCTCTCGTTCTACAGTGACTCATTTATGACCTACTTATAGGTTTGTCTTGATTACTGGTTGCTGCTTTCATAGGTTTACTATGACACCTAACTATGACTGTCCATGTCCCTAGACTTGACTCTTGGAGAACTGTTAAGCATCCCTTCTTTCAACCACCAGTAATGATGTATAGAAGCTTCTGGGTCCTCATGTACCTGACTTGCACTGTGTCCATCAAGAGCAAGTGAATCTGTTTGTGCTCGACTCCATCGTTATCACTCGACTTTACAATGCCTGCCTTGAATATTGGAGCCAGTTGTTGTCACTGTCTCCCTTCAGTGTGTCAATGGAAGCAGAGCAAAACCATTGTTTCCAGCGTGTGTCATCCTAAGTAAAACGGTCCTCACTCCACCTGCCCTAGAACTCTGATCCATAAACAAACATCAAGCCATTCATTGGCTTGTTTGCTCAGCCTAGGAGATGTGTTACATCGCTGGGTCCTACCTCTCTGAAGCCAGGAAGATGACTGGGAACAAGAAGAAAAGAATGTACTATTCAGGGAAGTTCTATAGTATGGTGTATTTGGTATTTGTGGAAATTGTCCAGTATTATTCTTGGCACAGAGCACGGTCTTAATTCATGCCAGCTAGTTCCAATAGCAAGTGCCCATAACTATTCAAAGGAAAGAGTTCATTCTCCAAGCGCTTCGAACTGGGCCAGATGAGCAGAAACCTCAATATTTATAGGCCAATTGCATTTCTTTTATTGACGCTGTCTATAAGCGGGAAGTCTGTGTTTGTCTTATGTTTATTGGAAATGGTTATTTACTCAAGTGTACACACAGCTTTATCTCTATTTTCATATTGCCAGAAGCCCTGTTATCCTGGTTTCAAGATGTCAGTAACAGAGAAAATTATACATGAAAATCTCCCTGTCAAAATTATTTGCAATACAAATTAATTTGTTCATTTACTTATGTAGCACTTATTATGTGCTTGGAGATACATGAATAAAATATAGACCTTCTCCCTTCCAGGCATGAAACAAAGAGCTTATTCTTTCATATACAAAGAACTTTTACAAATCAGTAAGTGGAAGTCAACACAAAATTTAATCAAGGAGCCAGGCAGTGGTGGCACACGCCTTTAATCCCAGCATTTGGGAGGCAGAGGCAGGCGGATCTCTGTGGGTTCAGGACTAGCCTGGTCTACAAGAGCTAGTTCCAGGACAGGCTCCAAAACCACAGAGAAACCCTGTCTCGAAAAACCAAAAAAAAAAAATTAATCACAGATATGAAAAGATGTTTGTTATACATGCATGAATGAAAACACACAACAGCGATCAATCATTTAAAATGTTCAGTCTATCCATAGTAGAGAAGTGCAAATCAAATTCCTATAATGCCATGTAGCAGGGCTCCATGATGCTGTTGCTATGTTAGCCTCAGATGTTGGGTGAAGATATCCAGTTCCAAGGAGACCACAAGGGTAAAAGTCCTAAGATCAAAGATACCCACCTTTTATGCTTTTCATCTATAATAAATAAAAAGATTGGAATTGTAGAGGGGTCTTGGGGAAAGTGTTTTGAGGAATACTGTTTGCTCTTGTTGGAAGAGTTGTGTCCCTGGGGGTGGGCTTTGACATTTCAAAAGGTTCATGCCATTTCTTGCTCCCTCCCTCCTCCTTTCCTCTCTCTCTTTCTCTCTCTCTCTCTCTCTCTCTCTCTCCCTCTCTCTCCTCCCTCTCCCTTCTTTCCTCCCTCCCTCCCTCTCTCTCCTCCCTCTCCCTTCTTTCCTTCCTCCCTCCCTCTCTCTCCTCCCTCTCCCTTCTTTCCTCTCTCTCTCTCTCTCTCTCTCTCTCTCTCTCTCTCTCTGTATGTGGTTGTTGCTGCTGCTGCTCTTGTCTTTCTCTTCTTCCCTCCTTTTTTCCCTCTCTCTACCCCACAGTTATGGATCAAAATGTGAACTCTCAGGTTTTCCTTTGTTCTAACACCACGAACTCTAACCCTTTGAAACAGTAAGCCCCAAAATTAAACACTTTCTTTATAAGTGGATTTGCTCATGGTTTTGATCACAGCCATAGAAGAGTAACTAAGACAGAGACCGTATACAACTTGCACCAATCCAGCATTAAAGGTGCCGTCCCGTGTCTGCTCACTTCACACCTATTCCCTAAGTGTCTACTCTGTGTATCGATACTGGGCACAGAGTCCTACAGTGGACAAGGTGTGTCCGGATGTCACCATTATAGAGCCCATGGATGCATTAAGGCATTGGGGCTGTCTGCTTAGCTATTCACTTCCTTCTGTTGAGAGTTTGTGGAGATTAGGTCAATGAGACATTTGAGATGCCCTGTGGAGAGCCTACCTAGATGAGGAGCACAATAGTTCTTCCCCTGCAGCAACCGAATTCCAAAAATAACCTGCAAAAAAAGCAAGACTTCTATCTGTCAGATTTACTTGGTTTCCTCACGTGAAGTTTCCAGATGGATCTTCCTCTTTATGTCCTGGTTCTGATTGTCTTTGCTGTAAAGAGGAAAAGTCATGGATGTTAGCACATAATCTTTTTGAAGAAGGAGAAATAAAACCTTTGATAGCACATTAGCATTTGCTGTGTCTCTCTGGAACCTGAACTTCTCCAAAAGCAATCTTCCTGAAAGACAGCCTGTGCCCCACAGTTGGTACTTGGGGATCTTAGAAGACATAAGCAGGTAAACATTACAGATGTGCAGAGCTGAACATGGCTCTGCTTCCTTTGCTGTCCCCAGAATAGCCCTCAAGCTTTGATGTGAATGACTGGAGGGACCAGATGGTTCAGACCAGCCTTGGAGAAGGACATCACTTGTCTTCCTCTCAGGGTCATGGGAACATCTGTTTCGCCCTATGTCTTCAGTGACAAGCACTGGTCAGGTTCCCTCTCTTTACCTTAATTTTTGCACACCTCCTTGAATCTAGCCTGGCTTCACATGCCCGCCCAAAGATGTTCTGTGAAAGCCGAGCATCTCTGGGAGAAGAGAGCCCAGCTTGTGACATTTATCACTGAGCCTGATGTCAGTCCCCCTGCTGTGATGGATTTTAAACAGCAGATTCATTCAGAGTGGTGGGGGCACCAGACTCCCTGGGTATCCCTGCCTGTGGTTCACTTACCTATTTTTCTCTCCTCTGCTCTAGACCTCCACTGAGGTGGCCCTGAACCACAGCCCACTGTTTCCTTTGTTCTGAAGAAAGCATCTGCTGCTGATGTTTCGGATTTTGTCTGGCTGACCCGGTTTCCTTCCCATTGTTCTGGCAACACCTAGCATCTCGCTACCCTGCTTCCCTTGCTTTTCTTCAGACCCCTCTGACCTTGGCCCCATTTCAGTTTTCCGTTGACTGCCCATCTCTCGAGCTGCAAGGAGAGTGATTGCATTGTTCATTTTAGAGCAGTAAATGTAGCTATTTTATTTAATTTCTCTGTTATTCCGGACCCCTAAGGATGGATACTTGTGTCTGATGCCCCCTCCCAGTGACTGGATGTGGGCCAGTCATAGCAGATAAAGTCATCCAGCAGCCAGTAGCTGATCCCACCCCCTTTTCTTTGTTCTTTGTGAGACGGTTCTTTAAATTTGAACATCTTTTCTGGCTCTGGGTAGACATGGGAGGCAAATTTTGAATATCTTGAGAGACAATTCCACCTTCTTGATGAGGCTGAACTCACACTGTATCTGTTCTAGTCTTCAGCACCCCTGATCTGAAGCACCCCTGATCTGAACCTGATCTGCTGGCTCCACAGCTCCACAGGAAGCTTTAGACATTAGAGATTAAGAGTTGGGTGTTTATTCTGATACCCAGGGTTACAAAAATAAATAACAAACATAAGCAGGACAAGAGGCTGAATTTCTCATTTCAGAGGATCCTGGTTGTGAGGAGAGGGGTTTGTGAGGCCCATGCTCTTCTTATGAATGTTCTCTGTGTTTACCTGATGTCTTCTCTAGTGCCCTTTAGCTTTCTACACTGTCAAAGCCTGGTTGTATTAGTCAGGTTTGCACCACTGTGACAAAATACCCAACAGAGGCCGCTCATGAAAGAGTATGAAAGAGGTAAGGTCATTTGGGCTCATGCTTCCTGAGACTCAAGCCTCAGTTCAAATCTGGAGTTACTACTGGGCAAATATAGCACACAATGGCGGAATCTCACAGCGGAGCAATTTGCCCACATTGTTGACTAGGAAGCAGAGAAAATGGGGGAAGGAAAGAGGGAGAGAACAAGGTGGAGCATGTGAAGAGTGAGGGAGGAGAGACAGAACAAGGAAGTGGAGGCACCCTTCAACCCAAGATCTTCCTAGCAGACTCTACCATTTAAAAACAGACAACACTCCCCACCACCATTCTTCTGGGGACCATGCCTTTTCATAATGACCTTTGGGGAACACACCCTTCACTCAAAGCCCAGCAATAGCCACGGGGTACATTAGAAATGGAAAAGGATGCACCAATGAAATGCCCAAACTATCCCAATGCAAATGAACAAAAACATGAATGAACTCAGGTAAAGCATATTCAGACATTCTTCCTATGATTCCTGTGACAGATGGTTACAAATGCCAGGAAGAGGTGCTAGCATGGGGAGGAGCTAGGGTATGCTGTCCACAACTTCGTGTGTTTGTTCTTAAACAACTCTGCTTTTTTTATTTAATTTCAAATGAACAGAAGCCTTACAGGCTTATGCATAAGTGAAATTAACTACAACCTTGATAGAAAAACTAAAGAGGAAAAACAAGGAAGTAATCTACAGTCAATCACATTATATTCATTAATAATTCTAGGATATTTTAGTATATTACAGTATGACTTTTGATATATCTTTAAAAATGCCAATTAGCCCTTGATAAAATTTAATTTCTCTTTCTGTTTTTTTCCTTTAAGCTATTAGCCAATAAGAAATAAGAAGATTATTCTTCTTTTCTAAGTATTGCCTAATAAAAAATGAGCACGCTTTCCCTAACCTATCAGAAACTGGAGCTGTAGAAACGGCTCAGTAGGTAAAGTGTTTACTGTGCAAACATGAGTGCCTGAATTCAAATCCCCAGACATACATAAAAGCTGTACCCTGCCTCGGATCGCTGTACTCCCAGTGCTGCAGAGATCAGAGATGTATGGACCCTGGGATCTTGCGGGCCAGCAAGCCAGCCTAGCCACAACACAGAGTTTTGTGTTCAGTGAAGAGACAGTTCACCAAAACGTAAGCAGGAGAGAGACAGGGGGAGGATTCCTCATGTCAACGCCTGTCCTCCACACATGGACAGATGGGTCTGTGCACCATACACACTCCTTCCTTATACAAAACCAAACTCAGAAAAACATGAAACATGATGAAAATTAGGGGGTAAATAAAGATGCCATGGGAAAGGTATGTGTTTTGGAAACAATGAAAACAGTTCATTGTTTTAGTCAAAACAGAAGACCCAAGGGACTCTTAAAAAGATAATAGAGACCACATGAAACAGTGAAAAAGAACTACCGTCAGACACACCCACACTCGCGTAAGAAGCTGAGTGTGAGCCTACCATGGTGCTCCTGACCTTTCACCAATAGTTATGCTCAGGAGGCAGAAATAGGCAGATCCTCACAAGTTCAAGGCCAGCCTGGTCAACATAGTCAGTGCTAGGCCATCAGGACTACATAGTAAGACCTGTTAGGGGTGCTGAGGGAGGGCGCTGAGAGTGATCATATGAACATATGAAATCTCTAATCCCAGAATTGTAGCAAGAAGGGAATCACTAGTGCTCGCTGCCTGCTACCCTAGTTCCAGATTCAGTGACATGCTCTTAGGAACTAAGGCGAAGAATGCTAGTCAGCCAACATCCTCCTCTCACAAACACAAGAACACCATGTTTACACTCATCAAGGTGCACACACTTTCACCCATACACACATGTGTGCATGTACCACACATATATAATACATGCATATAAAATTAATTTGATTTTTGAAAGGTTTGAAAACTCTTGAAAGTGTTCGGCTCACTTAAGACCCTAATAAAATCCAAGTCTTTCCCTCTGTCCTTTTGTTATTTAGTCTTCATTTCAAGCCTGTGTGGCATTTGCATTTTACAGCGAGGAGAGCTGAGCGTGGTTACGTTACATAATCAATTTCCCTGAGGACTGACAGCACTTAAGGGAAGAGCGGGATTCAAACTCTGACTCCCCTGCTCCAGCTTTTTCACGCTCTATCTCATCACCTCCCACTCAGCCCTCTGCAGAGTCCTAAACAATAGCGAATCCTTGAAACAATTCGGTTCATTTGCCCCGTTACTCATGTGCTCAGAGTTATGCAACATCCACAGGAGAGCTTTCTCCCCGGAGAAGCTGTCACACTAGACTGCCCAGGTAGGCAGTATGAGTGGAAATTGGCCCTGAGTTACCAAAGGAAGAATATCAGTGGTTCCTTTAATTGAAATGACAAATCCCTTCACTGAGGCATGGCCAAAAGCCTCACAGAAAACAAGGCAATGTTAATGGCCTGTAGGTCAGGGATCACAGGGTTGCAAGTTACAATGGCTTCCACTGGGTTTCCGTAAATCAGTTGGAGGTTGGTCATAAAGAAAATAGCTCTTAGGCCATAGGGATGCTGAATTTTTGCTAGGCAAACTAATCTAGGATATAAGAAAGGACAGCGGAGCAGAGAAGAACTTCAGAGACAGCACAAGCCCTGCGAGATCACTGCCCAAATGAGAAAACCAGGGAATAATGTAGTTCCTTGAACATCTTTTGATTGTATAATCCCTGTCCTTTTATATATGTGGTTGTTTTTGTTTGCTCATGCTGAGGATTTGATCTGAGGACTCATGCATGCTGGCTAAGAAATTTTCCAGTAAGCAGCAGCCCAAAGTCCCTTTTTATTTTAGATTTTGAGGCAGACTATCTAAGATTCCTAAGCAGACTCCGAGTTTATAATCCTTTCCTTGTCTGGACCACCAGGGCAGTTTCTGTGTTGGTTTCAATACTGTGCAAGGCTCCATTGTCCTGGGGAGAGACACTTCCACGCATCTCTGCTCACCCCAGGTGTGGAACCCATGGCAGACCAAAGTACAGATACCCCAAAAGTCCAGACTGGTGAACCAATGAGTTTTGCTGTAATTACATGCAGGAGTGTGAATAAGGAGTTACTTACAGAGGCAGGAATGGCTCAAAGACAGCTGCATCACCCAAGCCCACCCCAGCAGGTGGGACAGCTCACAGAGTTGGGAACCTGGATAGCCTATATTCCACTCAATAGGTTAAAGAGTGTCCTTTCAGCCAGGCAGTGGTGGCGCATGCCTTTAATCCCAGCACTCGGGAGGCAGAGGCAGGCGGATCTCTGTGAGTTCGAGGCCAGCCTGGTCTAGAAGATCTAGTTCCAGAACAGGAACCAAAAGCTACAGAGAAACCCTGTCTCAAAAAAAAAAAAAAGTGTCCTTTCCAGGTGCCTCAGTTGATCTAAACCTCTTCCAGGCAACTCTGGTGGTTTCTGCTTCTTCCAAGTAGCTGGTCTATTCTAAGAGTCCTCTTTGCGGCCTTGCTTGTCTGAGATTCTTCTTTGAAGCTTTTATTGCTTACTCTGGCAAGGAGAGGCCTAGTGAATCTGTACTGCTTCAGGAACTTCCTGACGCTGTTTTGAATTATTTACTATCTTGTGTAAGGACTTTCCTGCAGGATAGAACGTTTCAATCGCTTAGGAAACTGTTACACAATGTAAGGCAAGGCGTTACTGCATAGTGCGGCCACACAAGCTTGAAGACCTCACTTTGGATCCCCAGGATCCACAGAAAAGCCAAGGGAAATTTACTACTCCTCCTCAGATAAATTGACATACTATCAAATCTCCTTCTAGTTATCTATTTTCATATTCACAGACAAAAGCTATCCTCAGCCTTAATCAGAGACACTTTACTTCACAGTGAACAAAGACTTCTGACTGCACAAGATGATGAGAATAATGAGCAGCTGAGGGCTCATCCCTAGGCAAGAAAACTACCTCCTTAGAGTTCATGGAAAATAGTAGAAGAGGGCATAGAAAGAATGATAGCACAGGAAAATAGGAAGATTCCCTGTGAAATGCCATGTTCTAAGCATGTCACAATCATGACAATCATAAGCTCATGACACATGTACCTAATGATACTGGAACCATACAAGTTGAGGATGCCCCACAGACAGTTCTGAGCAGGGAAAGATTTCAGGAGGCTTGACAACTCAGTATTGAACTGTTGAGTAACTAATGAGTTCTGGGAGTGGGGAGGCATAGCATCCAGTTGTGAGCCTACTGATGAGTCTATTCAGGTTCTAGGGTTCAAAATCCATGATCCTATGGATGACCCAAATTGAATTCTGTAGGATAAAAAACAAATCAAAAGTTGTGAATATGGTAAAGAGATTAGCACGGAAGAAGTGGGACTGGAAATGGTAGGAAGAAAATGATAGGATTGGGAAGACAGTGATAACAAGAGCAAGCTATGCACATGTATGACATTGTCAGAGAACAAAGATTTAGTTTTCCTTAATCCTAGTGAGGCAGTGCACAGAGAGGTCAGAGATGGGAGGCTCTCTGGAATCCTAGACAGTCATGTTAGCAGAAATGATGAGCCCTGGCTCCAGTAACAGATAAGTTTTCTCAAAAATAAAGTGGAGCGTGATAGAAGAAGAAGTCATTGGCCTCAGTTTCTGTCTCTGGCCTCCACAGGGACACATGCACCTTCACATATATGTGCAAATGTATACATGCATAAACCACATAACTGTAGTGGTATGTATATTATTTGCATTTTGATAAATAAATCTTGCCTGAAGATAAGAGACAAAACTAAAGCCACTAGAGGTCAGGCAATGGGGACACACACTCTTAATCCCAGGATTTGGGAAACAGAGTCAGGTGGATCTCTGTGAGTTCAGGGTCACCCTGGGCTACACAAGATCAATGCAGAAACAAATCCAGGTGGGGGTGCCTCACCTTTAAGCCCAATACTAGGGAATCATGACTTTAATCCAACACTAAAGGGAATATAAAATGAGAAGAGAGGCTGTCTGCTTAGTTTACAGCCACCCAGCCTTAGTAGAGGTAAGACTTTGGCTTGCCTGCCTTGCTTTTCTGGTTTTCAAGTTGAACCCCAATATCTGACTCTGGGTTTTTATTATTTGAACTACACAGACCACACATACACATAGAGACACATAGATTAAAATGAATAGATAAAAACCTTACTTTCCTAGATATTCACTCAAAATTACACTCAGGAAGATATGTCATACTCGGTGCCGACTTCCACAGAAGATCGCAGGCTTGTTTGGAATTGATGAAGAAACAAATGATCAGATTCTCAGTATACCTAGCTTGAAAAAAGATAAATGAAAATAATTGATGTGACAAAAATTATTTGTGTGTATTCTTTTCAGATAATCATTCTACATGATATTCTCCCTCTAAGCATTAAAGGGGAAAGAATTCCCAAAGTTCCTATAGATTGCAGACAAAAACAACTGTCGCATATTTTCCAAAATTATCAGCATTAATATGTATGTGTTGTCTATAGCAAGTGATTAACATAGCACAACTAGCAAGCTTGATCTAACAGAAATGCATGAAACATTATGGTTTAGATAATAGCTCAAGTGCCAATAAAGACAGAAGCACATCTTCCTAGACAATAAAGTTTGAAACATATCTCCAAAATCAGGGCCCAATGAAGGTTTGCGTGTGTGTGTGTACATGTGGCATTAGTATATGTGTTGCATGTGCATGATCACATGTGTATATGTGCACAGGTGTACTCAGATGCACCTGGGCATGGTCCATGCATGTGAAGACCTGAGAATGATGCTTGATATGGTTTCTAATCACTGTCCTTGTAAAAAAATTTAAGGCAGGGTCTTTCACATGAACCCAGAGTTCACCTACTCAACTAGTCTAACTAGCCAGCTTCCCTTCAGGGATCCCCCATCCACCTCTTGCCCTGGGAGTATAGGTGGGCCACCATTCCCAACAAATGTTTATTTAGATGCTGTAAGTGTTTTACCCCTGAGACATTTCATCAGCCTCTTAAATGTTTATAATATATAGATATCATAAAAACTCATTGTTATATGATTTGTGGCTTGTGAAGAAATCAGAATACAAATTAGATACTGGAGGCTGAACTAATATAGTTCCCAGGCTCTATTTAACCTGTATCCATGCCTCCTTAATCTAGACAGTTATACATGTCTCATTGTAACTCCAACAGTGAGCTTGCTAGGGACTTTTCCATTCCAATGTGGCAAGGCAGCAAGAACTGACGCATGTGCCAGTCTCACGTGACTATGCTTGGGTGTCCCAGTTGTGTTGCATAGAATGAGAATAAAAATAACTGTGCCCCAGGTCAGGTAGGATCGTTGACTGGACCTAGTTACCTACGTATGTGTGCTGCTGGGACGGCGCCTTTACAAAGCAAGCATTGTGAGTACCTGATGTTCCTTTTGTTGCTAATACAATGTCAGTGAACTGATGGAGATGGAATTTATGGCACAGGGAATCTGTTTGAAAAGCTGTGAAATCATGTTTCCAGGCAACTCCCATTCTGCCTGCAGCTGAGTGCAATCTCAGATCTGAATTCAACCTTTCCCTTCACCTCATGCTACCACAACTTTGTCTAATGATTAATTACTATTAATAATGCTACATGATTGATTCTACTGTTATTATTAATTCTTCTATTACGAGGTTTCCATGTGTTTGCCCTCCTCAAGTCACAGCTAACAGAGAGACAAAAGTGGAGGATTCTGGAACATCCCACTGGGACTAGGCACACTAGACAATAAAGAAATACATCCTATTCAAGCAGAACTCAATACCCAGTTTGACTAAGCTACCTTGGGCCCATATCTGCCATGGGTTTACTGTGTACATTTTTAGTTAACAGCAATTTGTCTCCTGACTCAGTGAAAGGAGATGGGGATTGTGTCTTTTGTTTCACAGAGATAGTGAAATGGAAACCCCGTATCTTCTAGAAGGGAAAAGTTGATGTCTTTACTCTCTTACTAATGGGCCATTAAAAGCTGACCCTCTGGACCAAACAATGTGGAAGCCTCTTTTCTCCTCGCTGCAGATGATACATTGAATGGAGCAGTCCACAGTCTGTGTTTATCCTTGACTCTTTGCTCCCGTGTGTGGGAAGAGGAATGACTCATCCAAGAACCAGAGGATCCAACACAAAGGAGCAAGCTCAACAACTTCCCGTCTGCAGTCTAAAGACCGCTTGTCCCTGCTCTTCTTGTCTGGCTTGAATCTGGACGAAAGAACAGGAGGAAGCACCTCCATATTTTTTTAAATACAGCTCTGAACTTTGGAGGTTAGCAGTGACTTGCTGTCAGTGACAAAGTTACCCCATGACCACAGATTACTACCAAGAACTGTGAAGCAAAATGATAAATCTTGATTCCCAGTGCCTCTAGTCTATACATTCTGGCCTTAATTTTGAGTATTAACAATTTGTACCAGCTAATTTTTTCTCTAATATATAAACACTTGATTTGAAATGTCAAAAAAATGAATTAATAAGCAAGTTCATTATAAAAGCTTTTCCTGAAATGGCCTCTTCTGCACTCTTGATGTCAACAGAGTTAGGCTCAGTGATTCTGATAATTTTGGTCCACTTGCTCACACATTTGAAAACAAACTATTTTCTTGCTATTAGTTTAGATACTATTGTTCCTTAGAGAACAATGGCTTGTGTGTGTGTGTGGTGTGTGTGTGTGTGCCTGTGTGTGTATGTATGTGTGTGTGTTTGTATAGATCATGTAGTGTGCATGTGTATATGCATTAATGTATATGTGTGCATATATATTAATATATGCATACACAGATGAAACAGTGAATAAGCACTTGCACAGATGAAACTGGGGCAACCCCTGAGGTCACGCGCAAACCTCGGAGAGGTTTTTTAAAAAGACATTCACTAACACCTCAGGTGCTTCTCAGAAATAATAGATTAAAAAGAAACTACACAAAGCTAGAGGAATACCTTGTAGTCAAACAAATTTTTAAAAGAACAATTGCAAAGAAAGCAATTTGGTGGGTTTTTGATCAACACACGCACACACACACACACACAGAGAGAGAGAGAGAGAGAGAGAGAGAGAGAGAGGGAGAGAGAGAGAGAATAATCTAAGACTGTGAGAGCGCACACAGTGCACACAAACCTGTCTGGAAATACTCCCTCTGCTTTGCAACCATGGCTGGGGCATCCCAGGTGCCCGCTGTGGCTTTGATTAATCACCTTCCTTGCGTTCTGTTTTATTAGGTAGTCACACGGTGAGGAATGGGAACTAATTTTATTAGAAAAATAGCCTCTGTAGAACCAAAGGTGTTAAAATAGTATTGAAATGTGGTGCCAAAGTGGAAAGGGAAAACAGATGGTGGTAACCAGACTCTCGGTGTCTGATCTCTCCATGTGGGTTCTTCCAAAATCCTTGTCCTTTGCCTTGACCCCTAGGATAATAACTCAACCCAGATTTATTCCTCCTCAGCGCTCTAACATAAGCACCCTCTGTGAAAAGGAAATAAGAGTTTATGAAAAAGATAAGAAGTGAATATTTTGTGGCTTCATGTTGTTTAAGAAGGTTAGGTTAGATTTGGGGAAGCAAGTATTTCAACCAGGATAGGGCAGAACTTATATGTTCTATCTTTAGTTTGTGCACAGATTAGAACTTTGGAGGCCACTTCCTCTCAGCCTGGTTTGAAGAACAGCAGACAGAACTAATGGGGAGGTGAAAAGAATACTCCTCTCTACATACACGTCAGTATCCACGACCTCCCCATTAACTTCACCCAGAGGGCTCTCCTGGGGTTAAAACTACTGTTCAGGTTACTTCTGACAGTTGCTCTTGAATCATTTTGTGAATTTATTCTACAAAACCCAAAGGAAAACTGAGCGAGGTGACATAAACTTCAAGCCCTACTTTGGAAATGGCTAAACAAATACTCTTACACTGGATCCACTCGCTTCATTTAACTGGGCAACCAATTGGTCATGGTATCTTTTTATATAGAAATAAAGGAGGACCTAATTACACTTTCCACTTGTTTTCTCCCCACGTGACTACTTTGCAGTGACGTGGGCAGGTAGCACAGAGAGACCTCTGCTTTGCCATGCTATGGGCAGGTAGTATGAACAGGCCTCTGGTCTCACCTAGACTGATGAGGTGGATGGATGCTTCTTTTTATACTTTGGCCTTTCAAAGGCCATAGATAAACCTAAAGCCCCAGATGCCATTTTGTTCATCTCTCTTTGTGAGGCTCTTCACTAAACATTTCAGTGTGTTTGCTGCACAAATAACATTTTCAGCCTGCCCTTGGTTTTTCCGAAATGCTCAGAAAATATTAATCTAATCAAAGATTATTGAGCTCTGTTGACCTACCCGATATCCCCAGAACCATGACTCCAGAGTTCAAATAATGGCAAAGAGAAGATAGGTGATCAACCAGAAAATTGTCCTTTAAGGAATCTGCATATAATTTTTTTTAAATTTGATTGAACAATAGAATAATAAACACTTCACCTAAACTCCAAAGAATGGACATTAACATCAGTGTGAGCACTGCAAACAGATTTCCTTGCTGACTCAAAAACACGAGTCCTCTGGGATCACTCAGGTCCATGTTGCCTTACTGCCCCATTACCTGAAACCTCAGGCTTAAAATGAAAACATTTAAAATCTTAGATTTAGAAGACAGTGGCAGGCAACTGTAGCATATGTTCTTAAAACTAAAGGAAGAAAGCCATAAAGAAACACATGCTGTGGCGTGCTTAGAACGCACACACACACACACACACACACACACACACACACACACACATACACATGCACGCACGCACACACGTATCATTTTCAATCCTTTGAAAAACTCAAGGGAAAAAAAACTTACACTCTGTCAAGTGCAGGTTAAAAATTATCTAAATCAGTGTTTTATAGGATTGATGAGTGCTTCAATTATCAATGCCTTATAAAAGGTTATGACAATTTCTCTTACATAAGGAGTCATGAATGATAAACTCTAATTACGTGATCTTTTTATCAGAGGGTTTTTTTTGCACGAACTCCACCACTATAATAAATCTGAGAGGAAGAATATGAATCACTTTTTCTGAATAATGGATAAAGAAAGATGATGTGGGTGGTCCCAAACCTTCAGATGTCCCCCCTGTGCTCTCCCTCTGCTTAGCAGTGCATGTGGGAACAATAAACATCATGTTTTGCCAACATCATTTTAACTCGGTTTTGTGACTAGCTACAGTCATTTTCTGTGGGGACTGGATTTCTATGGTAATAAAATTAATTGTTTCTTCGGTTCAGAGATGGGAGGACAAAAATAATGAAGTGATGGATGGCTCTATCTCAGATACCCTACCCTGAACTGCGTTCACAATGGGCTCATGTGTGACCCTTGCCTCAGAGACCCTACTGTGCTGAGGTGTCCTGGGCAGATGTCACCACATGAGCCAATCACCCATGCTTAGGATGTCCTCTGATTTGAACATTGTTCTGGAGACCTTGCCAAAAATGTCAAACTGCTTTTTCCTGATACTCAATTAGGAAGAGGGGAGAAAGTATTTATTATCATTATCATCATCATCATTTATTATTATTATATTATATTATTATTACTATTATCTTCCAGCCCAAAGCTCCAGAACTCCTCTTACAATCCTCCCCAAATCAATATGTTTAAATCTGTCATGACAACATCCCACTCTCTGGTACCAAATTCTCATCTAGCTTGTCTTCGGTGGCTGTGACAAAACAGGGACCAGAACCAAGTTGAAGAGGAAAGGGGTTTGTTGAATTATACGCCCCCATCATGGGATGAAGTGCAGGAGAACTGGAGGCAGAACTGAGACAGAGACCATGGGGAATACTGCTTATGCTCACTGGCTTGCCTCCCTGGCTTGCTCAGTTACCTTAATCATAGAGCCCAGACCCACCTTCCCAAGAAGGGTACCGCCCACAGCGGACTGCGCCCTCCCCTCCCCTCTCAATCAGCAACTGAGAAATGCCCCACAGAAGTGCCCACAAGCCAACCCGGTAGAAGCAGTTCCTCAAATGAGATTCCTTCTTTCCTGGCCTGTCCAGCATTGCATCAAGTTGTCAAAAACTATGACAGACGGAGTTAACCTATTGAATGGCCACCTGTGACATTTAATCTTTCTCTTCCTCTTCTCTGGACTAGTGTGAAGCATTAGTTTCTTTACAGATTTAAACCTGCACTTAAATAGCCTAGAACACGACGTGAGGTGAGCAGAGGCAGGTCCACGCCCACCTGGTTCTGTCACCTTGTCATTGATTGGTCAATACTGAAGATGATGTTTTGTTCCGTAGGCACTGGCTTCTGCATTTGCTTTCTCCATTCTCAACCGGCTGTACCTTTCTCAAAGATAGCATATGGGAGAGGAATCATTGCTCAGATAGTCAAAAATGATAAGTAGCTAGAAAACAAGCCCATCTGGGAGTCCCCACAAGTTAGCAGCCCTTTGATAGTCCCCAGTGTACAGTCTTTCCCTCTGAGTATGAGTGACTATAGAGGATCCTATAGGTGACAATTCCTGTGGTTAGGTTACTATTAATTGGCTTGAGGGAACCAAAAGAAACTTTTTGCCCTGAGTTAACTTATAAAATTTAGTTTGTAAAAACACTAATTTTTAAAAAGCCAAAACAGGGCAGATTTTTTTAAAGATAATAAAATTTTGGAGGAATGTGCTGCTGCTGGCCTGTAGGCTGATCTGTACCAATGCTGTAGGCAAGACCTCAAGACCATTGTTTGGGAACTGAAAGGAGGCCCAAGCCAGCAGTCAGTGATGAGGCAGGAACTTCAGTGCAACGCTAGCGATCAAAACCTGGGATCTCAAGTCTGCAGAGCTAGCACTCCACTCAAAGAGCTAATTCCCTACCCTCAGGACTTGAGCTCTAAACCACATAGAAATGATTTTCCATCAATGACCTGAGACATCTGAAAAGAGCACCTGGTGCTGGAGATGAAATTATGGCGTTGCTGATGCCTTCAGAACTGCCTGTGATTCCTTGGGCAAGTAAGCCAGCTAGGCCTTGCCAGAATCCCCATCCTGGAAGGGATGATGGAATCACTGGATGCTGCCATAGTCCACTCAATGTTCATTATGCAAAACTATAAGTCTCAAAAAAAGCACTGAATATTTATTATTCTATTCAAATAGTTGTATCTAAACATCAAACTAGCCATTTAAATGGAAACAATTTTTAGAGATACAAATTAGTAACATTAAAACATACATTCTGATTGGTTATTTTAGACATATAATGAGACTTTTCTAGTGGAAAAATTCAATCTTTTTCAGAATTCAAAAGGAGACCACTAAGCAGAAAGCAGGGGGAAGAACCCTGGTCTCCAGTTCTCATAGGTGTGTGTCCCAAATCAGTGCAGAGGCTATCAGATGACGTGTGAGTACATCGAGGAATGGGCCCACCCCATGGATACAGGATGCTGTACAAAAATTTTAAGCTAGTAGTAACAGTACCAAGATAAGGGACAGAACTTGAGGATGAAATTTTATAGAAAGAGGACATAAGAGAAGTACATAAATGAGCTATTTAAATAGAAGAAATCAAAAAGACAAAAATTTCACACAGGACATTAATGACTCTAGTCTAGTACAGCTTCAGAAACAAAAACAGAACCAAGCTAACAGACATACAAACACAACAATCTAAGTATTGAACCTTGAGTCACTGTCAGGGAGAGAGAACCTTAGAAAATCAAAATAGCATTGAATTTCATTGAAAAAAATAAAAGAAAAAAGAGGAAGAAGATAAGATAAGTAGCCACCTACATGTAAAAGATATTAAGGCCTTATCTGGCTACATGGTTTTCAAATAAAACAATGATTTCATTTTTCATTAAGAACAGAGATGCTATGAAGGAGTAAATTGGAAAAACAGGGGAAGGAAACTGAGTGAGCTGGGGAAAGGGAAGGCAATCCAGAGAGAGGCAGGAAACATTACAAATGTCGACTGGCTTAATCTTGCATGGGTCTTGTATAGGCAACCATGCCTTCTATGAGTTCATGAGTACAGTAGCCTTATCAACAACTTTTAAATCATATAATACATAACGGAATCATCTATTAATACATACATGCTATAGACGTATAAAATCATACTTTAGTATGATAAGCAGTTGGGAAATGGAGCTTATAGTAAGAAATCACTGTATATTTCATGAGGTAAGGAAATATTAGTAGACACTTCCACTACCATGTAGTATCTGTAAATACCAGTACTCAGTTCTCTTTAAGTCATCAAGTGAATGCTTACATGAAAGAATAGAATGAGAATAGAATGGGAGCTTTTACGTAGCATTTCTTTATGTAGTAACTATGACTCACCCATAATAATATAATATTAAGTCCAGGTAATAGGTTTTGTTAGGTTTATTTAATATTACATGATTTTAAATTAAACATCTGAATATTTATGTTTGTCATAGCTCTCTTGCACTAGATGTGGAAAAAAGCACCACCAACTCTTTTCCATTAATTTAAAAACCTCTTTAAGGCATTAATTTTTATTCTAAAGGAGGTGTCCAGTATACAACTCAAGGAACTGATCTGAATTTTAAATATTGTTTAGTAAAACTTGAACAATGAGCAGCAAATTCTGGTTACACAAATAGGAACCTCTTACTTTAAAATTACATCGCCACTTCATCTGATAAATTTTAAATGAATTTATAGGAATTCTAATCAATTATGCAGGAGAACAGGTATACTTCTGAGCAGACTTAATTTAGCTTGTCTGCTCTTTCTATAATTGCATTTGTTTTGATTTCATTTCCTTATAGAGGAAAATGACAAAACACACCACCATCTAGACACTCGTGTGTGTGTGTGTGTGTGTCCTCGCGTGAGCATGTATGTATGTGCAGGTGCACCTAGATGCTGAAAGTCAATGTCAGATGTCTTCCTCAATCATTCTCTACCTTATTTTTTTGAGACAAGGTAGTACCTTTCTCTGAACCTGGAGATGGCTACACTGGTCACCCATTCATTCATCTCAAACATAGCTCCTGTCCTCCAGTGTAGCAGGCATGCTAGTGAAGAAAAGCATCCATTGAATGTCTTGAGGAAGAGAACCAACACATGGAGAAGGGGTCTCCCATTCTTCAGGGAAGGCCTCCTGGAAGAAATGTCATGACATATATACCTCAAAGTAGAACTGCTTGCCAAAAAGCTATCAGAGCTAAGAAGATAGTACGTAATGAGGGATTCTTTTACAAACAAAATAACAGTATGAATAAAGTCTCAGATAGAGTAAGAAATCTGACCTTATAGGGAGAGCTGAGGGTAAGAAAATCTACCATGACCTCAAATAAATATTTTTGCAGAGAGGCAGGAGACAAATTTGCAAACAGATAGTTGCATGACTATGAAGCACCTTCCAATGCAAGGTGATGGTCTAGAGTCTACCAGATTGGAAGGAACTCTGACAAACTCTTAAATCCCTGGTGACATACTAGAGCAGGTATGACATAAGGGGACCATTCTTGGGTGAGTTCAAATGGGTGGCAAGGCAAATACTAGGAATCTGCTAAATTAAGAGATGTTGAGACTTCTATAATCTACCAAATTTTGTGAGAGTAGAGAAAGCTTGTATTAAAGGCTTACTTGGAACCCAGAATGTTTAATGATGTGGACACAGGTTTTAAGAGAAAACTTTTGTAGCAGGCAGTTAATATGTCCAAGGTTACCCAAGGTTACCTAGCTGATTATAGCAGTGATTCTCAACCTGCGATTCTCAACATCGTGAGCCCTTTAGGAGTCGCATATCAGATATTTACATTATGATTCATAAAAGTAGTAAAATTACAGTTATGAAGTAGCAATAAACTGATTGTATGGTTGTGAGCTACCACAACAGGAGGAACTGTATTAAAGGATCTCAGCATTAGGGAGATTGAAAATCACTGGTCTATAACTGAGAGTCTCTAATATGACTCCATAGCTCCTTCCATGAGATAAGTTGCCGCTTTACCCCCCTCTTCAATCTAGCTGGTCTATTTGGCAAAGATTTTTGTGGAGATAGGACAACCACTTTCAAATCTTGGTCTCCTCTCTCAAGAGGCATGTGTGTTCCACTCTGTTACCCTATAAAAACCCACTAGAACAGCAGGGAGGAAAGTAGTATAAATGAGTTCAAATACCCAGGACTCTGGAGGAGGGCATCAGAAGTGTCAAAATATTGGAATTAAACTAACCGATCTATCAAAATATCTCGAATGATGATAATAAGCTAGCACACCTAATTTGCAAAGTCCATTTGCTCATGAAAGCAACATGCTATTAACAGCTATTGCTTGAAATTGAAATCAAGTCAAATCGCCTTGAGAAATGTGGCAACTTGACGTAAGTAAAACCTATGCTGTGTAACTAAATCTCCTGTAGTCACATACATTAAGACTTTACCTTTGAGCATGGTTTCCACAATATTACTTCTGCTAGAGTTGCTAGTGTCATCTTAGGAGACTTGCAGATCCTAGTTTTGTGACGGTCAGTTTGACCACTAGAGTTCTCATAGTTGATGATAACGTGGGAAGCATTTTGAAGAAATTAAGTGTTTGCTATTGGCTTACTTGGCCAATGAGAGTTTAAACCTTAATTTAGAAATTATCAACCAAGTGCTCTTTTTCTTTCTGAGCTCATCTCTGGTTGAAAGGCTTATTGTGGAATATTAAAAATTTCCAGAGAGCAAATAACCAGTTATTGATTTGCATCACTCAGTAAATTATAAAACCACTGTGGGAAAGAAGTGCCAGTAACTGAATAGCTTTATGACAACCAGCCTTCATCTTTATCGCCACATGCTTTCCACATTCACCTAGCCAGTCATTTCCAAAGCTTCCTTCACAGTCCCAGCCTCCACCAGTTGGGAGTTTGATGAGATTCTAGGTCTCACAGTCAGATGAAAAGTCTTGGCCTAACTTATCATCACATCTGGAGCTAGCAAAAATGGCTGCTTCTATTTTTCTACCACCCCTGGGACTTGGGAAGAGTCGGCATGTCAACTTCTCCTGCTTGGGTGGACTTCATTTTATACTCTTCATTGTCTCTGAAAGGAAAGCATCTGTGCTACAACTCTCCGAAAAGCTGGAGAAAGAACAAGACCACTGCTAAAATCTTTTCAGTTTAATTATGTATTAAAAACAAAAACAACAAACAAAAAAAATAAACCACTGTCCTCTGCACAAGGATCTAAAAACTCTGTGATCACAACAGAAACCAGAAGCACATGGGAGAAGTTTACACAAAGCCCTTCTCAGTTTATTTAAATGTACCTTCTAGTTGTCATACTTCACAGAAATCTCCAAGGAAATGTTCAACAGATGGAAGACAAGAGCAACAAGACCAAATCTGTATTGCTCTTGGCAAACTGAAATGTTTGTAGCTCCCTATCGTTCACCTGTGGGCCACAACCCAAGACAAAGGTTGTGGGCCTTAGGAGTAGGAAACAGAGTCAGGCATTAAGTGCATGAAACACTAAGGAAAAATCACTCAGACCTGGGTTTCAGATTCTAGAAGGTCTATAGTGATCTTCTCTTTAAAGCCTAGTGCCTTGGTTACGTGAGTTATAAGCTTTTGGCACTAAAATACGCCAATTAATTCTTCCAGATAAAATGAGATTGCAAGGCGCCCAAAGACATGTATTCAGCACTGTCGTTGTCCTGGAGTAATAGAGGTGATGTGTATACTCAAGACAGGAAATGAATAACATGTTTGTTCTAGTTCCTTTTTATATTAGTGCCTCTTCAAACTGGATGGCCCGGATTCTTCTCACTTTTCTCATTTCTAGGAGAATAATTTGTTCTTAGCAATATTAAAGAAGTTGCTCATCAAAAACTTAGACAGAAGACTGGAGGCAGAGAGCATGTTTAACTTGCAGTGTGTGTGATTAGATAAATCAATTCCATTGGCTTTGTAGCAGAAACTGTGTTTCCTGCTGTTCAGTGACCTATGGACAATCTCCTGAGTCACCTGTTTGTTCCTTTGACAAGCAATGGATGTGATTACAAGACCAGGATGTGGCTGTGGCTGCATGACTGTGCTCAGTGTCTCTCCTTCCCACTCGGGGCCTTCCCATTACTGTGAAAGAAGGCTCAATCATGCTGTTTCTCAATAAATGGTGAAATCTTAACCTCTGATCTTATTCTCAGCTAGAACAAAAGTTAGACCTTTGGAGGGAAAGACTGCTTCTATCCCGAAAGCAGCAAGACCTTAGGAGGGACGTCTCTCCTCTACACTGTCTGTTATTTGTGTTAGTCTACTAGCAGAGATCAAACCTTTTCCCTCCACCAAGAGAGATAAGTACAAAGTCAATGCAATCCTCCCAGTAAAGAATCAATGCCACAGTCTAAAATGACACTGACTGCTTCATGGACAACTTGTTTAAGCTCATAAAGATGGGTGTTGATGTGGGGGAACTATGGAAATATAGAAATGCAAATAGACCAAGGAAAGTTACTGTTATTGTGACAAGGACAAGAACCTGGATCTTCTGATCCCTGTTATTTTTAGAGACAGAAGGATAAAGGTGAAAACTGAGTGGAAATTGAAGGCCAATGGGAGCCAGAAAATGGTCCCAGGGAGAGAAATTTTTTTAATTAGAAGAACCAGTTAAGCCTTACATTTTTCATTTATATTTCAATTTCACACAAACTAATACAGAGTTGCAGGGCTTGTCTCTGCCTCCTTCACCCAGGAACATTCTGCCCAGGAACTTTGCTCCTCAACCACAGTCCAGCTTCGGTACCTACACCTAGAATCTCAGACTCAACACTGATCTAACCAGTCTATATTCTGACAGATTCCTGAACCTGCCATGTAGCTTAGTAGCAGAACATTTCTCTGGCATGCACAAGTCCCTGGGTTCAACCCCCAGCATGAAAATTAAGAGGGATTTTTTTTATTAAAATTTTTTACAAGGTCCCCATGTGACTCATATGAATACTAAAGTATATGACACACAGGGAAAGGTCATAGGTAAGGTTCATGGAAGCCAGACAAGACCTCTTACCCACAAACCCTCTCTGTTTTCCATAGGTGTCCATTGAAATGACAGTCAGCATCTATTTTTACACGGCATCATACATACTACTTCAGATTCCACTTCTAAGATTGTTTACATCATTCCAACATCCTTAAACGGGATGGGGAAACATCATGACTCCAGAGAGAGGGGGAAGGGAGCACACACTGCCTGAACAGTTGGAATAATGGATTGCAGCCTAATTATTATGCTTTGCATGGTTTTGCTCTTTTCTTATTTGATGTGGTGCATTTTGCCTGTCCACCTCGGGTATCTGACTTCAGATACAGAGTGAACAGGAAAGTTAACTTCTCAATCAGTTACCCCTAAATATCTCAGGGTTCAGGCTACCCTTTTGATTTATATAGAGCTTTATTTTATAGCTTTTTCCAAATGCACACATTGATAAAGTCATTTCCATGACTAGACTGTGAGCAACTAGAAGACAAAACTCAATGTTTTTGTTTATCTTTCTCCTATTAGCCATTAGTCCCCTAAATTTAATGAGCAATGAATCATGGATGACTTAAATAGCAAAATGAAGACGAATGGGTGAGTGAGTGATGAAATAACAGAACTAAGCTCCCTTCCAGTTTTTGCTCCAATATGCTGCTGCTATTTCTCTTGTAGCCTGCCCTAGTCACATGGCACAGTGAGCTTTGAGTTGTTTTATCCATTGCAGAGAAGTCGGCCAGACTGTCTGATTGTTTCTCGGTCCTGGGATACAGTAAGAACGTATGAGAATTGTTGACTATAACTTGCAATCAATAACTCGCACCTCTTTGGAATCCTCAGGTTTGATTCGGCATCTAACACAATTTCACTGTAAGAATCCAGTTTTCCTTCACACATATTTCCTATTTCCCTGATGATATAGATGCAAGGGAAGAAACATTACCAGAGGAAATAGAGATGAAAGACAGTGCCTTTCCCTTCCCCACTGTCCAGCATGTAAATGGCTAATATTGTAAAATGCACACCAGTGTGAAAAATCACAATTAATTGGAAATGTTTTGCACAAACTTTGCAGAAAGCAAATAAGCAATAAAAAACTTTTCTGTAGCTATTTCTCGGTTCCACACTATGAATCTTAAAATAATAACAACATACATTACAGGCTCTAAACATAATTACTTTTATAGATGAAGAAAGATGTGTTATCTTTATTATCTTTGTAGCTAGCCCACTCATTCTCTCCTGCCTGAACCACTAGATTATCAGAGAAACAAATTAACCCAATATCAGATAGGAGAACATCGACCCCTCTTCAGGAAAAAGCCTTCAGTTTATTCACCACGCGGCATCCTCTAATGTTCTGTTTCCTTGGTAATGGTGCCTTTTTTATTTTTTATCATAGATGGCAAAATAGAAAAGTTCTATGTAATGAGAGGCCCAGAGGGGACCTGGGACCCTCTGCTGTAATGTCCTGACCTCACTCTGGTCTCTCATGGCTCATACCCCAATTCAAGAAACAACTCTCAGTGAATCTACAAGGGACTTGCCCAGAGCCTGTAGTTGTTTGCTTTTTTTTTTTTTTTTTTTTTTTTAGGACTCCCTCAGCATTCAAGCTGGAGTCTCTCTCTGACTGGGTAGCCAGTCCTAAACCATACGTGGGGAAGCAGGAGTCCTGACCTGGTTATGGTCTTCTTTCGGCAGCTACCTGAAGGAAAGCTGAGTAAGGTGAAATGGGGGGCTGACACCCCTGCCCACCACAGAGAGCTTTGTGCTGCAGTGTTCCATTAGCGACCCCAGTGACTTCTGGGTCTATATCCCTCCTGTTTTCACACTGCTCCATTCTCAATCCTGCTTCCTTTTTTCCTTTTCTTTTTCTCTTTCTTTCTTTCTTTTCCCCCTTTTTGTCTTTTGTTTCTGTAGAATTTTGTACATACTGTTGGAGTGGTGACCACTAAGAAAGAAAGTGTTAAATCTGGAAGGACGGTGAAGACAGATTATATAAGATGATACATGGGAAACAGCAATACCTAAAAGGTGTTGATCAAGTTGGATCTTAATGACTAAACAAGAAGCCTGGCAGAAAGATGAAAGTGGCGTGCCAGGTAGGGGGAAGAAATGCAAGATGCTGAGCCACTGACCCGTAAAACTCCCTGAGTTATCTTGCCTCCCCTAAATCCTCTGCAAGGAGGTGTGCTTGATCTCAAAAAGGTTAGAGTTCTCACCCTGTGGGTCTCGACCCCTTCCCCTTTGGGGGTTGCATATCAGATATCGTGCATATTTACATTATATTCATGACAGTAGCAAATTAAAAATTATGAAGTAGTAATTTTCTTAATAGTAGTGAAAATAATTTTGTGATTTGGGTGGTCACTAGAGTTTGAGGAACTTTATTAAGAGATGACAGCGTTAGGGAGATCGAGAACCACTGGGTTAGACCCTATATATCTCTACCCCTAATGTACTCCAGACCCAAAAGATTGTCACTTCTTCGCAATTAAGAATAAACAGCATTTACAAAATCTGATTCATCACTTACTTGTCTTTTATGGACATTCTTCTTTAATGCTACAAGTGCATCCACAGAAAAGTTAAGTTTTCTTCTGGACAAAGGGAAGACAATAAATCTACATGGAAAGAATGTGGGGAGAATATATCAGAGGACAATAACAATTGTTGATTTTAGTAGTTGGGTGTGTATATTAAATTATATTTATTGGCATACATATTTGCATTTATACATGTACACTTAACACATGTAGAGTATAACTTATGATATATGTGTATATTTTCCATTATTATTACATATCACAAATGTTAATATGTGATTAATATGTAACCAATATCACATATATAACATATAATCTTGAATTAAAAAGGAAGTTTTCACATAATAGGTAGATTTCACAATGAAGGTGTCATACTGAATTCTGACTATAGGAGTCCCACTTCTAACATGCTTTCTGTGTATATGAGCACACATGATTTTAGAAATTAAAATTTAACTGAGCTCAGAGGGGAAGTAAGCCAAAACATAGACCATAAAGTCACAAATTCATTTTTGTTGTTGTTGATATTGATTGTAACTTGCCTCTACAAAATGAGTCTTTTGAGGATCAAATTGTAAGCTAAATAAAAAGCTAGAGATCATGGCTTGCTCCACTCCACACCCTGGAAAAGCCATTGACCTACGAAGGAGGCTTGCCCTGGTACTGCCACTAGCTTAGTTTTGTTTTCTTAAAGATGCAAGAAGCCTGTAGGTCAAGGCAGAAATTGCTTCCCCTGGTCTTGTGTATAGCCCTGGTCTTGTGTATTCCCCTGGTCTTGTGTATTCCCCTGGTCTTGTTCATCCTGACAGAACTGATTCCACATTGCAGAACCAGGCAAAGCTGTAACCTTGACTCTCTTGCTACCATAGCAACCTGTTGGCTCATAATGAATTAAATTATGGGATTATCACTAAGGAGGAAGGGGAGAGGCATCAATTTTATTTGTGCTGTAGTCCTTTCAATGTAATTTCCACAGATGGAAAAATCAAGGAAAAAATGATTTGCTATGTTTAATTAAAATTACATTTTATTTAATGTTAAGTATATGTGTGTGTCAGTGTGTGTGTGTGTGTGTGTGTGTGTGTGTGTGTGTAAGAGAGTGTATGCATCTCATGGCACAAGGTCAGAAGACAGTTTCAGGATTTGATTTCTTCCTTCTACCTGGGGGTTCTGGGATTGTCAAGCTTGGCAACAAGCACCCTTGTATGCTGTGTCATCAAGCACCCTTGCCTGCTGAGTCATCAAGCAACCTTGTCTGCTGAGTCATCAAGCAACCTTGTCTGCTAAGTCATCAAGCATGTTCCACACAGGCTCATCTGTTTGGATACTGGATCCAAAGACAGGTACTGTTTGGGAGGTTATGGAACCTCTGGAAGAGAAGCATCATTGGAGGAAGTGGATTGATGGGAGTAAGTATTGTCTGCCCCAGCTTCCTGCCCCACATCTGCTTCATGATCCACACAGATGTGAGCAGTGGTCCCATGCTACTGGTGTCACAGCCCTGAGCCTCCCTCACGCCGTGCTTTCCCTCCCATGATGACCATCTATCTGGACCATCAAACCAAAATAAATCTTTCTCCCTTTAAGCTGCTATGGTATTTTTAGCACAGCAACAAGAAGCAACTAATACAGCTTTGATACCCTGAAGTGGGTATCTACAATCACAGCTGCACCGGTGAGCTGTATCTAGATGACTCAACTGCAACAGACTGCCATGAACTCTCTGTTGTTCCACGCACTCTTTTTTGGACACTATCCTTTCAAATGAACTTGTATTTTTAGGAACTGGAGCTTTTAATGAGTGGAGTCTTGCCCTTGAGGCACCATTAATATTGCCCCAGTGCAGAATGGAAACTTTCCCTTTTAAAATTACCAGTCTTTTAACGACAACCGCATTGTCTGCAGCTGCCTTGTATGCCCTGTCTGGAACTTTCATTGCCTCTCAGTCCCTTGCCAAACGGTACACTTAAAACACCTTTAGTCTCTGCTCCGTGCTTTGCATTCTTACTCTAAACCCAACTACACACTATAAGCAGGAACCACGTCACAGCCTGAGTGCTCCCTGTCATTAAATTTTTACCACTAACAAGCTTATCCCATTACCGATGAATTCAGGTTCACTCTGTTTTTCAAACCACGGGAATAATATAGTTTTTTTTTTCTTTGTTTTTGGTTTTTGTAGGTGTTGTTTTTAGAAATAGTGTGGATTGCTGATAGAATTCTTATTATTTGAAATTCCATTAGCACAGCCTCTACTATTCACAGTGAAATAGACATTCTGGTCCACTGAACACCAATCAGAGGGACCCAGTGAGCTCTTCTTAAATAACTGTACGGTTTTTCCTGCTCATTTCTTAAATTTTTTCCAATCCTCTCACAAGCCAGTTCCAAAGACATAGACTCTTACAGTCAGGTTTGTTGCAGTCATTACTGGAGGCTCTGTTTTACAAAATTCACTAAGTTCTTTAACCCATGCTGCCAAAGTCTTCCATATTCTTCCAGAAAACCTGTTCACAAAATCTATGTACCATGTGGTCAGGGTTATTGCAACACCAGTTCCACATCTCAGCACCAATTTTCTGCTTTGAGCAAGTATTTGACAATAAATAATTTAAGGAATAAAGATTATTTGGTTCTTGATCCAGGGGCTGTAGTACATTGTGATGAGAAAACATAGTGGTAGGATTGACTTGACCTTTGGAATCAACCATGAAGCAAAAAATAAGGAATATAAGGTGATGGAGGAAGGTCATTGGCTAATAAAGGAACTGCCATGGCCCATTTTATTGGTTAGAGGATAGGTGGGAGGAGTAAACAGAACAGAACGCTGGGAGGAAGAGGAAGTGAGCTCAGACTCTCGACCGCTGTCCTCTCGGGAGCAGACGCCTGAGAGAGACGCCATGCTCCTGGCTCCTGGGCAGACGCACGCTATGAAGCTCCGACCCAGGATGGACATAGGCTAGAATCTTCCCGGTAAGCGCACCTTGGGGTGCTACACACAGATGATTAGAAATGGGCTAAATTAATATGTGAGAATTAGCCTAGAAGAGAATGGGCCAGGCAGTGATTAAATGAATACAGTTTGTGTGTTGTTATTTCGGGGCATAAGCTAGCTGAGCAGGCAGCTGGGGTGCTGGGGATGCAGCCCCGCCGCTCTTATTACTACAATAAGGATCCAAAAGGCTTTCTCCATTTTCATCTTATATTCGATCTGGAGTGCTAGCCCATAGAATGTTGTGCCCACATCCAGGATAAATCTTAACGTTCTCATTTTAACCTATAGGAAATGACCTCATAGATATACTCAAAGGTGTGTCTCATAAATTTCCTTGGTACTTACCAATCCAAATCAAGGTAGTAATCAGAATCAACCATCTCAGCCATTAATTCAAATAGTTCAAGGACAAGGAATTGATATCAAGGTTGTAATTTGGAGGCTGCTGACTATTTTAGTAAGCCGTTGTTGTGGAGAGATGGTAGCCAATGTACCTAAAAGGGATTTGAGAATGAGCACCAGCTGATATGTGCATCTAACTCTTTGAAAGGCTTTATAAAGAGCAGCCTATTTGCGTGCTGACAACCGTGATCAAACAGATGCAGCAAAGACGGAGAGAACTGTTAGATCAATTTCCTGAGGAAAGAAGAGAACAGAATAACACGAGTTGGAAGGCTGCTAAAGGCAAGAGGATAGACCAGACATTTAAAATAACAAAAGCAAAAATGAGAAAACAGAGACGAAAATGGGAAGTTGTTGACCTTTTTTTTATGCTGGTTCATCTTTTCTTGCTGAATCGGGAAGTCAGACAAGCATCTGGCAACAAAGACTGGAGTCAATATTGACTGTTCTCAGAGAGAAAGAAGAGTCTATTAGGGTCTTAGGAGTAGGATTAGAGATATATGAGCATTACAGGACTGCATTGTGGGTCACTTGGGGGCTATGAGAAAGGATGTAAAATTAAATATGTCAGTGTGGTTATGTGTCTTGCTCTCATTATGTGCAGCTGTAGGGGAAGAGAGATAAGTGGGCAGAGAGTTGGATTTAACTAAAGTTGTTGTTTATTGAAGGAATTACAATGAGACACAGACAGAAGCTGGTTGAAAGTGTTTGCAAGGGAATGATTAAATGACTAACCACCTGATGTATGCTTGCCGAGGTGGGTGGTAAAGAATAATGAGGATAAGAGAGCCTAGGAAGATGACAAGTAGATTGTACTGGGAGGTGGTGGCTGCAAGGAATTGGAAATGGTGTGAAGACTGAAAATCTGTAGCTCACATGTTTGAATGATGTGCTGGAATTTTGAATTTAGGATGGGTTTCAGTAGCTGATAAGGAAAACATCATGGGCCTACCAAGGCAAGTGAAGGATGGAGCCTGGACAGCTGGAACTATGGTGACTGGACAGGTGAACTTGTCATCTTTGTGGATGATGCAATCAAAAGATATTCAGACAGAAGCAAAGTTACAATCTGAGTAAAACTACTGCCCTACTTTCACTTCTATTACTGTGATTTACAGAAAAAATACTTGACAAAAATCAACTTGAGAGAGAAAGGACTTTATTTGGCTTACAGTTACAGGTTAGGTCCACTTTCCATTGTGGAAAGCTAGGACAGGAACTTGAAGTAGCCACTCACAGCTACAATAAAGCACAAAAGGAAAATGAATACACAGACTTACTTGCTCAGCTCTCTGTTTTTTCATAGCTCTGGACCCAAGCCTTGGTGCTACCAACAATGGGCTAAGTTTTTCCCAAGTACCCAATTAAGAAAAAAAAAATCCCTCACAGGCCAACATGATCTAGAAAGTCTCTTTTTTCCCAGGTTATTCTAGTTTGTGTTGAGTTAGTTATTAAGACTAATCATCCTAATTACTCTTTTTCATAGGTGAAGGGAAGTAACTTGAGGCAACGGGTGACCACAGCAGTAAGATATAATGTGTGCTTATAGGAGATTTACAGGTTGGAGGGGGGGGAGGGCACGACAGGCAGTGAAAAGGAAACAAGGGCCAGAGCTGCAATGATGCTTTAAGGGTTAATTAGGTCCTCTTAGAGGAAGAAGTAGCAGGAACGTTCCCACACGTTGGTATGGAATGTTCTATTTATGAATAGCTTGAGTATCAAAATAACACAGAGTTAAAGGTTAGAGAAGATGAAGAGTTGAGATTCAGAAAAGTGAAGGTCAAGTTTAGGGAGGTTGGAACACGAGAGATGAAGATGACTTGAAACCTTGCTGGGAGAGCACAAAGTAAAATTGGTGCTAATTGTCCCCAATGCAGCTTGTCTTAGTTACTTTGTTGTTTCAATGATAAAACACCATGGCCAAGAACAACTTAAGGAAGAGAGAACTTATTTTGACTTGTTGTTCCAGAGGGATAAGAGCCTATAATGTCAGGCAAGTATTGTAGCAAGAGGCAGGCATGGAAGCAAGGGGCAGGCATGGAAGCAAGAAGAGACAGTTGAGAGCTCACATCTTCCAAGGCAAGCACAGAGCAAAGAGCTAACGGGCCAAGCAGTGTTTTAAATAATATAGTTTCTGTGTGATTATTGCAGGTCTGAGAAGCCAGGAACGAACAAATAGCCTCCTTACAACAAATTGGCACCTATGTGACCAATTAAATCCACATAAAACCTGAGAAAGCTTAAAAAGGAATTATCCTAAACACAAAAGAACAAAGTTAAGCATGGTTTGGTAGAGGCATTTTCTTGGGTGGGCTCTGTTTTCTAGAAGCAAGCAGAGGCATGGCTCCTTTAAGAGAGGTTTTCCTGATTTAGTGGAAGCAAGAAGAAAGCTGCAGCTTTGAAATGCCATCTTTCTGGGCCTTGCTGCCAGTGCAACCTCTGGCTCTTTCAGGAGATCAAGCATTTAAATGGGATTTGTGAGCAATGTGTTAACAAACTGCTTAATGGCTTGACATAGAGCTGCTGCATATTTGGAACTGGGGCAATGTGTACAGCTTAAAGAGGTGATGAATGGACTTCCACCATATTGGACTAGGCAGGGAAGCAGGAAGTACCATATTTCCCCTAACAATGGCACATCTTAAGTTCCTAAAAAGGGTTTAGCATTTTAAGAAACACTTCTGATCAGAAAATAATTACAAATACACAATAAAGAGAGATTCAGACAAAAAATACCTCTAAATGGGTCACAGTGTTGGATAAATGTACATAGGCTTGGGAGAGGAAAGAAAAAGTATATAGATAGTTAATAAATAAATATTAAAAAGTAATAGATTTAAAACAAATAAGCTATGTAAAGATGGAAAATTCACAAAGAGTCTGGATTATGTATATTATTGTATTGTCTTTGAATTTTTTGACTGTGAAGGAGCTAAGAACAGACAGACATTTCATTGTATGGGCTGCTAAGCTAAACCAGCATGTATATTATAAAGGTATCTTGACTTCAGAATTTGGATCTAAGGATATGTTGCTTTGGAAAAGATGTTCTTTTTTTTTCCACAGAGGATGAGAACCTGTGGATTCATTCCAGGCTAATGTTTTGTGATGGACTAAAATCCCAAAAAATGTTGCCTTGAGTACCCCTCAAAAAATTACTTTCCCCAATAAACAGCACAAAACAATTTGGAGAGAACTATGCCCAAATTCCCCAATATTGTTTATAAATATTTGTTAATATTTAAAGGGGGATATGCTATAGAGATTTGCATTGGTATGGATCTTGGTTTATTGATACAAATTTAAGGTCAATTTTGTTATATATATATTTCTGCTCTTGATTAAGGTATTGTGTTTGTGTAGATCATTTAAAATTATAATGTATTAAGAAATACAGGTTAATAGATAATCATCTATAACAGTCAAGCTTGTAGTCATGTTAGTTAGATTTTCTAGGTGTACAGAGATGTATTTCAGATGAATAGGCATTCTTCAAACCTTTCAAAGAATACAGAACATGACATTTTAAATGTTTTAAGAGCTTAAGACTTTTCATGACAATGAGACAAATCTGTTCCTGGCAGCACCAAACTACTTCAAGAGGTTGATGTCAAGCAAAGAGGCTCCTATGGAGTTTGTTATCCATTTGGGCAAGAAACTGCTCTTGCCTGGACTACTTGATGGTATGCTGTGTAAACTGGACATGTAAGGCCCACATAGAAATGACTATTAAACTTGCCTAAAGGTGAGACCACCCTTCTGGGTTCCTGCTTCATGAAAGACTCTGCCAGACATTCTGCCAACACAGAAGAAACTGACTGACAAACTGCCAAAATAGGTGGAGCTGTCTTTGAAATTTTCTGCTTCATGGGAAAGTCGGCCAGATACTATGGGTCTGTAGGATGAATATGGGTACCCCAATGTTGCAAAAGAACTTTGAGTGACTGTCCAGGCAGTGAGATGCCTGTCAATTCTAGAGTTTTAGAAGTTGCTTACAATGAACTTGTTGTTTAATTAGGTAATATTATATTCTTCTGAGCCTTTGATGGAGTTGAAGAATAGATAGTTTTATTATAGTTTTCCTTAGTTATGATAAAAGATAAAGTACATATAAATATTGTAACTGTAATTCTTGCTTGATACCTGTTTTGCTATATGTAATTTTACTTTGTTAAAGTTAAAACCTTCCTTTTTGTTTAAGAAAAAGGGAGGTGATGTGAGATTCCCTTTGCATGCTGTGAATATGTTTGGTTAATTAATACAGAAAACTGCCTTGGCCTGTTGATAAAGCATAACTTAGCTAGGTGGGGAAAACTAAACCAAATGCTGGGAAAAAGAAGGGCAGAGTCAGAGAGAAGCCACGTATCCCCGCCAGAGTCAAATGCCATAACTTTACCCGGTAAACCACAGCCATGTGGTGATACACAGATTACTTGATATGAGTTAAATTAAGATGTGTTAGCCAATAAGAAGCTAGAGCTAATGGGCCAAGCAGTGTTTGAAATAATATAGTTTCTGTGTGATTATTTCAGGTCTGAGCTGAGGATGGAAAACAAACTAGTGGCCTTACTACTACAAAAAAGAGTGGACTAAAAATAAGGCAAGGCTATATAATCTCAAAGCCCTACTTCCAGAGATACACTTCAGGCATCAAGGTTATATGCCATGTGACTAAGCCTCCCCAAAGAGCATCACCCACTGGAAACCAAGTGTTGGAATACCTGAGCCCATAGATAACATTGCTCACTCAAATTACCATGGCAGCTAAGTGAATAGGCCATGATCATTGAAAGGAGGGAAGATTTAAATTGTGGAGAGACTGAGAGCAGATAGATGCTAGACCCCCATCTGATTTTAACTGGTAGAGACATAGACTCCTCCAAAGGGTGGGGCAATTTGTCCTCCCAGTGTTAACCTTTGGAGGGCATATTCTTAGAAAGCTTAATTTCTGAGGAAGGGGGCTTCTGGCTGAGAGAGAGACAGTATTGCCTTAATTCCAATTAATTTATCATCTGCATCCTTGAAGGGTACTTGGAGCCTCATTTCCTATGCTAAAAAGCAACACACTGAAGTACTTATGAAAAAAATGAACCAGAAATAAGTAAGTCTGATGAGTCAATTGCTGAGGATATGGTGGGTGCTGCAAAAAAAAGGCAAAGATGTTTGCTGACTGATGTCTGGGGGAGATCAGGAGGAGAATATATATTCCAAATTAAAGTATCGCCCCAGATGTCAATCCTAATGTCTGCAATGTCCCCATCAGAGATTCATGAAACATCAAGACTAACTGAGGCTTTAAGAGAAATGCATCATGGTGTAGCAGAAGTATGGCATCACACCCCACCCACCTGTGTGCCACTCCATCCTGGATCCTGACCAGCTATGCCTGTCAGCCTGTTCTCACTGTCCAGCATCTTGGTAGACTGTTTAAACATTATGAGAAAGGCAAAAATCTACTAGGTCAGGTGAGGGTATTACACTCATGTTTTTGCTCAGGACTTGTATGAAAAAGAGTCATATAATTAGCTGGGGGTCTAATTAGTAAACTAATGCACAATATATATATATATATATATATATATATATATATATATATATATATATATATAATTGGAGAGTGTATCCTGCATGGCCAGTGTCTGTGGCATAGACAATCGCCTGTAGTTTTAAGCCACACAAATGTCCTGGATCCCTTCACTTGAAGTAGTCTCAGTTTGTTCCTGGATATTTTCTTGCATGTGACTCCGAACATCATAAATCCCCAGAACCATAGAAGGGTATGCGCATGAGGATTATGGTTAATGATGGGTTAAAGTCCCATTCCACCATTTATGAGGCTGCCTTCTAACGAGAAAGTTCTTATCTTGAACATATTTCAGAATAAAGACCATGGGTGAGATGCTCTGTGCTGAAAATCACCTCTACATTTCCTTCTACCTACAGATTCCAGAAGTTCATGAAACTGAGAGATGATTGGACCAAGAATCTGGAAAAATAGCAGAAAAACTGTATTTGGTGTTTTCTCCAGGCTTCTCTACTACCTTTTGACAGCTCAGGGAACTCCTGTGACACAAACACACATATACATGTACACACACATCACACATACATACATTTACACCACACATACTCACACACACACACATACACACGCACACGCAGACACACGCATGCACACACATGCACTTCTGTTGGAAGTGACCCAAGAAATTAAAATTTCACGAGCCTATCACTGTTCCTTGCTCCACCGTTCAGCCGGTAGGTATTTCTAGACAGGTAGAATAAGGAAATGGCAGAAATTACAAATTTTCACAACTCATAATGCTGGTTGATTTTTGTAAATTTCTCTGATTTTGTTTTCCCAGATACAACTAAAAGGAGATTAAAATCCATCTTTGACAGTGAGGTGGCATAAATGAAGTGAGCTCCAGTTTGTGAAGTATTCCTACAGTGCCTGACACACAGCACAAACTGGACAGACAACCATTATTCCCTAATTGTTTATAACTACTAATATGTTATTGCCTCCCGCCCCGCCCCCCCCCCCCCCCGCATTTTCTTGCAGCTGTTGTTTTGGCTGTTAATGCTGATCCTGCGTGGACACAGCAGCATGCTGATGTCACATACTGTGGTGGTTTTCATTGTAACAGTTGTGTGCCATGACCAGATCCACCAACGCAGGAGACACAGAGCACATGGTCTGGCCATCTCTGAGATGGTTTATTTCTTCTGCAATCAGCTTTATCTTTGGGGAATCAATGTGACATGAAGATGTGCAGCGTGCCTCCAAACCTGTGGTTGTTTCTCACTGTCATGCACATAGCAATTAATCTTTCCTCCTTCCCGCCATCTCCCCCTTTTTTCTTCTTTCCCCTCCTACTCTATCTTCCTCCCTTCCCCTCTTCTCTCTCACTTTTTCCATGCCCCTCCTTTCCTGTCTTTGCTCTTTCCTTTTCTCCCACCCTGTCCCCTGTCCTCCTCCCTTACTCCCTTCCTCTCTCTTTTCCTCTCTTACCTCTTTTCTTTCATTTTCATGTTGTTCATGGGTATGAAAAGTTTATGTCTTCTATTTATGCAAATTAAGATAAAGTGTAAGGATTATACACAAGGGCTTATTTTGTTAATGACGGACAGGGTCAAAACATGAAGAAGCATAAGGCTGTTGGGGAATGTTCACAGCATCCTGCAGGAAGGAAGTATGATCACATATGATGTTCATAATTTCTTACCTGGAATGCCTGTAACAGCAATAGTTTTCTCCTTTGGCTTCATGTTGTTTGGTCTAGCACTTCTCTCTGGTTTCTTCAGAATGAAAAGCCCAAAGGTATCCAGAAATAACATTTATTAATCAACAATAAAACACACAATATAAAAGGACTTATAAGTAAAACTATATATTTATAATGCTTTATTGATTTTTCTCCAGAACTCCACAAAACACTACAGACAGTAACAAAATAATTCAATAATGTTAAAAACTTCCAAGGTAATTATAGGACACTCTCTATCATATGCAAGTATCATCATGACCATTAGATACACTGTTCAATGCTATCATAAATAACTTTCTTGAATAAAGGACATAGATTTTTAATCTGAGAATCATAACATTTACACTTATCCATACACAAGAAAACAGCTTAGAGTAAGTGAAGCAGATCCCCCAAAATGACCTGGAGTCATCTGCCTGTACATCACTTCAAGATGTTACAGTGTTAACAAGATAGAGGTCAACACACTGAAGAGAAATGTAGGGGGCTCACTCGGGGGAAAGAAGGAAAACTGGGCAATAGTCGAAGCTGTTTACATGTTTTCCATGGCCCGCTTTGCAAGATGCTCCCTCCCTTGCTCTGCCTTCTCTTGGGCGAGGTACTCCAGCACTTTCATGAGCATGTCTTCATCCAAGTACTGTCTGTTTAGGGGGTCATCATTCTTCAGGGATCCCACAGGGAGCCTTTTGCTCACTGTCGCCAATTTCTCAATTTCCTGGGAGCTTCCTTGACCCAGGTGTTCCTTGGTGGCCTGTTCAAGTTGCTCTTCTTCCTGGAGGTCATCTTCCGAGGAGCCTGGACTGGGCACTCTTTTCAGCTGGTTGGAATTAATGAGCTCGGGGTACTTAACTAGCATCCTGGCCAAATACTCTCCAAGTTCTTGGTCCTTGTCGTTCATCAGGCTTTCATAGGGTGCTTGTTTGCTTTCAACATCTGGCATCCAGGCTGCTTTGGGAATCTGGCTGGCACTAGATTTCCCAGGACCATAGGGGAGCCTCAGCAGAGCCTTGTCTTGGCTGTATTGATTGGGGAAATATGAGGGCTTCTGATTTGCTGCATTCTCCATCCCTAAGAGGTTTAAAATGTCCTCAACACTGAGTCCCTCAGGCAAGGCCTCTGTCATTCCACGACCAGGTCCCTTGGGATACCCACCCTTGGAAAGTAGCTTACTCTGAAACATGTCAGGGCGGTCTATGTCAGCCTCTGGGATGTCATCCAGGTCAACAGGAAGCTCCAGATCCTGCTCCAGCTCCACCAACCCATTAGGCTTCTCTCCAACTTTGAGCATCTCAATTAAGTCTTCAGGGGGTATCTGCAAATTCCTGGAGATTTCAATCAGCTGATAAATAGCCTGAGAATCAAGTGGTTTCTCAAGAAGCCTGGCTGCCCTGTCCCCATTTTGCTCATTCTGTGACCTCCCACTGCCCACAGCATTCACTAACCTTCTCAAGTAGGTGATGACTTTGGAGGCATCCTCTGAGAGTTGGTCTTTGCTCTCTTTCTGGTTATCTTCATCCTGGAGCCCCAGCTGCCCTGAACGTTTTATTTCTTCATTGATTTGCTCATTTTTCTCTGCGTTCTCTTTGCTGTCTCTCACCTCTTCCTGGGTTTGAGTCTCTATTTTCTCCTCGATGGGGCTCCAGTCTTCTCCCCCCACCACGTCTTCATAGGCAATGTTGTTGGTCTTGTACACGTCATCTTCATCATTTGTGTAGAGCTTTTGTTCTTCATCAACCCTCTCACGCTTCTGGTTGTTCGGCCCCGTCAGTTTCCCCAGCTCTTGGAACACAGACTCCAGGGTAGCCAGACTTTGGGGTGTGTATTGTTCTTCTACTATTTCATTTGTGCGCTTGAAGGGGTTTTCTCTGGAATTCTCTTCATACATCAGAGGGAACCGCATGTGCTTGAGTTTCTTCTCTGGCCACTGTTGAGTCTCATAGTCATCAACCGTGTCCACTGGGAAGCTCTTCTCCGGACTCAAGGCAAAGGGCTTATTTTCTTTGCGGGCAGACTGAGGCTCATTTTCAGCCTGCCTCAAGGCCTCGAGTATTATCCTCATCCATTCATCTTCACTAAGTGCATCCCTTGAGCTCTCGGCCAAGTGACTTTCTTCACTGTTTTCTTTGAGCTGAAGGGGAACAGAGATGCCTTGATAGGGATTGTAGTCTGGGCTGCTTTCTTCCCTGTGAGCTTGTTGCCTGAGCTTTTCTATGTACTCCAAAGCCCTGATCATTTCAGGACTAGGAAACTTTTGGACATTCTCCAATCTGAGATCTGGATCTTTCTGAAGCAACTGGTTTCGCTGGAAGGAAGCTGCTTCGGCTCCAGAGACGAGGAGAATTAAGTGGACAAGAAGCAGAACCGCTCCAAATTGGTGGACCTTAGCTTCTGCCATGTCGTGAAGATTTCCTTAAAGCATAAAAACCATGAGTTAGCACAAATAATGCAAGATAGAAGACCTGATGGGAAGGAAAGAAAAGCACCAGGCACAAGGGTGAATAAAAAAAAATAATTTTATAGTATACCTAGGAGAACTATTTAAAATTCATGAATACTTCCTATATGATCTTTACAAACTAACCATCAGAATCTATAGAAAAATAATTAGTGTTTACATCAGGATTGTCTGGTATTCTCTTGGTTTAAAAGGCAAAAATACTGACGTGGGGGTTCTCAAATATTGTGTGATTCATTTACAAACTAGTAGTTTGACTTTTTTATCATTTTTTTCAATAAAACAAGACTTTTAAAAATGTAATTACTTCAAACAGCATTCCATTAAAAGCAACCACAAAATAATTTCTTATGATACATGCACATATACATATACAATTATGCCCACAAGGTTGTGTTAAAAAAAAGCCATTTGATTTATTCTCTGAATTAGTCATCCAATTTTGTTTTAGAAATGCTGCGACTATATATGATGATGTAATACAGTATATTAGTGTCAATAGCACTGAGCACCTTGTACATGCGTCCTGGTTAACTCACCAAACAACAGCTCCAGTAGTTAGTTAAAAACCCCTAGAACCTGGGTTCTGCCTGGTCTTAGCTAGTATGCAAAAACAATGAAGCTTTTGGTGGAAGCCTGCTAAACTAATAAGCTACACTGTTTTAAATTTTTCTATGCTCCAATCTTCTAATAATTGTATTATGGCTGACTTGCAAAATGCAATCATGGTTATATTTTACATCTTCCCTCTAGTGTGTAGTAAATAAACAGATGCTACAGAGAGAACATAAGTTTACTTAACTAGTCTATTTCTAGGCTTGTGAGTGTTCAGATTCAGTTTGTCTTATGTCTGTATCTATTTTTGTGGGGACCTGCGAAATCTTAAGTGACTCACGCTGTTAGAAAAATCTTAAAATAACCACTATGTAATTCCCAATTTAGATAAACACAGACAATGTGTTGAATTCTTCCTACTTAAAAAAAATCTTCATTCATTTTTCTTCACCAATACTTTAAAAGTCTTACAGATGGATTAGTAAGAGGAATTCCTTGTACATTTCCTGTTTGGCAACGCTGATACTAAAAGAAGCTATTTCAATCCCTATAAATCTCTTGTAAACAAATGCATGTATATAGGTTTGCAAGCTTATTCATGACTTCAATATGTCATGTTTTTGTGATATATAATCAAAGCTGTATGAACCCAATTTTCTGTTAGATTAGACATCAAAATATTGCTTAGCAGATCTTACTGATAATGAATGTTATAAATCTTTTAGAGCTGTCTAATGGTTGCAAGTATAAAAACGTCCTCAGCATACATACTTAAACTGATTAAAATTACCACTAAGTAGGTTAGTTAAGCATACAGAGAATGTTTTCAAAATAAATAAATGCTTACTTCAAGTAATTTTATTCATAAAATTCTGAGTAAAATAATGTACTTTAAATAAAGATACTATATCCATATTCTTTATATTATTTCAGAATTGATTTAGCTTTGAGAATTTTCACTGCTGTCATTTTAAATGTAATCTTGAAAACCATATTGAGTACATTTGCTTTTTACCGAACTCGGGTTTACTTTGGATGACACAATTATTGCCTTTAAAACTCAAATGACTTCCTGTCCCCAGGAGCATCTCTTAAAGCACTGAAAAGATGGTTCTAATAGATTTAATGTCTCATACAGTGTTTGATTTAAGTTTTAATTTTCTGAAATCCAAATGATAGGAGCATTGCATCTCCCTGGACAGATGTGATTGAATCCTCTTTCAATAAAAATGTCTTTCCAGTGAAACGAGCTGGGAACATTGACACTGAAACACCAATACACGTGAATATGGCTAATCCAAACAACTCAACTAGCTAGGATAAACAAAAATAAATGTGTTCCAACCAGCCACTTCCGCAAAGTAACACATCAGCTTTTCCAGCCAAAGCACAGTAATTGCAATCAGAATCTATACAGCTCTCTGTGTTTTCTTCCTTGGACTCAAAGTTACTGTTTCTCATTCTTAGACACATACAACCTTTCCCTGAGATAACAGTTCACCTTTGGGAAGGGAGGAAATCAATGTTCAAAATCATTCTAAGCTACTTTCTCAGGACTAAAATTAGTGCATAATAACCTAAGACCTTCTAGAACGCCCCACTTCATAAAATAATAGTTAATTAAGGGTTCCCATAAGATGAATATCAAAGAAAAAATACAAATCCAAATTGTTTACCTCTGTGACTCATGTGGCTAACGGCATTTGAATCCTTATAAACTAACTGTGAAGAATATTAAGCATATAAGTTATATTAACAGTTCTGTATCTGACTCCTGGGAGAAAAACAACACACGAGGAAAAGAATCAGAACATCAGGCTTGGTTAATTTTACATTAATCGGCGTGTTGACACTAAAATCCTTAACTTTTCCACTTTCCTTGCCTACATTTTTTCCCAATAACATTATAATTAATGAATATACTCCATCAATCCTATAAACCACACTCTCTCATTTATGCATGCATATAGAGTATCCTTGCCTGAAAAGCAGCAGGTTGCCCTTCAGTCGTTCTATCAATATAAGCTTGCCAAACTGTCTTTTTCCTCCCATCTGGGAAACCAAAGGAGGACACGCAATTGAGAACTCTCCAGTAAATTGAGGAGAAAGCAGTCTTACCTTGGTCTTGGAAGGTGTCGATGGCTCCAAGGGAGCTCCTCTACCGCTGGGTGAGGTCTCGGGCAGTTTCAGCACCGGACAGCTCCTCTGCTTATAGCGAGCCTGGGCGCCTGACTCCGCATTCCACGCTGACGTCACCGGCTCAGCCTCAAACCCCAGCGCAGGCAAGCTTTTTCAAAGAATCCGAGAGAAAATAATCACTTTAGATAAATTTTTTTAAAAGAGTTGCATGCTTACGCCACCTGCCTTATGCAGTAAAAACTACACTTTTCTTTTTTTTATCAGAATCTCCAAGACTCGAAATAAAATGTTCTGCACAAATTCCCTTAAGATAGAAGAAATCTGTCAGCTAGACATGACTAATTGCAAAGCCATTCGTCTGTGTTTTCACGCCTTGTTTAGAAAGGTTTTTTGTGATTGTTGCCATGCCACTGTCATAGAGTTTTTCAGATAATGACTATCTTTTTATTCTCGCCCAAAAAGAAATGCATTCTCATTTCCTAGTGCAGACACAATGAACAGAACATTGTGGATATGAAAGACCATATTTCACGTCATATTTCATGTCTCCAGGCAGCAGTTTTTTAAAACTCCTGTTTTTTTGAACAAAAATAAGTGAGACGCTTACTTTTTGTATGAGAAGCAACGCAAATGTCTTCAACACAGTGGTTGAAAGGTGCCTTCACAGCCGTTCAAGTCCAGCAGCTGAAGCTTCGGTATGAGTCCATTCAAATCTTTAACAATATCTGGTGCTGCAAGGAATCGCGAAGGAATTGTGTGCTGAAGAAAATATGGAAGCCTGTTGTCGTAAATAGGAAATAGTACCACAAACATATTTGTTTTTTGGTTGAATAAGATGAGTTGAATACCTTCAATGAATGAGACCAATCCAAGGAGTAATCTGGGAGTTAACACACAGTCTCTTGGATTTATAATTCATAGCCATGGTTGTGCTTTGCCATAAAACCTGATTATGTGCTTTAATAATTTATACAGGTCTAAATTTTTAACTTTATTTTATTAAAGATATGAGACCTCCAACCTTCTGTGTGTTGAAATATATTTTGAGAACATGAAAGAATCTTTTGTGAGATCCTTTAAAAGTCTCTGCAGGCTGAACAATCACAGTCTAATTTTATCGACCCACCAACTAACTTCCGCTTATGAGGTATCATACATATTGTGAACTACTGGGGACAGAAAAAAAATGAATATTGTCTGGCTTTAAGAAGACTTTAGTCAATGGGGGGAAATGAAAGTAAATTGTTTGAAGGTACCAAGAAGGTGAGCCTGAAGGGTTTGTGGTTTACCAGCTGACTCTATCTAGTAGAGTAGGATGAAAAACGGCCTCCACATAAATAGGCCTAAACTGATCTCTCAGTTTCAGGTTTGTGAGACTTCTTCCTATACTAGATAAATCAAAGCACTTTTGAACTGTCCAAGTCTTGTGAATTTAAAATAAATAGTGACATAGTTAAAACCTTATGAAATCAAAACAGTCTCACAGAAGGTGGTACTCACTGATTCTTATTTGTTCCAGGAAAGATGTTCAGTTTTCCTCTATGATGAGAGACCATCACATACAGATTCACACAGAACTCACCAGTACATTCTAGAGTTACGCAGCCCACATGCTGATGCAGTTATGCTTCACGGTGAGTTTCCAGAACACGGTCAAGTGCCAGGCTGAAGAGATTTGAGTACACAGGGCTTGCTTTCAAGGCAACATTTTAGAGACAACAAATCATTCACTTGTATCTTAGCTTTATATACCTATGATATTCTAGCAGTCTTAACAAAGACCTGAATAGTCAGTCTAAGCTTCACCTAATTTTTTTTTTGTCAAGCAGTTCTCTATGATTAGTTGAACTCACCGTATCAATACAGCCTTAGAGAATTTTACATGGTTAATTATTCTGAAGGGATGAGTTGATTCAGCATAGGTCTAAAAATTCATCCAGAAAGTCACTCTTGTCCAAATTAATTCACTCATACACTTATGAACTTGTTGGCTAAAGGCAAAAACCATAATCTTTTGGAGAGAGGCTCTTAACTCTAACTGTCTTTAATAATCAAAAAGACAGGTTCAGTGGAGAGGCTCGATAAAATGCTTGCTACTCAAGGATGAGGAACTGAGTCCAACCCATGCTTCCATTTATGAGCCAGGGGCAAGGCATATAACTTCTATCCCCAGAACTGGAAACACAGAAACAAATAGAGTCCTGGTACTTGTTGGCCAGCCAGCATGCTAAGTCATCAAGCTCCAGATTCAGTGGGGGGGGGGGTAGCACAATTGAGGAAGAAACTCAGTGTGAACCTCTGACCGCTACACACATGAATAAATATACACTCACAAGAAAATACATGTGTGTGGACAGAAAAGCAATCTGCAGTGCATGCAAAACTTTGTCCAAGTACTCAAGAAGTGAGATGTTAGGTGTAGGTTACTGGTCACTGCTGAGGTGACATACTGTGGGCTGCTATCCAGAACACGCACAGTCAAAGCAATAGTTGACATTGGATTAACCCTTTGATGTGGTAATATATACTATCTCCTAAAAAACAGGAAACTTACAAATTTTGAAAAATGCTGTTCACCAGCCTGGTTTCTTATTAAGAGTCTCTTCAGTGTGTTACGTTTAACCTTCTCTAAGTCATGAAATTTTTGTCAGTACTTATTGGTTTCTAAATGGAGCTATTCCCCATGAGAAATCTCTTTAGAGAAGGAGCTAAAATGGAATAATATGTGGAAAGCAACCTTTTGGTGGACATGAAATATTTGAGCATGTGCAAAGCACTAAAAATAACCCAGACATATCTTATATCACTGAGCCTGAGAGAAGAACATTCCAAACATTCCTTACAAAAATTTAATTTTCTGTTCAGTCTGAGTTTCCAACTATCATGGCTTTCAAGAAATGAATCTCTGTATCATGAACATTTTCAACGTAATTATGCACTATGTAAGATAATGATTTTTACTAAATTAGCTTGCAGTCTCACCATGGTGCCACTAAGTTCAGGTTAATCATTCACAATTTAAGTAATTAGAATAGACTAATTTATTTCTCTCAGCAGAATTTCTTTCCATTTTGGTCACTTTATGCTGATATTGAATTTCATATTCATCTAGACAAAGATTGTGTTTTTCCTCTCATTTTTTACTAGCAATCCCTTACCTTAGTAATCATTTAACACAGAACTTTTCTTCCACTTAATTGCATTTCTCATTTCATTTAAGTTTCTAGGAAACCAATAAAGATCCTGAAAGCCAATGTGAATCATCTGTCCTTCTTCTTTATTCTATTTCCTTCTTTGGCCTTCTGTCTCTTAGCTCCATCACTAATATCCATGAATTACGGCCCTCCCAAATTTGCCAGGCTATAATGGTAGGGGAGGACTGAGCCTTGCAGACCTCAGCTAGCTCTCATTGCTTATTCTCTGACTTCTACTTCTTTGCTTTCCCACCATTGGGACCACTTGTGCACACCTCGGATGTTTTGCTTCCAGAATTTATCTGAACTTCTTTTAGGAATTCTATGTCTAGTTCTTAAGCGAATATTCCTGTCATAAGGTAAAGTTTTAAGAAAATAAAAGACAGTAAAGAGCTCATACTATTCTTAAAGAAGAACCAAGTTTGATCCTCAATACTCACATCAGAAGGTTCGCAAGTGCCTATAGGTCCAACTCCAGAGGAACTGACACCCTCTTCCAGCCCTGTCAGCTTATGAGCTCGTGTGCACACACCCTCACAGACACACGTACACATAATTAAAGATAAAGTTTTCAAAAACAACAGTGAGGTATGCTTCTATTTCCCTTGAAAAGCCATGGCCCATCAAATTTCTGTTTGGAGAGTATTTAAAAAAAACAGAAATGGGGTATGTTTTTATTTATTTTAATTACCATATAGTAATTCCACAGATAAAATCCCACTGCTTCTGAGAGGTGGGATCTCTGTTAGTCACTGGAGCCCTGTGCCTAGCCCTGAGCCTTGGATTTAAACGCTGGCCAAGAACAGAGTATGTTTAATTGAAGTCAGGTTCTCTCCTTCCTCCTGCCAAAGCTTCATACAGTTCCTCTTGGAAGTTTCTAATGCTCTCAAAATGTCTTTATGTAAATTTACTGTCTTTATTCATCTACGTCCCAAGTAATTCTAGTAAACCAAATTTAGACCATTTTTTTTCTTAAAAGGAAATATTTCTCAACTAAACTACATTTGTCTATACTTTCCCTTATTTGGCAAAACTTTTTCCTAGTAGTTGAGTTCGGATTGGAACATCTAAGTCAAATGAATCCTTTTTTACCATTAATCTTTGTAATTTTGGTACTTGCCTGTCAATTTGCCACCTTATTGGTGGCTTTAGTTAAAAGTCAGCCTCATTTCTGACTTCCTCCTGTGTTGACAGGTTTGCTTTGTGCAATAGGAATCCATTGTAAAATGACCTTGCTTTTGTCTATTTAGGTATTAAAATGTGTCTCTCTCATAAACCGCCAATGACAACTTTGAAAGCCAAACAAAGCCAGGCTTTCTTCTCCATTGACTTTGGATTCCAGAGCCATCTGGTGCTTGGAGGAAACGCAGTATCATTCTCTCAGTATGATACCACGAATATTTGGGCATCTGCTCCCTCAGTGGATTTCAGGAGGGAAGTTTGTGTCCTGGAAGCTAATTACTTTGCTTAAAACCACACTGAAAGAATATCTCAGTCTTTCATAGTCTCCTGACATAATCATTTTTGTGAATCAGTATTTTCATAATTTACATGCAAATATTTCAATAGGGATATTTTCGACTTGAAAAAAGAAATAACCTACCTGCACTCTCCTGTCCTTCCTTTTAATCAGCAGCCCAGGGGGACATAAGAATATTCAAGATGACAGCAGAGCATCTTCTGAGTTAAGTTTAGCATTCTGAGATTCTCCAGATGACTTTTCCCAGTTCACTCAACCTTTGCTGGGAGTGCAGACGCTTGCTCCCTCCTAGAAAGGACTACATGACTTCTAGATGTGGCACATTTGCATTTAGACAAAGAGGTGGGGGATGCATAAAGGATCCCTGCCCCAAAGCTTTCTCCCCCAAAACCCAGTCACTATGGGTTGTTATACGCATTTTTCTTTTTTGTCTCTGCACATCCTCCTGTATACAAGCACTTTGTGAAGAGCTGTTTTAATATAGTGCTAGGAAAGAAGGGCTATGTGTGTCCAAGATGAGCATGATTGTTTTCCAAGTATTTTCAATCTACTATTGATCGTGTCTGCGGAGAGAGGATCAATGAGTGAGAGGGCCAACAGTTCCACAATGGGCAGTAACCCAATGCCTTCATGTGCTTCCCATATCAATTTTAGACAGTATTGTTAAATACTGAGTATTTTCCTTCGTCACCATGGATTCCAGTTCTTAACTCTAAGGCTATACCCAACAAGGTTCAACTGTGTTTTCTGAGATCAGAGTCATACGCCTCCCCTAATTGCTTGCTTTCCCTGAGTGAAATGGTTCTATTAAATTTTCTTTAGGAATCAGTGCGGGGTCCTAACCCAAAGGCATATTCTTTTTGGATTAATCCAATAGAAGACTAAAATTACATCTCACTACCAGTGAATATCCTTCCTCCTGGTCTCTGTGATCCTTGAATATACATTGTCTGCTTTTCTTTAGCCAGCTGCATGCTCCAAAGGAAGCGAATTCCTCAAGAGAACCTTTGTTGACTAGGTCAATTGTGCCACCTAGTCTTATCTAGATTGACATAAGCTAAAGTCATCTGAGAGGCGAGAACCTCAATTGAAACGATGCCTTTGCAAGATCTTGTAGGGCATTTTTTTAATTAATGAATGATAGAGGAGACCCAGCCCACTGTGGGTGGGAAAACTTCTGGGCTGGTGGTCTTGGGTTCTATAAGAAAGCAGAACGAGCAAGCCAGAATGAGTAAGCCTATAAGCAATACTCCTCTATGACCTCTGCATCAGTTCCTGCTTCTAGGTTCCTGCCCTGTTTAACTTCCTGTCCTGACCCACTTCAGTGATGAACAGTAATGAGGAAGTATAAGCCAAATAAACCCTAGCCTCCCCAACTTGTTTTGGTCATGGTGTTTTATCTCAGTAATAGCAACCCTCGCTAAGACACCAGTTTCATGGAAACACATCTGTCCCACAGCGTGTGTTTATTACACTTGTAATGCTAGTTTTCGTGCTATTGCTTGCTCACTGTCTTCCCAGTTGGTTCCGTATCTCTTAGGTCAGAAGGTCAGGAATCTTGTTTTGTTTCTCACACAATCTACACAAGATCTATCCAAACCCATGCTTTAAAATAATAACCTCAGCAAGCAAACCTATCAGTGGCTCAGCCCCTTACCTTCTCAATGCCCTTCCATAATTAATTAAAATAACTGATCCCCGTTTCAACCAGGAGAGTGTTATCTGACGGCTCATTTCTGCATCCCGTCCCATGCCTTCCTCTCTCGCGCGCATGACTTATTTCTCAACTTCTGCTAATTCATCCAAGTTGCAGCTTTCTGATATACCCATTGTTTTATATTTCCTTACCTATTCAATGGCTTCTTTTCTGCCTCTCCAGTGCCTCCCACTTATCTCCTTTCATGCATGTCTTTTTATTTCAGGAAATTAGGTGTTGACACCTTAAGATAAGTAATTTCTATTTCTAACCTGAATCAGGTCTCAAGCGTTATTGATTTGATGACTGAGATGTTCAATAATAATAATAAAAGAATCAATAATATAGTTTATATCAGTTGACTATTAAGCACAAGAAAGGGAGTCAATTCCGAAATGCATCACAGCAAATCATGTTTAATATTTTTCCATCATGAGTCTCTCCTGTTTACTGGTATTTACCAGGATAACTTCCCACAGTTCAAAGTCTTCCATTGTTTATTTGTTTGTTTGTTCACTATTTTGTTTCATTTTGTTTAGGTTTTGGTTTTGGTTGTGGGTTTTTTGTTGTTTGTTTGTTTTTGCTTCTTGTGTCTTTCTGGCCCTTTATCCTCTCCATCTTCTCAGTTTCACTGTCTTCTGCATCCTTCTGCCTCTTCTTCTGTATGATTTTGATTCATTTTAAATGTTTTACTTGGTTCATCTCTTTCATGACATCTTTCTTAATTAGCATCCAACCCAAGCATCTAGTCCCCCATGTTTATGTGAATATGACAGTATGCTTCCCCCAGCACACCTCCCACATGAGCAGCTTCAGAGACTTACAGAGAGATGCGCATGCCACCAGACATTTGTGTTTCTCCTTGCTTTGGGGTCTTCAACTCTGACTTCTTACACGCTGGGATCAAGTTCCAGCCAATGAGCTTAGCATAGAATGACATATTTCAATACTCATTTTCCTTCACCAGAGAGGCAGGCAAGGTCCTACGCTCTGACTAGCCCACATGACTCGGTCCCTAAGAGGTTACCAGAAACAGATGCCTTCCAGATCTTTCACAGCTATGAAAAATAAACAAGAGGCCTGGAGAGATGGCTCGGCCACTCAAAACCAAAAGAAGAGTGAACAAGAAATACAACTGTTTACACAATTAATCTCCATGGATTATATGCCACTACATATAATCTATTCTTTCCTAGTAGTTAAAAATGTTGAATTCAACTGCTGCAGAGCATTTCGGTAACACAAATGTCTCCTATCTTGAGGCATGTTCTCACTCAGAGCAGCATGGAGAAACCAGGCTCTTACATTGCTTTCTCACAAAGGTTCTTATACTCTAGGGTGCCTTAATGGTTCCCAGAGGATAGACATCACCTCCACGAGGCTATTGCAAATGACTTTTCTCTTGGTGTAGACACTACAGTAAGTAACACCAATTTATGCAATCTGCAGCTCATTCCATGTACAATCCTCTCGGATGTAGGAAGAGAAACTCGGTTGGGGGTTAGTACATCTTCACCATATTTCAATGTTTGAAAATCCCCTCTCTGGGCCCTGGGCTCTGAACTTCCCGCAGCTTACAGAATCTAACCAGATATTTATTAACAATTTTACATTTTGTTGGATTTACAGTTTGAACCAGTATAGATGATAAAAATTCTCAGGTTAAGGCACTGATTAAACCTTTTATTTAGGATTCACAAGACACTTAGCATAGAAAAATATTAACAACACAGAAAGTGCTCACACATAAAAGTGTCTGATTTTATGGAAATATTGTCTTATATGGTAGCTTAACCTTGGAACCAGCTTAAAGCACATTTTTTATTTGCATCTAACAATTGTGTATTCTCCCTTCATTCTTCTTCCTGTATCCAAGGGCATTATATGTTCCATGACTCAAAAATAAATCTTTAAAAGAACGCGTTTGTTCCAGGGCACAATGTACTGAAAAACAAATTCATTAGGTAGCGGTTTTATGGGACTGAAGATAGAATTCTGGATTTCTGTTTAGCTGTGTGTTTTAAGCTCCTTCCTCATCCTCCCTGGGCCTCCATTTCTTCATTTGCCAAAAGTCGAAAGTGTTAACAATACCAAGGGGCCTCCAAAGATGGCCCAAAGGATTCAATTATGGCAGGGTAGGGAGGCTTTGGAAAGTTCCAAGCATTCTGCAGAGGCACACCTGATTATCATTCACCTCCCAGTCCCAGAGAATTCATTGAAACGGAGCCTGCTGTACCTGAATGTTAAAGCTGTAACCAACCTAAAAAAAATCATTTCCTTGGTACTGATGTGATTAGAATCGATTTCCGGACTCATTGCCAGGCGAGCCATCGGCAACTTTGCCTCAATTACAAGGAGGAAAGAGAGAGATGTATGCGTGATTGCTGGAGGCATGCGGAGGCAGTGCGTCTTGGGGAGGCTCCCTTGACTTCAGCCAGGCTTGGCGTCAGAGGGGTTGGATTTTAGGTGAACACGCAAGGCTAAGTGAGTCACGCTCTGCTGGGACTGTGCAGCTCTGAGAAATCCGGGGCAGATACGAAGGAAAGCGAGCCCCTCATTCAGACCCCTCAGCTCAAGGCTGGGTTCACGGGTTTAATCATCAGTCTCTGTGCAGCCTGGCTTGGTGGAAGCAATTAGCTCATTACACATTCATAGAGACACAGCCATTCATGACATTTCTCCCCCGGCTCTGTCCTAATGAGGCTCCGGAGCAAGGCTTAAATGTCATGACGCTTTTGCGTCTTTTTCTGAAGGGAGAGATACAGGATGTTGATGACGCAGTCACGCTGAGTAACCGGGAAGGCACCTTGCACACCACCCTGGGGATGAGAGCCCTATCGACGACCGCCAGCCATATTGGCTGCTCCGTCAATTAGAGGGGGTCTGTGTGAATGAATCCCTTCAGAGTCCCTTTTTAGATATCTGTTTCCTGACCCTAGCAACGCAGTCTCTAAATTACCTGTGTCTGAGTGGCTAACATCCATCTGTTGAAGGTAGAGACAGGTTTTCTCAAAAAAGCAGCCCAAAGCCAGAAATAAATTCCTATTTTCCTACTGGTATTGTAAAGTTCTTCCCCCGTGAAGCCTGCTTCATTAATCTCCATCTTTGCCAGAAGCCAAGAATCATTCATCTATTAGAAGGAAAAAACGGCTAATGGGCAGACTTTGGTGCCAGCCTGCCTGGGTTAGAACCCTGCCTTGGTCTTTTAAGCAGTGAGGAGCCTTGAGTTACTTCATGATTCTCTCTGTGTCTCTGTTCCCTTTTCAGGGAAATAACAATCATCAGAATAGGAACTTCACAGGGTTTTGTATGGCTTCAACAGCACAGTAAGCATTCAGTAAATACGGCATGATTATCACAGAAACACGGTTAATGATGATTGTCTGTGTTCCAGTGTGCCTACCGTGAATCACATTAGGACACAGGGTAGGAAGAAGGCAAGGCTGTTAAACACTGGAGTCTGTGTAAACAGAAGCAGTGAGCCGAGGGACACCGGGATTGGTTCTGCCTAGCAGGGGTGGAGATACACGAAAACCTTTGAATTTACCCAGCAAAGCTAGCCAGCAGCTGGCCTGGAGGATAGAAATGTGTGTTTCATCTCAGCTTCTTCATCAGTCTGGGTCTGGTCCCACTAAGTACAGATGAGCTCTGAAGCCTTCTCTGGGGTCTACATCTCTGCTCCTCCAGCTGGTATTGCATGTGCTGGGAGCTAGCTGGGCCCCTGAGCCCGAACATATCAAACCAAGTTTAAAAAAAAAATAATGACCAGCCTTTTGACAAAGAGGCCATGATATTTTTTCAATATATCCCAGTGTCTGGGCCTTAGAATTTTATTCTAGAGTTTTTACCAAGTAGCCATAATGGTACACAAACTGCTTTTCAGAAGTTCTTAGGAGAAGAAAGTGAAATGTGTTCTGCAATGACAGTTCATGTTTATTAATTTTTATATATGCTACCTCTTTTTAATAATATATCTTTACATATAACCTATTGGGAATATTATATAATAAGTTATATTAACTATCCATTTTGAGATTTTTTTAAAAAGTGATTGACAGTTTCCTGTAGTTCATATAAATACCGTTATAACCTTGTTGACAAGGAACCTGAGGTTCAAAGTAGGTCATGAATAGACAGAGGTCATCTATGGTTAAACTATCTAGCTCTGATTTTTGGAAATATCACTTGATACTTCCTATAACTATAATGGTATTGGAGGTTTAAATGAAATCCTATGTAAGGCACCCAGCACCTCAGCCGGTTGCAACATTCTTTTTTCTCTAGCAACTAGCCCTTGGTGAAGGGAGGAAAATAGAATATTCAAGCTGATCCCCACTTCTAGGTTATCAAGGGGTTGGGAAACTATGAACTGGGCCTCATGGTAGGTACTCCAGGCAGAACACCAGATCTGGCTCCTTTACAGAAATTAGAAAGAAGGAGGCATTTTCAGTAGCAATTCCACAGAAGGCTAGATTGGAGCCAAGAAAGTCAACCTAAATCAATCATGGTTGTTCAGGAGGTGGACAGGAGAGAGAGGCTGAGCAAGAATCTAAATGAGTACACTGTAAATTGGGAGCCCATGAAAAACAGAACCTGGAGGGGAGGGCCACTGAGTTACAGGACAGGGCAGCTGGGCAGGGACACTTACTTTGCTTTTCTCTCAGTTGCTGCTTTTCTCCCCCTTGCCCTCATTCTTGCTATTCAGCCTAGGCTGGCGCCAAACCCAAGATTCTTCTGTCTCCTGAGTAAACATTAAAGGCATAAGCCACCAAGCCCATGGAGCTCCTTGTTGGTTTTCTACAGATCTAGAGCAAGCTGGTCAGGTTTGCTTAAAGTGATCACTAGGAAGTTGACAAAACACAAGAAAAACAGCAAGTAAAAAATAATGTCAAGAGCAGCCCATAGCTAATGTCACTTACAGCCATTTCCCAGAAGACATAGGGATAGGATTGTTTTCCAAGACATTGCTCTGGTACTGTCTTCTTCTGGGCCAGCTGCAGAGAGCTGAGCATCATGTTATTTGTACAAACTGTCAACAGGAAACCTTAGTACTGTTATGTATCTAACCTCCAATATCACTATTTTATCCAACTTGCAAATGTGATTGATTGGTGACATAAATTTAACCTTGAGAATTTGGTAGTCATGGCTTAAATAAGTGGATTCTCCACAGAATAAAACTACATCTACCTAGAGGTTGCTGAACCACACTTCTGTACAATTGGGCTTCACTTAACCTTCGTGATTTTCTTCCTCTAAGTCTCCCCCACATGCTAGGAATCTGCTGGAAACACTTCCCTCCCTTAAGAGCCATACTGATAGTAGTTACAAAACCCAGCAAGGCAGTCACTGGCTTTGCCACATTAGCTTTGCATTGTTTTGTGACCACCATTTCTCATTTAACTGTGACATCAACTTTAACTAAGACTACAGGCCTCTTTATGAAGGGAAGAAGAGCATGTGTGTGTGTCTGTGTGTGTCTTAGGAGAGAAGGACTACATCTAATCTTGGCCCACGTGAGCCTGTCCATGTAGGCTTGCATCTTAGACCTCAGACTTCGGCCACCTACAGTACCAACCGCATTGAAATGTACCATGTAAGAGTGACAAGACATGCCATTTAGGTGACCTTCAACTCACGCATCCTCTCAGTCATTCATTTGCCTACTGACTGAATTATTCAGGAAGACACCAGGCTACCTGTCTGTCTGCTTAGATCTCACCAAGTGGCTGGGTCTGAGTGGATGCCTTCAGTGGGTGATAAAAGAGCAGAGGCTGGAGCGTTGGTACCTACCAGAGGGCCGGGGATGCATCACGGAGTAATCCGGGCTTCATTATTGTCAAACATTCTGAGGAGAGAAAGGAAATAAATGACAACAGGAGGAAAACAACTGGAGCAGCTGTGTGCAGAATGAATTTGCATTTTAATGAGAACATGTACTGCCTCAAGCCAGAACTTTTAACTAAGCTGTAAGTTCAGACTTTCAAGCAGCTTGAAACGGTAGAGACAGCAGATCAAGTTGGGTGGGGTAGCTTCAGCTTCAAGACCACCCTCTTAGGGAAGTTAGCTCACAGCTGGAAAGGAAACTGCTCTGGCCCTTCCAAAGGGATTCATATCTCGACAGGTAATGAAAGAGACCCTCTGAGGTGTTTGGCCTGAAATCCCAGACTGGCATGTGATAGAAGAGAGAGATAGAGTCCGGGCTCTATCTGGTTCTGGATCCCTGTCCCTACAGTTCAGAAGACATTTTGATGGGGTGTGTTTTCCATTGTCTTTTGAAGACAGGGTCTTGTTCTAGCTCCAAGCTGGTCTTCAACTCCTTACGTTGGCAAAGGTGACCTTGAAATTCTGATCTCACTGCATTTTTTTAATTCCAGAAAAATTTTATTGAATGAGAGCTTCATGTATACATGTAAAAAAATACTATATTTTGATCAAGTCTAACCTCATTCCTTCCAATACAATTCATCTCCTATATACCCAACACTACTAAATCTCAATTTTACATTCTCTCTCTCTGTCTCTTTTTCTCTCTCTCTATCTCTCCGTCTCTGTCTCTCTCTCTCCGGCTCTCTCCTCTCCCCTCTCTCTGAATGATCTTCCTGCTTCTTTAATGCTAGGATTAAATGTGTAACCCCTGGCCCCAACCTTGACCTCTGCCTGGTTTACAATGCTGGAAATCAAACCCTGAGCATCGTCCATGGTAGGCTAGCAAACTGCAAACTGAGCTACATCTCTGGTGTGATATTTAACACAGCAGGAGCACATTCCCAGGCTGCTGGCTTCCACCTGCGACTAGACCTTTGGCCAAGGGAAGACAAACATCAGTGTGTGTGTCAGCTGAGTGGGAGGGTGGGGGTTCCAGCTGTCGTGGCTACTGAGAGGAGCAGCCCAACCCGTACCTTCCTGCATCTCCCTTTTCAACAACCTCTTTCTCTGCCTCCACTCAGAGCTCAGATTACAGTAAATAACCTGGAATTACCCAGAAGACCATTAAATGAAACAGTTCAAGTTGGGAAGGCCCGTGAGCACAGGCAGAAGGCCACGCTCTTTCTGTGTCTTTTAGCACAGGACTCCAAGGATGGGGATGAAACCTGGGCTCCTCCAGCTTTACAATTGAACACATGGAGCTATTTGCCTTGTACCTAATTGTTCCAGATTAGGATTTGCTTCTAATTGCATTAAAGCCTTGCTGACTTGTTGTTATTTTTGCATTTTTTTTATGGGGAAAAGTCGGCCTCCTTTAGGTATCAGGCTCCTTTGCATAGCAACTGCTCATTTCTGAGCTGACTGGTCTCAGGGGGAACCGAGCCCTCCTTGCCTGACAGAGCAACTCTTCTCAGCAAGTCATTTGACTTCCTCCAAGTCTGGATGATTTGGAAATCTCAGGAGAATCTTCTGCCTGCTGATGTAAAAAGAGAACCATAGGCCTCACCTCAAAAGGAATACAGGGGTTTTATATTGGAGAAAATGGGAGTGACCAAGGCCTGGATTTAGATCACCCTACTTCAACATGGAAACAGTTTCAATAAGTTTTTTTTTCAGTAACAGAAAAAAGAAACTTACTCAAAACACTTTTCAAATAAGTTGGTGGAAACATCCAATAAAGGGGTTGCAACAGGGTGGGGAATTCTCTGGTATGGACCTCTGTCGCTGGCTGATGACATTCTTAGTTTTTGTGGTGTTGGAAGCTAGGAGTCTGTTTATACATTCCCAGGATTTACCTAATAGCCATAGACATTAAGACACATCCACAGAGGTGAGTGCTAAGTGACTATTCACAGGGATAAGTTAGGTTAAGACACATGGCTCTAGACAGGCAATATTCCAACTTTCCCGCAATTCCTGAGTTCTAATCAAGCCAATGAACCTCTATAATATGCCCAGTGCAGAATCCCTACACTGTTAAATTGGCATTTAACAGTGGGGGCCTCAGTTTCTTTAGTGGTGTAGCCACTGATAAGTTGTTCTTGCTTCAGTCAATCACCTCCCACCCACACGTGGGCAAGAAACTAACTGAACTCAGTGAGCAACACATAAAAGGAAGACATGGAAGCAGGAGGGAGAAGAGATGCTGTGCTTGTTTGAATGTAATTGGCTCCCAAAAGTTTACAGGGAGTGGCACTACGAAAAGGTGTGGCTTTGTTGGAGTGGGTGCAGTCTTGTTGGAGGAAATGTATGATTATGGGGCGTGCTTTTGAGGTCTTCTATGCTCAAGCTACACCCAATGTCAGTCTACTTCTTGTTGCCTTCAGATTAATATGTAGAATTCTCAGCTCCTTTTCCAGCACCATGTCTGCCTGCATGCTACCATGCTTCCCATCATGATGATAAAGAACCAAACCTCTGAAACTATAAGCCAGTCCCAATTAAATGTTTTCCTTTATAAGAATTGCCATGCATAAAAACAGAGAAGTCGACCAATGGAATCGAATAGAAGACCCTGACATTAACCCACAAACCTATGAACACCTGATTTTTGATAAAGGAGCTAAAAGTATACAATGGAAAAAAGAGAGCATCTTCAACAAATTGTGCTGGCAAAACTGGATGTCAACCTGTAGAAGAATGAAAATAGATCCATATCTATCACCATGCACAAAATTCAAGTCCAAATGGATTAAAGACCTCAATATCAGTCTGAACACACTAAACCTGATAGAAGAGAAAGTGGGAAGTACTCTACAACACATGGGCACAGGAGACCACTTCTTACATACAACCCCAGCAGCACAGACATTAAGGACCTCATTGAATAAATGGGACCTCCTGAGACTGAGAAGCTTCTGTAAAGCAAAGGACACTGTCGCTAAGACACAAAGGCAACCCACTAACTGGGAGAAGATCTTCACCAACCCCGCAACTGACAAAGGTCTGATCTCCAAAATATATAAAGAACTCAAGAAACTAGACTGTAAAAGGCTAACCAACCCAATTATAAAATGGGGCATTGAGCTGAACAGAGAATTCTCAACAGAAGAACTTCAAATGGCCAAAAGACACTTAAGGTCATGCTCAACTTCCTTAGCTATCAGGGAAATGCAAATCAAGACAACTTTAAGATACCATCTTACACCTGTCAGAATGGCGAAAATCAAAAACACCAATGATAGCCTTTGTTGGAGAGGTTGTGGAGAAAGGGGTACACTCATCCATTGCTGGTGGGAATGCAAACTTGTGCAACCACTTTGGAAAGCAGTGTGGCGGTTTCTCAGGAAATTTGGGATCAACTTACCCCTGGACCCCGCAATACCACTATTGGGAATATACCCAAGAGAGGCCTTATCATACAACAAAAGTATATGCTCTACTATGTTCATAGCAGCATTGTTTGTCACAGCCAGAACCTGGAAACAACCTAGATGCCCTTCAACGGAAGAATGGATGAAGAAAGTATGGAATATATACATATTAGAGTACTACTCAGCAGTAAGAAACAAGGACTTCTTGAATTTTGCATACAAATGGATGGAAATAGAAAACACTATCCTGAGTGAGGTAAGCCAGACACAAAAAGAGGAACATGGGATGTACTCACTCATATTTGGTTTCTAGCCATAAACCAAGGACATTGAGCCTATAATTAGTGATCCTAGAGAAGCTAAATAAGGAGAACCCAAAGAAAAACATATAGGCATCCTCCTGAATATTAACCTTCAGCAAGCGATGAAAGGAGACAGAGACAGAGACCCACATTGGAGCACAGGACTGAATTCTCAAGGTCCAAATCAGGAGCAGAAGGAGAGAGAGCACGAGCAAGGAACTCAGGACCATGAGGGGTGCACCCACACACTGAGACAATGGGGATGTTCTACTGGGATCTCACCAAGACCAGCTGGCCTGGGTCTGGAAAAGCCTGGGATAAAACCGGACTCTCTGAACATAACGGACAATGAGGACTACTGAGAACTCAAGAACAATGGCACTGGGTTTCTGATCCTACTGCACGTACTGGCTTTGTGGGAGCCTAGGCAGTTTGGATGCTCAACTTACTAGACCTGGATGGAGGTGGGGGGTTCCTTGGACTTCCCACAGGACAGGGAACCCTGATTGCTTTTCGGGCTGGGGGGGGGACTTAATTAGGGGAGGGGGAGGGAAATGGGAGGCGGTGTCTGGGAAGAGACAGAAATCTTTAATAAATAAATAAATTAAAAAAAATAAATAAAATAAATAAAAAATAAAAAAAGAGAAAGAAAGAAAAAAGAAAAGAAAGAAAAAAAAGAATTGCCATGGTCATGGTGTCTTTTCACAGTAGAAACCCTAGGACAGATGGAAAGGGGTTTCAGGAGTGAGAAAGGGAAGAGGAAGAGAGAGAAAAAGGGTATGAAACAACTGATTTATTATATACATGTATGAAACTGTCAGTCAGACTATAGGGGGAGAGAGAGAGAGAGAGAGAAGAAGAAGAAGAAGAAGGAGGAGGAGGAGGAGGAGGAGGAGGAGGAGGAGGAGGAGGAGGAGATGAAGAAGGAGAAGAAGAAGAAGAAGAAGAAGAAGAAGAAGAAGAAGAAGAAGAAGAAGAAGAAGAAGAAGAAGGTGGTGGTGGTTCAATGTAGGTGAGACTTCAAGAGCCACAGTTCACACTCCCTTAGATGAGACAACAGCCACAAGAACTGAGATGGAAGGACAAGAGCCAAAGGATAGGGCATCAGAGGAAACCTCGGCTCAGGCTGTACCACAGAATCAGCCAGAGGAGCAAATATTGGCATAGCTGAGAAGTGTGGCCAGTACCATGAGATCTCGGATATTAACCAAACTTCTGGTGGCTAGAGGAATAGTAGCAGCACACAGCTCTCCGGGGGGGGGGCACTTTGTTCATAGCTAGGTCATATATGAAAACTCAAACTGGTGAGTCTTGAGCACCTCCAACCTAAAGCCTTCCAAGGAAAGCTCACTGCTCTCTGATAAATGCCCCAGTCCTCCACACTGCCTCCAGTAAATGCCCCAGTCCTCCACACTGCCTCCAGTAAAGGTCACAGTCCTTCACAATGGCTGCCAGTTCACAGAATCACATCCTTCCTGCCTCTTAGTCCTAACCTCTTACCACTGGAGTGTTTGCTCTATGTTTCTCATATGTCCAAGGCTTCCTGCTGTCTTAGGACCTTTCATGTGCTATGTCCTCTACATGGAATATGACTCTGCACTCCTCTTTAGCTTGTATGAAGAGTCCCTAGTCCTCATCTTACTCATGCACTCCAAAAGGAAGCCACCCCTTACTTCCTTTTTTAAGGACCCTCAACCCAATTTCTTACTGAATTTACTACATTTTCTTGATCCTCTCAGAAGTAGTTCTTACAGAAAGAAAATGGCTCCCCTACAAATATCCCTTCAATGTACCAACCAACAGCAAATCCAGAGCCTGCATCTCTTTCTCTTTTATCAAACATTTGTGAATCAGCCTATATTCCCTCCATCTAAGTTATCCAAGCATCAAACTCTTGGCTGCTATAGGATGTTTTGATAGGTCAGAGGTCACCAGAATTACTGACTACCCAATCCTAAACTTACTCCTTGTACTTGCCCTGTCTTGACCATTCTTTCTTCTATTGACCCCAATAAAGGTTCTGCATCCGTTCTGCTCCCTCCTCCTCTCTGCCTCCTGGTCAATTCTGGGGATTTCCTATGTGCCTCCCATTTCAAGAGACAAGTAACAACACCACCTCTCTATATCTTGAGAGTTACTTATTCCAGGACACACTGCAAGTAGTTCAAAATCTGAGGATGCTTGAGTCCCTTACATAAAACAGCATAGAGCTGAGATAAATCAAAGGCAAAGGTGCCTGTTAACAAGCCTGATGTCCTAGGTTCAATCCCACATGGAAGGAGAGAACTGACTTCTGAAGTTTTCAAGCCCACCCACTTTCCCAAATTAATTAAAATGTAATCAAGTAAAATTGTTTAGTGTTGCATGTAACATACACAATCTCCCCTGTACATTACGAATAATCCCTAGTGACTTATAATAATACCAAATGCTATGAAAAGGCTATATAAACAGGCTTTACACCATACTGTTTATGGAATAAGTAGAGATTGAATTTGCACATGCTCAGGGAGGATTCTTTCCTGAAGCCTGCCCATCTGTGCCTAATTGAATCCATGAGGAACCTGTCAATTCATCACTCACAGACATGAATGACTCCATGTATAAACCTCTTCACATCTACTATTTCTTGCTCTTCACACTCTTACTGTGCTGAGTAAAATGTGTTGGGTGCATTTTCACTCATTTGAACTCATAAAACTTCTCCTAGTCATCCCCATGACTTTTTATTTCTACATCTTCTTAAGTAGACTGGAAGGTTCCTGGGAGAAGATTCCATGTCTGTCTGTGCTGACCTTCTTATCCTAATATGTAGCACTTGTGAGATGCTCTATCAAAGAACAAACATGCCTGGTCCCATAAAAAAGACTAAGTGTATCATGCCAGGAGCCTCAGTGCTGTGGGACAATGGTCTTCTACTATGTAAATATTTGTCACTCGTATTTTAATACAACACTGATTGACCAGTAGCCAGGCAGGAAGTATAGGTGGGGCAATCAGAACAGGAGAATTCTGAGAAGAGGAAAGGTTAAGTCTGCAGTCATCACCCAGACACAGAGGAAGCAAAATGAGAATGCCTTGCTGATAAAAGGTTCCAAGCCACATAACACAGACAAGAATTATGGGCTAATTTAAGATATAAGAGTTAATAAGAAAGCCTGACATAATAGGCCAACCAGTTTGAAATTAATATAGGCCTCAGTATGTTTCTTTGGGACTGAATGGCTGTGGGACTGAGTGAGACAAAAACCTCTTCCAACAAATGGCACCAATATGGACAACTATGCCCACATAAAACCTGAGAGAGCTTGGGAAGTAATTCTAGACACAAAAGAACAGAGTTAAGCATGGCTTCTTAGTAGCTTCATTTTCTGGGTAGGTTCTATTTGCTAGAGGCAAGTGCATCTCATTTAAGAGAGGCTTCCTGACTCAGCTCTAGCTGCAAAAACCTTGCAGATCTTCTAAAAGGCACCACTAACAAGCACTTAAATGGTGTTTATGAATAGCCAACAGCATGATTCTTGGTGGTGGCAGAGACCTTTACACGCCATAGAGTTATGGCAATAAAATGTCTCTAGCCAGTACCTCTGCCATGAGGTTAGACTCTCAGAAAGCTAAGGAATGTGGTGGATCCAGCCATAACTTTAATCCTAGCTACATTGCTTAGCAAATTAAAGACTCGTGCAGTCAGAAAAAAATAGATTCAGATAAAAAAAAAAAAAACTCTAAACTGTTTGCAGTGTGTTAAAAACTATATGTAAGCTTGGGAGAAAACAAAAAAGGATAAAATCCAGAAAGAAAGAAAGAAAGAAAGAAAGAAAGAAGTTGGGGTGGCACACACCTTTAATCCCAACACTTGGGAGGCAGAGGCAGGTGGATCTCTGTGAGTTCAAGAGCACCAGGACAGCCAAAGATAGATGTAGAAACCTAGTCTCATAAAACAAAAATTAAAAATAAAAATAAAAGATATAGAGTTTAATAAAGCCACATAAAGATGGAAACTACACAGAGAATCAAGATAGTGTATGTTATTATGTTGTCTTTAAATGGTTTGATGACTGAGGAAGGAACAACAGCTGCTAAAAGGCATTTGATTACAAATGCGGCTGGATTGATACAAGATATATATATATATATTTAAAATGCTTTGACTTCAAATTTTAAGATATGCTACTTTGAAGAAGAGGTTTTGTTTTGTTTTGTTTTGTTTCCACAGGAAATGAGGGTTGTGGATTCATTTGGGTTAAGAAATATCAGGTTTGATTAAGGAAGACCCCTGAAGAATCTCTGATAAGAGCGGATGGTCCAGATGTTCCAACATTTCAGAGGACCTCTGTTGGAGTTTCCTCTGAGTTCTATAGCCAGAATAGTTAGTTCAAGACTGCTGGCTGAGAGGATCAAGCCTCACAGAATACTCCAGTCAGGACTTGACCATAATTTAAAATTTTCTTTAGGTCCCCATAAGATTATCAGAGCCCCCAATCAGCAAGAAGTAACCTATAAAACTACACCCTCATTCCCCCCCCCCAAAAAAAATGGATTATGGATGTTTGCCTTTGTTTAGAATGTTGGTTACAAGTTGTTATGGATAATGATCAGGTAAAAAGCTAAACAAAGGAGATTCGATTTAGAGTTCTTGTTTAAAAATAATAGAGGAGCCTAGCCAGTTTGGATGTTCACCTTCCTAGAAATGGACGGAGAGGGGAGGACCTAGGACTTACCACAGGGCAGGGAACCCTGACTGCTCTTTGGACTGGAGAGGGAGGGGGAGAGGAGTGGGGGGAGGGGGAGAAGGGTGGGAGGAGGGGGAGAAGGGTGGGAGGCTGGGAGGAGGTGGAAACTTGTTTTTTTTTTCTCCTTTTCTCAATAAAAAAATGGAAAAAAAATAATAGAGGAGGGTTCTGTGGGACAATGGTCTTCTACCATGTAAAGATTTCTCACTTGTATTGTTTTAATAAAATGGTGGGGTGATCAGGCAGGAAATATAGGTGGGGCAACCAGAACAGGAGAATTCTGGTAAGAGGAAAAGCAGCAGTCATCACCCAGACATAGGAATCAAGATGAGAATGCCTTACTGATAAAAGATACCAAACCACATAGGTAACACAGACAAAAATTATGGGTTAATTTAAGATATAAGAGTTAATAAGAAAGCCTGAGCTAATAGGCCACCCAGTTTATAATTAATGTAATGTAGGCCTCTGTGTATTTCTTTGGGACTGAATGACTATGGGACCAGGTGGGACAGAAAGCTCTTGCAACACTCCCGTGTGGTGGGTTGGGATGTAAATGAGTAAAGGCTTAACAAGTGGGTAGCGGTCCAGTGTGCCTCTGAGATAGAAAAGGCGTGCTAGCAGATTCAGCTCTGTACTATATCACTACCATCCCCCTGAAAAACCCATACAACTCCAGTGATCCAGATCAGCACATTAACTTACAGGTAAAGGTCATCTATGACTAGTTGACAGGTCTGGGGGACTGTAAAGACATGAATGCTCTAGACAGTGAATGAACCAGCATTTTAGTATGCCTCACCTTGAAGAAGTCTCAAGAGGCCATTTATTGTATCTCTGTGTTGTTACTAACATGCTAAAATAGGAATGCTAGAATAATACCCAATTCAGAAAGAAGCTAAAAGAAATAAGGGTTCCGTGGAGCGGGAGAGAGGGCTCCATGCCTTAGATGTCTTGCTGCTCTTCCAAAGGACCAAATGTGTTTTCCAGCACCCACATCAGACAACTCACAACTTGTAACTCCAGCTCCATGAGATCTGACACCCTTTTCTGGCCTTCAAAGGTACCTGCAGTCAGGTACACATATTGCCCCCAATGTCCCTCCCCATAACACACACACAATTTAAAAGAAAATAAATCTTTAAGAAAAAAAGGAAATTACAGTGCTACTTTCTAAAGAGGAATTCACAAATAGCCAGGACTTTAAATATTTGTGTTCTTAGATACCTTAGAAACCTGCTTCAGGAAATGTGTTCACAGAACCTCAAGGGCAGTGGGGAACACAATCCTGTGGGAGCACAATCCCATTGGTGGCTGGTATAGTTCAAGCTGTGGAGTAACAACCTCCTATCTACCCCCAAGGCTTAATCACAAGATTCATGAATGTAGCTGTTCCTTTCTTATTATAACAGAGGCTAAACATACTTCCTGTGTTGTGCAAGAAACCCTGCCCTGCACTCTGACGCAGCATATCCAATTAGAAACCCAACATCCAGCACCTCTGACTCCATCAGTGGGAGGCAGTCTCTGGTGCTCCGGATTCTATTTCCAGCCTCAGGGATGCTGATGCTGATCTCCAGGAGGTGACGCATCTGAACATCTCGCCTGGTGCTTTCTAATTGACAGACTGAGAGCATCATATCAAATATTCTTTTCTCCAAATCCAATTAAGTAGCTCACTTCTCCTGGAAGGTAAGTTTATAAAAATTGACTCCTGGCCTTATTTTACTACTTAACCACCACTGATAGCCAAGCATACTTAATTTAATGTGCATGTTTTGTTTGTAGTCTTGCAAGATGGACTTCATTGTTCCCCATACACATTTTAATTTGCCTAATCTTGTTACCTTAGATTTCCCTTTCATGTTTTGTTTTTGTTTTTGCTTAAGACAGGGTCTCATGCATCTCAGGTTCAGAGTGAGCTTGAATTTTTGATCCTCCTGTCTCTACCTCCATAGGGCTGGCATTAAAGACATGAGCTGCCCTGCTCAGTGCCACATTCCCTGTGCTCTATCCATTCCGCCTCACGTCCCTGGCGTTCATCCAAGTTGCTTAATGAGGATCAAATTTGCATGACGTGGTGTGAATATCGCAGACCTCACTGAACTGGTCCAGTGATGGACTCAAGAGTTGGTTTCAGCCTTGCATCTCTTCAGTGTTGCAGAAGCATCTCTGCAGACTCCCTAATATCTACATTCATTCCTGCTTTTTCTAGGTGCTGAATTGTCCCCCAGAGGCTCTCAAGCCTTTCTTTCAAGTTCTTTCTCACATCCCCATTCTTGCTAACCTCCTACCTTTGGTCAAATATGTACAGTGATATTTTGTTATTTGAATTTGCATCTATTTGTTTACTAATGCGTCTCAGAAACTTTCCATAGGTTTTTGAACTTTTGAGCTCCCTATTTCAGTTAATTTGTCTACTTATACCCTTCACCTATTGTTATTTTATTTTAGCTACTTGATATGGTAGGGGTAGTTCTAAATACTGAACCTATTTTATCTCATTATATCATCTATCAATTTCATGTATACTATCTTTGCAAAAGATGTTTTGTTTTCATGTTATATTTATCCTTTTTATACTAAAGTTTTGTATAAAAGGAGTTTCCATATTCCCATGTCAAGAAGAGAATCTATTCTATTCTTTTTTATTCAGTTTTTTAAATATATTTATTTATTAAAGATTTCTGCCTCCTCCCCTCCACCGCCTCCCATATCCCTCTCCCTCCCCCAATTAAGTCCCCCTCTCTCATCAGCCCAAAGAGCAATCTGGGTTCCCTGCCTTGTGGGAAGTCCAAGGACCTCACACCTCCTTCCAGGACTAGTAAGGTGAGCATCCAAACTGCCTAGGCTCCTACAAAGCCAGTATGCGCAGTAGGATCAAAACCCAGTGTCATTGATCTTGACTTCTCAGCAGTCCTCATTGTTCGCTATGTTCAGCCAGTCCGGTTTTTTTCAGACCCAGTCTAGCTGGCCTTGTTGAGTTCCCAATAGATCATCCCCAATGTCTCAGTATGTGGGTGCACCCCTCGCGGTCCTGAGTTCCTTGCTCGTGCTCTCTCTCCTTCTGCTCCTGATTTGGACCTTGGGATTTATGTCCGGTGTTCCAATTTGGGTCTCTGTCTCTGTCTGCTTTCATTGCCCAATGAAAGTTAATCTCCAGGAGGATGACTATATGTCTTTCTTTGGGTTCACCTTCTTATTTAGCTTCTCTAGGATCATGAATTATAAGCTCAATGTCCTTTATTTAGGGCTAGAAACCAAATATGAGTGAGTACATCCCATGTTCCTCTTTTTGGGTCTGGCTTACCTCACTCAGGATAGTGTTTTCTATTTCCATCCATTTGCATGCAAAATTCAAGAAGTCCTTGTTTTTTACTGCTGAGTAGTACTCTAATATGTATATATTCCATACTTTCTTCATCCTTTCTTTCGTTGAAAGGCATCTAGGTTGTTTCCAGGTTCTGGCTATTACAAACAATGCTACTATGAACATCGTAGAGCATATACTTTTGTTGTATGATAGGGCCTCTCTTGGGTATATTCCCAAGAGTGGTATTGCTGGGTCCAGGGGTAGGCTGATCCCGAATTTCCTGAGAAACCGCCACACTGCTTTCCAAAGTAATGTGGCAGAATACAAGATCAACTCCAAAAAAATCAGTGGCCTTCCTTTACACTAAGGACAAGGAAGCAGAGAGGGAAATCAGAGAAGCATCACCTTTCACAATAGCCACAAATAGCATAAAATATCTTGGGATAACTCTGACCAAGGAAGTGAAAGATCTATATGACAAGAACTTTAAGTCTTTGAAGAAAGAAATTGAAGAGGACACCAGAAAATGGAAGGATCTCCCTTGCTCTTGGATTGGGAGGATCAACATAGTAAAAATGGCAATTCTATCCGGTGCTCCCGTGTGGGTCTCTGTCTCTGTCTCCTTTCATCGCCTGATGAAGGTTAATATTCCTGAGGATGCCTATGTGTTTGTCTTTGGATTCACCTTAAATAAATAAATTTAAATAAAAAAAAATGGCAATTCTACCAAAAGCAACATATAGATTCAATGGAATCCCCATCAAAATCCCATCAAAATTCTTCACAGATCTGGAGAAGACAATAATCAACTTTATATGGAAAAACAAAAAACCCAGGATAGCCAAAACAATCTTATACAACAACGGATCGTCTGGAGGCATTACCATCCCTGACTTCAAACTCTACTACAGAGCTACAGTATTGAAAACAGCTTGGTATTGGCATAAAAACAGAGAAGTCGACCAATGGAATCGAATAGAAGACCCTGACATTAACCCACAAACCTATGAACACCTCATTTTTGATAAAGGAGCTAAAAGTATACAATGGAAAAAAAAGAGCATCTTCAACAAATTGTGCTGGCAAAACTGGATGTCAACCTGTAGAAGAATGAAAATAGATCCATATCTATCACCATGCATAAAACTCAAGTCCAAATGGATTAAAGACCTCAATATCAGTCCGAACACACTGAACCTGATAGAAGAGAAAGTGGGAAGTACTCTACAACACATGGGCACAGGAGACCACTTCCTACGTATAACCCCAGCAGCACAGACATTAAGGACCTCATTGAATAAATGGGACCTCCTGAGACTGAGAAGCTTCTGTAAAGCAAAGGACACTGTTGCTAAGACACAAAGGCAACCCACTGACTGGGAGAAGATCTTCACCAACCCCGCAACTGACAAAGGTCTGATCTCCAAAATATATAAAGATCTCAAGAAACTAGACCGTAAAAGGCTAATCAACCCAATTATAAAATGGGGCATTGAGCTGAACAGAGAATTCTCAACAGAAGAACTTCAAATGGCCAAAAGACACTTAAGGTCATGCTCAACTTCCTTAGCGATCAGGAAAATGCAAATCAAGACAACTTTAAGATACCATCTTACACCTGTCAGAATGGCGAAAATCAAAAACACCAATGATAGCCTTTTTGGAGAGGTTGTGGAGAAAGGGGTACACTCATTCATTGCTGGTGGGAATGCAAACTTGTGCAACCACTTTGGAAAGCAGTGTGGCGGTTTCTCAGGAAATTCGGGATCAACTTACCCCTGGACCCAGCAATACCACTCTTGGGAATATACCCAAGAGGGACCCTATCATACAACAAAAGTATATGCTCAACTATGTTCATGGCAGCATTGTTTGTAATAGCCAGAACCTGGAAACAACCTAGATGCCCTTCAACGGAAGAATGGATGAAGAAAGTATGGAATATATACATATTAGAGTACTACTCAGCAGTAAAAAACAAGGACTTCTCGAATTTTGCATACAAATGGATGGAAATAGAAAACACTATCCTGAGTGAGGTAAGCCAGACCCAAAAAGAGGAACATGGGATGTACTCACTCATATTTGGTTTCTAGCCATAAATAAAGGACATTGAGCTTATAATTCATGTTCCTAGAGAAGCTAAATAAAAAGGTGAATCCAAAAGCAAAACACATAGGCATCCTCATGAATATTAACCTTCATCAGGTGATGAAAGGAGACAGAGACAGAGACCCACATGGGAGCACCGGACAGAAATCTCAAGGTCCAAATCAGGAGCAGAAGGAGAGAGAGCACGAGCAAGGAACTCAGGACCGCGAGGGGTGCACCCACACACTGAGACAATGGGGATGTTCTATCGGGAACTCACCAAGGCCAGCTGGCCTGGGTCTGAAAAACCCTGGGATAAATCCGGACTAGCTGAACATAGCGGACAATGAGAAATACTGAGAACTCAAGAACAATGGCAATGGGTTTTTGATCCTACTGCACGTACTGGCTTTGGGGGAGCCTAGGCAGTTTGGATGCTCACCTTAAGAGACCTGGATGGAGGTGGGTGGTCCTTGGGCTTCCCACAGGTCAGGGAACCCTGATTGCTCTTCGAGCAGATGAGGGAGGGGGACTTGATCAGGGGAGGGGGAGGGAAATGGGAAGCGGTTGCGGGAAGGAGGCAGAAATCCTTAATAAATAAATAAATAAATAAATAAAAGAAACAAGAACCAGGAATTTTTTTTTTCTTATTTCAAACCCAACTTCAGTACCACATCTGTGCATAACATTTTCTTTAACCTTCATAGTCTGGAGAAAAAATGGGCCAATACTCAAAGAAAACCGGCGAGGAATACAATCAGCATTTACAAGGCGTTCAGAGGCCACAGGCTCAGAATGGGCTGGGACTCCTTTTCACTCCTTGGCGAACTTTCCTGCTTCTAGGTGACTTTTTTCTACCGCTCTGATTACTTGTGTGTTAGTACTGACCCTTCCTTTCTTTAAGAAAGGCATTGGAAGTTGAATGTTAGCAATTCATCTATTGATCTATTTATTCTTCTCTCCTACATTACATCCCCACAGCAGTTTCCTTTCCCTCCAACTCTCCCAGTTCGCCCCCAGCCCGCACACACATTCATCTTTTTTTCACTTAAAAAATTTATTTTCTAATTCCTAGACCTCTGAGGTCCCCTGCTTAATAAGATCTCAGGGGATCTAATAGCATCAGCGCACATAAAGGATTCACTCAAACATAGGCTTTTGTAGCCTTTCGTTTTCCTGTCACTCCTGGACCCCCATTTCTCCCATTCCTCTTTGGTTCCCAGAAGCTCTGTCTCTGGTGGGCAATATTACTTAATTAGGGGTGTTTGTCTACGGGCTGTAAGTAAACTTTTCTAATTGCAACTGCTTCCCATCACTTTTGCTCACATTGATAAGTTATTTAAATACCATGAATAATTCAGACCCTGGCTTTGAATTGTTAATCAGAGGAATGATGGCGGTTCAAGCGCTCTTTAGCCATTTGATTTGATTTGCAGTGAGTATGAAAAAAAATAAGAAAAGAAAACTACCCTGAAAGTTGAAAGGATTTCCTTCCAGAACTCCAGACCTTACTCTCAAAACAAAACCAACAACTCCCAGAGGTTTTGTCGCTCCTCAGGGAGCCTTTCTCTTTTCCCAGTGCCTGGGCTCCTGTAGGTGGCTTTGGGCTCATGGATACAGCAGGGACCAGCATGTGGCCCATATGTTTACATGCTCACATCTCAGCTTTTGTTCTTTTACATTGTGACATGGCATTGGGGGACAATGGAAATATTCCTTTCTGTCTAAGAATCGTGTCCCAGTTTGGACAGGTCAGGTTTGCTCTTTGCGCAAATATCTTTGGCTTCTTCTGTGCTTCTCAGCACATCACTCCCTCCTAGAGCTGTACCTCCAGCTGCAGCTCTCCAAAGAGCTCCGTTCCATGTGCACCCTTGGCTGCCTGCTTGGCCTCTCTGATGTGCCATGCATACCAGCTGATTCCCTATTGCTCTGGTCCTTTTCCAGTGCGGTGCCTTTGATGCCGCTGAGGCAGCAGCCTCCAAAGTGGTTGAAAGCACAAATGGGACTGTGCTTTCTATCACAGGTGTCAACCCAGGGTAAAGCCTGGCTCACACCTTCCAGCACTTTGGGATCTCAACAGGCTGCTCAGCCTTCTGTGTACTCCTGCAGAAATGAACATAATGATTGCTAGTATCCACCTCATGGGATCGTGATATGTATTTAAAAAAGTCTAAAGCACTTAGAACCAGCTCCCGGTGTATTACGAGCACTCTAGAAGTATTTGTGAACTGCATGCGGTTCTACCACTGGATGACAGCTGGTAATTTCCCTCTCTCCACCTTACCCTGCCTGGTTCATGCACTGCCTTCGCTACACAGTGGCCCTCCCTCTCTAGCTCACAAGCGGCACACTGCCTTGATTGACTTCTCTAGCTGGTACTTGGTCCTCTTCTTATTTAAGGGCTCTTGAGTTTTTCCATAAATTGGAAGCACGCAAGCTGTTTCCATATACATAGGAACGTTGGAAAGCCTAACACTGATGGTTTAACCTACCTACCATCTTCCATATTTGTGTGTGTACGTGTGTGTTTAAAGTACATCAGATCTACTCTCATGACAAATTTGTAATATGCAATACTATGAACTACCCTTTCCCTGGTGTGTGATATAGATCTCTAGACTTTCCATACATCACTGTAAGTTTGTGCCCTTTGATCATCTCTGTTTCCTCCTAGGTATTTGAAAATCCCCCTAGCTGTAGACATGCTTGGATATTAAATGGACTTTGTCTGCTTTAAGTTTCAAAGATCAGTGTTGATAATTCCTGAAAACCTGGTGCTAAGCATGTAGCAGACACTGGCAAACAGTGAAAATCTGAGTAATGTATCAAATGCAGACACAGAAGGGAAATTTGGTAGCAGAATGTAAGAATCACTGAACCTATGTGCCCGGTGGCATTCCCAGCCCTCTGGACTGCTTGTTGAAACATTCTTTGTGGCTTTAGCTATTTGTTTAATCTTTCTGTCATGTTCTAGAACATACTCTCAATAAAACATGGATTATGTACATGGAAAACTATTTTAAGCGGTATATATCCACTGCTCCTGTCAGGCTTAGCTGATGTGTATATGATTCTCCTCCTGTGCTTCCAACCGTGAGTATCTGAGATGCTGCAGTTATATACAAACTTGCAGCTACATGGGATGAGTTCAGAGATCTATACTGTGCAGTGGGGAAACACTGTAGCCAGTGTGGGATCTGCTGGAAGAAAGGGGCTGGCTTATCCTTCACCACCAAAAGATCAACGCAGTAAGATCTGTGCAAACAAAAAAGGGTTGTTTATTCAGGGTTAATAAATTACCCTCTGCCAATCCTTCAGCTCCAGAGGCTTTTAGTGACCTTGACCTAAAACTCCGCACTAGGGAATCGGGATGTTTCAGTTTAAATTGGTGAAGTTTGTTTCTTCTTTGACCCTTAGGAGGAATCAGGAAGTCAGTTCAGTGTTGAGATAAGAATGAGGACGAAAACACTGAACTTGTCATAATTTACCGTGCAACCGAGCTATTGGTCCTCGTGGTTTATCCCAGCTTCACCCGTGGCTCAGCGAGGCGTAAAGTGCTTTAAGGGTGAGTGACATCCAATTTGTTTCCATTAATTTGTGGGAAAAATCAGAAATGTCACAGCCACGAGTTTTTGCTTTTTGTTTTCAGGTAGTGTTTTCTTTTTTACTTTATTTTTTTATGGAGCTATATATTTTTCTCTGCTCCCTTCCTTTCTCTCCCTCCCCTTAAACCCTCTCCTATGATACCCATGCTCCCAATTTACTCAGGAGATCTTCTCTTTGTCTACTTCCCATGTAGATTAGATCATTTTATCTGTTTTTAAAATGTGGGCATATTGCAGTAAAGAGCACATCGCATTTTGGTACTCACCCTGGCATTGAAGGAAAGATTACTTTACAAAAGTCGAGAACCAATTGATCCATGTCATTGCCTACTGGAAAAGAAGCCTAGGTCAGCCAGATTTGCATGTGATACTGCTCAAAGGGGGAAGGAAAACACAACCAGAATGGCTAGAAACGTCGTTGACAACAGGAGTACAACCTGAAAAGCAGGGACTGCTTCGGAGGGGTGTGCAGCCCACGCCAGGGTGACTGACCCAGAACGTCTGTGCAATTCCTCTATCTCATTCTTTCATCTTGAAAATGACAAATGCTCGCTCTCTTAACACTAGGCAGCCTCACTGGTACCATGCTGTAAACCAAACCGGGACTTGTTCTCCAAACATTCAACAGTACCCCCATTAAGAACAGGTCTTCCAAAGAGCTTAAAGCACAACTCTCAGAGAAATGCAAATGTGTGGAATAGTCAAATGCTCGCCCTAATCCATGTGGGAGCCAGTAGAAAAGTATTTCTGGTTCAGAGAAGAATTGAAGTAGACAGGCAATAAGAGGCTGTACTAAGTTTGGTTTGGTTTTTTCGGGTTTTTTTGGTTTTTTGTTTTTTTGGTTTTTCGAGACAGGGTTTCTCTGTAGCTTTTGGTGCCTGTCCTGGAACTAGCTCTTGTAGACCAGGCTGGCCTCGAACTCCCAGAGATCCTCCTGCCTCTGCCTCCCGAGTGCTGGAATTAAAGGCGTGCGCCACCACAGCCCGGCAATTGTACTAAGTTTATTAATAGTTATGATATTGGTGACTGCTGTAATAGAGACTGTGACTTTTGAGGTGCTCTGTCCTGTATGGATAGTTACTTACCAAAATGACAAATACAAAACACATTGATGGTGGCTTTCTTTCTAAATTTTGTTTGTCATCATAATCAGCAGCACCATCACCATCATCATTATTTGTGTGTGTGTGTGTGTGTGTGTGTGTGTGTGTGTGTGTGTGTGTGTTGATGGAGCAGATGCCATTATGTGTACTTGGAGGTCAGGACAACTTTCAAGAGATATTTCTCCCCAATTCCCCAAGTACCCCATGGAGGTAAGATGTCTCTCTCGTGTCTCCTGGGCTATGCTGTGTATTCCAGGATAACTTGCCCACGAACTTCTGGGCAGTCCCTGAATCTCTACCTCCCTTCTTAACACAGGATATGTCACCAGAGCAGTTTCTTTTGCACATGAGCTTTTGGGTATCCAATTCAGGTCATTATGCCAGTGTGGCAGGAGCTTTTAGCCACTGAGCCATCTCTCGAGCCGACTGTCAGTTTTCTTAAGCTCTGATTCCTCCCTTTTCAGAGTCATGAAAGTCTCAGATCATTTGTGAGTAGGGACAGAATTTAACCCTCGAAAGGATGGTGTACTGTCAGGAGGGGGAGCCCCTGGAAGCATGTAACACTGCATTTGCGTGAGATGAAACTTGGTGAGAGACCCCCCGCCCAGCTTGTTAAACAACTTAGCACCATAACGCCATTTTACAAGGCTTGTACTGAATATTCAGGGTTTGAACAAAGGGCAGTTTAGAAGCTGCCAAAACGAGCTAGAGACACCTGTGGCTGGGCCGGGGGAGGAACGGGAATACCGAGAATGTGGCTAGGCGCCGTCTGTCCCAGGCGGGGAGGAACCGTGAAGTCTGCCCTAGATAAGAGCCAAGGCAGCCCATATCTGAATTCTCGGGAACTAGAGACCTTGTCCCAACCTGAACTCGGCCACATTCAAACTGACCAATGAAAACCCTGTAACTACGCTTCTTGCTTCTGTACCGCGCTTTTAGTTCCCCAAAACATATATAAACCCATTACCCCGACCTGGAGGTGCACAAGTCCTCTGAGAGACTTTGTCGCCTCAGGTACCTGTGTATCTGAATAAACCTCTTGCTGTTTGCATCCGTACAAGTGGTCTCGCTGTTCCTTGGGAAGGGTCTCCCCAGAGGAAAGACACTCTTGGAGGGTCTTTCATTGGGACCATGTAATAGTCCATGTGGGCTGCCACATACAGAGAATGGTGGCTCACATTGCAAAAATCCATTATTCATAGTTCTGGATGGTGATAAAAGTCCAAGATTTAGGTGACATCAAGGTCTGTGGCACCCCGAGGTCTCATCTCTTAGTCTATAGGCAGCCTCCGTGCTCTGTGTGCTCACATGACCCCCTTTGGGCAAACTGTGTGGAGTCTCTCCTTCTAAGTCACAAAAGTCAAACTCTCTGGAGTCTCTCTCTCTTTCTAAGTCACGAAGGCCATCCTGAGGAATCTATGACCTCAGCCAGCCCTTATTACCTCCCAAAGGCCCCATTTCCAAATACCATCATATCGAGGCTAAGAATTCAACAGAAAGATTTGAGGGAGATAAAAACAGTCCAGTATTTTCTTTTGCCTGTTTTCAAGTTTGAGATCGTTTTTCTAACTCTCCAAATATTTAAGCCTTATAAATAAAACACATTATCTGATTCTCCCTGAAAGTGAATAAATTAAGACACTGGAAATGATTCTGAGGGCACAGGAGGAGGGATGCTCTGAGCACACAGGAGAACTAATGTCTACGTGAGCCGGTCACCCTAGAGATGATGAGCTTCTGAAGAAGAGCACACAGGAGAGTTCTCACTTCCTGCTCCCTGGGCCATCCCATAGTTGCCTGGCTTTTTTTTTTTTATCTAAGTGACTCTAAGAGCAACATAGTTCCAACAAATGGGAGAGTGCTATCTGTGTGCCTACTGTGTGCTGACCCCTTCCTGAGTAACTACTGTGTGCTGACCCCTTCCTGAATATCTACTTGTGCTGATCCCTTCCTGAATACCTACTGTGTGCTGACCCCTTCTTGAATACCTACTATGAATGTACACAGTCATCCCGCAATATTTGCATCAGAGAGGGAAGGCACATGTCCATGAAACTCTGATAACTTACTCAAGGCCACTTCCAGCAAGTGACAATGGGTCCCTTAAAGCCATACCTGCTGGTGCTACGCTTGTGGTGAGGTACAACACATCAATTACAACCTTTCACAGCCCTCTTATCCAGAGAGAAAGCAACATGGCATGCACATCTGATGTGGCTAAGACCAGAAGACCAGGAGCTCGGGGAAGATATCAGGCATTCTGCTTTGGAAGAGTCCGGCGCAGTACGCCCGTCACAAATGCAAGTGGAGATGCTGAGAAAGCAGTGGCGCAGAAGGGGCCAGCAGATATAAATTCATATCATCAGCATAAAGAGGTTATTTAATGCGATAAGCAAATTCTTGCCTCCAGAAGAGTGCCTGTCTGCCAGAATAATCATCAAATGCCAGCCAGGGGCAGTACTCAGGGGTATGGTCATGCAGTTCTAGAAATATTGAAATGCTTCCATACCGCTTGGTTGAGAGCAGCTGTTTCAAGTTTCCCTCTCCCAGGCCCACCCCCAACACTGTGGGCCTGATTGTGGTGATCATTTTACAAAGTAGCATGCCATACTCCTTAAATAGATATGATATTTATTTACCAAGTGTAGTTCAATGGAGAGATGTTTTAAAAGGTAATTGTTTTGATTTAAATGGGCTTCCCTGATTCAAAGAAAGACAGAGACAGAGTTCACCACACAAGATTGAAGCAAATTGTTATTGAATAGGGTCCCCGTAATCCCTAAAAGGCAAATGGGAAACTTCGCCGTGAAGGGAGATGGGTTTAGCAAGACATGAAGACCACTGCAAAATTTCAAATACCTTCTGAAAATAAGTCTTGCTACTCAACCTTCACCAATGGCATCAAATTCCTCCTCTTTGCCTGCAATCCTCCCCCACCTCCCCCAATACTCCCTGCAGTTTCATGTTTCACACAGCTTCTGTCCTGTTGTTTTTCTTTCCTTGGTTACACTGTCAAGAGTCTTGTTCCCACCTTGAGCGATGCTGCTCCTGATCTTTGATATCTGTGTGGAAAAAATCATCACGTTTTTTCATGGGTCTCCAAACAAGTCCTCCCCTAACACAGAACCATTCATTTTCACTCAGAAACATGCGAGTATGTGTCTAAGTATTGGCTTTCCGGGATAAAATATATTCCGGTTTATAGCATTTGTTCATGCTTGCACCATAAAGAGGTCTTCCCTATGGCCAGTCTCAAGCTGTCATATGATCAATAAGACATCATTTGTGCCGACAGAGAGAAAGGCACACATCTGTCTCCAAAGCACAGTGCAAAGGCCTCAGCGGACCAGACACCCAGCGCCTCCATTTTCTGTGTGGCACTTGCCTGACACCCCATCCCTTTGTTCATCCGTCTGTCACCTGTTCTCCATGGACCAGTGTGCAAACCCTATGACCTGAATTAGCCTTGTCACTTTTAGTCCCGAAACCTGGAACTGTTCTTCTCAATATTTAGCTGTTAAATGAATAAATGTGTGTAAGAGTTTGTGTCTGATACCTAATTGGAACATTTAAAGTGGCTCAGTGTTGTAAATTATTGTGTACAGGGTCAGATGACACACCGTCAAAGTCTTCCTTTAAGACATGGGTTTCTAAAAGTAGGGGATACTAAAGGTGTGTATGAGACAATTTTAAGTTTAAACGCTCAGAAACTCCATTTATATATTTTATATTAAAGATATAAAACATACAGCCAAGCTTTTTGGTAAGTAATACTAATTACTCAGGAACCTGAAGTAGGAATACCACAAACCTACATTATGAGTTCAAGACCAACCTTGGCAACTAGTGAGACCCTGCCTCAGAAAAAAGGAAAGAGAAGAACCATGCTTAATGGTAGGGTACTTGCTTAGCATCCGTGAGACACTATATTAAACATCAGTGCAGCAAAAGGAAATAAATATTAGTAAAAATATACCAACCTGTGCCAATATTTAGTATGAGAATGAGGGATACATTTTACTTTGATGACCCTACATGCTGACTGTTGTTAGTTAATATAACTGTCGACATCGTCAGAAATGAAGCGTGCTGTGCTTTAACTGTGCTTCAAACTAAAGGTGGAGCATTTTTCAAGTTCTATGAAGTGATTTCCTAACATCTCTTACGAAGAACTTGCACCAGGGGTCTGTGGGAACAGGACTTTGAAACACATACTAGAAAATGTTATAATTAAAAAAAAAAATGCTTGCTAGACTTGGTGGTACACGCCTTGAATCCCAGCACTTAGGGAGGCAGAGGCAGGTGGAGTTCTGTGAGTTCAAGGCCATTCTGGTCTGCAAAGCAAGTTCCAAGACAGCCAGGGCTGTTACATAGAGAAACCCTAACTCATGGGAAAAAAAATCCTTTATCTCCAGCAAAGGTCCCAGGCCTTTCTCATATAATTACACAATAATTTACAACACTGAGCCACTTTAAATGTTCCAATTAGGTATCAGACACAAACTCTTACACACATTTATTCATTTAACAGCTAAATATGTTCTTTCTCAACAGCAGATCTCGTCATGGAAGTTGCTTGTTAGAACCTTCTTGATCTATATCCATACTGGCCAGCAGATTGGTGATCATATGGAGCTAAATAATTACTTGGGAGCTTCGATATGTGATAAACGCTATGTAAGCCACCCGCCAGAATCCCCTGAGGGCCTGCCATTACCTGTTTTTATTTTGTCAGCTGCAGTGTTCACTCGCCGTGTCCTGCCGTGAGATTAAAAGGTGTATGGAGCCGAAGGATGCTATCTTTCAGCATTTCATTACCAACTTTTGAATAACACCACTAAGGTATAAAGCATGGAGTTGGTTTGTGCAGGGTGAATAAAATCACAGGTGAAGGGCTTGGGTCTTATTCCAAACAGGCAGATTGGAGAGCATATCCAGTGAATTCCTTAAACAGCCCCTTTATTCATGCTTCGTGGTATTTTAAATGGCTGGATAAGGCCCATCCACGTTAGATCACAGGGTAGGAGTATTGCCTGACAGATAGAGCACTGGGTTGTACTTGTGCTGAGCGTGCAATTTATTGTTCGTCAATCAGTTTAAAGGACATTTCTTTGGTAGAACATTAAGTCAATGTTCACAAAATTGATTTAAGGGGGAGCTTTCCTCCACTGCAAAGGCAATGCATACTTGAGTGATTAACGCAGCCATCACCACTATGGTCACTTTCAAAACCCAATGTTATCCCAAACGAGGTCACTCTGGTCACAATGACCAGAGTGGAACATGAAATCTAGCCACTGTTGAAAATTCATTTCTATTGGAACCTAATTATCCATCTATACTCCGATGAGAGAGAAACTCAATGTCCTCTTGTCTTTCAGATACCTGAAAGTTCATCAGCTGCCTAGTCCAGTCCACACTGCTTTAACTGCAAGGGAATTGGCATGTCTCCATTTTGCATTCTATAGATAGCAGAATGGTAAAAAGAAGGTTGAGAGAACCAATTCAAGCAACCAATAAAAGCTAAAACTAGATGAATCAACTCCACATTTGAATAATTTTTCAACATCAAAATCATATTATTGGTTTTCATTCTACTTGACATATTTTCATTTTACAAAGCATAGCTCTTTAAATGCAAGCATGGTTTTAAAATTTAATGTGAAAAGCTAATTGCAAGCACATTCATTTACTTATTTGAACTTCATAAAAGCAGTTCAAACCAGTATGTTGCATGAATACAAGGCATATCTTACTAGATGAGTTTTAATACTATTGTACCAACTAAATCATATTTACTTTGCCCATAATACAGAAACAAAATGACATTATTAAAAATACCTTCTGCCTACTGCTCATGTGCCTTGTTATGTTTCAAAAACTAAAACAAAAAGTAGAATTTAGAATTTGACAGCAACAGAGAAAAGCGATGCCAGTAAACAGAAGGGCACATGAGCTTAAATGGTAGATCTTAAAATGAATCAAAATTTTGAAATTTGATATGAAAGTGCATTTGAGAGTCAGTGGGTGGGTAGAGGTGTCTGGCAACCCTTGAAACCCGTGTGGAGTTGTCCTCTGACCGCCACATGTGTATGTGTAGAACACATACCTCCCCCCACTAATAATAAATAACAAAAAAGTTTGCATCCATGAGGACTAATCATGAATTTTGGAGAAATACTTTCCCCAGGGTGAAGAAAATGTTTCTAAACAAATTTAAGATGTTGTCAAATATGCTTTCAGGGTTGAATCTATTGAGCTAAAGGAAGCCCCAGTAAACCAGGGCTAAGAAAAAGAGTGCTGGCCTCAGTTGAGATCTTCCTTTGTTTTGGCTTACTAATGAATAGCCTTGCAAAAGAAATCCCAGACTACATAAATAAGGGGATGTGAGCTTATAAAACCTTTGAATCCTCTTTAACCAAAAGAAAGAGGAAAAAATACCACCACAACAAAATATCAGGAACCAATAACTTTCATTACACCCAATAAAAAGACACAGACTAACATAATGAATTAATGTCATCAGAGAGGCTTCCTCTTGCAGCTGGGAGCAGATGCAGAGACCTCAGCTTAACATTAAGTGGAAAGAGGGATCTCCCAAAATGGAGATCTCCATTGGGTCCCTCCCATAGGAGCTCCAAGAACCCTGTGAAGATGGGAGGAAGAATTGTAGGACCCAGGCCCACAGAATCAACTAAACAGGGCTCATAGGGCTCCCAGAGACTGAAGCCCCAATCATGGAGGCTGCATGGGTCTGCACTAGGTTCTCTACATTTGTGTTATGATTATTAGTTTGGTGTTTTGTGGGACTCCTATCAGAGGGAGTGGGGATATCTCTGACTCTTCCACCTAGTCTTGGGACCTTTTTCCTCCTACTGGCAGAGTGTGTTTTAATCAACAAAGCTTGCCTGGGGCTTGGGAGAGAAAAACAGCCACACTAGTCAGTCTTACAGCCAGGCAGTGGTAACACTCACCTTTAATCCCCGTAGCCACACTAGGTGCCATAGAAACCAGGCGGGGCATGCTTTTATTCCCAGAACAAGAGGGGATTATAAAATGGGAGAAAACAGCTCTCAGACACAGTCTCATTCTGAGATTCCTGGAGTCAGGATCCTAATTTCAGACTGAGATGGATGACTGACTGCTTTGTTTTTCGTATCTTCATATTGAACCCCAGTTTCTCTCTCTGAGTTTTTATTAATTGTGCTTCATACTGGGTTGCTTCACCCAGCCCTGAGATGAGGGTTTGTACCTAGTCTTATTCTGTCTTTGTTATGCACTGTTTGGTTCATAGCCCTGGGAGGCCTGCTCTTTTTTGAAAGGAAATGGAGGAGAAGTGGATTGAGGGAGAGGGGAGGAAAGAATGAGCAAGTAAAGTGAGGGAAACTGTGGTCAGGATGTATTGTATGAGAGAAGAATAAATAAAAGAAATTTAAATACCTAAAAATAAATAAATTATTTTTAATGTAAAAAACACATTTGGTTAAAAACCAGGATCCATCTTTCTGCTGAATTCAAGAAATACAACTCACCATAAAGACAGATAACATGTTAGGGCACGGAAGTCAAACAAATGGAACCAAGGAGCAAGCAGGCTTATCTATTTTAATATCAGACAAAACAGATTTAAAGCAATCGGAAGAGCTATGAAAGGGCACAACATAGCCATTGAAGGGAAAATCCAAAAAGATATTACAGTTCTAATAATTTATGTACTGAACACAAGGGCAACCAATTTCACAAAAGAAATACTACTACAGCTAGAAATCACATATTGATCCTAACAAAGTGATAGTGGGAGATGTCTATACACCGCTCTCACCAACAGACATTATACAGACAAAAACTAAACTGAGAAATGCTGACGTTCAATAACATCATAAATCAAATGAACCTAGCAGATATCAAAGAACATTCCACCTAAACACTAAAGAATATGCTTCCTTCTTAGCATCCAATGGAATTTTCTAAAAAAATTGACTATGGTAGAACACAAAGTATCAATAGATGGGAGAATTGAAATGACCCCCTGTAGCTTATTTGACCATCATGGATTAAAGCTAGATATCAACAATAGAAATGACAGGAAGTATCCAAACTTCATGAAAGCTGAACCACTCACGACTTAAATGAAACTGGATCAAGATAGAAATCAAGGAGGAAATTTAAAACTTTATAGAACTGAATGAAAATGAAAGCACAATATACTCAAACCTAAGGGATACAATGAAGGCCATTCTAAAATGGAGTTCCTGAGAGTACGTGCCTGTGTAAAAGAACTGCAGAGATTTCACTAAGAACTTAAGCACTTGAATGCTCTAGGAGAACAAGAAGAAATCACCACTGAAAAGAGTAGATAGGAAGAAGAGATCAAACATGGTGCTGAAATCAATGAAATGGAAACAAAATCAACAAGGAAAAGAATTAATTCCAACAAGATTGACAGACAATTAGCCAAATTAATCAAAAGACAGAAAGAGAAGTTGCAAATTAATAAAAATAGAGGTGAAAACAGAATTGTAGCAGACTGAGGAAATATAGAGACCATAAAGACATAACTTTAAAAATACGTATTCTGTTCAAGTGAATCATGAGATACGTGAATCCCTTGATATATACAACCTCTGAGAAGTAAATCAGGAGGAAATAAACAAGCTAAACAGACCAATAACCTCCAGTAAAATAGATTCAGTAGTTAAAAAACACCCAACTAAAACAGTACAGTGCAAAATTCTTTCAGACCTCCAAGAAGAATTAATGCCAATACTCCTTAAACTCTACAAAATAGAAACTGAGGAAATATTTTCTAATTATTTTTCACAAAGTTACTGTTATAATTTTCATCTCTTTAAGAGACAAGCCACACCCACTCTCTCCCATATCCGCTGAGGCAGGCTGATTTTCAGCTTCCGGCCTGAGCTCACTCTCTTTTTATCTTCCTCTTGGAGAGGCAGTTTCGCTTCTGCCTCTCTCCCCACTCTCCTTCCCACTTTCTCTCTCTCTGTCCTCTTCTTCTTCCCCCTTCTAAGTAATAAATATCCAATTCTATTCTGTACTAAGTGCCTGTCCACGTGTCTCCCACCTGCTCGCCCACCCACCTGCTCACAGCTGGGAACCTGAACCTTCCAGGGACTCACTGTCACCTGCCCAGCCACACGCCCCATGGCTGGGTCTGCCCAGCTCTCCCAGTCAGGGAACCTCACTGTCACCAGGACCAGCCCGCCCTGCTGCAAGGTGCTCGGGACCCACCAGCAAAAAAAAAAAAAAAAAAAAAAAAAAAATCATAATAGTCACTATTACTCTAATACCCAAACCATATAACAACCCAATAAAAAATATAGACTCATATCTCTTATGACTCTATATGCAAAAATCACAACAAAATATCTGCAAACTCAGTCTAAGAACACACCAAAAAGATTACCTACTATGATCCAGTTGGTTTCATCCTAGAAATGCAAGGATTATTCAACACACATAAATTAATAAATGTAATCTGTCAAGTAAAACAGATTAAAGGACAAAAACCATATAATCATCTCATTATGTGCAGATAAGGTTTTTCACAAAATTAAACATTCTTCCTTCATGATAAAAGTCCTTGAGATACCAGGAACACAAGGCAAGACAAAATCCCAGCACTGAGATGGGGACATGTACACAAGTCTCACCCCTAACCAGATACCTATTTTCTCAAATGGAGTATCATTGGGTGTATCAACAACACTCCAGGGTAGGCCCATGCCCTAGGACAGCACAAAGTGGACTTCTATGTTTTATTGTTCTGCTTTTGTGCACTTTTTGTTTTGATATTTTTGTCTTGTTTGTTTTTACTTTTGTTTTGTTTTAGAGAGAAAGTTCATGAAACTGGGTTGAAAGGGAGTTTGGGAGGATTTGGGAGGAGTTAGGTAGGGGAAGGGAAAGAATATACAGTGTATATGAAAAAAATTAAAAAAAGAGTGTGCAAATTAACAGTGCCCACAATCAGGCCACCACTCTCACATGAAAGATTTGGCTAAACTGACTAAATTCAGAAAATAAGCCAATGTCAGTGTCAAGCCAACAGAGAACACGGTCACTCATCTGATGGAGCATTCCAGAAGTTTCAAGAAGAGCTTGATGTATATGTAAAATTTGGACATGTCCCTAGAATTAATAGTTTTGTGAAGTCAATATGTGAACTGAGTTATCTAATGCTATCTTTAAAGCATCAATCTCAAGTGTCTTATCAACATAGAAAGCAATATTTCATTATAAAACACATTTCCAAATTTTGTTGTCTTCTTTACAATAGTGTTTATCAATAATATTTGTATAGAAATGACCCTGGCTAGGAAGAGAAATGGTTCCATTCCCCATGTTAAATGTTGGTCCTTGCCCTTAGCTCCACACAACATGGGTAGGTTCTGTTTCTATCTCTCTAGATTCAAAGGCGTAGCTTTAAAAGGAGAATATCATTCTTCTGGCATGGGTAGAATAACAAAAGCAGGCATAAAGATAACATGTGATCTGACCTCGTTGGCATTTTTCTTTTCCCATATGATGCCCAGAAAACTAAATTTGCCTTTTATGGAAGAGAATATAGACAAAGCATGATCCTACTTAAGTCATCCCATGTGAAAGCAGGAATGCAGTGGGAAGAGTCCTGAGGGATAATCATGGGCCCCATTTCCCATCTGAAGCTTTTTCCCACCTCGTCCTCTGAGACCAACTGTGCAATCTTGAGCACTTCAGTGCTCTAATGTACAGTGTGAATGTGAAAGTACATGTCTTAGATGGACTTTGCTCTGAGGTCTTTCAAATGAGTCCTGCACAGGATCAATGTGAGTTTTAAAAAAAATGCCATAATTTTAGACTCAATACAGTTCATTCTTTTTGTGGGATAGAGACAGGCTAATCGCTACAAGAGACTAAAGAATTGTACTCAGAAGTGTGGGTGAGGGGTTTTAAAGCTACAATAATAAGTCAAAGTGGTGACTGACACAAACTTTCAGCTGTATAATGATGATCAACTGTGAGAAGGTCCACTGATCTTCAGGGTCTCAAAACTCTCTGAAACAAGAGTCTTACCTTCTTGGAAAGCATCCACAGATTTTGTTTACAGCTTAATATTCAGGACCTACCACAATCCCTAGGAAATGAAGTTTTCTTTGTGTTTGATGCATTAGCAAATGGATAGTGCTAGCCAGATGTTAGTAGTACGGAGTTGCAAAAATTGTTCTAAAGTCTTGATATCTGTTTATATCGTCAGTCCTTCCAAAAAGCATGTTGAACCAATGTAGCTTTTATTACTCTATGACCAGGAAGCTTCCACACATAGCGCATGATGGGGCCATATTTCAACTAGGCAATCCTGTTCAAGTATCCATATATGTAAACATCACAGTCCACTGCTTCAGTGAGCAGAAGGAAAGAACTGCCAACTTGATGCCGGCAGTTGAGTTTTGAGCATGGTTATATTTGTGGGATGAAAACTGCATGGCAGAAAACAATTGTCTTCCTTTAGAAACACACACTATAAAGAGGTCTGTTGTTAATGTGATTGATCTCTTTGAGCTTCCTCGCTCTTGTACCTGATTTCTCCATACACCCCAACAGAATCATTTACAATATAAGATACCTCTTACTTTGAATCTTCTAATAATTCTATATTTTAACATATGTCAGGCAGAGTTAATCCCATACTGATTAACAAGAGCTTCAAACTCACATGCCTGGGGTTGTCACCCATGAGAAAGTTTGTAGAGCCACCGTACGGTTGTGGTGTGTTTGTGTTTAGGGGACTTTGTTTTGTGTTCTACCTTAGAACATTCACATTCCAAGTGCTGACATGTCAGCAGTGGTCGAACAAAATAGCTCAGAGGATTATGTGAAGGGCCAGTAGTTTTCAGCTCCTGTGCCGTGGCTGAGAAATGGGTCAGAGAAAATGCCACCAGAGAGGTCCAATGAGCACAGGATAAAACCCTAAAATAAAAGGAGAATGAATCTACAAAGGGAAAATCAAAAGGAATGGATAAAATTATTTGCAATTGAAAATGAAGGTGCTCATTGTTTTATCTTCACATATGTTGTGTATTTAACACAGTTTTGAGGGGTGGAATCTCGTGTTTGTCATTTTGTTTGTTTAATTTTAAGAAATGAAAAGGATTTGAAGCTCAAAGCAAGCTTTCTATTACCACCATTTTGAAATTTACTACATATTAGTAGAGTCAAAGCTCCTCTGATGGGGATAACATCTTTCATCTTCACAGGTCTCATTCTTTCTTTCTCCAAGCTTCACAGGCAACCCCTGGAGAAAAATGCCTTGAAAAATGCCGAACAGTAGGAGCGGACATGGGGAAAACTTAGTGCTTTCTGCCTGGAGAGTAAACAGGATCTGCACGTGACCAGAGAAGCTCATGATGCCCATTAAAAAAGAAAAGTGAGCACAGCAACCAGCAAGAAAGATCCTCACCAAGTTGTGCTTCTGTGGAAGGAAACTCACCACATTCCTCCACTGAAGAAAAGAAAATATTTCCCCATGTTCAAAATAAGGGTCTTGGTTAACTTCTATTTCAGATTTTTGTTTTCATTTTATATACCAAGTCATCCAAAGTTAGGTAATTTAGAATAATTGCATTTATTTATATCCTTGATGTATTTAAGATAAACAAGATATTTGAAGCTATGGATACAGTGCATAATATTGATTTTAGAAGACCATAACTAAGCTACTATTTTAAGCAAGCTTTATGTCACACATACTATTTTTAAGGAAAGCTAACAGCTTAAATATGTTATTGTAGACTTCTAGGAAGTAAATTTTCAGGACTGTCAAATGGTGGTCACACATTCATCTCAATTTTGTATGCCTTCTACATTCACAGGACAGTTCTATGAAAAAAAAAATGATTACTTTGAGACAAGGTTCTGAATTATGAGAGAAAAAATCATTATTACAACTTCACTAAGTCAAAACTAAAGTAGAAATGAGGTTCAAACCCTTATCCTTATCTTCTTGTGCTTAGAAACACTTGGGTAAGAAATAAGCTGAGTCCGTAATGAACTCCGGAGAGTCCATCTAACAGAGGGCTTTAAATGGAAGACTATTCTTTAGAGTCGGGGTATTTCACTCTCTCCACCGCAATATGAACAAGATTTGTAAAGGGCCCAGGACTTTGTGTCAATGTTTTCACCCAGAAGGACTTCTCTCATCAGAGAAAATAAAGTTAAGATTACTACTCCTGCTTGGGAGAAAAGTGCTTCTCTAGAAGCAACACTATACCAGAATAGTAATGACAACGGCTCCACAATTGGTGGCAGTCTGGGGCAGAGAACAGAAAGAAGGAAGGACAGAGCACTAACCACAAAGGAGCTGGTGACAAAAGCTCCCTTAGCATAGATGGGTCCGATGGAGCCTAGTTCTCCCTGTCCTTTGCAGAATCACTTGAATGTTGAACAACACAAAGAAGGTTCACAGAGATCTCTTGAGTTATTTTTCTCCACAGTTATATATGACTTGTCAGGATTTCTTTTATACAATTTGTCCAAAAAAAAATCTGGGGGAAACAATAGCTAGTAGTTATGGAAAAACCCTGGCCAGTTTGTATGCTCTACGTATGCTCCTTTTCCATATTGGAAGTCACACTGACTTAAAATACAGGGCACATACTAGACACTCACCTTATCTGTCTACTCTTTCCAAAGACCCAAGCAGGAAGAGTGGAAGGCCAAAAGGAGAGTGCCTTGGGTTGAATCTCTTGGAACCAGATATTAGCATAGAAAATATGTGCAGAGCCGGGTGGTGGTGGCACATGCCTTTAATCCCAGCACTAGAGAGGCAGAGGCAGGTAGATCTCTATGAGTTCAAGACCAGCTCGATCTACAAGACATAGTTCCAGGATAGGCTTCAAAGCTACAAAGAAATTTTGTCTCAAAAAAAAAAAATAAATGAAAGAAAGAAAGAAAGAAAATATGTGCAGAAAGTTTGTTAGAAAGGAGTCACCAGATATAGACATGTGTAGAAAGGAAGAAGCCAGAGTCCAGCACATGGAGAAACTGGCCTGCACAGGAGGCCTGAATCTGTGCCATGGGGCCTCTTGAGCAGGGGTGTCTCTCAGTTACCATGACTGAGACAAGGGCCTGGGGTTTTTTAACTCTGGCTCCTTCTGTCATCGGCGCTGGAGCATCCACTGGGAAAACACATGATATTAGCTGAAACAGATCTCTAACCCTGAGATAGTTCCTATGAGAGACACAGCCACGAGCAGTAAACAGCTGACACCCCCTTCGACTGAGGAATAGACCTGTCAGCCCTCTTCCCTAACAGACGTATTAGCTCCTAGAAGTGGAAGATCTCGGTCTTCTCTACAGTCTACCCCTTCCGTCACTCAAACTCATTTATGTCTTATAGGAGAAATAACCCAGCTGGGAATGACTTTGCCAAGACACTGATTGATTTTGTTTCCTTGGGATTGTGAAATGTTAAAGAAACAAATTATAACCTCTATCTGGTGCTACTGACCTTGAAGCCATAACTAAAATGCTCTTTACCTCTCGTCTAACTTAACAGCTCCACCAAGCTGGGTGGTCTACCTGGCGGAGTAAGGGAAATGCTTGGGTCTGCACATCATTCGCTCCTGGAGTCTTACTTTCATCTCCAAAGGGACCAACTTGTCTTATCGCCACTCTCATCTCCTCATCATGCCTCTCCTTTCTCTTGTCCTTTGTAAAGAGTAACAAATATAACCGAAAGTCCTGAGAGAGCTGGGCATTCGTCCTTTACGACTTCTGTCTTGGACAGAAATCACTAAAACACTTGTCTTTTTAACCTTCTTGCCACCTTAGACCTACATAGAGTCCTGAAATGGTTGCTGTTATTCCTTCCAGTTTGGTGTTCAGTTCCCTTATGTTAAGCTTTGATTACACTATTGTAAAAGGCAGCATCCAAATTCTGCTTTGGATCTGAGACTATCACTGTAGTTACTGTTTTCCATGGGCTGGTTGTTTCAATCTTGTGGCACCTACACCCAGCCTGGGGACACAGGGATCTTCATGAAAGTAGAGTAGTAGTGATGCTGTATGTATGAAGGAGTTCAAGTAAGACAAGAAACCAAACTGAGAGATGCAATCAATCCTTTGTTTGCTCACCAGGGTACAGACCAAGATCCTAAACAGAAAAGCTTAGTTCTCACGGTGTTCCTTTATTTATTTATTTATTTTAACAGAGATGAGTTTCAGGTAAGAATAGGGTGACATGCATTATAGTTGATGGGGCAGGACTGTGGGAAAGGATCCTACAAAGGCTCCTGGTATTGTATAGACCTGGGAACTAGAAGACAGTGGTGGGGAGAGCCGAGGAGTGAGAAAGTATTGAGTCAGAATGCAGAAAAGGGTCTTCAATACCTATCCCTTTTGGATGCTTTAAACAGAGATGCTTAGACTGAGGGTGCAGATCGGCATGGCAGAAGCCCAGCAGCACTGGGAGGGAAAGGGAAGCCTGGTCCTTAAATACAACTTCCTCCAAAGAAGGAAAACACTGTGTGTACCAAGTGTGGGGAGAGGAGGCCAGCTTTTCTCTCCCAACATGTGGCCTTTGTATTTGCCTGTCGTTGATTCTGAGGTATTGGATACACATGGATTTTGACCTGGAGTTGGACTCCTTAGAATGTAGACTGTGATGCCTTTGCTACTTTATTCCAGAACAGTCACATCCTGCTCCTGCAACAGCCTACTGGCTGGCCATTTGGCTCCAACTAACTTCTAAAAGGGGGCTAAGGAACTAGTCCCTTATGTGTTAAGAGAGGGGTAGAGAATGAGAAATATGGATGCAGGTTATAAATATTCTCCACAAGCTCAGTATCCAGCCAACAGTCAGCATTTGCTGTTCTGATTTCTCACTTTACAACTTAGCAAGGAAGTCAGTTCTGTGAGCCTGCAAGCCTGTGTTCAATACTAAAGAATCTCTGAGGTTTTGTTTTTGGTTTTTTGGTTTTTTTGGTTTTTTGGTTTTTGTTTTGTTTTGTTTTGTTTTGTTTTGTTTTGTTTTTGAGACTGGGTTTCTCTGTGTAACAGTCCTAGCTGTCCTAGAGGGTTAGAGGATCTCCAAAGTAACTCCTTAGAATTCTGAAAAGGAACTGCATCTCCTTTCCATCAAACTGGCATTTTTGTTGCTCATCCTGCAAGACATTTTGACACTGAATTCATCCAAGCAACATGTAGATGTACCATCCCTTTGTAAAATTCCCGCAGGATGCTCTGGAGAAAATAACCCTTCTCTGACTTTAGTCAGACCTGAAGGAGATAACCCTGAGGCATTGATATGAAGGGCATTGATGTGAGTAGATCGGGAAGCCCTTTTACTAAGAGAAACACCTGCATAAATCAATCAAATGGAAATGGTGTTACACTTGTTACAACACACCTGGGGCAATAATATGATTTAGTTTTTGTTATTGTTTTTAAGACAGGGTTTCACTATGTCACTTTGGCAAGCCTTGTATTGTTCCTTATTGAGCCACATTTTCATGGCATGCCTTTATCTAAATTCCTCTTTTGTTCCAAATCATTCATTTTTATCTTTTTTATAGTAGGTGCTAGCCACATCTCCCTTTCCACAAGTAAAACTACTACAGCGGCAACTGGATGCATGTTGTGTAATGGATATGTAATATGTACAATCCCCATAGGCAATGTGACTGGCTTATTAAGGTCTTTATGTCTTAGATGTCTTAGATGATGAGATGCCAAGCTATTTCTTATGGAATTGTGCCAGTTTCTTAAGAAGCAACTTGTACCTCTTTCTGCTGAGGACCCAAGGATGCTTATGACTTAAACAAGTTTTTTTTTTTTTTTTTGTTAATTTCTCTGCTTAGAATCCTCCTCTGTGTGGCTGGATATACCAGTCTGGGAGGCAGAATGAGAATCACAGTTTTTCACGGGAATCCGTTTCTCTCATAGATGAACACTGCATCTCCTTATCCTTCTCTAATCCACTGGGCAAAGATTTCTGACCTTTTGTCAAAGTGGACTATGTCACAGGTCTTCCCATAGGCTTTTCTTCTGCCTACCCCCAATCCCAAGAATCTCTATCAGGTCTTATGAGGTCCCTGGGAAATCAGTTTCTTGACAATTTTCCCCCCTGGCTTTGAATTCTTTTCAATTCTTTCCAGCTCAAACAAGTATTAGAAGTGAACCATATTATACAACTACTTGTTGTGAGAATAATCTCTACAGCTAGTCAATCCTCCCATCTACTGAAACTGCATCTACACTTGATATTAGTGTGTGGACTGGATGAAAAATACTTAGGTTCGAAACTCTAACTCTCAATGTGGTTATATTTACAGGTTGGGCTGGTTATGGTTTGAAATGTTCTCTAACTAGTTCCAGCTAGTTACATTGTTTTAGAAGACTCTGATGTCCAGGGGCAGATTGGGCAAGACTTCAACAGCTATGTCTACTCTTGGTTCTCACCCAAGGTCTCTTCTCTATGATCTGCTAATATCCAAACTCCAGCCAGTATGGGACTACTCCCATCACTATGGCTTCCCCATCAGGATGGATTATGCCCTATGAAACTAGAAGCCAAAATAAACTCCTTCTGTGAATAGCTTTTTTTTTTTCAGAGAATTTGTCACAGTAATGAGGAAAGTAACTAATATAGGGTCCTAAAGAGGAAATCAAATCTTAATGTATTTGTGTGTGGGAACCCAGTTCTGATACAGTTAGTGTCCCTATATGAAGACACGAAGATAGCTCACTTTCTCACCAACAAAGGCCATGTCAGAAGAATAACAGTCATCTGCAAGCCAGGAACTGAGTAGATGGTACACTGAACTTGGACTCCCTAACCTCCAGAAATGTGTAAAAAATCAATTTGTATTATTTAAACCATCCAGGATATGGATTTTCATTGTGAAAATTTAAGCAGACTAAAACAATTGTTTTTTTCTTTATTGTTCTACTTTCTCAGATTTTCTTCAGTGGTTAGTTTGTGTTACTCCTGAAAAAGTTATTAGCTCTGCTAGGTACATACTTCAGACACTGCCTTCTGGGCGCATACGGACTTGCACTTTCCTGCCTGTTTTGAACTTTGGGGATGGTCGATAGTATTTATCTGCTCAACAAAAAGAACTATGCTATGATTCATCTCATTTCCCTCCAGAGTTGGGTGATCATAGCAATTTATAATATTGAGTTCATGTATAGATAGAGTTTCTCTCGTTCAGGTTCCTGGGTGGCCATGATTAATAGGAAAACACCATACAGTAACGACTGACTGTGAACCTTTGCCTACTCTGACTTGGATAACTTCTAAATCATGTACACACAGAATTGGATCTCTTAAAAGTAGAAAACGTGTGCTTTTGGATATAATAGACCAAAGTTAGAACACATTAAGTTGGGCTGGTTATGGAAAGATGGAAAAAGCACCAAATTTTAGCATCCTAAACTCAAGTATTCATCATACTGCTTTGTATTAAGTTTCAGGTAACTCTTTCTTTGGAGCTCAGTCATTCCTGTCTCCAGAAATGCACCTGCTAAGGGTTGCCACCCTAAGGAAGACAGCTCTAAGAAGACTTTTACCTGGAGAAGCTGAGCCTAAGTACCATCTGTGCTTCTGGATTGCCGAAAGAAGGAGGTAGGGAAAGGCATTGAGCACATACCACAGGGAGGCTTGTAGAGAATCAAGGTTCATTTTCCAGGAGGTTGTAAAAAGAAAAGACAATTGAAAAGAAAGAAGGTCATATGCCTTTACAACATTAATCCTGGGAAAAGCCAAGATACTCATGAAAGCGTACTGACTGAATTTTGTTTGTGTAAAAGGCTTATTCTATTTATCAGTTCAAAAAATTCTCCAAGAAGTAGGGTAGAAGGCTTGCCAATTAGAACGGACTTTCTTGAAGCAAGAAGATTGGCACATTTGACGTGTGTCAGAATAACAATTCAGGGGCCCACACAAAAATACAGCACAACTTCCTTCATCGCCCAATATTCATCACTTCACATCCAGTATGAATAAAACATTGGCAATTGGTTCTAAAAGAATAACCTGTTTACAAATGGCAGCAATGTAAAGAATGGTGAAGGCGGGGGCAGTCAGGCGGTTAGACTTTGAATGTCATAGCACAAATTTTCCCATTAAAAGTGAATGCCCCACATAAAAAGCGCTGTTTCACAGAAACTACCCTGTGTTGCACTGTCTGTGACTCAAGCTTAGGCTATCCCATGTATAAAAATGAACCATAGTGTGTGCCTTGCTAATTACCATCTTCTCCAAATTTGCAGCTCCCTCAAGAAGCAAATCTCCCCACAAATGTTCTCAGGAACATGCCACTCTTCTTCTGTATTTGAAAAACACCTGGGAAACAACAGGGCTCCCGCCTCTCCCATATCTGTTGATAGGATCCTAGAATACTTTTTGTAGGAATACTCACTTGCTAAGATAGTCAATTGGACCCTCAAATGGAAGCCTGAGGAAGCTCGAGGATTATCTGAATGAGCCCACTTCTATCCCTCTCTCATTTCTCCATCTTGAGTGCTCTGTTGTTCCCAAGACATGGTTTCTTTGACTTCTTTGGGTCTTTTGAGCCAAGAGCATATTAGTTTCTGGTGTGGAAGCCGTCTCCTCTCATCACACTTCAGCCCCTTCTTTTCTTCTCCACCTTGCCGTGTGAGTCTGTCACCTCAGGCAGGACCTAGTTAACATCCCCAATGGCTTTTGTGCCACAGTTGCCCTGTGTGTTGCTCAATAAATGCTAAGGAAATGTGGCTGTCTCATGGAATAAGCAGGGCCCTGTACAGTTGCATTATTAACAAAGACTCTTTCTCATGGTGATATCCTCCTTCACTTCAGACTAGTTCATGATCATCACCATCAAGCAGGGCCTCATTCCCAGATAGAAACCAAGCATCTATCACTTCAGTGCCGTTTCAGAAGCAAGAGAATCTTCTCATGTCGAAGGAATCCCGCTCGTTTCCTGGGGTTATATCACACCCTTGTGCTTGTAGCGATCATTGATAAGGGGCTGACTTAGCATGACCAGGACCATCCTCTTTGACGAGCCACCCTTCTGAAGGAACATAGCTAAGATAAAGAGAGATGTTCATAATCACAGCTCTGTTTAAAATGATGAAGGTGATGAGTGCTGTGTGATCAGTCATGCTGGGAATTCCAGTTTAACCTAACCACTTACCTTCCCTACAGTCTGAGCATCAGGCAGAGCTTGCAAACCCATGCAGCACAGATGCAGGGTGCTTGTTAGCCAGCACTGGTGTTGTGGACCTCCTAATACTGGCAGGCACTGCGTTTAGTCACGCCTCCTATTCCACACCCTGGAAGGGATATTTTACAGCTCTGTGATATTTCTACCCTGGAAGCGGCTTCCCCTCAGTCTGAAAATTGTTTCACCTCTCACCTCATAAGAAAAAACATGGGTGAAAAGAGACAAGAGCTCCATCAATTTTCTGAACTAATTCAATGAGCTTTCTCACTCAGTTTGTCCTTGCCATTTTCTTCTTCCTTCCTACAACATTAAAAAGACAACAACAACAACCACAGCTCTTTATTCTAAGCACAGCCGAGTCTCTCCACTGGAGAACACCACTGAGAAGAAAGTCTGTTCCCCATGACCACCCGGGATGGTCAACAAAGAGCACTTGTCAGTGAGAAAATGAGTCGCTTTTTGTTTGATATTCTTTCTCTTTTCCATCCATTATATCATATTCAGTTCTATTGTGTTATTTCATATACTTCTTAGAAATATTACTTTCATTGGAGGTAAGAGAGAACAACTGAAAGTAACAAGAGGAAGATACAGATTGGATTTTTATTATGCAGAATCTAGATTGAACTACATATGTAAACACATACACACACAAGACGTGAAAAAGAAAAAGAAGAAAATGAGGGAGGGATTGAATGAGCAGAAGTCAGGGAGGTCGGCAATGGGGGCAAATGTGGACAGAGTACAATGAATGATACATCCATAGCAGAGTAAAACACATCATTGTGTACACTGTTTAAAATTAATTTTAGCCAGGCAGTGGTGGCACGCTCCTTTATTCCTAGCACTTAGGAGACAGAGGCAGGCAGATCCTGTGAGTTTGAGGCCAACCTGGTCTACAAGAGCTAGTTCCAGAGCATGTTCCAAAGCTACAGAGAAACCTGTCTCAAATAATAATAATAAGAAGAAGAATTTTAAGTTAATGATATGATTATTAGAAAGCATCATGTAGCTGACCTGGGCTTCATAATGAGTTCTTGCCTAAAAAAATAAATAAAGCAAAATGAAAGAATTTTCTTGGTTGGAGAGGGCAAACAGAGATGCAGAAACTGTCTGAACATCAATGTCTACAACATATTAGCTCCCAGCCCAGCATGGCACTAGACTCACCAGAGCAGCCTCTTGCAAACATTCATTCCTGGTGTGTTCATAACTTACCCAAATCAATACCTACGGGAAGTTAGATTTTTTTTTCACCTCTTAATTTTTATTTTTTTTTTATTGAGTTATCCATTTTTTTCTCTTCTCCCCTCCCTTCCTTTCCCTTTCCCTTCTACCCTCTATCATGATCCCCATGTTCCCAATTAACTCAGGACATCTTTTTTTTCTACTTCTCATGTAGATTGGATCTATGTATGTCTCTCTTAGTGTCCTCATTGTTGTCTAAATTCTCTGGGATTATGATTTGTAGGCTGTTTTTCTTTGCTTTATGTTTAAAAACCACTTGTAAGTGAGGACATGTGATAATTGTCTTTCTGCATCTGGGTTAACTCACTCAATATGATGTTTTCTAGCTCCATCCATTTGCCTGCAAATTTCAAGACGTCACTTTTTCCTGCTGTATAGTACTCCATTGTGTAAATGTGCCATGTTTTCCTTATCAATTCTTCGGTTGAGGGGCATTTAGGTTGTGTCCAGTTTCTGGCTATGAAAACAATGATGCTATGAACATAGTTGAGCACATGTCCTTGTGGCACGATTGAGCATCCTTTGGGTATATACCCAAAAGTAGTATTACTGGGTCTTGAGGATGGTTGTTTCCCAATTTTCTGAGAAATCGCCACACTGACATCCAAAGGGACTGTACCAGCTTGCACTCCCACCAGCAATGCAGGAATGTTCCCTTTACCCCACAACCTCTCCAGCATAAGTTGTTATCATTTTTTTTTATTTGGCCATTCTTACAGATGTAAGATGGAATCTCAGAGTTGTTTTGATTTGCATTTCTCTGAAGACTAGGATGTTGAACATTTTCTTAAGTGTCTTTCAGCCATTTTAGACTCCTCTGTTGAGAATTCTCTGTTTAGGTCTGTGCTCCATTTTCTATTGAAGTATTTGTTCTTTTGATGACCAATTTCTAAAGTTCTTTGTATATTTTGGAGATCAGACCTCTGTCTAGTGTGGGGTTGGTGAAGATCTTTTCCCATTCTGTAGGCTGTCTTTTTATGTTATTGACCATATCCTTGGCTTTACAGACGCTTTTCTGTTTCAGGGGGTCCCATTTATTAATTGTTTCTCTCAGTGTCTGTGGTACTGGCATTATATTTAAGAAGTTAGAGTTTAAGTGGATCCCAGGTGACTCTGATAATCAATTGGTACTGAGAACTCCTGCTGTCTATAATCCCAAGAAGGCCTGGATGTAGAATTACCAATCAGACTTACTCATCCCAAACATTATACTAATGAATGACTGTGCCATCCCTCCCAGGGAATCAAAAGCAACATGGTGCCTGAGTCTAATTAAAACATTGTCTTCAAAAGCCTCATAAGACCTGAACTGAGTGAAAAGGCTTTAGGACAGATTGATGGGAGACACTTTACTGAAAAGCATCTACCCGAACAACTCTGGTGCCCTCGTTTCTGGACTGGCCTATCACAAAAGAACACACAAACTATGGGATGCATTACCTAATGGAAAAAAACATTTCCTGCACATGGAAGGCATATGTGGTAACTTCCCATCATGTGACCAAATAGCTAAGAGAAACAAAGAAGGAGGAAAGGTCTAGCTTGTGGGCTGAGAGATAGTAGTACACAGTGGCCATGGGACTTAGGTTTTACGACAGGAAAAACCATCAAGACCACATTAGCAGGGATGCTGCTCATCGCTCCACTGTCAGAAAACAAAGAGCAAAAGAGAGAGAGAAAGAGAGAAAGAAGAGACATGTGTTTCAATGTTCTCTTCAAAGGCAGGCCCCCAACCTAATTTCCAATGGGTCCCACCTTTTAAAGATTCCACCAGAATATTAGAAGGTAAAAACACTGAAAGACATATACAGACACCAGCATATGCAATATAGTAAAAATGATGTCAGAGCTGAGACTCAACGGTGAATTTTTTAGTAGTAAGATTTTAGGAAATAAGAAGATTAAAGGTGAAGACTCCAAGGAAGTGTGGGACAGAGTCAGTAACCTGACAAATTGATGAGACTGGATAGTGAAATATCGGAGTGGGCTGTGAGCACCAAGTCAAGAACTTAAATATGCAAATCCAGGAAGAACTATTAAAGTATGGTGGCATTGCGAGATTTTATTTGTTTTGTGTATGAGGGGCTGGCCTAATTTGATATCCTATCACTCAATCAAATATGCACAGTACTTTTATTGATGCTGCAAATGCTGTAGTAAATAAGACAAAAGAACCTGTTATATTCAAAGCATTTCAGACAACTCTTGTTTGGAAGGTGTAAAAATTAGAATTATTTAACAAACTAATCAAATGCTGTTGATTAGCATTTGATTAGTTTGTTAAAGAAGAGAACAGCTACTAAAAAGCGAAGGTCTAAAGTAGGCTTGGGAAGGCAGCCATGGAAATGAGATAAAAGATTTGTGACTTGCAAATTCTCAGGGAAGTTTTTGATGAATCTACCCAAGCCAATAAATGCTTCTTAGAGAGAGACAGTGAAACTAGCCATTATGGGACTTAACTAATGACCTGTTGATGACAGGACTTTAGCAGACAGAATCAGAAAACCCTATGATGGGTCAACTTTCCGACTGTGCCAGCTAGGTTTGTCAACTTGAGCCAAACTAGAGTTCACTACAAGGAGGGAACCTCAGTGTAAGAGCTGTCTTCAACAGAGCGGTCTGTGGAGCATTTTCTTGATTAACTGATTGATGTGGGAGGGCCCAACCTAACATGGGTGGTGCCATTTTGAATAGGTCCTGTGTTCTATAGAAAAGCAAGCTGAGGCAGCCATGAAGAAGTCAGTAAGTAGCTCCCCTCTGTGACCTCTTATTTGGCTCCTGCTTCCAAGTTCCTGTCCCAAGTTTCTGCCCTGACTTCCCTTCATGATCAGCTATAATTCTAAGGTGAAATGCACCCTTTCCTGCCCCAAATTGGGCTTTGTTAGTGTTTTCTCACAAAACAAAGAAACAAACTAGGCTTGAAATTGAAAACAGAGCATGGGATCTCGCTGTGATGGGGCTGGCTGTGTTGAGTTGTTTTTACGTGTGTGTTGGGAGGGGAGCATTGTAGAAGAATTTTAGAGCTTTGGGCTAGAAGAGGTTGTTGAGTGCTCATAACTTAATGAGCTTCTGTGGGAGTTTCAATGGTAGTAATGTTGAAAGGGGTGCAGCAATGCAGGCCTGGCTTGTTAAGTTCCCAGGGGAAACATTAACTCTCTTATGCCTCTTTGTGCCATGTTTTCAGTTGATAATTTGTGGTCTCTGATCTGCTGGGGCTGAAGACTCCACTTTGATTAGTAATAGACCAGCATCTCTCTCATAAAACAGTCAGTCGCTTTACTGATGTGAATTTGCTGGGGCTGAGAAATGACCTGTGATTAAGAAGAGAACAGCATCGTTGAGGTGAAATCCGCTAGGAGTACTTCCTCAGGGTCAGTGCACAGAACCATAGTCTAGAGGGTGCCAAGGCTGCATCTCAAGGTGGCAGCTGAACTGGGTAATGTCTGAAAGTCTCCCCCATGGTACTGATTGTGAAGATTTAAAGGGTTAGAGCAACTGAGGCTTGGCACTGTGAGTGGCCATTGATGAAGGTGTAGCCTTAGGTTGCAGTAGAGATTCCAGGGTTTTGGAGAAGCCAAGACCATGAGAAAACCACCATGGACATTGGTAGGTGTGGAGTAGAGCCAGCCTGAGTCTACTAACAAGCGGTGTGTGCTATAGCTGATAGACTCAGAAAAGTGGAGCTGCCTCAGCCTTTTAAAGCACAGAAGATTGTGAGTCCCAGATGGCAGACACTGAGATATAAAGATTCTGGAGCTAAACTGCTAGGTTTAATATTATTATAATTGTTTTGATATGCCGGTTATTCCCTTTGGAGAATAGGACTGCATTAATTTATTTCTTTGATTTTACAGGAATCCACACTTAGGATACTTTGGCATTTTAAAAAGACTTTGAACTTTTGAAGTGTTTAATTTTTTAAAGACTGCAAGACTTTTAAAGTTCTATATTGTGATGTTAACATGAGATCTTGGGGATAAATAAGAAGAGAAAGTTTATGGTCTTAGAGTAAAGAGTGTCAGGCCAATAAGTGGTCAGTTATTCAGGATGGATTTTTTCCAAGTTGACACAATTTGAGTCACCTAGAAAGAAATCTTACCTCCGGGATTGCATCCATGAGACAGGTTTGTGGGGCATTTTTTTTGATTGGTAATTGATCTGAAAGGACCAAACTCACCAAGAGTGATGCCACCCTGGGAAGTTGATCCTGAATTGCATAAGAAAGAAAGCTGAGCAAGCTATAAAAGGTGAGCCAGTAAGCAGCTTTGTTCTGTGGTCTCTGCTTCAGTTGCTGTCTGGATTCCAAGTTCCTGCCCTGACTTCCCTCGATGACACATTGTGATGTGGAAGTATAACAAACAAACCCTTTCTTTACCCAAGTTGTTATTGGGTCAGTTTTTGATCACAGCAAACCAGAATACTGACCAAAGACAAAAATTAACCCATCGACTTTGTCTTTGGAAGTCTTGGGATATGCCCCTGTTTAGGTCAAGCATAAACCTACCCTAATGGATGTGCATCCAGACACCTATGAATAAAACCTGCAATGACAGCCTTGTGTCACTAACTGGATTATTTCTGCAACTAACAGTGACAGACTATTGATCCTTATTATATCCCGTGATTTTTAGATTGTAAAACATATTATACAGACAATTATTCTAAAAATGAAAACCATTTTTAAAGGTTAGCCAAATTATGTCAACAAATTGGATCCTATGTCATAAATATCTCTTAATTGCAATAGATGGAGAATAATCAATTTGAATAACTTGACTTATGCATTCTTCTTTATTCTCATTTAGAAAACATTTGAAGCACGCTGCAGAGGCTGGTGTGCAGACATCTTCTGCGTGGCTGTTTGAAGAATGTGATCATTTCTCCTCTCCACCTCAAAATCCATCGTGTAATAAACTCACAGTGAGCGAGTAACAGTTACAGAGCTGAAGGCTAGATTCTCATTCAGCAATCTCTCCAGTGAGCTATGAAGCTAGTAGCTCTCTGGGTAGACCTCATTCCATCTCATTACGTCTGCCAAGAGTCACACTGTACCAGCATCTTCATTTAAAACCTCAATCTGAGAGTAGATAAACACTGTGGCTACTCTCCTAAAGAAAATATGCATGACTCGATATTATTCCAAATACTCATCTAATTACATTTTTTTCGTTGTTATTACCATTATTTTAAGTGATCTAGTTAGGAGGGGTTGCAGTTCTTGAAAAGAAGCTAACCCAATGTGCTGTAACCACTTTCTGCAAAGGGAGTATAATTTACTGAGATGGCATCACAGGAGAAATTCCCTAATACTTTAGGTCAGTGTTAACAAAACCCTGAAAAGTATTTTTTTGATAGATGAAGCTATTGTAGGCTGAACAATCCTATTAGGTAAGCACAATTATTATTTCCAGGAGAACTGAATCCAAAGGGGGTTGGCATTTTTCTTAAGGTCAAAATTTACTTATTTTTTTTTTAGTAACAATAACTTTTTATTAAAGTATTTTGTTGTGCTGTGATATTTCATTGTATGCTGTGCTTTTTATTCTTTTTTTTTCTTTTTTCTTTTATATTTATTTATTTATTAAAGATTTCTGCCTCCTCCCCACCACCGCCTCCCATTTCCTTCCCCCTCCTCCATCAAGTCCCCCTCCCTCGTCAGCATGGAGAGCAATTAGGGTTCCCTGCCCTGTGAGAAGTCCAAGGACCACCCACCTCTATATTTTTTAAACTATTGCTTGAGGGGGCAGTGTATAGAAGGAGGTTAGAGGGTTATCAGATCATCTGGAGCTGGAGTTACAGGTAATTGTGAGCTAATTTGAGTGTTGGGAATCAAATCCAGGTCTTCTGTAAAAGGAGTGTGTGCTCTTAACCACTGAGCTATGTCTCCAGTGCCCACAACTTGCTTATTTTACTCGAACTGTGACACTTCAAACAAGTCATGTTGTTCAGCTTATCCTTCTGTGTACCAGCTGTAAAATCTCTGATGGGACGCTGGGAATGTGGCTCAGTTGGTACCGTATTATTATAACATTCACAAAGCCCTGGGTTTAATCCCTAGACCACATAAACCATGTATATGTGTGCCTATAATCTCAGAGTGTGGGGGGTAGAGGCCTCCAAAATTCTATGCTATATAGTGGATTTGAAGTGAGCCTGGGCTACATATGTCCTGGCCAAAAAAGAAAGGAAGTTAAAAAGTAAGAAAGGATAGAAGGGAGGAAGGAAGGAGAAAGAGATGATGATGATGTCTTATTTGACTACGAAGCCAAGAAAGTTTTGTAGCCAAGAATGTTTTGTAGAACCTTCTGAAAAAAGTGGATCAAACAGGTGACTCAGAGAAGCAAGGCATAAAGAACAATTTGGAAAACAGGAGCTGAGAACTAGTGTTTTCTTTCAGCATCAGGAGCTCGCTGTCATCAGAGGAGCTTTGGAACAGTCACCCCATACCACTTCGACCATGCAATATGCAACTATACTTGGGCAAACCAGTCAATGGCAAACTGCCAGCTGACCACCTCTGGCTAGCTAAGTGAGGCTTCCCTGCATTGTCAGGGATTAGAAAAAAACAAATAAAACAAATGAGGATATTAATTCAGCACAACTCCACTAAGAAAAGGAAGAAAATTATTCCAAGAGAATTATAGAAAAAAGATCTTATTGGAAAACATCAGCAAAGGCCAGCGACTGGCTCTGCTAGATGCTTATGTTCCTGAGCCATGATATGCTCAAAAGGCAGTCATGGAACATGGTCAAACAAGCAGAATAAGAACAATGAAGTTTTGCAAGAATGAAGCTTAACACAGGAGAAAGGAGCTAAATAGAAGACAAAGCTGGTCCTGGGGACTGCCACCAGAGAGCATCAGCCAGTCTCTCCTTTTTCTAGTGTATACCACACACCAGGAGACATTTACCTAGGCCAGAACATCCAAAACCAAGAAAATCTTTAAGGATAAAGCATTGTAAAGAACATAGGCAAAGCATTTGCCACTATAGGGAGAGGCAATGGAGTGAAATGAGCAGATAAAGATGAGTAAAGTCATGTCCCACTGGAGTTCTTTAGCTCGTGAGATGTCTTTCAAGGAAGGAAGACACACTGTGCCATTGTAAATCATTGCTTGGTGACACAGGGACAATATGTGTAAGTCATTGACTTGTAACATGGACCAAGTTGCTTGAAAACTTCATTTTCTTTCTTCAAGATTCAATTCAGAACTCATTTTCTTACCATAATTCCCCTAATGTTCCCTTCCAAGGTTAAGGGCACATACCAACGTCTTTGATTTGCTGGTTTGGTTGGTTGGTTTCATCTCCTTTTGGAGGTTTTTGTTTTTGTTTTACATTTTTTTTGTGTTAGGACACAGTGGGCCTCAACTGGTCACTGTAAGTTCCCAGGGGGAACCTCAAATACTCTTTTTGGATCATGAAGGCAATTTTATATAACTCGGATTCCGTAGAATGGTGGTGAAGACCCCCATTCTCCTCACTCCTAAGTTAAGATCACATAGGGCTGGAGACCCTGTGAAAACTGGCTGATTTTAACAAATAAGTAGGTTACGATTTTGAATTTCTCCTCCTACCACTTTAGTCCAGCAACATGACCGTATCCTATGGCATAGCTGAAAAAAAATAAAAAATAAAAGAGTTACTACTAAATTATTCATTTGAAATTTGCAATGAAACAAGAAATTCAGTTTCCTTTTTAAAAATGTGTGAATATTTTTAAAAACCTATACAGAAAGTCTGATGTGATCATGGAAGTAACAAAGCACCTTAAACAGTTGTGATAACCACCACTGAATATTTAAGTAGCTACAGCATTAACTCTTTGCTATAGGGCTTCTACAAAGCAAGCAATCTTGTAAAGCTAATTGCTAAACTGCTCCTAATTTGTTTCCCAGGGTTTCAAGATGCTCTTAATTGCTATTCTGTGTTTGGTCAAGACAGAGAAGAAAGCCAGGGATGTCAGATTCACTCGGGGTTTTCAATATCCAGCAAAAGGCATCTATGCTGAAGTGTTGAAAGTGTATCTCCCAAATAAAACACTGAAGGGTGGCCTGAGACCTTAGTTGACAATTGGATGTGAGGGGGCACAGAAAAAACCCCGGCCGCATGACCACACCATGATGTGAATAAGGGGAAGGCTTTTCTTAGAGATAAAAGAGGGGAGGAACAAAGAGAAAAAGAAACAGACTGAACATTCCAGCAGGCTGGACGTGGTTAGGGCTGGGGACAGTGGGATAGTAGAGATAGGGAGGTAGCAAGAGATAGAGAATAGCACTTTTCAGGAAAAAGAGGAGAGCAAAAGGAAAAGAATAAGATGGAGTAAGTGCAAATAAGAGAGAGGATAGTGAGAATAGCAAGAATCATCGGGCTATAAAAAGAAAGAGTCACTGGAGAGAGGGAAGAGCCAGAAGGCTGGCATGGGTACTTCGAAATGTATAACAAGAACTAGGATTGAGGGAGCCTGGAGACCAGTGTGCACTTTGTTATGCAACCACAGGTATCTATCTGTGGAGAGCCAGATGTCCCTCTGCCAGAGGTAAGGGGAATGACTTTGAGCAGATGATAACAAGTTTCACAGGTTCCTCAGAAAGTCTGCCTTTTATCTAATTGTCAGAAACCTTCCTAGAGTCCAGGTGGAGCACATTTCTGGATATTTGGAGTTTGGAGAATTGGAGCTTCCTTTGGACCTGACAACAGTGAATAAGACTTGTCTCTACCTACAAGTCAGGGTTCTCAGTCTGGGCTGTAGACACTGTCTCCACTCGTTCAGACTCATTTTAGCTTTGTGGGATCCGTACAGTGAGTGAACATTTGGGGGGGAAATTATCCCCCCCAAATTCTTGTCATTCTGGAAATGATACAGTTCACTCTTTGATCCAAAATCAGCACACACAAATGCACAGATTTTTCCCAAATGCCAAATTCTTAAGATATAATCGGGTTTGCAGTTTCATTGAATTAAGCCTCCATTCGTAGAAGCAAATGTATCTCTTATGTCCAAATGCAGTAGAATTTAAAAGCAAACATAAGGTGTATTTGAAACTATAGTCAATTAATTCACCTTAAAATAGACACATGCAATAAAACATAAAATCAACAGCAAATGAGTATCTTAATAAACAAATTCATTAAAGGATTCATTGATTGATAATGATGAAATCAAGAAAGGATTTTTTTTTTAATTTTCCTGGAATAAATGAAAAACAACAGAACATCTAGGACACATGAAAAAGAATCATAGCTGGAAACTTAGAGCCCTCAATGCCTACATCCTTAAAAGAAATATATCAGAAAGAACAAAAATAAATGGCTTAACCCAGAGCAGAAATTAATGAAATAGAAACAATACAAAGAATCACTGAACCTAAGAGTTGGTTCTTTGAGAAGATAAAAAAGATTGATAGACCTTTGGCCCAGCAAACCAAAAGAGGATCCACATAAATAGAATCCGAAATTATTCATTACATTACAGCATTACAATAGGCACCAAGGGCATTCAGAATGTTATAGTGGAATACTTCAAAAATCTATACTTTATTAACTTGAAAAAATAAGATGGATTTTTTTAAAGATGTGGCCAAACCATCAAAAAGAGATCAACAATCTAAACATGCATAACAAATGAGGAGACAGAAATAGTAATGAAAAAGGTCCAGAGTCAGTGGGGTTTAAAGCAGAACTTTACAGACTTTTAAAAGGCTACAGCCAGTCTTTCTTAAATCATTTAGCATAATGGAAGCAGAAAGAGTATGCCCAAAGTCCTCCTGTGAAGCCAGTATCATTCTGATAGCAAAACAGGTAAAGACACAAATACAAAAAGAAATGTGCAGGACAAGGCCTCTGATGAACACAGACAGAAGGATGCTCAATAAAATACTTGCACACAGAATACAGACATACATCAAAACATTCACCATGATGTAGCAAACCACATAAATGGACATGAAGACAAAAATCACGTGCTGATCTCAATAGATGCAGAAAAAAAAAGTGAGCCTTTGCCAAATCCAATCATAATAAAAAGTCTCAAATAATGTAGGACTAGAGGAACTTACCTGCCATAATAAAAACCGTATATGACAAACCCACAGCCAACATTATTCTAAATGCAGAGAAACTTAAAGCAATCCCACTGAAATCAAGAATAAGGCTGTCTACTATCCCCACTCCTTTTCAACAATGTGCACAAAACACTAGCTGGAGCAATAAAGTAAGTTATTAAAAGGAAACAAATAGGAAAAGAAAAAGCTAAATTATCCCTACTTGATGACATGACATTATACATTAGAGATACCAAAAGTTCTACCAGGAAGAAACTTCTATGAATGATTAACAAATTCAATGTGTGGCATAAAACAAAATCAACATGGGCAAACTAATAGCTTTTCTGTACAACAACAACAAACATACAAAGAAAGAGCTCATGGACATACTTCCTTTTAATATAGCCTCAAAAAAAAAAAAAGAAAAGAAAATAGCTAGGAATAACCTAACCAAGGAAGTGAAGAACTTTTATAATGAAAACTTTAAACTACTTAAGAAGAAGACAAAAACACTAGAATATTAAAAGATTCATGCTCATGGATTAGAAGAATTATTAGTGTGAAAAAGACCATTTTATGCAAGTCTATTTATAGATCCAATGAAATCTTAATCAAAACCCCTATCTCATCATTCACAGAAATAGAAAACAAACCCTAAAATCCATACAGAAGCACAAAAGATCCCCAATAGCCAAAACGCTCCTGAGCAAAAAAGGATAAAGCTGAAGGGATTATCAATCCAGATCCTAAGAGCCTTAGTAATGAAATTATAGTATTACAGCTTCATAATAATACAGAACAAGGTGGTTCTGATACAAAAAAGACATAGAGACCAATGGAATGAAACTAAAAGTCCAAACATGAGCACATGTAACTGCAACCATTTACTAGTCAATATACATACATAATTTAAATGGCTGCCGATGCTTCTCCCAAAGTAACAGACTATGTAATAATAACAACAACACCAGGAATGAAAAGCATTCTTTTGAGATGTTGGTTAGGGTTGCCCAAGAGACTCCCAAAACACTGACTATCGCTGTTGCCTTTGGTTTCCTTCCACTCACTTTGAAGGTTCAGAAAAGTCCCTATTGCTGTAGACGTCATAGACTCCAGACAAAGGATCCAGAGAACCCAAGATGGATCTGGCCTAAAAACCCCCTCTAAGGACCAGTTTTGTGGTACCAGAAGCACACTAATAAAATTTACCTGAAAGTATTATTTATAGCAAAACGAACAAACAAACCCTATCAACTGTGATCATTATACATCAAATTTAGTCAACAAAAAAGGAATTTTGGACAGTCCCCTAGCTTTACATGTGAAATGTCACACTGCTTTAATTTCTAATTAATCTAAAATTGCCATTTCAAGAGACCAGTCATCCATTTAGCTATTTCAGAGACCTACTCTGAAATTTAATTGTCAAGAGGCAGCAGTTAGAATTTCTTAGTAAATGAAGAGGGTCCATGAAGAGCTCCAGGTGACTGACATTAAGAGACTGGTATTTGACCGACATCCATATCTTCCTGCCTCTTAATGTTAATAAAAGGCAACTTCCAACTACTTCAGAAACTCCAGGTACAAACAGCAACCTCCTGGCCAGATTTCTAATTAAACTGAACAGCCTATCTTGACCACAACATGATTAACCTGCCTGTCCCCAGGGGCTAGCGATAATACTTCAAGTGTTTTAATCATCTTGGGCAGTTGTAATGAAGTACTATGTGTTGGATGGCTTTGACACAAATGAAATTTATTTCCCACAGAGGTGGAGACTGAAGTCCTAGGCCAGGGTAGCACCACGACTAGTGAGGACATTCCTCAGGTTTGCCAGCTGCTGGCATCTCTCTACATCTCTGGTGTAGAGAGAGAGAATAGCTCTCCCGGGTCTTTTTATAAGCTACTGACCCCACCCACAAAGGCTCAGCTTCATAGCCTCCTAATGGAATCATGTCCCAGTCACCCCAAATGCTATCACAAGGGATTAGATTTCAACTACAGATCTTGAGGCGACACAAACATTGAGTAATAAGTTTCATTAGATAGTGTCTCTGAAATGCAAATCAAAAAAACTCTGAGATTCCATCTTACACCTGTAAGAATGGCCAAAATCAAAAAAACTGATGACAACTTATGCAGGAGAGGTTGTGGGGAAAGGGGAACACTCCTGCATTGCTGGTGGGATTGCAAGCTGGTACAGCCCTCTTGGATGTCAGTGTGGCAATATCTCAGAAAATTAGGAAACAACCTTCCTCAAGACCCAGTAATACCACTTTTGGGTCTATATCCACAGAATGCTCAATCATGCCACAATGACATGTGCTCAACTATAGCAGCTTTGTTTGTCATAGCCAGAATCTGGAAACAACCTAAATGCCCCTTGATCAAAGAATGGATAAGGAAAATGTGGTATATTTACACAATGGAGTACTACACAGCTGAAAAAAATAACGACAGTTTAAATTTTTCAGGAAAATGGATGGAGCTAGAAAACATTATTTTGAGTGAGGTAACCCAGACACAGAAAGACAATTATCACATGTACTCACTCATAGGTGGTTTTTAAACATAAAGCAAAGAAAGCCAGCCTACAAATCACAATCCCAGAGAACTTAGACAACAATGAGGACACTAAGAGAGACTTACATAGATCTAATCTACATGGGAAGTAGAAAGTAGAAAAAGACAAGATCTCCTGAGTAAATTGGGAGCATGGGGACTTTGGGGGAGGATTGAAGGGAAGAGGGGAGAGGCAGAGAGGGAAGCAGAGAAAAACGTAGAGCTCAACAAATATCAATAAAAATGTATTTTTTTTAAAAAAGACGGTGTCTCTGAACATGTATAAGCATATATACAAATAGTAGTGAGAATTATACCAGTAATAACACAAAGGTGTACCTTTCAGAAGACGGCATATCATTAAACACTTTGCTACATCTCTTTGCAAAACTAGTTCTGTTGTTCTCAGCCTCCAAATGGGAATTCTGGCTTTCAAAGGTTAGGAAAGTGCCAATGTTTCATAATTAAAAATCAGTGAATTGCTCAGCAGGTAAAAGCATCTGCTACCAAACCTGAGGACCTGGGTTCAATCCCTGGAAACATGGTGGAAGGAGAGAACAGATTCCCACAAGATAGCCTCTTACTTGCACACACACACACACACACACACACACACACACACACACACACAAATAAACTAAATAATAAATGTTTTTAAAAGGCAGAAATAAAATTCAAGTATCAACGTGGGACCTCATTTTCAGTACAGAAAGGAGGTGATAATAATGGGAGTTTTGGTTATTAGAGATATAATAATAATGATAAGTTGTATTTATTATAGAGTTGGTTATTACACACACATTTCCCAAGGCTCTGTCATCTTTATCTTGATATCCCTGTGCTTTTAATCCACACTATCATAGCTCCTACCTTACAAATAATGAAACTAGAGCCAAAAATGTAAAATAAGCTTAGACTCAAACTTAAACATCCAGCTCCTCCACTAGTCAAGCCAGTAATAGTCCTGTACACCAGCAATTCACCAGAGAAGCCCAGCACTGCTCAGACACTCAAGAGGCTCAAAGCTACATTCATAACCACATTAAGATATGATCTTTCCCTTTACACTTGTTCCTTCATGAGGGTTACATTCTTCTATATATTGCATGATATGATGTATTACCACAAATTAAATATAGAATAAAATATGAGACTCCTGAAGTTATAAATTAAGGAAGTCATTAAATACACATCACCCCAAAATGAAAATTGATGCCCCTCTTAGGGAAAATTTAGCTATTTTTTAAGACTTACCTTTTATTTCAGACATATGATGGTTTGCATGCACGTGTGTATCTGTTATATGTGCCTGCAGTGCTGGTGGAGATCAGAGAGGGTCTTAGATGCCCTGGAACTGGAGATACAAGCAGCCATGAGTCACCATGTTAGTTCTGGGAACTGAATTCTGATCCTTTAACAAGCACTATTAACTATTGATCCATTTCTTTAGCCCCCAGTTTGTCTATCTTTCATTTGAAAGTGAGTGGTGATAAATCATAGATTTATTATTGTTCTTTTGAAGAAAAATCATAAATGGGCATCAAATGTCTTTATTTTACTATGTTATATGTATTACACCTATCATATTTTACATGGCAAAATATGATAGGTGTAAAGTGCAAGTCAAACACTCTTCAGCATCCTCAGCAAGTTATACAAACCCCACACATTTGAGAAGGGTTGCTGTGTGATCAAAATGGCTTAGTGATAATGCTACTTACTGCCCAACTTGATGCCCTGAATTCAGTCATGGAGATCCCTGTGGTGGGAGGAGAGAACTGACTTCTACAGGTTGTCCTCTTGTTGACAGAGGTTTATGTCCTGCCCAGTACCACAGTCATTCAGTCCTAAAGAAACACACAGTTTATTAATTATAATCTGGTTGGCCTATTAACTCAGGCTTCTTATTAACTCTTATAACTTACATTAACCCATAATTTTTGTCTGTGTTAGTCACATGGCTTGGTACCTTTATCAGCGAGGCATTCTCATCTTGCTCCCTTTGTCTGGGTGACACCTGCAGACTGTGCTTTTCCTCTTCCCAGAGTTCTCCTGTTTCTGGTTGCCCCACTTATACTTTCTGCCTGGCTACTGACCAATCAGCATTTTATTAAAATACAAGTAGCAAATCTTTACAGGGTACAAGACCATTGTCCCACAGCAGTCCCCTGACCTCCACAGACACACTGCGGCATAAAGCCTTTGCACATCAGTGCACACACACACAAACACACACAAGTGCAAATAAACAAATGTGTGTGTGTGTGTGTGTGTGTGTGTGTGTGTGTGTATTCACGTGTGTCCAGATGTCTGTGGAGGCCAGAAGATAAAAGGGATCAGAGTCCCTGGAAGTGGGATTACATGCAGTCGTGAGACATCTGATATGGGTGCTAAGAACCAAATTTCCTTCCTCCTGAAGAACAGGAAGTGATCCTAACCCTAGGGCCATCTCTCCCATCTGGAACTATTTCTTCAAATTAGTGAAGGGTTCAGTGTAATTTCTGATAAGACTCCAAATGCCTTTTTACAGAAATTAACAACCTATCTTTAAAGAGCATAGGGAAATTTGAGGGAGATGCTACAGCTAAAATAATCTTGAAGAACAAAAAAGTCAGAGGATTCACACTTCTTTGATCGTAAAGATTACTACAAATTACGGTGACCATGACAGTGTAGAGTGGTGTGAGGACAGACACAGACAGAGAGTAGGGGGGCATGACGAGGAAAGCAGGAATGCTAGGAGTTCTCTGCAAGAAGGACACACAGCAAAACCTCCTTCCCTGGCCCCAAATAATGAAGATTAACAGAATAAAGATTCCAGAAATGAATTTATGCTCATCTAATTTTGACAAGCATGCCAGTACAACTCAGTAAGGAAATAAATGCCTTTACAACAAATGCTGGTGGTACAACTGGATCTCCATTTATAAAATAGAGAATTTGTACTCTTATGGCATATTGAAAGGTTAACTTGACACGGTTCAGAGACCTAAATGTTACAGCAAAAATTGCCGAATAGTTAGGAGAAAATGGCAGTGACTCTTTGCAAACTTCAGTTACATGATGTTTTTGTGGATGGATGATACCAAAGGCATATCTGAAAAAAGAAAGTGAGGGTAAGTCTAATTTCAATTTTCATTCACTTCAAAGAATACCAAGAAGTAAAAATGACAACCAAAAAAATTAGAAGAAAAAAATGGTTGTATATCTTTTAAAAGTATAGCATAAAAACAACAATAAAAAATCAGTATACTCATTGTTCGCTATGTTCAGCAAGTCCGGTTTTATCCCATGCTTTTTCAGACCCAGGCCAGCTGGCCTTAGTGGGTTCCCGATAGAACATCCCCATTGTCTCAGTGTGTGGGTGCACCCCTCGCGGTCCTGAGTTCCTTGCTCGTGCTCTCTCTCCTTCTGCTCCTGATTTGGACCTTGAGATTTCAGTCCGGTGCTCCAATGTGGGTCTCTGTCTCCTTTCATCATCTGATGAAGGTTAATATTCAGGGGGAAACCTGGATGGAGGGGGGTGGTCCTTGGACTTCCCACATGTCAGGGAACCCTGATTGCTCTTCGAGCTGATGAGGGAGGGGAACTTGATCATGGGAGGGGGAAGGAAATGGGAGGCGGTGGCGGGGGGGAGGAGGCAGAAATCTTTAATAAACAAATAAATAAATTTAAAAAAAATCAGTATACTTAAAATGAACAAAAGGTTTGAAAATAGATTTCCCCAAAGATACACAGATGCTCAAAATGCTCATTAAAAGATATTTAACATCATTAGTCATTAAGAAAATGTAAATCAAAACCACAGTGAATTCCATTGTATATCCACTAGAGTAGCGAAAAGCTTTTTAAAGACAGATGCTGTGTTGGAAGAATACAGAGAAATTAAAAACTTCACTAATACTGGCTGCCTTAGTTACTTTTCTATTACTGTGCAGAGAAATCATGATGAAATCAATTTATAAAGAAAAGTTTACTGGGCTTTACAGTTGCAGAGGAATAGCCCGTGACCATGATGACAAGGATCATGGCAGCAGGCATGGTGATGGAGCAGTACCTGAACGCCTACATCCCAAGCATGGAGCAGAAAGGGTGAGGGGAGAAAGAGATGGAAGAGACAGAGTCATAGAGACAGAGATGGAGAAAGAAAGAGTGCTAACTGGCAACTGCCTGTTCTTTTAAAACCTCAAAGCTTAATCACAGTGAAACACTTCCTCCAAAGTCCCACCTCCTAATTCTTCCCAAACAGTACCACTAACTGGGGACTAAAGATTCAAATATATGATTGTACGGGAGTCATTCTCATTCAACCCACCACACTGATAGAGTTTAAACTAGTTCTACCATTTTGGAAAATAGGCTGATAATTCTCAATGTTAAATCTACCCAGCAAATGTAGAGTTACCATGTGTATACCTTAAGAAAAACATATGTAAGATGCTTCCAGTGACATTATTCACAATAGACATGATATACAAACAACTCACATGTCCATCAATTGCTGAATATATAAACAACTATGTTACATTTATACACTGGAATGTCATTTGACAGTTCAAAGAAATTGTCGCAACATAAATAACCTTGCAAGTATGATTAGTGAAGAAAGACAGATGAAAGCCAAATGTCTCGCTCACACACATTCACTCAGCACAGGAGAAGAGGCTAATGTTGAGTTCAAGGCTGGTTTGGGCTATACAATAAGACTCCAACTGAAAAAGCCAAATGAAACAAAAATAAAGGCAGATCACATCTATATGAAGTGTGCAAAAGAAAAAATCCATGAAGGTAGAGAAAAGATTAACAATCCCAGGAGTTCAAGGGAATAAGAAATGGGGAGTGGATCCCAGGCAGTGGGGTTTCCTTTTAAAGTGAGGAAAGTCTTATGAAGTTAGTAGAAGTGGTTGTCCAACTCCATGAATACACTGAAAATCCCCTGAAATGGTATGCAAATTATAGCTCAATAAAGTTACAATAAAATATACTGAGGTTTATAAATGAAGAGACATGATTTCATGAAGGCAAAAAACAACATTTGAAAGGTAAGACATCATGTTACATAATGGAGGAACAAATTGTGCAATTAAGTACTAATGTCTTTAAGATATATAAAGTATGTTTATAATCAATAAGCAAAAACTGACAAGACAATGGGCAGAACATGAGTATAAATAATTGAATAATTCATAATTGAATACAACTCAGTAATAAATACAAAAAAACTGAAAAGCAAAATGACCTTTTTTGCTCATTAGATAGGCTAAGATTACCAAGATAGTGTGCTGGAAAGGGAAACAGACCTCTTAAACAATACCATTGTGATTTACACTGGTGGGGCTGTCTTCATTTGCAAGCCTATTTAATGATCCTTAAATCATATATGTGGAATGATCCTGGAGTCTTACATGCTGACCTTGTAATTCCAGTTTTTTCAGTCTGTACTAATGAAATCAAAGGGCACATTAAGAAAGGAAAGTGCATAAGATGGTCTCCCAAAGTGCTTTCTAATTTTACATACGCAAATGTTTACCCACAAGTATGTCTGTGCACCATGTGTGTGGTGACTTCAGAGGCCACTTGATGACACTGGGTCCCATTGAACTGTAGTTATGGATGGTTGTGAGCTGCCTTGTGGGTGCTGGAACTGGAACCCAAATCCTCTGGTAGAGCAAGGAGCCAGTACTTTAACTGTTCAGCTATCTCTCGGATCCCTCAAAGAAACTTTTGTGATTGAAAAATATGATAGAAAACACACTTGTTAAATAATCAGCAGCTGATGAAAGAAGTCATTTTATTCATAAATTAGAATTCTTAGCCTTCTGTTAGGATAAAGATGTACCCATTGCCATGAGTAATGTAGAGATAAGCTCAAATACAGAGATAAGCTCTATTATTAGAAAAGAAGTGTGAATTCTGAATTATGCTATTGTATATGCTTTTATTAAAATTAAACATTTTATGTTTTACATATTTTAAACATATCAATACAAATGATGCATTGTAATCTTATAGCTTTTATCTTATTGTGCTCTGATAATTATATTACTGCTTATATTTTGTCACATCTCTGCTTGTGTGTATGTGGAGGACATTCTTAAAAGAACCATGTTTTTAAAGAGGCTTTAAGAATAGTTATGAATTCTAAAACAGAGGTGTTTTCCCTATAACAAACCCTAAAGCTGGATTAGGGACACAAAGCAAGACCTCACCACAGTGCCTGTGCTCAACAAGCTCTGAGTAGATACGTTCTTCTGTTGCTCCGTTTCGTCACATTCTGAAGCATGGTCTCACTATGTGGTTCAGAGTCAAAATCATAAACCTCCAGGATCAGTCTCCAAAATGCTAGGATCTCAGCTGTATGCCACCACCTATCCTACCATTCCTCTTCTCTGATCATTGTTATAAATATTAGTAGGATTGGGGTAGATGCTTTCTTAATTACACATATATAGGCATCTAAATACGTAAGCATATATGGTCCATGCCAGATGAGAAAGGATTCCACAGGACCAAAGACCTAGAGACCAGAAGAAATTGTTCCCAAGCCACCATATTCTCTTGTCACTGTCAGACTTCATGACAAATGATCATCGTTTCTCTCAATAAGAAAATTAAAACAGCCGGGAGGTGGTAGCACACGCCTTTAATCCCAGCACTCTGGAGGCAGAGGCAGGCAGATCTCTGTTAAGTTTGAGGACTGCTTAATCTACAGAGCTAGTTCCAGGACATCCAGAGCTACACAAAGAAACCTTGTCTAGATAAACCAAAAATAAAAATGAAATAATAAAACCCTCCTCTTGTACCCTACAACTGTACTACTAGGACATAGAAATGAATAATAACAGAAAAACGTTATTATCAAGTATAACTGTTTCAGAAACATGAAGAGAATCTGTCCCCAGCCGTGTGTTTACCATGGAGCTAATCACCCTTTATAATTCCAGAAACAATAATGAAATGTTACTCCATTACATACTCTCTATATATGCTATATATTATATTATAAAATAAATGTTATATAAAATATGTACTATAATAAAACAGGGTGATTACTATAAAATGTATAACTGGCTTCCAAGTAAAAGCACAGTCTAGAATATATTTCTAATACAAGGTGATGTCATATTATGCTATATTATTTTACGTGCTACATATTGACACATTTTACTTTGCCATCATATTAACTATATAAATAATCTGGCAGGTCTATAAGGACTTGGTTTTCATAGAATTGGGAAACATAGTATCAGACCACGACTCAGGAAGCGACTGGCAATGCTTCTGCCATATTCAGCCAATTGTTTCAAAAGCTTTCTCTGGTTTCCCTCCGAAGGTGTCAGAAATTACAGGTGTGAACCGCCTCTGATTTTCTCCATAAAGAACTGCGCCTGTTTCATCTCTCTAACGCGGGAATATATCAGAAAGATAGACCCCAGAGATTTGCTAATGAGCCTCAGATAAAAGGGCACAGCTACAGCTGTGGGCAGGGCACCACTTGTTGCAAGTCCTACTCCACTTTTTATGTGACGGAGTGAGGTCCATAGCTTCCGGGTAAAAGTTTCAGGAGTTTTCCTCCACTAATCTGTTCGTTGTACAGGACGTGCATTAACTCTTCTATGTCTAGAAGAAAATCTGGATGGTACCTGTTGGTTACCACACTGGAAAAACAAAATTGGAGTCTTAAGACACTAAATCCATAATTAAAACACTGGGACCTCTGCTTTGATGAAGTTCATTGAGGACCAATGAGTTGTTAATCCAAAGTGTATGGACAAGTATCCCAAGACCTGCAAGGGTATTTTCAGCAACCCTTTGGGACTCCTTACATGGTAGTTTGAATGTAATTGACCCCATAATCTCATGGGGAGTGGCTTTAGGAGATGTGACTTTGCTGGAGTGAGTATAACCTTGTTGGAGGAGGTCACTGTGGGGATGGACTTTGAGCTTTCCTATGCTCAGGATACTGCCCAGTGTCTCAGTTGACTTCCTGTTCTCTGTAAATCAAGATGTAGCTAGCACATTTGCTTGCATGCCACCATGCCCCCCATGGTTATGCACTAAAACTCTGTAACTGTAGGCAAGCCACCCCAATTAAATGTTTTCCTTATAAGAGTTGTCGTTTTATTCAGATTCTGAATAAAAATGCTGGCTAGAACTCCAGGGAGGATCTTGTGCAGTTTTTAAAAGCCCACAGCTGTTTCCAGAAGCCTGGACCGACCCTGGGACCTCAGACATAAAGGGAAGTGCTCCAGTGCTCAACTTTAACTGCATTCTTTTTTATTAATTTTTATTTTGATATAAAGTCTCACCAAAATGCCCAGGCATGCTTCAACCTTCCTCCATAACCTGGATAGGCCTTAAACTTGTTATCTTTCTGCCTCTGCCTCCCAGATAGCTGGGATTCCAATCCTAGAAATGCTTCCATTTAAAAACTGATGAAAGCCAATTTGGAAACGCTGACTTGAGAAGAAAAAAATGAGTGTTCACTTCGGGAGTACACATAAGAAAATGACAGTAAACCAGTTCTGGACAAGCAAACCTACAGCCATCAAAGAGCGTTTCAGCCAACAATCGAAGCTTTTGGGCTCAGTTTCAGCAACCTTTTCCCGGTGCTGAAACAGCCGCATTAAAATGGGCAGCATTTAAATAATCCATCAGCTACTCTTGTCTTCACGCCATTAGTCTGACATATTTTCAGTCCCCTATGTAACCTAATTGAACAGTGGTTTTGAGTTATAAAGTTACCCGCTTCCATCTCAATACCAAATGACAAATTAAATCAACGGACAGAAGTAAGCGGGCATTTCAGACTCCATAATGATATTTTGAAGGTTAATATTATTCATGACTACACTAATTAAGCTAATTGCCTTTGCAGAGATGCAGATTTGGATGTACTATAGACAGTGACACTTCTCACACAGCTAATACAGTTGATGACTCTAATCAGAAGTTCTGTGACACTTTCAAATTCAGCCTTTGAGTTCAGGCATTCATTCTCTCTGGGCAGAGGCATTCACAACAGTAGAGGGCCAACCTTGCCCTCCAAGTGCTTTCTAGCTGACAGCACAGACTATGGGAAATAGTCCCGGGAAAGGAGCTGAAGATCCAACTGTGTGGTCCCCAGTGTATCCCTGTTTCTCAGCAGAATGGCAATCACCCCAGCCCCACCCAAAGGAACTCAGCAGTCTGCACTTCCATGGGCTACACAAGGAGATTCTGACTGATCAAAATGATCTTAAATGTTGTTTCTAAATGTGTTGACCAAACAGGTTAAACTCATAATGTTTCTTGTCTCGGTTTGATGCTCCACTTGTTAAAAAAACGTGATGTATATGTTCTTTTACCCTGAGAAAAGTAGTGGAATAATATCAGTGTTGTCAGAGGTTTCTGTCCTGCCTGGTTCCCACAAATGTTAAGTCCCAAAGAAATCACACAGAGGTCCACATTAGTTATAATCTGACTGGCCCATTAGCTCAAGCTTTTTATTAACTCTTACAACTTATATTAGCCCATTATTCTTATCTTTGCTAGCCACATGGCTCAGTACCTTGTTCAGCAGGGAAGTCACATCTTGCTTCTTCTGTGTCTGGGCAGGACTCCAAAGGAATGGGCTTCCCTCTCCCCAGAATTCTGTTCTCATTTCCCTGCCTCTACTTCCTGTCTGGTTGTCCTGCCTATACTTCCTACCTGGCTACTGGCCAATCAGTGTTTATTTAAAACATAATTGACAGAATACAGAACTGTCCATACCACATCAGGGAATACCCACTTAAAAACAAAATTCAGAAAAGGGGGGAAAAACATGGCTCAATTAAGAATACTACCTGCTTTTCTAGCACCTGAATTCAATATCCCGCACCCACATGGCATCTTACAACCATCTGTAACTCCAGTCCCAAGGGATCTGATGCCTTCTTTTGGCTTCCACAGGCCTCTGTCTTGGTGAACAGACACACTTGCACACAAAACATCCATATACATAAAATAATTTTAAAAAATAATGAAATTCTGAGTCCTCAAGAGAGCAGAAGAGACTAAGGTTTAGCATCAAAAAAAAATCTGTATCCAAAAACAGGTAGATCTACCACTTACTGAACTTGATCTCAATTTTCATATCTGCAAAACACAGATAATATGTATAATAATATATTAAAGGAGATATGAAATGCACTTATCTTATACTCCCACACTGTTGATACTCAGTAGGCAGACAGATGTAACAAAGGAAGGCAGGAACTATCAATTCACTGTATTTGTACTAAATGAGAGGAAAAGACACAAGGAGACTGTAACAGCCACTAATACCATGAGAATATTTGTTACTATAGTGTAACATTGCTTTTCCTGACAGATACAGATTTCAGGCAACGGTATAGATTTTATCTATAAATCAGGGAATGACTGAGTACAGCTTTCTTGTGAACTTTGGTCACAAGGAACACCAAGCTCTCAGCAATTAGCCATCTGCAAGGATACCCAGCCCAGAGGGTGCCTCCAAGCTATAAATATCACTTGCAGAGGTAATCAGGAAGAGCTCCTGGAAGGAAAACACCTCTTGCCAGATGTTAACTTTAACAGTTAGCCAGATGCCCTATTGTTTGTATTTCCAACCATAATTCGTTACTAGGGATGGTGTGGATGCAATCTCTGGAGGCCCTAAAAGAAAGCCTTCCTCAGCCTCTGTGAAAGCAATGTTGTCTGCAGCAGTGTGCAGTCTGCTGACTGTGTACAAGAGTCTGCTACTTCCCTGGGACCTCAGCCCCTCTGGAGAGCCGTCTGCTCATCTCGGCCCCATCAGTGCTGCTGCTGTAGGGAAGAAGCAGGTCCCTGTGGCCCACGCTTGCTTTCCCCACATCAGTGCTTCCCACGGCTCTCCACGGCGGCTCGGGAAGTTTGCTTGAGTCTTGTTATGTCTGACACGGAAGAGGAGTTCGCGTGGAAAGATGATGTTATAATATGTGCCAGGAGAAATAAATAATGCTTTAAAAAAATAAAACAGCCAGAGTGAAGCTCAAAGCTCACTAACTGTGCTGGACCAGCACGCATTACGCAGGCAGAGTGGAAGGCAGAAAGAACACAGGATTTAGAGCCAAAGAAATGGCGACTTTTAACCTCAGTGCTATTAGCGTTGCCTTGCTTCTGACCTTTGGGTTTGGCCTGGACTTGCAGACCTGGTTTTCCTAGGTTTCCCAATTTCAGATGACAGACTGCATGATTGCCCTCGTAAGAAGAGCCAGTTCCTCAGGTTAGACCTCTTAACTGACTAAGGCATCCAGAGCCTGCTGTATTATTATCCTGGTTTTATCCATCAGGGGCACCAGTAACTAATGAGATATAATAACACAAAAAAATGCTATGTTTAGGGAGTGGTCTCCTGTGCCAATTCGTTTAAGTGTGCTTCTCACTTTCTCTTCTATGAGGTTTATTGTGGTTGGTTTTATGTTGAGGTCTTTAATCCATATGGACTTGAGTTTTGTGCATGGTGATAAATATGGATCTATTTTCATTCTTCTACGTGTTGATATGGTACAGCCGGTTTGAAAATCAGTGTGGTGATTTCTCAGAAAATTAGGAAACAACCTACCCAGCAATACCACTTTTGGGTATACACCCAAAGGATGCTCAGTCATACCACTAGGACATGTGCTCAACTAGGTTCATAGCAGCATTATTTATAATAGCCAAAACCTGGAAACAACCTAAATGCCCCTTAATTGAAGAATGGATAAAGATTATATGGTACATTTACACAATGGAGTACTACACAGTGGAAAAAAATAATGGCATCTTGAAATTTGCAGGCAAATGGATGAATCTAGAAAACACCATATTTTGTGAAGTAATCCAGACCCAGAAAGACAAATATAATATGGACTCACTCATAAGTGGCTTTTAGACATAAAGCAAAGAAAAACCAGCCTACAATTCGCAACCTCAGAGAACCTTCACAACAAAAGGACCCTAAGAGAGATAAACATGGATCAAATCTACATAGGAAGTAGAAAAAGACAAGATCTTCTGGGTAAGCTGGGAGCATGGGGATCATAGAAGAAGATAGAAGGCAAGAGAGGAATAAGGGAGAGGAGTGGAGAAAAATATATAGCTCAATAAAAGCAATTAAAAATAAAATAAAATGTTCCACTCCATGCTTCAAATAATAATGCCCCTTTTAAACTTTTGTAATAATCAATTCTTCTGTTCAGCTACTAACCATACATAAGAAGCTAGGTGTCGGGAAATTCTGTGTGATTAACTGCTAGTGCAATCAAAGGGCAGCAAGCCTGTTAATATTCATGAGAACAAGGCCCACTGAATCAACTAAGCAAGGCGCATATGAGCTCTCAAAGACAGAATCAGCAAGCACAGGACCTGTAAGGGTCTGTACCAGGTCCTCTACATATATGTCATAGCTTTCAGCTTGGTATTTTCATGGGATTTCTGAGTGTGAGAACAGGTGGGTCTCTGACTCTTGTGTCTTTCCTTCTGTTGTGTTGCCTTGTCCATCTTCGATATAAAAGTTTTGCTTCGTCTTATTATATTTTATTTTATATAAAATAATTATATAAAATATTTTATTGATACTAATTTTATATTATTATATTTTATTTATAATTTTGTCATGTTTTATTATTGTTTCTTAGAAACTTGCTCTTTTCTAATGATTGACAGAAAAAGAGTGGATCCAGAGGGGAGGCAGGGTGGAGAAGAAATGGGAGGAGTAAAAGGAGGGGAAACCAATGAGAAAAGAATCTATTTTCAATAAAAGGAAAAAATGGGGGGGAAAAGATTACTGCTACACAACAGCACAGCAGCCTTGCTGAAACTGAGGCTTGAGACAGCAGCATTCAGCAGAATTGGGAAGAAATAAGGATCTCTCATCCATAAACTAATGCAAGTATATCCATTTTCTCACACCAGGTTCCAGAAATATTTCCTCCAAAAATGTTTTATATAGCTAAAATTAATTCATATTCCAATTGCTTAGTGAGACATGACTTAACTACATAGCCCACTTTGCCCTCAAACTTACTGCCCTTTTGCCTCAGTCCACTGAGCTCAGATTTTGGTGGTCGGGATTGTAGGATTCGGCATCTCACCCTCCAGCAGAAGCCTTCGGCTCAAAAAATAATTAAAATAATTAACATAATTAGCCCCTAGCCCTAACCTAGTATTGAAGGTTTATCATAATCTTTCATACAGTAATTCCCTGGCTGAACTTCCCTACCCCCACCCGCAAGTCACAGCAACCTGGTACCTGCGCCAGAACATGCTTTGACCTCCATGATGTAATCCGTGCTGCTTTCGTACAGCTTTCTAACTAATGAATGGTGGCTGAAATGACCCATGCATGTGGCTCCCTAGCGCTGCTGGGACAAAGGAGCAAATGTGCAAATGTCACGCAATACATTCCAGGGCTTTGCTAGGAACTTTGGCATTCAGTCCTTGGCTGGGAACTTCACCTCCGGTTTCCGCCTTCCTGTTCACTAAGGGAGTGTCCCTAATGTTTCCCTTCTTATGAGGCACCACTTACATTCTGTTGGGAGCCCATCATACCGCAGCATATCCTTATCTGAACCTATGACATCGTCGAGTATCTCACTTCTGAAGATGTTCATAGCCTAAGACACAGAGGTTAGGGCTCTGTTGTGAGTTGGAGGATGGGGGGACACAAGGGACCCCATGACACTACACTTCTATTCTCATACTTGAGAACTCTGCTTCATTCAAAATCACCCCACATAACATAAATTCCCCACTGTGCATTTGCACCAAACAATGTGGTTTTTGAATGTCACGTGACCTCTAAATCGTGTTTCCTACTTACTCACCACGTGGGTTTTTTTCCCCTGAAAGTAGAACCGTGCTTTGTGTGTTGTTGGTTTGCTTTTTCTTTCTTTCTGATCTTTATGCTCTCTCCATGAGCGTGATCTTGCACACAGACGGTGTCTCATCTGTGGGATAGGATGTCAAACCCTTCCTTTGTTTCTTTACATGCCGTCACTTTGTCATTGTTTTCCTGATGAGAAACAACAACTAGCAACACCCACAACATGTCTGTATCTGGTGTCATGCATCGCCATGGAGCTGAGCCAGTGGTGTGCACGATGCACACTTTGCTTGAACTAACACCTTCCTGGCTCTTTGGCTGACACTTCGGAAGCATAAACACACAGACACGCGTCATAGAGACACTCATTTCAGGAACCCAGGTTGGTGTCCGACAGAAAGTTACACAGACATAAATGCTCTCTCAGGACAGTGGCACTAGATTCGCCGAGAGTTTGACATGGTCACATTGGAAGTTAGGGTTTCTACTGCTGTGATAAAACACCATGATCAAAAGCAAGTTGGAGAGGAAAGGGTTTATTTGGTTTCTATTTCTATATCACGGTCCATCGCCATCAAAGGCAGCTAGGGCAAGAACTCAAGGAATGACCTGGAAGCAGGAACTAAAGCAGAAAACATAGAGTAGTGGTAAATGCTACTTCCAGGTTTGCTCCTCACGGCTCGGCCTACTTTTATATAGCATCCAAGACTACCAACCCAGGGGTAGCAAGGCCCCACAGTAAGTTAGGCCTGCCCACATCAATCACTAATTAATAAAATGCACCGTGGGCTCGCCATGGGCCAATCTAGAATTTTCTTAACTGAAAAAAAAGCACTAAGTTTCTATAGTAGCCAGCACACAAATGCTGTGCAGTAGAATTGGGCTACGTTAAGATGTCAGAATCAACTGGTAACGTCAGTTTTAGAAATATGAAATATAGAAGATTCCAGACATGACAGATTTAATAAAATTTTAATATTCTTGGAAAAGTAAGCATTTAATTATAATATATGCATAAGTATGGGTGCATGTATGCTCATGAATATATTATAATAAATGATAGAATACCTTGAAAACAGCATCTAGATACCTGTGACTAAAATTTATATTCAAAATCAATAGTTAAAGCCAGGAAGAAGTGAGTTATTTTGTGATGTATAGGTTTTGCGGTTTGAATAGGAATGGCCCCGATAAGCTCATGTATTTAAATGCTTGATCGTTAGAGAGTGGAACTATTTGACAGACTTAGTGGGTACACCTACTGAGAGTAGATACGGCCTTGTTGGAGGAAGTGTGTCTCTGGGGGTAGGCTTTGGGGCTTCAAATGCTCAAGCCAACCCAGTGTATATCTGCCCGCTGCCTACAGATCCAGATGTAGAACTCTAAAGCTACTTCTTTCCAGCACCATGTCTGCCTGTATGCCACCATGCTTCCCAACATGGTGACAATGAACTAAATGACTGAAATGTAAGCAAGTTCCAATTAAATGCTTTCCTTTGTAAGAGATGCCATGGCTTTGGTGTCTCTTTGTAGTCATGGAATATTGACTAAACAATTGCCTTTTTCTATTATTTCTTGCAAATCAATTGGTGTTTATTTTAACTAATGTTTCTTCTGTTTCACCATCTCCCTGAATCCATTCCTTGAAAGAGTTCCACAAGCCAGCATGGAGAATTTGGTACCTTCTTCTTACCACTGTTGCTGTCCCTGGACGGATTCTCTTACTACACAGTAAAACTATCTTGGGAAATGTGAAAGGATGCTGACTCCTCCATCCTAAGACTTTTATTGAATTGGTTGTGGAAGAGGTCCATGTGCAAGCATTGCTTTGATGTTCTGAAGGTTTCTAACAGTCCAGCTGGTTTGAGAGCCACTGAGCCAATTTTCAACTCTCTCAAAACCATTTTCTGAAAGTGTATTCCACAAATCTTCTGAATCAGAACTACCAGAGGGGATTCCTCAAAAGACAGGCCTCCAGTTCTATCCCCAAACAAGTCAGACTATGAACTTGAGAACCTTCTAAAATAATAGCTTGCAGATTTATTTTTCTGGGTATTGCTTGTTATCATTCAAGATCGAGGCCCATGAGCGGCAATGAGCCATCGCATGCTCCTGTAGCTGCTCTCTCATCCACCAGCTCCTTTCTTCTTTCCTGCCGTCTGCTCTGCTGAGGAAAAAAAAAAATCTCCATACACTGCGGTAATTTCTTTCAGTTAATGATGGCTGTCTAACATAATCTGACCAGTAATTCACAAGAGGCCAACTAAAAGCAGAACTGCAAGGCCTTAGCTTCTTTGTAGAAAGGACTTCGAGAGTCCCTTGCCCCTACTTTTAAAGCCTTCTCTTTTCCTGCTTTGAAATCCTGTATGCTGCCATCTTGTGGCCATGAGGAGCAAGCATGATAACAAAGGCCAACTCACCAGAGCTGATGTGGAGTGATGGAAAGGGCCCAGATCTCTGACGTCATTAAGAAACTCACAGAGACTTTTAGGATTCCCAACTGACAACATGTCTCGCCTCCCTGCACCCATTCCTCAGAGGAACTACACTTCATAGTTAATACATCAACACTCATCCTCAGCTTCTATCTGGAATCTTTGATTCTGCTTCCTCCACTCCTAGGTCATCCTAAACATCCTAAAATGAAAGACCTCACCAGGTCATCCCGACACGCTACCAGGTCCTTTCCACTCCACAGTGCTCTGACTTTTCTCCTGAGAACATGCACCCTCTCTGTCTTCTCCAAGACAGGGAGAGAAGCAGGGAACAGGGAATGGGGAAACCATGAGCCCCTTCAAATTACTCAAGCCGCCACACAAGGAAACCCAATAACTAAAACTATAGCCCTGAAAATTCTAGAAAAGACAGAAAGAGGAGTCATGGAGCTCATTCTGCACACATTTCCACAGCTCTGGGGGTCCATTCTTAACCCAGCCTACCCTTCTGAGTAGCCCTGGAGCTTATGCCATACCTTGCTCCAGAAACACAAATTTAACAGACCTGGACAGGCTTCAAATGCATGTTTAAAAGCTTTAGAGATGTTTGGTGAGCATCCATAGTTCATAACCCTAGGTCAGAAAAAAAATTAGAAATAATGCTCAATAATTCAGTCAAGCAATGGCTAAGTCACTCCCCAGCCCTCTCTTCAGTGAGTTTTAATTTTTCCTAATTAATTTTAAGAGAATTTGCAACTAAACAAAAAAGTGTGAGTCTTCCTAGGATATTCCTACTTAACATAAGTGGTTTCTACCTAACGCCAGTGCTTCCTTTGCATAAGGCAGGAGCGGCCTCGTGGTCCCATGTTTCTGTGTGGAGTCACACTATTTTATCGACATGTGGCTTTTGGCTGCAGATTGAATTTCTACAGAGAGCAAACAGTTCCTAAAGAAGTGGAAATACATTAGGCACATTCCAACACTCCCTGAACGATGGGACAAGTGAAGATGCTGCTGTTCTGCAGACTCCTGAGTCTGCCATTGACTCAGCTTTTCTTCGTAACCTTGAGTTCCCTTCAGAAGGAGAGGAATAAAATTCTCAGTTCCTTTCTTATTCTGGAGCTTTATTGTAAGCTAAACTCCACTGCCCTTTGGGACTAGTCTTAGACCATGAGTGCAAGCTGAAATTATTGGAGAATAGCAACATGAGGCGGTAGCGTTGTATCAGATGGAAAGGATGTGTTTGCTCAAAGTCTCAGAGGACTCGGTTGATTTTTATTATAAATTCACAGACCTAACATTTTACCACTGTCTATCTGAGGCACATCACGCATGCCGTGATAATAACAGTTTCCAACATTTTCTTTCCTCGGGCTTCCAGACACCACCATCAGGGTAGTCGTCATCTGTCATAATTCTGCATTAGCACTTTAAGATCTGGGGTACTTATTAGAATGTAACATGTTCCAAAGAATATTACTAAATTAAAAGTATAATCCCTGAAGCCGAAAGATGCTCACGCATTCTAGTTATTGGCTCACGCATTTAACTAAAACGGTTTGCCATAGAAACTGATCTTTCAGACCGAGCCAATCCAAATAAGATTAGGGTCTTGTAATTACCAAGAGAAGGCACAATTGATTGCATTGATGCTGTTCTGTGAGCCCTTTTCATTTATTTCTTGTGAATCATATTAACTAGAGCGAGATCTCACACCCTCTTTATCGTTAAGGACCAGGTAACGCATCTAACTTTCATTTATGGCTCAGTCTGAAGAACCCTGTGATCTGGCCTCTGGGATTTAGAAAAAAAAAAAAAACTAGATTCTCATCAGTATTAGGATGACTGAAGAGAAGCAAAAAGATTGTTCTGAGTCATCATAAGGGGGGAAAACCACTCATTTTACAAAGGCAACGACATATTCACAGCAAGATGCAGGACTTCTTTGCCAAGGTCATAACACAGCATACACCTGGACCAGCAGACCTTCTCTTTGATGGAGAATCTTCTGGGTGCAATTCTGAGAGAGAGAAAACATACTTTTTCACTGCCCTCACTATGTCCCCGGTGTCTGATGCTGGCGTTTGATGACCTTCTGTACCCACATCATCATCATTTAAGGCACAGTTAAATAAGTTTCTGCAGAGCAATCCTTGGGCCAGGATTGGGGTGGGATAGAGATCCATTTCCTGTGTTGGTAGGCTATGTCTCCACCTCTATAAATGTCTTCTTTGTTTCGTAGTCTTATCCCCCCCCCCGGAATGTTCTCAGCATGGTCTTTCTATTGACACGTCACTGTATATTAAAATTGTGTCCCAAAGCAGCTATGTTAGCAGAATATGCTCAAGGCCAAGTATGTAAATCATCTTCCCCTGCTATACTTCTGATTCTAAGATTTTTAAGTGCTCACTAAACAAAGTCATCAGTTCTCTGCAGGAGAAGCTATGGGAGATTACCTTCAAACTGATTTTGTGTTGACTCTTGGGACCAGCCAAGATAGATAGTGTCTTGAACCTAAGGCTTTATCTTTTCTCTGGGATTACTTCTTAAAATCACGATTCATTCTAGCGAAGGGAAGTACACTGTTCATTGCAAACAAGTGCAGTCGCTATTAGAGAATATATCCCAACTTAGAGCTGGGTTCTTTCTTCTTTTTTAAATATATCTGTTGGCTCTCAACTGTGCATGTATATGGGAGGTCAGAGGGCAACTTCAGATACCTTTTGTTATTGGTCTCCACTTCAGTTTTTGAGCTACACTTGGTTTTTTATCTTATATTTGGGCTACACTGGCTGGCCACCGAGCAACCAGGATCTGCCTGTCTCTGTACATCCTTTCCACCGTCACCAAGCTGCCACCAGAGGAGTGACAAGTGTGTTCGCCTCACTAGCCTTCACATAGGTGCTAAGGATCTGAACTTGAATCCTCACCTGCAGGTTTTACTCAGTGAGTCTTCTCCCCAGCCCCAAGAGCTGGCTTCTTTTAAGGTCCCCAGTTGTATAAAATTCTTTCCTAGTTTTTATTGTTCCCTGACCTTTCAACCCAATTTCCTCTAAGGTTTTTTTCTCTAATAGAGGAAGTTGGGTTGAGACGGGATAATAAAGTTTGCCCATATGTACAAGATAATGCCTTTTATACATTCTGATTACAAAAGCGAGTCCAAGTCGTCTACTCCTGAGATATCTGCTCTTTGTTTGCAGTTCGGCTGCCATGTTCCCTGAGGAATCTATCAGCCTACCTCAGCAACTAATCCGGCTGACAGAAGGATATCAGGATGTGAGAACAAAGGAAAGCAATGCTGAAATTGCAAACTGAATCTCAGAAGTGGGTGAGGTAACAGGCAGGTAGCTCACAGAAAGGGAGCATTGAACGGGAGGAGAGAGCTGACTCAGTTTTACCAGCTCCCACATAGAGGGTCTTCCAATTGGTTCCAAGAAACAAAGTTCATTTGCGTCATCCTGGAGACAGGAAGACAGTGAAGGACGTGCTTGGGAGAATGGAGAAGTGGCTGGATCCCTGATAGGTATTCAGGGGCCTCTCACAATGCTGCCCATAAAAGGCAGCACATATCAGAGAGACAATAGTAGCCATTACTAGCGATCGCCTACTGCCTTACAAAAGAACTCAGGGCAGTTGGAGTTTATCTTAAGAGCTCTTCTTGCGCAGATCCACATGAACAAAGAACCATGAGTCAGGAGCCGAAGGAAATGAGTCAGAGGATGATGTGCTCGGCTGTTTGAGCTTTGGCATCGCATCCAGGCAACCTGACTTATAGTTTGTCTGAAACCGAGAAGCAAAGTTATCTTCTGGCATGAAATGCATGTCTGAATCCCATGGCTTCCTATTGAATCTTACAGTGAAGGTTTTCACTTTCAAAAGTCCAAATGGCCTTCTGGCTTTTTCTGATAAACATCTGTATTAAGCATGGTGCCTACTAAAATTATAGAGAACACCTAAACCAAAAGAGATGATTTATGTTTTCTCTCTAAGGAGCATATAAATCAATACATGTTTAAAGAAGCTGAATTAACAATTTGAAGGCAGTAGTAACAGTAACTATGCAACAGCTAACATCATAAAATGTGCCACCTCAGGGTCTAGAAAACGCTTACAAATTTTAGTCAATAAAATATCAGATTGTCATTGAGAGGGAAGATAGCCTTCATTTCTCTGCATTCAGTTCATCCAAACACTGTGGTAATGAATGAACATCTCTTTTAAGGCAAAGGGAGACCTTTGTCCAGGTTTATTTTCTGCTTCTAAAGAAGAACAGAAAACCTAAGATAAGGCAACTTATAAAAGGAGTATTTTTATTACAGTGTTAGCACCTGGGAAGACCAAGACTGAGAGGTCGCATGGGGCACACAACTTCTTGTTGGTAGGTATCCTCTGCATGGTCTCCAAAGAGAGAGTAGACCGTCACATTAAGTAAGGTGGACACATGTGAAGGACAGAGCTAAACTCCACCTTATCGCAGAGCCACTCTTGAAATGATGTAGTAACTTCCCTGTCCATTAATCAATGAATGGATAAGCCCATTCATAAAGGTTCTGTCCTTGTGACCTTTGGATAAGTCACAGTGAGATTTTAGTTTCAACAGGAGTTCTGATGGGGACATTCATACCATATCAGCCACGGAGACAATTCAGAAACTCTCTTGTGTTCCTATCAAACTTATATCTCCTTTATCATTTTGTCTTTCATGGCCTTTTCATTTCTCCATGACAACCAAGTAAAGGAAGCACGACAAATGTCTGAGTCCTCATTGTATCCTTTTCAAATTAGACCTAGTGGCAGATGCCTGAAGCTCCAGTTCTTGGAAGGAGAGCAGGGGGCTCTCAAGTTTGAGGCTGAGTTAATCTCAAGCCTACCTACATAGATAGATCCCATCACACATACACACACACACACACACACACGCACGCACACACACACACACACACACACACACACACACATGTTTAATTAGTTAGTTGACAATAAAACTCATCATTATCAAGCGACTCTTATTAGCTGCTCCAATAGTCTCAGAAAATAGGCTTAGCTGTCTCTGTTGTTTTTTGTTTCCATGGAAACTTATTGGAATCTCTCTTGTTCTCAGTTTAACTTCATTTACCTTCCACATTTGTCCAGCTGAATGCATGAAATAGCAGCTGCATTGCCCAACTGTGAGTGGTACCTGAAGCCAACAACAAAAAGTCAAGCTGATAAAAAAGTGCCAGAGGATCACATGTGATTTAATTTGCCAAATCATGTGTCGGGGTCATCCAGAACAGAGTACAACCAGCATCCCTGAGGAAATACACAGTTTCATGATGAGGAAGGAAACCCCGGAAATAACCCAGTAACTAAAACTTCTTCAACAGCTATACCTTAAAGCTTTTATTTTTGCCAACCACTGTTCTAAACACTTTGTATTATAGATTGACTCATTTGGACTTCATTGAAAGTACACGAGGAAGGTATTATTGTCTCTATATTAGGGAGAATGACATGAAAACGTGAGTGACAGTAGACTGTCAATGTCACAGAGGTCAGTAGTGGGGTTGCAGGCAAAGAGTCTAACTCAGAGTCTGCGTTGAACAGTGTGCCACAGTGCCCTGCTTAGATTACAAGGGAAACTTATTGATGAGGGGTGTTTCCCAAAACAGGGCCAGCAAACCTGACAGGTAAAAGCACCACATTTCTCTTCCGTGTCTGTAGTCTGCAGTTACTTTAGGTGTTGGTCGTAATTTGAAAGGAACAATAGACACTTAAACCTGAACCAGAAGAAGTGGATGCCTCGATTGTAGAGCAGATGAATCAACAGTCATAGCTATATTACTGAGCCACCCGGGCAACATTAGATATAGAAATTGGAGAAATTCAGGGCAGCAGGAATCAAAGAGATGGATCTGCCTGACAGAAGCTAACACATACTGTACTGGGATTCCTTCTCTGGATTGCTATAGCAACTGTTATCTGCACCAGGTGACTTAGCAATTGGTATAACATGTCTCTGTTTGTTCAAAATATTGCCTTTCCTCATCCTTATGAGATAGTAAGTGATCTAATATTTGAATATGTTTTCTTAGGTATGGGTTATTGTATTCAATCCATAGTTAATAATCAGAGTTTAATGCATTTGCTGTTTGTGATTTGGGTTATTCATAATATTTTTTATTATGTAACACATAGTGTCATAAAAACAAGATGTATTCATGATAGAAACTGATATCACTAATCTTACTCTTTGGTTTATATACACTGTTTTCTTCCTGCCTTTCAACACTCCTTGAAGAATGCCCTGGTGTTTGAGTGGTATAATAATAAAAAGTATATAAAACAAGAATCCAGCCTGAAGCACTCACTGTATAGAAGCTACAGCTGAATTAATGATTGCTACTTTTATTTTCTGCATTTATAAGCACATACGTATTTCTAGAGGTGAAATCACTTCTTATGAGTATGTGTGTTTTAAATTTTACCAGAAACTGCCAAATTCCCTTAAAGGAAAAAAAAATCCATAGTGTTTATTCTCCTTCACCATAAAAGGTATGCTCTTCCCTATATTCAAGTGCTTGTTTTTGTTTGACTTCTTGAAACCAGGTCGGTTCTAATTTGCTTTCTGTTGCTGTGATGAAAAATCACTGTAGTCAAAAGCAGCTGGGGGGTGGGGGAGAAAAAAATAATGCTAGCTTTAGAGCTGTGGGGCCATATCAAAAGGTTTATTTATTAAGTTCTTATTGGTGCTCCATCATGAGAAAAGAGAAGGTGAAAGTGTGAAGTAGAATAAATTGTGGCTTAACTGTGTCTGACTGTGGTAGATGAAATAACTAGAGCCATTGGCATTGCAGACAGTCCTTCGGAAACCAAGGCTGAAGACTACATCTTAAAAACAGAAAGACTGCCTGGCTGTGGTGGCCCTCGCCTTTAATCCCAGCACTTGGGAGGCAGAGACAGGAAGATCTCTGAATCCAAGGCCAACCTGGTCTACTGAGTGAGTTGCAGGACAGTCAGGGCTACACAGAGAAACCCTGTCTCAAAAGACAAAACAGTAACAGCAAAAATACAAACACAAAACAAGACCAAAAATGTGTTGCAAAAAGGCGCCAAATCAAATGAGTTCTCACTAGCAGCAGTGGGGGCGAGCCACGCCTGCTTTCTGTATTGTTGCTGCCTTTTACACTAAAGTTATCCTTGTCAGCAACTGCATCTCTGCCCCTACCAGCAGCGGTTAGGCAGCAAGAGCCACAGCGTGAGGAAGGCTCTGCTCCCTCAGGCGCTGTCTCTTTCAAAGCTACAAAAGAATTGTATCTAAATCTCTATCCCTCCAAAGAACTCAAGATTCAAACCCTGAGGTAGAATTCTGCTCCCTAAAGAGGCTGAGTAGCTAGCAGCTCACCTAGTTCATCTTCTCCCAAGTCTCCTTGTTCCCCTGAAGAACTCTTTCCTCCACCTGGCTCCTCCCAGCTTCTGGTCAGGTAGTTGCTGACTCAGCCTCCGTACTGCTGGAGAATTTTATTTAATCACACAGATCTCTGCATCATTAAACAAATGTTCCAGAGCATAAACATAAGTAATACACCTTAGAATAATATTCTACAACAGGTGAGAGAATACACGTTCCAAGCAACAAATTGATGATTTTATGTCAGTACAAAATATTTAGCTCTCCCAAAAATATGCTTCAAAAGTCAATGAAGAGGTTGTCAGATGGAACTGAGCCATTCTCTTGTAGTAATAAGGGCGGCGGGGCTGCGTCCCCAGCACCCCAGCCGCCCGCACGGCTAGCTTTACCCGAAATAACAACACACAAACTGTATTCATTTAAACACTGCTTGGCCCTTTAGCTCTAGCCCTTACAGGCTAATTCTCACATCCCGATCAACCCATCTCTAATACTCTGTGAGCACCAGTCTTACCGGGAAAGATTCAGCATGTCTAACCTGGCGGCTTGCTTCATTGCGTGCCTCTGCCTGGGAGCTGGGAGCATGGCCTCTCTCTGAGGCGTCTGCTCCCGAGAGGAGAGCTGTGGAGTCTGACCTCACTTCCTCTTCCTCCCAGCATTTTGTTCTGTTTACTCCTCCCACCTATCTTCTAACCAATAAAATGGGCCAAGGCAGTTCCTTTATTAGCCAATGACCTTCCTCCATCAATTCTCTAACCTGCAGATTCACCTTGAGAGAGAAGGAAAACGAGATGAAATGGAAACACAGAGATCTGGGAAACAATACTGAACATCCGAAGAAGTAAACCCACCTAAGAACATAAAAACATTTTTCTTCATTTTAGGAGTACACATTGAAAGACCCCAACTTAGCTGCTGTAACGCCATTTTGCAAGGCTTTGACAAAAACAAATATAAGTGCAGGGTGAGGTCAGGACCCCTAGCTGCAAAACAGGATACCTGAAGTCAGGACCCCTAGCTGCAAAACAGGATATCTGTGGCCATACATCTGTGCTGGGAGGGGAACCGAACGTTCGGGGGGGGGGGGGGGAGGGGGGGAGGGGGAACCACATGTGCCCCTCGCCTCATTCCAACGAACCAATGGGATCCCTATAACCATGCATCTGCTTTTGTATGCCTGCTTCTGCCGCCCTTTTTCCTATAAAAAGACCTTCACCCAGTCTGCAGACGTGCAAGTCCTCTGAATAGACTTTGCTGCCCGCAGGTACCTGTGTACACCCAATAAAGAAACCTCTTGCTGTTTGCAGCCAGTGGTCTCGGACTGTTCTTTGGGTTCAGGGGTCTCCTCCTGAGGGAAGGTCCTCTCTGAGGGTCTTTCAACATGACTAGTTAAGGCTTCAAATTGACATTGGTAGTGGAAAAGATTTTTTTTTCACCCAAATGTGATGAGGATTCAATCTTTAGCAGACATAATTTTTCACCTGTCCAGAAACTGACAGTTGCATTATAAATATTTTTATTATTTTCTGAAGTGAAATGTACATTTTCTACCAGTGCTTACTTTTCATTCACTCTCTTTTGATTTTTTTCTTCCCCAGACCTGGAAAAAAATGTATCTGGAGTTGATAATAGAAGTACCCTGCACGCAGCATTTTATTCAGAATTTTATTTATTTATTTATTTATTTATTTATGTATTTATTTATTTATTTATTATGGTTTTTTGAATAGGGTTTCTCTGGTTGTCCTAGAACTCCCTCTGTACACAAGGCTGGCCTCAGAGTCATAGATCCACCTGCCTCTGTCTCCCCAGAGCTCGGATTAAGGGTGTGCGCCACCACAGCCTGGCCCCACAAAGCTCTTTCAGAAGGAACATTTTAATTCCTAATCAATGAACTGATAAGCAAGGAGTCTAATACTGAATTATCAGAGATCCTAAATTCTAAAAACTGTAGCTTTGTTAACTTTGCAGTGGTTATGGGAAAAAGCAATTCAACACATCTTCAGACCAGGGTCAAATTCTTAGAGGAAGCCCCCCACAAACAATATTGACCCAAAAATTATAACATAAATATCCTCTAAACAAAAAAGCACAAATTCAAACATTTACCTTAAAATGTCTCAAATACTGCTGAACAAAAATAAGGAAATTATATGCTACTAAAAGATGTGTGCATGCAATAACAACTAATGACAAAAGAGGCCCATGGATCTGAAGGAGAGCAGGAAGGAGGATATGGGACGGTTTGAAGGGGAGAAAGGGATGGGAGAAATCTTTAACTATATTTTAATCTCAAAATTTAAAACAAAATAAGAGTAGTGGCTGGAGAGATGCCTCAGTGCTTACAAGTACTACCTGCTTTTCCAGAGGATGGGAGTTCTAATCCCAGCACCTCCATAGCGGCTCACAACCGTCTCTTAACTCCAGTCCCAGGAAATCTGATGCCCTCTTTTGGCCTCCATGGGCACCAGGCACACACATGGTCCACAGACATATGTGCAAGCAAAACATTCATACACATAAAGTAAATATAAGTACACATTTTATTTGAGAGAAATAAATAGGAGAATATCTATTCAGAAAAACTATCTAACTCACACCATAGTCGTTTCTTTACTAATTTCTATAAATAAGTAAAAGATTCTTTTCCCCGTCCCTGTATTCACTGGCTTGCCATTTATACTAACTGTCTCATCAATTCCAAATATCTTCCTATGAGCAATTAACCTCTTCACATTTCATCTCTGAGCATATTCCTCTCCTTACTACATGGCCCATAGCCTTACCATCTGCTCTGTCTCAACCTCCAAACCTAGCGATGGTCTGAGCCCACTCTCAGGTGTTTTCGGAACACACGTCTCGTGCTCTTCCTTTCCCTGTAAAGTCTCTGTGGCCTTCTCTTTCCTTTGCCCTTCCTATCAATCTAACCAGTTTTACTCAAAACCAAGAAGCCTGGAATCTAGATAAGGGAGAGAAAAAAAAAAGAAGTAGAGACGATATTATCTATGTCTTAATGATAACTTGCTATGGAATAATCCTTTGTACCCTGTAAAGATTTGTTACTTGGATTGGTTTAATGAAAATTTAAACAGCCATTAGCTAGACAGGAGGTATAGGCAAGACAGCCAGAAACAGAGGATACTGGGAAGAAGAACGGCAAAGTCTGAGGAGACACCTTGAGATGCAGAACCAGCAGGATGGGAAGTACCTACATAAGGTAAACAAGTCTTTGGGGCAGCACAAAGATTAATAGAAATGGGCTAGTTTAAGTTAGTGAAAAACAAGCTTAAGCTATCGGCTGAGCATTTATAATAAATATTACATCTCTGTGTGGTTATTTGGGGAGCAACTGGCAGGAAAGAGCTGATGGGAGGTCTAGACAGAAAAGTCCACCTATAATAGCTAATATTGAATGTTTAAATTACTTCACCTAGTGCTTACCTATGTAGTAGATGCTTTTGAGAAGGTTATGTCCCCAACTCAAGTAGCACATGAGTATAAAAAGATGAAGAGTAGGTGCTAGCAAGATGGCTCAGAGGATAAGAGCACTGACTGCTCTTCCAGAGGTCCTGAGTTCAATTCCAGGCAACCACATGGTAGCTCATAACCATCTGTAATGAGATCTGGTGCCCTCTTCTGGCCCACAGGGATACATGCAGGCAGAATATTGTATATATAATAAATAAATAAATCTTTAAAAAAAAAAAAGAATGAAGAGTCAATCAATGGTAGTTGCCTGTCTCAATCTGAAGTTGTATCTTTACTGATTTAAGTGTGGTCCATCTACTGCCTTCTACTGACACCTTTAGGTGTTTGGTGACATCAACACACATTTCCTCCAGAGCATGAGTCACCAACGCAAAGTTATTGTTCTTAAGCCCAAATAAAACAGAAAGTGAAGGTGGAAAAGGGAAAATCATGGGACACAAGGCTGCATCCACAACAGGAAGCTGTAACTTTGACCTTCTGACTTAACCTTCTTCAACTCTGCTAAGTCCCAGGGAAGCCTACATCTCCTAAACCAGAATGTACTTTTAGTACATATTCTAAGTGGGTCCCCGAGTCAGATTGAGGAGAACCTGAAGGTCTCAAGGGATTTGTTCCCATGGAAGTCCAGGAATATTAGCTGATCTATCTATCTCTATCTATCTATCTATCTATCTATCTATCTATCTATCATCTCAGGAACCAGCACCCTTGAGAGCTACTTCTCAGCCAAAACTACCGCTGCCTGAGCCACACTTCTGCATGAAATTGGCAGGATTCGAGTTTCTGCCTGTCAGAATCCAGGCTGGCTGGCGAAGGTGCCACTGTTCCTTTTAAACTTAAATGTGTTAGCCAAATTAATTCCATTAAACTCTGCGACCTCCATTGCAGAAAGCTCATTAAAGAAGGATATTATGTGACTGTCACTCTTACTCCACCACTGAAATCTTCTTAAGCAAACAGAACTTTTTAAATGTCATGGAGTATTAAAGGTAAGGATAAGATTTTGTTCCTTTTTTAAAAGCTGCAGTTGCTGGGGTTTCAACCCAAGCCTCACTCACTCTCACACATGCTAGGACACGCCCTTCCAATGTGCTAGAGCGCCATCAGATGACCCTGTCCAGTCAGGCATAACAGAAAGAAAAAATCCATCAAGATAGGTATGTTGTCTTTAGTGGAAAAATAAAATAGATGTCACTTGGTTTTTGAAATAAAATCTTAAAAAACTCAATATATCCTGACTTTTTTTCCCCTTAGTCTTTTAAAAGTAAAACTCTATACAATCTAATCCAATGCTTCTAAAGGTAGCTTGAATCATTTGGGGTTAGTATTTTACTCCCTACAAACCACGGTGCTTCTGTTCATGCCTCCTGATTGCTGGATTATAGGTATGTATCACTGTGCCCTAAAGAGACTATGTGGCATCTAATATACAGAATTACCATGTTACTTCAAGTGTCTCCTCTGGCCAGCTAAATCGTTTCTTCATCATAAAATTGAGTTTCCCCTTTAGTTTCTTTCTAAACTCTGAAGCAGTCTTGAAACTGCTGTGTGCACAGGTTTCCCTCAACTTTATTTAGACTTTTAACTGTCTCCATGCAGACTTCTCTTCTATATGCTCAGCTTTAGGGGAACGTTGAACAGAGTAGCTGTTACTTCCAGTTTTAAACTTCCAACCTCAGTTAATGATTAGGAAAATAATATTTAAAAAAAGCCATGTATTAGTTACCCTCCTCATTACCATGACCAAACACCAGTAGGAAACAACTTAATGAAAAATGGTTTATTTTACAAAAGCTCAAGGTTTTGGGGTACAAATCATTATTGCAACCTGAGTGTAAGGCAGATGGTCATTTGGTACCCATAATCCATAAGCAAAGAGAGATGAATGTTGGTACTCTACTGTTTTTTTGTTTTGTTTTGTCTTTTTTCTTTTCAGTCTAAGACTCCAATCCATGAAGTGGTACTAATCACACTCAGGATGTGTCTTCCAAACTTACGTAAACCTCTCTGGAAACACCACCCAAGATGGGCTCAGGGGTGTGTCTCCTAGGTGACTCTCAATGCCATGAAGATGGCAAGCAAAATTGACCATCACATTCAGCATGAGAGTCATTGGTTCAATTACTAACAATAGCGGTATCTAAAATATTGAGTATACTTACTAAGCAGGGCACAACTTACTAAAAGGATTATCTCATTTTATCATGACAGGTGAGTTTTATCAGGAGAATGGGAGCATTAAAATCTCCATTTCACAGAGGAGTAAAGAAAAGTTAGGGGGGCTGGAGAGATGACTCAGCAGTTAAGAGCACTGTTCTTCCAAAGGTCTTGAGTTCAATTCCCAGCAACCACTTGGTGGCTCACAACCATCTGTAATGAGATCTGGCCAGTTGTCCTCATCAACTTAGACCATGAAATCGAATATGGACAAGTTCAACAGAACCGCCATATATGGGCTGCCTATGCATGCTTCAGCATTGCTAGGGCATAAATTTCACTTTTTAAAAAGAAAAAGAAAAGGTAGAGTTATGTAGTTTACTCACAGAAAAACCATTAGAAATATTAATACCAGTATGGAAACTCAGAATATCTCCCATGAGAATGCTTTTTCTTACTACAATGTCATTCTGCCTAGAAGCTTGTGATACAGTAGCAATTGCACTGGAAAATAATTATGACAGGATGTATGGAAAAGATGTGACCAGATTTCATTCTGAAAGACTAAAGAAAGAAGGACGTATGGTGGCTGAAGAAAATTTCATGAATGAGCTGCCCTCAAGCTGAGTTCTAGGTAAAATATAGGAATTAGACAATACAGCAGAAGGGTCTCCTATCCATGCAAGGAGACATCGGAAAGAGCTGTGATATAAAAGAAGGGGGTACATTTAACAGGGAGAGCAGTAGAAGCACAGAGACAGTAAGTGACTTTCCCAACAAAAAGATGCTAGTAAACCCTGAAGACAATATTTGAGCCCAGCATGTCTGACATGTCTGTGATCTCAGCTGTCACCCAATTAGACCTTAGATCAAATATGTGTAGGTTTAGATAAACTCCCAACTAGAGTTCATCATATGACTCGTGATAAATATCGTTTTTAAAAGCTTCAATTTGTTAAACTAAAAGATAATTCTTAATAGAAACAAGTTTTGTGAATGTTATGTAAACACAATACGTGGTCCATAAACGTCAAAAAATTAATAGTGAATAATGAATAGTGAATAATAGTAGTTAACATGACTCAAACTGGAGCTAAATATTCAGCTAGGACTTTTTGACAGCCTTCCAACCGACATCCATTTCTTTAGTTGACAGCTACCTGGGAACACATTTATGCTTACCATTTTCACAGGACTGAAGTATGAAAATATTTTTTATCCAGCCACGCTGACTTTGATGTATTGAAGATGTAAAGATGCAGAAATTTTAAGTGTGAAGAATTTGGGGTCTATTGTATAAGTGTGTGCTTCTTGTTAGAAGATGAACCTAACCCAACTGAGAGAAAATTAGAGAAACAATGCAAAAAGAATTCATGGTGAATGATTAGAATATTTAGTCCAATTAAGAATAAGGTCAGAACAGGATGGAAAAATAATTAGAAATGTGATCTGCAATCAAAACAAGGGAGTGGAGGAGAGACTGATAGAAGGGAAGCTCAAACTCATTGATTGTTAATAGCATTAAAGAATATGACATAAAAGCCAGGTGGTGGTGGTGCATGCCTTGAATTCCAGCACTTGGGAGACAGAGGCAGGCAGATCTCTGTGAGTTCGAGGCCAACATGGTCTACAAGAGCTAGTGCCAGGATAGACTCCAAAGATCCAGAGAAACCCTGTCTCAAAAAACCAAAAAAGAAAGAAAGAAAGAAAGAAAGAAAGAGAGAGAAGAAAAGAAAAAGAAAAAAGAATAAGACCTAAAACTCAAAAACTAGATAGTAAAAGATCAGGTACAAAAATAGAAAAATACAAATTTTCAAAAATATGAAAATAAAAATATTTTAAGAGCAAAGAAAGCATATCATATAAAAAAGTATGGGCATTATGTCTCTCATAGTGCCTATAAAATAATTTTAAAGCATTAAACCAAACATAACAGCTGTGTCAATAAACACAAATGAGCTTGTGTTACCTATTAAAGAAAAAAATGCCCAGTTAAGTTCGAAAGACCTGGTTTTATGCTGTACACAGAAATACCAAAACGAACATGATTCAGAAAAGTTTAAAATGAAGGTAGAACAGAAAATTAAAATTATAAGAAAATGACACCTGAGGTTTTGATGTCAGACAAAAGGGAATTTGAGTTATTAAATGTGGTGAAGGATGATCTTTAATGCTAAAAGTAACAACAATACAAAATGAAAAGCAAATGGTTATGAGCATGTATGCATGGAGAGAAAGGCTAGGAACCATACGTAATATGGAATGTTAGCACATCACTCTCAGTAAAGTATAGAAGACCCGATGCCACAATCAAAAGGATGGATCTCGTGAATTGTTAATGAATCCTATGCCCTAATAAAAGAGAACACATTTCCTTCCAAAGCACTCACAGAGCATGTGCAACAGTGATTCTATCTTAGGTCAAAGGGGGGGAAAGAGACCACTAACACCCTCTAATGACAACCCAATCAAATCTTCAGGTACCGATAAGGTTCTTCTTCACTGAAATTTAAAGTCTCATATATAACTGTCACAGACCAGAGGGTAGATGTGGCAGTGAGATGTACTGTGATGACCTGGGTTCTGTACAGAGAAAGGACTGAACAGGGACAGCTAAAGAAATCTAAATACCCTGGACCCAGCAATACCACTCTTGGGAATATACCCAAGAGAGGCCTTATCATACAACAAAAGTATTTGCTCTACGATGTTCATAGCAGCATTGTTTGTAATAGCCACAACCTGGAAACAACCTAGATGCCCTTCAATGGAAGAATGGATGAAGAAAGTATGGAATATATACATATTAGAGTACTACTCGGCAGTAAAAAAAACAAGGACTTTGTGAATTTTGCATGCAAATGGATGGAAATAGAAAACACTATCCTGAGTGAGGTAAGCCAGATCCAAAAAGAGGGTCATGGGATATACTCACTCATATTTGGTTTCTAGCCATAAACCAAGGACATTGAGCCTATAATTAGTGATCCTAGAGAAGCTAAATAAGGAGAACCCAAAGAAAAACATATAGGCATCCTCCTGAATATTAACCTTCAGCAGGCAATGAAAGGAGACAGAGACAGAGACCCACATTGGAGCACTGGACAGAAATCTCAAGGTCCAAATTAGGAGCAGAAGGAGAGAGAGCACGAGCAAGGAACTCAGTGCACCCACACACTGAGACAATGGGGATGTTCTATTGGGAACTCACCAAGGCCAGCTGGCCTGGGTCTGAAAAGGCATGGGATAAAACCGGACTCGCTGAACATAGTGGACAATGAGGACTACTGAGAACTCAAGATCAATGGCAATGGGTTTTTGATCCTACTGCACGTACTGGCTTTGGGGAAGCCTAGGCAGTTTGGATGCTCACCTTACTAGACCTGGATGTAGGTGGGTGGTCCTTGGACTTCCCACAGGGCAGGGAACCCTGATTGCTCTTTGGGCTGTCGAGGGAGGGGGACTTGATTGGGGGAGGGGGAGGGAAATGGGAGGCGGTGGCGGGGAAGAGACAGAAATCTTTAATAAATAAATAAATTTAAAAAAAGAAATCTAAATAAGAAATGAAGAATAACCCATATTAATTAATATATCAACATTGATCCTTACCTTTGACTGAAATAACATAATAAGATATTAATGGGAGACAAAAATGATTGAAGAGTGTTTATAATTTTTCTGGAAATATAAAATCAGTACAAAGTAAATGGAGATACATTCATTGGCCAAGGGGTGAAAACTTTCTCTTATGAATAAGTTCTTGAGATCTAACATATAACATGTCTTAGTTAGGCTATTATTGTTATAACGAAACACCATGATCAAAAGCAACCTGGGAGAAGAAGGGGTTTCTTTGGCTTACACCTTCAGATAACTGTTTATTATTGAAGGAGGTCAGGACAGGAACTCAAACGGGGCAGGGACCTAGAGGCAGGTGCTGATGTAGAGGTCAAGAAGCTAATGCTGCTCACTGGCTTCCCCAGATGGCTACTCAGCCTTCTTATAAAACCCAGGGTCACCAGCTCAGGAATGGCCCCAACCACAATGGGCTGGGCACTTTCTCAGTTGTGACTCCCTTTTCTCTGATGACTCTAGCTTGTGTCAAGTTGACATAAAACTAGACAGCATACAACATGATGATAGGAGTAACATATTTTAGAACTGAAATCTATTAGAGCAGATATCATCTTTTCTCACCATATGACATAAAAATTGGTAACTATTTCAGATGGTGCATGTGCTAATTGTTTGATTGTTATAACCATCAGATAAAATATACTTACATCAAAACCTCATATTATGCATATTAGATATCTGCCCTACCTCTAAAATTATAAAGTGCTAAGATCAAAAAACATAATTAAATACTTGTTGTTATTACTCAGTGATGTTAATTGTATAAGATAATGGGTTTCACACATGTACTTGTTGTGTTTTGGTCTATCTACTCCTCTAAATACCATCTGCCGCTTGCCCTACCCCATCACCTTCCCTTTTCTTAGAAGGCACCCTTTGTGTTCAGGTCATCCGGTCATGCTTTGGTAATGATATTGTCCTTAGTTTTTGGTTTCACATACAAAATTTTTAGTTTTTATGAGACACTTTCGCTCTTTGTCTAGCTCATTTCACTTAACATAATAGCCTCCAATTTTCCTACAAAGGACATGATTCAATTCTTCTTCGCATATCAGTAAAATTTCATTCTGTACATAGATCATGGTTGTTTTCTTTGGAGTGTTTGTTTTGGTTTTTCCCCTCATCCTTCTGTTAATGGACTCCTGAACCAATTCCATGGCTTGACATCCACCGATGGTGGGTAAAGCACTTCCCACACCCAAGCACTAATCAGGTCTGACTCTGCATCGCTTCCAAATTCAGACAAGATCAGGTTCACTGTGTGTGGGACATGGCTATAACACTGGACAAACAGTTATTAAAAAAAGTAAATGTGCACCGGAAATAGCAGAAATTGTGAGGATGAATGATAATGAAAACACAGCTTAAAGTTCATGGCACATATTTAAAGTTGTTATCAGAGGGAAATTCATAGTCTTAAGTTGCTTTTTAAAACAAGAAAAGACCTCTGCCACCCCCCACCTCCCATCAATGCCTGAGGCAGGTGCAAGTGCTGGCCTTGAGGTTGGAAGGGTGGGAGAGTTGCTCCTGCCCACCACCAGCTGTAACACTCAGGAAAGCAGGCCCTGGAACCTCTCCTGGGCAGCAAAATAGAAGCAACCCCATTGGCAGAAGTATGGGTGAGCCAGCCCCAATATTGTGAGCATGGAAAAGCTGTCATGTGGTGGCATGGGCAGAAGAGAGATGCTCCCCTCCCTCCATCAATGCCTGAGGTAGGTGCCTAGGCAACACAGTAGAGCTGGCCCTGAGGACCTGAAGGCAGGAGAACTGGTCCCACCCCTCGCTGCCCTGCAAAGGGAAAACTACCAAGATTATGCAGAAGAGTTCCCCCTGGTGGTGAGGACAAGTTAAAGCTGGCAGGTTGACCAATCCAGCAGAACCAGGCTTATATGTGGGCCCACACCAACATCTATCCCATCTGTCATCTGCTGGAGCATGTGAAGGGACCGGTCCTACAGACCCAAAGCTGCAAAATCTCCACACACAGGGCAACAATAGGATAACCAAGAGGGGTTCCAGTGAAGGCTCAGCATCAATAGTGTATAGAAAACAGAGGCTTCAAACCAGACCACTGACTCTCTGCAGTGAACACTTGCTAGTAAAGATGTATGGATAAAAGTGTTTACTATGTGACTCACTATGTCACACTACAGTTTCCAAGACTAGATCTCCCCCCCCCTGCCTTATTTTTCTTTTCTTTTTTTCTCTTAATTTTTTTTTTTCTGGTGGGGGTTGCTGCAAGGGCAGACGGAGTATATGGGAAATGAATGGGATTGAGATGCATGACATGAAAAACTCAAAGAATATATAAAAAGAAAGTTTAAAAGAAGGAAAGAATAAGAAAAAAGATAAATGCCCAAGCATAAAAGTTAAACAATGAAAATAAAATAAACTGAAATACCATAGAAGAAGAGATATAGCAAATATAAAAGCAGAAGTTTATCAGGGAGACAGTAAAAGAATTTCGATCTAAGCACTGAGACAAGATGTTGGACTTTATCAAGGAGCAACATAATAAAAAAAACACTGGCTAATTTAATCAGTGGGGGAAAGCAGAGAAAACGAATATAAAGATTAATAACTGAGGAACAATCTTTAAAACATATGATTTTTTTAAAAATGAGACTACCTTGTAGACCTCTTTACAAAAACATTCTAAAAACCGAATAGAACTTGGACATTTTTCTAAGGAAACTTTTAGCAAAGTTAACCAAAGTAGATTCATAACAGATATGAATTGCTGTTGAATGAGTCAAGTTCCTGAATTGCTGTGTGAATTTACATTTAAATTAAATGAAAAGAATGACAAAGAGAACTTATAAGAGGAAAAAGATGGCTAGGTGATTAGATTCCTCTCCTGTTCGGAATGTCCTCATTTTTTGTTCACTTTTATTATTATTATTCTCTTCCACTTTGCTTCTGTCATATAAGTCATATTTCCTAGGTTGAACACTGATTCAAGAGATATTTTTTATGTAAACTTTTCTTTGATGCTCCAATTCATATTGAGACCTTCTAATAACTTCATCAATAATGTAATTTCAGTTTAGAACTCTGACATCTAATGCCAATATACCTAACATACCTTTCACATTCCCTTGTGCAAACAAACCATATCCCTGCTTGAATATTAATTTGTCAAAAGCAAGGGAAAGGTCCTCAAATTCCAGACAAGAGACTTGGCTTTACATTATGTCTGAAATAGCTTTCTCCACAAGCAGGCTTGACAAATATCTTGTGATTTGTCTTAGATTTCAAACCTGTCGTGGTTTCTTTTGTGAACTTTCATAGCTCCTGTCTCAAGCTCCGACCTCTCCCCTTGGAAGCATTCCTGCTTTTCAGAAGCCTCCATTTCAGTGGGTAAAACGATATCTTCTCTTGGTCATCTTTCTCCTTTGTCATCTCTAAAGATTTTATCATCTGAGTGGGATTATTTTCTCTCTGAATTGCATCAGGCTCCCAGCTAGTTTCCTAATAAGCCCTGGTTGGGGGTGAGAGGAAGTGGCCAGAAATAATCAAGAGTTGTCAACAATGAGCATGGTTCATGCTGCGGTGGAGTTATATTTACTTTTATGAAAATGAGAGGTGCTGAATGAGCAGCCCATCAAGTGATCATAAAAATACTTCTCAGTGTTCCCTTTTCTTTGAATTTCCATGGTTTGAATTTTTGTGTTGTTAAGCCAAATTCTTAAGATATAATGTCAATTACTCTGGCTTTTTTTTTTTTTCATTTGTAGGGTTGATGGTGTAGGCAGAAATTCTTTGAACTGTAATTTAAATTAGTCTCATGAAGCCATGGGAATACATCTGCTCAGCTGCAAAAAATAAAAGGTCATTTTCTCCCTAGATATTCTTAATATGTTAAAAAAAATTTAAAAGTATCTTGATTTTACTTAAACTTAACAATTTCCTACAGTTTAAACTTTAATTTCTCTTCGATTTAAATATAACTTTTAAAAAAAATCTGGCTCTAATTCAGTACAGGCCACCCTAGGACTCTCTCTGTAGCCCAGGCTGGTCTCAAATTCACAACAGTCCTGATTCAGCCTCTAGGACTTTCAGTACACCTGGCCATGCCTGACTTGACTTCTCTTTTCATTTAGAGCTGAAGAAAAATTTTGTCTAGCACCATTACTTCAAGTTAATTTTAGGTGGGAAGGAAGTAAAGCAGGACAAACTTTTAATTCAAATCAAATTCTCCTGTGTTTTCCACTTCTGGAGGAGAGCCGAAGTTGGGATTAGACATTTTGTTCTGTTGATGGGCAGACACCTACTTCATTGGGTGTTTCTTACTGCCTGCCCAACGGAGAGCCTGTCTGAAGGTCTCTCACCCTACGACAGTAAAAAAATAAAAATCAAAAAAATTTGATTCCACCAAATTTACCATCTGACTGGGAAAGCAGATTCAGAAAAGAATCACATAATGCTAAGTCATGATACATCAAGGGAAGACCAGGAAGATGATGTGTTCTAGAGACAAGAACATCTGAAACATTCTGTAGAGTCACACGAGGCACCTCCAAGAAAATGAATCGCATTTGCATGGAGAGCTGAGGACCTATGGGTACCCAGAAGGCAAATGAGTAGAAGATAAAGGACATTCCCTTAGCTCCTGACCTCAAGCAGCTCCGTGGTATGAGGAAGCCTGGTGTAAGGAGTGACCATAAGGAGTGTTTCTTGATACAACTTGCCATGAAACCTATCAACAATTTTGATAGAAAAAATAGGAAATGGGCCTGGGTATATACACAAAATAAATACAAGATAAACTCTGGATCAGTGGGGTGAGTTTCTGACCCGCGGCAGCAGCCCGGGGCCCTGGAACTCAGACGTTCCTCATCCCCCCCCTATACTTCCTGGCCTTCCTGCAGGGCCTATACCTCCCCATACTGCCTCTCTCTTCCTATCCCAAACAGCTTGCATCCAGAACCCTCCCCCCTTCTGCCTCTCTTCCCTCTTTGGGCACATAACTTCTCCCAGCTCAGCCTGTCTGGGAGCTGGGACCGAATCCTTTGGGCAACAGGGCGGGCGGGAGGTCCTTTGTATCAAAAGCCTGCCTGCAGGAAGCAAGGCAAGTGCTTTGTTTACGAGGGACCCAACCAGCATGGAGATCTGATCTCGGCACCAGGAGAGCCATCATTGGGAGCTACCCAAGCAGCAAGGAGATCTGATCTTGGCACCAGGAAAGACATCACTGGAGCACCAGGAGAGCCATCACTGGGGACTGCCATCACTGGGAAGATACATCAGTAGGCAAGGAGACCTGATCCTGTAAAAGAAGATCCATAGGGGAGCATTCAGAGGAAGAGATGGGCAGGCGCCAATGCAGGAATTCACCCAACAATCTCAAAAACAACATGAAACCACCAGAACCCAGAGACCTCACAACATGTGGACATGAACACCTTAATCAAGATGAAGTAGAAAAAATTGACCTTATGAAAGTGATTGACGCCCTTAAACAGCATGTAAATAATGCCCTTAAAGAAACAGATGAAAAGTATAATAGAAAGTTTGAAGAATTGAATAAATCAGTGAATGACACCCTTGGAAACCAAGAAAAAACAATCAAACAGATAATGGAAACAGTTCAAGACTTGAAAACTGAAATGGAGGCAAAGAAGAAAACACAAACAGAGGGCCGGCTGGACATGAAAAATCTAGGTAAATGAATAGAGACTACAGAAACAAGCATAACCAACAGAATACAAGAGATAGAAGAAAGAATCTCAGATTCTGAAGATAACATAGAGAAAATAAACACACTGATCAAAGAAAACAGCAAGTCCAACAAACTCTCATCACAAAACATTCAGGAAATATGGGACACAATAAAAAGACCAAACCTAAGAATTATAGGAGAAGAAGAAGGAGAAGAAGTGCAGCTCAACGGTCCAGAAAATATATTTAATAAAATTATAGAAGAAAAATTTCCCAACCTAAAGAAAGATATACCTATGAAGATTCAAGAAGCATACAGAACACCGAATAGGCTGGATCAAAAAAAAAAAAAAAAAAAACATCCCCTCGCCATATAATAATCAAAACACAAAGCACACAGAATAAAGAAAGAATATTAAGAGCTGCAAAGGAAAAAGGCCAAGTTACTTATAAAGGTAAACCTATCAGACTTACACCTGGCTTCTTTTTGGAAACCATGAAGCCAGAAGTTCCTGGATAGATGTACTTCAGAAACTAAGAGACCATGGATGCAAGCATAAAATTTTCCAGGATAAAAACAAATTTAAACAATACGTAGACACAAAGCCAGCCTTACAGAAAGTAATAGAAGGAAAATCACTAACCAAGGAGTCCAACAATGACCACAATAATTCAGACATCTAGAGACCCTCCACCAGCACAACTCAAATAGGGAAACACACAAACTCTACGACTAAAAAAGTGACCGGAGTAAACAACCACTGGTCTCAACTCACCTATAAAAAAGCACAGGCTAAGAGATTGGATACGAAAATAGGATCCAACATTCTGCTGTTTACAAGAAACACACTTCAACCACAAAGACAGGCACCTACTCAGAGTAAAGGGCTGGGAAAAGGCTTATCAAGCAAATGGACCTAAGAAACAAGCAGGTGTGGCCATACTAATTTCTAACAAAGTTGACTTCAAACTTAAATCAATCAGAAGAGAGGAAGAGGGACATTTTATACTCATAACAAGAACAATTCATCATGATGAAGTCTCAATCCGGAATATATATGCCCCTAATATAAAAGCACCCACGTACATAAAAGAAACATTACTAAAACTCAAGGCAGACATCAAACCGCACACACTAATAGTAGGAGACTTCAACACTCCTCTCTCACCAATGGACAGGTCAATCAGACAGAAACCTAACAGAGAAATAAGAGAATTAATGGAGGTAATGAATCAAATGGACTTAACAGACATCTATAGAACATTCCACCCAAATAGGAAAGAATATACGTTCTTCTCTGCAGCTCATGGAACCTTCTCGAAAATTGACCACATACTCGGTAACAAAGCAAACTTCCAGAGTTACAAAAAAATATTAGTAACCACCTGTGTCTTATCAGATCACCATGGATTAAAGTTAGAATTCAACAACAATGCTACCCCCAGAAAGCCTACAAACTCATGGAAACTGAACAGTCAACTACTGAACCATACCTGGATTAAGGAAGAAATAAAGAAAGAAATTAAAGTCTTCCTTGAATTCAATGAAAATAAAGAAACAACATACTCAAACTTATGGGACACTATGAAAGCAGTCCTAAGAGGAAAGTTCATAGCACTAAGTGCCCACTTAAAGAAAACAGAGAAAGCACATATTGGAGACTTAACAGCCCACCTGAAAGCTCTAGAAAAAAAAGAAGCAGACTCACCTAGGAGGAGTAGAAGACTGGAAATAATCAAACTGAGGGCTGAAATCAACAAAATAGAAACACAGAAAACAATCCAAAGAATCAATGAAACAAAAAGCTGGTTCCTGGAGAAAATCAACAAGATTGATAAACCCCTATCCAAACTAATCAAACGGCAGAGAGAGAATATGCAAATTAATGAAAAGTGGTACATAACCACAGACACAGAGGAAATTCAGAGAATCATTAGATCTTACTACAAAAGCCTGTGTGCCACAAAACTGGAAAATGTAAAAGAAATGGACACTTTTTTAGATAAATACCATTTACTAAAGTTAAACCAGGACAAGGTGAACAATCTAAATAGACCTGTTAGTTGCAAAGACTTAGAAGCTGTTATCAAAAACTTCCCTACCAAAAAAAGCCCAGGACCAGATGGTTTCAATGTGAAATTCTACCAGAACTTCCAAGAAGACCTAATACCTACACTCCTTAATATTTTTCACAATATAGAAACAGAAGAGTCATTGCCAAATTCCTTTTATGAAGCTACAGTCACGCTGATACCAAAACCACACAAAGACTCCACCAAGAAAGAGAATTATAGACCAATCTCACTCATGAACATCGACGCAAAAATTCTCAACAAAATACTGGCAAACCGAATCCAAGAACACATTAGAAAAATTATCCATTATGATCAAGTATGCTTCAACCCAGAGATGCAAGGCTGGTTCAACATACGAAAATCTATCAATATAATCCATCATATAAATAAACTGAAAGAAAAAAACCAAATGATCATTTCATTAGATGCTGAAAAAGCATTTGACAAAATTCAACATCCCTTTTTGATAAATGTCTTGGAGAGATTAGGGATACAGGGATCATTCCTAAATATAATAAAGCTATTTACAGCAAGCCGACAGCTAACATCAAGTTAAACGGAGAGAAACTCAAAGCCATCCCACTAAACTCAGGAACATGACAAGGCTATCCACTCTCTCCATACCTCTTCAATATAGTGCTTGAAGTTCTAGCAATAGCAATAAGACAACAATAAGGGGATCAAGGGGATTCGAATTGGAAAGGAAGAAGTTAAACTTTCGTTATTTGCAGATGATATGATAGTGTACAAAAGCGACCCCAAAAACTCCACCAAAGAACTCCTATAGCTGATGAACACCTTTAATAATGTGGCAGGATACAAGATCAACTCCAAAAAAATCAGTGGCCTTCCTATACACTAAGGATAAGGAAACAGAGAGGGAAATCATAGAAGCATCACTTTTCACAATAGCCACAAACAGCATAAAATATCTTGGGGTAACTCTAACCAAGGAAGTAAAAGATCTATTTGACAAGAACTTTAAGGCATTGAAGAAAGAAATTGAAGAGGATACCAGAAAATGGAAGGATCTCCCTTGCTCTTGGATTGGGAGGATCAACATAGTAAAAATGGCAATTCTACCAAAGGCAATTTATAGATTCAATGCAATCCCCATCAAAATTCTTCACAGATCTGGAGAAGACAATAATCAACTTTATATGGAAAAACAAAAAACCCAGGATAGCTAAAACAATCCTATATAATAAAGGATTGTCTGGAGGCATTACCATCCCTGACTTCAAACTCTATTACAGAGCTACAGTAATGAAAACAGTATGATACTGGCATAAAAACAGAGGAGTCAACCAATGGAATCATATAGAAGACCCGGATTTTAACCCACAAACCTATGAACACCTCATTTTCGATAAAGGAGCTAAAAGTATACAATGGAAGAAAGAGAGCATCTTCAACAAATGGTGCTGGCACAACTGGATGTCAACCTCTAGAAGAATGAAAATAGACCCATGCACAAAACTCAAGTACAAATGGATCAAAGACCTCAATATCAGTCTGAACACACTGAACCTGATAGAAGAGAAAGTGGGAAGTACCCTACAACAGATGGGCACAGGAGATTGCTTCCTATGTATAACCCCAGCGGCACAGACATTAAGGGCAACATTGAATAAATGGGACCTACTGAAACTGAGAAGCTTCTGTAAAGCAAAGGACACTGTCACTAAGACAAAAAGGCAACCCACTGACTGGGAGAAGATCATCACCAACCCTGCAACAGACAAAGGTCTGATCTCCAAAATATATAAGGAACTCAAGAAACTAGACTTTTAAATGCTAAATAACCCAATTAAAAAATGGGGCACTGAACTGAACAGAGAATTCTCAACAGAAGAAGTTCAAATGGCCAAAAGACACTTAAGGTCATGCTCAACCTCCTTAGCGATCAGGAAAATGCAAATCAAAACAACTTTGTGATATCATCTTACACATGTCAGAATGGCTAAAATCAAAAACACCAATGATAGCCTTTGCTGGAGAGGTTGTGGAGGAAGGGGTACCCTCATCCATTGCTGGTGGGAATGCAATCTTGTGTAACCACTTTGGAAATCAGTGTTTTGGTTTCTCGGGAAATTCAGGATCAACCTACCCCTGGACCCAGCAATACCACTCTTGGGAATATACCCAAGAGATGCCCTATCATATGTCAAAAGCATTTGTTCAACTATGTTCATAGCAGCATTATTTGTAATAGCCAGAAACTGGAAACAACCTAGATGTCCTTCAATGGAAGAATGGATGAAGAAAGTGTGGAATATATACACATTATTTTACTACTCTGCAGTAAAAATCAATGACTTCTCAAATTTTGCATGCAAATGGATGGAAATAGAAAACACTATCCTGAGTGAGGTAAGCCAGACCCAAAAAGAGGAACATGGGATGTACTCACTCATAATTGGTTTCTAGCCATAAATAAAGGTCACTGAGTCTGTAATGTGTGATCCTAAAGAAGCTAAATAAGAAGGTGAACCCAAAGAGAAACATATAGTTATTCTCCTGGTTATGGGAAGTAGACAAGATTGCCAGGCAAAAAACTGGGACCTGGGGGGTGGGGCGTGTTGTTCTTAAGTCCCGTTTGTCCTATGGGGTAAAGACGATTACACAGGGAAAAGACACAGACACGCGGCGGTACCACGTGGTAAGTACACTTTTTAATGGGAAGGGAAAACACACTAGGAAAAGTGAAAGGAAGGGACCAAGGGAAGGGTTAAGAAGGGGAAGGGAAGGGGCGAACTCGTGGCTTGTCCTTGCTTTTAACGGAGGATGCAAAGGCTTCTGGGAAATGTGTCCCGCGCTTGCCGTCCAGAGGGATGTTGGGAGTTGTAGTGTTGCAAGGGAACAACAGGGCGGGATGGGGGTAAGGGGAGAGGGGGAGAGAAAAGTGAGAAGGGGAGGATGGGGAGAACTTGGGGAAACGGGATGATTGGGATATAGGAGGGTTGGATAGGGGAGCAGGGAAGCACATATCTTAGCTAAGGGTGCCACCTTAGGGTTGGCAAGAGTCTTGAACCTTGGCAAGAGTGGCTCCCAGGTGCCCCAGGCGATGTCCCCAGTTAGTTCCTTGGGCAGCTGAGGATAGGGAAGCTGAAATGACCCTATCCTATAGCCATACTGATGAATATCTTGCATATCACCATAGAACCTTCATCTGGCGATGGATGGAAATAGAGACAAAGACCCACACTGGAGCACCAGACTGAGCTCTCAAGGTCCCAATGAGGAGCAGAAGGAGGGAGAACATGAGCAAGGAAGTCAGGACCACGAGGGGTGCACCCACCCACTGAGACAGTGGGGCTGATCTATTGGGAGCTCACCAAGGCCAGCTGGTCTGTGACTGAAAAAGCAAGGGATAAAACCGGACTCTCTGAACATGGCGGACAATGAGAACTGAGGAGAAGCCAAGGACAATGGCACAGGGTTTTGATCCTACTTCATGTTCTGGCTTTGTGGGAGCCTAAACAGTTTGGATGTTCACCTACCTAGACCTGGATGGAGCGGCGAGGACCTTGGATTTTCCACTGGGCTGGGAACCCTGACTGCTCTTCGGACTGGAGAGGGAAGAGGAGAAAAGTGGGGGGAGGGGGAGAGGGGCAGGAGGAGGGGGAGGGAAATGGGAGACTGGGAGGAGGCAGAAAATTTTTTTTTCTTTTCAATAAAATAAATAAATAAAAGATAAACTCTGGCTTCTATTGTTATTACTTTCCATTCCAGATTCTCTATTTCTCTCCACAGTTGCTTCTTTTCCCTGCCAACTTCCAAAGACAGCCCCCCTGCTGCATCAGCCCCCAGGCAAGAGGCCCTTCCCAGACACATTCCAAAACCTCTTCTAAAACAGCAGAAGTAATCTTTAAATAAATGCAACCCATGCATGAGTTTGCAACACCTTTAGCAGTCACTGCTGTTAACAGCATGATGGCCAGTCCTGCTTTCTGAGGACCGTCTTTGTGCTGGGGATGCCCCATGAAAGTGATCTTTTCATGGCCACTTCATGAGCTAGGAGAGAACAGAGAGATTAAGAAAATTCCCCAGGGTCACATACCTAGAAAGTCCCAATGTTGAGCTTTGAATTAAGGCTCTGCCTTCATGATAAGTACTCCTTTTGAGACAGACAAAGCCCTTGCTCACACAGAACTTACTTAGAACAAGGCGGGAGATGATAGAAAAGTAATAAACAAGAAAATGAGGCATCTGGTTATTTCAGGAAGCCACTAGTTCTACAAAGGAATTAAATATGGTATGATACTTAAGGATGGGAGAGAGGAAAAGGACTGTCCTCTACAGAAGGTATCCGGAAAGGGCTTCCCAAGGGAGAGACCTTAGAGAAGACATCCAAAGATGGAAAAAAGACAGGTAGCGTAATAGATTAATAAAAAATGCTGCAGGATCCCCGATGGCTGCAGCAGCAGAAACACTGCAGGTCCGCCAAGCCGTGGCAGCAGGCCATGTGGCGGCAGGCAGCGGGTCCGAGAGCAAGCAGTCCTAAGCAGGGAGTAGCTCAGTTCCCCGAGTGGCTGCAGCAGGCCACCATGAGACCACACTGCAGGTCTCTGAAGGTGGCTTTTCCCGGACAGGTAGACAGGCAGCGGGCAAGAGAAGAGAGAGACAGAAGCTGCCTCTCTAAGAGGGAGATGGAAAGGGAAAAAACTCAGGCTGCAACCAGGAAAGATCTGCCTGCCTCAGCAGATGAGGGAGGAAGTGGGCGTGGCTTGTCTCTTAAAGAGACTGAACAGATCATTACAGGCCTAGGGTTATGCTCCCAACTTAACAACAAGGACCCCCAAAAGACCACCATAGAGACCAAATCCCAAATGTAAAAGCAAAGAGCCTTTATTTAAGTGGAGCTTGGACTCTCTGTTGAGGGCAGAAAGTGACCAGCCCAGTCAGGGTAGGGTTTTTGTCACAGTAGAGGTTGGGGTGAGGGGATTTCCAAGGTTCAAGACCCTGATTGACTGACATTTGTCTAGGGGTATCTTGGCAAAAGGGGAATAGGTGAGTCCTGGGCTCAAGGACACCTGTTGATCTTGTCTAATCTTATCTAATGATTGGAATGCCAGGTATTTCCCCTTAGAGGCTGGCCCTTCCTGGGTGGTGTCAGCTTGTGGCTTTTTCTGGAACCCAATGCTGTCTGCCAGTAAACCAAGAAGCTTAGGCCTACTTCTTAGCTGGTCTCCAGCAAAGCCTGCCATGGCAGCTGTGCATCTGGGCCCCATATGTGTGGCCAGGCTGCCAAGGTCCCACCTTTACCTGGATTCGTGTTTGGAAACATACATCGTTGGAACTAGACATGATAGAAGCAGGTCAGGTCCATGAGAAACAGCCATGGTTTTTAGCAGGGTGTTTGTGGTGGGCCTAGAGAAGGGAACAGATCCAGAATTTAAAACTGAAAGACCTGGATAAATCTAGCAGGAAGAGAAGAGCCAAAAATCAAGGATTAGCCAGTTCCGAGACTCTGTTTCAGGAACTAGCTGAAGATAAAGTTAGAGTGTAATCTTGAGAATAATCATGAAAAACAGGGAGTTACCCCCTTGTGATTATCACTGGTATTTTCAGAATTTCCAATGATGCCCCTTTGGATTACTGGGTTGTTGTTTCTTCCCTTAAATACCCCTTCTCCCAGCTACTCGGGGTCAAACTCCTCCCCTGCATGGGTTATGAGTCTCAGCCCCAGTGCACTGGCTCCTGTCCTGTCAATAAACCTCAAAACCTCACGTGATTGCAACAAGGACCGTCTCTCAGAGTTACTGGAGGGGTCGTGTTATCCCGAGACGTGAGTAAGAGTCTCCCTACGCGGGGGTGGGGGGGGGTGGAGGTGGGGGGGTGGGGTGGGGGTCTTCCAAAAGTTCCTAATGAATTTGAGAGAACAAGACCAGAGGAATGCAGAATTAATCCTAGACTTTTGGGATTGTGTAGCTGCAAGCGGTGGCTCCTCCTAAAAGAGGAACAAGTTTTGACTTTTTAAATTTTGTTTTGTTTTAGTTTTTTTATTTCCAGGGATGATTATGAGGTTTGGTTTGAATATATTAGGCCATCAAGTAAAGGCATAAAGCACAAAACTCATCTATGTAAGGTTGTGCCGAGGGCTAGAGATAATAAATGTAAGAGTTATCTCATGTACATGAGATGTGAAACCTGCAAGACAGAGGGAGGAGAGATGAAGGACTGGGCCAGGCTGCAGTGGTTAATAAACTGCCCGTGCCGGGATGGAGCTCGGAGTCCCAAAGTCAGTTTCTTTATCCCTGCATAAAGAAAACAGCTTCTGCTGAAGGATCTAAGTCTAATTAGTACTCCTTCTTTCTCTTCACTGTGCTTGCTCCCCTCTGTGGATGACAGGTAGAAAGATATTTTTATTCTTTTTTCCTAACAAGTTCTCAGCAGAGATTGACGGACTTGATGACATCTTCCCGAAGGAGCAAGGGGAATAATTCTTAGATCATAGTTCAACTTTCCTCCCATGGCCTGAGTCCCTGCAGATAAAGGTCCCTATTTATTTCCTTTCAGAATGTTCTTGATGGTGGGACCCTGAAACGTGACGAACCTCTCTATGTAAATCAGATCAATCTGAGGTGACATTCCACGGTAGCACGGAGGAGTAAACGGGCACAAAGCCGTTTCTACCAGCCACATAATCATTTTGGAAAATTCAGTTTCAGCACTGAGATTTACAAAAGCCCAGCAGATCCTCCTACCATCCAAGTCCTAAGTGTTTACCGGGTGCCCTTAGGGTGCCTAATACTGGATGAGGCTGCTTTTGTGAGCAAGTCAGCCGGTCCTCAGCCATGAAAATAGAAATTTAATCACCTGCTCATCCAAGCATTTCCCTTCTGCTTCGGCAATATGCTTTTTTTGTGTGTGAATGACTAACAAACCGCTACAAAGAGACTGCGAGTCCAGCCTGGAGGTGCGGGAGGAGAGATGATTCATCCCTCTGACGTCAAAGCCTCCTTCCTTTCCGAGGAGGAGGAGGAGGAGAGGGGTAATGGCCTGGCAGAATGACCCAAATGCCCTCCTGAGAGCTGTGTGGGTCAGAACTGCTTCCTCCTCCCCCGCCTGGCAAAGACCATTACAATTCAAAGTTTCAGCTGTGAAATGTCAATTTCACTGTGGAGTTAACTGGAAAACTAGAAGCAGAAAAGTCTTTCTTCCTGTCAAGCAATACATTGTGTCTTTGTTAGGAAGTTCTTTTTTCACCCTAGAAAACGTTGAGGGCTTTCCGCTCCTTTCATGGAGTGTCTCACGTTATTTTTTGACTTAAAGCTTATTCAGGCTTGCTTGTATCCAGCAGATCTGAGGCTGAGAATCCAGCATCAAAGGGTCAGTGAATGCACTCTTTGGGTGGTGAACCGCTCTCTCTTCCCACGTGAGAGAGAGAGAGAGAGCAGCAATCAATCGTTCTAGCCTCTTAACTTTTTTCTTATTTTATCATATTTATTTGTTTCTTTGTTATTTAATTTTGAAGGAGTCCCAGGTATCGGAGGCTAGGCTCAAACTCTCTATACAGTAGAGGATGACCTTAAATTCTTGATCTCATTCTCTCCTTCCTGCAAGTGCTGGGATTACAGCACAGGCCACCACACCTGGCCTCTTTTTGTTTTTCTTGTGAAGACATTGAAGACATTCCATTGAAGCAAAGCACAGAACCTACCTGATGCAACCATCCCTTGAGTGCTCCTCTCCAAATATTCACATACCAGGGGCAGGGTTTCAACACACACATTTGGGACACAGGAACATTCATTCCATGCCGCAGTCATGACTGAAGGCTTCATGACCTAAAGGCCTCAGGAAGACTGGGAAAGTCCAGGTGTTGTTCCCTTGCAACACTACAACTCTCAACATCCCTCTGGACTCCAGCGCACGGCAAGCGCGGGACACATTTCCCAGAAGCCTTTGCATCCTCCGTTAAAAGCAAGGACAAGCCACGAGTTCGCCCCTTCTTCCCTTCTTCTTAACCCTTCCCTTTGTCCCTTCCTTTTACTTTTCCTAGTGTGTTTTCCCTTCCCATTAAAAAGTGTACCTACCACGTCGTACCGCCGCGTGTCTGTGTCTTTTCCCTGCGTAATCGTCTTTACCCCATAGGACAAACGGGAATTAAGAACAACACCAGGCAGGGGAGCTGACTTGACTTGTCACATCTGAGGACCTTGAAGACCCAGGGGGCTTCTGGTAAGAGGATCAGAACACTGGCCTTCATTGAGAGTCTACCACTTTGACACTGCAGGGGAACTGACCTCCAGATGGAATTTTCCATCCCAAAAGTTTCCCTCACTATAAAAGCCCCAGCCTTGCTGCACCATGAGTCCAGTCTTTACTCTCCCTGGGAGACTGGTACCCTTTACTTCTTAAAGGCAATCTGCTTCTGGGGAGGCTGGCTTAATCTTTCATTTATTGCCACATCACCTCCATCAATCCCGGGCTAACAATGCCCATTCTCATCTCTATTTCATTCCAGGATTTACTTTTTTTAATTGATTTTTAATGAGCTCTACATTTTTCTCTGCTCCCTCCCCTGCCTTTCCCTTCCCCTTGAACCCTATCCCATGGTCCCCATGCTCCCAATTTGCTCAGGAGATCTTTTTCTACTTTCTACTTCCCGTGTAGATTAGATCTATGTAAGTCTCTCTTAGTGTCCTCATTGCTGTCTAAATTCTCTGGGATTGTGGTTTGTAGGCTGGTTTTATTTGCTTTATATTTAAAAAACACTTATGAGTGAGTACATGTGATAATTGTCTTTCTCTGTCTGGGTTACCTCACACAAAACAATGTTTTCTAGCTCCATCCATTTTCCTACAAAATTCAAGATGTCATTATTTTTTTTCTGCTGTGTAGTACTCCATTGTGTAAATGTACCACGTTTTCCTATCCATTCTTTGGTTGGGGGACATTTAGGTTGTGTCCAGGTTCTGGCTATAACAAACAGTGCTGCTATAAACATAGCATATGTCCTTGTGGAACAATTGAGCATCCTTTGGATATATACCCCAAAGTGGTTACTGGATCTTGAGGAAGGTTGCTTCCTAATTTTCTGAGAAATCACCACACTGACATACAAGGGGGCTGTACCATCTTGCATTCCCACCAGCAATACAGGAGTGTTCCCTTTACCCCATAACCTCTACAGCATAAGTTGTCATCAGTTTTTTTGATCTTGGCCATTCTTACAAGTGTAAGATGGAATCTCAGAGTTGTTTTGATTTGCACTTCTCTGATCACTAAGGATGTTGGACATTTCCTTAAGTGTTTTAGCCATTTTAGATTCCTTTGTTGAGAGTTCTCTGTTTAGGTCTATACTCCATTTTTTTTACTGGATTATTTGTTCTTTTGGTAACCAATTTCTTGAGTTCTTTGTATATTTTGGGGATCAGACCTCTGTCTGATGTGGGGTTAGTGAAGATCTTTTCCCATTCTGTAAGCTGCCATTTTGTCTTGTTGACCATGTTCTTTGCTTTACATAAGCTTTTCAGTTTCAGGAGGTCCCATTTATTGTTTCTCTCAATGTCTGTGCTGCTGGAATTATGTTTAGGAAGTGGTCTCCTGTGCCAATGTGTTCAAGTGTATTTCCCACTTTCTCTTCTATAAGGTTCAGTGTGGCTGGCTTTATGTTAAGGTCTTTGGTCCATTGGGACTTGAGTTTTGTGCATGGTGATAGATATGGGTCTATTTTCATTCTTCTACATGTTGATATCCAGTTATGCCAGCACCATTTGTTAAATATGCTTTCATTTTTCAATTTGATATTTTTTGCTTCTTTGTCAAAAATCAGGTGTTCAAAGGTGTGTGGATTAATATCCAGGTATTTGATTTAGTTCCATTGGTCCTCCTGTCTGTTCTTATGCCAATATCAGGCTGATTTCAGTACTGTAGCTCTGTAGTAGAGTTTGAAGTCAGGAATTGTGATGCCTCCAGAAGTTTTTTTTATTTTATAGGATTGTTTTGGCTATCCTGGGTCTTTTGTTTTTCTAAATGAAATTGAGTACCCTTCTCTTGAGGTCTATGAAGAAATTTGCTGGGATTTTGATGGCCATTGCATTGAATCTATAGATTGCTTTTGGTAAGATTGCCATTTTTACTATGTTAATTCTGCCTACCTAAGAGCATAGGCAATCTTTCCAGTTTCTGGTGTCTTCTTCAATTTCTTTCTTCAAGGATTTAAAATTCTTGTCATACGAGTCTTCCACTTGTTTGGTTACAGTTACTCCAAGATATTTTATGCTATTTGTTGCTATTGTGAAGGGTGTTGCTTCTCTGATTTCTTTCCCAGCCCTTTTACCATCTGTGTACAGGAGGGCTACTGATTTGTTTTGAGTTAATCTTGTATCCTGCTACATTACTGAAAGTGTTCATGAGTTGTAGAAGTTCCTTGGTAGAATTTTTGGGATCACTTATGTAAACTATCATATCACCAGTAAACAGTGAGAGTTTGAGTTCTTCTTTTCTTATTTGTATCCCCTTGATCTCCTTTTGATGTCTTATTGCTCAAGACCTCAAGAACTATATTGAATAGATATGGAGAGAGTGGACAACCGTGTCTTGTTCCTGATTTCAGTGAAATCGATGGGAGTTTCTCCCCATTTAGTTTGATGTTTGCTGTTGAGTTGCTGTACATTGCCTTTATTATGTTTAGGTATGTTCCTTGTATCCCTGCTCTTTTCAAGACCTTTATCATGAAGGGATGTTGTATTTTGTCAAATGCTTTTTCAGCATCTAATGAGATGATCATGTGGTTTTTATTTTTCAGCTTGTTTATATGGTGGATTACGTTGACAGATTTTCGTATATTGAACCATCCCTGCATCTCTGGGATAAAGCTGACTTGATCATGGTGGATGATGGTTCTGATTTGTTCTTGGATTCGATTTGCCAGAATTTTATTTAGTATTTTTGCATCAATGTTCATGAGTGAGATTGGTTTGTAATTCTCTTTCTTAGTAATTTCTTTCTGTGGTTTGTGTATCAGGGTAACTGTAACCTCATAAAAAGAGTTTGGCAGTATTCCTTCTGTTTCTATTATATGGAATAATTTGAGGAACATTGGTATTATTTCTTCTTTGAACTTCTTGTAGAGTTCTGAGCTGAAACCATCTGGTCCTGGGCTTTTTTGGTTGGGAGACTTATGTTGACTGTTTCTATTTCTTCAGCAGTTATAGGTCTGTTTAATTACCTTATCTAGTCTTGACTTAATTTTGGTAAGTGATATTTATCCAAAAAGTTGTCTGTTTCCTTTAAGTTTTCCAATTTTGTGGAATATAGGTTTTCAAAATATGGCCTGATGATTCTCTGTATTTCCTCCTTGTTTGTAGTTATGTCCCCCTTTTCATTTCTGATTTTGTTAATTTGGATATTCTCTCTCTGCTTTTTTGTTAGTTTGGATAAAGGTTTGTCTATTTTGTTGATTTTCTTGAAGAACCAACTTTTTGTCTTTTTGATTCTTTGTATTGTTTTCTTGTTTCTATTTTGATTTCAGCTCTCAATTTGATTATTTCCTGCTGTCTCAGTCTCTTGCTTCCTTTTGTTCTGAAGATTTCAAATGTTCTGTTAATTCACTAGTGTGGGATTTTTCCAGCTTCTTTATGTAGGCTTTTAGTGCTATGAACTTTCCTCTTAACGCCGCTTTCATTGTGTCACATAAATTTGGGTATGTTGTGTGGTCGTTTTCATTAAATTTTAGGAAGTCTTTAATTTGTCCCTTCATTTCTTCCTTGACCCATTGATGATTCAGGTGAGCACTGTTTAATTTCTATGTGTTTGTGAGTTTTCTGGAATTAGTATTGCTGTTGACTTCTAGTTTTAAACTATGATGATCTGATAATGTATATTGGGTTATTTGATTTTTTTTTTATTTGTAGAGGTTTCTTTTGTTACCGAGGATGTGGTCAATTTTTAAGAAGGTTTCATGAGGTGCTGAGAAGAAGACAGACTCTTCTGTTTGGATGAAACAGAATATTCAATAGATGTCTGTTAAGTCCATTTGAGTCATAACATCTGTTAGTTCCCTTATTTCTCTCTTCCTTTTGTCTGACTGACCTGTCTATTGGTGAGAGGGGAGTGTTGAAGTCTCCCACTATTAGTGTGTGGGGTTTAATGTATGATTTAAGCTTTAGAAGTGTTTCTTTTACATATGTGGATGCCCTTGTATTTGGGGCATAGATGTTCGGTATTGAGATTTCCTCTTGATGGATTTTTCCTGTGACTAATATTAAATGACCTTTGTCTCTTTTGACTGATTTTAGCTTGAACTATTTTGTTAGATATTAGGATAGCTACACCCACTTGTTTCTTAGGTCTATTTGATTGGAGTATTTTTTCCCAGCCCTTTACTCTGAGACGATGTCCGTCTTTGAGGTTGAGAGATGTTTCTTGTATGTAGAAGAAGAATGAATTCTGTTTTTGTATCCAATCTTCTAGGTGCCAGTGAATCCTAAGCTCAGATGGTTGTTCCTCTTGGTACAGTCAGCACTATAGTTCTAGTTATACCATTGATTACTCCATGTTCCTGGAGATAGCACAGTGCTCCTGGGCTTTGCTCTGCTCCCTTGGAGTTTGCTGTCTCAGGCCTATTTTGGCCTAGGTTACTGGCTCTGACCTGTCTCTGTAAATCCTGGTCTGGATCTCCTTCTGCAGAGGTCCCTGTCTTGGAGTTAGTCCTGTAAAGGTCTCTGGCTCTGGTCTACTATCTCGGAGTTCCCAGGCTCAGGTGCACCCAGAACTGCAGAGTACCTGGTTCAGGCTTACTCTCTCAGAAGTCCCAGACTCACACGTGGACAAGTAGAGGTTTCAAGTTCCTGCCTATTCCCTTTGATGTCCCAGACCAATACCAAAACCGACAGAGATCCTGGCTCAGGCTCACACCCTTTGAAGTCCCAGACTCATGTCTCTTTCTTTCTTTCTTTCTTTCTTTCCTTCCTTCCTTCCTTCCTTCCTTCCCTCCTTCCTTCTTTTTTCTTTCTCTGTAACTTTGGAGCCTGTCCTGGCACTAGCTCTGTAAACCAAGCTGGCCTTTGATGTGGGAGTGTTATATATCAATCTGTTGATTTCATTGGTTAAACAATAAAGAAACTGCTTGGCCCTGATAGGTTAAACAGAACAGAATGCTGGGAGGAAGAGGAAGTGAGGTCAGAGACACTATGCTCCCCTCTCCCAGGCAGACACACACGATTCAGCTCCGACCCAGGATGGACGTAGGCTAGAATCTTCCTGGTAAGTGCACCTTGGGGTGCTACACACATGATTGGAAATGGGCTAGTCCAGGTGCGAGAGTTAGCCGAGAAGAGGCTAGATATAATGGGCCAAGCAGTGTTTAAAGAATACAATTTGTGTGTTGTTATTTCGGGGCATAACCTAGCCAGGCGGCTGGGGTGCCGGGGATGCAGCCCCGCCGCTCCTATTACAACAGGCCTTGAACTCACAGAGATCTGCCTGCCTCTGCCTCCTGAGGGCTGGGATGAAAGGCATGCACCACCTCTGCCTGACTCATTCCAGATCAAGTCATGCATAGGGCCTGTCCAGTGTTTACTTTGATATTATCATACAGAGACTCAGATGTTCTAAAGTAGTTCAGGAACATCTGACAATACTCTGACCGTCCCATGTAAACAGTCAAACAAATTTTTCCCTGAAATGGTTTGTGCTAAAACATACTCTCCCACCCCGGTATTTGCCCCATCTGTGTGATACCTTTGCTTAACTACTTAAGCCATATGATCAATCCTATTCTTTATTCTGTTCTTTGCAAGGAGACTAGTAGATCAAAGTTATCACTAATAGATCAACTTCTTGGTCCTCCTTTGAAATCTCTGTTCAAGTCGTAAATCTAGCCTTTCCAGTACCCGACAATCACTGCTTAACTCTTTATTGCCTATGAATATTTATCACTCCTTTCTTCTCTTTCCCATATATAAATATATTCTGATATATTTATATATAATTAATATATATATAAATATATATAGATGTAGATATATATGTTGAGAGCAATAAACTTTTTTAGTCTTTAATCTGTTGCTTTTCTTCTTTTACTCTGAAGTAAAGATAGATAGATAGATAGATAGATAGATAGATAGATAGATAGATAGATGATAGATAGATAGATGATAGATAGACAGATAGATGATAGATAGATAGATAGATAGATAGATAGTAGATAGATAAATAGATAGATAGATGATAGGTAGATGATAGATGACACAGATAAAACATTCAATGGCAACTGTTCTGAACTGATCTAGTTTCATATAAAATGTCTTCCACAGGTTTATTGTTTAAAGTTTGGTCCCCAGTTTCTAGAAACTTCAGGAGATAATGCCTAGCTAGAAGAAGGTGGTCACTGGGGAGTATGAATCTTTGAAAGTATATCTTATTTTCCCTATACTGGCTTCCTGGTTGCCACAGGCTGATTAGTTTTCTCCTCCATGTGTAATACCCTAAATTAACCTGTAAGCCCTACCTGTCCAAGTACCAGGTGACTTCCTGGGATGCTAGGAGTTGTAGTTCTTGGAAAATAACAACAAAGCCTCATGCGAAAACACAGTGACTATAAAGGTTTGTTTTTAAATAGTTCTACAGAATTTGTCTCTGAGCCACTCAACTTCAAGTCCAGGAAGGGATCTTGACCAAACTCCATCTTGGTCAGTGTTTAGTATGTTAATAAAGCTTGCTTCAAATTTGGCTCAAAATGGCAGAACTGGTTTTTCTCTGGAGACTCTCAGGATTAGCACATGCCTACTCGCATCCTCTTCTACATCAGCATAACCAGAAACAAGGGAGTCAGGTGACCATGCACTGAAACTGTGAGTCAAATAAAACTTTCCTCTTTGAAACTGTTGTCAGGTATTTTGTGACAAAAATGCAAAGCCTTGACTAGCGCAACTACTTGCAATTTGCTCTGTGCCTCTTGAGAGAAATACGCTTGATTGACCCCTTTACTCTTTGCTTTACCTTACACAAAAGCCCATCGTGATGCCCTGCCCTGTGGGTTTATTCCTAAGTGTCTTGGCATGGCTGGGCTTCCGTTACAGTCATTCTGGAACTGCAGGTGTGTCTCAGTTTATGATGGGTTTATATCCCAGTAAACCTATCATGGTTGTGGAGATCATGAGATGAACATGTATTAATATTGAGATGAACATGTATTAATATGTCTAACAGCTGTACTTGGTAGGGTGCTGATTGCTGGCTCTCTTGATCACATAGCTGGGAGCTGTGGCCCTTGCTCAACATCAGAACACAGTCGCCAGGGCCATGTGCTGCTAACCTAGGAGAAGAGACCCTTTTGAAAATGTGGCATCTACTCAATGGATCCTGCTTCGGAACAAGTTAAAAAACACACACAAGGCCGGGCGATGGTGGCGCACGCCTTTAATCCCAACACTCGGGAGGCAGAGGCAGGCGGATCTCCGGGAGTTCGAGACCAGCCTGGTCTACAGAGCTAGTTCCAGGATAGGCTCCACAGCCACAGAGAAACCCTGTCTCGAAACACACACACACACACACACACACACACACAAATCGAATATCACGCATCAAGAATTGTGTCTCCTAATTGTGTAAATCTCATGGATCATTTCAGATACTGAGATGGGTTAAGATAAGCTGCTTATATCTTTCAGATGCTCTTAGCATATCTACATATGTACCCACTGGTGTCCTCATTAGGCCTGCTTAGTTTGATATTAGTCCTGACCCAAATTAGACCTCAAAGCATCATTACAAGTGCACAGGCCTGATTGCCAACAGGAAACAGCCCAGTTCTCCTAGTTAGGATGAGAAGAGGGCCTGACCTATGAAACATCACACCAGCCAAGGGCACTTCTAACATGTAAGTCTTCTAAGGAGAACAAATTAGAATGCGGGGGGGGGGGGGGGGGGGGGCGGGGCGGGGGAGAGGTACCCAACAAATACTGAGTGAGAGTAAGGCAGATATGTGGATGGGCTTTAGAAAGGAGAAATAAATCCTTTCTTTCCTAGAGTGATAAAACTCTGAATACAGGAATTAGAATTGCAGTTCCTTAGAAAGTGCCTGGGACCACTATGATAAATTCCTTTTTCTTTTTTGGGGTGTGTGTGGGGGCTGTATATATTTATATCTTCTCAATTCTTTGTCTTCATCTTATATTCTTAAGGGACATTCCTTGGTGTCTTTACCTGTTTGTTTATTTGTCTTTTTTTCCTTTTCCCTCTTATAGAGCTGCCTGGTTCATCTTGTAGAAGATTTTCTTTATCTACCTGATAGTTCTCCCTCCAAATCTTTTAACTATTCAGTTTGGAATATCTCTATTCTGATTATGCATTTAAAAAAAAAAGAGGCAGGTCAGGTCAGGTGGTGAAGACCTGTAATCTTATGTGTTCAGAAGACAGAGGCAGGAAGACTGGCGAGGGGGGGGTGCTTTCTTGAGCTAAGGAGTTCAAGGCCAACATGAGCAACTAAGTGAGACTCGTTCAAAATGAAAACTAAACAGGAGTCAGGGCTACTGCTCAATCGTAGAGAACTTCTTACCAACAGCAGTGGAGGGGCAGTTTCTGAAGTTTACACTAGACAAACTCAAACTCCCGGCATCTACTGGACTAAAAAGCAAGAGTAAAATCATAAACAATTATTCCAGATCAGGAATAGCTGGCAGTTCATGGTTATTGTGACAAAGAATTATGATTTGGGTGTAGAGAGTCCCTAAATGAAGACAGATTAAGTGTTGGGGAGAAATTTTAATTTTTATTGCCTACACTTCAATATGCAATGGTGGCTGTGAACTCAATTACAAGGAAACTGAGCTACAAAGGGTTAAAAAACTTGAATGCCGCCACAATGTAACCCTGCTCTAAAGAGACTCATGTCATCCCTTTGGCCATTGGAGCAATGGGCCCCCAAGTAACTGGGATTTCCCTAGAAATCTCAAGGTGGGGGAAACAAAAGATTGAAACCTGGGGTAGCCAGAGGAAGACCTTAAAGAGATTTCCCTCCATCCAAACAATTCATCGGACCTCTGCAGAAGACTCTAGAGCTGAGGCAATGGGTCAGCAATGGGCAGGACCAAACCTTGAGCAGGACTGCTTACTTACACAGAACTCTCTTCTATTTACACCTGCACTTCATGTCCGGACCCCAAAGATGAACTTGAAGCATTACTTGAATTCCTTTTCTCTCTTCCCAATGTGGCCACATTGAATAAATCTCATTTATTTGCTTTTTACTCTTGTCTCCTGAGGACAGGGGAATGAGTTAGCATGTCAAGGTTCTCCTGGGGCTCCACCCTGACGTGACCCTAACAGCTCTGGTAGTAGTTTTTCTCTGACCCCGACAGATCCAGTAATAAGCACTTGGGAGCAGAATGAGATTTAAACTAATTCTGCCAGGCTGAAAAGCTGCCTGGCATCTTCTAGTGTATGTTCGACTCTGAGTATCATGACCTCTCAACTCCAGCAATCAGCAACTACGTTTCTACTAAGTCTACTGCTTGTATTTACTTCCCTATCCCATCCCTAAAATACATCAAGTCAAATGCTTTTCTCATGGTAGTGTAAATTCACTGAAGTCCCTCTGGAACCTTCATTTGCCAGGCCCTCCATCTGTTCAGCATCCTTACCTGTGGTTGGGGTTGGGTTTTCTCTCATTCTCCTCTTTTTGAGGCCTATCAACTCTCTTCCAAGGCTTGAATTGCCTCAGAGGCCCAGGCCAGCATCTAGAAGACCACTGTTCTGCATCCCAGAGCCCAACAATTGCAGCCTCCTTTCTTTCTTCTTGAGGAGTGATTTGCTTCCTACAGTTCCCGCCACTGTGACACACCTATATTTTGCCCCCTAGCTTTTCTTAGTCCCCCATCCTTTTAACTATCCTTCCTGTTAAAGTCCATCTGCCCATGACAGGATCTTGGCTGGCATAGCAGCTGAAATCAGGAGTTGAAATTCTCTTAGCCTCCAGCCCCCACACAGCTTTGTTATTGAAGGCATCAGAAGTATTTGCCACTTCCTGCTCATCCAGGTTCACCCAGCACAACGTCATCAAAGCTGAGGGCTCACGTGCTATTCTTCGGAATGACAGCATACTCAAGAGCTCTGCCACTACCTCAGAAAGTAGGAGAATTGACGCAGCCCTGAGCCCACACCTTGAAGGTATGCTCTTGGACCTGTCAGGTAAAGAGCAAACTGCCTCTGGACATGCTTGTTAATCAGAGGAGAGACACCTGCATTTGGGAGGCTGGCTACTTCATGCTAAATGCTGAGAACTGCAAGTTTGCCTCAGTAAAGATAGGCCATCCAATTAGACATGAATGAGGGAGTCTCCATCTGATTACTCTTCTGGGAGTCCACAAGCAGTCCCAACCATGAATTTCTACCTCTCTACAGGGCAAACAGGCAAGATAAATGTGGATAGCGAATTTCACCATGATCCAAATCTTCTAAGCATCTGAGGTGCTTTGGGGAAGAAGAAAGAACGTAAAAGACTCATCCGCATGGCTCTGTGGTATGTTAGCAGAAACCTCATCATTGTCAATATTCTTTTCTAGAATTGGCCTAGAGACAGTATTAAAATTATAATTCAAATTTTATTATAGTGGAATTGATGGAATAATGGAAAGATCTTTCTTTTTCCAGTTTTTTTCAATTTCTAACTCTATCCAATAAACTTTTGCTTGCTTTGCAATTTGAACTAAATCCTTTTATACAGAACTCTTTCCTACTTGATAGTTACTCAATAATTCTTTCTTAGGTATTTCCCAAAGCCAACCCCAAGTGACCTACTGGTGATTCTACTGAGGCCAGTATGGGCGTATCCCTTTCTAATCACATGCTCTGAACCCGCTGAATCAGTTTCTTCAAATATAAAACTAAATAAGCAATGTTACTGTGGAAATTAAATGCATTTGAGATACAACGCAGGCTGGAAAGATGGCTCAGTGGTAAGAGCACTTGCTACTCTTTCAGAGGAGTTCAGTTCCTAGCACCCATACCAGGCAATGAACCCTTTCCTGTAACTCCAGCTCCAGCAGATCCAATGTCTTCTTCTGTTGCCTAGGATACCAACACACAGGGGCCATATACTCCTACATACACATAAATAAATATAAAACTGAGCATTTTTAAAGAGATAGAAATCAGCTATGACAGAGGCCAGCGCATAAAAAGAATTCAATATATAGTGGCCAGAGTGATAATAACTAACCGGCAAAACAGCCTCCACTAGCAGCCGTTGAGTGGGAAGTGGGCCAGACACTGTACTGAGCACGTCAGTAGATTACAGCCCCTCCTCTCGCGCGAGGCAGAGGCTGCTGACGGGAGTGAGGCTCTACTTACAACTCCTTTACACGCTTTCCCAGCCGTGCACCAGGAGAACGGCAAGTGTGGACAGCTGTGAGCTCATCACTAGTCACTCATTCCTGCAGTGATTTCAGACATTCTTACCCAGACGACAACAGCACAGACTGCGTCTTCACACCACGATCCCCATGTCTTCCTGGAAACTGGTCAAAGCTTTAGACCCCTCATGGGCACCCTAATATCGTTTTAAAATTTTTTTTAATTTTTTTTCCCCCCCATTGGAACAGGAACTGACTTCCCGTTTGACCCAAACCCTCCCATGTGATCAAATAACAGTCCTGATGCTCTTACCTTCCCTCACGGGGGTTTCAGTCTCCAGCTTATAAAAACAGCAGAAAGAGAACTGAAGGGGGAAAGTTCAACTAAACTCCCCTCAGGACATGCTCTGCAACAGAAGCTGCAGGTAGAGGTCCTTTGTGACTTTAAAGGAAGGTGTTTTTGTTGTTGTTGTTTTTAATTTTTTAGTTTATTTATGTTTTTGTTTTGTTTTCGAGACAGGGTTTCTCTGTAGCTTCGGAGCCTGTCCTGGAACTAACTCTTTTTTTTTTTTTTTACTTTTTTTTTAATTTATTTATTTATTAAAGATTTCTGTCTCTTCCCCACCACCGCCTCCCATTTCCCTCCCCCTCCCCCAATTAAGTACCCCCCCCCTCAGCCCTAAAAGCAATCAGGGTTCCCTGTCCTGTGGGAAGTCCAAGGAACCCCTATCTCCATCCAGGTCTAGTAAGTTGAGCATCCAAACTGCCTAAGCTCCCACGAAGCCAGTGCGTGCAGTAGGATCAAAAACCCATTGCCATTGTTCTTGAGTTCTCAGTAGTCCTCATTGTCCGCTATGTTCAGAGAGTCCGGTTTTATCCCAGGCTTTTCCAGACCCAGGCCAGCTGGTCTTGGTGAGTTCCCAGTAGAACATCCCCATTCTCTCAGTGTGTGGGTGCACCCCTCGCGGTCCTGAGCTCCTTGCTCGTGCTCTCTCTCCTTCTGCTCCTGATTTGGACCTTGAGATTTCAGTCCTGTGCTCCAGTGTGGGTCTCTGTCTCTGTCTCCTTTCATCGCTTGCTGAAGGTTAATATTCAGGAGGATGCCTATATGTTTTTCTTTGGGTTCTCCTTATTTAGCTTCTCTAGGATCACTAATTATAAGCTCAATGTCCTTGGTTTATGGCTAGAAACCAAATATGAGTGAGTACATCCCATGTTCCTCTTTTTGGGTCTGGGGCACCTCACTCAGGATAGTGTTTTCTATTTCCATCCATTTGCATGCAAAATTCAAGAGGTCCTTGTTTTTTATTGCTGAGTAGTACTCTAATATGTATATATTCCATACTTTCTCCATCCATTCATCCATTGAAGGGCATCTAGGTTGTTTCCAGGTTCTGGCTATCACAAACAATGCTGCTATGAACATCGTAGAGCATATACTTTTGTTGTATGATAAGGCCTCTCTTGGGTATATTCCCAAGAGTGGTATTGCTGGGTCCAGGGGTAAGTTGATCCCGAATTTCCTGAGAAACCGCCATACTGCTTTCCAAAGTGGTTGCACAAGTTTGCATTCCCACCAGCAATGGATGAGTGTACCCCTTTCTCCACAACCTCTCCAACAAAGGCTATCATTGGTGTTTTTTATTTTAGCCATTGTGACAGGTGTAAGATGGTATCTTAAAGTTGTCTTGATTTGCATTTCCCTGATCGCTAAGGAAGTTGATATGACCTTAAGTGTCTTTTGGCCATTTGAAGTTTTTCTGTTGAGAATTCTCTGTTCAGCTCAATGCCCCATTTTATAATTGGGTTGGTGAGCCTTTTACGGTCTAGTTTCCTGAGATCTTTATATATTTTGGAGATCAGACCTTTGTCTGTTGCGGGGTTGGTGAAGATCTTCTCCCAGTTAGTGGGTTGCCTTTGTGTCTTAGCGACAGTGTCCTTTGCTTTACAGAAGCTTCTCAGTCTCAGGAGGTCCCATTTATTCAATGAGGTCCTTAATGTCTGTGCATCTGGGGTTATACGTAAGAAGTGGTCTCCTGTGCCCATGTGTTGTAGAGTACTTCCCACTTTCTCTTCTATCAGGTTCAGTGTGTTTGGACTGATATTGAGGTCTTTAATCCATTTGGACTTGAGTTTTGTGCATGGTGATAGATATGGATCTATTTTCATTCTTCTACAGGTTGACATCCAGTTTTGCCAGCACAATTTGTCGAAGATGCTCTCTTTTTTCCATTGTATACTTTTAGCTCCTTTATCGAAAATCAGGTGTTCATAGGTTTGTGGGTTAATGTCAGGGTCTCCTATTCGATTCCATTGGTCGACTTCTCTGTTTTTATGCCAATACCAAGCTGTTTTCAATACTGTAGCTCTGTAGTAGAGTTTGAAGTCAGGGATGGTAATGCCTCCAGACGCTCCTTTGTTGTATAAGATTCTGGAACTAACTCTTGCAGACCAGGCTGGCCTGGAACTCACAGCAATCTGCCTGCCTTTGCCTCCCGAGTGCTGGGATTAAAGGCGTGCACCACCACTGCCCCGCATGTTTTTTGTTTTTTCGAGACAGGGTTTCTCTGTAGCTTTGGTTCCTTTCCTGGAACTAGCTCTTGTAGTTGTAGAAGGCTGGCCTCAAACTCACAGAGATCCACCTGCCTCTGCCTCCCAAGTTAAAGGCGTGCACCACCACTGCCCAGCAAAAAAGACGTTTTTAATAAAACAATCCTTGCCTCTGTTCTTCTGCCTACAATTAGATCCAAGAAGCCAATATAATCAGGATGGGCTGAAACGATAGCTTGATAGAAAGAATGAGATAAACTTCTGGTCTTGGCTCCTATAAAATTGCCCGAAGCTCTTGACACTATATTTAGCTCATTGAATTCAAGTTCACACCATAAATACAGCAACGGTGAGGAGCTAGATATACTCTGTGAGCAGGCTGCTAAGGCATACAGTCACACATCAACATCAGCCACGCTCACTTCTCCGTGTCATTCCCTCTCAGGAACAATTTTAAATCCTTTATGAACAGTTAGCTACTAAATGTAAACATTTTAATTTTCATAAAAGATACCCTGTATAAACAAGGCAAAAGGGCATAAATGCCTCTTAGTATCCACTTGGGGATTTTTGTGTGTTTCCATCATTAGTAGTAGCAAAAGTCATTCATTCCAGAATGGACCAGCTCTCCTGAATATATACTCATACCTTCAGAAAATGTCTAGGCACATAAACTAACATCTGTACCCATCTGTGGGGATAAAATAGAAAGCCCCTGACTTCAAGGAATATCTAGTCTAGGAGGAAAACTGCATGAGCCTAGTGAACCCTGAGCTATGGGCAGCAGGACACTCTGATTGTAGAGCCACTGGGTGATCAAAGTGTCCTGGTGACACGGATGGAGACAAGAGATTTAGCATTAGCCCTCTAGCCATCAAATCCTCTCTCGAGACCAACACACACGCAAGAAAGAAGCCAGTAAAGAAGAGGGAGAACACAGCCAGTGGTGAAATGCAGACAGTACAAGCAAGTTTGATCTTGGCTCAAGAAAATCTCGGAACCGTGGGATTATGGCTCTGCAGTCCTCTCTATTCCCATGTATTCTTTCTGGCCTGTGGTAAGCAAGGCCTGACTAGAGTAGAAATGCTCGCATGGATTTGCCAGATAAGAAACAAGCTGATTTGCATGACAACAGGGGAACCTGGTCTGGGGTCAGGGGAACCTGGTCTGGGGTAGCAGCAGGAAGAGGCCCTTGCAGAAGGGAAGGTCCGTCCAAGCAGAAATGCTCACCAGGGGCTCTTCAAGGACTCCGAGGGTGGAAGGTGTGTTCCTTAGGATTGCACAGGCTTAGTGCAAGTGCCTGGAAGCTCGGTCCTACCATACTTGCCCATCTCAGCTCCCGGTCCCCAGAGCAGCCCTGCACTGGACCGTGCTCTGCCACTCTGAAGTTCCTGAATGTCACAGCAGTGTTCTCATGTCCTCCTCCTCCTCCTCCTCATGTCTCAACTTCCAACCTAAGTACATTCTTGGCTAGACTAGGACTGCGCACACGTCCATTTTCACAACCACTGTGAGCCAAGAATTCAGCCTCTTACTTAGCTGTTTCTTTGGCACAGCTCCCCGGCACATTTGTCATCAACCTACTCACCACTCTCCTGGACCATTTACTTCCCTGTCACATGGATCTTGTCAATGTACCAACTCAATCTCAATCGCTTGAGGGCCAACAAATGAGTTTATGAGTTTGGCTGACATTTGCTGGGCACTTTCTAATTGCCAGGCATGAACCTAGCTCTTCCAAGATCTTCTTATTTCAATTATGTCAAAAGTATAGAAGAAAGGAGGTGTATTTCCCAGTTTTATTAATTAAAAAATAATTGAGAAATTGGCAAAACCCAAAGTCCTATGGGAAATTCAGTCAAAGCCAGAGACCACATTGTGGGTTTCCTTATGGCAATGAGAAACCAAATTCTAGCACTAAACTGAGAAAGAGGTTGGACACACCAGTTGTACAACTTTGTAATTTTCTACCTAAAATTTTCTATCTAATCATAACATCACTCACTGGTTTTGTTGTTGTTTGGTTTTGTGTGTGTTTCTTTAAAATAAAGACATGGTGTGCTGGAGAGATAGCTGAGTGAGTAAAGTACTTGCTTTGCAAGCATGAAGACCCGGGTTCAATCCCCTAAGCCAATGTAATGATGCCAAATATGAAGGTATACCATTATAATCTGAACCCAGGGGAAATGGAAACAGAGGATCCAGGGTTCACTGGCCAGCCTGCCTGTGATCATTGGTGAGCTCCAGGCCAATGAAAGAGGTGGACAGTGTATCCAAGGATGACACTCAAGCTTGTCCTCTAGCCTCCATGTGCACACATGCATGTGCACATGCTTATATACATACAAATGCATGTAAGTTAAGACATTTGGTTATTGCATGATATTACTTAAAGCCATTTTAATTAAAGCAGTCTGCAGTCTATGATTGTTTTTCTAAACTCGGTGTACAGATAAAGGGGGTACTCACTACACTGTTCAGAAACATTTATAATAAAAGGTTTGGAGTCTACTGTCGCAATTTTCCTTGGAGGCACCCTTGGGTGTTCCTTTGGATTCTTTTTTGTTTTCAGGTCCACGTTCAATCTCTCTTCTTTCAAAGTACTCTAATCTTCCTGCAGACAGTTCCCACTCGGCTATGTGGAGTCCAGGGCATATTGTCTCACCTTGGTACTGACATGGTTCTAAAGGGGAACCTTCATCTACCTTCTCCCTGGAATGGAAAGGGGTGGATATATGATTCCACCAGTCATTCGAATATAAATGCAGGGAACTTCATGACATACAATCCTAAGAATGAGCTCAGATGAGACCTTACAGTGCTTGGGACAACCTGGAAATTGCAGTTCTGGGGCAGTGGGAATCACGATTTATAACTCTGAACAGGCTTAAGCCTTTAAGTCCAGCAGTCAATGAAGGGTGAGTTCAGCTGCGATCTTGATGGTAGATGTGCTGGAGATACCCTGACTCCCACCATTTTCCAGGTATGTGTTCTTGACTCTCATCAATGTGATTAACGTTCTCATGTATGCACAATGTCTGTTTATTTTCATATCCCCCTTTGAATTAATTTCTTTCTCGTTCATTTCCTTTTCCTATTTCTCTCCTCGACTTTTCTGTCCTCTTGAAATAGGCGATAACCAACATAAAGTACTGAAAGGCAAATAAGTTCATTGGAAATATAACGTGTTCTCCCCTGTCTCCATCCTTGTATAGTCTCAACAGCTTTGTCTTGAAATGCCAGATGAGGCCACAAGAAGAGGATGTTTACATAGTAAAAAGGTCTTATGACTAAAGAAATCTAAAAGTACTAGGATTCAAGATGGTCACACAGAATACAAGCAAAAACAAAAGGGAATTGTTACTGAAGAAGAACTTTTCCAAGTCTTGCTTTTACTTAAAAATTACTGAATTTGAAGATCATATAGCTGACAGTTATATTATTGGCCTGTTAGTGGTTTTGATGACCCCTCTGATACTCAGGTTGCTATAACGACTGCAGGTAACTTCATAGAAACTTGAAGATGGTTTCTGCTGGAAGCACTGACTACTACGGGGCTTGCAGATGTCTACTGGATGACTACAGTGGCATGGAAGGGTCTGTGGCTCTGGTTTCATGCAATATTTGTTTCCTTTCTTGCTGTAACCCATGAGCTTCACTTTGCCCAGCACAGCATGTAAGACCACGTGGGAAAAGTTTTGTCTAAGACACCAACGGAAGGTGAGCTTGGCCTATTGTCTAGGGAGCTGGTATGTCTCTGCTACCATATTCCATGCTTTCTCAGCATGGGAAGCACATAGAGTCCTTCAGTCACACCGTAAGGTCCAGGCCAAGCCACAAGACTAAGAAGTTTATACAAGTGGATGCCAGTGACAGGATGGGTTCAACTTCTGTTAACAGAAGCCGTGAAATTCCTTTAACAAGACTGACAATGCCAACAGCAGGTAGAACTCATCAGTCCCTGGATCCAGCAACTCCTTATCAGTCCACCAAATACAAAGTCAGAACACTTGAATGTTAAGAAAAGTACCTGTTGAAACCAGGTCCATGATCAACGAATAATTACCAAACTTTACAATCGAACAAAAGCCTACTGCCCACTCTGCTGAGCACAGCAGCTCCCTCCTCATCCCTTCCTCCTCCCTCCCTTTCTCCCTTTTCATAGTAACTCTGTGGTTTAAATCAATAAGCTTAAATAATAACTACTCTGACTTGTGTTTATATGCCCAATATTCTCATGTATTCATCTGAACAACGAATCTTTGGAATTGCTCTCAAATTCCGCTTCCAAATCACACATGAAAACCAGTCTCATGAAATTAACACCATTTCTACCTGAACGGCTTTCACTCATTCAATCATCTGCCATACTTGACCTCAAGAGACTTCCAAATACCTGGATGCTTGCCAGGGGTCTGAGGTCAGAAAGTTTAAGAAGAATTCTGATTTCTTTATCTTCATGCCCATGGGACCTTAGTCCAGTCAACCATTTGCCTGCTCTCCATTATTAAGTTATAAAGTGGGGTCTCTTATAGAACAGGTTCCCATAGTGGGAGCCCAGATGTCATCCAGTCATGACCCGGCTGTGTAGTGTGGTTTCCCTGAGGTAAGTCTGAGAGAGGAATTCTGGCATGTGTATGAGCACCAGTGCCAAATTAAGCATAGATCTCTCCACAAGACCACACAGCATCTGGAATCTCTACTTGGGCATTTCAGCCTTGAAGACAGTAGTAGCCCAAAGCAGCTGCTTAGTCCTCCTCTGCTCAACCTCATCCATGATCAGTGTCTTTCTTCTCCTAACTCTGCCTCGTTAGCCAGAGCAAAGATCTTATAGCCATTTCTTGAGGACTAACTTTGGACTGAACTCTCCCATTCCAAGATGGCTGCTCTGTTAAATGCTCATTGAGTCTTGCCTGGCAGTAGTCCTCCCTTGTGCCTACACAGCCAAGTGAGGACCTACTGAAGGGGACACATAGGAATAAACAAATAATGAATGAGTGGTCTTTCCATCTTCCTAGACTGTCCGCTTTCATCATCTGAACATAGTTGCCACTTGATTTTTAACTTCAGTCATTAATTCCTGTTTCTCTGTGAGGTGTCTGGTGTGAATGTGATTTCATCTTCTATAATCATGAACTCTTCAAAGCTGTTTTAAGAACTCCATTTTCCAGGCCGCCTCCATAAAAAGGGAAGAGGTGGATTCAGCATTGTAATGGTCAGGAGATTTATTTTTCTCTGTGTGATTTCTAGAGGTTTTGTCTTTCTATTAAAAGAGAAGACTAAGGAGAATAAAGAGACAAAAATGAGAAGGAAGAAGAGGAAGAGACAGTGGAGGAAAGGGGATCAATTGTATCAACACAAACCAAACTTTGCCTGATAAACACAAATTTTATAACTTGAAGAAAAATACTTTCTGGAGGGTTTTCATGCTTGTCCTTTCTGTATAAGGAAAGAATTCAAAAAAAAACTGTAGGTAGATGAAAATCAAGCCAGCATAGTAAGTATTAGTTGGGAACAACTATGGATTTACCCATTTATTCAGATATGCATTAAGAAATCAGCCTCACCGGGTGGTGGTGGCACATGCCTTTAATCCCAGCACTCAGTAGGCAGAGGCTGGTGGATCTCTGTGAGTTAGAGGCCAGCCTGGTCTACAAAGTGAGTTCCAGGACAGCCAGGGCTGTTACATAGAGAAACCCTGTCTTGTAAAACTAAGAAAAAAGAAAAACAAATCGGCCTCTACAGGATTCCAGCCTGTGTGAGCTGTGGATACAGAAAGACCAGTCCTTCCTTTCTGAGACTATTTGCTGTACAGGACAGCATATAATGTATCCACTAGCCACTTACAGTCTGTGTGGAGAGAAAAAAAAGAAAAGGAAAGTTGAGGAGAATAATGATGGAAGGACAGGGAGAGCCTCCTGAGGGCCAGATGCTCCTGAGACGTGACCTGGGTGTTAAAGGTACAGGGTCTCTCCTCAAAACCAAATGTGGAAGCAGAGAGGAGTGCATATATATGTGCGGATGTCGTCAAATGAAAGCTTAATCTGCCAACAAATCAATAGGGCAAATTTGGACAGTGTAAGTGTCACAAGGAAAATGAGACAGGGCCCTGAACAAGAGAGTAACCATGGGAAAATAGCTGGCTGTTTCACTTCAGCAATCAAGCAAGAGCTCTGAGTGGAGATGACAGATAAAGAAGTTTAATATTTAACCAAGCAACAATGCATAAGCAACCAAGTGCATCGCGCATGTGTTGGGGGTAGATAAACAAACCACAATGAGGCTGGAGACATCCCAAAAAGGCAGGCCTCCACACCAAGAATTGTAGGAATTATCTTTTTTTTATTATTATTTTTTGGTTTTTTCGAGACAGGGTTTCTCTGTGGCTTTGGAGCCTGTCCTGGAACTAGCTCTGTAGACCAGGCTGGTCTCGAACTCACTGAGATCCGCCTGCCTCTGCCTCCCGAGTGCTGGGATTAAAGGCGTGCGCCACCATCGCCAGGCTTGTAGGAATTATCTTAAAAGACACAGATAGGCACTGCTGAGTTCAGAGGCACAGAGGGGATGGATGTGACTTCTATCTTAGCCATCTTCCCTCCTGAGGAAATTATTGGGTTTAGAGATTCTTCTCAGATTCTTCTTCATTTGATAGACTTACGAAAGGCAATGAGCCAACAATGTGAACTGAATCTGGCGCCTATCAACAAACTGTAATGCATATCTGATTTCATTCCTGGCCAATATTCTGAAACCAAACCAAATTAAAAAAATAATAATCACCAAGTGGTATGCAGTACCAGTATGCAGGGAAAATGACTCACAAAAAATAGCTTCACAAAGACCTACGGATCAAGTATGGGGTAAGAACCAACCCCACCCATACCACGTTATGCAGAATGTGGAAGAAAGAACCTTGTAGGTCAAGAAACAGAAATTCTTCCTCAGAGAAAAGAAATGGGTGCCCTAGAACGGACCTCCAAGTGGACTGTGGGCTGGCACCTCCCTGTTATGTCTCTGTAGAGCACAGGCCTCAGGAGTGCCAGGCGCTTTCGCATAAAGGTCATCTTGTTCCAGGCAAAACATCATTATGTTTTATAACATAAGGTTTAACAGACAGAAGGGGAACCCTAAGTAGAAATTCTATACCATGTGTTTCAAAAAGTTAAAGGATTTAGAAAACTTTCACTATTGAGAATTGTAGATGGTTTAGGATATAAGCATAGTTAGCCTGAGTTAAACAACACATAAGATAAAGCTTTCAAACATATGACACATGGCGAATATGTACAACGTCTAAGCTTTTTAGTATCAGTTTGAATTAACGAGTCAGTGAATTAGCAAAGTGAGTAGTTCCACATCAGACATTTAGGGTCTGAATGCACCTGTGAATCTGGGTGAGATACAGGTTGAGAACACAGGGCTTCACCACCATCTCACTGGGCATCACGTTATTGATGGAGAAATAGCCTCTTGCATGATGAACATCACAGTCAGTTGTCTATCCTAGGTATTTACTCACTCTCGGTTTTTAAATGACTATCAACGCCCTAGGAAGCTCACTCTATAGCATAATGTCATGAGTACCTTTCACTTTTGAGACTTTTCCTTCTTAGGTATAATCATGAGTCAGAAGATATACTGTGCCAGGAGCCAGAAAGTAGGAATTTCCTCCTCCTCCTCCTCCTCCTCCTCCTCCTCCTCCTCCTCCTCCTCCTCCTTCTCCTCTATCTCCTCCTCTTATTTCTCTTCCTCCTCCTCTATCTCCTCCTTTACCTCCTCCTCCTCTACTTTTGCACCTCATTCTTCTCCTTCCTCTTGAGTACCCTTACTTGTAAAGTAGCCATATAAAAACACTCTACAGGTTGGATTTGGCCCTTGGACCGCAGATTGAGGACCTGAGGTAGAGTCTCAGCATTTATGAGCCAGCACGTATGATCATTTTCACACACACCAACATACTCTTCTTCAGCAATATATGTTTATCTGTCATCTTATAATGACTATTATTTTTTAATCTATTTATTTATTATGCATACAATATTCTGTCTGTGTGTGTATGTCTGCAGGCCAGAAGAGGGCACCAGACCTCATTACAGATGGTTGTGAGCCACCATGTGGTTGCCAGGAATTGAACTCAGGACCTTTGGAAGAGCAGGCAATGCTCTTAACCACTGAGCCATCTCTCCAGCCCATGACTATTATTTTTAGTTTTGTTTAAGTCATTTTAATTTTGTTAATGACAAATATACATTCACATATATATGCACAATTTTCAATCAGGTATATTAACATATACATGTGTGCAAATCTACTTCCATTAAAAACATGGAGATAATTGGGGGGGTAAAGCCCTAAATTATACTAATTCAAATGTTGATTGATAGTCTTTACCCAAGTCATGTTGATTCTGACTCCACATAATCCTGACAAAGTGTGAAACAATTGCATTCCACCTTCAGAGCATCTTCCTAGACTCCCCTCACCCCCAATCCTTCCCTAGTTATTTGTATCCACAAACAATGTTACCAAACAACAGTGTCTGAATGGTGTTGGGTGTAAGAGTGCCCGTGGCAATTTTTAGTCTCAGGCATTCACTAAAGGAACTCTGAAGACAATGAAGCTGTGGACTCACTAGCTAAACAATGGCAATAAAAGAATGGACCTCTGAATCTGTAAAGAGAAAGAGTACAGACAGCAAAGTCCTAGGGACACCAAATCCAAGGTTCTCAACATCAACTGTCAACAGCATCCTATGAGGGTGACTTTAATACAGCAGTGATGATACTAATCCTAATTTTTGACTCTAAAGTTTTATTTTGCTGCATTTCCATCAAGAAAGAAGATGATGAAATGGCGGATCAAATGAACAGGGAATTTTTACATTTGCCAATATGAAACTTGATCTCTTTGCTACTTTCAATATTTCCTCGATTGCTCAACTGCTATAAATTTGAAAAGGGGGAAAGGGGAAAAAAAGACAGTATTTTTCCTGCCCTTCATAAGCAATGGTTTAGCTCCATCTAGTGTAACTGGACATCAGTCATTCCCATGGCAACTGCCACTCCCAGCTACACTCAAGCTTCCTTAAAGAAATCTTTCTTTCATTTACAAATGTGCTTTTCCAGGCTTCATTTTCACTTGCATTTGTACAGCTCCTGCAGGGTACAAGAGAATGTCAACAAATTTGTGTAGTGGAAGGCAAAAGGAAGATTGATGAGGAAGAGTATCAGCACACCACCACTTTCTAACTCCATAAATCAGAAAAAAAAATCATACAAAGGCGTGGGTTGAGGGGGCTCGTTTTAAAAATGCTATCCCTACAACAACTGTACTAAACTCATTATCTATGGGAAGAGCTAAACACAAAATTGCTCTGCTTGGGTAGACACAAACTGCGTATTTTTTAAGAGTCTGTTCTTTCACATATAATCAGAAGCCACCAGGGTCTCATCCATCTTGAGAACAAAAGGTGACGACGGATTTGCCACCAGGATGAATGAACGGCTTTGCATAAACAGAACTGAATTAAAGCTGACCTGAAAATATGGTTGCCTAGAGTCTAGTATCAACACATTTGTTTCTTTCACAAAATATAAATAAACAAACAAAAATAATAAAAAAAATCTTAAGGTATCACTATTGCATTCAGTTTTAGTTTTGATCCCTGCATCATGGAGCAAGTAACACTTGACTTTCTCTCTGTCCTTACTGACACTCCCTATGCCAGGGCCTGATAGGGAAGGTAGGGTCCTTTTGCTATCAGCAAAAGAGAAAAAAATCTTGGCCAATAAGAGTCAAAACGAATCTCTTCAAGCTTTGGGATCCTACCATGTTTTGGAAATGTAATTATGTCTCAAGGTTAGAGACAATAGAAAGCCTTTTGATCAAAAGTGAACAATTCCGATCATCTGCTCTGAGAACGAGGACACTGCTTTGATACTTTCCTGAGCCTGTCGTGCTTCTTTAAAGGTATTCAAGCCTGGGAGTGATAAGAGAAACTTACTGGACACTTATAGACCATTGATCAGAAATAACTCTGTCTCTCTCTCTCCATTTCTTATCCCTCTCTTTTACACACACACACACACACACACACACACACACACCAAACCATCTTTATCATTGTAAATATTTTTTATGAGATCAGTATATAAGATATATATTTAAATATATAAGATGTATATTTAGGTATCTGCCAAAAGATATTGAAGGAGACATGTCGTTGGAAGGGCTTTTAGAAGAGGCAGGAAGAATGGATCAAGAAAATTTATGACATCAGTGGCATTTAAGTGATATATTTAACAATATGGATATAAAATGGCTGGCGAGATGGCTCAGTGTAGAAGGGTGCTTGCTACTAAACCCGGCGACCTAAGCTTGACCCCCGGAATGCAAATGGTGGAAGGAGAGAACCAACTCCCACAAGTTGTCCTCTGATCTCCATGCATGTGCCATGGCATACACAAGAGGAGACACACAGTTAATAAATAAAGAATAAACATTTTTCTTAAAGAATCTAGGGTTAGAAGATGGACCAAGTAAAAGGAATAAATTGAACAATCAAAAGCCAAGAAAAATGGGATACACTCACCCGGCAGAAGAGAGCAGGATTTGTAACCTGTATTAGGACAGAACGAGGAGGCTCTCAGAAGGCAGAGGAGAAGACTTGACTAGCAATCTCTGAGGGCTCGAGCAAGTCGAGTCTAAAGCTAGGCCAGCATGCAAACTCAAGTGGGCAGATACAGTGCTGAGCACGTAGGAAATAGCAGTGTTGGCTCCCAGGCTCCAGATTCTGAAATCCCAATATTGTCAGTGCTTTCAATTTTCCAAAAATTATACAATTACACCTAATTATATCAAATTTTTAGGTGAAATTACATGCTTTACATAATGAGAAGCAAAATTGCCTGCAGGCTCAGAGTGTCTGTGGGACTCAAATTTTTATCTCCATAAAAACATCTGTGGTGTACAAACGGCATCATAACAGTGTTTTTGTTAATACAGCTGATGCATATATCTCAGTACCTGACTTAGCTTCTTCTGCATTGCTGTTGCCAAAATCCCTGACAGGAACAACTTGACACAGGAAAGAATTTGGCTCATGGTTTCAGTCCATCATGGCAGGGAAAGACTGGCAGAGTTTGTAAGGATCTGCTGTAGCTGGGCATGTTGTATAAGAGCCTCGGAACCATGATCCACTAAGCAGAGAGAACAGAACCGAACTTAAGACTGGGCTATAAGCTTTGAAGGCCAACCCTTAGGTTCCTCCTGCTAGGACCTGCCTCCTCAAGAATCCACAGTATCCCAAACAGCGCCACCAGCTGGGTGTTTAAAACATAAGCCCGGGAGGGGCACAATATTCCAGCCAACACAGTAGCTTGTTTCTGCAATCACGAGATAAGCAGCCATGTGGGTTCACTGCCAAGGGTCTTATGGTTGGTCTATGCCCTAAGAACACACTTGACGTCCTAGTCTTGATGATTCTGTTGGTAAACAGCTCAGCATGGGTCATGCATTGTTTAGGGCAGACTCGTGTGACAATAAACAGCTGGAGTTCACTGGCTTCAGACACTAGAAGTCCGCTTCTGTGGCTCGCGACTGGTCAGTTGGTTGGCTTTTCTAACATGTTTTGTTTTTGTTTTGTTTTTCGAGACAGGGTTTCTCTCTGGCTTTGGAGCCTATCATGGAACTAGCTCTGTAGACCAGGCTGGACTCGAACTCACAGAGATCCGCCTGCCTCTGCCTCCCGAGTGCTGGGATTAAAGGCGTGCGCCACCACCGCCCGGCTCTAACATGTTTTAAACTCTCGGCAAGGCTCTGCTTTCTCTGAATCATGGGTTCTTTGCCGTCAACTGTAACAGTGAAGACGGAGAATGAATGACCACATAGCAGTTCCGTGACTCAGAACATCACTTTGACCCACATTCCATTGGTCATTACTACGCCCATGAAAAACCTGACTTGCAAAAGAGATTGGGAAATGAATTCCCACAGCACACCCAAGGGCACCAGGAAGTGATCTCATAAATGAACATGCAGTTTTTTTTCTTCGCTTCCCAAGCCATGTTGTTTGCATCCTACCCTGGCTCCTCAGCTCGGAATCAAATGTGAAGCTTTCGTTCGTGCTTAGCTATAAACAAGGTTAAATGGATGCCTTCGCTAAGTGGCCAAAGTGGCCATTGGACGCTACCTTTTCAAACTGTTATCCAGGGCCAGGAAGACATGATTCCTTCTCAAGACCGTGAGAAGTTCCACCTGCGAAACTCCCAAACACAAACTTGGCAGTTCACTTCTCGTCCGTATTTCAGGAGCAGCCTTTTCTCTACTCCTGCAACAGTGTCCGTCATTCAGAGCGCACTCAGTATACTTGACTCTCATCAGTTGAAAGAATGAAAATCATGCCCTAAAAGTCATTAGCTTGTACCACACACCAGGAAAACAGGCTCATCAAATACCTTCCTATGGTAATGCCTTTGATCTAAAGGAAAGTTAATTAAACAAATGATTAGCACCGTGACCCCATCAAAGTCTGAACATTGGTGTTCTCATTTTCCTTCCTCCGGTGTATAATGAGTAGTCTCTCTGGTTCACCTCAGTCATCCCGTCATCTTCCCATAATCCACCTCTCCGTGAGTCCTGTCAATGACACTCAGGACTAGCATCAAGGTCCCCAAGCTCTACTGTAAAGATGAGGCTAAACACAAATAGGATTCACAATTCCACTAATCACGCACCCTGACCTATGTGCTAAGGCTTACTGCTTTGCTTTCAGAGACTGGTTTCTGAGAACCATAATAGAGATAAAAATTCAGGTCCAATTTCCCTATTGCAGTTCACAAAAACTAAAATTAAATTTAATGGTATTTGGATGGCGTCCTCAGAAAAATTCTTAACTTCAGTATGTATATATTCTTGCTCATAATGTTTTAAGTGCAGACAACAGTAATAGTGCGTCTTTGTCTGGTTTCTACTGCTGTAATGAAACAGCATGACCAAAAGCCACTTAGGAACAGCATAGTGTCTGTGCGGAAGCTCAAGGCAGGAACTTAGAAGCAAGAACTGAAGCAGAGGTCATGGAACAAGACTGCTTACTGACTTTCCTTCATGGCTTGCTCAACCCACTTTCTCACACCACCAACAACCACCTGCCCAGGAGTGGCAATGCCCCCTGGGGTGGCACTTTTTTCCATCAATTAGCAATCAAGAAAATGAGCTCACAGACTTCACCCACCAACAATCTGACAGAGGCATTTTCTCAGCTGAGGTTTCTCTTCCCAGATAATTCTAGCCTGTGTCTAGCCGAGAAAAAGCCAAGCAGGACCCAGAGTGAGAAGGCTAGAATAGAAGAGTCTCTCAGGAAGCATCTCCTGAAATCACCAACTCACCTGATTTTCTACTTTATTATTTACTGTGTTTAGGTTTGTAGTATGTGTAAAAGATTTACATTTTCTTCAAATTAAGCTTCTATAATTTTAGCAAATTTTCAATTAACAATCTAAAATTGTTTTCTTTGTTGATATTATTATTACATGGGATTGTTGCTCCAAGTAGAATGTACAACTGATTCTAGCAATTTTTCTCATTAACTTACTGTGGTTTATTTATTTCCCCATCATTTTAGTCTTAGCCTTTAATTGTACAATGACTCAAAAATTGACTAGACAAAATGTCATTGAGCATTTTTTTCCTCAAAATGCTCAACTTCTAAATAATGGAAAATGTAATTTCATTAAGCCAATTCATTATAAAAGATAAATTCTCCAAAAATGTATTTAATCCTGCATAATTAAAACTAATATATATAGTTTAAGAGCTTTATGGAATTTTATTTTATTTAACCAAAATTTAACATTTCAAGCATTCAAATTTAAACTGTATTAATTGAAAATTTATCACACTCTCACTTCTCAGTTTATTTGATTCCATTTTAATGAATGCAAGTGATCTATTGCTTTATTTTTTCTTTTTAAATAATTTCTTATTTGAGAATTATGTACAGTATATTTATTATATTCTTCTCCTTGCCCCCGTGCCTCCCAGATCTTCCTCCTCTCTACCCACCCAACTTCATGTTCTTTCTTTCAAAGGCGGGGGGGAGAAAAAGAAAGACTCCACTAAAAACCATGGAGTCTGATTCGTGCTGGCCAACTACTCCTAACCATGAGGCCTGTGCTGGACTGTGGTGGAAGTACCCAATGTCACTCCATTGAAGAAAATGGTGGAGACATAAATGTATCTCAAATTAATTGACTTTTCTTAGTCAAGAGAGAGGTGCTCTCAAAAGAAACATTAAAACACACTAGAAAGCAAAAACAATAAATGAGCACCTAGAACTGAAGCCACGAGGAGAGAGGTGCACATGCTAGGGACCGATGGCCCACATCCAAGAGGACCCTAAGATTCAGTAAATATGTGAATTCATTTGTGGAGAACTTTCTAACGTCTGTCTGGAGGCTTGAATTACATACCAAAACATACATCAAAATGTGAATCTAAGGCAGGTGTGGTGTTATATGCCGAAACCTCAGCAGCTGGGTGGCAGGGGCAGGAGAGTCACCAGCTAGAGGCCAGCTTCGGCTACACAATGAGGTCCTGTGACGGGAAAAAATGACAGTGCGTGTGCTGGCTAGTTTTTTGTCACCTTGACACAAACTTGAGTCGCCTATATTTGAGAGACCCTCAGGTGAGAAATTGCCACCATTGGATTGACCTGTGTACAAATCTGTGTGGCATTTTCTTGAGCCATAATTAATGTGGGAGGGCCCAGCCTACTGAGGGTGGCACTATCTTGGGCGGGTGTTTCTAGGTGGTATAGGCAAGCAAGATGAGCAAGCAGCAATCCTGTGGGGTCTGCTTCAGTTCCTGCCCTGATTTCCCTTCATGATGGTCTATAAACCATAAGCTGAAATAAACCCTTTCTTCACAAAGGTGCTTTTGGTCATGGTATTTTATCGCAGCAATAGAAAGCCAGCGAAGACAGAGAGGGAGAAGAAAGGGAGGGAAACCAGGGAGGAAGTAGAGGGAAGAAGGCATTAATTCAGGGAAAGAGAGGGAGGGAAGGAGGAAAAGGTGTGAGGAAGGAGAGAAGAGTGGGGAGAGAAGAGGGGATAAGGGATGAGGGGAGGAGAAAGGTGACTTTAATAAAGTCCTAGATGTTATTAGATGCTTCTGGTTTTACCTGTGACAAAGCAGATTATTGCTGTCTAGTATCAAGGCACATTGTCCATGGGTAGTTTTATTAAGTGTTTGTAACAAATCAAAAAAGGGATGAAACAAAGAAATGGCCTCCCATTTACCATAGTTGGAAATTGTCATTGGTTGGCTTTACATATTCCAGAACATCTGAATGTATTGTATCAAAAACTGCAGGGGCCATATGAAAAACTACACTAACACTTATCAATGTGTTTATTGATGAAACCTCTGAGAAGTCAATCAATGTCCACGCAGTCCATCAATGATATAGTCCGATAATACACATCTTGGAAGAATTATTGGGATTCGAAGCACAGTGTATTTGATGAAAGCCTTACCATTATTTTAAGAGATTCAGGATGAGAAAATTCACTTATTTTATCGCAAAAAAGCCTTGACATATGTTAATGAAAGTAATGAAAGATTGATTGCTTCTCGGCTGCCAGTAAAGAAATCCTATTGTCACACTATAAAGAATTGCTGGAAGAACAGAATGGGGGAAGAAATGAGTATGCTCCCAGGAGCCTCCACCTTGTGAGGTTCTCATTACTAAACAGCAAGAAATTATTTTCTTTTTTCCCTTTTTAGTTGTTTTTGTGTGTATGTGTGCAGGGGGAGGGTTGTTTTGTTTTGTTTTTTGAGACAGGGTTTCTCTGTGTAGCCCTGGCTGTTCTGAAACTAGCTGTGTAGACCAGGCTGGCCGTGAACTCAGAGATCTACCTGCCTCTGCCTCCCGAGTGCTGGGATTAAAGATGTGCACCACCACTGCCAAGGGTAGCAAGAAATTCTAAAGGGATTTTACCAGAAACTAAAATTAGAATGATAAGAACTAAAAGATTAGTTAACACACACACATATATATATTACATGTATAGTCATGAAATCATACTCAAGTTCATTATCAACATCTTTTAACATTTTATTTGGAAGTTTTATACAAATTCAGTATTATTTTTCTTTTCACTTGGTACTTTTCTTAGACTTTTGTAATAATAAAGAAAATATGCATAATGATTTTCACTAAAGTTCATGTAAGCCATTCCTCAAATCTTTTGAATTTACCCAAGTATGTCATATAAATATAATCACTTTCAATGTGTACATCGACAGGAAGAATCCTTGTACAAGTTGGACAGTGTCAAAAGTGTTTCTATCCAGAATATAAGCAGTGCATTTTATGATACCTTCATTCAAAAACACTGAGAAGGAACCAGAAAACCTCGGAAATTATAGAAAGTTCAGTTTTACAAAATGTTTGAAAAACAAAGAGTCTTAACCATTTTTTTAAGTTAGTGCACAAACCTGAAGTCTGTCTAAACAAAGTTGTTCAAAAGGGACAAACATCAACCGGCCACCACAGTCATATTATTAATCTGAAGCTACGTCAGCTATTAAAAGTCCATTTATTACCTCATATGCAAACTGAATTATTGCCTTTATATAAATGGTTATATTGAGGAATGGGTCCGTTTGACTGTTCTTCCATTCTGGTTTTGCCATCATGCCTTAAATATGACTGATGAAATGAACCAAAGGCAACAAACCGTCATGTTCCCTTTCGAGATCTCCCACAGAACCCAAACTCAAGCTCACTATGTCTTAAGAAAATCGTAAGCGTCCTAAGCACTCTGATATGGATGATATCAGACGTTGACACTCACAATGAAAATGCATACCCGAAACTCCAGACACAGGCGCCGAGAACAAACACCACACAGCAACTCCCAACATCATATCTGAGCACACACAGTACCTGACTATGCAGAACGTTTGTTTTGGAAGCATGAAGGTGACATGGTCACAATAATAGTGGTCAGCAGAAAATATTTTCCTGGGGAAGAGGAGAGGAAAAAGGAATAGAGTTCCCTCCCATAAAGGACACAATGAAAATACATGCCCTAAGGAAACCTAATACATTCAGCTTACATTAAAATTATTTGAAGAAGCCTCTCGATCACAAGAATTAAATGCAACATGAGATGTAAAATAGTAGTGGAGATTACAATTATTGATCTAGCTATTCCTTTGTTAGTACTTTGGTAAAAATAGGAGATGCTGCAATGTTTTATCTCCAGATCTCCTGAAACCATAATAAATAGGTAGCTTGTAGAAAACATAACCTTATTGAAATGTCCCTTATATTCAATTGAAAGTAAAGTTTAAAAAAAATCTCAATCTAGCACCTTCTAAAACATCAAAATCATTTATAAAGTTCTATCCCAAATTCTGAAGAAAATAGCTTGAATTCAAAACATTAAAGTCATATAAATTATATCTGACCTGAAATTATAGTGGTATTGAACATTTAAAAATGTTTGTATCATGTATGAAATCTGAACTAGTAACATAAATTTGAATTCATGTACCTTTTAAAAACATTTAGAAAAGGCATTTGTTATACAAAATATACTTTACATTCAGAATTGTGAGTTATCACAAAGTAGTTGTCAGTCTACAGGTAGACCGATCAAATGGCAACAAAAATTATTGTATTGCAACTAATATTTGAAATTACGTTTAAAAAAATGCCACAAACACGGCAAACAACTATTCAGTCTGCAGCAATTAGAAACAACTAGAGCCACAACGAGTACTGATACACAGACACGTAGCAACATTATGCTAACAACAATCCCTTTAAGTTATTTTTGGCATGGAGCCAGAAGCTGTGTGGAGACTGGATGCAAAGAGTTGCTCATTGGTTGATTCCCAACACGAAGCACTCAGAATCTTCAAGTAGATGGCACAGTTAAAACGTGGGCTTGTTCATGTATTCTTCCATTGTCTGAAAGAGAACAGTGACTTAGAGCCATCTTCCCTTTAAACCATATGCATTAACAGACTATGATTTGTTTTTCATTCTGTTGGTTTTTTCTTTTACAATGTGGAAAAAATTCAAAAGCATATATAGACATAACTCTTTGCATTCTACTTTAAGTGGCTACAAGTTTGAAGATCATTTATCTACATGTACACATGACTGTACATACATCACTTTCAACTGAGAAAAGGGTAAGCTTGATCAGGAAGTGGATGTTTGGGAAGAGAAATGCTGAAACAACTACGGAGACACCACTGTTCATTTAAAGCTCCTGTCTAAATGACCGTGAGGGCCACACGTGGGCACATGTGTTTGAGAAACCCCAAGTACATGTAACACATGCATTGTTGTCTACGCTGTGCAGAACCTCTTCTTTATACCTACAGCCCAGTCAGAAGGGATAAGTATCCTGTGACTCTGAAAGCTTTCCACCATGCCTTTGGAAGAGCATGTCTCCAAAATACCCGGATCCTCTTTTAGTTAGCAAGTTTGCTGCTAAGCCCCAAAGTTTTAATTTCCTGTCTTCATCTTTTCTTTTAAGTGTTTGATAAGACAGGTAGAATTCCACACTGGTATTGCAAACTCCCTCCTACCGAACAGATACACATTTATGAAAAACAATGACCCAGGTTACATCAGTAAGAGAGCTCATGGGGGGGTGGGGTAGCAAGTTATCCTTAGGCAAAACTTTAAGCCACTGTGAGTCACTCCCAATTTGCTTAGCAACTGACATTTAATTATGCACCCCAACATGTGTGTGATCACTCAACACCTCAGGAATGATTGGCAGCTGGGGCCAAAGAGATCAAGGATGTGACCAACAAGATTGTCCAGAGCCGCTCAACCTGGAGGTTGCATAGTAGATACCCAGCAAATCAGGTATTCACATTATAATTCACAGCAGTAGAAAAATTGCAGTTATGAAGTAGCCACAGAATAATTTTATGGCTGGGGGGGTCATCACAACATGAGGAACTGTACTGAAGGGTTGCAGCATCAGGAAGGTTGAGCACCACTGATCTAGAGGATACCCATATCAGAAATCAGGGTTTCTACTTGTGTTCCCTGCCTCTTTAGAATCTCAGTGTACCACTGCTGAAATGATTTATGATTAGTCACCCACACTTTCTCTAAAGCTTGTCAGCCTCCTAACTGAGCACTGGTCCAAAGAGGCTCATAACCAAGGGCATCTGGCCTGAATCTCCTCTTAAATATTCCATCATTACCTTTGAACTTGACTTGGGTATTAACAATGAACCCTAACCTATGTGAATTTTGTAGAGTTTATCCCCATTTAAAAAGATCCAAAGCAAATTAAGTCTAAAATTTAGAGTAAGAGATGACAGCACATTATCAATATTAAAAAGATGATAAAATAAAATCAAGAATAACATATTCCCTTTGTCTGATACTCTTGTATTGCTACGGCTATATTGTCTTTGCAGTTAAAATGTCTTACTGTTGCAAATTTGAATGGACAGTATGGACACCCTGCCCAACACTTTCTGCAGCCTTGAAGAAGCATGAGATGGTCAAGGACATAAAGTGAATACCTCACTGCCGCAAGGTTTACTGGGCTCTGGTTATCCACCCTATATTAGCATGAGGTAATTCCTGCTATCACTCCAAGGACATAAAGAAATGTTGTAAGAATTTGTTGCTTTCTTGTACTTGCACTTAAAAGGGTTGGAACTGACTTAAAACAGTCGCAGTCTCAAATCTTTGTCTTCCCTTGCCTTCACTAGAGTCAAGCTAGGGTCATATCTTTGGACCCAACTGGAGACTTTCATACCTTGATAAGATGCATTCTGTACCTAATATGCATCCCCTTTCTACTGCACTGTGGTTTTGGTTTATGCTCTGAATATTGAAAAGTGTCAGGGTGTACCAAGCAGTTGTTCATACATCCTCATGAATGAGATGGCCTACGGCTTGACTCCATTTGACCATCCCGTCCTAACAGGCTATGGTCTGTGAAGATCATTCTCTTCATCTAGTACAACCTCTACTCTACAATCTCTGTGCTTCTAACTTTATGACATCACCCACATTGCTGTTACTCCCTCCCAGATCAGTCATTCCCAGACAATTAGACTTTCAGAATTATCAACATCTAACCTGGATATGCTCAGATTAAGATGAGTACTTGGAGCTTTAAGACTATGGGTATTATTAAATATGTGAAATTAACTTTTGTTTCTCTCCCCTAGCCCAAGAAACTTTCATTAGGTGTAATTGAGGGGAAAGTCCTAAGAGCTATTTCATGGTTTTCAGTTGTTCTAAAAGAAGACAACATCATAAAGGCCTTTCTTGGGCCCTAGTAACTACAAATGCGTACTTAGAGCTGAACTCTAAGTGTGGGAAGCCACAGAAGAGGATTCGTTCCACCTTGACTAAAGGTCAGAGCTCCTTCAAGGTTATATGACGGGAGATTTGACCTAAGGTGTGGCTATTGACAGGATGTTTTGACCTAGAGTGTGGTTACTTGATGTTTTGGATACTAAGAATGTAATTACTTTGTTAGTTCCTTGTATCATGGTAAAGAAGTCTCTTGCCTTCCCCTTCCTCTTTGGACTGGGGCATAGAAAGCCTATGAGAAAAAATATGAGGCAAAACTCAGTATTTACTAGATGCCCTCCCAACTCTATCAGTTGTCTCTTGTCTATTTTTCTTAATCCTCACACTTCCCTCCAAACAGGGACGAAGAAGCCAGGCAGGACCCAGTAATTGTCACCCAGGCATGGGATATGACAAATGGTGTCCAACGTGGGGATCGTGGCAGGTCAGGAAGTAAAGGGGCATTCTTCCCCTTTACGCAATTTGAACATTTTCTCCTACATATTCTGTACTTTATGAAGCAGACCAGACATGCAAAGTTGACTCTTCCACAAGCTCTCCCAAAATGTTTACAGATGTCACTGGAAGGGGTACTGGAGCCCACAAGGACACTAACAACACTGTGGCATTTGACTGGCTCTGTTCATTCAACAAGGGCCATTTAAGAGCAGCCACAATCTTGCCTGGTCGCTGAGGTACAGGGCTTAAGACGGGGCATCTAACTCTACCAGTTCACACTGTCTTCTCAGCCATCAGGGACACGGTCAACCAATTAGTGCTTTTCTGTGAAAGGGCTCACTTCTTGAAATGCCTGCTTCCAAGATTCAAGTGGAACTAGGAACAAAGATCCACTGAAAGTTCTTAAAGCCTATTTCCTGCAGCCGGGGGGACTTCGAAATAACTCAGGTGTGTCTTGGCCTCAATTCAGGAAACTTTAGCTACCAAAGTACCAAAGACCCTGTGAAAGGTCTGTCTCTCCAATAAGAAGCTTCTATCTTAAAGACAAAGAGTAGAGTCTTAGGAATAACCCTCACTTCCTACTCCCTGCTTCTCCACCCCAGCATATTTTAATAAATGTTCTTTTACAAGTTATTTACAAGTACTGATTGTTTCAGTGCCTCATAAAATCCCTTTTGTGACATTTGGAAGGAGTCAAGTAAGACTCAATGAGGTTTAATGCATTTCTTCAAGGGGATAATACCTCTAGCAATGAATGCATTGACCTAACAGGCACCCAGAGCTGCTTGTGGGACCCACCCTTGCCTTTCTTCATGTCCACTCACCTGAGGATGGAGTCCCTCCATGGGCAGGAGTAAGTAATCAGCTCAAAGTATTGCCAAGACAGTTGCTGGGAAATCATGCCTAATGTCTTATTAACTTAATCAGTCTCTTATTTCCAAATAGCAGGAAGAATGGCCTTAGTACCAATTTTAAAAGGGTACTTTATAATTCTTGAAATCCTCTTGACTCTTGACCTGCTGTTATGAAAACAGGAAGATGGAAAGACCCACTGAGGCCAGGTGTGGTACATGCCTGTCATCCCAGCACTTGGGAGGTAGAGGCAGAAGAATAGTGAATTTAAAGCCAGCCTGGGTTACACTGTAAGACTCTGTCCAAAAAAACAAACACACACACACACACAGCGGAGAGTGGGGGCAACAGGGGAAAAAGAGAGGGAAGGAAGGAAGACCCACTGGTATTCTGGGAGGCCGGGACAGAATCTAAGCACCTAGAAATATGCTTGGTTTAGGACTGCTCAGAACTGCCTCATTCTAGAAGACAAAAGTCAGAGAAACACAGTGTTCTTTTCCAGTGACCTGGAAGGGGTTAATGTAAGTTATATTACCCTACTAGGTCAGATTCAAATCTGGGATGCTTCTAAAAAGAAAAGTCCCTGGATATTATATGAGGCAAAATGTCAGGGGCAGTGCCAAGCACAGGTTTCAGGGCCCATTTATACCTCAGCAATCCAGCCATAAGTGCTCCTGATTCATTTACACAAACAAGAGCACACAGACACTGACCTAGGGTCTTCCCAAGAGGCAGGGAATTTCAATTAAAATGGCAAATGCCATCTTCGATAACATAGCTCTAATATTCCTGGCAAATGAAATAACTCTGTACTGCTGTGTCTCCTTCCCAGGGCAGAGCAGATATTTTAATGAAAGCCTTTTTATACATCTCATAAAATTACGTTTGCAAAGAATAGCTCCAAGCATTTGATACCCCTAAGAGGGTAAGATATTTTCAGACCCTGAAGCTCAGCAAGACAGGACAAGCAAAGACTCAGGACTAAACCGCAAGGGTCCAAAGCTCTATTTCATATTTATTAACTACAAAATGAGCAGAACATTTCACCTCCCGAGTCTCTGTTCACTCACAAGAAAAGAGACTGAGACCTGGTTAGAATTACTGAAAGAATTGAGCAAACTAATACGTGAGAATTGTTTAAAGTAGAAGCTATGCCCAGCACAACATGCAGGTGTAGTAATCAGAGTGGTAGCTATATTATAATTAGTGCTGGAATCAACATCATCTTTCCCAGGAATAAAAACTGTACTGACCTCCTGTAACATATCAGAGTCTTCAATGGCCTTGACTGCCGTTTTCTTGGATGTTTCCTGAATTTCTCCACCTATTATAAATTCATCAAGGATAAAATACGCCTTTTCAAAATTAAAGATAATATCCAGCTCACAGACCTGGTAAGGAGAAAAAAAAATAAACGTTTTGATAAATTTGGAATCAGGAAAGCGTCTGCCACTGGCTCCAACTCTCCCAGCATTGCCATTCAAGTGGTAGGCAAACATAAAACACCACATGGCATTTTAAGGATAGAAAGACGGGAGAAGAGAATCCCAGACCTTTAGAAAACGTAAAACCAAATCCTATTAAAGCAGAGCATGTCTTTAGAAAATGAGATTTGTACTGGTGTGAAAGGGAAATGGCCCCCATAGGCTCAAGTATTTGAACACTTAGTCACCAGCTGGTGTTGCCTGGGGAGGTTATGGATCCTTTGTGGGGGGGCAGTCTTGGGGGCAGGCTTCAAGGATTGATACCTCATCCCTCTTCCCGTCCATATCCACTCTCTTTATCTCTGCTTCCTGTGTGAGATTGAGATGCGACCCCCCACCTGCTAGCACACCTCCCTGTCATTATGGACCCTTCCTCTGGATCTGTGAGCCAAATAAACTCCCCTTGATGTGCTCCTTTTGGTCACAGTATTTCATCACAGTCATCGGAAAGTAACTAATAGAATGTTTTGAGACTCGGTGGGGGAGTCAGGCTTCCTAGGCTCCTGTGTCCACAGTCACATGCAGAAGCTGGGTGCCTGCTGCTTTCTAAGTAGAAGGACAGAGCCTCAGTTCTCAGGCACTCAGGTTTAAAGATCTTGACTGTTAGGCCAGTGAACTGCAAATTTCCAAATTCCCCTGTTAAACCTTCTGAAAACTCTTTTTACAGGCCAGGCCCCTGCACCTTCCGGGTCAGTAGGTCTGGATCGGGTCCAAACACCTGTGCGGCCAGCATTTTCCCACGATACTGAAGACCTCTAGTTAGTGGAACAGCACATTAACCAGGGTCAAAGATCGAGAGGGACTGGCAGGTGTCACTGTGGAAGTGAAGCAAACGGCGAAGCTATCCCCATAATCTAAACACTTCAACCAGGGAATCCTGTTTCTGTCGGCTTCTTCACTGCTTACCCCACAGCGCACTGCAAACTGACTCCTTCTGCATTCAGACCTTATCTGCCCAAACAAAATTGCTTCCTTTAAGCCATCTAGCTAAAAGCTCCTCAATTCTCCCTCAAACGCCCCTCCGTAGCAACTGATACGCCTACCAATTTGTTTCTTGGACATTTTTCTCCCTTGATGTTGGCAAAGCCATCCAATGGCTGTGGGTCTCCTCTGACTCAGAAGATGGTTCTCGGACTTTCTGGATGATTCCGTGTTACTCCTCCCCACTAACTTGTATTTGGTTGGTAAGTACTTATTGATCTGGAACAAAGTTCAAGGATCAAAGTACTTGCTTCCAAGTCCTGGACCTTGAGTTTGATCACCAAGACCCACACGGTGGAAGGAGAGCACCTATTCCCACAAGCTGGACTCCCGACTCTACACACATGCACTAGCAAACATGTAATCCTCCACCAAAATAAATGAATATATATAAGTTCAGAAAATACTATTTATGGAGTGTTTGGGGCATATCAGTTTGCAGAACGGCAGCGTGTCCACCACATGTGGCATTTCTTCTTAAATGACGGCATTCTTCAGCACAGCGTCTTCGCGTTGCAATAGACATTGTCTTCTAGACAAACTCACTGGCTCTCAGTGACAGCTCCCTTCTCATTCATCTCCATCTACTGGGTCTGTCCTCTTGATGTGGTCACCAATCCTATTGGTTCTTACATTCAAATAGAACACTTCTCATTCTTGCACTTCATAGCTGCTCTGGCCTGCAAATGGTGCAGCAAACAAGACCAATCCCCATTTGCTCAGTATTTTCACCCACTGGCTACACATGTCTGTCTACTTGGGCATTCTTAGTTCCACATCACCATGTCTGAAATTGATCTAAAAAATATTCTTTTCTTTAAATGATTTATTTATTTTTATTTTGTGTGCGTTGGTGTTTTGCCTGCATGCGTATCTGTGTGAGGGTAACAGATCTTGGAGTTAGAGACAGTTGTTAGCTGCCATGTAGATGATGGAAATTGAACCTGGGTCCTCTGAAGAGCATGACCTCAAACATATTCTTTCTTCCTTTAGTCTCTATTTTGCTTAGTAGTTTCTTTCTTATTATTTTCTCTAACTCATGTAAGAGCTCACTTATCCCCCCAACACACACACGCACACACACACACACAGATGCACACATGCACACACACACACAAACATTCTTCTTGTACTGGCAAGTTTCAGGTTAACTAGACACAAGTTAGAGTCATCAGAGAAAGGAAATTCCTCCATATGATTAGGCTATAGGCAAGCCTATATGGCATTTCCTTAATTAGTGATTGATGGGCTGATGATTCTGGGTCCTACAAGAAAGCAGGCTGAGCAAACTACAAGGAACAATAAGCACCCCTCCAGAACTTCTGCATCAGCTCCTGCCTCCAGGTGCCTGCCTTGCTTGAGTTCCTGTCCTGGCTTCCACTGATGATAAACTGTGATGTGGAAGTATAAGTTGAATAAACCCTTTTCTCATCGAGCTTCTTTGGTTGTGATGTGTCATCACAGCAACAGTAACCCTAATTAAGACATCTTTTCTTCCCTTGGTCCTGATGTGTTTCCTTGGTTACCAGTCCTATTGATTCTACCATATAAATAGAGTACGAGTCTCCCATACCTCCACTTTGCAGCTGCTCTGGCCTGTAACCCCTCCTATTGGGTTTACAGCAATGATCTTTTAGGTAATCTCTTTGCCCATTCAAGACCACAGTCAGTCTCACACTTTGCTAACATGCTGTTCTCATTCCTCTTTTTGTGAGGTCTAGGTTTTAAGATAGACGTGATCTTTACCACCTGCCGCAGTCACTCAAGCTACCAGCTCACTGTGTTCTTTCACGCCCTTACCCTGGCACATGCCAGTACGAACTGAACTGCTCTTCCAAATCCAGGCACATGCCAGTAAGAACTGAACTGCTCTTCCAAATCCTCCCCCCTTTTTTATTCTCTTACTGACAAAAGCATACAGAATTCTCAGTGCAGAAATAATTCTTGAAAATTCCCACCTAAGATAAGCACAATGTAAAAACAAATGAAAAGGCCAGGTATGGAGGCACACACCTTTAATCCCAGCACTTAGGAGACAGGCAAGTGGATCTCTGTGAATTTGAGGCCAGCCTGGTCTACAGAGTGAGTTCTAAGACAGTCAGAGCTCCACAAACCAAATCAACCAAACAACAACAAAATAATGAACAATGCATAGACAAAGCAAGAAGAGGAAGCATTAGAGACGTCTAGGAATAAGTATAATGTCAAGGAGTCAGAGAAAGCCAAACTAAATCCATACTCACCAGGAAATTAAATGAAAATATCCATTGTTGGTGATGGCATGAATAAGTACATACCCTCACTGTCAATGAGTTTATAAAGCTTGTACCATTTTTGGTTGGCTGGTCAAATTTTAAATGCAAAAATGCTCACACTCACATCTGGTAAGATGGATCAGTTGGTAAAAGCACTTGTGAGAGAAGCCTGATTTTAGCAGGCCCTGGACCTCAATAGCCCCCAGGCCTTAGCACAACTGACCCCGTGATGAAAGCGTCATTCAGGCCATAAAACTCAGCACAAAGACCTAAGCCATCACACTACACAGTTCTAGGAAAGTCTCTAGATGTACTAACCTTGGTTTTTAGCTTCTGTAATTCCACTTCTGGCTAACTGTGCTTGCTAACTGAAGCATGTCAACCCTAGGCATGGTTCTTGTGCTCACCCTGAGAAAGGCTTGGTGCTGCCAGCTAACAAAGACTTTCTATTGGCAGTCTTCTCTGGGACACCCTACAATACTGACAACCTGGGTTTGATGCACAGAGAACATATAAAGATAAAAGGAATGCCACAAAGTTGTCTTCTGACTTCCACATGTGCAATGCAGCTTGCATGCAATGGTACACACACACACACACACACACACACACACACACACACGAGTGCCCACATACACATCATGCATATAATGCCAAATAACAAATAAGTATTTTTTTAGTTTCTGGACTCAACAGTTCAATAAGGGGCTTAGCCTCATGATACTAAAATCAATGTCCAATAAGACATATAAGCAACAATCATTATGTTTATTATATATCATTTATAAAAATAATTGGGAACAACACAAAGTCCAATCAAGGGAACTGTTTAAACAATGTATGTACAGCCAGGCAGTGGTGGCGCACATCTTTAATCCCAGCACTCAGGAGGCAAAGGCAGGAGGATCTTTGAGTTCGAGGATAACCTGGTCTACAAGAGCTAGTTCTAGGACAGGCTCCAAAGCTATAGAGAAACCCTGTCTTGAAATACAAAACAAAACAAAACAATGTATATACATCTCTACAATGGCATAGGAATTCTATGTACAATTTGGAAAGAATAGGGTACTTTTATATGGAAAATGTGGAGAAAAAATCTCTAACAAGCTTGTAAGGAGAAGAATAAAGTTATATAAGAATATCATACTGCAATCCATTTGCTTAAGTTTAAAAGATTGTATGTACAGAAGAGTATGAAAATGCATTTTTCTAATTTTGAACAATAAAACTAAACAGAAAGAAATTACAGTAAATTAGAGATCCACACACAAGAATGAAAGACCGGAAGAATCAGTTATCAGAGGTCAGGAGAGATAGAAGCCAGGAGCGACAGCAGCGACAGCAGAGAGACCTCAGCATTCAAAGCTGGTACAGACTAGAAATCCAAGACAGACAGGAGCCTCATTAGGACAGAGCATCAACAGAAGCCTGTCCAGCAGACCCAACAAACATTCTACGAATTCACTAGGAGTGTCTCAGGGCCTACTCTGAGCAGTCACAAATCCCCAGATCTGTGGCTCCTTTAACAGGCCTGGGGCAATCAATTTACTGCACCTAGTTTCAGGGACTAAAGCAAGGAGGTGTGCAGAATCGGACACACACAATCATGGATACTGTTGGGAGTGAGCAAGTACTTCATATAACTCCCAAGTGCTACTCAACAGCCCAGCTCCATCGAAACCGAAGAAGGGGTGGCAACCTGCAGAACCGGGGTGAAAGTCAAGCTCTATTGGCTCTTTCTTGGATACTTATAAATTCCACCTAAGGTCCACCCCAGCATAGAACTACGCCTTTGACACTCAGCAACCACCGCGTTGTATGTGGCATCTTCCTTCACAGTCCATGCTAATAAACATGAAACATTCCTTTGATTTCCCCCCATGTATGTAGATTCTGACACACAACTTACAAACGGCAGAAAAATGACTTTCACTTTATCTTTCACTTCCTGATATTTGTGTGTTACTATAGTGTGGCTTACAGCTCTTCTCTCACAGCCAGTACGTACTATGCTGAGAACATTTCTGCCCTTTCAACAATAAATCCCTTAGGGCAGAGTCTAAGAAGCAGCTGTCCTTGAACTCTAAAGTAAATACAGAAGTTTCAAATTACACAAAGGAAATGTTTCAGGTAATAAGAACCACAAAGCTACAGGAAAATAATACGTAAATAGCGACCAATCGTTTATATGTCTTTGCTACTTATTGTATTTGAATTTAACAAAGCAAGTATTTTTATCTCCCTTTCCAGTGTCGTATCCTCATCAGTGAAATGGAGATAGGTGGTAGGTCCGAAATCTTGGGTCTGGTTACTGTGTGAGCAGACACTAGTATCAAGACACTGCATGCTCTTCCTCTTAAAACAGAAAAACTCCCTAGGTCAAATTCAAAAGCTGCCTGCGTCAGCAGCAGCCACACACTCGGAAAACATCAACCCACGTTCAACGTGCTGCAGTGCAGAATGGAAATATGGCAGGCGTCTAAATTCCTTATCTACTGGGAGACCCCAAAGCATTTCTTCTTAGCATCTATAAATTGGGGTTAATGCTACTTACTGAAGATTGAAAGATTGACTACACAATCCTTGGTAATCTCCTCAGAATTGAAAAGTACTGTGAGACACATCACTCAAATTAGTAACCAGAGATCTTGAGTTTTATCTGCCTTCAAAATACTATATCTTCAAGATGTAAGTTTCCCCTTGCATAATCTAAGGGCAGGATTCAAAGAGATCTTTGGTATTAGCAGGAGAGGAAGACAAATCCAAAGAGAAATGAAATATTGCTGAGATAATGAAAACGACGATCAGTTCTAGAAGCCCTTGGTCATCACTGTTAATTAATAAGAATTGAACACCTACTGGGCACGGAGCCCTGGAGTGCTCTTAGTTTAATGAAAGAGTCATTGAATGCTTTAGTGAATTAAAATTTTGATTCATGACAAAGATAGAGTGAGCTTCTAAAGGTGTACCAGAATTGGATGGAGAACCAGTGCTAGACAGGCAGTTATTCTGACCCTCTTTACGCTTTCCTTGGGTAGAGGTCATCCAGATTCTCTTAAGTGATGCGCTTTGACATATCTGATTGACTTTCAGTAAGCACAGAGAGATCAAAATTCAGCTTCAAGTTGCATGACCAAAGTTGGCTTAATCCACAGAAACAGAACAGGTCAAACTAGAGTTCAGAAATAAAGAAGAGAAAGCAGGTTATATGAAAGTTCAGACTTCAAGAAACTCCTCAAGAGCAAAAGACCTCATGCAAAGTTCATTTCAAAGGAAGGCACCAAAAATATCAGAATTCATTAGAATAAAGGAAAGCAGAAAGCTAAATATTTCTGTGTTTTAAAACATGCTGTTTTATACGTACTACTTAGGAAAAAGAAATAAATTTAGCAAGGCAGGAGCAGAAAGAGAACTTGGTGTCACTGTCTTATTATTCCTAAATACTGGAAATAACCGAAATCTCCCAAGCAACGTGTACCTCTCACAACGTCATTTACAGAGGAAAGAAGAAGGAAAATAGGGGAGAAAATTCAATTAGGAACGCATCCAATACTTGTGATTGTGAAGACTGTTGAAAAAGAAAGGAAAAAAGAAAACAAAGAAAGGAAAGGGGGTTAGGGAACATGCAAGAACCACCTGTGATGAAAATGTCACCCCCTAGCCCGGCAGTGGTGGCACACGCCTTTAATCCCAGCACTCGGGAGGCAGAGGCAGGCGGATCTCTGTGAGTTCGAGGCCAGCCTGGTCTACAAGAGCTAGTTCCAGGACAGGCTCCAAAGCTACAGAGGAAACTTGTCTCGAAAAACAAAACATAACAAAAACAAATCAAACAATATAAAAAACAACTCTTCTGGAAGCAGATTCTCCCAACATCACTTGATAAACGTCCACTGACTAAGGGAAGGAGCAGAGAATATGGCTGGAGAAACCTTTTCCAGATTCTTTCCCACAACAGTGTATTTTATCGGTGTCTCTACAGCATTTGCGAAAACCTGACACAGAGGTAATTACAGTGGCAGGGGTGGGAGAGGCCAGAGGTCTTGACCTCCAGGAAGGGCCGGGTTTGCTTTCAGGTACCTTTTGCCCCAGGTAGAATGCTGTGCCCTGAGCTATTGCATAACCTGGAATGCTGACAGAGACAGGTGCACAGAGGAATAAACACAGCAAGGGCAGAGGAGTGATCAGTTGTCACTGTTTGAAAGTTTAAATTAGAGTCTGGGAAGTGTGGAGTTTTTCCTGATAGAGAAGGGAAAGTGATGGGCAGTAATGCCCCACCTAGGTCTGTACTTTTTAAAAAAGATGCTCATCAACAGGACAAGCAGAAAAGCATAAAAGAGTTTAAGGGTAGAAATGGACAAATAAGAAGCTAGATGTAAGATCCCAAGTCATTTCACTACAATAGTGAGAGGGAGAAGAGTTTTAGGTTTAAACTGAAGGGTCAGGTAGGCTCTAGCAGCAAGCAAAGAAAAGCAAAAGAACCCTGTCTTTTTGTACTGCAGGGTTCTGAGAAAACAAAGTCCAACCACCAGAAAGAGCAGGTTTGCCAGAGACAGGCATAGTACTTGGTCATGAGAAGATTGGTGAAGACCATCACCAGGAGAGCAAAGAAGAGGAAGCAAGAAAGAAATCACCTAGCAGTAGAGTCTGGGAGAAAGAATCCATAGACACACTAGGCAGGTGGGAAGAGGGGCACAGCATCTAGATGATCAGAAGAGGAAAGCGAGCTTAGGGGAAAAAGAAAACCAAGGAAGGGCCTCCACCCAGCAGAAAGGCCAAGACCCAGCAGAAAGCAATGGCATGGTATAAAGCGTGCGGGGTGAAGGGTGGAGATACTAAAAGGATGAATATGAATTCAGTGCTGCGGAGGGCAAAGCAGGCAAAGACTTGAGACATCAGTGGTGCAGAGCAGTATGCAGGGCTCAATGGTTACTGTGCAACTTCCTTGGAGTGGTAAGATGTGGGGCCCTGCTGCAAGCTGGTGCAGACTGAACCATCTGAAGATGGGAGCAGCCGTGAGAGATCGCTGCATCTGTTGTGTAAATAAATGCAATGGGATTGTGGAATAGCAATGTGAAGTGAAAAGATTGGGGACTTTTGTTTGTTTGGGCTGATGTTGGTTGTCGTTGTTGTTTTTCCTTGTGTACTAATGATATTGTAACTTTAAAAAATGCCAAAGAAGGAACAAAATGTCAAAACAGAAAAGAAATGGCAAAGCCAATGAGGAATAAGGGACAGAAATCACTCACAATTAAATTCAAGTTTCCTGAAACAAAGTCTTCGATGTATTTGTAATCTGAAGGTAAAAAAAAAAAATATACCCTCATCTTTTGAGTGATTCACTTACTAAGAAATGCAGGTAGGGAGGAATCCTGTAATTCTGAACCAAGGTGGGCCAGCACCATCCTTGGTACAATGCAATGGATAGTTTAGACTTAAAGAGAGAAAAGGAATACAAGAGATGAGCAGAAGCAAGAACCAAGATGGATAGACTCTAAAGGGCCGGAAGGACACTTACATTTCCAAAGTACTTGTCCAGCAACTCCACATAACGATGTACAATCTCTAGTGTCAAGAGCTCATTGTCCTGATTTTCTATTGCACAGCAAAAATATAAACTAGCATACCTTGAAAAGAAAAAAATAAGAAAAGGCAAAATTGAATGAGACAATAAACAAGCTTAAGTGGGTTTTCCCAATGGGTGTGCAGTCTCCTGCTCTCTCTCGAGATTCCCTCCACACAAGGATAAAATTCATTGCTCATGGCACGCAGTGCACTCCTCAAATATAAACCAGAATACATAAAGATGCCGCAGCGGTTAATTACTTCATTAGTCACATGAGAGGCTCTCAACAGAATTTCACCTTGAAGAGCTACAATCAGAGGGATGGTATCCTTTCGTTCGCGATAATTGGGGTGCTTGCTCGCGCCCTTTTCCAATTTGTATCACCCCCTTTAATATACAAGCCTTCAGCAGCGCTCTCAGGGGCACACACTACCATATCTGGCTTCACATGGTGATTCGTTCTATGCCAAATCTCCGAACCGATAGAAGCTGCTTTGCTAAAGCCCTTCCTAGCAGTGGGCTCTACTAACTATCAGACCCTACATGCCACGGAAAGAGAGCATTTCCAGTGTGAATTTTCCGTTTTGGAAACCATAGTTTAATAGAGGACATGAAGTCAGGCTGGCTCTGTTCAGGCCCTATCTTAGGCATCCATTACCTGAGTCTTCATTGAAAAGCTTCCTTTACCTCTCAAGCCTCAGATTTCTCGTCTATAAATGAGGATGCTTTGATAGTATGGTCTTGCCACTTCAAACAGATGTATCAAAAGAAATAAAGGCTTTAAAGGAAGAAAGTTCTAGGCTTGAGTACTGGCTCCACTGATTACCATTCAACTACTGTGACCAGGAAGTAATTGCTTAAACTGTGTGTCCTCAGTTTACCCATCTGCAAATATGGACAGCTTTAATATTGGAAATGGTTCTCATTCTTCCAGCACATTCACTTATGTTTTCCCATAGCATTTGGAACTGAATATATGTTGATTGCTTAATAAATAATTTTGCTTCTTGAAAACATGAACATAGTCTGTCTCATTCTTTTGCTGCTGTATCTACGGTCATTGAAATGATGCCGGGAATGTAATTCACGCAACAGTATTGGGCATGCGCGTGCAAATTCAGCGTACAGTTTAAGTATTTAGAATCAATCCTAGCATGTGGAAGCTGTTTTAATCAGATGGGGAATCTTTACAAGCCCTGTCATTGCTGCAAATATTTAGACTCTCCTCATCAGAGATTTCAGAAATTGCCGAGATGGGTATTGCAATCTAAAATGGTCAGAAGGGAAATGAGTCAAAGCCACAGTGAGATGTTTGGTTCTTGGGAAGTTACTCACACCTTTTATAAACAAGTTTCAGCTCCTTCCAGTCAATGAAACTGCTTGTCCTGTGCCCACGAGAAAGGACAGCCTGGATGATCTCCCGGGTGATCTTCTTCCTCTCCTTGTCAGGGAGCGTGGTGTACCATTTCTGAAGCCGAAGTTTCCCTTGTCGACTGAAGAGCAAGATGAAATGTATCTAGAACAACAGTGCACAGAGAAGGCCAGGGTTTAGTCATCCAGGTGACTCACTGCACAGATCAGGGTGTTCTGGGGCTGGGTGGAGCTAGGAATGTATACAGAAAGGTATTTACCCACCACAGAATGAGCCCATCTTAACATGCCCCCACCAGGGAGCCAAAGGTGGAACATCACACACACACACCTTACTTCTGTTCCAGAAGAACATGTTGAAAGGAATTTAATTCCTTTGAAAAATTGTAAAATTCATCAAGACACAAAACATATCAAAGGAAGTAGTGGTACTCTTTGAAGCAAATTCCTCCTCGAAAAGCAAAACAAACAAGCACCATGTTTTGACCAGCTGAAGGATTTTTAGAGTTATAGCCTCTGCTCCATATCACAACGATGAAAACACAGGAATGGAAAGAGGACAGAGGAAGGAGGAGGTAATTATATTTTACTTTTAAATTTTTGTAAATGTTAAAAGAACGAAATTAAATAAAGAGAAAGCAAGGGGAAAGAGCAATAAACAGCCAGAGGAGAGGAACTAAGTGTGACCGCTTAGCTCACCTATCTACCACCTATTATCACCTATCTATTACCTATCTCAGGCCTCCTCAGCATGGTAGATGGGTAACAGTTTCTAAGGGTGTTAGCCATGAAAGTTACCAGGAAGTGTTACCAGTTCTATCAGTAAGAAACTTGATTTTGTTTACAAATCAGTTTTGCTATGTGTATTCAAAATAAAGTTTCATATTTTAGCGACTTTTAAGAACTTTAAATGGTCAGGTGGTGGTGTATGCCTTCCTTTAATCCCAGTACTCGGGAGGCAGAGGCAGGCAGATCTCTGTGAGTTCGAGGCCAGCCTGGTCTACAAAAGCTAGTTCCAGTATAGACTCTAAAGCTACAGAGAAACCCTGTCTCAAAAAGCCAAAAAAAAAAAAAAAAGAACTTTAAATGAGGGACGACAACCTAAGTCCTGTACCTTAGAGGTAGGGTAGAGTTTATTTACAAAAACAGTCAGGAAGCCATCCACTCTTTATTTTACAGAAAGATTTTCCCAGCCCATCATATTAGAAGACTTAAAGGCTTATCTTTACTTATGTCTATGATTTATTTCGTTGTTGTTTTTATTAATTAAAAACTAAACAAATATGTAGAACTGGAGAGAGGACTCAGTGATTAGGTACACTTGTTGCTCTTGCAGAGGACCCTGGCTTGGTTTCCAAGCACTCCATGGTTGCTCACAACCACCTACAACTCCATTTCCAGGGATCCAAAGCCCTCTTCTGAAATCTAAGGGCACCAGACACTCACTCATGTGGTGTACATACATACTATATGAAGGCAAAACACACCTACATGTGAAATAAAATAAATATATCTAAAAATAAATCTATATAAATAAGATGCATTGTTTCAATAAATTGTTTTGTGAGTGGAACGATACATGCTGTAAACGAAGAATAACTATAGTCTAAAAAAGACAAAAACGAAAAACAAATAGTCTCTTCTTTTTGCCAAAGAGGTTTCTCTCTTAATGCCATGGCACAGACCCTAACAGCTTGGTAGGTGGTGATACGTGAGGTGAAGGGACACCAGGATCTTTCCTGGGAAGGTCCTCTAACTTACAGAATAGGGGCTTCTTTTTGTAATTAATTTTATTTGTTATTAGTGTATATGTGCATGGTTCTCTCTGTCTTGCTGTCTCTGCCTCTGTGTCTCTATCTTGTCTCAGTGTGTGTGCGTGCTTGTGTGTGTATGCATGCTTGTGTGTGTGTGTGCGTACTTGTGTGTGTGTTTGCATGCTTGTGTGTGTATGCATGCTTGTGTGTGTGTGCGTACTTGTGTGTGTGAGTATGCATGCTTGTGTGTGTGTGTGCGTGTGTGTGTGTGTGTATGTGTGTGTTTGGCTGCTGGTAGAGGACAGCTATGGAAGACAGACAACTGGAGTTGATTTTGTCCTTCTACCTCTAAGAGGGTTCCAGGGACAGAGTTTTGGTTGTGGCCTTTTATTTATTTATTTTGTTAAGTAGAGCTAATGTAGTTTTTTTTTTTTTTAAGAGTGACCACAAGCTCCTAGTCACACAGACAGCACAAGGCAAGAAAACAACTTAAAACTCCTGCTCAATAAGCTGCTTCAGGAAAGCGCTTCCTAAACCTGGAATGTTCTTGAGCACTGCAGTTAGATGGCACACTTCCCACTGTCCCTGGCGACCTGAGCTCCATCCCCAGGACTCACATGGTAGGAAAAAAGAAGAAAAGAATGCTGCATTGCCTTAAATTCTATTTGCTGTTAGACAGGTCTAAATGATTCAGGAACAGAACACAGTGACTGTTTCCCAGCAATCATACTGAGATGGGTACTTTGCCTCCTATCCTGGATGGTTTCATTGTCAACTTGACACAATCTCGTGCCACCTGGGAAGAGCAAATCTCATCTGAAGAGTAACCTCAACTTGACCGCCCTACAGCATGTCTGTGAGAAAGTGTCTTTCGTTGCTGTTGTTTTGTTTTCTGTTTATTTGTTTGTTTTCTTTTGCTTTAGTTTTTCAAGTCAGGGTTTCTCTATGGAACAGCCCTGGCTGTCCTAGAACTCATTCTGTAGTCTAGGCTGGCCTTGAACATATAGAGATCCTTTTGCCTCTGCTGTCAGAGCACTGAGATTAAAGATGTGCCACACCACTGCCTAGAGAGAATGTGTCTTGATTGATGGTTGATGGTGGAGGCCCTGCTCTTCTGTGGAAACGCCATTCCTAGACAGGCCTGGGGTGTATAAAAAAGCTAGCCCAGCCAGTGAACGAGCTGGTACACAGCATTCCATGCTTCCTAGCCCAGCCAGTGAACGAGCTGGTACACAGCATTCCATGCTTCCTAGCCCAGCCAGTGAATGAGCTGGTACACAGCATTCCATGCTTCCTGTCCTGTATTCCTGCTCTGACTTCCCTCAGTGATGCACTGTGAGATGGAAATGTAAACTGAAATAAACTCCTCCTCCAAGTCGGTGTTGGTCATTGTGTTTTCTCACAGAGACAGAAATCAAACTAGAATACCATCCTAATAATAATAGAAAACTGAATGGCTCTAAAATTTAAAAAAAAAAATCAAAATTGCACAGAACTCAGGATCTCAAGAACAAGGCTCAGTCTGTGATTACCACCAGATGAGTGGCCAGATTTCTGCTAGAGGGATTAAATCTACGAATTCAGAGGGTGTTTGCTTTCATTTCCCATTAGAAATACTGTTTTCTTCCTATCTAACCTAAATCTCTTCTGCCTCACCTGAAGTTTCTCTTGACTTTATCCCAGAGCACAAAAAGACACAGCCTCAGTAACCTTAAGTAATAAACTCTTCAGCTACTTAAGATGGTGCTGCAAGCTTCTCAACCATTTCCTTCCAGAAGAAACACTGACCCTGCTGTCCACTCCTTGTATATTTACAGGTCTCACTCTAGAGAGTCCCTTGGAACTCTCCATAGACTAAATGTTACTCTGTCAACCCAGACTAGTTCTGGGTTCTCTGTGAGACTGGTGGCTTCCTTTCCACCTTCTCCTTTCTGCAAAAAAGGACATCAGAATGAGATGTCCATGCTAATATGACATGAACATCGATAATCTAGAACAATGAAGAAAGAGCACTTGAAAAACCAGTCAAGGAATCTAAAGAGAAAGGATAAAAAGAACATGCACACACACACACACGTTCATGTGAAATATGATACAATGGAATCAGTTCAAGTTCACTCAATAGCTGTAGAAAGGAGCGGCGGGCCGCTTCCTGCCACCCAGCTTATACCCCGAAATAACAACACACAAACTGTATTCATATAAGCACTGCTTGGCCCATTAGCTCCAGCCTCCTACTGGCCAACTCTCACATCCTTATCAACCCACCTCCACTAATGTGTGTAGCACCACGAGGTGGTGACCCACCAGGAAGATTCTAGCGTATGTCCATCTTGGGCTGGAGCTTCATCGCGCCTGCCCTGGAGAGGAGAGGCATGGCATCTGCCTCACTTCCTCTTCCTCCCAGCATTCTGTTCTGTTTACTCCACCCACCTATGTTCTAACCTATCAGGCCAAGCAGTTTCTTTATTAATTAACCAATGAAAGCAACAGATTGATATATGACACTCCCACATCAAATAGCTAAAATAAGTCATTGTTAGAAGACTCAGTCCTGGCAAGTTTCGTGATTTCTGCTGGGGAACCAGTTACCTCCTCAGATTTAATTTCATAGGTTGGGCAAGCTAGCAGCATGGATTGTAATGATTTCACAAGCTGATTACCTCCTACAATTAATTTTATCTAATTTATTGGTGTAGTCATTCAGGGCACATTTGACAAGTTCATTTCAAGAAGTTAATCAAATACAGTCTTGTATTAGCATTATTTTGAGTAGCAAAAAAAAATGAAAGTGTTTCTTTTTTCATTATTAGAGTAAACTTGGATTTGATGCCCAAAACAAACTTGTGTCTTCAGAAAGCAATGCTTAATACCCCACCACCATCACCACAGATAATGCCACTAACAGGAAAGAAAAGGGAGAGATAGTAACACCAACTCTGTTAAAATCTATAGGGTGTCGAGCAGGGTTATGGTCTTATTATACATTTGACCCAAAAGCTAAGTCTGGGTTGCCCCCTGTGTCCACCCAGAACTGTCACCCTCTTCTCAGGACAGGCCACTTTATTGGTCCCATTTTGAGGGGTCTAGTTTGGGCACAGATGGTCTGTCAAATGCAGAGGTGAACTGTCAGATGGATCAAGCATTCCTTGTCTTCAGCATCCACTAGAGTAAGACTTGACCTCATTGGGCAAACCCAGAACTTGGATAGTTTGTTTTTTTCCTTGTTATAGACCACCATTCAGGGAGAAGGCACCACCAGGCCTCTGACAGAAACGCAAACCAGACTAGCGCCAATCCATCTGTTCTATTACTTTGGACTACTGTTGCCATCTTACTTCTAGTTTATTATGTACAGAAAAGGCTTCAAATAGCAGCACTGGTTCCCAACATTTGCAACATTACCAGCTCTTAACCTCAATATATGAAATGGACCCATAATCAGCTTACAAGATAAGAGACAACCAGAGACCTTCCCCTGCCCCCAGCACCTCTGCACCCTGAGCACCACATTCTTGGGACTATGCTATATTTCAGGATGTGAGCCACAAATATAAATGCTCAGAACATGTTCCTCTGATCTATCTTTACAGCAACTCTGCAAAGTCCCAGCCCAGGTCAGCCCATCCATTCCTATCTTTCTTCTATTTAGAGGTGCCAGACACCCCTGAGGAAAATCACAGAGAACTTCCCAGACTGTTACTGCCATGGCTGTCTGATAAGCCAACTCATGAACCCCTGGTGGCTGGAAACTTTCCACGTACTTCTTAACCTAAAGCACTCGCAACCACCTCCCCTTCTTCCCATCTCAGTTATTCCAACTCATCACCTTGGCCTCACAGTCCCTCTATCATTCTCACTCCCTAAAGCTGGAGAGATGAAGGCTAATCTGAGGATTCCCTCACCTCCCTCCACACCCTCACACTCACCCCTAACCCAGTGTGTTTCCCCCATCTTCCTTAGTCCTTGACGTTTAACCTTTTCTTATGTCCTAGGAAGCGTGTGTCATTGTTTCTACATTGCCCGTCTATGTCACATTTTCTGGAACTCTGTATGTGTGGTGATTTCTCTTTCCACCTATGAAAATCCCTGACCTTCAGTAAAAGCGACTCAGCAGTATCAAGAAGCCAGGAGTCTACTTTTAGAAGACCCCCCTTTAAATGGAAGTAAACAAAACTGCATATGATGTATGCCTGCAATCCCAACTCTAAAGAGGCAGATACAGGAGGATCAACAGCTGCAGGCTAACCTGGGCTACATAATGAGAATCTGCCTCAAAAAAGCAAAAAGCAAGCAAAAATGTAGATAAATGTTCAGAATCAGATATTCACTGTACTAACACACTCAACCCAGGAAAATCCCTTACTACCTAAAAATAGATAAGGTCTTGGGTGATATTTATTAACCAGTTTCAATAAAATAATAATTCTGATAAGTTGCAAAAACATGAAGTTGGATATGTAATATTATACCCCAAATGGATTATACTTGCAAGGAAATTATATGAAGGAAAGCACACTAACTATTAATAGCAGTTGTCTTGGAATAATGAGATTTTATTTCACAGAAAATGTTATTTTTTTTTCTTCATAATTCACTGAATTTTCTAAAATTCACATATATGATGCTATCATTATAAAACGTGTAATAAAATATCTTAGTGGGTTCAATAAAAACCAGTCAGCGTTCTATCCAAAGCCTAACATTGAGTGATGAGGTTCTCTCTGTCCCACAGCATGGTACCCCATGAGGGGCAGCCAGTAGCAGTACTGAGTGACTCACTGAGTAAGTCAGTGCATGGAGGACAGGAAAGGCAGACATGACTGTTGGGGTAGTAAAAATGCTTGCCGTGGTATTATTATGGCAGAAACATGTCATTCTGTATTTACACAAACAGATACAATGCTCAACACCAAAGTGGACTTTAATATACACTGTGGATGTAGGTGGCAATAAAGAATCAATACAGGTTCATAATTGTAACAGAGGTGCCATCTGGCATAGGATATTGATAATGAGAGAGGCTGTGTCTACAGGATGCCTTTTTATGGTATGCTCACCTGTGCTATGAACCTTAAAAGGCTGTAAAATATTAAATGTTTCAAAACAGAAAACTGTCTAACCAGGCTGTCTCTTAACCACATGGCTAAGCTGGGCATGCATAAGGATGAAGACACCAGCTCAGGCCGGGGAGGGCATCTACAAAATCCATCATTGTTGCCTTAGTTGCAGTAGAAAAACCTAATAATCTTCCTTTCCATTTCAGGGCAATGTTAGGGAATTCCAGGGATGAAATGAAGCTGGGGGAGTGAGGAGATGTGTGTGACGTTCACAAAAGCAGTGGTTTTGCAATAGCAGGTAACAGTACAGTAGGGTGTAAAACACACAAAACAAAATGGATGGGTTCCCATCACCATGTTTTAGTGAGACAGCCAAACAGAAGAGAAGCTCAGCACCGGACTGAAATCTCAAGGTCCAAATCAGGAGCAGAAGGAGAGAGAGCACGAGCGAGGAACTCAGGACCGCGAGGGGTGCACCCACACACTGAGACAATGAGGATGTTTTATCAGGAACTCACCAAGGCCAGCTGTCCTGGGTCTGAAAAAGCATGGGATAAAACCGGACTTGCTGAACATAGCGGACAATGTGGACTACTGAGAACTCAAGAACAATGGCAGTGGGTTTTTGATCCTACTGCACGTACTGGCTTTGGGGGAGCCTAGGCAGTTTGGATGCTCACCTTACTAGACCTGGATGGAGGTGGGTGGTCCTTGGACTTCCCACAGGTCAGGGAACCCTGATTGCTCTTCGGGCTGATGAGGGAGGGGGAGTTGATCGGGGGAGGGGGAGGGAAATGGGAGGCAGTGGAGGGGAGGAGGCAGAAATCTTTAATAAATAAATAAATTTAAAAAAAATAAAAAGTAAGTGAAGCAAAATAAAAAAAAAAAGAGTAGCTCAGAGCATCACTCACAGTAAGGATTGAAGCTTCGTCCCAGTGCCATATGTTTGTACTGGTTGGTGATGTAAATGAACTTCTTGCTATTGCTGTGTCCTTAAAAAGGAGTCAAAGAATGACAAAGTGGTGGTGAAGGAGAAGGATAGGCAAACAAGGACACCAAGTCCATCGGGGCGGGCATTCATGCAGTACAAAAGCAAAACAAATGTTTAAACAGAAGGCTGATCACTAAGGAAGCATTAACAGAAAAGCCATTTTTCATCTGCTGTTAATATTTAACTCTCGTGGACTGTAGGATACTGAGAAGGTTACAGATAGAATTTTTTTCTCAAAGTATTGGAAGCAGTTGTTGGGTGGGACTCAGCAGGTTGAAGTGCTACACTTTCCAATGCTAATAAGGACAAATAGCCAAGGTCCCTTGTGGAAAAAAAAGCAGGGGGGGGGGCTCCTTTGATTTAGAAAACGTGCTCCACTCTTTTTCTTAGTACTGACAAGTTAAATAGACAAGCCAGCTGGAGAAAACGCCATCCTTTAGTCACCGGCGTCCGTTCAAAGCCCTCTACCTGGCAGTCAGCACTTTCCCCTCCTTCCAGGATTAACCAGAGACAGTCTCCAGGGAAATAATCACATCAATAACTAAAGCAATTGTATTTCTGATAGGCCTGTCAGTACAGATCATTAATTCATTTGACTAGTATTTACCAGAGCTTATGATGCGTGACACCAAACACACAGATGGACATTGTAGCCTGTACCTTAGGAGCATATAACGCCGATAAGGAATCCAAGGAAACTTCAGGATAAGCATTGAATTAACCACTGACTTTTATTGCGTCTTCCTCCCAATATGCTATTAAAATGACAGTAACGGAAGTTTAAAAAATGTGTTAAACCCCAAAGCGTAAGAGACAGATGGGGAAATAATAGGAGCCCAGAGGTTTCAACCAATCTTTGAAATATGGAAGGAGACAGAAATGTGACCTGTGGGGCATATTTAGCAAAATGGGGACAGCCAGATATAAGGCAACGTTCTGAATACAGAGAGAATAGCTGAAAGTCTTCCTGTAGGAGGGTTGGCATTTGCTACCAGCAGAATCCCCAGGGACTATAGCTAAATGAGAACATACATACATGTACATATGTAGGTACACACACACACACACCACAGTACATTCCCACTAGATTATTGAAAGACAGAAATTTAGCAAAGGCCATGCCTTTGGAGTAGCTCTTAGCTAGCACAGCTTTACCACAGACTTGTAATACATTGTACCATGATGTAGTCATAGCTATGACATCATGAGGCAACAGCAGTATTCTAGCTTGATTATAGTCTTAGGGCACCACTGCCCATTGTTAACTGAAACACTGTTCTATAGCCTACTCGGGGGTCATAGTACCACTCAGGAGGCTTGACAAACCCTAGAGCTCTTAGATATTTATAGCTGCCTACAACTCTCCTGGACTTAAACAGAAGCCTGATGTGGGATGCCCTTCTGTGTTTGTGTTGCTTTTATTGGTTGATGAATAAAGCTGTTTGGACCAATGGTTTAGCAGAGTAAAGCCAGGTGGGAAATCAGAACAGAGAGAGAGAGAGAGAAAGATAGAGACAGAGAAAGACAGAGATAAAGGGGGAGAGAGAGTAAGAGAGAGAGACAGACAGAGAGAGAGAGAGAGAGAGAGAGAGAGAGAGAGAGAGAGAGAGAGGAGTAAAAGATATGCCATGTAGCTGCTGAAGGAGAAGGACCAGGAATTTTTCCGGTAAGCCACAGCCTTGTGGCAATACACAGATTAATAGAAATGGGTTAATTCAAGATGTAAGAACTAGCTAGAAATATGCCTGAGTCATTGGCCAAACAGTATCATAATTAATATAGTTTCTGTGTGACTATTCAGGTCTGGAAACAAAGGAACAGTCTCTGTTTACAGAAGTCATAACCAGCAAATCCATGAATTCTCATGTAAGAGAGGAACACATTTCAAGCCTCCACCCATATCTTTGCATTATGAAAGAGCCCATCTCTTCATTCAGTTCTACCTCTGAACTGCCTATGAACACCCCAGCAGCCCACTTCATGGTCAATAGACAGTCTAGAAGCCTCTAACAAGAAAGAGACAGAAGGTGGCTGGAGAGATGGTTCAATGGTTAAGAGCACTTGCTGTTCTTCCAGAGGACTCAGGTTCAATTCCCAGAACCCACATGGCAGCACACAGCCATCACAGCCATCTGTAACTCCAGTTCCAGGAGACCCACCACTGTCTTCTGGCCTCTGCTTGCAATAGACACACACACACACACACACACACACACACACACAGGGAGCACATGCAGGCAAATACTCAATTATTATGCTCACATCATGCTCAGAGTCACAAGAAGATAGAGTTCCTGGACTAAGGGAACAAGAACAGAGTTCTACACTTTAACAGGAGAGATAAAAACACCAAGAAATTGAAGCTTTCCTCAGAACTAAACAGATGAGATTTCAGATTAGCAAAGACAACCAAGTGTGCTGTGTAACAAATTTTAAAAGCACAACAGCGAGAAACACCAGAGCACTCATGACAAAGTGAGCAGCCTAACGATTCCAGGAAGACAAGAGGTTTCCATGAAAAGAATCAGACATCCGAATCAGCCTTAGACTCTACAGACTGGAAGAGTGGAAGTCTGCATTCCCCTAACACACACACACACACACACACACACACACACACACACACACACACAATCAGTCAGTTAAGGGAAAGAACTAAAGACTTGTGAACAGATAAAGATGAAACCTACTAGGAAAAAGCGAAAAAGAAAACAAATAAAGCTGTCTAGGGAAACAAAGGAAGCCAAAGGAAAGGGGGAGGCAGAGAGGAAAAGAGGGTGGAGAGGAGTGAGGGGGGATGTGTTCAACACATAATATAGGCATATCCGAAAACTCAAATGAAATTGCCTTAGAATCCCCTGGCGGATAGATGGCTCTTGGGACATAGAGGAGCAAATGCAGTTAGCTGTGTTCTATAGAACACAGAACCAAAGTCAAACAGTATTGAGAGGAAAGGCCAGCATGATGTGACACAGCTGGCCACTGTGTACGGAAGTGGTTGGGAGGAGGGGTGTCCATTGTATGCTCATGGGTGTGTGTGTGTGTGTATGTGTGTGTATTGGGAGGAGGGGTGTCCATTGTATGCTCATAGGAGTGTGTGTGTGTGTGTGTGTGTGTGTGTGTGTGTGTGTGTGTGTTGGGGGATTATTTTATTTATTGGTAGACTTGGGAAAATGATTGATTGACATCTAAAAGACCTTTCTGGTGATACAATAGAGAAAAACTACCGATAGATTCCAAACTAAGCAGTCAGGGAAAAATGATAAACCATACAGGAAAGGGAAGTATAATGTAAGAAAAAAATCTCACGGTTTTAAAGTGTTTTAAGGATAGGAGAAGGGGAGGGAAGGAGGAAAAGAGAAAAAGAGGAGGAAAGGGAGGGGAGAGAGAAAAAGACAAAGCTTGTCTACACGCTTGCATACCCTGACATGCTTGTGCATGTGAGTGTGTTCGAGTAGGGTGGGGTGACCAGAGGAGAAAGAAATGCTCAGACATACTTTTAACACAACAGGAAGCCAGGAGACACTGGAAAACTGATGGAATGGAAGGATACTACTTAGAAACATGGAGGAAAACAGCAATATAGGACGCTGAATTGTTGAAAGGCGCCGCCTCTTGGAGAAAACTTCAGGGAAATGAGAGCTGGCACTTCACTAGAGATTACTAGTGGCCAAAATATATTATGTGAAATTTTTCAATTAAAAATATGAACTCTTCACTCATAAAGGGGAGGCAATTATTTTACTGTAGTAGACTTTGGAAATGCCTGTGAGCTAGCCTAAAATATATCTTGAATCAAAAAAATAAAAAATAAAAAGCAGAGTTGGAGATATGGCATACACATGGTACACAGACATACATGCAGGCAATATACCATTCACACAAAATAAAAAAATAATCAAAATTTTAAAAACAAAATAAATAAATTTTTAAAAAGTCATTTGAAAAGTCATAGCCAACATACATGCTAGGTTGTCACTGTCCCTTTCTTATGTTAAACACAAATGTCAAATGTTTAGAAGGAAAATCCTTAAGTACATTGATTACCCTGGACTACCCATTATGAGCTATTCCTTTTCTTATCTGCTAAGTAATCTTCAGCCATTCATACAGCAAGGAAACCCTTACTTTACCAGGTTCCATTATTAGGGGCACATTTGATATATGTTCCAGTTTTACACCTAGAAGATTTTTTTACCTGAAGTTTAAAGTTTCTAACATAGCCTTTTCCACATTTATTGAAGTTAAATGACAAAAATATTTTGTGTGTGTTAGAAAATTCATGTGTGTGTGTGCATGCGTGCACTCATTATGAATTTGTTAAAAAAGTACAAAATGTGATATTACTATTTTGTAAAAAATCACCCAAAATTGTGTGTGTGTGTGTGTGTGTGTGTGTGTGTGTGTGTGTGTGTGTGAAGAGCATTTGAGAACTACCTCCTTGGCCATTTTCAAGCATACAATACATTGTTATTAAATATAGTGACCATGCCATGCCTTGGATCTCAGAATCAACGCATCCCCACTGAAACTTTACACCCTCTGCCCAGCAGCTCCCCTTCTCCCTTCTGCCATATATAATTTTAAGGAGAAAAGATTGATAGGAAGTTTGCTAATGCTGACCGTTCCTAGTATATTATAGTAAGTCACTGTGGACCCTCCCACACCCTCTCCTGGAAGCAAATTTCTTAATTTCCCTATCATTTTGCACATTGCTCCTTAAGTGACGCCTAACTTCAGACTCCTAGCTCAAAACAAACTCAAATTCTGAAAGACCTATTAAGAATGAGAAAACGGCAAGTAGGCCTGCACACATACTCACAGGAGAAAATTACTCTATGGTCCAGTACACAGCTTGACAGGTAAAGCCAATCTCCAGAAACTAGGTAGATAGTTTCCTATGATGAGGAGGGAAGGAGAGGGAGGACAATCATGGGGAAGCTCACAAGGCAGTTATCCTGAAGTGTACATCATGGAGAAGGAGAGATACTGCCTCACCAAGGTGGAAGGACAGAAGCAGCTCCCCAAGTTACCATCTGACCTCTACACACATGTAATGGCACACACATACTCATATTCACAAGCACACCTCCATCTCTCTCTCTCTCTCTCTCTCTCTCTCTCTCTCTCTCTCTCACACACACACACACACACACACACACACACATTAATAATAACTGTAAAAAAAATTTAAAAATAAAATTACTTTGGGTTTTCTCTAAGGACTGGAGAATACTATGGTTTGATTTGGTTTGGTTTGGATTGGGTGGTGGTGGTAGTGGTTTTTCTGTTTGCTTTGGTTTTCTCTTTCCTTTTCTTTTCTGAAACTGCTGTCCTATAAAAGCCCAGGCTTCAGTGGGCATCATAAACTTACTACTGGGATGACTCCAGGTGCAATGAACACAACACACACGTGCTTTGCACGTCCCTCCACAATTGTCAGAACTGGTGTGGCACTTCTCTGAGTGCAAGTGAGAGCCTCTGCAAAGCCAGGATCTGGCCATTCTCTTCCCGCTAGATCCACCAAAAAGAGGTACCCAGGACTGGCCTGAGTGCCTAACACTCGTGGGTTCAGAGTCTGTGTTCGGTTCACATGCAGGAGGATGCCCCTTAACAGCAATTCCATTGCCCTTCAGTCCGCTCTGCAAGCCATGAGACTGCTTCCAGGCTCTGCCTCTTAGGCCTGCCCCTTTGCTGCGGGGAAGCTTTCTCCCAGTGGAAGGGATGTGTGTCAAGAAGACTAGCATATCTATCACTATACATAGTCATCTTTGTGTGTGTCTTCGCGAGCATGGTGCAATTTCTGAAATGGCTCCAGCCACCCCACCCTCTCCTAAAAGACTCCTTGGATAAGCTTCACATGATCTATCCTTATTAGAGATGATACAGACATGCTTGGGTGCAAATGAGATTCGCCAGACTAGTTTCCCAGGTGCCATTCACATACACCTTTAAAGTGGAAGCTTACTGACAGGCTTCTCACTCATTTGCCTTTTGCGATACATATGCTGTATCTCACAGATTGGTGTTTTAGTTCTTTTAGATTTGTTACGTACCATCCAAGCAAACTTGCATGACTCAACTACATTTCCTGGTTTGGTCCAGATATGTTATGTATTTATGAACAGGCTAAACCAGAGTTGGCCCGGGCACTTATCAAAAGGCCAGTTTAAGTTGGGGTCAGGCCATGCTAGGCATTTACCAACAGGCATAGACACATCCTTGCCCAGGGTGGGGCAGCAGGCAAAACACGCCGACAGGTTGGTTACTCAATGAGATTTTGGTAACTAGTAGCTTGAGAATTTGCGTCCTACCTTGACTCTGTCATGTTCAAGTTAAACAAACGTGGAAAATTTCCTGACTTTTCTGGCCCTTGGTCTTCTAAACTATAAAGTCAGTGACATGGAGAATGTGAGATGACACAGCACATGCCAGCCGCTGACTGCAGAGTTACACACAGAGCAAGTTCAAAAAATGCTTGCCATATCTGATAACTCACCTAGGAGTTGGTTCCTTTCGTGTACATTCCCTGAGGTGAACAAGAATATTCTCGTCTTCCCTTCTCGGCATGACGACATCACTACCCCACTGTTTTTCACTAATAGGTTTTCACGTTCTGATGGAATGTACCCCAGAAAGTCCATATATTGAAGCCCTAGCCCCCAGTGTGACTTAAATGAAGTCAACAGAGTACTGTGATGTGATATGACTGGTGTCTATACAGAGGAAGAGATGCCATACGGATGCTCGGCTTAACTCCTCCACTCCAACACATGTGTACAGAAGAAGGGCCATGTGAGAACGCTGAAATAGAGCATCATCTCAAGGCAAGTAGATGCCCAGCCTGCATCCCTTTGGTCTTGACCTTTAATCTTGACCCTCCACCCTGCAGAGCAGCAAAAACTCAACTTCCATTGAGTTTCCACTGAAAAAAGGAGAGAGAAACCCCAGCACCGATTACTTAGGTTTCCAGAAAGCCATAATGCTGATTCTTTAGGCCAGAACAAACCACTGGCTATCTAGCTGACCCGCTGCCACGTCTCCTCAGCCACCTCCTCTTATGAGTCACCTTTCCAATATTTAAATCATAAGCTTTGCCAGAAACAGTACAAGCCTGCCGACCCCCCCCCATTCTGAGTTCCTTTCTTTCTTTAGCCTGTTGATCAAAGGCCTTCTGTGTATTAATTCATCTTCTCCCAGTTCCATACAAGGTGTTTGCCATTCCCTTTGGCTTTATTTTCTTTAGGTGTGTTTCTCAGGTTCTCATGTCTTCTATCCACAATTAAGAGCAGTCTTTCTGGATTATAGCTCATACTTTTCCTGCTGATTCTTTCCTGGCACTGCACCCCACGTTTATGGCAAATCATTTACTCTCTCCACCAGCAGTGGGTTAGAAGGAACCGGGAGACAGAAGAAGAACTCAGGGGAGTGCCAGCCCCCAACACCAACCTCTGGTCATCATCTATGAAGCACGAAAGTAAGTCACATGCTCAAATACCAACCATGGGTTGGGCAGAGGCATATCAAATGCGAGCAAAGGTTCAGTGCCATAAAACAAGGGGAGGAAAAGACAAATGGTCAGCATAAATCACAAGACCCAGAGAAGGCAGCCGCTCCAGGAACCCCAGTCATGTGTCACCAAGAAAAGTGTGCCAAGTGCTACTGTCAAGTCTTTGAGGAGCCTGACATCTAGACGATGATAGAATTGTTTTTATATTGGTGAATAATTATAATCAAAATAAAAAAGACACTGCTCATGCTAAATAAAACTCATTGTGTGTGAACATGATTTTTGGGCTGCTTTTTCCTATGGGTTTCACTTCAAGACTCTGAATAAAATGATGGCTGGGGGCTGGCAAGACAGCTCAGAGGGTAAAGCACTTGCTGGGCCAACATGAGGACCTAATTTCACATGACTATGGCCCATATGATGTTGGAAGCAGTAGTGTCCCTACCATGAGACTGGAGGCAGAGACAGAAGAATCCCCCAGAAGTCTGCCAACCAACTAGTTGATCTACATAGTGGCAAACAAGAAACCTGTGTCAAACAAGGTATAGGTAAGAACTGACATCAGAGGTTGTCCCCTGATCTCCACACACAGGCATAGCACATGAGTGCTCAAGCTAACATATGCACACATATACACATAGTACAAACATTTTGTTAATGACGGCTGAAGGTTCTCACTTCAATGAGATCAAAAGATTTGCTTTTTATGGTTTTAAAGTTACTCATTTGAAGAAGTGCTTGCTCTGTTAGCTCTAGAATCCTGCTTCCACATCTCCATATTATTGTCAGTTTCTGGGACCAGGTTCTCCAAGTCATATTTGCCCAACAAACTTTATAGATTATTTCCTCTCAATATTGCAATGAAAAGAGAAAAAAATGTCCATGAATAGATTATATCTCAGAATCTCATCTTTATCCTTTGCCGTGAAATAAGATGCAGAAAGGCGGCCACACTGGCTCACGTATTCAAAGCTTTCCCGGTCCTTGCACACCATCTGGTGGCAGAGATACCTGTTTATAACAGAAGAATGCTCAGTGAAGGAGGCAAGTGGAGCTTGAGGAGGAAGACTGAAAACAGATAGAAGGCAGGGTGGGCGCTGGTGCAATGACACAAACGTGGGTTATATGTTGGGTGTGTGTCAGCCAGGAGTGATATGCAAATTAAAAGACTGGCCACTAAGAATCACCTGATGGTCAATTGTGTAAAACTTTAAAGTTCTCCCTGTGAAGAAAATTTCTCAAGAAAGTGTTAATCTTTAATCCCAGCACTCGGGAGGCAGAGGCAGGCGGATCTCTGTGAGTTCGAGACCAGCCTGGTCTACAGAGCTAGTTCCAGGACAGGCTCCAAAGCCATAGAGAAACCCTGTCTCAAAAATCAAAAAAAAAAAAAGAAAGTGTTAATCATCCACCTATATGGCACAATAACATTTATTGAAGGGGAGGAACAAAGGAAAAAAAAAGAAAGTAAGTTAGGATAGGCAGGCACTTTCTCAAATGAGAAGCTTCAAAATCATGAAAGAGAGAGAGACAGAGAGAGAGAGAGAGAGAGAGAGAGAGAGAGAGAGAGAGAGAGACAGAGACAGAGACAGAGAGAGGGGGAAGGGAGGTAGACAGACAGCCAGACAGACAGATTTGGTCAGGCACAGTAGTGGACACCTGTGATCTTAATACTTCAGAGTGGAGGCATGAATTCAAGGCCAGCATGAGTAGTATGAGACCCTATCTCAAAAACAATAAAAATTCTTTTTACTTCAAGCTATACAGTATTAGAATACTGTAAGTAATACAGTAAGAATCCTCAGACTTCAAGGAAGTGAAAAATGGGAGGGAGGGAAGGAGGGAGAGAGGGAGGGAGGGAGGGAGGGAGGGAAGGAGGGAGGGAGGGAGGGAAGGAGGGAGGGAGGGAGGGAGGGAATGAGGGAGGGAGGAAGGGAGGGAGGGAGGGAATACCAAAAGACAGAACAAGCCTCCAGTGGATGGGATCCCATCACTCAAAAATTTACGTTAGAGTTCTAAACTCTAGAACCTAATAATGTTACCTTCTATAGGATCAGACTTGCAGCTGAGAAAAATCAGTTAAAATGAAGGCATGTTGATAAGATTGTGGACTACCATCCTGTATGACTGGTGGACTCATAAACCTAAGAGTTTGGACCCAGAAACATACTTGCACACTGTCATGTGAAGATAAAGGCAGATTGTGGTGATACAAAAGGCTGTCAGCAAACCATAAGGTCCCAGGAGAAGGGCGCAGCAGCTTCTCTTGGTTTCTAGGAGTCAACCCTGATCATACCTTATCCTGGACTTCTAGCCTGCAAGACCATGAATCAGTCTTTCTGTTGCTTGTATCACCTAGCTCATGCTTCTTGGCTACAGCAGTCTACCAGACTAATCAAAGTCTGTCTCTCGCTTTGAACTTTTGTTCTGTTTTAAAAATTCTTGGCGGGCGGTGCACACCTTTAATCCAGGTGGTGAATCTCTGAGTTTGAGGCCAACCTATCTACAGAGGAAGTTCCATGACAACTAGAGATATACAAAGCAAGTATTTACTGAATGTCTGCTATACCCTGGGTACTAAACCATGAGATAAGAATACTACTAAAAACAGGTTGGACAAAATTCTAATGGGAAGAGGCAAACATTTCTATGTTCTGAATCACATCCAAGCACGGTATGTCAAGGCAGCGGTGCAGGGAGTTATTGGAAGAGGAGGTAGGTGACCATGTCTGAAAACTGAGGTAACTTATAAGGAAGTAAATGACAGCCAGGCCTGGTAATGCAGTCCTGCAATCCTAACTTAGGTGAGAAGGGGATGATATCAAACACAGCCTGGGATATCAAGAAGTAAATGACTGTCAATCTAAGACTAGAGAGGGGGAAAGATGTATTAGTCAAGTGGGAAGGAGGTCGGTATGAAGGCCAAGTGAGAATGAGCGGAGGAAACAGCATACAAAGGAGACAGGGAGAGACGGAGAGCACATGCACCTGCAAAGGATGGGGCAGAGTATATGGCAGGCAGAAGAGAAGATGGGCAGATTCCAAAAGGGTCTTGTCAGGGGTTTGAACTTTAGGCAAGGAAGAAGTAAAAAAAAAAAAAAAAAAAAATGGAGGAGCCAGTGAGGATCAGAGTACTGTGGGGATTCTAACCTATGTGAGTAGCAGAACAATGGGACTTGGTTGGCTGGTCACGAGTGAAAGAGGCAGAGAATGGCCAAGAGTATGTATCAAGAGTCCCGAGCACAGGGACTAATTTTCTGAGTAGGGAAGAAAGGAGAGCCAATGACAAACCAAAGGGAAGAAAGAGTCATGGTGACAGACTTAGAGCTCTGACCACGTCACATCTCAAAATCCTTTGGGATATGAAGATTGTCTTCCAGCAAGGTTTAGAATAGAAAACAAACACCTCTGAAATCATTCGCTCTGAATCCATGTTTTATAGATGTGAGAACTGAGGTACACAGAAGGGAAAGAAAAGTTAGTTAAGTAACCAGATGGAGGGTCTAGGTTGTGCTCACTGCCAGACACCACCTCGCAAAGACAAGAGTTGAACTTCTGTTTCTTCTTACCACCTTGCTGGAGCAATCTGCCCACAAAAACAAAACAAAACAAACAACAACAACAAAAAAAAAACTGTATTAGAATGTGGGTATCTCGCCGGGCGGTGGTGGTGCACGCCTTTAATCCCAGCACTCGGGAGGCAGAGGTGGGTGGATCTCTGTGAGTTCGAGACCAGCCTGGTCTACAAGAGCTAGTTCCAGGACAGGCTCCAAAACCACAGAGAAACCCTGTCTCGAAAAAACCAAAAAAAAAAAAAAAAAAAAAAAGAATGTGGGTATCTCAGTCTTTTCCAAGAAAACACCTAAACATAAGTGTTTAAATGAAGGGTCTCAACTAGTTCAACTGCGTGGGGAAATTAGTATTATTTGCCAGCTGAGACTGTGCATTGTACTTCAGGCTTCTAGCTTTTGGGAGCTGCCATGTGTTCTGGTGTGGGTTTTTAGCAATGCTGCTGTATGAGTCACTTCCACCTCTTTACCCACACTCCTAGAAGAAACCCCAAAAAACGCATTGGTTCACACACACACACACACACACACACACACACACAAAACGTTTTCCAATACGTCCTTTGGGTTTTTGGTTTTGTTTTGTTTGATTGTTTTTTATTTATTTTTGTTTTTGTTTTCTCTTTTTGCTTTATTTAGATGGTTTCTCAGTGTAGCTCTGACTGTCCTATAACTCATGCTGTAGATCAGGCTGGCCTTGAACGCAGAGGTCCTGCTCTGCCTCCTAAGTGCTGGGATCACAGGTATGCACTACCACCACTAAAAAATGTGCTTTCTAATAATGTACACTGCAAAAATTATCAGCAGCATCTGGGTAGTGGTGGCACACACCTTTAATTCCAGCACTCAGGGAGCCGGAGGAGGGCAGATCTCTGTTAATTCAAGGTCAACTTGGTTAGTTTACAGAGTCAATTTCAGGGCAGCTAGGGCTACACAGAGCACTGTCTTAAAAATAATAGAATAAATAAAAATTTAAAAAGTCATCAAAAGTCTTTGCCTTTTAAATTTTCTAGTAATGGATTTCATCTTTTTAAAAATCATGACTATAATTGCAATTTCTACTAATAGGTGGTACGTGGCATTGCACGAAAGAAATAACAGCATTTCAGCATTAAAAACCACACAAATCTCAAATGCAGCAAAGGCTGATTTTATGTAGACCTTGCCCTTCATCTCCTCTCAGACATGTTCACCCACAGTGTAAAATTAATTGTCAACAGTTCACCCATTATTTCTGGTAGGAGCATTTGTTCTGCTTTGTTACTGGTACCCTGGCCAGGTTGCCTCTACATCCACAGGACTAGAATAATAAGTGTGCATCATTGCATCCAATTCTTCTGGAATTTCTATTCCATTCCCCCATTAACAGTTCTGACCCAGGCTCTATGGAGCACATCAGTAGTGCAACCACCAAAAGGGCAGAAGCAGGAGGGCCATAGCAAGTGAAAATGGGGTGCTGGTCTATAATCTAAGCTAATAAGGCCAACTCAGGAGGTCGGCCAGTTCAAGGCCAGACTAAACTACAGTGGAAGCAATAATTTCTCACCATACATCTAAAAGACGAAGTCAAAGATGAGTAGAAGGCTAAGTAAGAATGATCAGAGTTCTGGGACAGACGGTGCTACATAGTGAGACACTGTATCAAACAAAACTAATAAAAACTAAAAGAAACATCATGCTAGAATAAGTATGGTACAGGAATAGTCTCTGAATATCCAAACATTTTTGCATGTGAAACTGAAATAAATCTACACCTCCAGCTATATAAGCAATTACATTTAGGAGCCAAAGTAAGAAGGCATCTCTGTTACTACAGTCTACTCACCGGTGATTAAATTAGAACATGTTCATCATTAAAAATTTTCATAATGGCTACATATAGCACAGACCCAGTTTGTTCTGTGACCCCTGTGTTGTTGCCAGATGCAAGTAATTATATCAACCCCAGTCAATAAGAAAAACATCTTCTTTTATAAATCGTTGATACTCAATAAAGACAACCAGTGGTTCTCAATGTTGTGACTCTTTAACATAGTTCCTTACATGGTGGTGACCCCCACGATAAAATTATTTCATTGCTACTTCATAACTTTAATTTTGCTACTGTTATGAATGATAATGTAAGTATTTCGTATGCAGGTTATCTGATATGTGACCCCTGTGAAAAGGCCATTTGACCCTCGAGGGGTTGTGACCCACAGGTTGAGAACCACTGACCTACACCAACTCTAAGATCTTCCATAACCAACCATGTCACTCTTTGTTTCTAATGCTATTCTTTAGAAAATCAAAGCCCAATTTAAAATCAAACACAGCCAATTGATGTTTTATTTATACCCAAGGTAAGTGAAGAGCAACTAACCAAAACAGCATACAAATCGGATGCTATCAGTACGGTTTTTAAGGTTAAGAAGCCACGGTGTCCTTTCAGTGTTTCCTTATTGGGTTTCATCTCACGTCAATGGTTTAATTCTCACAGCGTGGCGCCTAGAATGGTGGTCAGCATGGTGTGCTGTAGGAACTCCTGCAGTCAATAGCCTTTAAGATACTGGCCCACTTTGGGCGTGGGCTCATGTAGTATATATAAGTGCAGACAAAAAGCATGTGCAGCCCCTTTTTTCTGTTGGACTCGGTTCCCGGTTCCCATTTCCCAGAGCACACAGTGAACTGCAGGTCGCTGCCTCTATTGTGAGTTTATTCCCAAATAGACAAACCTTTGTCATACTCCATTCGGGGCTATTATGAAACTCTGGCAATACTACAATGGTGTGCTCAAAAACTGTCACTCAAAACCCCAAGATGGCAGCCCATTACCTTTGGGAAGGCACTTGTATGCCCAAATTTAGAAATCACTGTGGGAAAGCTGAAGAGACTGAGGAGCCAGAGCAACCTCAAAGGTGCAAGCATCCAGTACAAAGGGAACGTGATAATGAGCAGCTTCCCTGAGCATTGAAAATGGGATATCCAGCAGCAAGGGAAGATGACAGGATATTTTATTCAAGTTAAGAAAAACAGAATTGTGGACCATCCACACCACACCAGTTTCCCACAGGTTGAACAGTGATCATTGGGCCTATTGGGGATGGGAGTAACGGGAGGGGGTGTTAATATGAGAATTGGTGAGGAAGAGACAATGAATCTCCCAGTTTAGATTAGCTACTCTGAGGGATATAGCTCGAGTGGAGTGATTGACTAGCATGCAGGATGTCCTGGGTTCATCACCAGTATGTTGGGGGAGGAGGAGAAGATAGCTAAACCCATGATCCCACTTTTACATTCTGATCCCTCCGTAACTCCATCAGGACAGAACAGCTTTGCACAGAGACTTTATCACACCCTACGGCCTCCAAATCGGAGGCTGCAGATCTGGGCTGTGAGCAAGCAGGAAGACCCTCTAATTCACTTCTCAGGAGAACATCAGGTGAGAAGCCCTGCTTGGGTCATCCCTATGGGAGCACGTGTGCATGTGTGTGGGTGAATATGCACATGGAGACCAGGGGCTGACGCTGAGGATCATGAGTGCATGTGTGTGGGTGAATATGTACATGGAGACCAGGGGCTGACACTGAGGCTCACGTGTGCATGTGTGTGGATGAGCATGCATATGGAGACCAGGGGCTGACACTGAGGATCACGTGTGCATGTGTGTGGATGAGCATGCATATGGAGACCAGGGGCTGACGCTGAGGATCACGTGTGCATGTGTGCGCACATGGACACCTGGGGCTGGTGATGAGGATCTCTTTCATTACTCTCCACCATATATGCACTGAGGCAGGATCTTCCAGTCAAAGCTCACATGACAGGACATCACATGTCTCCCTAGTCAGTTTGTGTTGGGGCTTTGTTGTCTCCGTCTTTGAAGTCTCGAAGTACAGGTTGACCTCCATGCATAAGACCACCCACATTTACAAGGACTCTAGAGATCCAGGCTTTCTTTCTCTTGCTTGAGTGGCAGGTATCTTAACTAAAGAGCCTTGTTTTCAGTACTTTTTGTTTTGTTTTGTTTTGTTTTTCAAGACAAGCACAGCTCTGGCTGCCCCAGAACTAAAAAAGTTTTTAGGCCAGACTGGGCTTGAACTCACAGACATTTGACTTCCTTCCTCTGCCTCCTGAGTGCTGGGATTACGGGTGCCACCACTGTCTGGCTTCGGGACTTCTGAAGATGCATATTTTTACACCTAAGTTTATAGCATCCAATGCTGCACTGCTGGTGGTAAAACAGAAACATTTAGTCTCCAACTTAACCCTTCTGGATAAATAACCTGTCAGTAAATCTACATGTTTATCCAACATCATTCTAAAGGATGCTAACAATACACGTTAATGCTTCATTGTGGTTCGGAATAAAACCTAACATCTTGTATTTTTAAAATGAATTTTGAAAGTAGCTGGCATTTCTCAAAGATCTTCAACTGTTTGGTTTTCAATGATAAATTTTAAGTTTGTGGGAGCTAGGGTTTGGCTTTGTTTTTATTTTAACTGTGTAGTATATATAATTTATTTATCTTCCTCAGAATTTTGCAAATTATAGTGACGCTGAAGTTGAATTTGAATAGTTTGTGCCTGCAGTGCTCTGAGCATGTGAGAAGCCTCCGTTTCTAATGCCAGTTGGCCTAGGAAAGCATCAAAAGCCATTTAAAAGAGTTGGCACTCTTACCAAGCAGAGATTTTACCAAATTACAGAGAAATAAAGAAAGCCTGGCAGAATGAACATCCAAACTGTAAACTCTAGAAAATTAGAGCCTGGCACAGCAGCTCACATTCATCCCAGCCAAGGGAAAAAGATTGTTACAAAGCCAGCCAGGGCTACATAGTGAACTTCAGGATAACCCTACCTAGAGTATCAAACATTGTATAGAGAAGGGATAGTCATTTTTACTCAGTGGTGTGTCCACCAGCAGGTTGTACCCATACACAGCACTAACCGGACACACTGAAATTGGAATTAAAAAAATAAAAAAGAAAGAAAAAAAAAGAAGGAAGGAAGGAAGGACATGAAATTGGGAGGAAGACCTGCTAAGATGAGAAATGGAGAGAGGATACATTGTAGACCTGTGTGAAATTCTCAAAGAAAAAAAATAACATTAATAAAGAAAAAAATAACTCTGTCAGGGGGTACAGAATTTAAACGGCTAGATTTGGATACTTATGTAAGTTTCAGGCCAGCTTGGGCTACATACTGAGGCCCATCTCAAAACAAACACAAAATCAAAACAGACTTGCATGAAACATTAAAGAAGCCACACAGCCGTCCAGCAGGCATTGCTGCCAAGATAAAAAGAAACCAGACAGGTTTCAACTGAGAAGGGGTCACTGTCTCCAAAGCTCTGGGCCCTAACACCTCCTGGAATTTGACAGCAAATACAAAGAGCATGCTGTGAATAAGCACTGGTCACACTCCAGGTTCTGCTTCTTTTTAATCTAAACAGCATGCTATTTTATATCATCTTAGCTGTATAAAAACTAGATCCTCCCCTGTAGTAGTTTCTGTTTGGTGACTTGTTCTCTACGGCACAGGCTGACCTAGAATTTGTTATGTAGAGGATGACTCCTGATCTTCCTGCCTTCCACCTCCTGAGGGCTGGGATTATAAATGTGCACCCCAACACCCAGCTCCTGGTCTTCTGAGTGCTAGGACTGCAGGAATGCACCCCCAAAACATGATTACCCTATACTTTTCACACTGCAATGTTGATGGAGAGAGGGGGGCCCTCTGTTTGTCCAGGCTGCCCGGCGAGCTTACACCTGAAATAATCACACAGAAACTGTATTCATTTAAACACTGCCTGGCCCATTAGCTCTAACATCTAATTGGATAATAATTACATCTTAATTTAACCCATTTCCATTAGTCTGTGCATTGCCACATGACTGTGGCTTACCGGCAATATTCTAACCAGCATCCATCTCGGGCAGGAGATCCATGGCTTTCTCCTTGACTCTGATTTTCTTCCCAGCATTCAGTTCTGTCTTCTCTGCAATACCTAAGTTCTGCCCTATCAGGCCAAGCAATTTCTTTATTGATTAACCAATGAAAGCAACACATAAACAGAAGGACCTCCTATACCACTGCAAGAAGATGCCTTCATATTTTCAGCACTTAGAATGTGTATAAATGCTTATATACATAAGTGTGTATGCATGTGTAGATATGTGTAGATATGTTTATATGTGTGTGTCTATGTGAATGTATGCTAAGTGTTTAGGGGTACACCAAGAGGCCAGAATACGTTTTTGGATCCCCTAGGGCCTGAGCTACCTTAAGTAAGTGGGTGTTGGGAACAGGACTCAGGTCCTCCAGCAGAGCAGCAAATGCTCTTAACCACTGAACCATCTCTCTAGCCCCTGTGTGAATAATTAAGATGGGAAAGTTTCTCTGTGGGGCTCCATTAACATCAGATATTGATTGTGTTTATTTTTAGAACATTTTAAAACATTACAAGTAACATTTGGAATGATTCTCCGCAGGCATATTTCAGGTGGGTTTATTTTCCTCTTTATACATTTCTACACACTTTTTAAATGCGCTGCTAACAAATGAGGATGCGAATGACTTGGAAATCCTTGCACTGTGTGCAGACATGGAAAATGATAAAGCCACTTGTGAGAAACAGTATCGAAGTTCCTCAGAAACTAAATACAGAATCACCTAATATGCTGCTTTCCACTTCTGGGTATGTGTCTCAAAGAATTCAGAGAAGGGTCTGGCAGAGGCAATTCAACACCCATACTCATAGCAACATTACTGACAGTAGCCAAAAGACAGCTCAGTTGTTGATTGACTGCTGAGTGAACAAGTAAAATGTGGTATGCACATGGCTTTGAGGGGACATCACTAAGCATTAAGAGAAGGGCATTCTGATACATTTGTAATCCTGGCTCACAAGAGGTAGAGGCAGAGGGACCAGGAAATTGGGTGTGGAGGCACAATCATATAATCCAGCACTCTGGAGTCAGCCTGTGCTATATGAGACCTTGTCTCAGAGAACAAGTCACCAAACAGAAACTACTACAGGGGAGGATCTAGTTTTTATACAGCTAAGATGATATAAAATAGCACACTGTTTAGATTAAAAAGAAGCAGAACCTGGAGTGTGACCAGTGCTTATCCACACAGCATTTTCTTTGTATTTGCTGTCAAATTCCAGGAGGTGTTAGGGCCCAGAGCTTTTAGAGGCAGTGACCCCTTCTCAGTTGAAACCTGTCTGGTTTCTTTTTATCTTGGCAGCAATGCCTGCTGGAAGGCTGTGTAGCTTCTTTAATGTTTCGTGCAAGTCTGTTTTGATTGTTTGTTTTGAGATGGGCCTCAGTATGTAGCCCAGGCTAACCTGAAACTCTGACCTGCAAAAGCAAGCATTACTCCCTTTTCTATACATCAAACACAGTCTGTCTCTTTGCTTCCGTTATCACCATTCATTTCACATATTGAACAGTCATGCACAAGTCCACTGGCTTCACCTCGCCCCAGGCAACTAGCATCCTTTCTCCAGCTGACTCCTCTGTGTATCTCAGATAGGTGGAATTATATACTGCTGGTCCTTTGTTGCTGGTGTGTTTCAGTTAGTGCAATCTCAAGGTCCACCCATGCTAAAGCATTTATCAGGATGCCCTTCTTTTGAGGGTTAAATGCTGCTCCCTCAAGCTATGTACGCTCCACAGTTTTCTTACTCACTCAGTAGTCAGCGGATGGCTGAGTTGCTTCTATCCTACCGTTTGGTTATGGTAAATAATGTTGCTGTGAATACAGGTATGGATCTACCTCTACCAGGACCTTCTCCGAATTTGTCGGAGCATGTACCCAGAAATGGAACACTACACCGTAGGTAATTCTGTATTTGATTTCTAAGGACCTTCTACACCGTTTTTCTTTACTGGCTTTACTATTCTACCAGCCTGCCCACAGTGCATAAGGATTCTAAAGTCCTTCATCCCCCCATCGATATTTCTTACTTTCAGTATAGATGTGATGACCCATCTTAGTGACTGTGGTACACCATCTGAAGGTGGCTGCAACTGCATTTCCCACCTTATGACTGGTGATACAGAGCATCTTTTATGAGTTTATAAATTTATATTCCTTTATAAATGGTTTTCAGAGAAATAGCTACTTAAGCCCTTTGCTTTTCATCAGGGACTAGAAGCAGGGGAAAGTTTAACACTCCATCTAAATGCAACTGTAGATTTGGGGACATTCTTGGTGTCAATAGTTATTTGGGATATAGACTTGGACTTTGGACATAAGATGTGGAAAGCTGGAGTATATGATGGTGCAGTTCTCAGCATGATGTCCTTAAAGTTTTTATTAAACACATGTTTATTTTCTGCCCCCTTTGATTGAGTCAATACAATAATACCATACAGCCTTGGACAACAGCGAGGCATCATGGTTCAGAGTTTATCAAGAATCGTTTCTATGGAGTCACACAAGCTCACTGACATCTCTGGAGGACCAAACCTGAGATATTCCACAGTCCCTTCCCACCACCTCGCATGAGGCAATGCTCTCTATACATAGCTTTAGAAAGAGTGGGGCAACAAGGATTGTCAGATCAGCACTCATCTGTCATGTGCTGCACATCCCTCAGAAACCATATTCTACAGACAAGCATGATTATGGTTAAGCTGACCAAATGCTTCCCATTTATATGTACGCGTGCACGCTTCCTTAAAGCAGGAGGCTTTACACGTTTTGTTTCACTGGTGCTGAAACAAAAATGAGATAACTATATCTCTGGCCCCCAGATCTTAGCACAACGGACCCCATGATGGAACTACCATTTGGGCCAGAAAACTCTGCATGTACCACAGGCCAAAATGAAAACAAAGACCTAATCCATCAAAGTCTTTAGTTCTGGGAAAGTCTCTAAGTGTACTAACCTTGCTTTTTGGCTTCTGCAGTTCCATTTCTGGCTAACTGTTCTTGCTAACTGAAGTATGTCAATGCAGAACATGTTTTTTTGTGCTGAAAACTACCCTGAGGAAGGCTAAGTGCTACACTGGGTGTCCGGGATCCCAGTGCACCCCCCGGCTGGCTAATAATAATGTCCAAGCAGTCTTCTCTGGTGGATGCCCCACAACTATAAACGGTAAAACTGCAGCCAGGCAGAAGGGTAGAAGACTCCCCAATTCTGAATACTTTAGCAACTGTAGGTACTTTGAGGACAGAGCTAAATCCAGTGTGATACAATCCGACACATCCTCTATAAACCACAAAATACAGACAGTAGGAGCACCAACGTATGGGGCAGCACACAAATTCACAGACTGAAATGTAGTTACTTTAGACAAAAAACTGTGAGAAGGAAGAGGCAGTAATCTTCATATCACAAAGGTCCAGAGTTTAGAACCAAAGCATTATCCTGGCTCTCATAAAGAAGTCCCAATGATGCTGAAACCCAGAGATACTCTTTACTGCACATCTGTAAGTGTACGTCGAACCACCAGCTCAAGTTCCTGGCATGCACAGTGGATCTATATGTTTCTAGAAATCGAGTTAAAATTTGTGCAAAAAGCAAAAGGAAATTGCATAGTATTTTGTACACGACTCGTGTCTCAACTTGTTAAAGTGTGCTACAATGTGTACAGCCTTATCTGGACACTTCATTTTTCCGCATACTAGAGGCTTTAAGAAATGGAAGTGGCCTGGCCTCTTCAAGTAAGAGAGGTCTTGATCTTATCTGACATTGAGGAGTCAGGTCACCTAGCAATGTGGAGAAAAATTGCTAAGAAGAGGTTCTAGTGCATAGCAGGCATCGCTGGGCACCATGCCCTGGACTTTGTTTTCCTGGTCAGTCATTGATGGTGCCTGTTCGCTACTTTTCATTCTGCTCTGCCCTATCTAGCTCACAGTGTGCATAGCTTAATAGTGAAATAAAATGTCAAGGCTGGTCTGTTCCCTCCATGCACATCACCAAGCTTGTAAACCAAACGTACTTCAAAGCTTAGAATGTAAACCATCTCACGGGGCTCTGTGTCTGAGATAAGTTTAGCCTTTCCCTGTTCATGGGAACACACACTATTTACCAAACATTCTCCTCTCCCAAAGCTAGTAACTCTTAGTTGTCTTTAATGAAAAAGAAGTTTTCATATCAAATTAAAAGATTATCACAAGGGGTAGGAATGATGGCTCTATAGATAAGAGTGTTTGGTGCACAGGTGTGAGGACCTGAGTTCGAATCCCCAGCAGACACATAAAAAGGCAGGGCTGACTGCAGGTGTATCTATAATTAAAGTATGGGGGTGGGGAAGCACAGACAGGAGCATTGCTGGGGCTTGCTGCCTACCAGTCTGGTTCCAGGCTCTGTGAGAGACGTTGCTCCAAGAGAATCAGATGGAGAATGACGAAGCAGGATGCCTGATGCTGCCCTGACAAACACAAACTATCCTGAGTGTGTGTGTGTGTGTGTGTGTGTGTGTGTGTGTGTGTAATCTCCTGAGGCTGTACAGGAGTTCAGGTTGACAGTAAAGGTAAAAATCTAATCATTTTTTAATAAACACTGAAAATTCTTATATTGTTTTGCTATAATGTTAAGGACACAGCCATTAGTCCTTGCTTGTGTTTTAGACCAGACTCTGAGAGACTGGGCAACACATACACTTTGAGACAAAGAGCCTGGGGGCACTAATTCCAGAAGCCATCAGTGGTTGACTTTGGAAACAGTCCAAGAAAAGCATAAGGATTGAGATCATTCCAGGCAGACTGAGGTTGTGGTTCTCTAGAGCATGAATTCCCAAGCTAACAGCTCATCTTTTAACTTTAAGAACTGTCTATAGATTCCTGAGGGCTGTGCACTATCCTACAATGAATGCATGCTTAGATCTGTAAAACTAACCCAACAAGTGAACCCTATAAGGAACTTGAAGTTGGTGAGTCCTGACTTTCTATAAAATCTAAATACTTTTAACTCCACAGGCAACAACTCAAGCCTATGAATCACTCTTCTGCATTATGAACTACTCTGCATTCCAGGCAGCAAAATGCTATCAGAATGAACCTTGTTACCCTGGGGCACATTGGTTTCATGAAGAATGCAGGAACGCAATGTAGCACACTTGATGACAAGCTTCTACGACAGAGAGTGGATGGGTGCTCCGTCCAACCCTGTGTACTTGAAGACCAACAAAAACTACTTTGCACATTTCTCAAAAATAAATCAATAGAATGGAGAGATCCTTTTTGAGTAAAATAAGGTTCCAGTCCGTGAACATAAAACACTGTTTAGAGCAGGGCAGTGGTGGCATACGCCTTTAATCCCAGCACTCAGGAGGCAGAGACAGGTGAACTCTGTGTATGTGTATGTGCATATATACTTTGAAAAGACACCATGACTACGGAATTCTTACACAAGAAAGCATTTAACTAGGGCCTTGCTTTCATTTTCAGAGGCCTAGTCCATTATGATGGCAGTCCATCATGGCTGATAACATGGTGGCAGAGGGCACGGCAGCATGCAGGCATGGTGCCAGAGAAGTAGCTACAGCCTAATCAGCAGGCCAAGGGGGTAGGGAAGGCTGGACCTGACCTGGGCACTTTGGAAACCTCAAAGCCCACCCCCAGTGACAGACTTCCTTCAACAAGGGCACACCTGCTCTAACAAGGCCATGCCTCCTAATCCTTAGTCCTTTCAAATAGTTGCACTCCCTGGTAACTAAACATTCAAATATATAAGCCTATGGTGGAAGCATTCCTATTCAAACCACCACAGGTGTCCTCACTGATCATGGAATTTAGCTGTTCACCTAGAGTGGAGATAGATGCAACCAGTGAGTTAGAAATCATCTCCCATTATTGCTACCCTGACTCTAATTTCTCCCCTCAAATGTTCTGACTCCTCCCCACAGAGACTCGAACATGTGGACCAACTATTGGGGACATCATATTCCACATGACAGTACATTCACCAGAAAGTGACCCACCACGTAGCGGGTATAATGCTGGGTACTTTCTTATGTGTTATATTGGTAGAGCCACATACTAGGCTACGTATCACAGAGAGGGCAAAAATATGGTGGCACTTAAGAGGTGTTCCCCACCCAAGGGTGAGTTATTGAGCCAAGATTGAACTCTTTTAGGTTTATAAAATATGCCCCACAATTAAGGGCACTCTGGAAGAAACAGGGTGTTTGTAGACCTCCTGGAAATACATGTAAGATTTCAGATAATTATAACCATTGCTGTAGCGAAATAACCCTGAAATTATAGTAGGCTTTTTTTTTTCTCCCATTGAGATAAAGTTTCACTATACAACCCAGGTTGGCCTAGAATTAGTGATCCTCCTACCGCCTGAGCACTGGTATTACATGGGTACACCACTTCATCTTACTGTGACTTTTCATAGTTAGCTTACAAAACCCTGAGAACTAATGGCTCCTTGAAGATGATATTAACTAATGATCATTTGCATAAGCTTTCATCATGAGGAAGTATTTTCTTTTCTTTGTTTTGTTTTTTGAGAGCGGGTTTCTCGGTGTAACTGTCCTAGCTGTTCTGGAACTTGCTTTGTAGATCAGGCTGACCTTGAACTCACAGAGATCCACCTGCCTCAAGCTCACAGATGCTGGGATTGAATGAGTGTGCTACCACCACCAGGCATGAGGAAGTATTTTCAGACTATTTTGATTTCATTAAAGCCATCCCAGGACCAATTGCTTGATAGTGCAGCAGGCCTCAAACCCAAATTCCAATATTTGATTCCTTTCAGGGTCTTGTTCTGCCCTCATCAGGCATGGCATGTGCTTTTGTCAGACCCGGTAAACACTCAAATTTCACGAAGTGTTCTGGGAGAAAGCCACAGATGTCGTACGGTCCCTTTGGCTGGGAAGGATCATTCCTTCCATCATCCATAGAAGGTGTTTTCTCACTTCTCTCTCCGGCCGAACATTCTGAAAAACCACTTTCAAATTCAGCAAACTAACCTAATTTTAGCAATGCATAGTTGCAGGAGAAACCATAAACCATTGGCACCCAAGAAATTAATTTCAGCAGTTGGAAGTAAAGCTGGCATTTAATTGTCAATCATCCAAGGGTGTTAAAAATACATCAGTTTTCCACAGTTAAAAAAAAAAAAAAAGAACTTTGAGATCTCCCTCCCTGGTTTGGGTCACTTTTGCTCAAAGTCCTAAGTTTTTTGCTTCTATATCCAGGGCTCTAGAACAGGACATAACTCTTAAGTTAGTAACTGTTTGATAGAAGCACTCATATTACAAATATTCACTACAAGCACAATGATTACTGTAGAGTTGGTCTATTCTGGTCTCTCAATTCTTAATAATATATATGTATTTTCATTAGTTATAAAAATAACTCAGAAGCTAGAAAAATGGTTCACTGAGTAGAGACACTTTCTGCCAAGCCTGAGGATACAAATAGACATACACAGAGTAAATAAATAAATAATTTCAGAAGAATGAAAGAAAAACATTGGGGGATTAAGCTTTAATGCAACTTTGACTAGATTTAGTATTGTCTTTAAAAGACCAGTGTTTTGACCCTGGAACTAATTTATGGCAGATGAGATTGCAACAGTGTAAGTTTTATTTGTGTGATGCTTGCTAATCTAATTATGTCATCATTTGCTTTCTCTCATGATTTACAATGTACTTGTGATATTAATTTACAAATACATCATACTACCTGAAGTAATGGGGTACCATTACTTCAAGGTCTAAGAAAGTTTTTATCCCAGGCCTAAAGTGACATCTTGCAACCCTGCTTTGCAAATGTTTATACAAGACCCCAGAATTAAAGTTTTCATATTGCACCCATGATGCTTCAAAACATCTCACTTTATTTTATTATTATGCTTAATATGGTTTGGAATTCAATAGGCCTGCACTGACTGACATAAAGCCATGCAGTAAGTATTTCTTGCCTGAATTTTCTTTCAAATTGGCTGTAGGCAAAGATAAATTCAAATTGGTCTGAGTTACAGGTGTGGTTGTCCAATGTACCTAGTTAAACAGAAAGCAAACACCACACCTTTGGAGCCTCAGATGAGTAACAGTTATTCATCCACATATAACTCTCTGTATAATTTCTACCATCAAAAACGGTGGAACTGTAGGTGAGGACTCTGTTTAGTACTTGACCCAACCAGGATTATCACACTGATTAGATCCCATACCTACAAAATGAGGACTCCCAGATTTAAATATATATATATATATATATATATATATATATATATATATTAATCAGATCTTCTGAAATTCTTCTCTCACTCAACATCCAAATGGCTGCACTTTTTCTCAGGCCTAAACATGTACAGATTTGAGGGTGTTGCTTTGTTTTCAGGAAAAGAAAGCAGTGTTTACCAAACACAATTCTTTGAGTAGCCACACCAACAAGGAAGCCACTACAACTTCCTTGCAGGCCCCAAGACATATCTTGCTAGAAAACAGCTTACTGCCCAGCTCAGCTGTGTCCCTTGATGTCTGAAATACACTTCTCACCAGTCCAAACCTATAATAACTTTTAAAACCCTGACCATACCTTTACGTTATATTATTTAAGATACCCACAGTTTAGGATGGCACCCAAGTTGCTCCATTCATGGATACTTAGGAGAAGGCTCAGTTTCTTTTTCTTGATAGCAATTTTGCAACACAAGAGATGGAACTGAGGGCTTCACAGACACTATACACATTATATTAGGTATGTATGTATGTATGTATGTATACATCTTTATGTGATGTAAGCATGCATGCTACAGCATGTATGCCAAGGTCAGACAACAGCCTTGGGTGTTGGTTCTCACCTTCTACTTGGTGTGAAGTAAGGTTTCCTTGTTGTTTCCTGCTGCCATGCCAAGATAACTGGCTTGTGAGCTTCTTTGTCTCCACCTCCCATCAGCCCTTTCCAAGAACTGGGATTAGAGATGCTCACGGCACATGTCCGACTTCTTATACGGGTTCTTCTGGATTTACATTTCCTTCGTAAGCATTCCTCTTCTTTATATTCCATTCGCTTTGTATCCCTACTCACCACACAGCAGACACCCTCTAACACGCATTCATTCTTTTCTGAAAAAGTGAAGGCAGGATCACCGCTCCCTTCAGGGATCAGCCCAAAGCCTGAACTTCCCATCTCCTCCCTGAACCTTGGTAATGATTAAACATGAGCTTCATACTTCAGGGTTAATTTCACACCTCTGGACTCATCTAGCCTAGCACATGAGTAATTTCTCCTGAGCACCATGATGAGCTTCTGGTAAACTAGGGATGTCTTTACAGGTGTGGGCTCATCCTAGCAACAGAAGCAGTTGAGAACAGAAGCCGGACAAGGAAAATCCCCTGGCACGTGGTGAACACACTTGTCATATCTCCTGGACAAAGGGTGCAACCCTGAGTATGTCTAGCGTCCTGATTAGACGTTCCCTGGAGGTCAATGAAAAACCAGACTTCTTTGTATTTTGTCCTATTTCAAATCATTCAAGAAAAGAGCAAGAAGACGTTCTAAATACATATCAGAAATTCTGGGCAATTTTCAAACCAACTTGAATTGAAAAGACAAAAAAATGATCCAATAATTTGAGACCCTTTTTCTATTTCTTAGCAATGCTTATTTGCTCTTTCCTTCTTTTTAAGATACATTTTTAGGGGTGTGTGTTTGTGTGTGTGTGTGTGTGTGTGTGTGTGTGTGTGTGTGTGTTGGGGGATGGTATGTGCATGGGAGAGCTCTTCTGCGGAGGCCACATGTGTAAAACCCCCACACACAACTAGAGTTACCGATGCTTGGGAGCTACCCAATGTGGGAACTTGGAACTGAACTCAGGCTCTCTGCAAAAACTGCATCTGTCCAGCCCCGAATTGATTTTTTATTTAACTTATTATTTAATCATTCTTAATATGAAAATTTTAAACTTTGTTCTGAAGACCATGTTTAATAGGCTAAACTCACCACTCTACACAGTAATGTCCAGTGTTCACTTCAATGTTTAGTAAGAGCTCTGATCTCCAGGGCTGGGAAAGCGGCTCAGGAGAGTGCTCATGCAGCATGGCCAGGCCACAAAGAAAGGAAAAAATGATCATTTTATTCCTACTTCAGCCTGCTTGGCACTCATCAAAAAATGTCTGCCTCGACAGAGACACTTCAGTTGCAAACAAAGTATATAATGAGGTAGGCAGTGACATAGCCGTCCCTCCACTCAAAGTTTAGCACCAACAAAATTCAGGCTCTCACCGCATTTTTGACACCCCAGACTGCACCTGTTCACCCTGTCTTTTACAAAGACTTTTCAATGTGGACAACATTATATGTTTTGTGTTTAGAGACAGGGTCTCTCTCCACAACCTAGCCAGGCTGGCCTGGAATGCATGCAGTCCTCCAGCCTTGATCTCTGAAATGATTGGATTAGAGGAATTTAGCCACCATGCCTGGCTGCATTCTTAAAGTACTGAAACCATGAGATCAAATGGGTTTCGAGAGTCGTCGTTTACACAAACTGCTCTTGGATCTGAGGATGTGACTGCATGGTAAAGAAACTGAGCCAGAACAAGTGACTCAGGCCTGTGACTCCAATAACTCAGGAGGCAGAGGCGGTCAGATCAAAGGTTCAAGGCCTGTCTGAGCAACAAAGGGAGCTGTATCTCAAAATATAAAGTAAAAAGAGGGCTGGGGACACAGCTCAGGAGTAAGGCAGTTGGCTGCCAGGTACAAACCCTAATTCAATTCCCAGCATGGGAATGGAAGCAGAGAGAGAGAAGGAAGGGGAAGGGAAGGAACAGAGGAACAGAGAAACAGAAGGACAGAGACTAAAGAAAGAAAACAGTTCTATCTACAGAGTTCTGAATTACTCTTTTTTAAGATGGGATATTCTTATAATGCTTTTCTACACAACTCCATTTTTGCAGCCTATGACATTTTATTCATTTTATTTTATCAACTAAGTTTCTTATAAGCCATTCTAAAGTGTTTTCCTATTTCTCTTCACAACAACCCTATCTGAACTTTTGGAATGTGTCCCTGGTGCCAGGCACTATACAAACTGAACTAGATTTTCTCACCCAATGCTCAGGCAACCTTGAGAAGACCGACCAAGGAACACAGGGACAGGGCTGCCTACCTATCCCCCTCTCTACCACATGGTGTCCACAGCTTCCTTTAGAAGTGAACAGGCAGGAGTGTCATGGGGCCAGGAAAGATGCCCAAAGTGTCACTTCCACAGGGAACACACAGCCAAGTGTGTACACTCAGAAGCCGCTTTTCTGACAGCAGCTTTGTCATCAGACGGAATCCTGACACTCTTTAATAACATATTCATTTGCCAGGCGGCGGTGGCGCACGCCTTTAATCCCAGCACTCAGGAGGCTGAGGCAGGCGGATCTCTGGGAGTTCGAGGTCAGCCTGGTCTACAAGAGCTAGTTCCAGGACAGGCTCCAAAACCACTGAGAAACCCTGTCTCAAAAAACAAAACAAAACCAAAAAACAAAACAAAAGATAATCATTTCATTTACCTCTTGTAGCTTCACCTGCAAAATAAAATTTGCTATGCTGATTGCAGAGGCAAAAAGCAAGAGAAAGTTACATGGGCAGGCTAAACTGCAGACATGAAAGCTGAAGGAAGGTAATTCAGAGAAAATCTGAATCTGTGACCTCACTCGTGTGTGTGTGTGTGTGTGTGCACGCTTGTGTGTGTGTGTATGTGTGTGTGAGCACGCTTGTGCATGTGTGTGTGAGCACGCTTGTGTGTGTGTGAGCACGCTTGTGCATGTGTGTGTGAGCACGCTTGTGTATGTGTGTGTGTGAGCACGCTTGTGTATGTGTGTGTGTGAGCACGCTTGTGTATGTGTGTGTGTGAGCACGCTTGTGTATGTGTGTGTGAGCACGCTTGTGTATGTGTGTGTGTGAGCACACTTGTGTGTGTGTGTGTGTGTGTGTGAGCACACTTGTGTATGTGTGCCATGAAGCAAGTGGCAGTCAGAGGACACCCAGGTCTCTTTGCTGGCTTTCTGTTGTATGTCAGGCTAATTGGCCAGTGAGCTCCTGGGGACTCTCCTATCTCTACCTCTCACATCTCTTCTAAGAGCACTGCAATTACAGACTTCATTAGGGATGCACTGGCATTTTTTAAAGCTTTCTTTTTATTTATTCTTTGTGTTTTCCACATTATGCATCTCCATCCCATTCATTTCCCTGGCTCTTCATATCTGCCCTTCCCCCCTTATAACCTCCCCCCGCAAAATAAAATAAAATTTAAGAGAAAAGAAAAAGAAGGAAAAAAGAAAAAAGAGAAGAAAAAGTCAATCCCATTATGAAAGTGCATCAGGACACACTGGGTCATGCAGTAAACCCTTTTATCCATACATCTTGCAAGTGTTCACTGCAGAGAGTCAGTGGTCTGGTTCAAGGCCTCTGGTTTCTATACACTATTGATCCTGGGCCCTCACTGGAACCCCTCTTGGATATCCTGCTGCTGCCCTGTGTTGTAGAGACCCTGCAGCTTTGGGTCTGCAGGACCAGTCCCTTCACATGCTCCAGCAGATCACAGATGGGGTGGGTGTTGGGGTGGGCCAACACATAAGCCTGGTTCTGGGACTGGGTAGTTGCAGAGTTGGTCAGCTGGCCAGCTCTCCCTTTTCCTCACCACCGGGATGACCTCTTCTACATTGCCCTGGCAAGTTTACCCCTCACAGTGATGGGCAAGGGACTAGGCCAGTTCTCAGCTTCCAAGTCCTCAGGGTTGGTTACACCTACACCTTCAGGGTCTGTTCTACTTTGTTGCTCAGGCATGGAGTAGGGGCCGTTCTCCTGAGTGCTGCAGCTGATAAAGGGCAGGGACAGTTCCCTCGCTCTTGTGGCCTCAGGACCAGTTCTTCCACCTGCCTCGGGCATTGATTGGGGTGGGGAGGGCAGGCAGGCCACATCTTCCCCACCTCTGCCACCATGTGAAAGATGAGTAATGGGGACAGCTCTCCCATGCTCATAACTTCCTCTCCCAGTAGAACTGGCTCTCTTGTATTGCCCAGAAGAGGAATAGGACTGTTGCAGCTGGTGGGGGACAAGTACTGCTCTCCCACCCTGCCCTGACTTTTTATGTGTGTTTTATGAATGAAAACTTAGGTCTTCAAACTCGCATGGCTAACTCTGTTGCCTACTGAGCCATCTTCACAGCCCAATAGCTTCTTTTTGACTTTTCCTTGGAACAGTTTATTTCTGTTTTGTTTTGTTTTGTTTTCAAGGTGTGGAGTCCCTGTGTAGCTCAGGCTGGCCTCTAACTAGCAATCCTCCTGCCTTATCCTCCCCAGTGCTGGGACTGTGAACTTACACCACCACACTATCTTAACCTTTAAGTATGTTTGGTATTTTCTGAACATAGAGGCCAATACCAGAAGAAGTGACAAACATCTTTGCCATTCCTAAGAAAAGGTGAGAAATATATGTCTTATTACCAAAAGTCTCTTCAGAGTCGGGAAGAGGGAACAAGGCATAAGATTCACTTTCACTCTCTTCCTCTGAGCTCTCTCTCTCTTCTCACATAGAAGGCAAGAGTCCTGCAAGTCTGGCCAAGAGACCAAAACAGATCAACAAATGCATAGATAGAAGATAGGATGTGTACATGTGCATATACACATATGTATACATACAAGTATGCACATGCATTTTATGTAGCCTCTTCTGCTTATATCTCAATTCCAGACATGCCCAGACCCAAGAAAGGGAAAAATAATTACAGTATTTTTCTGAAAATATAACATTAGTTTAAACTCATTACGATATAATTGAAAATGTACTGTATTACTTATGCATAAGTAAAAGGGAAGTACATAAAAGAATCTAATTTTAAAAATAAATATTCTAAAATGAATCTGAAACCTTATATTAAGCAAAATCAGCCAAACTCAGAAAGACATGTACTGCCATGTTTACTCTTATTTAAAACCTAGATTTAACATTATGTGTGTATTTAGATATGTATGCTTGTCCATCACAAAACTAAAGGGGATCACAGGAGTAGAAGAAGAAATCTTAAGTTACAGCAGGATAAATGGCTAACTGAGGTGCCTATTAAAATATCAAAGTGGATGCTGACTGCCAGACTCTCCTAGAAGTGCAAGTTATAGAGTCCTGTTAGAGTCCTGGCTCCTCTCAGCCCATCTTGCCTCACCCCTGCCCTAAACCTCTCCAGCCTCTGAGCTTCCTTTCCCTTCCCCCAGCTTCTGGTTCCTATCAAACTCAGTGATTTATGCCATGTGTTCCTTTGGTTCTTCTCTCAATTTCTTCTCCTCTCTTGGTCTCCTCTCTTCACTCCTTCTCTCTTCCCCTGTTTTACTCTCCCCACTTTCCCTCAGTCTCTCTCCTCTCATGGCCTGGTTCAGTCTGCTGGCCATGTCTAGTGTACTTCTTTCTCTCCCTGCTCTGGACGCCTCCAGATGCCTCCCTCTACCTTCTCCCAACCAAACCTAGTAACGGTTATATCCTCATTTTCATTCATGCATATGTTTTATTTGTTTGTTTATTTATTTGTTTGGTTTGGAGCCTGTCCTGGAACTAGCTCTTATAGACCAGGCTGGCCTCAAACTCACAAAGTTCCACCTGCCTCTGCTGGAATTAAAGGCATGCGCCACCACCACCCTGCTTATGCATATGTTTTAATATAAACACTTTGTTCCAAATCTAAGCAATGTGCTAAGGATGACTCATGGTTGGTTAGCCCTTGGCATTCATTTCTATAATGATGGTACTCAACCTATGGGTCATGACCCTTTAGGGGTCAAATGACCCTTTCATAGGGCTCACATATCAGATGTTTACATTGCCATTCATAACAACAGCAAAACTACAGTTAGGAAGCAGCAATGGGATAATTTTATGGGTGGAGGCTCACAGGTCGCATTAGGAAGATTGAGAACCACTGTTCTGTAAATAAGCACACAAAGGAACCAGGCACCTCAGTTTGCAAATCAGTCTTGGTTCCTCTTTTATATATTCAGTTTGGAAGTCTCCCATAGCCTTTATGAGTCTACTGAACCTTGACACAAGCCAGTCAATTTCACTGTAGAAACCGTGCATGAGAAGATCCAGCAAAGTCATTAGCATATAGGCTTCCTCATGCCCCTCTTCTTGAGTGAATGTACTTTAAGTCCATGCCCGTGTACTCCGAATGACTAATGGATGACCATCTTTTTCCCCAGGCAGGTTTTAGCAACTATTTCGAGAGAGCAATTCTGGGAGCCAGCTCTACCTGTCCGAAAACTGCCACATTGGGCGCTTTAGGGCAATTTGTTACAGGCCAGCTTCCTAAGGTGCTCCATTCCCAGCAGGGACCATCTGAGCATTTCCCATGCACTGCTCGGGTTCCTAGCTGATCAAGCTATTAGAAGGTGTATATTAAGTACACCTCTCCAGAGTTGGGTAGATCACTAGCATGACTCAAGGGCATTTCTTGTCGTCTACAAGCTCCTTTCTCTCAAATCACAGGATCTTAGAGCTTGAAGAGAGATTTCTATGTAATGTCTAGGATGCTTCGTGAAGAAAAGCAAATTCCATAAGGAAGAATTATCAGAGAAAATGAGATATACAGAAAGGAAAATGCTATGGGGGAGACAAGGACCAGATCAAGGTGGAAAGCAACCAGAGTAGAGTTCTGATCTTTGGAAGAAGGACCAGACCATGGTGGAAAGCAACCAGAGTATAGTTCTGATCTCTGGAAGAAGCTCTGGTTATGGTGACCAGAAGATAAAACAGAGGAAGTGATTCATGAGGACCTCAAGAAGTGTGAGTATCTAGGAACTCAAAGGAATCTGACTGTGTGTGTGTGTGTGTGTGTGTGTCTGTGTGTGTGTAGAAGGAAGGTAGTTTTTGCTACTATACCCTAGCTCATAATGGCATAATTCTTAGAAACCCGAGGAACAGGCACTGCCCACCCAAGGTGGCAAATTCACACTGTACCAACTGTTTCTGGCCAGTTCTGCTAGTAAAACTCCATGCAAAATCTGCAAGCAGGTGGCAATATTCAGCACAGAAGGGAAAAACAAGTGATGGGACCTTCAGCATCATCGACAGGGGTCAATACTAGCACCAAGGAACAAAAGTGGGAGGGGGTAGACCTACAGATTGGAGACGGATTCCTCCATCTTCATGCCTATACCAACAGGAGCAAGGTATTTTTGTTGTTGTTGTTGTTTGTTGTTTTGTTTGTTTGCTTGCTTTGTTTTTTAATAGTCAGATTTGGGGAAAGGGTCCACTTACACTGCTTCAAATGAATACCAGTCTGACAGAGAAATGGCTTCACAATTCAGTCAGCAAGTTATCTCTCGTATTTAAAATCACAAACACAAGTTAGGCACTCCTGGAATTCCAGAACTCAGAAGGCAGAGGCAGGAGGATCACTGCAATTATGAAACCAGCCCTGTGGTCAACATACCAAATTCCAAGTTACTCAAGATTAAATAGTGAAACCTTGTCTTAAAAAGTTGAAAAGAAATTACAAACATGGAAGCTTCTGAATTGGTTAATATAAATCTATCTTACTCCATACTGCACCAAACATTACAAGAACTAAGTTTACAACAGAATTATTCACATTTCCAAAGAAACCTCCTTTTGGGTTTCTTCAACAGGGGTGATTCCTCTATGATGTTCTTTGGTGGCTTTCAGAGTTAGATGAACTTTTTAGAAGGACTTTTATAATCAAGGCCCACTTCCATTTTTTTACTAAAGGTATCCCCAAAGCCTCTCAACTGCCTCTCTAACTGTCCCCATGCTATTGTAAAAAAAAAAAAATAATAATAATAAGTCAACAATAACTAAAAATCCTCCTTCATCAGCAAGTATTCAATAGTAAATTCCTATTATAATATCTTAAAAATACAGAGGGAGTATAGGGGTGTTTCTAAGCACAATAGACTTAGCACTGTTTTCCAAAGTGGGGATTTCTAACACAAAGGTAAGATGGAGGTACAGTGCTTCAAATGGCTTGATGAAGATACACACAGACGCTAATCGGCCCCTGCACACATGCTATGAAGCCCAGAGTGGAACGGACCACTTTCTAGAAGAAAGTATCTTCTAGGAACGGACCACTTTCTAGAAGAAAGTATCTTCTAGAGAAGGCAGCAAGAGATAGGATCTAGGAATGAGGAAGGAGTCACTGCTGTCAGCAGCAAGGGGTGTGTGCTTGGGCTGGTGAGCACTAGAACAGCCACTTCTCTTCCCTCCCCTGACAGCAGAGCAGGTGAAATGCTGCTGAGCACAGACGTACAGGGGTGGGGTTTCTTAAAGCATTGTGTGTGTACTTGTTCACGGTCCTGGGGCATCTCCAAGACAACGAGAACACCAAAGGTCTTTTTGTTTCCACAGGTTATATTCACGGATAGTTACTACATTAGAAAACAAAATAGAAAAAAAGAAAGAAAACATAAAAAAATAACAATTAAAAATAATACAGAGAGGGGTGAGAAAAGAGGAAAAAAATTAATGAAAAGAGCGGCATCATATTATATTAGTTTGGAAAATCCTTCTAATCTGACCCAGCAGAAGACAGTTGGACTCCCCTGTCAACTACTGCGATTGATTTGTTGTGTTGTTAATATTTCAGATCACTTGGGCTCAGGTAAACTTCACTATAGTTTAAATAATGTGAATTAAAAAGGCACAACAACATCTTACCAATCCTTGTGTGGCTGGGTTTGATCTTGCAGGCATCAAAGAAAACCTTGGGACGCCTCTGGATATCCAGGCCACAAAGGAACGCCTGCCATATATATATCACTTAGGAGCAGTTACTATCCCACCAAACAAATGAGCACACTCATAAAGAGGGAGGTCACACAGTTGCAGGTAGAGGACAAGGTGTGACCACCTGGTTTGGAGGTGGCAAGGGTGGCCTGAGTCACGGTGGGGAGGAGAAGGCTCACTAGAGGAGCTAGTGACAGTATTTACCACCAGGGTGTGAATGGGGGGGATGGGGGCGGGGTTGGGAGTTGGCAGGGCACAGCAACTGGGACTGGAGGGAAAGCTGGAGAAATGTCCCAGACTTCTGAAGGTCATTTGTCACTGGGCAAGAAAAACAAACTCTGACCAGGTGCTGCCTAGAACACGGGGGTCCTTCCCTCAGATCCTGCTCCCTGCTCCTGCCTACCGAAGTAAGCAGCTTTGGGCTCCATAGAAACTTGGGGGGCCCCATTCCACCTCCATTAGGCAAATTGAGCTGGTTGCCTGGGCACACTGTCTCCTTGTTCCTTGGGAAACTTGAGCAAGCAAAGAAAGCTGCTCCATTATTTACAGCTGCCTCTTTGCACCACCCTGTATTTCCCAGGAACCCTCAACAAACAAAAACAGGCAGGCCGAGAACCTCACTGACGTCCTCTGGGCTCCCTGTCCGGCACCCAAGGCACCTCCTCCTTTCGGAATTCACCCAGTGCGGCTCCCCGCGGTGAGAGGAGAGGGCGCGCCTGCTGGAGGTCACTCCTCTGAGAATTTGAAAAGTGTTCAGCAGCTGGAGAAGTGGGACAAGCTGCTCTCCCAGTAACTGTCCCAGCAGAAAGCCAGCGCGAACCTCAGACACTGTCAGATAAGCTGGACATCTACTTCTGAGTATAGCAGTTCTCCTGGCTTTCATCTTCACACACACACACACACACACACACACACACACACACACACAGACACACACACCGGTCCGACCTACGCCATCAGCCAATGGGTTCATGAAGCATTGAAAGGGTAAAGTCGGTTTTCTTGTCAAAACTCGAGCGAAACAAAAGCCAAACAGCTTATGAAGAAGATGTGCTCCATGGGACCCCGCCCACCTCTCCAGCCACAAACCGGGGTTTCGTTTTTCTTCTTCATCTTTGCTAATTCCTCCAACTGCAGCAGCCTAGAAGGGTACTCTAGAAGAGTCTCGGAGAGTTCAAATGCCACCTCCTCAAAATGGGCCACCGATTCAAAAGTGACCTCTCTGCCCAGTTACTTGAGGCTTCTTCTCTCTCTGAGGAGTTATCTTTATTTCACCATTCCTTCACAGTCTCCTTCCCTCCGCATCCTTTCTTAAGAACGTAAGCACCTAGTCCCCTGCGACATCCCCAGCGCCTGGCTCGGACCAAGCCATCAGCAAAGGAGATTGAAATGAATGAAGCGGCGGTGCCCGGTGTCCGTGGAGCTCGCGGACGGGGGAGACCTGCACTGTCCGGGGCAGCCGGGCCAGTGTGTGACTCTAAGGTACCCGGAGTCAGGCTCGACGCGTGCCCCCTCCCTGCCGCACGTCCGGCCCTGGAGCCGCAGGTGTCACCCGGAGCGCGCACGGCACCGGCCAGCTCCACCAAGATGCACAGCCTGTACTCACCATGGTGGCCGCAGCCGCCCGGGTTGCGACAGCTGTGATCGCCCAGGATGCGACAGCCAGGGGAGAGCGTAGCAGCCACACCGGCTGACAGGTGAGGCGACAGCCTCAGACCATGGCTACTTCCCACAATGCCCTCGAACTGAAAGTTTGCAGACTCCACCCCGCGCCGGGCCGCTCCTCCCCCCCAGCTCCTCCCACACACCTTCCTCCCTGCTTCCTCTGCTCGCAGCACTCCTACTCCACCTCTTTACCGGCCTCCCGCTCCAGCTCCTCCTTCTTCCCTTTCTCACTCCCTCTCACTCACCTTTTCCTCCCCTTTGCTCAACCGCGCCCGCCCGACACCGTACCTCGCCCCGCCCCTCGCCACCGCGAGCCCCGCCCAGGGCGGTGCTTGCACCTGCGCGCGCACCTTCAGCGCCAGCGGCACCTGCAACCCTGACTTCTTTCCTGGTCTGGGGACGGCTCTCCTTGTCCCGCCGCCGGGATTTGTCCTTCGTGAATTAGACTAACATTCGTCGGATCGGCAGAGACCCCTTTACACCTAAGAAAAGTGTGGGAAACTGTCTGGCCCTACACCTCAGAAAGGGAGCAGTTCACACAGGTAGAAAAAGATGGAAATTTTTTACACACACGCACACAACACACACGAGTTTTGTTTTGCTTTTACCAAAGTAGCAATGCAAGAACATTCATAACCCTCTCCGCTTAAAGTTCTCAAGGAAGTTATGGTATTGAAACTTTTTTTGTTTTCCCTCCCCTTGATTTTTAAGCCTCGATTATTTGTGTTGTTTAAATTAAAAGATAATTATATTCTTTTCTCCCTTCAACTTCTCGCATGTGCCCCCCCCCCTGATTTCTTTCAAAATAACGACCTCTTTTTCTTTAGTTGTTATTGTTTGTATATGCCTAAATGAATAAATGCAACCTGCTCTGTTTAGTGTTACTCTCATGTGTATGGTCGGAGCTGACCACTTGGTATTGTTGGGTTATAATTAGGGAAGTTTTTAATCGCTACATTAAGAATCTCCTGGTCCCAGAGTTATAAGCAGAGATTTTAGCACAGATTAATTTGGGGAGAATAGATAGGCTTTGCCATATACCCAAAGAGAGACAATGACCCTTAAAAAGTTGACCTTTGTCTGCATGGCTCTCAGACCCACCATGAGTCAAGTGAAGTCCTTTGAAGGATCTCATTTTGAAGCTTTTACAGGATGTAGACCCCATCCAGGGACAGGAAAGCAAAAAGAACTCCTCTTGCTGGGCTCCTGAATTCCTGCCACACAAGTTTATTGTATTCACCCCTTGCCAGGCCCCGTGGAGGAGTCCTGGTGATGACTGAGGGTACACAGTTTGTCTTTCTGCCTGTCCTCACAGTCTCCAGTGGGACAATAGGTGACAGACAAGTTGCAGCAAAACCCTGGGAGAGCTAAAAAGCCTCTGACTTCTGCACTATTTAAACACAGATTAGCGACTGTAAATTGCCAGGAAATCAGGTAGACTAACCCCTGGGGAGGTGAAGGTTCAGACAAAGAAGTCAGAGCACTGATGAGAAAGATTTGTCCCAGACTGATCCCAAAGTCAGCCTCTGAGTTTGGAGTGCAGTGCCAGGGAGATCTGAGGGACAGGGAGGAACATGGGGACCAAGCTAAAGACACTCATGGGCAGCAGCCTCCAGCTCAAGTTCCCACAAAGCCCTCTGCCTCCAGGGTTCCAGTTGCTGTGTACTCTGACAATCTTTCAAAGTTGATGTCGTGACAGCTGCTGGGACGTGGAAGAATATTATTTGACAACAATTAAACACCCAGCGATGGTGTTTTGCCTGCTGAAAAAGAACAGAACTACAGAAAGTTTGCTTTCTAAATTCTTGCATTGCTTTCCTGTTGACTTTGGCTTCATCTAGCCGTAGTAACCTTCATGTCTGCTTCCACTGCGGCTCACTCCAGTGCAGGGTACAGTTCTGCACCGCTTGCCTTGCTGAGCCCATTGCAAAGCATCCCGTGCTTTCTGTTTTGGTAGGTTTTATCTATAATGAGGAAGAGGTGGAATTGCAAAAGAGCTTTAAAGCGAAAGAAATCTCAGTGAGTTAAGACTTAAGCCAAATACTCAAACAGGGGAAAGTTCCCTGAATGTGTGGCCCATGTTGGAAAGGGTGGGATTAGAAATTAACTTAAAAGTGAGTTGTATTCTTTGCCTTCCCTCTGACTCTGCTGAGATGGGCAGTGGACACTGTCTTGGGCTTCTGCTATCTAAAGGGCTTCCTTCCACATTCTCACAGCTTACAGAGTCACCCTAAGAGGAAGGCCTACCATGGGCTTCATATAGATTATCTCACCAGCCATCAAAATGAGAAATGTACCCACTGGACTATACATATGAATGTCCGAGTCTAAAGGGCAAGGCCCAAACGGCTGGTTCAGCTAGTGAGACACCAAAGTGAACAGGAGATAAAGGCATAGGAAGGCAGGCTGAGAGGCACCCAGCACTCAGCCATCAGGGACAGACAGTGTGCTCTTGGGTGACAGGCCACCACGCACAGTAACTTACAATTTCAGTCTGGCCTTCCTACACCGTCTTTTCTTCCCTCTCTCTCTCTTCCTTTCAGTACTAGGGATCCAGGACCTCACACATGTTAACAAGAGCTCATACACTGAGCTAAATCCTCAGCTTTCCTTTGTATTTTGAGAAATGGGGAAAATGAAGGACACGACTGCTCCTACCTTTGGTAGAGGAGAAGGATTTTTATAGGTAAAAAGGAGAACACAGCCAGAGTCATCTGGGAGAGTCCAGAAAGAATATGACCCTGAGCTGAGCCACGCGAAGAGAAGGGCTCCCCCGAGAGGAGCGAGCCTCTGACCAAGAGGTGTAACCTGGGCCAAGAGGTTGACATTTCCAAAATGGCTATGATTTACTGGATTATATAGGGCAGGGAAGCCCAGTACCTGGACTGGAGAAGTTTAGGGTCACCCAGCAAGCCACGGAGTAAAAACAAAAGAAAGATATATAGAATAAAGAAAGGTAAAAGCCCAGACGTGAGACAAAGTTAAAGAGTAGGGGGATAATTTAAGTTAGAAAAGCCAGCTAGAAACAAGGCAAGTTAAGCCAAGAATATTCATAAATAAAAACAAGTGTTCATGTATTTTTGGGAGCTGGGTGGCAGGCCCCCACCAAAAGTAAACAAAAATAAATAAATAAATAGCCCACAACTATAAAGTTTCTTTCCTGAGTTCCTGGCCCTAATAATGGACTGTAGCCTATGAATCAAATAAACCCTTGCCTCCCCAAGTTGCTTTTAATGATGGTGTTCATCACAGCAATAGAGACCTCACCAGGACACTGGTTTGTTCAGGATTACCTTGAACTCACTGTGATTCAGACAGGCCTTGATCTCAGGCCCCTGCCTCTACCTCCTGAGTTCCAGTGTTCTAACTGGCCTTGCTCTCACTTTAAGTCCTGGTTCTATATCAAGACCATCAACCGTCAGGTTCACTTAGGAAGGACTCAAAGTCGTAGTAGCTAGAGATGTTCTGCTGTTGCATGAGTCCCCAGTTAGGCCCCTAAGGTGCTTTGGAGTTCACAATCTGATGTATGAGCCTGAGGTTATTGTGTTATATGTTTTGGCTGAGGTTATTTTTTCGGCCTGTGCATAGGATTCAACACCTTACTTTAGATATCTACTTGAGGAGTTTCAATCATGAGATAATCACAGGAGCAGAGAGAGCGCAGTAGTAGATCAGCCCTGAGTTCACAGTCGGAGAGACAAACAAGGACGAGAGTGACAATGAAACAAAATAAGGGTCAATAAATCAAAGTTTTAGCACTTTAGAAACCGAGGGCCATTAAGCTAAACAGCAAAAGAAGCAAAGGAAAAGGCAACTTCAAAGGCCCCAGCCCTGCTGTTCTTTCTTCTCTGGCCTCCTATTAATGTCACAGGCAATCAGCATCTACAGAAGTCCCCTTGTGGTATCAAGGAATTCATCCGTCCACCATTTCTGGCCTTATGTGCTTTTGGGACTCTCTTGACTTCACACAGCAAGACAGTTGTTCTAAGTGGAAAACCCTACCCAATACATTTCTAGAGAACATGTTCAGAAACTGTTCAGTTAGAAGACATTAGAGGATCTGTGTAAAACTGGAAAATACATGCAGCTATTCAGTTAACACTGCACCTTTAATTCAACCTCCCAGAAATACTAGCTGCATTTACTACTTTTCCAGCCAGATCTGTGTTCTTTAGAGGAAGACTAGGAAGGGGAAAAAAAGAGTTTATTTTTAAATAGGTTTTAGTTTTGAGGTGGGGCCTTCCTGTGCAGCTCAGGCTATCTTTGAACTGTCAGTCCCCCTCCCTTGGCTTCCTAAACACTGGGATTGCAAGCAGTACCCCTGTGCCTAGCTAAGAGATTTCATTTTTTTAAATAAAAATGCAAGTCTTATTCCTATGGGTAAGTAAGGGTGCATCAAAGAAATCACTGAACTGGCCACTCCATGGTTAGGGAGAAAGTTTTTGTTGTGGGTAAGAAGGTGAGAGAAGAGAGAGAGAGGGAGTGGGGGGGGGGATGGTGCGGGAGAATTGTCTGTATTCTGTCAATCATGTATTTTAATAAAACGCTGATTGGCCAGGCAGGAAGTATAGGCGGGTCAACCAGACAGGAAATAGAGGCAGGGCGATAAGAACAGGATAATGCTGGAAAGGAGGAAGCCCATTCCCCCCATTCCAGCCCAGACCACTGAAAGGCAAGATGTAATCTGCCCAACTGAGAAAGGTACTGAGCCACATGGCTAACATAGATCAGAATAATGGGTTAATATAAGTGATAAGAGTTAGCAAGAAGCCTGAGTTAATGGTCCAATCAGTTTATAACCTAATGTAGACTCTCCGTGTGATTTTCTTTGGGGCTTGCTGGCTGTGGGGTACTGAGCAGGACAGATACCCCAACAAGCTAGCCTTCATGTTACAGAAAGAGAGAGAGAAAGAGAGAGAGAGAGAGAGAGAGAGAGAGAGATATCAGTCAGAGGCATCTGGAGAAGTCTAGAACAGAGAGGAAAAGCAGCAAACTGGACATGGCCAAGACTAGAGAAGTGGGGGGGTGGAAGACACAGGATATAAGGAGCATGAGTAGATGGGGGAAGGGATGCCTGTGATATCGAGCAGCATGGGAGGTTAGGGTAGACGAGGCGGTGAGAAAGGCCAGGAGGCTAGTGTAGACTTGGAAATGTTAACGGGTATGTGTGAATAGAGACTGAAATTGGCTAGAGGCTAGCATGGCTTTGATCTGTAACCACAGGCATAGCCATGGGAAGGGCTTTCTGGAAGACAGAAACCCATTTCATAGGTTCCTAAGGAATATTGTCTATGAACTTTTATCTCTCTAGCAGTGGTCCTTCTATACTCTAGCTTGAGCTGAACCAAGACTGACATTTTGGGGTTCCCTTTGCACCCAACGTTATGATTTAAAAGTGTCCTCTCCCAAATTTATGTTGAAACTTAACTCCCTGGTGGTAATAATAAGAGACAGGGTCTAAAGCCAGGCGCTGTGTTGCACACCTGCAATCCAAGCACTTAAGAGACCGAAGCAGGAGGATAGCACTGACTTTAAGGCCAGCCTGGGCTACATATTGAGTGTCAGGCTAGCTAGGACTACAGAGTAAGATCCTGTATCAACAAAACAAAGTAAAGAAGAAGTAGGATCTTGGGGTACAAAACTGAATCATAAGGACTCAGCCCTTATAAAAGAACTGGTGTGATCTAGATTAGGCCGCTTTTGTCCTTATGTCTCATCTGTCATATAAGGACACATCAGTCCACTCCACAGTAAGAACTATTCAAGGCTTTACCTTATAAAAGAGACTGAACCCTCACCAGACACCTTGTACTTCTGGAACTGTGAGAAATAAACTCCCAGTTTTTATTTGTCATATAGTCTTGGACTGTTGGGTGCAATGACCCAAGCAGACTGAAACACACACATGTACTGCCTCACATCCCACTGTTATATTTTTCTGTGTCACAGTTATTGAACAAATGTTTATTGGACATCTGCTCTACACTTAAACTGTGCTGGGTGCTCGATACAAAAGACAAAGTGGAAGGAGGAGACACGATCTCTCTCAAAGTACGTGATCAGAGACATCGAGATGGCTCAGGGGGTAAAGAAACTTCCTGCCAACCCTGATGACTTATGTTTGATCCTCAGGACCCGAGTAACAGAAGAAGAGAATGAACCTGGAATTTATCTAATGATCGTGACAATCTTTCCACAAGCGCATGCCCCACCACTAAGATAAACAAACAAGTAATAAAATTTGTAGATGAGTGTACAGCAGAATGCAGAAGACATGTGTTCAGCAAATAATCGCTTACATGAATGTGTAATTATCTCAAATACTCTGAAAGGCTAGGAGCAGATGCTATGCAGATTCATAATAAAGAAATTTCTTCCTGCTACTTGCTATTTATCTTTCCCACCAGCTCATCATCTTCCTGTAATTACTAGGTTGGGTTTGGGGACCCAACACACACATGAACTTTATAGGTGACAGGTGACCCAATCTATGTCAATCAGAAATTTGGCTTCCTACAGTAATAATTACTAATCCTCAAATAGGCACATGCCCACACTCCAGAAGCCCAAACTAACAAAATTAAATTCTGAGATATTTGAGGGGGAGGGGCTTTGTTTCTTCCTGTTAAGGTTGCGTATGAAAGGAAAAGCTGGTGTTGCTGTAGTTGTTAAAACAGAGGAAGAATTCACTTCTCAAAGGAGCTACCATCAAGAATATTAGGTCAGGTAGACTGGCACAGAACTATCAACATGCATACAAACACCAATGCAGTACTGTATCAGGAGACACAGAAAACAAAGACTCCTCCGAAAATTACTGATCCTACAAAATAGCATCTAGAGAGTGAGTTAGATAAAATCCCTGATAAAGAATGCAAAAAGGAGGATTATAAGTAGGTTTAAAGAAATCAAAAAAGAAAATAAGCTTCTGATTGAGGACACAAACAGCTGGATGAAATAAGGAAGGTCATACAAGATATGAAAGAAGAATTCAACAGAGATGGAAATATTGAATTAAATTCATTCTGGACAAAGGAAAGTACACGACAACAGAGAAATGTTTTGGAAGTGACTGGGGCAAGCAGGAGAAATTTGGTGTGTAGATGATCGAGATACATTATATACAAATATGTCACTAACAAAGAGTAAGCAAGATGTATTTTATAAAAAAGAATATTGGGTTAACTGGTAGATACATGATCAAGCCCCCAATGACATTTCCTGAGGCCTGGTTCAAGCCCCAAACTTGTTGGTTACCAGAATCAATTTGGTATATTGCTTGTTACCAATTTGATTCTGAACAGGAACTGGTCAGAAAATGTTCCCTGGAGGCAGAGACATGTCATCTGTGACCCAGAAGATGAAACAAAGCAAAAGGAAGCTATCAAAAGCTCACATGACAGAAAAGCCGCAGGAATGAGGTTTAGAAGTGCCGCTAAAGTATTATTTAGCAATCATTCTGTTTGGTATAGCTGGCAAGATGAACATAGGACACAGAAGGAATAGTGGATGAGAAGACATGGAGCCCCGGCTATGAGTTCTGAATGATTCCACTGAAAGGTGCTTTGGGAGCTTTGGAAGGGGAATTATAATGGATATTTTTTTCCATTTTATTTTCATTGTGAGAATTTCCTGTGGTCAATATCTAGTTTGAAAAATAATATTTAAAGGATATAAAATAGTCCATTCTTGGACTTTTCGTATCTGTTTTATTACTTAGCACAGAGATTAGTCCCAGTTTTATAAATGCTATGTGCAAATACTATAAACTGAAAAAAAAAAAAGCTTTGTAATTCCTGGAGTCTATGTTTTCAGAAATAAGGAAATTGTTCCCAGTGTTCATGGGGACTCACTTTAAGTTCCTGATCATGAAACTCAGTGGCCCGAGGCTCCCTGGCAACCTCGCCCCTCAGATTCTGATTCTCCCTGCTTTGAAGGACTGCTTCAGCATCTCCTCATCTTTCTTCCTTCTTCACATCTTTTGAGAAAGCAGAAGCAATCAAAGAGCACTTCCTAGTTCCTCTATCATCAAAGAGCACTTCCTAGTTCCTCCATCACCAAACACCCCAACCTCTGATCTTTCACATGCTGTCCCTATCACAATAATAAACCACCATTTGCACAAGCCCCCCTCAACCCCTACCCCGCCCCTCCGCCCCTACTGAGAGCAGTGTCGCTCTCTCCCTCACGTAGACAATGATCTAACTAGGCAATTTCCACTTTCATCATTTCCCCTGTCTGGGGATTGTTCAAACACACAGCAGTCCTCTTATCTTCTGAAAACAAGACATCTTTGGCCTCATCTTAACTTTAACAGACACCCTCACTCTGCTCCCCTCTACAACACCTCACCTTTACTTCCTGGCATTCTGCTCAACCCTCTCCCATGAGGTCCTCCATTCTGTGCCCATCCCTCCTCGATGGGCAACACGCACTCTTCACTTCATTCAGTCTGAACTGCTTCCTGCTTTCTCCAGGAAGCACCATTCTCCAGCTGGCACTGACTCCTTCTGCTTCCTCACTTGATCCTTTGCCTTTGTTAAAGCCTTTTTTACCATGCAAACCTCTAAGCCACACTAAGCACCAGCTGGATCTCTGACCTACTCCTGCCTTCCCCTTCATGGCACCTGCAGGAAGGTGGGATGTTGGAAACAAAGAAAAAGAAAACTTGTCCTAAGTTCTGCCCTTTTGACTTCAGACTCCATTCTACTACCTACAGGGTGAAAGAAAGTTTTCCAAGCCCTAGAGGAGCTGAGGACGTTCCAATGCTGACCAACCTTCTCCCTAAACCATAGAAATAGTTGTTAGGCAGTTTGAGTTCCCTAGAAACGCCATGGCTGTTCCTCACAACAGAGAGAACACATGAATCTGATTGAATCGACTGAAAAGTTTGCATTGTATGTTGATTGACATTGATGAACACTACAGGAAAGCCCCTAATCTTTGAATTCTGGTTGGTGAAAACTGTAATTGTATCTAGGCAACAATGTTTATGTCTTTAGTGCTTTAATACTTATTGCAACTGGCAACAATTCTTCCGGGTCACAGTTTAGCTCCTAGTCTGTTCTGCGGCCCTGACTGATGAACCCCCTCCACCTTTTCCCTTCTTTGTGGTGCCCTGCATTAAATCTTGCCTTGTGGTAACCTCTTGGGCCTGCTTGGGTTAATTCAGACCACAACAGAAAAATGGGTGTTCCAAAGCAGATGGTGCAGGTTTGGGTCTTTAAAGGACACAGAGGCCAGTCAAGTAATTAGACAAGCAGGATGTACCGAAGGATGTTGAGTCAAGATAAGCCTAGAAATAGTGGGGGAGCAAGTTAGGGGTTAGTATGACTGAAACAAAGCTGTGCTTAAGGTCAATTTAAGAAGATATTTGGCCATGGGGCAAAGGGACATAACAGTAGGATGAATTATTCAAACTATATCTCATGAAAATTTAGCTGTATCTTTAAAATTTGAGAAGCACCTAGTATTCAACTGGGAACAGAGATTCATCACACATGTATAACGTCATGTCTAAACACGCACGTTTATGTACACAAGCACTCACATGCCCGCCCATGGGTTTATAGCATCCTGCAGAGCTTGAGTTATGTCTGTACTGTCTCTAGAAATTAATCAGGGAAGGTAGCACACAAACTCTTGAGCAGGCTTTAATTTTTACATGAAGCATTTACAGTATGCTTTCTCTATGATCTGGGTTTATAGGAAAAGGGGTGCAAACCCCAGAGATAGAGCGATAGGGAGGACTAGCTGGGTCCTCAAGGAAGGTGACAGTCAGTAAGACAGATGCCACGGTTGGTCATTACCCAGCAGTTCGCCACGGTGGATGCGTTTCGGGGGAAAAACCAAGACAGATCATTTATAAGTGAGCTTTGTCCATGGCAGACAACCTAGCTTCATGCACACCTACCTCTGAGAGTGGCCTGGCTTCCCACATTTTCTAAGTCTAGACATTGTAGACCAGTAAGAGTGAGACATTATTAAACAATAGCGCAATAATTCTATGGCTACCTTTACCTTTGCATTAGAGGTTTAGTGGTATCTTAATCTAGCTGATACCTATATACTGGTGGTATTTTATCACACTATAAATGTTTGTCTTTAGACAAGAAAAAGTGTACGGCCAAAGGCAGATAGGGATCTCTGTCTTCTGGCCATTCCTGAAGCCTAATGAAGTTTTAGCAACAGTCTTCGGAATCTGCAAATAAACTCACCTGGAGTCATCAAACAGGACTTGTTGGGAAACAAACAGGTCTTCGCTTTAGAGCAGAGGCCATCGTGAGAGCCTGGTTAAAGACTAACTACAGTGAAGATAAGCAGGCCTCCTGAGAAGCAGCTACTGACTTCCTCATCTGTTTAATCTCATTGAGCACCAGCTACCTCGGGCATGCAGGCTGAAGGTTATCACCACTGCACGGAAAGGAACACACCGAGCCATGTGCCTGCGTGTGCATCTTAGGAATCAGCTGGCCGAAAGCCACAGAGAAAAACGCATCATGCCAGGGTCACGAGTGCTGAGACGTGGAGCCTCCGAGAGCAGGGGAGTATATTTGTGTGAGAGAGTCACTTTCGACTTCTCAATTCGGCGCTGGTCTTACTAGATCCTCCCTAGATCCTACTCTGCTCTGAAATCTGCTACCACGCCCTCCTCCCCCACCGGCCTCTTACTTTAGAATTCTGAATAGTCAAACAAGTGCCACCCCCTAGAAAGTCTCATAGCTACTGGGCAGTTGTAAAGACTACAGTTCAAAGTTGTAGGTGATATGGTTGAGTCTCCCAAGACATAGAAGATGCTGGGGCCAGACCTAGGAGTATGTAGGGGAAAGAGCCTCATACATACATAAAGGCCTTAAATTTGACATCAACCTTGTTGCCAGATTGGCATCTTACCTTGTCATGCTGCTGTGGAATGTTTTTTTGTTTGTTTGTTTGGGGGTTTGTTATTCGTTTTGACACAAAGTCTTGTGGTCTGTGCTGGCTTCAAATTCACAATCCCTCTGCATCAGTTCAAGTAGCTGACATTACAGGCATGTGCCTCCATAACTGGCTGGTCACGCTATAATTCAACGGCAAGCCGAACTGTCAGTCCCGGGAACACCCTTTGTTTTGGAAGCTTTCAAATCAATTCCCCTGGCGATCTTGCTGCACTACGAAGGCCAAGCACGAAGGGCAGAGTCACTGGGTAAATTCATGTGCTGGACAATGGACTGAACCTCAGGACAGTAGTTCAACATCTGGAGCAGAGTTGGAAGAAGGGCAGAACACATAGCCTCAAGTGACTTGGGACAGGGGAAAGGTTGAGAACAAATCCCTGCCCAAAACAATGGAGTGTCACAGACGTGTTCTGGCTCTGAGCTGGCCTCGCAGGAGGAGAGGTAGCCAGGGGGCTGCAGTGACCATTCAGTCTCTCTGACCAGCCAGGAGAGTCTCCTCATACGCAGAATAGACATAATAACTGTTGTGCTTTCCTGTCGCTTTAAGGGACAAGCCACGCCCACTTTCATTACCTCTGACCTGCCCACCGCCATCTTGGGCCCTTCCTTTTCTGCTTCCTTGACGTACATGCTTTTTATTATAAGGAAGACCTGGGAATGTTATGGTTTTGGTCCCTTTAAGAGACAAGCCACACCCATTCCCCTCCCCATCCACTGAGGCAGGCTGATCTTCAGCTTCCTGCCTGAGCTCGTTCTCTTTTCCATCTTCCTCTCGGAGAGGCAGCTTTGCTTCTGCCTCTCTCCCCACTTCTCTCTTCCCCCCTTCTCTGTCTCTTTCTCCTCTTCTCTCTCTCTCTCTCTCTCTCTCTCTCTCTGTCTCTCTGTCCCTCCCTTCACCCTTCCTCCTCCATAAGCCCCTGAATAAACATTCAACCTCACCCTGCATGTCGTGTCTATCCATGTTTCTGTCTTCTGCCCGCCCACCATGTGTCTCCCTGCCTGGAACCAGCCATTGCTCAGGGACCAGCAGCCTACTCTGCCTGGGGCCCACTGCCTGCTGCCACATGGCCTGCCACCACTGCTTTGGGACCAGCAGCTATCTCTGCCTGGGACTGGCTGCTCCCAGAGCCCGCTGCCTGCCACCACATGGCCCGCTGCCACCATTTGGGACTTCCAGCATTTCTGCTGCCTACTGCCACGGGGATCTTTAAAAAAGAACAACAATAACTCCTATGTGTCTGAAGGTGCTGGCAGCATTAACTATGTAGTCGGTACATAGTAATTACAGCTGTTACTACCAATAGCAGACATTCATTAGTGTGAGGCTGATGAAGAAGCACCCTTGCTTAACCACATCCTTCACCTCCCCCTTTTCTTCTTACACTGCTCATTACAGAGTTGAGACCGTCACAGATTTCTGTGTACATCTCTATCCCTCTTATATTTGGGGGAACTGAGACTCAGAATGGTCAAATACATGTCCATAATCCCCGCACTGAGGAAGCTGAAGCAGGAGGACAGTCACAAACTCAAAGCTGTGCCTTATAGTTCATTCAAGGACTGACAGCCTGGACAAGCATGTCTATCTCAAGCAAACAAATGGACAACAACAACAAAAGTCTTCTGATAGGTTGGGTATGACAGCTCACATCTGTAATTCAGTGCTCTGGAAGCTGAGGCAGGAGGATGGCAAATTTAAAAGGGCCTAGGTTACATGGTGTGACTGTATCTCAAAACAAAACCACACACACACACACACACAAAGAAGCAAATAATTTACATAGAGATGAGGCTTATTTTCACTTACTGCCTTGGAGATTCTAGTCTACGACCCAGTGGCCCTATTGATTTGGACCTCAAAGGAGAGGGTACATCACAGTGGACATAAGTAACTCAGAGTATGAGCAAAACTGAAAAGAGTCTGGGTCCCAAAATCCCTCCCAAGGGCATTCCTCCAGTGAACTAAGGGACTTAACTAAGCCCCATCTCCTAAGTCTTATAGTTCCTCCTAATAGACACACCCTGTGTCCTGTGCCTTTAATACATTTGTCCTTGAGGGACGTCCAATGCAGCAATCATAACACAAACCTTTGGTATCAGTGGGAGAGATCCTAGGCAGTAGAATTTTGTTTATCTTGTAGACTGACTCCAGGCCCTCACGCGCAAATGCTAGGCCTCAAGAGCACACCTCCAGTCCCTCGTGGGATATTCTAGAGAGATTCTTTAGATTCCAGTCCTGCATACTATATTCATATTCACACTTCTTTCTACATCTTGAGGCAAGGAGTTGATAACTCATGCATCGGTAAGAGTCTCCCTGACTACAACATGGAGCTCAAACACCCTGCTAAGGCTGAGGAAATTCCATGAGATCCCAGGCCTCTCTTCCCAGAACCAGTGGGCCTCAAACTTTGTTCTGTAGAGGATCACTGAGGGGACACTTCATGTCTTCACCACCCAGTCAACTATCCCAGTGGAGCACAGGTACAGTCAGTACAAAGGCTTCCGAAGAGGTGGCAGTGGCCTCGGATGACAGCAAAGCTGAGGTTTTGGTTTTGTCGGTAGTGTTGGCTCTGCCCTAGCTTCCTTATCTGTACCTGGAGGCAATAGCGGTGGCTGACTCAGTGTCCTCGTGAGAAGAAACCACAATGTACCTGGAAGGCACCTGCTAAGGTGCCCGTGTCTAGTACACGGGATAAAAGTTAACAGCTCTGCTTGGAACCACCTTGGGCAAAGCTCGGTTCTGCATCAGCACATGGCTCTCAATGGAACCAGTAGAAGAGCTCAGGTTTATACTTTCCTTCCCTACCTCATTCAGCAAGTGCCAGTGTGAGCTGGTTTTCAGTTCACCTTGTCCCAAATACTCAGCGACTTGCTTCCAGTCAGTCCCTGATACGAAGACCTGCCTGGGCTGAAAATACCAGATTCCAAGCAGAGGACACATTTCACTCTTACAGGTTAAGGAGTATAAGGAATTTGCTTTTTATAAATATGCTCCATTTATAATATGGCTGCAAGCTTTGGATTACTTGCTAGTTAATGAAGTTAATTATGAGACTACTAGACGTGGCTTCCTTGCTCATAGGAATCCGCTCACCATTATTTGTTACCTGTCTGAACCTGCTGAAGTTCTCTCTGGTCCCTTCTCTGGTCTAACGTGGTGCAAGACACATAGCACAGGTATGGACTGGGGCTGCTCCTTCCGCCTTACACATATGTATGATCTAGTGTTGGAGCCTATAGGCAGGCAGTACATAGTAGACATAGCATATCTGGAAGGCTGCTAAGGCCCAGAGTTGACACTGCCAGAGGCGGGGACAGGGAAGAATGGGAAACATACTTGACTGGATTCATGAAGAGATTCTGAAGAAGAGACATTTAGCCTAAAATCTGAAGCGGGCCAGCCAGGTGGGGTGTTGGGAGGGAGTACCTGAATAAAGGCAGGGAGGGAGGGCTGGAGCAGGGAAGGCTGCCAGTGCTACAGGGCCCAGCCTTATGGATTCTGGTAAGAAGCAGGGGTTTTGTAGGAAATGAACTTCTTATTTTCCTTTCCGAACAGCACTTAGGAACTGATTCCTTGGTCTGCTCTATCCTATCATTTCTCTTTTAATTCATTTGCAAATTAAAAACAAAAGGCCCCAGCCCTTGTGAGCAGGAACCCAGCCCACAACTCAATACATAGCACACGAAATCCTCTCCTCTTGGGAGGTGGCTATTGGGAGTTCTCTGCTCCTGAGGTGGCTATTGGGTGTGTCCTGCATTTTCCCTTGCTGCCATCCAGTCGTCGTTCAACAGTGCCCTGGATGGCCCTGCTTCACACCCACGCTTCCAGGCAAAATGCCAGCTGGATATTAGCTTAGAGTTGGATGTCCGATCAAATGAAGCCCAGTGTGGCGAAAACTGTGTTCCGCTTTGGTCTTCAATTTTAAAAACTGGGTTCTAAGAGTCATAGAGAGACTTAAAGACCAAGAATTAAAGACCAAGGTTTTTAGGTCAAAACATGGCAGTGGGGACATCTAGTGCCCATTATGAGTAATAGCTGCCAGTAAGAATCTTTTTCTTGCTGTTTTTCTTTGCTTTTTTTTTTTCTCCCTCACTTTCCTTCCTTTCTCTCCCCCTACTCCCTAACTCACTTTTCAATCTAAAGCAAGTAAAGCACTCTATGGGGGAAAATATTCTTTATGTACCATGACTACTCAAAAACACCTTCACTGACTCTGTGGAAATATATATATATATATATATATATATATATATATATATATATCCATCCTTCGGCACCTTTCCAAATCTGAGGAGCAGGATTCAGTGATCTCCTGGGGATGTCTGATGCCAGCCCCAGCTTGTACATTTCATTATGTCCAGGTCTCGTCACCACAGTTTCTCCGAGCCCGCGATACTGTGCCATCCTCACTGTGAGGCTGGGTCACTCTAATTACAGTGCAGGCTATTCTCAAATGAAAAGGCCTACAAAGAAAGATCGGCAGGGAATCATAGAGGAAAGATTCATACATGAAGCCCTGAGGGGTAATGTGGGCTTCTCAAACTCCATCCCTCAGGACTGGAAACCGAATCCGCGCTCCACTCAGTACTCTTCCTGCCTTGACTAGCTGTGGAGGACAAAGCCCTGATCCTATTGGAGAAATGCCTCTGAGGCTTTAAAGTGCTGGTCTGTCACAGTCTGGCACACAAAAGTAGACAAGATTTCCTCAGAGGTTACATGTGGCAGGCCATGCTGAAAGCTCATTGCATCTTTGCTACAGCTTTCTCTGCAGGTACGTTTTCTCCCAAGCTGACAGACAGGTAAAGACATGGTGCTCTGGTGAGTCAACCAGAACCCCAATCTTTGTGCACTCCCTTCTTCCCTGGTGCTATATAAGCTACAGCATTAGGACTCGGTGGGTGTATTCTGACTGGACCAAGACCCTTCTGAAGAAAGGCTCCAGATGGCTCTGGCACCTTGCTATGGTTTCTCAGCCCTGAAAGTTCTCAGCTTACAGCTCCTTTGTCCTTCCACTGTCCTTGGAGGGTCTCTCTCCCACTGTGCACTCTTGAGGATGTGTGGAGAGCAGCCTCTTTCAAACCTCAGTCTTGTTCAGTCTTCATGAGACCCCTTTTCAAGACACTAAATAATGGAACTCCCAGGGGCTGGGTCTGAGAACTCTTGCCTGGCACTGCTTAGAGTTGACCCCAGGGGAGCGCATCCTGTGCCCTTTCTAGGCAGTGAACGAGGAATTCAGATGGGGCCAGGCCATACATCTCACTGCCCCCACAGACACACACAGAGAGTGAGTTTGGCTCCCAGTCTCCCATCCTAGGCTCTGTTTTCTTCCATCTCCCCTCCGCAAAGCAACTTCAAGTCTCAAGCCTTCTCTGTCACTTCCGGGGGGCAGGTACACATTCTCTTTAACTTGAAAACAGCTAAAGCTGCTCCACGTGTTTTCTTCCTCCTTATGTTCCCGTTCTGCAGGTGACAAGAATGACCAGTGTCCACAGTGGGTGCATAACTTATACATGTTAACATAGCCAGCGACACTTTAAAGAGTTGAATCTGAAGCCAAAACTCAGGCTCAAGCTATTTCTACCCTATGCCAACCTGCAGGTGCTCCTTAACACTTCTTGGATAATTCTGCATCCCGGAATCCCCAAACTGAACAGAATGTATTTTGGAGTCAGAAAGAGGAGAAATTGAGGAATGCTTTGCTACCTGTGAAATGGGAATAAAAATAATTGCTGACTCAGGGCTTTCATGAAAGGATGGAACAGTCCAGGTAAGTGATTTAGCACTGGACTGGGGAAGGAATGACAAACCATAAGAGCAATCCCTGACCCCACCTCCTTCAACTCTGGACTCCGGTAACCCAACCCTGGGCCTCCTGTAAAAGAAGCAGTAATGTCAAGGCGATCAAAAATGCCGGGGTGGCAGCAGCATTGAGGGGAGAAACAGTGCCTACCTACCTCAGCGCCCATCCACACAGGCCTGACCTCAAATACGCAGCCTCAATTCGGGTGCTGACAGCAGATATTTGAGCAGCTTTGTGTCCAGACAGACTTGGGCTCAAATGAACAAGACCTACTACAATCACAGGCTGATGACATGTACTTTGAATAGAGAGATTACTTCAGCTCTGATTCAGTTTTTTGTTGTTGTTGTTGTTGTTGTGGTTTGGTTTGGTTTAGTTTGGTTTGGTTTTTTTCTAACTGCTTAAAATCAAACAGAGGAATTGCAAAGAGAAAACAGTACAAAGACTATAGAACATGGAACACATTCATGCATCCAGATGAATATCCTAACTCTGCCCCTGCTCAAGCCCAAGCTCTGAATAAAAAAGCAGCATACAAGAAGATGCATACTATCTGTTCCTTTATTCTTGGCATATAAAAAGCGATTCTATGGCAGCAGACAATTTCAACTTTATTTTTATGCAAATACAGTAAACTGGAAAGGAACATTCTTCCTAAAGTTTTTCTAAGACTATATTTACAAGTGAAAAAAGTTAAAAATTAAAAGATAAAAGACTGTTACTTAAATTTGCATTTCTAAAGGTTCTCTGGAATACTGTGTGGTTCACATCCTTCCCAGCTCCCGTTCTTCTAGCTGCACCGTTAATGCATTCCTGGGGATGCATGTGTAGATATGCGTGTAAGCAAAGCGGTCTCAATATCCATTCTCCTTCACACAGCTCCTCTTGAAGTCTTTCTAAAATTTCTAAAGGGGTCATATAAATAACGAAACATTTTACTCTCTAAGTATGAAATATGAACCAAGCACAATGACATACAAGTATGGCAATGTTATAATGAAACCTATTGTTTTGTATGTAAAGTTAATATTTAAAAAATAATTTTAAAACAATTAAAAGCATTTTTTTTTTATAAAAAGAACAGCTGGTGACCACATTTAGCTGACTTCCTAGATCAGAGGGTGACAAGACCAATTACACCTACCAGCAGAAGCCCTAGAGGGCTCAGGAGTCTGAGCTGGAGGCACTTGAGGGGACTAGGGTAGAGGTGAGGTTACAAAAGTGGGCAACAGAGTGGGACCGAGAGTCAGTGAGGCCTATGTAAAGCCTGGGACATGCACTCTGTCTTCAACTCTTTCTTTAATAGCTGCTATGTATGTCTGTCTTCCTTTGTTCTGTGGCACAAGAATGTAGATACTGTCCTCTAACCCCCATAGCAGCTGGTGTTGGTGGAGTTGGCTATGATAGATGAGCAGCGATTGGCCCTACCAACTCTCTTTTCTGTCTAGAGACAAGAAAACAGAGATTCTGTACATTTTTTTCTTTTCTTTTTTTGGTTTTTTCGAGACAGGGTTTCTCTGTGGTTTTGGAGCCTGTCCTGGAACTAGCTCTTGTAGACCAGGCTGGTCTCGAACTCACAGAGATCTGCCTGCCTCTGCCTCCCAAGTGCTGGGATTAAAGGCATGCGCCACCACCGCCCGGCTTTATCAGGAAATGTGAGGTGCCACTTTCTGATGCCCATCACTAACTCAGCCCCAGACAGATTTTGGGAAACTCTAGATTCACAGACCAGGACCACTGGGAGATGCCCCTGGAAGCAGCACAGCCAAATGTCCCCACAAAGTGCAGTGATGTTAGCGTCTTAGAACTATTTAGAAGTACAGGTTGATAGCCAGTGGTCTCCAGACACTGCAGGTGAGGCAGAAACAAGCAGGGATCCTGAGACGGCTGATGGGGAGGGAAGCAAAGACGAAGTCGCTCTCGGATTCTGCAGAAAGACAGCACGGGCTTTGTGTTTATGTAATTGGGACAGTAAAGCAAAGGGGCCTTGAACCTTCAAAGAATACAGGGAGTTCTTGGAAACGGCACATCTGAAAGTCGGGATGAAATGTTCCACAGGAAATTGTAACATGGAGCTGAAGAAACCATCCGGAAAACAGAATCGATGACAAGGTGATGGGAGCAGGAAATGAGAAAACTGAATGATCCATCACAGACCAAAGAACAGACAGAACAAAGAGAACACGTTGGAGACGCCACGAATGGAAGTAATTCAGGGAAATTTCCCAGAATTGAAAGACACAAATTGTTAAGACTGGGGATCCACTGAGTGCCTCCCGAGGAAAAGACGATTCATCTGAACACACTCCCTTGGCAGGTTCAGAATACTAAGGGCAATTTTTTATAGCAATTATACAATAAAACAAAATTTTGCTTGTTGGGCTGTCTGCTTGTGGTTTTTTGTTTGTTTTGGGGGTGTTTCGTTTTGTTCTGCCAGCTTGATACAAACCTAGGAACACCTGGAAAAATGGAATCTCAATTGAGGAGTTACCTCCATCAAAATGGCCTGTACGCAAGTCTATGTGGCATTTTCTTGATTTATTGATTGACACCATGGGTGGTACAAACCCTGACTTCCTTTCATGGTGGACTACAACTGTAAGCTAAAATGAATTCTTCTCCCTTCCACCAAGATTGCTTTTGGTCATGGTCTTTAATACAGCAATAAAATCCGAACGAGGATAAGAATAAAACAAAGGACTCAAAAGGGATTAGGCTCTTTATTTCAACATGAGAAACCAAAAGACAATCCTTCAGCATGTTGAGGAAGAAAAACATCCATCCTACGATAAGATAATCAAATTGCCATTGAGTACGAGTGAACAATAGTTTTCTGGTGACAGGTGTTGACAGGCGCTACCCTCCACCCCTTCAAAGCCATCGTCTGCGCCTCTCGTCCCTTCATAGAGGATTCCAGTGCTGCTCAGCTAGGAGATGATTCCTTGAGTTCAGAAATATGAATCAAGTTGTTTTCGCTTGTTTTTTGGTTTGTTTGTTTTTTGTTTGTTCAAGATAGTGTCTCACAGGGAATCCCTGGCTGATCTGACACTCACTATATAAACCAGGCTGGCCTCGAGCTCACAGAGATCAACCTGCCTCTGCCTCCAAGTACTGGGATTCCTGTCATGATTCACCACACCTGGCTTGGAATGAAGAACTTTTTTAAAAAAAAAATTTTTCTTTTGTTGATTTTTGTTAGTTTGAGACCAGTTTTCTCTACATAACAGCTTTGGCTGTCCTAGAACTCATTTTGTAGACCAAGCTAGACTCGAACAGAGATCTGCCTGCCTCTGCCTCCCGTGTGCTGGGATCAAAGGCGTGTGCCATCACGTCTGGAATGAAGATATCATAAAGGAATGTTTAAACCCCTCTGAACCAGTGTCCTAAGAAGTTGAAATTTCCCTAGGCATTTGTTGACTTTTCACAAGTTACGTTTGAAATGTGGCAGTTTTGACTGAAGATTGGTGTCAGAGGAGAGCCTGTCTCCCAAAGACGTTTCATTCTGAGAATGAGTCAGACTACCTTCAGTGAGGGACTGGAGCCTAGACAATGATAAGTCAATGATAGGCAAAACCACACCTCAGGCAGGTCTGCACAGTTATGCAAACTTCTTGTCCTCTATTTAAACCTCATATCAGGACCGTGAAGAGGGCTTGGAGCAGGTATCACTGGGCCTCTGTATTTGTTCCTTTTCCCAATGTGGTCAGCTCCGACTGGCACTGTTGGCTAGCCATGCCTAGCTCATGTGAACTGAAGTTTCCAGGAAAAAGCTATACCTCCAAGGTGATCCATCTACAAGGCTGATTAACTAATCACAACTCAATGATTGTGGAGAGTTTAGAATGTTGCAACACCAGAGCCAAGTTATCTCAGGCCATCTTCAGCCCTCTCAATAGCCATCTATTTCTTTCCTGTGCACACCCGACTTACCAGCTTTGTCATTAGTAGGTAAATCACTTGGAGTGTCCAAAGGCAGCACTTTCCTCTGGACTAGCTTAGCAAATGGCAAGCATCTGCTGACCAGTGGTGTTAGGCAGCAGCTAAGACTCTAACAGCCCTGTTCCTGCTCGGCCGCACCCGGCCTCTCCGATGTGGCCACCAGCGTCCCCTGGGAAGGATCTTGACTTTCCAGTCAAGTTTCTCTGTTGTGTTACTAGAAAAACTTGCTCAAATTTCTTCCACATTGAAACATGGAATTGTAACTTCCCCCAGGAATCTCTTGCCAGTGGAAGAGGAAGGCTGAAGCCCTGGTGTTAGCCTGAGAAGGAACTTGCCTCCCAGGAAGATGTCTCGGACTGTGCTGTCAGCTTGTAGACCACCATGGAGGAGCGGTATTGATGAGAAAGGCTCAGGGGGGGACAGAACCACACTGGAATTTTAGTTATAAATACTATATTTTATAATACTATATAATATATAAATACAATATATTTTATAATACAATATAAATACTGTATTTATAAATGGACCGCTTATTATATATACTCTTGCCCTCTATTTGAAACTTAACCTTGTGACAGGACCCCAACATGAACTTGAAGGGGTTGCTCTTTGTTCTTCCTCTTCCCAATGAGTCCACACTGAACAAACCTCTTTTCTCTGCTTTTTGCTGTTATTCACCTCTGTAATTTGTGGATGGCCAAGTTTGGGTTGCAGGGGCTGCCGAGACCCAGGCTTTGACCCTAAAATATTTATAAGATTCATCAGCCAGTTTAGGTAACACCTAATTTTCCTTCACCAAAAATGCCTGAGAAGATTACTTATCTATTTTCACTGAATTAACGCTCTTAAGGCCCCCGATGGTAGAAGAAAAGTAGGTGCGCTTTAAGACTTACTAGAAGCAGGCGAGCTGTCTTCTATGTTCTGGTAGGCTTCAATTTCCAGATACTAGGCGCAAACAGCAGGAAACATCTGTAATGATATTTTGCCTTATGAATGCCACTCACCTTTGGATCTGGCTGTGCCTTGGGAAGAGGTATAAACACATCAACCACCGCACACTTTGAACTTCCTCAGCACTCAGGAGGACATGGCAGACAGTTTACATCACGAGACTCAACCATATCTGAACTGATTGTAGGAGCACATAAGAAACTTCGTGATGAGCAAAAACATTTGTAAATATGCACTTGCATTTTCAACACAATTAGATGCTTAATTGGGTGCTGTCATTCATTAATACACTTAAACACAGGAAACACTAGACTTCTCTGAAGGCTGTCTTCATCTACTGCGTTTTGAAAATCTACAAAGTAAACTTTTGTCTTCTTATCTCCTCATTATGGAGTGAATGATTCAAATCCACAATCTATAATCTGCTTGATATTAGCAAGTAACAACTAAATGTTTTCTTAAACTTTTCTAAGGATCTGTGTTGCAAAAAACAGACTGTGATGGTCCATTTTCAATTTGAGGTTAGAGTTCACTGGAGTTAGAAGAGCAGGGTGCAGCAGGCACCTCCACTAAGTGGCAGCAGACGCTACTTGATTGTCTGAGAAGTCAAGTTACAGGTAATCTAAGTGACAGCCCACAATCAGCAAAGAGAGGCAGTCTCGAGCTCCAGATCATTCACTAAGTAATGAATAATTCTCCGAGTCCTGAAGTTTGGGAAGGGGACAAGGCCCAGCCTATGGAAGGACAGGAACCTCTCACCATCTGGCACTTTAAAAACCAATCCCGCATGACATAAGCACGCCAGCCATTCCTGTCTTTTCTCTGCCCTGGCATCCCTTCCTGCAGAACTGTGTAGTAAAAGCTGCAGTGTTTTCACTCATCTCTTGAATTTGTGAATTTGTTACTGTTTTACTCCCAACACTGTGAGAGGGATATATCTCACATTTCCAGATGCCAGGCATACACATTATTGCATAGTTAGAAATTTAAATTTTGAAGCCAGGTGGTGGTGGTGCATGCCTTTATGCCCAACACTCAAGAGGCAGAGGCAGGCAGAACCCTGTGAGTTCGAGGCCAACCTGGTCTACAGAGAGAATTCCAGGACAGCCAGGGGTCAGGGGTGTTACATGGAGAAACTCTGTCTCAAAAAAAACAAAACAAAACAAAAAACCCATAGTTCCAATTGTGTGTAAGGGGTGAAAGGTCACTGAGTAGTTCCAATTGTGTGTAAGGGGTGAAAGGTCACTGAGTTGGAACATCTCCTTGTGTTTGTTTGGTTTTCTTGAGACAGAAATGCATGATCCTCCTGCTCCGACTCCTTGCATACTAGGACTGAAGATAGGCACCATGATTCTTGGCTGGAATATATATATATATAATTTTCATTTGCTGATTTTCACAAGTTATATTTGAGACATAACAGTTAAAACCAAACAAACAGAAACCTGAATTCACTAAAGGAGGGTGTACAGCATTCCTGCGCTTCCTGATTCTTCACTTCCGGTGCGAGGCTAACAATGTGATCAGCCGGTTTCCTGTTCCCACCACCATGCCATGCAGTCCCTGTGATCATGAATTCTCTAAAACAAATTCTCTCGTAAGTTTAATCATAGGATTTCATCAGAGCAACAGTAATCTAATTATTGTGGCACCTTAAACTCAACAAAAGAACTCAGTCAGGAAGCAGCGAGGCAAGCCACTCCCTGTGTTGTAACATCTTTCAGGCTTGTCACCATCCAGGCAGGAGTGAAGAGATTTTAAAGAGAGACAATCGTGCTGTCCAGCTGTTAAAACAATGAACCCTAAAGAACTAAACTTTCCCAAGGGCTCTCCTATAAGGGAGAGTACAAAGGGCTGAGCTCCGTGACGGCAAAAGAATAAATGTGTTGTCCAGGAAGACTACATACAATGCTGACAACTTACCTGATGTCTATCTTGTAAAACACATGGCGCAGAGATGATGGATGACTGACAGTTAGGACCATACCTTGACCAGGACTGCTTAGCTACATATACCTCTTATGCTCTGTTTAAATCTAAACCTCATGTTTGTTAGCGTGTTAGTACACTAAAGTTGTACTTGGGAGTTACTGGATCCCCCTCCTGTGTATGTGTATGTATCTATGCAAAACAGCTCTGGCTGTCCTAGAACTCATGGAGATTTGCCTGTGTATGCCCATGCCACCATGCCTGGCTTTGACTCCCATTTCTTGCCCTTCACAATGTGAGCACACTGAATAAAGTTTTCTTCTCTACTTTTCACTGTTACTTGTCTCTTCAACTGGTATAACAGGAATCGTGGCCAGGACTACCTAAGCTCAGACCTAGACCAACAACCCCAGCAACACCCCGGATGACTGTTTGATAAGAAGCAGCATTTGCCTCCATCCTAAGTACAAACAATTAGTGAAAAATAACTATGCACTGTGCATGTAGACATTACCACATGGCCAGCATTACCCATGAAACACAGACTGTTAACTTATTCCCACACCTATAAATCACCAAGGTAGACTTGGGCTATAAGAACACACAGGCTTATTAAAACTACATATGAATTATAGGCTCAATGTCCTTTATTTATGGCTAGAAACCATTCATGTTCCTAGAGAAGCTAAATAAGGTGAATCCAAAGACAAACACATAGGCATCCTCAGGAATATTAACCTTCATCAGGCGATGAAAGGAGACAGAGACAGAGACCCACACGGGAGCACCGGACAGATATCTCAAGGTCCAAATCAGGAGCAGAAGGAGACGGAGCACGAGCAAGGAACTCAGGACCACGAGGGGTGCACCCACACACTAAGACAATGGGGATGTTCTATTGGGATCTCACCAAGGCCAGCTGGCCTAGGTCTGAAAAAGCATGGGATAAATCCGGACTAGCTGAACATAGCGGACAATGAGGAATACTGAGAATTCAAGAACAATTGCAGTGGGTTTTTGATCCTACTGCACGTACTGGCTTTGTGGGAGCCTAGGCAGTTTGAATGCTCACCTTACGAGACCTGGATAGAGGTGGGCAGTCCTTGGGCTTCCCACAGGTCAGGGAACCCTGATTGCTCTTCGAGCAGATGAGGGGGGGGACTTGATCGGGGGAGGGGGAGGGAAATGGGAAGCGGTTGTGGGGACGAGGCAGAAATCCTTAATAAATAAATAAATTAAAAAAAAAATAAAACTACATATGAACATTCAGGCCCAAAAAACTATAAACACACTGGGCTGAAGGAGGGTGCAACACCCTCCTGTATCCCACGAAGGACACCTAACACTGTGAGGGTGCTATGTGTGCACCATGGAACTGACAAACAGAAGAGCCTAATTGTCTCTAGGGCTTCAGTTCAGCGTAATCCCCACTTCCTAAACAGGTCCACTGAACCATGAGCCTTCTGCCCACCACTCTTCCATCTCGACCTGCCTGTCTCTGTGGTCCTGGTTTCTGCAGACTGGCTGGAAGCTGCAGCTCCATTCTTTGCCTCCAGTGGCTTCTCCAACTCAGACCGTGATGCTTTTCAGGCCAAACCTTGCAGTTGTCTTTGACTCTTGATTTCTCTTATCCAGAGCATCAGGAAGTCATGCAAATGCTTCCATCAAAATACATCCAACACAAGATTCCCTGGTGCTTCCTCTGTCACCCCATCCTAGACTCACCTGGACCACCCCACAGCCTCTTTAGCGCCCTCCATTTGTACACTTACCCCTTACATACCATGGAGCAGCTGCCGGAGTGACCTACTCACAATGCACAAGTCAAATCATGTTGGTCTGGCACCCAAGACCTTCTGACACACAACAGGTTGCTACACTTAGGAAAAGTCATGGGTTTTGCAATGTCCCTGCATAATAAACCCCCAGCCCTGCCCCCGACCCACCCCGAGCTTGTAAAGGCTTTGGAGAGACACCCCTTCACTTGTCCCTCTCTAGGTCATTGCTTTTCTCCAGACACATGCTGCATGCAGTGAGGGCCTAGATTCCTTGCTTTCCCAGGCATGTCTAGCCCCTTTGACAGCACATCACAACACTGTTGTGTCCAAAGTTCACGCAAGAGAACTTTGTAACCACGTGTTTTAAATTGTACAAAAGAAGAGACAGCTTGAATGGTTCGAGTAAGTTTACAAATTTGTGCTGGGCTTAATTCATAGCTCACTGGCCACACACACAGCAGCTCTTTTCTCTTCCCCAGACCTCTTTCCTTGTTTTCGGCTTTGCTATCTCCCTCACTCTCCTCCGAGTTCTTTGTCCATGTGTCACTCCGATCAGAATTTGAGTTGGCAAGTTGCCCTTCCCCACACCCACCATCTGCCCTCCATCCCCAGAAGCCTGCCCCCTTTTTCTTTGCTTCCTTCCATTCATTACTTTCTGAAACACAGTGCAAATGACCTATTTGTTAGGTCACTCTTTCCCTGTGCAAGAATGGACCTTTATCACAGCGCTTCACTTTGTGCCCAATGATTTTTCCACAAGTGAACTGTGTGTCAACAAAAACACAATGTTTAAAGGATAAAAACCCTATGTAGTAAACATTTCCTTCATTAGAGAGAATTCAGTGACTCAAAACATTCTGAATGCTCTAATCATGGTGCATAATTTACCAACCTGTAAAACCCAGTCCCTCAGGCTGGAGAAATGGCTCAGGGGTTAAGAGCACTGACATGATGGCTCATACCCATCTGTAATATCTGGTACCCTCTTCCGACATGCAGGCAGAACATTATATACATAATAAATAAATAAATCTTTTTTTTTTTTTTGGTTTTTCGAGACAGGGTTTCTCTGTGGCTTTGGAGCCTGTCCTGGAACTAGCTCTGTAGACCAGGCTGGTCTCGAACTCATAGAGATCCGCCTGCCTCTGCCTCCCGAGTGCTGGGATTAAAGGTGTGCGCCACCGTCGCCCGGCCAAATAAATAAATCTTAAAAAAAAAAACTAGTCCCTCTATATTTAGCCAATGTAATAATCTGAGTGTGATTATCCTATGCTTTGTTCAAAACTGGCATCAATATGGTTAACAAAAAAACCTGGGATGTAGAGGTAAGAAATCTTAAGGGGAAGATGGCAAGGGCTTTGGCCTGTTGGCTTCAGTTTATGGAGGAGCATCTGGCTTCTCTGCAGGAGCCCCTCATCTGTGTTCTATCACTGTGTGGGCACAGCTTTTCTTTGCTTCGTGGGGGACAGCTCTGCATGCTGGTGGTCTGGTGAGAAACTTTGGAGACAGCAGCGCCATGATGGGGACATCACTGCTGAAAGACCATTTTATTGTTGAGTTTTGTGGGTCAGGAATCTGGGAGCAGGACCCCACCATGGTGCATGTTCCTGTTGCCTTGTGATGTTCCAGATGTTGCTGGTGGCATCGGCAATGACCTGAACGGTCAGCGGCACTAGACGTCCAGGATGGGATACTCACGAGGCAGGGTGCTTGTGCTAGCTGCCATCTGGAACTGTCTGGTTTCCCAAAGACAGATGTGAACTGTGTGGCATTTTCTGACCTAGCCTCAAAATTGCATAATTCCTTTTACCAGTTTTCCAGTTACCAAGGTTGGCCTGGTGAGTCACCAAGTTCACTGAAGCTGGTCCAGTTTTAAGGGGAAAAAGACAGATACTAGCACTTCATAGGGAGGCCTGTCATTCTTTCTGTGTAAACAGCTTAAGAAGTAGAGCACCCAAACAAGCATGAGGCTGAGGGCGGAGTTCTTAACACTCCCATGACAAGCAGAAACCCCAAAGTAGACTTTGTTGTTTTAGGAAGATCAGAAACACCTCAGCAAGTCTCCATGGTTCCACCTTCATAATCCCTCTGGTACCTCCATCTTCCTACCACTTCCAGCATTTGGCAGGTGTGCCAGCAGCTTAGGTCCAGAGCAGTAGTGTTCTATGGATGGCTCATGCACTCCCATGACTACTGTGGGAGAAATGGTCACGATAGGGTGTTACCTGATGGCGGTGGGTCTTGTATCTTATCTGTTATTTTTATTGGTTAACTAATAAAAAAAAAAACTGGCCCTAATAGGACAAAAAATTAGGTAGGTGGAATAAACAGACAAAATGCTGGAAAAAAAAAAAGATGAGTCAGGCAGTCGCCATGATTCTCCCATTCCAGACAGACGCAGGTTAAGATCTTCCCTGGTAAGCCATCTTGTGGACTACACAGATTATTAAAAATGGGTTAATCAATATGTAAGAGCTAGCCAATAAGAGGCTAAAACTAATGGGCTAGGCAATGTTTAAAAGAATACAGTTTCCGTGTAATTATTTTGGGGCATAAGCCAGCCAGGCAGCCGTGAGCCGGGGCAGCAGGAACACAGCCCGCCGCTCCATATCACAACAGTTACCTACAAGGAGAAGCTTCTTCCCTACTGCTAAGCAAAGCTCAGGGACCCAGAGACACGCAATCGCAGCAGGAGCCAAGTTAACACAGTCTAAAGTGCACAGCAATGAGAAATGGTAATGTATCGCAAACACTGGAAAGACATACGATGCAAGCTTACTGGGGCCATCTCTGAGCTTCAAAAGCACTGTGCTTCGTATGGTTTAGTGGAACCTTATTCTACTGTCTGCTCTCTGGGACAGTCTCCCGCAGCTAGCTGGCCTCCAGTTTCTGGGTGGTTAGGCTCCTTCTGCCTAAACCCTCCAAGTGTTGGGAATAGGAGTGTGTACTGCCACGCCCAAGCCCTTTTCTTCCATAAAGCTGGTCTGATGCTGAGAGGAAAGACAGTGACATCTAGTTTTGAGAAGCACACAGTAACCTGACTGGCCAGGCCAACATCTTACGGCATTAGCTCAGGATTCAGTTTTCCTGGCTCTGACTCCCTGTATCTAACCTCACAAGGTTGAGCTGCAGGCACAGGAGAGCCGGAGCCAGGGTCTCTCTTCTCTATGCAGCTCTGTGCAGAGCTATCCTGAGCTACACTAACTGGGGATTCACCGAAGTTTCTAAACTCCAGTAGAGCACTACCCTCCTACACTCCCCTGCCACGGTATGATACGCTAGCACTGGAGGACGGGTCAGACACACAGACAGACAGAGACACAGAAGGACAGACTCTTCTTCACTTTGTCACCTGTAAAATGCAAATGGAAGGTAAACCTGAGGGGTGATACTAGAATGTAAAGATAACGCAGGTAACTTGCCCAGAGCACATGGAATGCCGAGTTAAGTGTGACACAGACACAGACATGGCCTGTGCCGTGCCCAGACCAAACAGAACACACACGAAGCAAGCAGCGTAACAAGCAGGGAGATTTTATTATATGCATAGTCTCCAAAAAAAGAAAAAAATAACAAAAAAAGCCCCACAAAAACAAACCCACAAATAAAAAAGAACAAAATTTTCAGCCTCTCTGGGATACACAGAGCACAGTATTATACGGAAACACAGCTATACAAGAAAAAGTTGAATTACTTTATGTCATCTTTTGCTTCCCAAGTCAATAAAGGCTACAGAATGAAACACTTTGAATTGTTCGTCAATAGAAACTTGCTGCACAATGAAAGTTCAACTTACTCAAAGAGTTATTGTATAGTAAACTGCAGAAGATAGACGAGACATTCAATAATCCGCTCACAATTAACAATTAGACGTCAGCTCCTTTTAGAAATTAGCATGTGTTACATATTTGTTAAGCCTCCCATTATAATGAGCAGATTGTTTTCATTAATAGGAACTGGATTCTTATCATTTAGGGGATATCAATAGTACTTTAATGAAACACTGATTTTCAAAAATATCTTCTTGGATCTGAACTGCTCTCCTATTTTCTGTATATCTGGGTCAGTTCTGACAGTTGAATAAATACAGCTGCTAACAAACTGAATCACAGTGAGGGAGAACAAAGTGAGGGGCTCTAGAGCTAGTGTTTGTGACGTCTTCTAGGCAGCACGTTAAGAGTAAACTGTTACGACCTAGTGACTACTAAATAGATTCTACCAACGTACAGGCCTACTGCTACCACTGGGAACAACTAATACAGGACCACTGAAGACCATGATGAGAATAAAGACTTGACATCCCTTCGTTACACACTAGATCTAAGTAGACTCCCCTCTAACACCCTGCACTTCTTGATTCTTGTTTTTACACATCAGCTTGAGAATTCTGGGATAGGAAAGATGGTAGCTGTTCCTTGAGGAACTATATTAAGTGACCCATTTTGCAACAGAGTCCAAATAAGATAAAAAGCATGAGCCTTACTGTCCCTTCCTCATGTGCCCAGTCAGTAAACTTGAGAATATAATTTTCACCCTCTATAAAAAAATGACCCCATTTGCTACCTGACGCGTAACTCACAGGAAGAGACTGGCATGACTATTTTTGAATGACGTGATCACAGGCCCAACTGCGAAACGAACTGCATTGTCAAACAGTCTGCACTCCTTCCTAAGGTCCCCTGCCCTAATTTGCCCTTAAATACAAATTTCTTCCTTAATATCTATTAGCCCCTTAGAAGCTCAAACCAACCTCATGCTCTCTATGCCACACGGGGTTTTATAACAAGAGGCTTTCGAAATAAAAAATAAAGCTTGAAAAAATATAGAGTATTCAGTTTAATCTACCACAGATGTCCAAAAGTCACATTTTACAGACGTCTTTAGGAAAACAAAAGCACACAGGGTTCAGCACTATTCCACAGGGCAGGACTCCTCAGACCTGTATCCCTTTGCAAGGGCAGAACCACGGACTGGGCAGCCCGAGGAGAACATTCGACACGGCGGTTCCAGAGCATCGCTCAGCCTCCTGTGCAAAGCACACTGGCAACACACGTCTTCCAGAGTGTAAGCGGAATCTGGTGAAGGATCACCAGTTAAGGTGACAAAACATAAAATCTAAAAGGGGCAACACAAACCCTTTGGTCCTACTTCTGAAGACAAGAGCTGTCACTGCAAAGCTAGAACCCAGTATGCCTGGCTGCCTTTCCTTCCCTCATTTGTGTCACAACCACTGAGACATCATAGCTTCACTGCCTCTTAGAAACTATTCCCTGACCTTGATGTAACCCAGCATGGAGCAGCAGCGACATTAGCAAGAGTCACATAGGTGCTGCGGCCATTCACTATTTGGCCTTTAAAGCAGCAGGCCCTTTTCCGCTGTCTCCCGCAGTTCTACTGGAGCAGTTCATGTGCTACAGTTAACACAACATACATAAACATCTGAACATTTACTGCAGGCCTTCCAACCCACTTTTGCTCCTCATCCCGGTTATCTGGTCAAAAACTTTGAAAATGCGTTTTATACAACAGCTTTTCCAAACATGAAAAGTGGTTTAGCAGTTAGGGATTACTGTACAAGACCTGACTGATAATTCTGGCAAAGGGCCACCAATTTCTTCCTATGAAACATGAACAACAACTAGTCACAAGTACAGCATACTATAAAAGCTTCAGAGGACTTTTTCTGAGGGGCAGAAGTTGCTACCATATCACGGGGGCTCATCTTGGGACTACAAATGTATCTGTTAGCAAGACTGGGTTTTTCCATGGACCAGGCTGATGGCATCCATCCCCACCATGCTGGGGGAGCTGGGTTTGCCATGGGTCATGACTAGCTATAAAGAAAAGAAAAAAAAAATGTCAGGAGGCTTGTATAACAGCACCACAAAAAAGCTTTGTCCACAGAGCAGGTGTGGGAGAGAGGGACAATTGTGGGCTGTCTTGTTGTGTGTCAACTGTAGAGACATACACATGAGAAACAACTGCAGCGAGCCAAAGCCAAGAGCAGATCATGGCTCGACCTGACGGGAACAGGTACCTTGAAGAGGTTCTTCAGCAACTTGCTGTGGAGAACACTCACTCACATACGGCCAGCCTGGAGGGAGGAAGCTGGAGTTTCTTAACATCCTACCAACTCCCCCGGAGAAAGACAGAAAGCCCTTCCTCCAACTTCTGCCTGGACAGCAGAGTGCCCGCAGGGGCTTCCGAGGACCCTCTCAGGAGACTCCATGTGTGCTCACAGGTTTGCAGTGAAGTAAGCATTAATCTTTTTGTTAAAATTTTCCCCCTAAACCTTCATTTGCTGGATTACTTCCCCTTACCCACTGGTGCGATATTCATGAGGCAGTTGTGCTGAGGAAATTCTATTCCTTAGGGGACCACCAAGGACAGACCCTTCAGGTGTTATTCCCCACAGATAATTTCCACAAATACCCCAAAACACACTTAAATATATATTTTTTTCTTTTTTAAAAATATTGATTTGTTTTTCAGGTGGTTACTGTCCATTTACATGACAGTGGCTGTCGAGCTACATGAAGGGTTTTGTTTTGTGGAAGTCACTGTGCGTGTGCAAGGTGGAGCGGACATCACTCAGCTTCAGCATCAGTGTGGAGAGAATCCAGTTGCCAGGCTGCAGCCCACCACAGGAGTCATATCCCATATCTACAATGAAGGGACACGGAGAAGGCACACTTACCATGGGTTCTCACTTCAAGAGTCAGCACTGACAGACTTACATACAGACACAGCAATGGAGGTCACGAACTACACTGAAAATAAATCAGCAGCAACAACAAACAACAACAAACCCAAACAATAACAACAAAAACACTTCTAGGTAGCATCTTGAAACCTGAAAACAATGTCATAATAGTCTACTATAATGTCTAAGAATATAAAATATTTCCGTTTCATGACTCAACTGAGTTTAAAACATTTACTTCCAAGTTCTGTTTATGAACTGGAGATTAATTAAAATATATGTGATGATTTTTCACAAACTGAAGAGGGTGTAAAAAAATATTAGCCAAGAAGACAGGAAAGGCTGGAGACAGGGATGGGCAAAGATGGAAGCCAGGTGAGAGCTCAGAACCCACAGGACCTAAGGGCACCTGGTCCTCACAATCAGGACCAAACAACACCCAGAGTGACTCCCCCTCAGGGTGTAGGAAATCATAGCCATCTGCTCAGTCACCGGGGCTATGAGCAGGCAGGCAGTTGATTCTAGAAAGCAAAGGCAAATGGCAATGGTTTCAGGAGTATCCTGAAGCCCATTCACAGCGTGAGGACGGCTCTATCTCAAATGAAATGCTAACAGGCCTGCTTACCTTTACCACACGATCTGTCCCACAGGTCACCATTAGTCCCCTTGCAATGTCCATGGACATATGGGAAATGTTGTGTTTTCCTTCATGAAATGTTGCTAGAGAAGTCCGACTAACAAAGAGAAAGGATCATTGAAACATACTGACTGTACCTGAGCTAAAAGAGCAGCGATCCGCCAGCAACATAGGTGGCTGACACACGATAATGGTGTTAACATTCGTTTCTAAAAAAAAAAAAAAAATAGCACTGGGGGCTGGAGAGATGGCTGGGCAGTTAAGAGCACTGGCTGCTTTTCCAGTAGGACCTGGGTTCAGTGGAGTCCACCACTGTCTGTAACTGTAGTTCCAGGAGAAATGCCCCTGAACCTCGACCGCCCATAAGAGCTATGAGGCTCCGCTCTGTTGCCCGGAGCACCACTCCCTCCCATCAGCTCCCTGACCATCACACAGGCCTCTGCTGCTGCGGTTCTGGCTCAAGAAGACAGGAAAGATAACTGTGATTTTTCTCCTAAGGATCTGCCCACATGAGGGCACTGTGTCTGATGAAGTTATTTCAGAATATCCACAGAAAGCACAGGTCTTTACAGTCTTCTTAGTAACGACATCTGCATGAGTGGACAAAGGTCAGTTTGCTCAGCGGAGCTGTCCACTGATACAAGAACATGTCTCTGCACCAAGTCCTGTGAGACGGGCCCTAGCCGCTGGACTGGACTACCCCAACCACCCTCACAGTACTCAAAAAAAAACCTGTCCCAGCCAGTGGAGAAGCTTGAGATAAACAGTAGCAACCAAAAGTCACAAAGCTAGGAGAGGAACGTCTCCTCAAAATGGTTTATGTGGGTTGGCAAAATGGCTGAACAAGTTAAGGCATTTTTCCAGCCGTCTGATTCTTAAGAAGAAGAGACTCTAATAGACTCTACAAGCTGTCCCTGAACTTCCACAGCCAAGCTGTGACACACACGTGCCCAACCCACAAATAAACAAAAGTAATTAAAAACAGACAAAACAGAAATGGTTTATGACGTTCCAAAGAGATAAGCACATGGGTAGAAAGAAATCTAGATCCTTCCTCAGGCTGCCCTCACTCAATGCCCATCAAACAGAGGGTTGGGACACAGTTAGGCAAATGCCAAGGGCACTCACTCTTCGTCTTTGATGGAGTCATAACAGGAATCACAGACCCGGACCTGGAACTCGAAGCCCATGACTGGGTAGCTGGAGCGCTTGCTGCTGCACTTTCCGCAGACGGCCTTCCCGCACTTCCTGCAGTGATGCTTCCAGGGGAGAGGGAGGCAGGGTTAGTTTTGATTCATGGAAAAGCAGGGAAACGGGGCCAGGGAGGATACGCTTCATATACCCCTGATGCTCACCGCACTTGAAACAACTGACACTTGAAACACTACACAGGCAAGGGTCTCAAAAACATAAACTTCCTTGCTTGCGGGACAACAGCTATGTCTGCTGTTCCATAGTGTCTTGTCTACGATAAGCACCAACATTCAAACCAAACTTAACTTCTTTTAGGAACGCAATTGCTGGAGATGCTAGAAAGAAAAGAGTCTAGAATAATCTGTACAGGCGAATAACGTTCTTTTGACCTTTCAAAGTCTGATCCAGGAAATAAGCTTACTCCAGAACGCTAAAAACCACTCCGGTTATTATTACTCTAGCAGACTGACCGCTAATCCTCTGGCGACCATTTTTCTCTGTCCTATTAATTATTAATGCATAAGAGTGAAACCCACGCTTCCGTGTTTTCTTCAGAAGGAATACCAACTGTACTGTCTTATCCCCACTACGCAAGCATCCCACAGACTTGGCTATTTCAGAGTGTTTCAGGGAAATAAGAAATAAGGAGGCCCAGTCTGGGATGCCAGTCTGGATGGGGCCTTATGGGGCAGTTCTTTGGGTGAAAGCAAGCAAAGCTAGTCACACACACAAATGTTAGGCTAATCCCTCACCACTGACGGTGAATGAAATCACCACACTCTGGGTTAGCTGCCCAAATTCATGCCCGGCCTGAGTGAGCGACCACCTTCGAGGCTGTGCAGGAATGCATCCCACTGCAGGCCTTAGGCATTACATGGGCGAGCGAGCATCTCGTGCTATCAGTAACTCAGAATAGGCTCCTGGGGGCATGCTTCTTAATTTAAAAAACTGTAAGAGAGATTTGAGAGAGCCTTAATGAAAATGTTCCAGGTGTATTTATACTGGCACAACTGGGATGGATGAACTGACAGTCACAGGGTCAGAGAGTGCCCTGGGGAGGGCCATTAATTACCTGCTAGTGACAGCTTAAGACTCATCGAATTTCCTCATTGTTCTAATTTTATTCTTGGCTAATATCAAACACTGACTCTAGTAAGAAATAGTGCCAAATGCAAACAATTCCCACAGTTTTACAACAGATTCTGCAGCGTCTCAAGGCACCCCTAGCTTTCTAATGCAAGACAAGCAAGTGAGCAGTTAGGGAAGGGGTCTGTCTAGCCCCAGGACAGGCTATGCTCGTTATCAGTTACCCAGCAGCAAGAGAAACAATAGAGGAATCAACTGCGTTTGTAGGAGCAAAGCATGATTTTCTAAAAACCCAAATTAGTGATAAAGATGACAAGACACAGAATCCTTAGAGGGTGAGGAAACACTAGCTACTGACCTGTCTCAACCCCAGCGTCTTCGTGTCCCACATCTGCTTTATATTCCAGAAGAAGGGCTGCTCACACTTCTGACAGGAGTCACTTTCCAGCCACTGGGGAGCCTAGGGGCAGCACAGAGTCCAGACATGGGTACAGACTTCTACAACTTTCTAGAGTTAATATTTCTTTTAAATTCCACAAGGAATTTAGCTGAGGTTGCCATGAGCAATACCATGGTATACAGATTTTTCTGTTGCTGTTTTTATGTTTGGTCAGTTTTAGGAGACAATCTCACTGTATAGTTTGGCTGGCCTGGAACTTGTAACAACCCTCCCGTCTCTGCCTCTCAAGAGCTACAAGCATAGGTGTGTACCACCATACCTGACTCACGCTTGTATTCTGACTAATCGTAACAATTTTAACAGTGCTTACAGAGTTGTTCAAATTGTACCTGCAGATAAGAAAATACTTTGACTCTTTAAGGATGGTCATATATTTCTTTTTCATGCTAAAATTACTTGAAATCTATATCCACTTGAATAAAACCCATTTCTTGTGCAACCTGAACTATCTCTTATAGGGCCACTGTAAGACAGACCAACAACATAGAAACTTCTAGTTGTTCTGTGTGGGCATCATGCCAGACAGACTAACTAGCACTCCCTGGCCTGCCCAGTCCTCAGGATCAGGTCCACTCCTCATCTGAATCCTGTGCCCTCACTGCACAGCGAACTCTGCTATTCCTTCCCCCACGCTGACCAGTGAGTGTGCTCTCACCATACACTGGCAGCTGCCACACAGCCCTTCCCAGTGCTGTTTCGTGGGGGCTTCAGACCATGGTGCTGGAGAACGACAGCTAAGCTCTGGTCTCGGAGAGCCACGGACTAAGACTGACTATTACTTTGCTGAACTAGAGGGCAGAGGAGCACAGGGGAATATAAAATATACTTTTAGTACCTTGAGATAGAAAACTATAATCAATGCAGAAATAGGGTTGGAACAAACTTTAATATAAGAAAATCCTTAACTTAATTTTGTTAATACACGAAGTCGGTGTTAAACCCTAAGTTATTATGAGTCACGTGGCTTCGTGACAGCTGTGTAAAGAGGAAAGGGGTTGTCCGCACTGAGAAGAGCAAAGAAGAGCAAGGCAGGGCCAAGGACAATGCTGAGCGCTTGCCCAGGATGGAATGGTCCTGGGTTTGATCCCAGCATGATGAAGTCAGGTGTGGCGATGCATGCCTGTGTCCCAGTGCTCAGGCGGTGGAGCCAAGGAAGACCCAGAGGTCAAGACCATGCTCAGGCTACACAGACTCCCAGGCTGGTGTGAGTTACAGGAGACTCTAGTCTTAAGAAAGTGCACAATGAGGGGACGGTGAACCAGGGCCTAAGTACCCACACTTGGCAAAGGCTCTACCATTCAGCAACACCCTCAGCTCGGAGAAGAGGATATTAACTAAGCACTATGACATCTACATCTTCTCTGCATCCTGTTCCGTCTGTCTAATATGAACAAAGAAAGTGCAAGAATAACCCCATTTGATCCTATTCTATTTGGATGCACACCTTCCTAAGCCTGGATGGAGGGGGGAGGGCCTTGGACACTCTACGGATCCCTGGCAGGGTCAGACCTCGCAGATAGCAGGCTGCTCACCTTAGTACTAGAAAAAAGTTAGTATCTACTAAAAATAAAGCTTCTTTGGGTACAAACTGCTTTATCCCTCTTCCAGAGATGACTAACAGGAAGCCATCTCTGCCACACAGGAAGCACCTTGACAGGCAGGACAGTATTTTCCTTTTCCTACATGTGCAACTGCAGTTCACAATTATGTCACCTAAAGGAGGGGTACTACTCCCACTTTCTGACAGCATTTTCTGAAAGAATGCACCAAGGAAAACAAAGGTGTGTTGAGATTGGGGTGCTTCAACCTGTGAGAGAATCCCAAGTTATCCCTGGCCAAACAGGAAATGCATCCTCCCTCTCACCTCTGTTCTCTCAGAACAAGACTGGGGAAGGAAGGACCAAGAACCCAGGACACCGAACAGCACATCAGCGGCTGAGGAATGCAGAGCACAGCCCTGAGAGACCTTTGCAAGGAAAGAACCTTCATGGAGCCATGCAAAGCTGGTGCTACACTATGTTGTACAATTCACCACTCCAAGCCTTACCAAAAGATTTTTAGAATGTGCCAACTAGAAGTCAAACTGTAGCCATGTAACCAGAGTTTCCTGTTTGGCGTGCCACACAAGGCTGCCAGGAAACTTAGCAATTAGAACGCCTCTGTATTAGGATCACATATTATCAGCTATGGGGCAGTCTGTTTTCTTCAACTTGCCCACACGTTTCTTGTGGGTAGGAAGCTGAAAACAAGTTTGTCGCTACTGCTTCCTATAGACAACTCCCTGATTAGCACTTAAGGGACACACTAAAAACCCAAATCTACGCAGTGAGAACCACGGTTATTATGAGGCAACACAAAGCAGAGCCACTCATAGAAGCTTCCAGGGGACTTTGGATTAACACGGCACCCACTGCAATGGCACATGGGGTGCACTGAACTGCACAATGACCTACAGGATAGTATAGGGAACACATGTGACATCATGTAAGATAATACCTGCTACAGTGCAGTATCAAAAAGGATTCACCAAGACTGGGGAGATGGCCCAGTGAGTAAGAACCTTGCAGTACAAGCGTGAGGATCTGAACTGATTCCCAGAATTCTAGTAAACATCACACAGTTACACATCTGTAACTCCAGTGAGGGGTGGTCAACAAAGAGACAGGATTGCTTGCGCTTGCTGTCCAGCCAGCCTAGGCAAAAACCATTAACTCCACGTTCAGTGAGAGACCCGTCTCAAGGGGACAAAGCAAAGGGAAGAGAGTAGGGCATAAGTCAGTACACACACAACACAACACACACATGTACACATAATTCAAAAACCACAGAACATCAAAACACATCTACCATATGTTCCCCTAAGTTGCCAGACTGTGTGGCCACGCCGTGGTGAAAGCTTGGTGAAGGTTCCTTTAAGAGGAACTCTCCTTCCCATGCATCGCCCTTCTGAATCCACTTCTGCTATCAACATCACAAGCCACAGCTGTCACTGAGCAAAGACGGACCACCCTGGTCCTAGCAGAGATGAGCAGGAAATCCTGCCTGAAAACCATCTGATGACAGCTATAAAAAGCCTCTGGATGTACACATCCCTCCCCCGGAATCTATTTTCAGAAATTTGCATGGGGCGAGTAAGTGAAGAACCGCACACGGACAAGGTCGAGCGCACTCACTGCAGTGTGCCCTAAAATAAAAGGATGACGGGAGCCTGCACAGACAGTTAACAGCACTAAAGAAATGGAAGAGGCCTAGACATCACCCTAGGAAATGATCTCACTGTGGAGAAGAGAAAGCAGACACCCAGAGACTAAGGGACTTATGTAAACAAGGCTTCACACCTAGTTAAGTGGCTCAATGAAATTTAAAAATCAAGTTGCCAAAAAAGAAAACGGTTATCAGCATGGACTCACTGGGAGAGAGTGCAGCACAAGATAGAAGCAGAGAAAAGAGGCACAGTTTCCCTGCAATGACCATCGCCTAGCTCTGTCCTGCGACATCCTTCTCGGAGCTTCCAAACTGAAACACTCTGGACTTGCACGAATACTTCAAAAGGCCTTCATGGGCCCATCCCTGGATGAGTTAGAAGGCTGCTGGCTGCAAAGAGTCCTCCCGTTATTCAACCTAAACACTGCCCATTAACACCAGAAAGTCTCACCCGGGGCAGGTTATGGAACGGCAGAGAGGGCTGAAGAGATGGTTGAGCCAGCAAGGTGCTCCCTATGAGTTCAGAACCTAGGCACTTACACAAAAAGCCAGGCAGAGTGGTATATGCCTGTCATCCCACTGCTGAGAAGGCAGAGGCTTGGGTTCCTGGGGCTTGCTGCCTGGCCAGGCTAGTGAAATCTGTGAGCGCCAGCCTTAGTGTCTCCACCACTAAGATGGAGAGTAAGAGAGAAACCCTGCACCCATGCACACACAAGAACACAATAGATACACATCACACTTACACACATGCAAATAAAATAGGTTAATGTCTAAAATTTAAAAGAACTTTGTTAGACAATAATTCACAGATGGAGCCGTGAGAAAGGGGGGATTGTTTATATGACTGCCAACCTGCAAGGTGGAAAACTGAGCAGTCAGAGAAGGGCTCTCCTCTGACCTGCCGGCCATGTTCTTGCTCCTTACCTCTTCTCTGCTAACGTCCATGTTCCACACTGCAATTCCGCCATCTGAGGAGCAGGAGACAAGCTGCCTCGTGAACTGCAGGTAGCACAGTGACTGCACCCTGTCGCTGCAAACGGAGCACAAGTCACACGTCAACACACAACAGCCTGGAAACGCCCCACCGGAACTCAGCCCTCTCCACTCTATTATGGGGGCTACTTTAGCACTCACTACCCAGGTCTCACTCTCTACAACATAAATGCTGCTCCTTTTGAATCTGTCATCGAAACTGCCAGTCAGAGAAAGGTAAGAACTGCAGTTTTCTGTGGCCATCACCATAATCTCTCTTTCACACAGTTTATTTACTTGTGAAAACAAAACAGAATATAACTCTTACTGGAAAGCAGTTCATATGCAAAAGTAGAGAGGCCACGAGGGCCATGAAAGTCACCTCTCACGCAGCCACAGGGGACTCACGTGCACACGTAGGGAGAACTCTGCCCTCTTCCCAAAGGCTCTCGGACCTGGATGCCACGCAATCTCCTGACCTGGTAACTTTTGCACCTTTCTCCTGGCTAAGTTTCAACTTGATTGTAATTGCAGTAAACAATTATGGCCTGAGCAGCATCAAGGAAGAAAGAAAACCACAGTGAAGGAGCAAAGAAAGGAATCCTTTTTCACAAGCTGGACAAGCAGCCCTAAGCATTACAACATCAAAGCTTAAGGGACTTAGCTACTGATGCACCTGTTACTTTCTAATAAGACATATTTTAGGGTTTAATAGACCACTTATGTCCCCAGCTCAGGCGGAGCCCCGTACTTTAATACAATCTGCCATGGTCAAAGTTCTCGCCTCCAGTCTCTGATCCATGGTGCTCTAAGTAGGTATTTCAACAGGGCCACTCCTTGGGAGAAGAGCGGTGACCTCTGTAGACTAACGAGGAAGAACACCTCACACTCCATTTTGCTTTGACTCAGGACAAAAGCAATGAAAATGAAGGCAGGAGGGAAGAGCAGTGCCCTCCTTTCCTGACTCAGACCTCCATCCCCTAAAGGTCACGTACTGGTGGCCCTGAAGGAGAAGTGTTCGGCCTTTCCGTCCCCCGATGTCCCACATGATGATGCTGTTGTCGGATGCTCCTGAGAAGAGTAACCGCTGAATGGGGTCCCACCAAAGGCAGGCGATACTACCTAGGCACGTGAGAGAGAAGGGTCAGACAGAACTCAGCATCAGGACACATGTGCGACGGGAAAACCCAACTGCCAGCCGGCCCTTTGAATAAAACATCTCCCTCTGTCATAAAAGGGTCATTCAAACCACATCCCCACGAGTCACGGAGAAAACATTGCAAGTCCATCATCCAGAGTTGGAAGATGAGGATGTGACCGTGAGACGCACAGCTCTGAATTCAAAGGCTTTAAAGTTTGTCCTTGCAGGCAGCTCCACGGGCTGCGGCGTCTCTTTTTAACCATCTTATATCTCTGGTGAGTGAGAAAAGGGTTCTGTGCACCTGGGAACTTCTGGGACTTCCAGAGGCTCGTGAGTTGCTTAATTCCTGCATCTTAATGAGCCTTCCTTCTATGTACTACCTGTCATGAGTCATGTGGACTTTCAGTGATGCAACTGTCTTTGAGTTACCCCTGCTCCTGTAAGGTAACCCCCTCATCCATATTCCTGGGAGTAACCCCAATAAACTCATTGGTACACCAAAAAAAAAAAGTTGTTTTTGTTTTTGTTGCCACCAATAATTTATAAAGCAGCTAGATATAAAACATCAGTTCAGAAAACTTCTGGAGAGAAAAAATGTCAAGAAAAATACGTGTAGTTTACTGTGGGTATTTTATTACAATATAAATCTAGGTTATTCCAGACTCATGAGACTTTATAGAAATTTACCCTAGGATGCTTTTATCTCTAAAAATTAAATTAATGCCTCAAGAAAAAAAAACAATGCTGTAGGTGCACAAAATAAATATATCAAAGTAGTTCAGCTTAAAAAAAAATTCCAACCCTTACATTTCACACTCTAGACAGCTTATCAAATTGAATGGCCCTGGGAGAATATTTTGTTTCTAAAGATTTCTCTTGCAGGAGTGTCTTCCACCACTACTACTGACCTGGGAAACAGCTGCTAACAAAAAGTAATGCTGAACCTGTGACACAAACAGTTCTCCTGGAGGGACACAGAAACCTGTGACACAAACAGCTCTCCTGGAGGGACACAGAAACCTGTGATACACACTGACAGTTCTCCTGGAGGGACACAGAAACCTGTGACACACACTGACAGTTCTCCTGGAGGGACACAGAAACCTGTGACACACACTGACAGTTCTCCTGGAGGGACACAGAAACCTGTGACACAAACAGCTCTCCTGGAGGGACACAGAAACCTGTGACACAAACAGCTCTCCTGGAGGGACACAGAAACCTGTGACACACACTGACAGTTCTCCAGGAGGGACACAGAAACCTGTGACACACACTGACAGTTCTCCAGGAGGGACACAGAAACTAGTGAAGCCACCTTTACTAGCAGTTAAGAAAAGTCAGTTTCTCACATAAACCTCAAAACAAAAGTGAAAACAAAACAAAAAAGTCCTCTGCAAAATGAGCTTTGGGCCCCATCTGTTTTTTCTGAATCCTGTTGGGTCCTGTGCCCCTCCTGTGTCAGTGCCCTAAATCACAGATACAGATGGTCTGACAGGAGAACCACTAAGTAGTCTCAGGGCAGCTTCAGCAGGAGCTCTGCTTCTCCGCAACAGCTGCCTAAGGCGTTATCCGTTTCTCTTTTCACCTTTCCCCCAGAGTCCCTGACCTCAGAAGGTCTATTTCATCCAAACAACTTAGCTAGAAAGTGTATGATACATCCAACATGTTGCACTTGAACACCTAAATACCATCTTAAATAAACACACTATTGAGCCTCTCAACAAATGTTCAATTCTCTAGTCTAAGCTAGAGACCTCAAAGTTCCAAACCATGACTCACACAGAAATGGGATCCAACCACTTGAATAAAAATAAGCAAACAAACAAACCCACATTGCATTTCGGCTCCGTGGTCAATGAAATCAACGTGTCACTCACACATATATAAAACGTTTCCCGTCCTCCATCGAGCCCCACCACCACAATGTGCTACAGACTCAGGGAGTTTTATCTTATGATTCACTCTCCCAGGTCATTAGCCAGTGCCTGGTGACCAAGTATAAAGCTGAGCAGCCCACAGTGGTTCTCTAATTGTACTGCTCTGGAAACTCATAAAATAAACAGAACAGTAATGAGAACTCTTCCAAAGGTCTGTTTAAAAGACATGGTCTGGGGACGGAAGTGTAGGTCAGTGGTGGAGTTCTCACTTGGCATGCGCCGGCCTGGGTTCAAAACCCCTGCCCCTGAAAAGTTTTTATGGAAACAATAGTTTGAAAAGGTTGTTGGGCACGGCGGCTCACAACTAGCTGACGGAGGAGGATTCTCATGAGCCGAGGACAGCCAGCGTCAGGGAATCTTAAAAAAACTCCATCCACTCATCAGTCAATAAGCAAACAAGGTAAGCAATACAAGGCATCCCTTTAAACAATGCACACAGGATTTCTGTTGAATGAAATGGAACGCGACACCCGACCCACACTTAGTTATCTTTTCAATCCCATCAAACTGAAAGCTGGCCAGTCACAGGGAGGGGAGCACTCCCCAAACCACAGAGCTGCCGTCGGACGTTGGATGCCTAACCTAGGAGAGAAACTTATGGCCAGGCCTACCTTCATGTCCCTTGAGGGTTGTGATCACTGAACAGGCATTCTGCTCCAGCTTCAGCAGGGTGATCTGTCCCGAGTAATCTCCAACGAAGGCATGCTGAGTATCCAGATCATACCTGAGAAGCAGTCAAGGACAGGTGACAGGAGCCATCTCAGCACGTTCCCACAGAGCAAGCAAGAGCAGCCATAGACAAAGGCTTCACACGGAACTCAGGCATTCTACGACAACGACCACAGACCTGAAATCACGATGTGAGAGACAACGAGCAAATAGCAAGGGCGTGACAGGTATACGCTGAAAGAAAAACTAAAGCAGCTATAGGGAAGCTAGCTTCCACCCAACAGTTAATATGCCGAGGGCAATAGAACAGGAACCAGCCATAAAAAAAGTGAGAGCTGGTAAAGATGACAGATAGGCAGTTCCAAACAAGTTACAATAAAACATTAATGAATACAATTGCTAAATAGTGAAAATAACAAACATACACATGTATACACACATACACAATGCAACAGGATGATATTTTGCAAAGGAGCTCTGAAAACAATGTCACACTGACAGCAAGTACAGACTCATCTTCCTTTTGGTGGAGAAAATCTAGCTTTAAATGAAGACAATGGCTTCCTTTAACTTAAGGTAGTTCATAACCCAGATATCAGGGCTCTGGGGTGGTCGCCAGTGTGAAGGTTTTAATTACCATAACAACTCACTCCTCACTCCCTCTGGAACCACAGGCATTTGTAGAAAGTCAGCACCGTATACAAAACAGCAGAACTACGACTAATATTCTACAACACAGGTCAGGGGAGCTACAAGACAGGCCATCCATGGCTGTGATTTCGTGTAATGTTCTGCAAAGCCATTAGGAGAGCTCTCGTTTATGACAGAAAAGCTCACTTAAAGCCAGGCAGTGGTGGCGCACGCCTTTAATCCCTACCGTCAGCAGGCAGAGGCAGGCGGATCTCTGTGAGTTTGAGGTCAGCCTCTTCTACAGAGTAAGTGCCAGGACAGGTATCAAAGCTACAGAGAAATCCTGTCTTGAAAAATCAAAAAAAAAAAAAAACAAGAAAAAAGAAAAAAACCTTACTTAAAATACATGAACATTTCTCCCTTGTATGGGCCTACACTGTATGGTGCTATGTTAAAGGTTTATTTTAAATAGCTCATGTTATGCATTCACTTGTAACAACTTAAGAAAATTGATTTTATATTTTGTGTGTGTGTGTGTGTGTGTGTGTGTGTGTGTGTGTGTGTGTTAGAGAGGTATACCATGGCATCATGTACTACCTAGGGTGTTGTTTATGGTCTTCATCTTGTCATCACTGGTGCATACAGCAAGCAGGAGTCACCTGAAGCAGAGGTGAGCTGTGTGTAAAATAACTTTCATAGAGCTGGAAAGTTAAAGCAGGGATTGCCATCATCTGGGGGAACCCAAGGCACCTTGGATTTGAGATTAAATCCACAGGAATCATTCTGTCTCAGAACAATTAATAACTCAATTCCAAATTAAACAGTGAGGTAAGAGTGATGGGAAGGCGTACACTCTGAAGGATACTGCAAGCAGGAAGCCCAGGATGTGAAGAAGTGACGACCAAGCATGTTCCCACTGCGTGTGCACATCCAGCTCACACACTTGTCGTGGCCTGTGCTGATCACCCACTCGGCGGCCAAGCTGAAGATGATGGCGGACACTCGGTTCTGGTGGGCTGCAGGAGACAAACGGAGGGTCAGTGCCCGTCAGGACAGAAGGGATTTTCAGAAACACCTCCCCATGCTGGGTGAGAGCTGAGGCTCAACTTCCACAGTGCAGTCATGATCCCAGGAGATGCCAGACAATCTGCTTCTCCCCATCCCCACCATGCACTGGCACAGGCTCTCTCCAAAGTCCTGGGCCACCTCACATAGAAGGCTGTCAGAAACACTAAAGAGGCATGCTCAAGAAGGATTCCAGCAACAGAAAACAAGAATTTTTTATCATTATCTCTCTGTGTTCAAAGGAACATTTTTACTTTTGCTCTGACGACCTTAATATGCCGTCTCTATACACAGTGCAAATTTTTCTCAAGAGAGCAAGAGTGTATTTTATGTGCGGATTACTTTATCATTGCTCATGCCTTTCCCGCCATGACAGACGGACTTTATTCTTGTTCATACCTTTTCTGCATGGTAGACGGATGAGCCCTCACACTTTAAGGCATAACATGACTTCTCTACATCTGGCACAAGACTCTGTACACAGCAGGTATCTACTAAATGCGCAAGCTGATGGATAAAGTCAAAGGCCAGACAGAGACAAGGCTACTAATGCTGTGTGAGCTGTTCAGAAGAACTGAGAGGCTCAGAATGCTGATGTGACTGTCGGGCAGAGCCCGTGACAAGGCTGTGCTCCCCGAAAGCCCTGAAACTTCAAGGGTGCCCCACGGCTCTCAGGCATAGGTTCCCGCAAACCAAATCCCAGATGGTGACTGAGTGGGCTTCTTGTTTACTTTTTTCTGCTTTAACGATATTTCTAATTTCCACAAACAAAGGGTGCATATTAATTTCAGATATAAAAACTGAGGGAGATGGCTTTTATTTATAAACTACATCTTATAATTGAAATATATATAATTTGATCTGTCTGACCCCAAACACTTTTCCTACTAAATCTGTGGCTGTCAAGCTGAGGTAAGATAAGGTTTATCCCAGATCACGGTAAAGACCTCAGAACGACAGTCAATTACCTTTCTCAGCTGTCTTATTCGTAGGCTTAGATGCTTTTTGCTACTGTAGTTTTTCAGTATTTTCTTTTAGGGAAGAACGGTGAAGCCTGTTAGTGCTTATCCTGCTTCACACATGGTTTCTAAACTCTCGCATGTGGTAAAATTTAAAACATGGCAAACTCTATTCACTCTTCCACAGATTTCTAGATGTCATAAGTCACCAATGAAACACAAACTCTAGAATCCACTACAAAACTATGCTGTATATAACCAGTAGAGAACTCTGGAAACTTAAATGCAGATTTAATAAAATGTGTATTTGACAGATGTTCCAAAGCACACCTTTTAACTCAGTTACAACACACTGCAAATCATAATGGACATTCACGGAAGACAAATGGCCAACCCTAAATAAAGCTGAAGACATTTAAAACACTCCTCTCAAACTGGCACCAACTAATAAGGCAGCAATGGTAGGAAGATCCAGCAAGAGAGAACCTCGGTCACTCATTGGTCATGGAGCTGCAAGGAGCTGCACTTTTGTTGAGAAAGCGGTTTGCAAAAATAAATCTGTAGCATTAAAATAACTTTTTAAGTGTCTGACCTGACTATTCCACTTGCAGGACTTTGTCTTAAGTAGAAGTCATCAAAATTAAACACCTAGAGTCAGTGTTGCTGTCATGAGCACACAGTCATACATATAACTGTGAATCACACCCACAGACATGTGCACGTACACACAAATGCACGTATGTATACTGCACTGTATGTTAATCAAAAACTGGAAGCAGTGCACATCTTCTTCCAATAATAAAAAAATAGTGAAATTAAATCTTGTACACTTACCCAATATACAAAAATTTAAATGCAGGAAGAAGGAAAAGGATGGCAAATAACTTAATAGTCTCTCATGTAACTGGTGCAGTAACATGGAAACGTTAACATGGAAACCTACCTTCGATGTGTGTGGATTTAAATACGTACACATGCGAGAGTGTGTGTCATTACCTGGATAGGTCTTGATAAAATTCATTTTATTAAAATCTTCAGAAATGTGAAATTCCTAAAAGCAAGCATATACAATAAGAAGACAGTTACAGTTCTGTAAATAATAGGAGCTCAACTTGAAAAATGAATCAAAATCCAAAAAAAAAAAAAATGCTTGTCATAAGGCATGGCACTCAAGATGAGCTACAGAGGGGATGTGAACTGCTCTTCCCAGAAAAGCTGATTGGGTCCTCATTCTTTAGGAGGAATCAAACAGCAGGAATCCTACAAAGAAACTGCTGCTGGCCAGCTCAGCATTGAGTCCAATACTTCCTCCAAGTTTGCTAATTTTGCACCTTTGGCTATGCAAAACTAAATTAATAAACCTCTCAAAACAATACGTAAGGAGCCAATGTTAAAGATCTGTTGTCAATGTTGCTGATGACTTACAGGAAAGACATGGGGATGGCTCGACAATTTAATGAGGAAAATAAGCATGTTGTGTGCATAAAAATACCCTCGCAATCACAACCTTTAGAGATTATGGAAGGTCTTTGGATATTCTTATATTTTTCAAATAACTACGAGAAAAAAAAGCACTTCTGTAATGAAAAGAATCAATAAAAGTTAAAAGACTATGCACTAATTAAGAATCCTATTGATCAGTGTTAAATTGTTAAGTTGCTATGTAATGCAGACATTATAAACTGTAGACTCATTTAGAGTGAGAAAACACACACACACACACACACACACACACACACACATAAAAAGGAATTCAGGTTTCCTGTCCTCCACCTAGCTTTGCTGGCTACGAAAGGTCATCAGCACTGTAAATGAGAAAACCGACAAGGCGGCCAGCCCAGAGACCAACTGCTGACAACTGCACTGTCCCTTCCTGCTGCAACTACCGCCTTCACATGTAGTGACTGCAGCCTGTTCCTCAACCAAAAGCCATCGGGAGAAGGTGCTCACTTCCCACACTTGTGGGCTTACCTCACAGGGCTGTGTGCGTCATCATGAGAGTCCTACAAAGTCACTGGAAGGAGAGGGGCAGAGCTCTGCCAGTCATTGCTGCACTATGTGCAGAGTGGCCCTTGCCCCCTGCCAATGCTGGATGAATGATAGGGCAGCATCCCATCCTTACCTTTGGCTCTTTTTTCGCTGCCATTAAACAGAATCATGGCATCTTTGCATTAAAGTGCAGATCAACTAAAACAACAATGAAGATCTTTGACCTACATAAGACTCTTCATCCTCTTTCCAGCAAAACCCCTTTCCTAGGATTAGCCCTTATTAGTCACCCTAAGGATTTCCCACTATGGTCCCTTCTGTTACCACTGTGCTCCAAGCTTCTATGTCTGCAAGGAGAATGTGTTCCCTCCTACCCCTGGCTGCATTCTTCTACCTTTCTACCTACCTACCCACCCATCTATCTATATACCTACCTACCTATCATCTACCTACTACCTACTATCTATTATCTATCTACTTACCTATCCACCTATCATCTACCTCTATATCTATCTTCTATCTATCTATCTATCTATCTATCTATCTATCTATCTATCTATTTTTTTAGCAGACATGTAAAATACTAAATAATCCCTAGAAAATTTTCAAGCACACTTTGTTTTGACAGTTCTTCCCCCTGCACCATTTCTCCCCACACCTTGTAGCACCCCACCCTTGGTCTCTTTCTTCCTTCATGACCTTTGTGTCTTTGTGCCCACCCCCTCCCTCCTCACTGTCTAGCTCATTGCTTCCTAACTTCTTAACCTGTACTCACTCTTACATCCGTTCATACATAAACACATGCTGCCCTTCTCGATACAGCTTTATCTCAGTCTCTCTCTGTTGCCTGTGTTTTCTGAACTCACCACCTCCCTGCTCCCTTCTCCAATTGCCACCAGAAGCCTTTTCTTCCTCGGGAAATTGCACCAGCCTATGAAATTCAAGCCCCAAATCTGGTGTCACCTGACATCTTCTGTTGTCCTCTCCAACTGTACCTACAGCAAACATGACAGGAGGCATCTTAAGTCATCTGTCCACTTCTGAGGATACTGTCTTTGAGCCCAGATTCCTGGTTGCTATAGTAACTTGACTTTCCTTTCCATTCTTGTTACTCTCCAATCCAGTCTCCACAGTTAGTCACTTAAGAATATCACCAGGCACAAGAATATAAGCGGTGCCTATAATTCCATCCTTCTAGAAGGGTGAGGTGAGAGGTCATAGGTCTGAGGTCAACGGCGGCTACACAGTAGGTTCTAGGGCCAGCCTGAGTAGTGTAGTGAAATCCTATCTGAAAGAGGTGAAGGGGGATATGAATCACCTCATTTTGTATGCCTGTCAAAAACCTTTGTGCTAGCTTCTCAACACACAATAAAATGTAAAACTTTACTCGCAGTTCTTTCATGACCTGGCTCCTGTCCACATTTCAGTTATGCCTGGATCCTCCCTCTGTTGTTCAGTACCAACCAGCCAAGATACCTGCCTCCATCACAGACCTGTGCCACCTCAAGTCTTTACTAAACTTCCACCTCTGGAAACCAAGTAAAGACAATGGGAAAAGACAACACGCACTGGGCTAGCTTTGGGCAGCCACATGCAAAAGAAGTGTGAAGCCATCCCTCAGACCATCTACAGAAATTAACTAATAATGGGGCCAAGATCTAATATAAAACTAAAGTGTAAAACTCCTAGAAGAAAAGAGAAGTATAATGTGCCTGTTCCTATGACAGGATTAGGACATTATGACACTCAGAGGGATATGGCCACAGATTAATTTACTCCTATGAAAACAGGAATAAGACCTTGAGCCAGGTAATTAAAAGTTCCTTAGATATTGTAGCCAAAGTACAAGCAACTAAAAGAAAGGGAAAAAAAGAAGATAAATTGGACTTTACAAAACTTAAAAATGATTGAAAAGACAACCCTTATGATAGGAGAGGTTTTTGCAAATTGTGTATCTGATAGGAGTCTAGTATCTAGCACTAAATAAGAACTTATAAACAAAACCCAGGGCACCAGACGGTGACACGTACTTCTAAGGTCAGTGCTTTGAAGGTAAAGGCACTAAGGTGGCAAGTTCTTGGACAGCTTGAGCTATAAAGCAAGGTTTTCTCTTTCACAAAAATAAATTAACTAAAAATGGACAGAGGAATTCCTGAAATATTAAATAGTCACCACATGACCCAGAAATTCCATTCCTACATATCCAGCAAACTGAAGAATGCAGGTTCACACAGGGACTTATCCACGATGCTACAGTACCAATGTTCTTAACAGCCCACATGGAAATAACCCAATACCAATCAACCCATCAATGAACAAAGTGGGACTTCTCTATCTAGGCGAATACTCTGTCTAGGAGAACATCAGTCTACCACATAAAGGGATAAAGTAACGAATCAAAACTTCAACAAAGAAGACCCCTCAACACACACATAAGGAGCTACACATAGAACATGACTCTATTCACACAATACATGGAGGACAGACAACTCCCCATTCAGAGAAAGCAGATCAGAGACAGCCAGATGGGGGAGGTTGTACCAGGGAGCAACGGCCAATGGAGACACAAGCTTTCTTTGGGGGACGTGAAAATGTCCTGCAATTAGGAAATGGTGATGCTGACATAATCTAATGAAGACACACAACACTACAAACCACTAAAATGTTCATGCACCAACATGGTGCATGAGTTACATTTCTATTGAGAAAATGAGTAGATATGTACACACAACTAAATTGAAAAAAATCACCAGTCAGTAAGAGACTGAAAGTTTAAATATCCCATCCTTCACCAAAGGTTGTTCGAGCTGCACGGCTTTCCTCTAGAGTCACAAGAGTTCCCGGATGAAGAGTTGGTCTTCCTTCTCAGCTGTCTTTCACAGAAATACACACATACACAGGTTCTCCACTACCCTGTCGAAGACAGCAGCAGCTACAGGCTTCAAACCCCCTGTAAAAAGACGGCAGCAGCTACAGGCTTCAAACCCCTGTAAAAAGTCTGCGCTTTGTGGGTCCCCTGAGCACCAAGACACTAATCAAGAGAGCATTTTGAGATCCATGGAAAATAGTTTATAGGAATCAAATTGAACTCATTTTCAGTCTAACATCTATGATGAATCAGACACTGCTAATGCGAACAATGTGCTCAGCATAAGGAATCGTGGGGTAGAGCCTTACAAAGGGCATATTGAATACGTCAGAGACGCTACCTACCATTATAGCCCCATTATCCTGGCCCACAAATATCCGTCTGCTGTCATGGTGATAAGCCATAGTAGAGCAGGGAGCTGCCAAAAAGACAAAGACCACATTGTGAGAAAAGCTACATACTGGAAGCCATTTTTAAAAGCATATTATTATTAAGAAGAGTTATGTGGTTTAGGTTTCAAAAAATAGACAAAATGCTTTATGAAAAATAAATTGTACATATTAAAAATGTAACTGAAGTTCCCCATGGCTTAAGTTTAAAAGTGGAACTCTGTGAGTCATTTCACAGTTGCTTTTAGAACTCTGGGTGAAGTCTGGCAGCAGGAAGTCTCGTCTGCATGGAACTCCTATTGTAGTACAGATGCCTCTGGGAATCAGTGTTTCTGAGCATGCTCACACCTTTCCCCAGGAAAGACCATGATTAGTTGACTCTAAAAATGAAGGGTACTGACATGAGAATTCCAATCCCGTGACATATGTGAGCAAGCTAGGAAGCTCACCGTGGGATTACTCTTTTCCCAAGAGAAAGATAAAACCTTTCCCCCTTTGTAATAACATACAACCCATTTGTAGTGTGTGCTAAGCAGAGCTGTGACTGCATGGGATAGCACTGACCTCTTTTAGGCACGCACCCATTATGGCCAACCCATCCCTCTCCCAGGAATCATGGGCAACAGAAACTTCTTAAACAGGAAAAACTCCAAATTGTCTTCTAAAAATCAGAACAACTGTGATTTCTAAAACTCAATATTTAGAGACAGAACTGTTTGGGTTCATGTTGCATAAATAATTTTAGCTGGCAACAAAAGATCCACAACCTGAAAATGCACTTCAGAGGGACATAAACCAGATGTGTGTGGCTTTGAATTGAAATTGCTTATCAAAAATAAATAAACAAAAGAAAGCTGGGCTGGGTGGTGCAAGCGTGCAACTGAGCATTCAGAAGGCAGAGAGAGGAGGATCACAGTTCAAGGTCAAACTGCCTACCCAAAAAGTTCCAGGCCTGCCTGGGGTACATGCGGACTGACACAGTCTCAAATCCCCAAAAAAAAGTCAAAGAGAAAAAAAAAAACCTCGAAAGGAAGTTAGCACTTGAGGTTTTCTTACTCCAATGAGCTTATACTATTTTTGGCCTTATTTAGTGTGTGTGTGTATGGCGGGAGTTATACTTATTTGTGTACATGTATGAATGTGCAGCCAGACCTAAATTGAGTGTCTTTCCTTGATCTCTCTCCACCTTTATGTTTTGAGACAGGGTCTTCTCACTGAACCCGAAGCTGACTGATTCAGCCAGGCTGGCTAGCCAATCAGTCAGCTTCGGAGATCTGCCTGTTTCCACCTTTTCTCTTCTCTATGCCACATCAATGGTGCTGCAGGAAAACAGCATTGTGCCTGGCCCTTCATGTGGGATCTGGGGATCTGGACTCAGGTTTCTGTACTTGTGTGACAGGCACTTTACTGACTAAGCAATCTCCCAAAGCCCTGGGCTCATACTCTGCCAAAGAAAGCATCACAAAGAATTGTACCCAAAGACAACGAGAAGATCACATTAGGGAAAGACTGGAAGATCACACTAGGGAAGGACTGGAAGGTCACACTAGGGAAGGACTGGAAGGTCACATTAGGGAAGGACTGGAAGGTCACATTAGGGAAGGACTAGAAGGTCACATTAGGGAAGGACTGGAAGGTCACATTAGGGAAGGACTGGAAGGTCACATTAGGGAAGGACTGGAAGGTCACATTAGGGAAAGACTGGAAGGTCACATTAGGGAAGGACTGGAAGGTCACATTAGGGAAGGACTGGAAGGTCACATTAGGGAAGGACTGGAAGGTCACACTAGGGAAGGACTGGAAGGTCACATTAGGGAAGGACTGGAAGGTCACATTAGGGAAAGACTGGAAGGTCACATTAGGGAAAGACTGTCTCAGTAGCATTCTAGATCTCTGCAGGTGAAAGTGGATACTGGCATTGTATACAACTCAGTCAGATGTATGTGACTCTGAACTGGCTTTAAGTCTGCATATTCCTTTATCTATATTTTGAGTTTATAATATATAATCTCATGTTTAATAATTATATCTTCTACCAGGCATGGTGGTACATGCTTAAATTCTAAGACCCAGGAGGCAGAGGTAGGAGAATTTCTGTGACTTTTGGTTTACATAGGGAGTTTGAGGCCAGCTATATGAAAAAGTGAGGCTGTCTGAATTAAAAAATTATAACCACAAAGATATATTGTTTTACACACACACACATTCATACACACCAACCTCAAACAATTAAAGCAATTATCAGTTGCTTTGATGATTTAAAAGAATGTTACCATTATTTTGTTGGTCAGCTGATGATAAATTTTGATGTTGGCTTTAAGCCTCATTTCTTCTGATGCCTGACACTATCATAAAACTGCATACATATGTAAAATTACTCATTTGTGTAATAAGGTCAGTGTGCTGATTAACTTTATGACTCTAGAGATTTGTTGCATTGATTACTATTAATGTCTTAGGTGTGAGGTGGAGGGCACACACGTGCCACAGTGAATACGTGGAGATCAAAATGGCCGCCTTCGGGAGTTCCTTTCTCTTCCCATTGAGGGCTCCAGAGAATACCCTCAGGTTGCCAGGCTCATGGGCCATGCACTTTACCCACTGAGTCATCTCACCAACCCCAGAATTTTTTAATTAAAAAAGTTCCCCTAGTTTGGTTTTGATATTAGAATACCCTGGCTGTTTTTTGTTCATTTGCTTTCTCCATCTTCTTCTAGAAGATAGGTTCTCCTGGGATAAGCAACATACAGTTTAAAAACAGGGGTGGAGGGGTCAAGGACTCACACAGCTTTACAAACAGGAAAAACACAGGCCATCTTTCAGATTAATGACAATATACACACAAAGGCAGCCTGAGTCTGAGATCACATATGTAAAACTCAGATTGTGGGAATCTCCCCGCTGCAGGTTCTATTTACAGCCTTTAGTGCTGGAGCTTGGTCAGACGCCCTCACTGTTCGCTAATGCTTTTGTACCCTAGTGGCAGAGCAGAGGGGCTGCCCATGGAGTCTCAACACTGCCTTTATAATCCTGTGCATAAAACACCGTGGATCCACCTCATCCTTTTGGTAGGCAGCACAATCCTGCAGTCATAAACAAGTGTGGATTAGAATTATAGTCACCATCATGGAGAGGGTGACCTGTTGTCCAAAGCTCTTAGACGGTCTTACACTGATAAACCACTAACTTTTGGCAGAAATTTTTATAGGATGAATACATGGGAAAAGGCTGAGCAGAGCGGCTGGGAAGGCTGACTCCTACCACATGAACTGTGCTGACTAACCGCTGACCCATACCGGCGCCAAACATGACTGTTTCAGAACGCTTCTCAGGAAAGCTGTGACCAGTGTCAACAGTCACCAGGACGACTGGAGGAACTTCACAATGACCTTCAGTGACAAACCATTAAGGGCACAACAAATCCTTTTCTTCTCCTAGAGGGTCATCTGACCACTGAAGCCCTTAATTCAAGGAACTCCCTCATTAAGGAACAGTGCCTCAGGGAGTCCCACAGCTGGGATTGGTCACTCAGGAGTTAGGAGCCAAGCTCCCATTACAAAAAAGGCCTATGTATTCCACACACTCCTGCAGTGTGAAGCCTTTGGCTTGATCCTTTTACTGTCTTCCTTCCTGCCCCTCATGTCATGGAGAAGTGAGGCCCAAGGTGTAAGTAACACTTTCTAAGTAGAAATTTCCTCAGAAGCTGTCTCCTTGTGATTGTTTGGGAAAGAAGGAATCACCTCCCACTTGGCGTTAAGGTGGAAGGCACCCAGGCATTTTCTGCTGGGCTTTGTCTCTGAGAAAAGCTGAAGAAAAGAAGAAAGATATACACAGATATGGCAAAGTCATGGTGCGTACTTTGGCTTGAGGATATATGGGCAATTAGATGTCAGGATATCCTAAGAGACAGGGTCTCATGTAGCTCAGGCTGGCCTTGAACTATGCTTTGTAGCTATGGGCAGCCATGCCCAGCTTTATGCTCTGCTGGGTACTGAACTCAGAGACATGCTTAGCAAACGCTCTACCAACTGGGCTACACGCCCAGCTTCTGGGAAGATTCTCCATTTACAAAGTGTTGTTCCCTGGTCCACATTGTCCTACAACACTGGGGGACAGTGAAAAGAACAGGCGAAAGGCTGTCACAACAACAGGTCGAACCACAGCGTATGGAATTTACATACAGCATATGGAATACAGGTCGTTTACAGTGGTGTATGAGCCCCAAACCACTGAGTGAAAAGGGATTGCTGGAGGTCAATGAGAAGGCTCAGCATTTAGAGGCATATGCTGAAAACCTGAGTCTGGTAGACGGCAAAGAGTCCACACTTCAAGTTTTCCTCCAACCTCCAAATATTGGCCAAGGTATGAGCACTTACTAAGGTATTAACACTAAGTAACTGTAAAAATAATTTTTCTCAAGTCATTACTGAGTTAAAGCCGGACAAATGAGCACAAAGGAAAATAGCCCTTTTCCTGTTTTGTTTTTTTAATCCTTTCTTTTTTCAATTTTGGTCCTGTGTCAGTCAGGCTGGTAGACCAACTGCCTCCGTCAAAGGAGTTTTCCTGTGGTTTATGACCGCCTGTCAGAGGCGGTCTTAGGCAACAAAGGAACTCATTACGAAATCCAGCAGTCATTTTTAGCCAGGCATTTTGAAATGAAGTCATCAAAGGCATCAGAAACAAGGCCCTTAAGTGAAGAAGTCCGTGACTTACAGGCCATCGTGTGGTAGATGCTGGGCCAGTACTGGCCACTGTCTCTTTTCAGCCATACTCGGATGGTTCTGTGGAGACAAAGACGGAGAAGTAGTGCTTAGTCGTTAAAATCTTCTCAACGGCATGGACTAGTTACCTGGATGGAAGTGATCATCACCTAATACTATAAAGTCAGTACACACATCTAATACCATAAAATCAGTACACGCGGAGCGAGGACTCACACCGATGCCAAGTACATGCAGACGCTGTCGTCTTTAAACATCTCTACCAGTGGCATCTGACTCCCCATATATATTAATTTTAACTTCACACAAGCACCAATTCACCACTCTCCAGATTCAGTGCACAGCGAGGAAACAGAAAGTTGCCACAATGCTTTTACAAAGGCTTATGCTCCAAATGTGCATAAAAGATGTCCACATCATGAGAATGGTCACCCTCAGTGGAGCAAGAAATGGGGTTGTCTTCTTTTGTAATTCAGGACAATTTTGTTTTTAATTTAAAAAATTCAACATTTTCTAATTGATCTTATAAAGTTATTCAAAGGGAAATACATATACACAGATAAAATTTAGTATATTACATAAGGTATACATACTTACATATTACATATCACACAGTATAACCATGTTAAATTATATAATACCTAACAGTCAGGATTTCAAATAATTTTAATAACGTAGAAATGTTCATTGTGTAATAACATACAAAGGAAGCTGAAAACTACCAACTACTTTTCTGGGTAAAACAAATTGTGCCAACAAAGTCACATGACTGTCTCACCAGGAGACACTGAGGATAGTAGCAGGCACACAAAGAAAGAAGAGCTGGCTGCAGGGGGACACACCCCTACAATCCCAACACTTGGAAGGCTAAAACAGGAAGATGAGTTAAAGGCCAGCCCAGGACACACAGGATCTTATCCCACAGAAGCCAAAACAGAAAAAATGAAGTACCATGCTTGTGGAAAAGCAGTATAGGACTGGGGAAGGAAGAGAGGTGAAGGTGCCTCCATCAGTGGTAGGCCTCGCTCTGCCCTGGAGGAAACTGTCCCACACTGTGTCTCTGGCCTCTCTTTCATCAGAACACACACAGGGCTGTGAGGAAATCCTGTGGGTGCAGGAAAGTAACTAACGAGCCACAGAGCCAAAGGGCAGCATGTGTGCTGAGTGCAGGAGGAGAAACAAGAGGGAGCCACTCCTGCCTTTGCAGAATCCCTAAACCGGGCTCTTCTGCCCGCCAGTCCCCTCCGGGTAACTGCATTCTAACGGTGTCTGCTTTGCTCAAGTTTCTCATCATCCACTGTCATTCTTTGACAATCATGTTTATATTTCTAATAATGGATGCCAAGGTGCTTCACTGGGTAAACGTGTTTGTAATCTAGAATGAGGATCTGAGTTCAATCCTTGATACATAGTAGGAGAGAATTGACTCTCATGGGTTGTCCTCTGACCTTAGCCATGCCAGCCACACACCCACACCCACACACACACACACACACACACATATATATACACACACACACAAACACAAAGATGAAAGAATAAGAGTAATATTTCTTTCTTTTCTTCTTTTTTCCTTTTTTGTTTGTTTGTTTGATTTTTCGAGATAGGGTTTCTCTGTAGTTTTGGTGCCTATCCTGGAACTAGCTCTTGTAGAACATGATGGCCTTGAACTCACAGAGATCTGCCTGCCTCTGCCTCCCCAGTGCTGGGATTAAAGGCATGAGCCCCTACTGCCCAGCTAAGAGTATATTTCTAATAGCAACACAAGAGTTGACAAATGTTGCTAAATTTAGACAAAAATATATAAAAGCCATCATATATATATATATATATATAGCCATCTTTTCATCTAGTTATTTCTTTTTCAAGTTCAAGACAAGCCAAATTGTTCTATAGGAACAAAACTCAAGAGCAGCTGATTGACTCTGGGGAAGACGGCAGATTCTAGAGGAGTGAGAGAAAGAGCATGGCGAGGCTCTGGGGTTGGCGGCCAGAGCTGTGTCCACACAGAAGAACATGCCCCACAGTCTCAAGATCTGCAGAGACCACGTGTGTGACTAAAAGGCAATTCACCAAAGAGATGACAGGATGGCACAGTACAGAACCCCATTTCATGTGTGTCTCAGGGTCAGTGGAATCTGACTAGGTCGCTAGATCCAGCTACCAGCTTCAGCACATAGGGAGGACAGCGGGCGGAAGAACCTGTTAAAACACTGACAAACGCACTTCAGAAAAAACAAGACTGTGGGCAAGTCTACACACAACAGACCCAAAGCCTTCGACACATAATTTGGAAGGGAAAAGAAACAAGATGGGGGACAAGCTTAATAAATACAACAAATAATACAATGTGAGTGTTATTTGTATCTAGATTAAAAACCCATAAAACTATATGCGTATAATCATAAAGTAATCAGAAACATGAACAGCAGTAGATATCTGCTGATATTAAAATTACTACATTTTATTTAGGTGTAAGAGTTGTAATTATGTCACTATGTAGGGTTTCTTTGTTTCAGAGTCTTGACTTTTTGGTTTGTTTTGTTTTGACATGGTCTTCTTACTACAATGTTACCAGACTGGCTCAGGCAGGATCCTCCTGCTTCAGGCTCTCGAGTGTGGGATTACAAATACGTACACCAGGCCTGGAGAACTGTTTTGTTAAGAAACAAACAGCAATTCCTAAGTATCAAGAGGCCCTTTCTTGGGCATCCTCGGCTTGGCCACCAGAGTTCAGGGCCTCATCACTTCCTCCCTAGTCCCATCTCCTGTTACATTCTGGTCTCTTTCCCAGCTGCAGTTCACCTCCAGGACACCCAATACCAACCTCACCTCTCAAGGAGTCACACCATCCACTGCTACTATGCTCAGCATCTACCAGTGATGACCTCCAACCCAGGACTCAAGTGCAAACTTAGTTCCCATAACTCCCCAGCTCAGGCCCTGAAACCCAGCGAGTTGCTCTATTTCAAGTTTCCATACCATTCTCTCAGGTCATGCCCAAGCTCTCCTCCCTCACCACTCTACCGTGAACTATTCATTCATTCTCTACAGTCCTTCTAGGCAGATGGTAGGTTGGATACAATTTCAACACAACTCCTTCATCTAAAAACTCATGCAGGTACACAAGGATTACCCTTAGAACTGATGCACAAAAGGAGCCTTACCTGTGCTGACTGTACTTCATGTTGTTGAAATCAGAAATGCTACGGCTACATTTCAGCCAAATAGATGAAGCCAGAGCAGAGTAGTAAGTTCAAGACCAACTCCAAGGTGAATATTAAGTCCACTCAATAATGCCCCCTTCTGTCCAAATTCAAGGCACAAAGGTCACACTTGAAGATCAAGTCATGTTCCATTAGGTTCTGCTTTAAGCTCACTGGCTTTATTTACAACATGACCACCAAACGGTTAAATCCGGCAGCTAACCACCATCAAGATTTTTAAGTCTAACGAAGAAGATAATGTTGGTAATTCACTAAAACTCTGCTACCACGAAGGCCATGGAGTTAGTGGGGCACACTTTTCCCTCTGAGATCAGAAAGGGCAACACCCAGACATCAGCAGTGAGGAAATGATCTTAAAAGTCCATCTCTTCCACCTATCACTAGTCCCAAAAACCAAATCCATACACCTTCAGAACGGGATTAACCTAGACCAAGGCCACATTCAGATCACACTCAGCAGGACTCCAGCATTTGGAAGACAGGGTTTCTCTCTGTAGCTTTGGCACCTGTCCTGACTCTCTATAGACCAGGCTGGCCTTGAACTCACAGAGATCACCTGTCTCTGCCTCCCAATAGCTGGATTTAAAGGTGTGTGACACCCCTTCCCGGCTGCCATTTTCTTTGTAAAACCAACAGCTTTACAACTTGGTCGGCACAAATCCGACCCTGGCTAGGACCCAATCAACAAGCTAGGAAACTGAAACTTTTACCATATTCCCCTTGAAAACTGCGTATCATAAAAAGACAGAGAAAGCCAACCTCACTGGGAATCGGGCTCCGAGCAGGCAGTAGAGTTTGGCTTTATGCCCTCTACCCAGAGTTCTCTTCTTTAAATTATCCCATTCTTTCCCTTCCTGTGCTGCTGAGGTATTCCGTGTCTATGGGTCAATCAAACCAATATCAAACCAACATTAAACTGAATCCCTGATGCCCCAGGATCCTCGAGAAGCTGTACGCTAAACAAAGTTTTCCAATGTCTACAAGTTACATGGGAATTTGCTTCATAGTATGATCGAAGTGTTTCTCCTTACCTTAATGGGGTTATAAAAAACAGGCTTCAACTGACTAGTTATTAACACCTCAAAAATTCCAGGTGAAAACATGGACTAGTCTGCAAAGTCGAAGAAAAGCATGCTCTCTGGTAATTTGAAAGCAACAGTGTGTGATGTTTTACTGAATGCAAATTACTCAAATCCTTACAACTACATAATAAGCCAGCTACATTAAGCACTGAGATCTGGTGGGTTTGTTTGTTGCCCATTAGCCCGATGTTTCCTAGCAGAACACTGTTGAAGGTACTTATTTTAGTTTGTTTGTTTTAATTTTATTTATGTATTTTTACTCCTACCCCTAAAGTCAAGTACTGTTTGGTTTTAATTTTACTTATGTATTTTTTTCTTTTATACATGAGTACTCTATCTGCATGTATACCTGCATGCCAGAAAAGGGCATTAGATCCCATTACACACAGTTGTGAGCCACAATGTAGTTGCTGGCAATTGAACTCAGGACCTCAGAATAGTAGCCAGCTCTCTTAACCACTGAGCCATCTCTCCAGCCCAGTAAGGTCGTTTTTCCTGCCACCTTCTCTATTCATTATTCCCCCACTCCTACCCCTCACTCTGAGGCTATATTTCTCATATTCCAAGACCCTAGCATCCTAAAAAGAAAACTTTCTAAAAACACTTTAGGATCATCCTCCCCCCACCCCCACCCCAATTTCTGTTTTCCAATAAAGTCTCCTTTTCCAAAAGATATTTGGAATGGAAATGCATTGTTTCTGCTGAGCCTACAGAAATGGTTTGCAGGTTTCCTCACAGCCCTAACCCTGTGGAGGTCTCCACCACCAATCTAGAAAGGGAGCAGAGATGGCTGAGCTGCGATCCCCCCCATCAGCAGGCAAGTCTGCAGTTCTGAATTTTCAATCTCCCACTCCCAGTGTCTGCAACCGCAATGTGGAGGAGGATACGCATGGAGCATCTCAAACAGCAGGGAAGCACCCACTGCAGGGCTCTGGGCCCCTCATCAGCATTCTAAATGAGAACATTTCGGCAAGAGTCTGGCTGCACCCAGTAAGAAACACACCTTTATCTGACTGTAAAAGACAAATCAATGGCAAACCGTATGCATCACCAGGAAAAGGTGCTTTCCTCTGTGCCTGAGGACCAGAGTCTGAGCCTTAGAACTCACACAGTGGGAGAAGAGGACCAGCAAGTACAAATGAGGAAGCATGCATCATTCTTAAGAGAAAAGCCGGCAAACTTGGTCGAATTTAGGGATTTCAGACTTGGCAACTAGTTCTGAAGAAAGTACTGAATAGGGAAAAGGAAGAACTTCCCATCTAAAAGTTAAAAGGTAAGAATGAAGGATTTGGAGGAAAGGTTAAATAATAAGATGGGTTATCAAGTGGCATAGTAGCTTGATAGCTTATATAGTTACTACAAATAATTATGAGACCAGTAGGTGTGTGGACATGGTTATAAAATGCAGTTTTCTTTTTTAATACTTAGTATGTGTGTTGGTGTATACACATGCCCATAGCACACAGATGGAGGTTAGAAGACAACTTATAAAAATCAGATCTCCCATGGGGCTGGAGAGATGGCTCAGTGGTTAAGGGCACTGCCTGCTCTTCCAAGGGTCCTGAGTTCAATTCCCAGCAACCACATGGTGGTTCACAACCACCTGTAATGAGATCTGGTGCCCTATTCTGGCCTGTATACTTAATAAATAAATAAATCTTTTAAAAAAATCAGATCACCTTCCACTGTGAGGGTTCTGGAGACCCAGTGTGGGGCCTTAGACTTGGTACCAAGTGACTTTACCTACTGACCCATCTTTTAACCCAAAGATATTCACTTTTCCTCAAAAGGGTTGAATTACAGTTCTATAACTCAATCGTATAGGAAACACACTCTCTGGCTCTGCAGGCATTAGGTAGAGTGATGGGGTGGACTGTGGAAGGAGCAACATGACTCCAGATCCTTCCTAGGATCTGAGGACAACAAGAAAGTCCATGGGGACCTTACAGCGAGCCCCCACTTACACACCCTGCAGTGAGTTCCCAATGCTCAGGGATGGGTTCTGTCTAATGTTCAAATATGGTTATCTAAAACAGAAAACGTAAAATTGATCCATTCCTTAAGAATGTGTCTGTTAGCATGGCCACTGAAAGCAGAGAAGGCCGAGGAATATAAACTAAGTGAAGGTTAAAGTTGTTGTGCAACCTCAGATGTAGGAGAGAGCCAGCCAATCACTTTACTTGGGGGCGGGGTCCCCCGAGGATATTTTTTACTTAGAAAGATTGCGGGCGTGTTCCAGGCCGCCCCTTCTGCTTTCCTGTTCACCGCGGGAACCTCAGGTTCTATAAGTCTATTTCCCCATTAAAGATGTATATATTTTACAATCTGTCTGCGTTCATTTTACGCTGATACTTGGCACCCAACATGGGGCTTTTTTGCCCCGCCCCGAGCGGCTTGGGGACGTAGGCTTGAATTTTAGTTTGAGAGAGTTACACATCCCAATCTCGTAGCACTCTGACTGGGTCCTAAAAACACAGCACGCTCCCGGGTACCATTTGTTAGTTCGTGACTCGGGCCCCAGTGCCGAGTCCATTCCGCCCCGTCCCGTCCACAGGACCTACTCGGCGGAGCACTTTAACCCCTCCCTGCCTGCCTTGGCTAAGTTTGCAGCGGAACCCTGCTGCCTGAATTAGCGGAAGCTCAGGTGCCTGCGGTTTTGCAGCATCCACGACCACTCTAACTCCTCAGGTGGAACAATCCACGTCTAATTCAAGGCTCAATCTGGCCTTGGCTCTGCCGGGCTTCCTGCCCCCCCCACCCCATTGCTATCTATCAGCCTGGTGTCTGCTCTAATTCACACAGTACACAGTCTACTTAACTTTCGGTTTTGAGTTAATTGTTTCAGACCTGCTCTGACTTAGGCCAAGTGGACTCAGGTGCATTTCTTTCGCCACCACTAGCAGGAAAACGTCATTACAGGTAAATAATTTTCTTTTATAAATAAAAATAAATACTGATTTGATGGAAAATGTCTGAAAACGTTACCATTCAAGACTTTAACAGCCTTTTTGATTGTACCATGTGGGAGATTTTACAAGAGGTGTCTGTCACCCCACATCTATGGATCTTTCTGGGATTCGTAGTTTTCCTTGGTACTATATGGTTTGATAATAGAAATATAATAAAGTCTTTACGAGATGAATCCAGGATTCTTAAGACAGAGGTTGAACGCTTAAAAACAATTGAGACTGACAACAATCTCCTCAAGAATCAGTTTGAAGTTCTCCAGGAAGAGAACAGATCTTTGTTTAACATGACTCGATTAACTGAGCAAAATTTAGAAAAGGTACAGGCTGATGTTAAGGAGAAATTCATTACTATGGAAGAGGGAACAGCTGATCTGGATGGTAAGCTTCAGTCCCTTTCTGTAGGAACTGAAACATTAACTGAAAGAATCAAAACTGCTGAATGTGACAATCGGATTTTGTCTAAAGCTTATGACAGATTGGCAGAAAGATTGTCAATAAAAGAAGGCACGGTTTATGCCATAAAAGTTATGTCCAAAGATGAGATGTTATCTCTAATGGACAAACTTCATACTTTAGAATCCTCAATGAAGGCTTTGGAACATAATTCTGGACAGGAGATTCAGACATTGCAGAAGGCAATGGTGAATAGAATTGAAAAGATTGAGGAATTTCTAAATTCTGATGAAGAAGAGCAAAGGGTAGAAAGGCAAATTTTAACTCCATCTGTGGGTAAATCTCTCCGGAACAATTCCTACAAAGCTCTACCTACAGCTCTACCTGCCTTTCCAGTAATAACAACAGAGAAAGTGATTGGTTCCAGAAACCCTAGGGTTATCAAGAAAGATACATGGGAGCCTTTCCGTATGAATGATCTCAAAGAAATTAAACAGTCTGTCATGACTTTTGGGATGCACGCCTCTTTTGTTAAAGAGATGCTAAAATCTTGGGCCACAACAAGCAGAGCAACGCCCTCTGACTGGCTCCAGTTGAGATTTGCAGTACTTGACAGTGGACCGCAATTGAAATGGAAATTCTTATTCAGGCAAGAGGCTAGACTTTTAGAACAGCAGGAAAGAGCGAAGGGAATTGAGATTTCCCTAGATCAAATTCTAGGTGAGGGGCTCTTTTCCAACCCTCAGGAACAAGCTAATTTGGATGAAAACACACTCTCCATGTGTACTACAGCAGCCTCAAGGGCTTGGGACAGGGTGCAAGACCCAGGACAGAGAATGGAATCATTTGTCAGAGTTAAACAGGGTCAGAGAGAACCCTTTAGTGACTTTTTACAAAGACTAACTAAAGCTGTACAAATAGGAATATCTGACCCAGAAGCAAGACGTATAATGATTGAGTCTTTGGCTTATGAAAATGCAAACGTGGAATGCAAAAGGATTTTGGGGCCTTTAAAGCTCAGATCAGCGCCCTTGGAAGAATGGGTCTTGCATACACTGAATGCTGATACATTGACTATGGCACTGAAGCATGGGTAGAAGAAGCAATTTCCAATGGTAAAAGGAGACACCAGAATACCAAATGTTTTAATTGTGGCAAAATGCGTCATATGAAAAGGAATTGTAGACAACAGATTTTCAGAAATAATAATAATGCATCTTCTAGAAATAACAGAAATAGAAGGTCTCAGCCTTCAGGTTTATGTAGAAGATGTGGGAAAGGCAGACATTGGACGAATGAATGCAGGTCTACAAGAGCTAGACAAGGCAACCTGATACAGACGGGAAACGTGGGGGGGGGCCTCACAGGCCCCCATGGCAAACATGGTTCAGTCATTTCCAGTTACTGCAGAGAACGTGCCTCATCAGGACAATTAGGAAGCCTCATGCCTACTGTTACAAGCAATAATGATCAGAAAGATGAGTTCCGTGTGTTTTGGCAAACTTCTATAAGTGATCAAAGACCTAAGCTGAAAGTGTGTGTAAATGGCATTTTTATTACTGGCCTGCTGGACACAGGTGTGGATGTAAGTATCATTACCCCAGAATCTTGGCATCCATATTGGCCTCTTCAGAATGTAAAGGTTCAGCTCCTGGGAATTGGAACCCTATCTTGAGTAAGGCAGAGCACGAGATGGGTTGAATGCATAGGGCCAGAGGGACACATAGGAAAATTAAGGCCATAGGTAGCCAATATTGCAGTGAATTTATGGGGTCGTGACCTATTACAACAATGGAATACTCAAATTAACATTCCTGCTACTTCTAGAGCATATATTTCTGAGAATAATACTAAAAGATATTACAAACGGAGAAAACCGGCCATTCGGGCTGTACAAGAACAAGCAATTGTTGTCCCTTCAGAGATACCAACAGCCTTGCCTCTAAAATGGTTGACTGAGAAACCAATATGGACAAAGCAATGGCCTTTAGCTGAGGAAAAGTTACAGGCTTTAGAACAGCTGGTACAAGAACAATTAGATGCTGGACATATAGAAGAATCTACCAGCCTTTGGAATTCTCCTGTATTTGTGGTTAAGAAAAAATCAGGTAAATGGAGAATGGTGACAGATCTCAGGGCTATCAACAAAGTTATTCAACCTATGGGCACTCTGCAATCTGGAATTCCTTTGCCCTCTTTATTACCAAAAGGATGGCCTCTCATAGTTATTGATTTAAAGGATTGTTTTTTCACTATACCTTTGCAAAAAGAAGATAGAGAAAAATTTGCCTTCACAGTACCTACTTATAACAATTCTCAACCTTCGAGGAGGTACCACTGGGCCGTCCTCCCCCAGGGTATGTTAAATAGCCCCTCCCTGTGCCAATATTTTGTGAATCAACCATTGCAAATAATCCACAAGAAATTTCCCAAATCAATAGTATATCATTACATGGACGACATTTTGTTATCTGATTCAAACATGGATACCCTGAACAGACTGTTTGAAGAAATAAAGATACTTTTACCTAAATGGGGATTGCAAATTGCTCCTGAAAAGATTCAGAAGGGAGAGTCTGTTAATTATTTAGGTTATAAAATAGGTTTGCAAAAAATTAAGACACAAAAGGCACAAATTAGGAGAGATTGCCTATGGACTCTTAATGACTTTCAAAGACTGTTAGGAGATATTTCCAGTCTACGACCAGCTATTGGGATAACACCTGATCTAATAATTCATTTGAACAAAACCTTGGATGGTGATAAAGATTTAAACAGTCCCAGAGAATTAACAGCTGAAGCAGAAAAGGAACTGACAATGATTGAGGAAAAATTACAACAGGCACATGTGGACAGGGTGAATCCAGAGCTGGATTGTATTCTCATCATACTACCATCAAAAATTTCTTCTACAGGAATTTTAATGCAGAGAGGTAATATTATCTTGGAATGGATCTTTTTACCACATAAACCAAGTAAGAAACTGAAAGCTTATGTGGAAAAAGACTCTGGGTTGACTATAAAAGGCAAGTTAAGACTTCGTCAACTAGCAGGCATAGACCCATCAGAAATTATAGTGCCTTTCACTGCTGATGAACTAAAGAAATTATGGGAAGATAATGAACCATGGCAAAGAGCTTGTGCTAATTTTTTGGGAGACATTAATAACAACTATCCAAAAAGCAAGAGGCTTAACTTCATAAAGAGAACTTCTTGGATCCTTCCTCAAATCGTCCGTGATGCTCCAATAACTGGAGCCCGTACATTTTATACTGAAGCCAATAAATCTGGGAAGGCGAGTTACAAATCAGAAGACTTGGGTAAGGTGGAACAAAGTTCTTATGATTCTGTCCAGAAGGCAGAATTATATGCCATTCTTATGGTGCTAAGGGATTTTAAAGAACCTATTAATATAGTTACTGATTCACAATACACAGAAAGAGTTATTTTACAAATTGAAACTGCTGAATTTATACCTGATGATACAGAACTAACCTCATTGTTTATCCAGGTACAAGATATGATCAGGAACAGGCTTTGCCCTATGTACATAACACACATCCGATCCCATACGAGTCTGCCAGGTCCTCTAGCACAAGGTAATGCAGAAATTGATCAATGATTGATTGTTAGTGTGCTACAAGCCTCTGAATTTCATAAAAAATATCATGTCAATAGCAACGGTTAAGAAAGAGTTTTCTATTACATGGCAACAAGCTAAGGAGATTGTAAAGAAATGCCCTACTTGCTCTTTCTATAACCAAACGCCACTGCCTGCAGGGGCTAATCCAAAGGGCACCCAGAGGAATGAAATCTGGCAGATGGATGTGTTCCACTTTGCAGAATTTGGCAAATTAAAATATGTTCATCACACCATTGACACTTATTCAGGCTTTCAGTGGGCAACTGCTTTAAGTTCAGAAAAAGCTGATTCAGTAATCACTCATTTATTAGAAGTCATGGCTATAATGGGTATACCTACACAAATAAAGACAGATAATGGTCCTGCTTATGTCTCTAGAAAAATGAAATGGTTTTTTGATTATTACAATATCAAGCATGTTACAGGTATACCATACAATCCTACAGGTCAAGCAGTCATAGAAAGATCAAATCGAACTATAAAGGATATGCTGAACAAACAGAAAGGGGTAGAAAACACCCCCAGAAATAGGTTACATAATGCTTTGTTAACCTTGAATTTTCTCAACGCTAATGAGAAGGGAACAACAGCTGCAGAAAGACATTGGATAATGGAAAAGTCTACTGAACTAAATCAACCAGTTTATTTCAAGGATGTGTTGACCTCACAATGGAAGCCAGGAGATGTGCTGCGTTGGGGAAGGGGTTTTGCTCTTGTCTCCACAGGTGAGGAAAAATTGTGGATACCGTCAAAATTAATAAAGGTTTGGTTTGAAGAAGAGAAGCCACTTGGAAAAGATAAATAACAATCCATTCACAAGGATGGCGAGCATACTGATGGTAAGAAATACAGACAGGTTGGGGGCAGGGTTCTTATCTCCACAGGAAAATACTCATCTTCAAAGAATTTAAGGGACCTGTTGAAATACGAGCGGCGGGCTGTGTCCCGCCACCCGGCTAGCTTTACCCGAAATAATTACACGGAAACTGTATTCTTTTAAACACTGCCTGACCCATTAGTTTTAGTTTCTTATTAGCTAGCTTTTACATATTGATCTAACCCATTTCTATTAATCTGTGTAGCCCACGAGCTGGCTTACCGGGAATGATCTTAACCTGCGTCTGTCTGGAGTGGGAGAATCATGGCGACTCCCTGACTCAGCTTCTTTCTCCCAGCATTCCGTTCTGTTTACTCCGCCTACCTAAGGGTTGGCCTATCAAATGGGTCTAGGCAGTTTCTTTATTAATAAGAAATTACTCCCACATCATTTCCCCTTATTCTGTTTAAACAAAAAAGAAAGGCTTTAACTTTAACATAGTAAAATTACATATAGCAAAACAGTTATCAAGCAAGAATTACAGTTACAATATTTATATCTATTTTGTCTTTTATCATAACTAAGGAAAACTATAACTATCTATTTATTCTTCAACTCCATCAAAGACTCCAGAAGGATATAATACTACCTAAGTAAACAAGAAATAAGAAAACTCTAGAAATGACAGAGACATCTTGCTGCCTGGACAGTCACCCAAAGTTCTTTTGTATGGTTGGGGCATCCATCTTCAGCCTTCAGGCCCATAGTATCCAGCAGACATTTCCATGAAGCAGGAAATTTCAAAGACAGTTCAGTCACTATCTGCTGTGTCCTGCAGAATGTCTCACAGACTCTTTCATGAGTCATGAACCCCAAAAGACCGTCTCACCTTTAGGCAAGTTTAGCAGTCCTCTCTCTGCGGGTTCTCTGTGTCCATTTTATGCAACAGTCCAGGCAAGAGCAGTTTCTTGCCCAAATGGCTATCCAACTCCATAAGGATCCTCTTCGATGCCCATCTTCCTCTCGAAGTAGATTGGTGCCACCAGGAGCAGATATGTCTCATTGTCATGAAAAGTCCTAAGTTATTAAAACATTAAATGCCATATCCTGCAGTCTTTGAAAGATATGAAGAATGTCTCTCTAACTGAAATGTATCTCTATATATCTAGAAAATCTAACTAACATGACTACAAGCTTGACTATTATTGATGATTAACCATTAACCTATATTTCTTAATTATACATTACATTTTTAAATGAACTACACAATCACAATACCTTAATCAAGATCAGAAATACATATACATATAACAAAATTGACTGTAAAATCCACACCAATGCAAATTACTCATACCTATATCATTTCCCCCTTTAAATGTAAAAGAACATTTACAAACAATATTTTGGGAACATGGGCGCAGTTTTTTCTCTCCAAACTGCTTACTGCTGAATGGGGGTGATGTTAATCAGATCATTTAGGGTGTAACCTGTGTGCCAGGTTTATCTCAGTTGGCAGTTGAGTGAAGTAATTTTTTGAGGGTGGTCACAGGAAGTTTTCGGGAGGTCGTGGTCTATCATACCATATCGGGATAGATGCAATCCATAGGGTCTGGTCCTCTGTGAAAACAAAAGAAGACCCTTTCCAAAGCATCATATCCTTAGGCCCAAATTCTGAAGTCATACCCTCATGATATCCGTTTTGGTTCCACTTGGCAGCCCATAGAATGAAATGTCTCTCTGTACTTAGCTCCTTCACAGTCAAATATTTTAAAGAAAACACAATGTACATAATCCAGACTCTCTGTGAATTTTCCATTTTTACGTGGCTTATTTTTCTTTATTTCTTTTAATCTCTTAACTATCTGTATTGTCTCTTTAAAGACTTTACCTTTTTTTTAAAACCATTAACTTTATCTTCTATATTCTCTTTCTTCTCTCTCCCAAGTCTACGTACATTCATCGAACAGTGTGGTCTTTTATGTCTGAATCTGTTTTATTGTGAATCTGTAATTTTTTTTTTTTTACTATCCAGGAGCATTTATTAAAATGTTAAGCAGTTCTTAAAAACTTAAGTTGCACCATGTACGGGACCCTGAATATTTAATTACTAATGGATGGACATGTTCTGTAAGTATTAATTTTTTTATATATGTCTTATTAAACATTTCTTTATAAATATGTAGAGCTGGTTTTGGAGTCGGACTATGGCTCAGTCCCTCTTCAATCCCAAGCCTGTTGATAAGAAATATTTCAGAGTTTCTGTCTCAGGTCACGAGCCATGAAATGGGACAGAATAAGAATAATTATGTACTTGATAAACTTTCTTTGCTTTTCCTCATATCTGTGTCTTTCTTTATATGTCAGTATATGTCCTTGTTGTTAATGTTTAAATCTCCCATAACAAGCAACAAATTTTCCTATAGTAATTTTTAAAGTTTCCAGGATGAAGATGGGGCCCCACAACATCAACTCAATCTGGTTTTTATGACGTCATGAACATTTTTTTAAGCGCTAAAATTAGACCTGATTTTTGGTACCAACTGCACGAGACAATTTCGAATGGTGCACATTTTTGACAACACTCTGGCCGGACCTTCTCAAAACGCTCAGAGACTAGTTACAATCTTCTTAGGTCAAAGGTTAATTTGGGAATTTTACCATCATTTGCTTTCACAGGAGTCCCTAAGAAGAACGTCGCCCCCATGTCAGCTAGAAGCAATCTTAGAGGACGATGTCCCCTCTCCCAACAGAGTTTGTCCTCAGGGTTAGGGACATCTTTTAGTGGTTGGTTTAGGGTTGAGGGGGTGGGGAGATATTTTATGGAATTAGGGGTATTTTCAAAAAAAGGGGGGGGATTAGCTGGTTTGATGGGATGATTGGTATTTGTGAATTACTGTTTTTAGAAAATTGTATTGGTACTGTTTCTTGTATATTGATATATTGAATATTGAATGTGAGTGTTCCTACCTCTATTTTTGTATGCTTATAACTTTGTCTATATTGTATTGATACATTTATCATATTACAATGTACATTTCTACCTCTGATATTATTTATATAATAACATTGTTTACATTTGATATGTAATGACATTGTTTACAGTTGAAGATCATTGTCTTCATATATTACACAGTTGTTTATTCTCTTAGTCTTCAGGTTAGATAGGTATTGAGAATTAATCAGGTCTTTTAGATACATAGAGATTATATTTAGTATAGATAGTATAATCTTCAGCCTCTTCGAAGAGCTGTAGAAAATGGCCTTTAATTTAACCTAGAATCTTCTTAATCTAACCTAGAACTCTGTGCCAATGAGACACAATCACTCCTGGCGACACCACTCTACTCCCGAGAGAACGCTGAGCACCAAAGACACTCCACTGGGATTTTGTCTTCTTGGCAGAACTGGCCTTTGGGTTAAGAAAAGCACATACCTCAACTTCTGACAAAGATACAGAATATCCATAAGTGGATGAAACAGGATTGTCTTATCTTGCCAAGACAGGGTAGGATAGTTCTAAGAAAGTTCCTTGCCTTTAATAATGGTATGTCAGTTATGTTAGGCCTTAGTCAAAGTTGGTTGACTCAACATTGCAAACGAGACTTTGGGTGATTGCCCAGGTAGTCAGTTGTCTCTGTCAATTGTTGCACATCTTGGATATCTCTCGTTTGTTAAGTAATATTTATTCCCTTCTCAGATCTTTTTTGACGGAGTTTAAGATTATATAATTGTAGTTACTCTCTACATTATTTAGACTCCTTGAGATAGAATGTTTAGCAAAACTTTTGTTCTCCATATTGTTTATTATATTTATTATTTGTTACTATTGTATATAGTTGTATTTGGTCTGGCTCTATCTTATTTAGACAAAAAGGGGAGATGTAGGAGAGACCCAGCCAATCACTTTACTTAAGGGCGGGGTCCCCCGAGGATATTTTTTACTTATAAAGATTGTGGGCCTGCTCCAGCCGCCCCTTCTGCTTTCCTATTCACCGTGGGAACCTCTGGTTCTGTAAGTCTATTTCCCCATTAAAGCTGTATGTATTTTACAATCTGTAAGTCTATTTCCCCATTAAAGCTGTATGTATTTTTACAATCTGTCTGCGTTATTTTACGCCGATACTCAGGCATAAGAATCAGAGGCAACTTCAAGTAAATGGCAGCCACTTTTCCTCCTGAACGAGATCAAGGCCAGAGGCTTCTGTGTGCCTCCCGATGACTCCGGCTCAGTGGTCAGCTGGGCATCAATAGGAACTTGTGCCTGGGGCAGGCCTGGCCTGGCCAAGAATCAGAAGCACCCTGGAATTTATGAAGGGGCACAGTGTTTTCCTGCAGGCCACTGCAGAGCAGGGAAGGGACTCCCTGGCCACCATAAGGAAATGTGGATAGAAGCCACAGCTGGAGGTTCCTGGATGGGTTAGGATCACTCCCAAAGGAGCAGAGTACAGAGCCTGCATAACAGGGCTAAGAAACCAAATGCAAGAAAGCTGGGAAAGATGATTTTCCCAAGACATCAGGCTCCCTGGCTTGAAAGATGCACTGAGCTGTTGCCCTCCAGTGTGTCCCTGTTTAGTTCCGAAGTCCTCGGCACTGAACTGCATGCTAGACCCCACGAAAGACCTGGGATCTGCGGAGAGCAAGCTAGCCTGTAGTGGAGGCGATGGACATGTTTTACCTCCAGTTCAAGCTTCAGGAGCCAGAACAAGCAGAAACCACACAAGACAACATGGCTGCCACAACACTGCCTGACTCGAGCTGCCTTGTCCAATTTTATCCATCTCTGATTAGAAAGTGAGAAAAATCTCACAATTTAAAACCTTCCAAAAGATACAATTCAATATAAAGTAGCTTTGCAAAGTCAACAAAAAAAAAAAAGCAAAAGAGCTTTTCCAGAAATTTACATATATTTTCCATTCAACAGTAACATAAACATGAACTATTAAATAGTGGGTTCTTTGTTCCCCTAAAAGGAGATTCAGAACACAGAAAAGTCTGGTGGAAATAGACTTGTGCCCCAAAGCTTAAAGAAAACCCAACTTTTGTGCTAAGTCAGAATAGTGATACTAATAAGATCTCCCACTACCTCCAATCTGGATCTGGCTGGACCTACATGAGATGCATATGTCAGAGTCTGAGGCAGAAAGCTGTGTGTGAAGTGCTCTCGATTTCTTTTTTCACCCCTCGCTGCTCCGTGCCCTTTACTATCTGATTTTACAGCCTTTCCCATCGAGAGGGAGAACCTCTTTCTCTGACTCCCCTGGGAGGCTGCCTGGTGTCTCTTGGCCCACTGTGTGTCAGGAGTGGTGCTGGGGCTCCTCTGAGAAAGGCCTTTCCTGTTGTTGCTCCTGCTCCTGGAAGTCTGCCAAGCCATATGACCCGGGCTGAGGGGCAGCGGGGGAGGGGGATAAGCCTTGCTAAGGAGAAACTACAATAGGAAGAGGGAGCCCATGTCTTGGCTGAATTACCCTTGACCAGCCTGGAACTAGTCACCTCTCCAGGGGCTGAGACACAGGGCTGGTCACAAGCATGGGTGAGCCTAGCTGAGTCAGGTGAACTGTTCCACGTGCCCACTTGTCGTCTCCAGCAGCACTCAAGGGCTTCTGCATAAGCCCAGGGTCAAGCCCACCCCACCTCCAACAACACCACCTTTCTTCCAGGAACAACAGAAATAAAGCAATTTAATCATTTTCTAATTTTGCTGACAAATAGGTAGTGTTCAACCAACTAACTGAAAAGCCAATTTCAGAATATACAATATGCTACAAAGTAAGAGCAGGGTCCTGATTTATCTTAAACTCTGAGTAAATCGTAATTGTAAAGAATATTATGACTGCTTGTAGGGCCACTGATACTCCCAGATTGAGGACTTCCTGAACGCTTCCGTCACCTACAACAAAGGGTATCGTTTCCTAGGCTGACCGTACCTCTGGAGGATACAGATTAAAATGCTTAACTCTAAGAACCTAATATGGGTTCTAGAACACTCAGATGTTAGCCTGAAAGGAAGAGGGAATGATATCATCATCACTCCAGTCTGTCTTTATCAAATAAATAGCAATTTCCTTCCAGCCGAGTTGCTGGAACTCTGACCTTCATTTCCGCTAGAGAACAAAGTGTGTCTCCTTCGGTAAGAGCGAGGCGGAACAGTGAATGGTTGTTGAGTGGATCTTCTCAACCAAAAGACGAGAAACTGGCCTCATTTTTAGAGGACAATAAGCCTGACTGAGCAAAAGAAGGAAGTACTCACTGGCCCGCACCTCAGGAAGGAATGGATGCTGGACAGCTTACAGGGCCGTGGGGACACAGTATCACAGCCTGCTGATTTCATCCAGAGAAGGCTCTCAGGGACCCTGGCACTTGTATCGCCCCTCACCAGTAATGCCGCCCAAGAATCCATAGACATGTGGCTGAAATGCCTCCTGCAGGCTCTCTGTGTGACTGGAGAAACCAGCCCAGAGGTAATCTTTTACTGCCAGCATTGAAACCACTTTGTATGACTCCTGTGCAAACAAGAAGCCTAAGAAAATCCCGAGCCCCAGAGGACAGGAATAATCTAGACAAGCTGGGGTCAGCAAGGGGCCCATGCAGCACCCTTTTCTAAGGTTGATGAAGATGATGATGATGACGATGATGATGATGATGATGATGATGATAACCAACGAACAACTTCAGTTAGTTCTACCCAGAGCCCACCAGAGCTGTCTGGACACCCAAGATTAAACTAGCTCAGAGGAAGTACAGCTTGAGTTAGCTTTAAACTCTGCTCTCTGGCTCGTTATTGGTTTGCTCAGTGATTCAATCAAACTAATACTGGGCACACTGCTGGTAGCTTTACACTGTCTTAGATGCTAGAAGAATGTAAAAGGCCAGCATTCAGCTGGGAAGGATGTAATGAGGCCAGATCTACGGGGATAGTGAAAAGTTGGACTGGCAGCTAGAAAGGCAGGAGGCAGCACAATGGACGGGACAAACACAGTACCCCTCAAAGTTCAGACCCCTCAAACAATTTCCCCAGGAGGTATAAGGAAATTAGTTAAGCACACAAGGCAGGAATGTTGGGGAAGCACAGAGTTGGTAAGAAGGCCCTCTGAAGTACTCCAGTACCCAAGGAAATGCAGCCCAAGTGGTATTTTCTACAAACCAACCATAACCTAGTACTGCCCAAAGCTCCCTATCAACAATGACCTCGAGCACCTCCAATTTCCCCAAAGCCTTTCCAGGTGGATGCCCCTGCCAGGACGCAAACAAAGAGGATGAGATAAGAAGGGGGAAATGTACCAGTGCAGGCCCTCTCACCCCACAGCCGTATAAGAACACTGGCTGCAGGTCCACTTTGATCTTACCGGGAGCTGATCTGTGTGTGGTCTATGGGGAAATGACTGAAAGGATGATTCTCTGAGCTCAGCTGGCGGGGTGCTGGCCTCGCAGGCTCTAACCAGAGTTCCAGCCTCAGCACCACACAAACAGGGTGTGATGGGCTCACACACGTGACCCCAACACTAAGGAGGTTGAACCAGAAGAATTAAAAGCTCAGGACCAATCTTCGGTAGACAGTGAGTTTGATATGGGCCTGTCTATATAAAAAGTTAAAAAGACTATTTTGTTATGCAATGTGAATAAATACTCCACAAAATGAGTACACACTCCTGCTCTCTTATCTTTCAGAATGATTTGCTGATGCATTTCACAGAAAGAAGGTAACATGACCAGCTGAATTCTAGGACCAATACCATTGGTTACATTTCACAGAAAGAAGGTAACATGAACAGCTGAATTCTAGGACCAATACCATTGGTTACATTTCAGTTTTGTTCCTAGGGGAGAACATACAGGCGGCTAAAGTCAACCAGAGCGGGGAAAGCCTATTACACAGCAATGAGAGTCTCTGGCTATTGACCCAAGGATAGCAGTTAGATGTAGCTTCGCAGGGCCTGCTGCATGACCTGCTCTTTGGAGGTACTGGCCACGTGGGAGGATCAGATGAAAAAAACCCAAACCAACAGCAACTAACACCTAGTTGTAAGCCGGAGGGAGCTGAGAAAGGCTGACAGCGGTAGACAGGGAGGAATTCCTCCACGGTGGAGACAGAAGTAGAAGTGGCCCTAAAAGGCTGGGATATGGGAGACAGAGGAGGGCAAGGGGTTTGAGGAGAGTGCACATGAACTCTGGTGCAGAAAGGTGTATGGTGTTAATGGGACAGAGAGCACACTGGCAAGGACCACTGAGAAGTGAGAAAGAAAGCTGGGCACAGAACAGTTACACGCTCCCCTGCATCCTATTACAGTCATGACCACAGACAACATTAATGAAAGGTCATGAAAAGAAGACATGGCAAAAGCCATTTGGAAGATCCAAGTGTGGCGAAACAGATTCAGATAGGGCACACTAGGGCTCAGGAATTCCTCGTGGAGGCTGCTGTAGTGATCAAGGTTTAATAGCGGTTAAGAGATGAGGACAACCTTGAGGGTGAACATGGACAGGCACTCCCAGCAGAGTCAGGCCCGAGGCAGCCATCCTGCCTTCAAGGCTGGCCCTCAGCTGGTGTCTCAGACCAAACTCAGAAGAAGGGCTCACCCTGTTTCATGTTTGTACAAAGCTCATGGCTGATGCTTCACACTTGTCTTTCTTTTCCAGACTCTGGAATGCTGGTACATGCTAACGAGAGGGTGCCCCCCCATAAACACTTGGCATACTGTCTCCACTGAATTCCCCTGATAAACAGTACTGAACATGGGGGGGGTGGGTCACATAATTCAACAAGGGGAATTCAGCACATCTTGTGTGACTCCATGGTTACTTGGGAGGACTCTCAGAAGCTTGGCCTGGTGTCTTCCCTGCATGTGCTTGATTTATGCTGCGCCCTGTGACTACAATATGCCATGGCTGTATGTATGGTGTGAGTCCTACTAGTGTGTCAAAGGACCTGATCTTAGGGTTCTCTGCCACCACAGGGGAAAGATCTATGTGGGACACGAATATGACTGAAATGACTTGTAACTGACCAAATAAGGAAATAAAGAAAAGCCATGACGCAAAGTCAGTTGTAAAAGTTTAAGAAAAATTTGCAATTGACTTCCAAATGCTAGTGCCTTATTTAGGGCAGGGAATTTTTTTTTTACTTTATCTATACACACAAGCACGCATAACACACACTTGCCCACACAGGGCAGAAATGTTTTGAGCTTTGTTGACAAAAAGGGAGATAAATAGGAACTCACAACTGCTAGCCCGGTGCCAGGCTCCATTCTAGGTGTCTTCCATCTATGTCATCAATCTGTCAGCGCTTCATAAAACCCCATGAGGTAGATCCTACTACATCCACGCTTTGCAGCTGAGAAGACCATGATGCAAAGAGGTTAAGTAGCTTGTCTAAAGTCACGTGACTTAGAACCAAACTCTAGCACTTATCTCTGGAGCCTCTGTTCTTAATTACACTATAAAAAGAAACGATAGTCCCAGTGAGGGGTCGTTCTGGCACGGGAGAGTCCTCGCACTCACTGCCTCGCTCTCTTCCTGCCCTCTTCAGTTTATTTTATACCACAGACTAAAGAATCTACTTCTAGGCCTTGAATGACAATCAAGATACAGTCGCTAACACCCTGGACAAATGAACAGCTTCCAGCTGTTACACACTTTCCTTTTAGGCATTTTACTTTAAAAACAACAACAACACAGGTTTAGAGTCAGTTCCCATAAACAATAAGGAAATATATAAATTTCCCTACAAACTGTCTTAATATGCTTATAAGTATTCAAAAACCGTTTGGAGACATAGCTCAGTTGGTAGAGTTCTTGGCCAAACGTGCTCAAAACCTTGGGTTTGTTCCCCAGCACGGCATAAACCTGGCTTGGTGGCACATGCCTGTAATCCCAGGAGAGAACAGGTTCCTCAGCTACATGGTGAGCCAAAGGCCAGCCTGGGCTCCATGAGACTCTATCTCAAGCAAAGTGTTTAAGAGGCAAATATACTAAAAGGGCTAGTGGAAGAAAAAGGGAAAATGCTACAAAAATATATAAAAGTTGGGTTTTGGGTTTGTTTCATTTGAGGGCTTTTTGGGTTTTTTCTTTTTCTAAAATCACACATAGCACCTGAAAACACAGATCTGTCACTGTTTGACTTAAGCCAAAGAATACCGAGATTCCTGCAGAAATCAATATTGGGCTTGCAGGCCGTGGGTGCAATAGCAGACAAGGTTCATCTCCAACCTTGTCAAAAGTGAAGACGGCCGGGCGGTGGTGGTGCACGCCTTAAATCCCAGCACTCGGGAGGCAGAGGCAGGCGTATCTCTGTGAGTTCGAGGCCAGCCTGGTCTAAAAGAGCTAGTTCCAGGACAGGAACCAAAAAGCTACGGAGAAACCCTGTCTCGAAAATAAAAAATTAAAAAAAAAAAAAAGTGAAGACAGCGGGTCTGCAGCCCTCACTTCACTAAGAAAGCTTTGTAACAAGAGTTCCCTGCTTTGAAAACTTCTTGTGTGACCATCTGACTACATTTCTGTGCCATCCTAGCAGAGGTCAGAAACAGCCTCCTGCTAGGGAACCAGCCCCCTGCCTCACCAATTCAGCTCTGCCCTACAGGCAATCTCAGCTTCCAGTGGCCTCCCCCTCCAGAGAAACTGCTGGGACTCCAGCTTTCTTTTTCCTTTTTTTTAAAAAACTAATTTCATTGAGCTTATCTTTTTTCTCTGCTCCCCTCCCTGCCTCTCCCCTCCCCTTCAACCCTCTCCCCTGGTCCCCATGCTCCCAATTTACTCAGGAGATCTTGTCTTTTCCTACTTCCCTAGTAGATTAGATCTATGTAAGTCTCTCTTAGGGTCCCCATTATTGTGTAGTTTCTCTGGGTTTGTGATTTGTAGGCTTGTTTTTTTTTTTTTTGCTTTATGTTTAAAAACCACGTAAGAGTGAGTACATGTGATAATTGTCTTTCTATATCTCTGACTCCAATTCTTAAATTTAGCACTGAGCATCATTTGATGGAGGTCTTTGTTTAATTTCCTCAACAGGAAGACAGTTACTTTACTGACTCACTGCTCAAATAATTCTTAGTTTGAAAGTTTCGGACCCCAATTAAGCCTTATTATCCACATTGACTTAATAATAGTCTTCTGAGGATAGATTATATTCAGCTGCTATGTTAGTCTGATTTTATTCGAAAGGAGGTAAGTGTTATGTATGCTTGTGTGTGTGTGTGTGTGTGTGTGTGTGTGTGTGGTGTAGACATGTGAGTGTGCACGACCCACCTGTCTGTGTGCCCCAACTAGGAGTTAGAGGAACACACAGTCATACCTGGCTTCTTATGTGGGTGTTAGAGATTTGAACTCAGATCCTCATGTTTGCAGAGCAAACACTCCTACACACTCCCCAGCTCATAGTTTAGTATCTTAAATGTCCCCAAAAATACGTGCTAAAAGGCTTAGACCCCAACCAGGGATGTTATTAGAGGCTGGGGAAACCTTAGGATGTAGGTGGAGGAAGCAACTGGAGTTGGAGGTGGACCCTTGAAGAGTATATTGGGACCCTAGCCCTTGCTCTGTTTTAGCTTCCTGTCCGCAACGGATGCTTGCATGCCAGAAGAGGGCACCAGATCTCATTATAGATGGCTGTGAGCCACCATGTGGTCGCTGGGAATTGAATTCAGGACCTCTGGAACAATAGTCAGTTGATGGAGGTTGGTCTTGTATCTTATCTGCTGCTTTCATTGGTTAATTAATAAAGAAACTGCTTGGCCCTCTGATAGGGTAGAATTTAGATAGGCGGAGTAAACAACAGAATGCTGGGAGAAAGAAGCCAAGTCAGAGTCGCCATGATTCTCCCACCGGACACAGACGCAGGTTAAGATCCTCCCTGGTAAGACACCTCATGGTGTTACAGAGATTATTAGAAATGGGTTAGATCAATATGTAAGAGCTAGCCAATAAGAGGTTGAAACTAATGGGCCAGGCAGTGTTTAAAAGAATACAGTTTCCGTGTAATTATTTCGGGTATAAAGCTAGCCGTGCGGGCAGCCGGGTGCCAGGAACGTAGCCCCGCCGCTCTTATTTCAACAGTCAGTACTCAACCTCTGAGCCATCTCTCCAGCCCCCATGTCAGGTATTCTGTCACAGTGACAGGGCATTTGTTAGGATATAAGTATCTGTAAAATAGTTCCAGAGAAATATACTCTCCCTGCTGAGAAAGAGGAGGAGGGCTAGGGGGATGGCTCGACAGTTAAGAGCATACACCAAGGACCTGAGTTTGGTTCCCAGAGTAGCTCCGGCAGCATGGATTCCAGCACCGTCTTCTGAGCTGCAAGGGCACCTGTGCCCAGTGAACAGATCCACACGTACACAAAATTTAAAAACAATTTTTAAAGGGGGGGGGTGAAGCGCATTCTTCTCTGATGACTGATGCATAACCCCCCCCCCTTTCTTGCACCGCACGAGTGCTTTGAGTGTGGTCCTTGGATTCGCAGCATCCCTCAGAGACTTGCCAGAAATGCTAGCTCTCTCCGGCCCCCACACCCACCAGGTCAACTTCCTCACCAGAATCTCCAAGGGTGAGGCTCAGGAGTCACTAGTTCACAAGAGTGTTCCAGCAAACACTCAAGTTTGAGAGCCACTCTCTCTAGAGCAGAAAGACTCGTGACTGGGCTCTTGTGTACCACAGGATGTTGAGCAGTCACCCTGGCATTGAAGGATGCTGAGCTGTGGGCCTGGCACAGCCCCATATACCAAAGTATCTTTTGCCTTGCAACCCAAAGTGAATACAGACAGTTTCCAGTGTTCCCCGGGGGCCAGCACTGATGGTGGAACTCCTGGCACAGACTTTGGAAAAGTGGGCCCTGACTTTAGGAAGCCCCTTGATTCTTTAGCTTTTCCTTTCAGGACATCCTCGTTCTCTGTGGCTTTTATGTAATAAATTAACTTCAGCTGGATCCTGCTATAAATATTCAAAGTTACTTTCCTAAGCAGATTTGGGGCAGTACACACCTACAATCCCTGTACTCAGGGGGGCTGTTCTGGGCCAGCCTGAGCTATGCAGTGGGGCCCTGTCTCAAAAATAAAAAATACATGACCACAGCCCTAGCAATAAGGGGTGGAGGCAGGAGAATTAGGAGTTCAAGACCACGCTGAGCTGCACAGTATATTCAAGGCTAGCATGGGTTACAGGAACTCCTGAGTAAAAACCGGGTGTTGAGAAAGCTCAGCCTGTCTGCCACAGGCACACAGTGACATGCATTCATGCACGTTTATGCACGCATTATTTACACACACTAATAGATACCACACAGAGGTCTACACAACGTTACTTTGTGAGCATTAAGGCACAAGTTGCAAAGTTGCGCTAAAAAGGTATAAGCCGTTTTTTTTAAATCCTGAAAAGTAGTAAAAAGGAAGGCTCACTGATCAAGGCAGAAGGTGAATCCTGTCCTTTTGCATTTGCTGTTGGTGTAGTACATCGCTGACTGATACAGCCTGGACTTGGTTTCTTCTAATGCACAGAGGTAGATTACAGGAAGAACTTGGGCTGGAAGGGGCAGAACTGGATTCAGGTCTCAGCCCCATTACTCAGTAGCTTTGCAGTCTTGGTGATTACTTAAGGGTGGCTGGTGCCTCGGTTTTCTGACCTGCCTGTCACATGGCCATCAGAATATGGTATGTTCTATTACCTTATGTTCCAGAATACTCTTGGCAGGACCTGACAAAGCATCCTTACCTCTGCTGCTTAAGCAGTAAAACAGACAAATATTCACACTGCATGAGATAAAGAAAGATTGCAAGCGAATGTGCTTTGAGAAAACTTCCATACACAGGCACTTCTGACTTTGAAAGGGTATTGTGTTTTGGAACTGTTGATCAGAGAAATGGACTGCACTGTTCTCATAAGGAATATGAGCTTAGGTTGATGATACACATACCCACACACATACACAGCCCAATTTTGCATTGTATAGAAGGGACTTTCTAAAGGTTAACTATTGCCATTTCGAAAGAAAAAAATCTCAATCACGCAATTTGCTTGTTTTGAACTCCACTTTAGAGTCTGTCCCTGCATGCAAAATAAAATCCAGTTCCTAAGAGTCACACCAAAATTCTTTTCCCAAACTGGACACAGCCCTTTCCTGCCACGGCCTCCCATACACCTTCTGCTCTGGTCACTATAAAACATCTCACTACCACTTCACACTCCCTTCTGTCCTTTCGCCCTGCTGGGAACCAGGATATGCATCCTCCCTTCAACAAACCACTCCTTCATCCATGAGGCCCTCTCCTAAGGATGGTTCTTGAACCCAGGCCAAGTTTCCTCCTTCTATGTCTCCAGCATCTGGGGAGCGGAGTACGAAGGGCCACGTCCTCAGTAAGCCACTCGGCACTTGGAAAGAGCTATTTTAATGTCAGCTGACTTTACAGTTACGGTAGAGACGAATGAACAGGCATGTCTGACGTATTCTTAGATGAATACGGGAAGCCAAGATTCTAAGTCCTTAGACATACGTAAACTGGACTTCGATGAGTCAAGGGCCATAAAGAGCAATAAATCAGAAGTTATATGAGTATAGGTACAGTGGCTTTTGATCCTTCTCTTATCCCCAGGACTTAGGTACAGTATTCCTGAATGGAATGAATGAATGAATGAATTGTGGTACCTACAAAAAGGCTTAACATACACATCAGAAACCTTCAGTAGCAAGCCAGCTCCTTGGTGGTCTAGTCATTTGCCTGAATCCTGCAGAGCAGTTGAAAAGCAGGAGGTTAAAAAAAAAATGAGCTGATCAAGACTCCTCTGAACATCTGAGTCCCAGAGGAGCTTAGTAATCACTTTCCATAAAATCTTTATTAGCACCGTTCCTACCCAAGTAATCTCAGATATTCGGCAATTTAACCAACATGCATGAATCACAAATAAAATATTTCACTGAATAAAGCCTGCTGACTTTAATAAACTGTTGTCTGCACTCCTGTTTGTATCATGTAAATACCATTATTCTGCCCTTTGCCTTGTACATCCCCTTCTCTCTCACCCCATGTTCCCACTCTCCCGACACCATTTCTGTTTCATGGGATCCTACCAGTCCAGTCCCGTAAGGTCAGCTGCAAGCAAACTGGAGGGAAAATAGCTCACTGCCTGCGGGAAAGCCTTAACTAAGCTCATTCAAAAGCCAAACAGAAAGGTCCAGTAGGAGCTAGGGGCATCAAGTTTCCTTTTCCCTCTAAGAGCAGGCCCTCAAATTCACTCACTTCTAAAGGTGTAAGGACAAAAAGCTGGCCTCTGCCTCCAGCTTTCAGAGAACAGGAGAATATTCTCGCCAAAGCCCTTCCAGTTTGGGCCCATCGCTGCTTAAGACTATGGAAACCGGTTCCCTCAACTGTGGTTTAAACCTTTCAGGTTCCAAACTTGCTACACTTGTAAAGCAAGGGCGATTTCTCCAGGCACTTGACAGTGCCCTGAACACCTGAGGCCAGAAGACAAGCCCTGGGTTCCATTCCTGGCTTCCTCTGCTTCTCCTTGACTCGGAGAAACTAGTTACACCTCTGGGGCTTCAGTTCCCTCTTGGATAAAATGAAATCACTAGAGCAAATGAATCTTTTCCAAAGTAGGGTGACCGGCAAAACACAAGAACGCTGGTAACACAGATTGTTTTAGCCCTATGATAAATGATATTACTTCTTACTTTTGGAGATAAATCACTCGTCAATAATATTACTTGTAAATACATTTTCCTTTTAAAATAAGTGTGTCTTCTTTTTAAAGAATGAATAGTTTTTATTTAAAAATTGAAAACCATTTGGTCAATTATGGGTTCAGATAGTTCTAGCAGCTGAGGTTAAAAAGAACATTAAATGGTAACCACCCCCCCCACCTCAACTTCAAACAAACTGGAAGTTGGTCCCTGGAGTTCGTTTAAAGAATAAACACCCGCACCAGGTTCCAATGTAATCAGCCACTAGAGCTCTGGGACTTGGAACGGGCCCAGGAGAATCCAGAAACTCTGAAGCACCCGGTGAACCTCCCATCAGGAAGACACAGGAGGCAAAGGTCTGAGGTTGGAGCAGCACCAAGGGACAGGGTTTGGGCGGCAGGGGGATGGGGAGTGGAGCAAAGGCTGGGCTAGAAGACCATGACCACTGGCGTCCCAGAGTTGCAGGGGCGCACTGGGAAGACAGGACGGGAGGCCTGGTAGGGGGAGCAAAGGGGAGCAATCTGGAGGGGTCCTGAACTCTTGGGCTGGAGAGGCCCTGTGAGGCGGGGTCCCAGGATGGAGGGGCGATGAGCTGGATGGGCCCTGGGGCTCAGGTCCCTCCCGGGCTGGAGGGGAACAGTGAGACAGATCCGACTAGAGAAGAGCTGTGGGTGTGTATAGTGGCCCTAGGGGGTGCTGTAGGACGGGGTCCCGGGATGGAAAGGTTCTGTGGGTCGGGGTCCCGTGATAGAGGGGGCCGCTGTGGAACCAGGTCCTAGACTGAAAGAGCGCTAGGGGCAGGTCGGGGCTAAAGGAGCACGTTTGGGGTTCCCAGGAGTAAAGGCGCGCGGCGGGGGAGCGGTCCCCGGACTGGAGGAGTAAGACAGAACCGCCTGGCGGCACCGGGTTCTCTGCGGAGTGCAGAGACGCGGGAGAGACCGGTGGCCGCTCGACCCGGGGTGACCACAGGAGGGGAGGCAGAGCCGCGGACCCCCACGGTCCCCACGCCTCGTGGCCGCCCCCACTTCGCGCCCTGGCCCCCGCGCGCTCCCGGACCCTACCTGTCCTCGCTAGCGGTGATCACGCCGTCCTCCTTGGGGATGAGCAGCGCGGCCGTGACGGCGTCCTGGTGTCCCTCGATCTTGCTCAGCAGCACCGGGCGGCTGCTCTGCGGCCTGGAGTGGATCTCGGCCGCCATGTTAGCGCCGCGGCCTCCCCCGCGGGCGGCCCATCAGCTGACCGCCGGGCGGGGACGCGCCGGTTGCTTGGGGCAACCGGGCCGCGTGTGCGCCACGCCGCCGTAAGCTCGCGAGCGCCGCCGCAGCTTCCCGTATTGCCTGGGAAAGCCGCGCAGACGTAGTTCTGTGACCTGGGAGAGAACCCCAGAAAAGCCAGGACTTTGACGAACGTTAAAAAGCCAAATCATTCTCCCGGAAACAGATTCAGCTGAGCAGTAGCAGACCTTAGGCACCTGCCCCTCAAACAACACCACACTGCTTTTATCCTAAGAAGCCATTGTTTGAAAGTCAGACACACCCCGTTTGTAGGCATGTTAAAAAGTGAGAAATTGGTGCATCTTAGAATATTTGAGCTGCTGTAGATGGCATTGGATGGTGAACGCATCCCGGTTTTCTTTACACGGATTAACTCAGTACTGGAGATGATGAATGTTTTTGTCTCAAAACTGAACCACAGAAAGACCACTCTGTGCTTAACGTGCCATAGCTATGAGAAAAACACAAGCAGCCCTAACCTGGGTGCTGGGCCTGATACCATCATCTGAGTGCTCATAGCATGCGCCGGTTAAAGAAAGATACAGCATAATTCTGCTTGATGACCATTAACGTTGTGCGAACTACAGTGCTGAACACTCCTGTCCGGGAGAAGGTGATCACTACTTTTCCTCCAATTACAGCTTTCTCCTTCAGATAGTCTTGATCCATCTAGTTAAGATGTGAGAATAAACAATGTTGTGACCCGTCCCCCTTCCTGCCAACTTCCTGTTCAGAGGAAAACTCTCTTTCCTTAAACCTTCCCCAAATCTAACAGCGACCTGTATCCATCCTACCGTTGCCCTTTTCTGACTCCGTTTACCCAGATGCCCAATGACTCCCTTACCATGAGGCACCTTCTGCCAACCTCACTTGGGTTTTTTTTTTTTGTTTTTGTTTTTTGTTTGTTTGTTTGTTTTTTGGTTTTTCGAGACAGGGTTTCTCTGTGGTTTTGGAGCCTGTCCTGGAACTAGCTCTTGTAGACCAGGCTGGTCTCGAACTCACAGAGATCCCATGCGTATTCCTAGTGGGTTTTGGCTGGAGGACACAGATAGTAAGTTTAAAGGTCCATAAACCGAAGTACCGCCCTAGAACTAGGCTGTGCGCTCACAAACCATAAGCCAAGTAATCCTTCCCTTCCTTCAGTTGCTTTTTATCTGGTAGTCTGTGTCACAGCAGGGAAAAAAAATCACTAATTCAGTGGGAGTGAAAGACCTGGATAAATCCAGACTCCCCCCCCCCCAGCAGGAAAAAATAGAGCCAAAAATCTAAGCAGGGAGAAAAGAATCGGAAATCTAGGATTAGCCAGGTCAGTTTCAGGAACTAGCTGAAGATAAAGTTAGATTGTAATCTTGAGACTAATCTTGAGAAACGGGGAGTTTCCCCCTTGTGATTATCATTGGTATTTTGGGAATACTGTGTTTCAGGAACTACCTGATTATGACCTTGAGAGTGATCTTGAGAGGCAGGGAGTTGCCCCCTTGTGCTCATCACTGGTATTTTTGGAATTTTCTGTGACACCCACCCTGCCCCTTTTGGAATACTGGGCTGTGGTTTCTTCCTATAAAAACCCCTTCTCCAGGTCACTCAGGGTGGAACTCTTCCCCTGTGTGGGTTATGAGTCTCGGCCCCAGTCGATTAAACCTTGTGTGATTGCAGCAAGGACGGTCTCTCGTGAGTTACTGGGGGGGGGGGGGGGGTCGTGTTATCCCGAGACTTGAATGAGAGTCTTCCCACACTGGGGGTCTTTCAGAAGAATGCTTACTTAGCGTGTACCAGGACCTGAGTGTGGGATGGCAGTTTCCTCTGAGGTAAAAAGCATCCATCTGCCAGGGACTCTGAGTACGACGAGATATTTACAGGGAGGTAAGACAGGGTGTCCTATGGGAAGGGGGAAACACTGTAGTAGATAGGCAAGCTCTTTGAGCTCCCAAAGTTAACAACTCAAAGTAGCTTGAGGAAGTCCCTGAAACTAACCAGATTCTCTAGGCCCCTCCCAAAGCATACAGAAGCAGTAAAGACAGCTGAGAGGCACTCTCAGATAAACCAAGCTACCCAGATGAAGTTCAGACAAGCTGACCTGCCTTGGAGGAGCAGAGACTAACCTAGCTGCTGGGAAGAAACAGAAATCAGTCAAGGTGGGGCCTAGAAGATGCAGAGAGCAGCTGTTCATCCTGGGAAGAGGTTCCTGATGTAGGTGGGTCTTCTATCTATCTGTTGTTTCATTGGTTAATTAATAAAGAAAACTGCTTGGCCTGATAGGTCAGAACATAGGTAGGTGGGGAAGACAGAACAGAATGCTGGGAGAAAGTAAGCAGACTCAGAAGCCATAGCTCTCCTCTCCAAGATGGACGAAGGTTAGAATCTTCCCAGTAAGCCACCACTTTGTGGTGCTACACACATGAATAGAAATGGGTTAATCAAGATGTGAGAATTAGCCAATAAGAAGCTGGAGCTAATGGGCAGTGTTTAAATGAATACAATTTGTGTGTAATTATTTTGGGTAAAGCTAGCCAGCGGCCATGAGCCAGGCAGCAAGAAGCGGCCTGCTGCTCCTTCTACAGGTTCCTATCTATCAAGTAACTTACCTAAGGAAGACACTCCAAGCTGCCTGCAGATTGTGCGGTGTGCTCCAGGTTTCCAGCTTTCAGGAGCTGTCACCTATGCTCAAGTGAGCTTTGGGTGATAGAACTGTCCTTTGAGTCATCTCTGCTCCTGTCAGTAACTCCTCACCCATGTTCCCTCGTGAGTAACCCCAATAAAACTCATTGGTTCACCAAATCGGACTTTAGCGGCGTCTATATTTTGATCTGTTGTCAGTTCCCTATCTGGAGTACGTAAACACTTGTTCATGTTTTCCCAAGATTAGTGTCATAAAACACAGAGTTTCAGCTGCATTACTATCAGAGTGGCAGAGACTGAAGAAGAGAGAAGTGGCTGACATGCCACTGAAGGAAATGAATAATATGTGTAATAAATCATATTCTATATTGGAAAATGTTGGCTGCGTTGAGGAAAATAAAGCAGTGAGGGGTAACGTGGACTATAGGAGTATTACAGTTCTAACTAGGGATGGAGAATACAAAGATGCCTGCACAGAGCCACCTTCATGGATGCAGTGTGGCCTTCAGGGGCTTCAGGGTCTGCCCCAGCTGCTGAAAAGCCCCAGGGGCCAGCCATCCCCTTTACAAAGCACCTTGCATTTTACAGCTAAGGGAGACAGGAACCTTCAGACTTGATGCATCTGGGCACATTGCTAGTCAATACTGGCTCCAGAGCTCTCTCTTGGCATGAGCAGGGCTTCACCAGCCCTGTGTTACTAATGCTTATTCCTACCTAATCTTGCTAGCACCCTCCCCTTCACAGGTGTTAAGCTCTAATAATACCTTGGGTGCCAACCTCTAGCTCGGTTTCCACTTGGAGAGAATACAACCCGAGTCAGGTACAAGTGGAGGTGTCCCTGCAAAGACATTTGAGCCAGTAAGGAAGTAAGCCCCGTGGAATGTGGGCAAAATGCTACCCTGGACAAGGAAATAGCATATGCTGTGGCCCAGAGGTGAGCAGGCATGGGGTTTTATGGGAACAGGGCACAACCAGGGATGCCGGGGGAGGGTGGGGCAGCAAGAAGAGAAATAAGACAGACAAAATAGATAATGCTGAGCCTGCAGACCTCGTAAAGATTTTGGGTTTCCCTTCATATTTGTTGGGAAGCCAGTGACAGATTTGGGGAAGACTGGACTAATCTATTTTTAGATTTTGGCTTTGATTTTAAGATGCTCTTGATAAATAAACAAGATGGTCTTGGACTCACAATCCTCCTGCCTCAGCTTCCTCAAGACTGGAATTATAGTTGTGTGCTATCATACCCAGCTTTTACAATTTTTTTAAAAAATGCTCATGATCCCTGGTGGCAGTAGGCAGCAGAAATGCTGAAGGTCCTAAATGGTGGTAGCGGGCCATGTGGCAGCAGACAGCGGGCCCTGGGAGCAGCCAGTCCCAGGCAGAGCAATGGCTGGTCCCAGGCAGGGAGACACATGGCAGGCAGGCAGAAGACAGAAACATGGATAGATATGACTTGCAGAGTGAGGTTGAATATTTATTCACAGGGCTATGAAGGGAGGAGAGAGAGAGAGAGAGAGAGAGAGAGAGAGAGGAGAAGAGAAGAGAGAGACAGAAGGGGGAAGCAGAGAAGTGGGGAGAGAGGCAGAAGCGAAGCTGCCTCTCTGAGAGGAAGATGGAAAAGAGAGCAAGCTCAGGCTGGAAGCTGAAGATCAGCCTGCCTCAGAGGATGGGGAAGGGAGTGGGCATGGCTTGTCTCTTAAAGGGACTAGGGACCAAAACCATAACACCAGCTACTTCTGATTTGTGTGACTGAGTGATTGGTTTTTATGTTGTGCTGAGGATGGGCCTAGGGCTTTCACATGTTAGTTAAGTGCACTCCCACTCAGTGTTACCCTCATGGGCCATGAAAGGAAGCTAAAAATGAGGGCTGATCAACCAGAAGACTAGAGTTACAACCTTCTAAACTGGCAAGATGAAGAGGGAGCTGGTGTGGAGGTCAGTTTCAACAAGAAGCTGAAGGTGTCTATTGTGTCTCCTAGGGAAGGTGTCAAGAAGACAAATAGGCATTCTTCACATTGTTGTGTGATATTTGATCGTGTTCTGACAAATAAAGCTTGCTTGGACCCAGAGGATGGAGTTAGCCACCAGCTGATCTAAATTAACTGTAGACATTTGGAAGATGTAGGACAGGTAGGACAGGAAGTAGTAAGGCGGGATAGGAAGGGATTGGGCTCTCTGTTTGGAGGAAAGAATGGAGCAAGTAGGTAGGACCGATGGCTTCTCTGCTTCTCTGATCTTTTAGGCCCTTACCCCAATATCTGACTCCTGAGTTTTTATTGATAAAAAACAATTAGAGTAACATGTCATCACACAGTGTGGAAGACTGACCCTACATCCTGCACCGCAGATGTGCCTTCAGAAGGTCAAGGCAGCTAGACACAGTGTGTTTGTTTAGCAGCCAATGGCACTCAGTGGTTGGGAGCAAAGGAGAGGAACCAAGCTTGGTTTTGTTCTGATGGCAGCAAGATGGTTGAAAATGAGTAAGAAAGGTAGGCAATCTAAAAAGAGTTGTTCAGAAATTCTGGTCTGGGGATGTAGTTCATGTAGTAGTGGTCTTGAGTAGTAGGTATGAGGTCCAGTACCTCACAAGATGGTATGGTGGCACACACCTGTAATCCCAGTTGTAGAGTAAGAGGATTAGAAGTTCAAGAGCATCCTTAGCTACATAGTGAGTCTGAATCCTGTCTGGGCTACATGAGACCAGTGTTTACTCAGGCCTCATATCTGTCTGAGCACACAAAGCCTGTTCAACCTCATCATCAGAGACCTTAACCCTTCTTGATTTGCAAACATGAGTGAAACTTAACTTGACCCATTTCTTGTAAATGACTGTAGTAAAGGAAAACAAAACTTAAGCTCAGCCAATCAGAAGCAGTCAACAAGACCTTGATTATACAACTAGAATCTCCCCAGTGGGACAGATCAAACAAGGCCACAGAAGAGCTGTGACTAACCATTACTTATGATTCCTTAGCATTCATGCTTAAAAAGCCTCTTGTCAAAGGATGTCCCCAAAATCACTTTGGGTCTGAACCTTTCTGATTTATTATTTTCTACTTCCTCAGATACACTCTTTGTAGTTTATATTGGTCATTAGTTTGCTTCCTATTTTAATAGGCCTTATTTTCCAAACCACTTTAAGAAGCAGAGAAAAATGAACCATCACCTATAACTGTTCATTGTATACGAAGTCCAAATAACCCTCACCTCAAACAACTAAGATGGTCTGACCCAAAAGTGTGCATCTCTTCCAGTCTCCCATGACTACGGCTGCTTCTGTGTGCTTTCCTCCAAAAGGCGCATAAAACTTTTCGCTAAATCTTGGAGACAGTTTATACAAACAGATTAAGTTGTCATTTTACCTTCCCTTTATACCATATTTCATAAAAATCAGTGCTTAAATGCACGCTAACTTTTAAGTATATATTTTATTCCTGCAGCTATGAAACTATAATTAAGTCCAGAAGAAAAATATGTGTTGTATATGTATAAGTCAGCAGTTCTCAGCCTGGGGGTCATGACCCCTTTAGGGGTCCAGTGGCCCTTTCATAGGGGTTACATATCAGATAGCTTGCATATCAGATATTTACTTTACAATTCATAACAGTAGCAAAATTGAGGCTATGAAGTAGCAATGAAGGTAATTTTATGGTCAGGGGTCAGCAATTTACTTTACAGTTCATAACAGTAGCAAAATTGAGACTATGAAGTAGCAATGAAGGTAATTTTATGGTCAGGGGTCAGCACAACATGAAGAACTGTGTTAAAGGGCTGCAGCGTTAGGAAAGTTGAGAACCACAGTGAAAGTGAAGAAAGCAGAGCCCTTGTGCACACCAACATTTAGGGGTTACCAAGAGAAAGTGGTCCCAGGAAGAGGTCAGAGGAGGAAGCCCATGAAATAGGAGGAAACTAAGCTAGGTGTGTGTTGGTTTGGAGCCCATGGAAGAAGATATTTAGTTTAAGGAGGAGGGAAAGGTTGGCTGCGGCAAATGATGAAGACTGGTCAAATAAGTTGGCTGGAAGCCTCTAGAAATCCAGATGTAAAGCCTGAAAAGAATGGTTTTGAGTGGTGGCAACAGACGATAATTAACAGTCTCTAGAAACCAAGGGACTCTGGATACACCAGGAGAACTGATTTCTGAATTGCCCTGCTGAGTTAGCAGAGCTGGCTAATCCTGTTCTACTATTGATGGCTGTCTATGGTTATCAGCTGTCCCTTTGTTCCAGATCTGCTGTTAAGTAGCAGAGACATCTTTGGCAAGCTAGTCTTTCAGGGTATTGCGCAGCTACCGTAAAAACAGTATTAACTATTATTGGTGATGCAGGAAGCAGAGACTATGTAGAGAAGCCATGATGGTTGACCCAGATTCCTGACCTTGGATCTCACCATTAATCACCCATTTTGTCATCAAACCTTTTCTAAACCTAAATCTTTGAGTCTTACATTATATTCCTTGAGGGGATGTCTTTATAATTTCCTAATAATAATAAGTATAATTATCATTAATTGCTAATTTTTAAAAGTTTCTACGTTTAACATTTGGATGAATTAAAAGGATATTAGCCTAATAGGTGAGGATTCTAATCTGGCCTTGATTTTTCACTCTTCCCATCTCTGCTTCTTGAGGACAATCACCCTGCTGGTTATTCTTCTGTTTGCTGTCCACCCTTTCCCTGTTCTGTCTGTGTCGTAGAAGGCTTACTTCTGCAGTCTTCCTAGACTCTTGTTCATTTGTTCCCTAATATGTTTGTACAGTGTCAAGCAGGTGTGAAAGATGAGAAGATGGGAGGGAAAGAGAAACAAGAATATTTTACCCGCTTTTCCTGATCAGGAAACAAAGTCTTTCCCCAGCATCTCCAGTTTCCACTGGCTATAGCTCCCTCTTTTGTACTAGCTCTTAGGGAAATGTCTTGACTAGGATTCTGGGGTCCTGGAGCTCCCTGGTGTGCTGTGATGGTATCTCCTCCCTGTCTTTCTAATCCTTCCCCATGATCCCCTGCAAGTTTTTCAGGGCTTTCAACACCTTGAAAACAGTTCCTTTTATTAATTTCCTCCAGGAAGTCATCTAATATGGGTCTTATTTTCATGATTAGCCTCAACTGATACAATTACTGGATAGTGCTGGGCGATGGTGGCGCACGCCTTTAATCCCAGCACTCGGGAGGCAGAGACAGGTGAATCTCTGTGAGTTCGAGACCAGCCTGGTCTACAGAGCGAGTTCCAGGACAGGCTCCAAAGCCACAGAGAAACCCTGTCTCGAAAAACCAAAAAAACAAACAAACAAACAAACAAAAAACAAAAAAAAAACCAATTACTGGATAGTATAGGCATAGTGGCTCACCCAGTAATACCAGAAACTGAGGCAGGAGGAAAGCCATGAGTTTGAGGCCAACTGGAGTTACAGAGTGCGACCCTATCTCAAGAAACCACACATACGCACGCGCGCGCGCGCACACACACACACACACACAATAGCAGGGAGGACAGACAAACAACCAACAATGTGATGCTAATGAATTATCAATATCATCAAGTGGATCATATGATAAAACCACTGGACTGTGACAGCATATACTTACATTATAATACAATAAATACCAATGTAGGCATAAGCAATATGATTCATATAAATGATAGACTTCTAAAAGGGCTCTTTTACATACAGCATTGAGGTTGTTTATAATTCAGTGGCTATAATCTGGTTAATTAAGAGAAAATGTTTAACATCATCAACATCTCTGCATTTGTTATGCACTGTAATAAACTTTTATCTGCTCAAGGCATGTTAAATCTGTGGCATAAACTGACAGTAGAATCTCAGTGTCATCTCCTTCCTGAAATAACTCATCTTAGCCTTGCTTTCTCTGTCCCAGGAAGGAAGGATACTGAATTCTTATAACCATTTCACCTCTTTACAAATTGTTCTCTCCATAAAGCTCAAACAATCTCTACATGTTTATTTACACAAAACAGACAGCACAAATGGAGTTAGAAGCTTTGAGATTATAGCCAGTGTAGTCAGGTATCTCCACTTTTATCTTGCCAGTCACCTAGTTTTACTTATGATTAATATTCCTGTTCCCACCATGGTTTTCCCTCTTACTCCATGCGAGTCCCATGTTAAAGAAGTATTAATAATGTGTAAACACTACACTAACACCCCCAGTTTCTGTTTCTAGAGTTTGTTTCATGTTTCTAATAATAGGAAATAGAATCTGCAACTATGGGGCATTGGAGGGCCGGACTAATTTCAGTAGGTGTGGGGGAATTTACTAATAATCCAAGGACCATCATCTCAAAATACACTTTGTAATAGGCCAACTAGCTTACGATTAATGTAGACCTCTGTGTGTTTCTTTGGGACTGAATGGCTGTGAAATGGGGCAAGACAGAAACCTCTGTCAACAAAATGGTGCCAACGTGGACAGTTGCATCCATATAAAACCTGAGAGAGCTTGGGAAGTAATTCTAGACACAAAAGAAGAGTTAAGCATGGCTTCTTGGTAGCAGTATTTTCTCAGGTGGACTTTGCTTGCTAGAAGCAAGTGCGTCTTATTTAAGATAGGCTTCCTGACTCAGCTTTAGCTGCAAAAACCTTGCAGCTCTTTTAAGAGGCCCCACCACAAAACACTTAAATGGTGCTGATGAATAGCTGATACATGCTTCTTGGTGGTGGCACAGACTTTGAAATGCCATAGAGTTGTGACGATAAACATGACTCTGGCCAGTACCTCTGCCATGAAGCTAGACTCTCAGAAATCTAAGGAATGGGCTAGATCCAGCTGTCAAAGCCAAGGCTTTAATCCTAGCCACATTGCTTAGCAAATTAAAGACTCATGTGATCAGAAAAAGAGAGATATACAGTAAAGATAGATTCAGACAAAATGCCTCAGTTTACAGTGTGTTTAAATGTGTGTGTGTGTGTGTGTGTGTGTGTGTGTGTGTGTGTGCGCGCGCGTGCATGTGCTTGGGAGAGAAAAGAAAAAGGTTAAAGTCCTTAAAAGGAAAAAGAAAAAAAAGAGTAGACAAATGTGGTAGCACATACCCTTAATCCCAACACTTGGGAGGCAGAGGCAAGTGTATCTCTGTGAGTTCAAGGTATGGTGGCACACACCTTTAATCCTAACACTTGGGAGGCAGAGGCAGGCAGATCTCTGTGCGTTCAAAGACAACCTGGTAGACAGAGTAAATTCCAGGACAGCCAAAGATAAACAGAGAAACCCTGTCTCAAAAAGCCAAAAATTAAAAATAAAAATAGAGTTTAAAATAAAGCCACATAAAGATGGAAAATACACAGAGTCTGGATACTGTATGTTATTATGTTGTCTTTAAATGGTTTAATAGCTGAGGAAGAAACAACAGCTGCTAAAAGACATTTGATTACAAATTCTGCTGGATTAATACAACATATATATTTTGAAAATGCTTTGACTTCAAAATTTAAGTCTAAAAACATGTTACTTTGGAGAAGAGGTTTTGCTTTTGTTTCCACAGGAAATGAGAGGCTGTGGATTCATTCTGGGTTAAGAAAAATTAGGTTTGATCAAGAAAGACCCCCTGAAAAATCTCTAATAGGAGCAGATGGTCCAGACAATCCAATATTTCAGAGGACCTCTGTTGGAGTTTCCTCTGAGTTCTGCATTTAGAACAGCCTCAAGACTGCTGGCTCAGATTATCAAGCCTCACAGAATATTCCAGTCAGGACTTGATCATAATTTGAAATTTTCTTTAGGTCCCCATAAGATTATCAATACCCCTAATCAGCAGGAAGTAGTCTGGAAATCTATGCCCACATTCCCCAAAAAATGGATTACGGATATTTATCTTTGTTTAGAGTGTTGGTTACACAAAGGATATTAGATTCAGATTTCTTGTTTTGAAAAAAAGGGGGGAGAAGTGCTGTGGGACAATGGTCTTTTATCCTGTCACTTGAATTATTTTAATAAAATACTGATTGGCCAGTAGTCATCCAGGAAGTATAGGTAGGGTGACCAAACAGGAAGTATAGGTGGGGCAATGAGAACAGAATTCTGGGAAGAGGAAAGGTCAGTCTGCAGTCCTCACCCAGATGCAGAGGAAGTAAGATGAGAATGCCTCACTGATAAAGATACCAAGCCACGTGGCTAACACAGACAATAATTATGGGTTAAGTTGTAAGATATAAGAGTTAATAAGAAGCCTGAGCTAATAGGCCAACCCGTTTATAATTAATGTAGACCTTTGTGTGTTTCTTCGGAACTGAACGGCTTCAGGATCCGGCAAGACAGAAACCTCAGCCAACAACTCTCCAATACCAGTTGTTCTGAAGAGAAAGAGAGGGTAACAATATATGGTGAAGGAAACTTCTGTGATACCTTCTTGTCTACCTAAAGCATGAACCCCCAATGAAACAAATAATTACCCCGGCTCCTCCACTGACTTTCCATTATCTCTGCGGAAAGACTGATGCCTGCTGGCACACCCTGGCAGGCATTCCTTGTAGGTCATTGTCTTTGAGGGTACCACTCATTATTCCAACCAGGGTCACTTGCAATTTATTGTCTGCATTTCCTGCCCAAGAAACTTCTCTGTGTGAAACGTCATGTTTCTCCAAGCCCAGTAAATTCCCTTACAAAACACCTGCATTTCTCTAAAGTTGTGCATAGTCCTTGTGAGCGGGTTCATTGTAGTGATTTTTTTGTTTTTGTTTTAACAAATAAAGCTTGCCTGAAGATCAGAGTGCAGAGTTAAGCCAGACAGGTAGCACACACCTTTAACCTCAGTGTCTGTGGGTAGTGGCTTGAGGGGGAGACACAGCTGGATCTCTGTTAGTTCAAGGCCACCCTGCATGCTACACAAATTGATCCTATCTAAAAGAGAAACAGAGCTCACACAAAGGTGATTCCAACACTTGGGATCACACACCTTTAATCCCAGCACTAGGGAGGTGGAGACAGGAATGGTATGGCTGGCCAGAGAGGAATATAAGGCAGGAGGAGACAGGAGTGTGGAGGCTGGAAAATGCAGGCCCATTTCCACCTTGTATGCCGGCCAGAGAGTTTGGAGACTACAGACTTAATTGCACCTTCTAGCTCAGGAGGTGATTGCCTGGCCCTTTTGAAGTTAAGATAGCTAGGTGCCATCCTGACGGATGGTCAGGATATGCAGATGTGCTTCTGACCCTTTCCTTTATAACTATGAGGTGACCTAGAGTACATGACTTGGGGCACCTCACTACCTAGACAACAGAATGCTAATGATTGATGTCCCAGAGTTGACTATGTGAGTTAACCTTTTGTATCATGTATATAAGGTCTTTCATTACCTTCTCCCTCAGTTTACATCGGGTATAAAAGCTGTGGAAAAAATAAATAGCAAGTGATTTCATTGTCTGATTAATCCCTGAAATGCCCTCCCGATACTTTCTATGTTTTCTGACTTCTTCTTCTTCCTCCCCTCCTCCTCTTCTTCCTCTTCCTCTTCCTCTTCTTCATTATTATTATTATTATTATTATTATTATTATTATTATTATTGATTTTTCAAGACAGGGTTTCTCTGTAGCTTTGGAGCCTATCCTGGAACTAGCTCTTGTAGATCAGGCTGGCCTTGAACTCTGCCTCCTGAGTCCTGGGATTAAAAGCATGCACCACCATTGCTCGGCCTGTCTTATTATTTTTAATGCATCTTTATATTTTTTAGTTATATTTTTTTAGCTCCCCTGCCCCTTCCCTGGTAAGAAATATTTTTGTCAGTACAGGTCCTCTACAGAGGAGCTCAATGTAGTCTGAGGAGCAGTGTAGTCTGAGGCAGTCAGTGTGAGGCAGCAGTCTGAGGATGCAGTCTGATGAGGAAGTCTGAGGACAGGATCGCCCCTTTTGATCTGAGCATTAGTAGGGGTAAGAACTCTAGTGACTGGCTGCTCTGCTTCTCTGATCCTTCAGCTTCCACCCCCTGATAGCTGACTCTGAGTTTTTATTATTAAGACCAATTAGAATTCATGCTACAATTCATAGGTTCTGGATCATGTTGGACTAGTGGGGAATTAAGCTTTGTGATTTGCTTCTATGGACATAATATGTTTGTATGTCGTCTCAGCTGTAGGATGCCTGCTATCAGTTCACTCCTGGGAACCCTCCTTTCAGCTCCACAGAGTCTCAATAGTTCTCTCCCCTTTGTGACTTTGTACGGGCTACAAAATATTGTTCTTCCCCTCATCTCCTCCACATTTAGCAAATCTGTATCCACCTAGACCCTGCCTTTTGATTTATTTCTGGAATGTGGAATATTTTTTAGGCTGCCATTTCACCCTATTGATTTGACCCCAAGCAATAATTACCATAAACTGCGTTTCTTAAAGCATAGTCCCCAAAAGCTAAGACTATGAGAGGAGAGAATCTGCTCAGTTTCCGTGAACTGTCTTCTGAAATGTTCATCCCTTTTAACCTAAAGCCATAGCCTTTTGCTATGACACCAAGATGTAAATCTGTTCCAGCTGTCTTACAGATAACTCTGGGAGAAGTTTCTATCAAGAAATCTGGTTTGGTAAAAACTAACAGTCTCCAGAGCCTATTTTGACCCCATCCATTTTCGAGCATATTTTACAGGTCAGTCCTGTTGTCTGGGCCAAGGCCAACCTGTAGAAGGTCTTCCAGATAATTCCAGCACCTGCACCAGCTCCTTGCACTTCACCATTGGTATTGCCTCTCCAGGCTCAAATGGGCATCTACCCAGCAACTAAAATCTGGTTTTAAAGGGCACATCTGCTCTTGTGTCTCAGTTATTCACCTGTGCCTCTCCTGTACAACCAGGGCGCTTCTCCATCCCAGGCTTTCCTGCAGTTAATCACCTTTCTCATGGCTAGCCCTGTTCATAGGGCTAGTAATAAAATCTATTTTTTCTCTTGGTAACCTGCCTTCTCATATCCCTCAAGGAGCATATGCCTTTGATCTCCAGGATGGCAGTTAACTGGATGCTTCTTCACCCACACCTCCCGCTGAGGATGAGCCCACTAACTCCCAACTCTTCCCCCTCCCCACATTGTCCCATGCCTGCAAGGAGTAGCCAGATTTGAACTGGTGCCCCTATACCCAAAGATTCTTTAATGTTTAGGTGGAAGTGTCACCCCAGCCCCTGGCATCCATATATCCAAAGAGTATGGAGTGTTCAGGTAGAAGCCCCACCCCAAGCACTCTCCCCCTCAGAGTTGCCTCAGTCCAGACTACACCCCCGAGAAAGCCCGCCAAATGACAACCCCTCCCTAGAGATGCTCAAGATCACTCCCACAGGTTATTTCAACTGCTCCCCAGAGAACAAACATGTGGTTTTCCGGTCTTTCTTTCCTGTCTCCTCTCTGGGGGAATGGATAGCCATCCGGGAGCATTTGTATGCATTAAAACTGGGCTTGTTTAATTCAGTTTGATTTGGTCTGATTTGTATTATTGCATCAGCGGAGATGATTATGAAGTGCAGAAACTTTCCAATGTGAGACCAAAAGTATTAGTCAGGGTTCTATAGAGGGAAAGGGCCTATAGAATGAATCTCTGTCAGTAGAGAGAAGGAACTTACTGGAATGGCATACAGACTTTGGTTCGGCTAAGTCAACAAGAGCAGCCTAGAAACAGAGGATCCAAGAATCCAATAGTTGTTCAGTCTCTGATGCTGATGTCTCAGCTTGTCTTCAGTATCTGCTGGAATCCCCAGGAAGTAGGCTCTAATGCCAGCAAAGGGACGGTCTTTTCAGCAAGAGTGACAGCAAGCAGGTAAAGAGAGCAAGCTTCCTTTTTCCGAGTCTTTTATGCAGGCTGCCAGCAGAATGTGTGGCAGATTACAGGTGGCTTTTCCCACCTCAAGGATCTGGATTATAAGTGGATCTTCTGGTTTCAAATCATTTAATTAAGAAAAAAAATCCCTCAGAGATGTGCCCAGCCATTTGGGTTTTCAGTTGATTTCAGCTGAGTCAAGTTATCAACTAAGGATAGCCACCGCACAAATAACCCTTTCCTTGTTCTAAAGTGACTACCCCAACAGTTAGAATAACAGGAAGCTGAATACAGACTTTAATCCTCGAGCTCCATGTAGGGCATTAGTGGGAGACACTGCTTGAGACCTCAGAGCTATTTTTTTTATTTGAAAATCACGTTCTAGTGGTTGTTGCTGAGAGCCTCTGCACATAGAGACACATCACTTTAACTTTATTAAGCTTGACATTGCTGCTAATCCTACGGATGTGAGGAGAAAGACCATTGACCCAAGTCATCATGGACAAATTAATTAAAGCAAGTTTTTAAAAACAGTTTGTGGACATGGACCGTCTCTTCCTAAAGGCGGGGTTCAAGAGATCAGCATAGGACATGGGGAAGAAAAAGTCTTGTGTATTCTAGGAGTAACAGGTCTTCAAATGGGGGATTTGGCCAGCCAATAGACCAAGTTACTGCAGAAGTAAAACATAAATATAACAAGTTGGTCATAACAACCTTCTAAAACAAAGACCTGGTAACTAAGTGGTCATGACAAAGTGTCATAATAATCATTTGAAGCAAAGGCACAGTTGCTATTTCCTGGAACAGGCAGTATAGAATTATTTGTAGTTAAGGTTATAGGTAGGGAATAGCCCAATCCTTTAGAAACAGAGATTTAATCTTAAACAGGAATGAACCTAGTTTGTCTTTACTATAAACTGGCTTACAAGCCCCAAATGGAGGCAGGCTGGTTCATCAGTTACAGACACCAGCTTTAGGTTTTTTGTCCCAATAATAAATAAAACATTACAGAAATAAATAAATGAATGAAATATTGCAGAAATGACAATTCCCTGTGATTTGGTTGAATATACTTATCTGATGATCTACGAATTTTCAATGCTTTTAATACTATTTTGATGTGTTTTAGAGAACTTGCTTCAGCTGGATGTCCATTGTAAGCCCTTTAATTGATTTAAACAAGCTGTTCAGAATCTCCATCTTGAAAAGTTAAGCTAAGAACCTCAAACTGGGCTATGCAACCCTAATGTTGAAGACTCTCTAATTAGGCAGTAACATGTGTTGGTCTGTATTTCAAGGGAGGTGAAATGCCTGTCTGGGCAGACAGATACAAGTCCTGTCCTGTTTGGAGACCAATTACAGTAACCAGAGAGAGGTAGGTAGGTACCCGCTGCAGGGAGAGAGAGAGAGACAGAGACAGAGAGAGACAGAGAGAGAGACACAGAGAGAGAGAGACACAGAGAGAGACACAGAGAGAGAGACACACAGAGAGAGACACAGAGAGAGAGACAGAGAGAGAGACAGAGAGAGAGACAGAGACAGAGAGACAGAGACAGACAGAGAGACAGAGACAGACAGAGACTCACAGAGAGAGACAATATACCAGAACAAGCTGTTTGTGAAAACAGGCACCATCAAAGACACAGGAGACAACCTGGGTGACTGCAGAAGCCAGAAGCACCCCTGCCTTTATATTGAACCATAGAAATTTTCCCTTGAAGGTCAAGATGTTCAACACGAAACTAAAAGCAGAGATGCTTCCCTTTGTGACTGTGGGGCTTCCATTTATATTTTGTTTGGAAAGCTGCAGACTTTTTAAAAACTACTACTTTCACTATTAATATTTTCACACACACCCCATGTCTTTCCCCATGGTTAAAGAAAAGGTAGTTATTTAAAATACAAACTTTAGCCTAAGCTGGCTGTCTCCTGTGACCAGATTGGTATCTGACCCAATTGGGTTATCCAGCAACTGATGAAGACAGATGCAGAGTCCCACAGCCAAACATTAGGTGGAATTCAGGAATCCTGGAGGAGGAAGAGGAAAAGGAAGAAGAAGGAGTGGAGGAGCTGGAGGTGGGGCGGGAGGGGGAGGGGGAGTGGCGGGGGTCAAGCACCATGGGAAGGCTCACACAACCTAACCTGGGATCATAGGGGCTCACAGAGATTGAACCGACAACCAAGGAGCCTACATGAGACTGACCTAGGCACTCTGCATATATGGGACAGTGGTATAGCTTGGTCCTTCTATGGAACTCCCAAACAGCACAGCAGAAACAGGGACTGTCTCTGACTCTTTTTCTGACTTTTGGGACCCTACTTCTCATACTGGGTCGCTTTGCCCAGTATGAGTATACATGGGGAGGTGTTTAGTGAAACCTCAAACTTCGAAAACATATGCTCAGTAGCGGCAGGATTGATGTTCTACAATTTAAGGCTAAATGTAACAAGAAATGTTTTCTTCTTTAGAATTTAACTGTTTTCTTCAAATTAAAAGTGCAACACGTTTTTGTTTTACTTGAGTGAGTAATAAACACAAGACAGACCGACAAGATCAAGCAACTTTTCCCATTAATTTCTGCACTCATGCTCACATCATGGGCGGGAAGAAACACTTGCGCATGTGCAGCATACACAATCCCGCCACCGACCCGCCCTTCTGGGCGTCGCCTAATTCTCCTCCCTCCCTGTGCGGCTCAGCTCCTGGGGACCTGTGTTGTGGCTGCACCGGTCCGGCTGCCTTCCTTCCGCCCTCGATTGCCTGGTGGCTGCCATGGCTTCTGCCGTGGTGCGGCTGCTGCAGCAGGGCTCTCGCCGCCTGTTGGCTCCGGCCGCCCCGACGCTGGTTTCCCCGGTTCGGGGAGTGAAGAAGGGGTTCCGTGCAGCTTTCCGCTTCCAGAAGGAGCTAGAGCGATGGCGCCTGCTGCGCTGCCCGCCGCCGCCCGTGCGACGGTAAGCGTCCCAGGAGGGTTGAGTGGCCAAGGTGGCGGTGAGGACACTGGGCTGCACCTGCAGGCAGGCGGAGGGGTGGGCCATGGCTGCACGTGACCTGGGGCCAAGGAAAAGGGCGACAGAAGCCTGGCTGTCCCCTGCGGAATCTCAGGAACCCCAGTTAGAGAAAGGGGTCTTGCCGGAGAGTAACCACTGGGATTGGCGCAGTTTTGTGATCGCCCAGTCTCAGGCCGGAGGTTCTTTGGGCCCCTTTAAGAGGGATAGCATCATTCCACAACATTGCGAGCCAGGACGGAAAAATTCACTTCTGCGTAGAACTGAACTATCTATTCACTGTCCAGAGTAAGAGGGGGAAAGTTTAGGTTTTTGATCTAGATAATCTTTTCACTGATAAACACACACACACACACACACACACACACACACACACACACCAACAACAGCAACAACTACAAAACCCTCCAAAACCAACCATACACTTTTATCAAGTGCTTCGTGCTTATATATGATCCTGCATCTTGCATCTTCTGTTTGCAATGTCTTTGTGCACAAAAATCCATGTAGATCTACTTCATCCCTGTAGTTACCTGACATTTGACTTCCATTAGACAGGGAACTCTCTCTAGTTTTTGGGAACTTACTCCTGATGTGAAACTTTGATTGCTACTTAATCTTGCCCTCCAGGAGAATATCGATCCTGTTTATTCTAATTCTTGGAACTGTGTGTGTATTTAAGGTGTATATGCACACACCAGTCCCTTGTGTCTGCTAGGCAAGCGCTCTACCATTGAACTACAACAGCCTCAAGCCTCGCCCATGCTTATTAAGTTTTAACAGGTATTATATTATTGTATTGATACAATTATTATAGTATTGTTACTAGCTGAAGGAACTGGTAATTTAAGTGGACATTTCTGAAATTTAAATAAATAGGATATAAACTAAATATACTTTTAACTTCTGTCCTGAACATATGTAGTTGTATTTTTTCATATTTAGATGGAAAGCATAATTTCATTGTTAGACCAGAAAGAAGGAATTTAGAAGCTAGAGCAATAGTCTAATCTGATGTGAACTGTCACTTTAACGTGGCAGTTAAGCCAAAAGGAAAATTAATCTTAACCGTATATGTAGAATGTAACAAAGGACTTCCAGTGTTCATCGGTATTACTTTTTTTTTGTATTTACTGGACGTTAAAAAAAAGCCCAAAACTTTTTTTTTGTCCCTTTATATAATAAGACTAGAGCACAATTGTACATGATATCACGCTATCCTTAACCATCTCTCACTGTCTCTACATCCTCAGTTCAGAGAAGCCAAACTGGGATTACCATGCGGAAATACAAGCCTTTGGGGCTCGATTACAAGAAACCTTTTCCTTGGACCTTCTCAAAACTGCCTTTGTCAACAGCTGCTATATTAAAAGCGAAGAAGCGAAACGTCAGAAACTTGGGATAGAGAAAGAAGCCGCTCTTCTGAACCTTAAGGACAATCAAGAGCTGTCTGAACAGGGGCTGTCTTTTTCACATCAGTGCCTCACACAGTTTCTTGAAAATGAGTTCCCAGACTTGCCCACTGAAGGCGTTGAGAGTCTAGTTAGCTTTCTTACTAGTGAGGCCGTTGTTTGTCATGTGGCTAGTAACCTGGCCGTGGAACAGTTGACCCTCAGTGCGGAGTTCCCTGTCCCCCTGCCTGTATTGCGCCGGACTTTCTTTGCGGTGATTGGAGCCCTGTTACAGAGCAGCGGACCCGAAAGGGCCGCCCTTTTCATCAGGGTGGGTATCACCAATTGCACTTGTTCAAACACACTCGATGTGGACAGAAGGAACAATTTCTTTTTCTCATTCATTCCTTTGATTCACCTTTATAGACTTGACTGTTTCTCTCCCCCAAACTGACAAAGCCTTAAGCAATTTTCATGGTAATATTTCAGTTTGCTTCTTTTGTGGAATGGAAATATTAAATGCTGGGTAGTGAGTTCTGAAGGATTTAAGTCATTTTTGGCTTTTAGTTTTGCTTTTTGTTTGTTTTGTTTTGCTTTAAGGGGAAAGATTTATTTTAGCTCAGGCTGTAAAAAGGAATGCAGTCTGTCATGGTGGGAAGGCATGGCCATGTGGGTGTGCCCTTAAGAGGTAGACACACGCTTGTCTTCTACTTTGAATTTTGATAATTTAATTCTTGAATTGTAGGGTAGGAATCTACCTTCTGTATAATTTTGATAGGTTATTTTGCCTGACATTGTTTTCTTAGGATTTGAAATTAGAAGTTTTTAATTAAACTATGATTTTTTGTAATTAAAACTACAAATAGCAGCATCTATGATATAATTCTGGTAGAGTGTTTCCTTGCCTGGCTATGTGAGCCCATCGGGGAGAAGCACAAACCAGAATTCCAAAGGCTAAAACTGAAAATGCTCTATAATCTCGACTTTGGAGCATTTCACGTTCAGGCTAGCTGCTTAGCATGGATTTGCCATTCATTCCCATTGGTTTTTACGGGACACATGGATTTGAATTCTGGTCATAATATTCTTTGTTCTAATTTAAATGTATAAATGGTCGTTTTATGCGCAGGACTTTCTAATTACACAAATGACAGGGAAAGAGCTCTTTGAGATGTGGACCATCGTAAATCCCATGGGACTCCTCATGGAGGAACTGAAGAAGAGAAACATTTCTGCTCCCGAGTCTAGACTTACCAGGCAGTCTGGAAGCACAACCGCTTTGCCTTTGTATTTTGTTGGCTTATACTGGTTAGTAGAAAATTCTTTACTTCATAACTTTGATTGGAGGCCTTAAACATAGACTTCTGGTTTTAAGTGTTATTTCTAACAGCCTTAAAATTGTTTCTCTGTCCCAGGCATGGTGGTGAGTGTCTTTAATCCTGGCCTAGCAGTCAGGAGTCAGAGGCAAGCAATCTCTGTGAGTTCAAGGCCAAACTGGTCTACAGCTAGGACAACCAAAGCTACACAGTAAAACCCTGGAAGATGGGAGTGGGGTCATCTCTGATTGTTTTTTTTTTCTTTCTTTTATTAGAGGAAGACAAGTAATCTGTGTTTTACTAAATAGTACCTTTTAAAGATTTTATGTGTGTGAATATTGACCTGCATGTGTGTGTGCGTACCACATTCATGTGGAGACCAGAAGAATTGTCAGTTCTCCTGGAGCTGGAGTTACAGATGGTTGTTAGCATCTGTGTTGATGCTGGGAACCAAACCTGGCTTCTCTGCAAGAGCAGTCAGTGCTCTGGACCACTGAGCCTTCCCTCCAGCTCCTGCTAAGTCACTTTTGGCCAGCTGTTTGCTGTAGAATTTCATGGGGTATAAGCTAGCCTTATATTTCCTGTATAAAAAATAAAAGTTTGACTTCTATCTGTTGGTGCTTTTACTTTAATCTATTCTTGGTAACAACTTCATTAGAGTCAGAGCAGAAGAAAGGAACTTTGTGTCTATCAAAGTTTCAGCCGTTTAGATAGAGCCTTAAAGATTTTTTAATCTAAGGAACTTGCCATGTATCAAAGTTTCAGCCATTTAGATAGAGCCTTAAAGATTTTCTAATCTAAAGAACTTGCCATGTAGACCTAGTTGGTTCAAACCCAGAGACCTGCCTGCCTTTACCTCCCAAATGCTGGCACCAAAGGTGTGCACTACCACACCACACCCAGCTCTAGTCTTTGAACCCCTGATCCTCTTGCTTCTTTGTGCTCTGACTTGGAAAATACTGGGCTTCGTGGGTTATTATAATTCTGTGGAATGGAATGCAAGGCATAATGGCCTCATGGGCTCTGTCTTCCTGTCACTCGGGATCACTGTCTGTTCTCTTCCTAGTGATAAAAAGCTGCTTGCAGAAGGACCTGGGGAAACGGTGCTGGTTGCAGAAGAGGAAGCTGCTCGAGTGGCGCTTAGGAAGCTGTATGGATTCACAGAGAACAGGCGGCCCTGGGACTACTCCAAGCCCAAAGAGAGCTGGAAAGCAGAGAAAACCAGCGTTGCCAGCTAGGCAGCAAACAGGGTGACACCATTATGTTGTAGCAAAGCAGTGAGGCAGTGCCAACAGTGCTCCAGGGTTAACAGCTCAAAATACAGGAAGGAACATGTTCTGTCTCATATTTTTACTGTATTCCTAAAATTAAACAAGTGTTGACGGATATTTGTTTCATTTTGCTGTTTCTCTTCTATATTAGTTTATTACTATGTGTATGATTTGTACAGCTAGGTGTATTTTCTTCCCTTCCAGCTTTGAAGGATAGTCAAATAGATGTGGTTCATTGTGATGGGAATAGAAGATATTCTTTCAGATACATTTCCTTTTCATATTGACGCAAGAAAAGGCTGAAGAAGCAGCAGTGGCTCTGAGGGTCACAAGTTTGAGGGTAAAGCTGCAGTATTGAGTTCCACTGTAGAGGAGTGTCACAAGTTTGAGGGGAAAGCTGCAGTATTGAGTTCCACTGTAGAGGCAAACGGGCGGGACCAGGTCTCACTGAAGGAAGAGGAGGGTCCTAAACAAGTAATTGCAGGTGGTAGTTGAGACCACACCATCTCAGGTACTGAGCTGAGCGAAAGCCCCAGGGACAGGTGGTCCTTGATGCCTGCATTTGCTTGTCAGATGCCAAGTCAGTGGGGGCATTGCAGCACTAACTGTCCACCTCTGGGATCCAGGTGAGCTCTTCGGACCTGAAATTGATTTGGGCCAGTTTGAGCCCCAGAAGAGTAACAGAGATCAGGGTTTTTGTTTACCCAGTTCCTTCCTTTCCTAGGCATCATGACCTGACTCTCCACCAAAGGCTATAAATCCTGCTGCCTGACCTTTTTCCTTGGTCTTGTGTATTACAGTAGTTCAGGTTGTTGCTGGACTGGCTGTCTTCAGGTTCTTGGTGTTTTGGTCAATAATAAAGTAAAAGCCCACACTGATTGCAAAGTTGCAAGGAAATCTTATTTAAAGCAATAGAAAAGCTCAAAATATCTCGCAGGGAGTAGCATGCCGCGTGAAGGAAGGGTCTCAGTAGCCGTGATTATTGTCTGGAGCTTTCCCTTATGGGGTCCTAGAGGAGGAGCTGAGTTCCTAAGGGGCGTGTTTGAGTGTATTTTATGGAGAGAAGTGTGTGTGCATAGCACATGTAGGTAAAGGAGCTGGACTGCCAAGAACATTTTGAAGAAAGGGAGTTGTTCAACTGAGGTCCCAGGTTAACTGTAGCGCCTGTACTTACTATGGGACAGTTGGCCATTTGGGCAAGGGACTGGAGATAAAGGAACATGAGACATGGGTCATTCGTGAAGAGAAAATGCAGAATGCCATTTATTCAAGTATAGAGAAAACCTTCTATACCTCTCTTTTGTACAGTGGAAATACCCCAGGCAGGTGGGAAATTACCAGGCTCAAGATGGAGCAAACAATTCCCCTATAGCTAACCACCAGGGTGGGCAGAGGGTACACAGGAACAAACAAAATATTTTGCCAGAAACTGCAAGCTATCCTCAATATGGGCCCTACAGTTGACTTTCTTGGCTCAAGTGTGTCCAGTAAGTTCTTGGGTCTGTTTTTCCCTGATATGATTTCAATATGCCAGTTTGCCCTTATTGTCTTAATCCACCCCCAATAAATTATACAACAGTGAATTTCCTGTTTGCAGGAATAAAGCATTTATCATTCTGTGTGCGTGGCGGTGTCAGACTGATGGTGCCATTCATGTGTTTGCACAGGCACACAGCCATCCTCCATCCTCAAAATGAAATAGAAAGCTGATTGTAAAATAGTCTCTCAGGACCTGGAGAGATGACTCTGCAGTTCAGAGCACTTACTACACTGTTGGAGATATTGGGTTCACAGCAGCCATGAGGTAACTTGAGTTCCAGGTGTCTGGTGCACTCTTCTGGCCTCCACGGGCACTGGACACATGTTATGCCCATATATGCTTGCTTATACACAAAGTTAAGTCAATCCATCTTTTTTTTTTTTTTTTTTTTTTTTTGGTTTTTCGAGTCAGGGTTTCTCTGTAGCTTTAGCCTGTCCTGGAACTAGCTCTTGTAGACCAGGCTGGCCTCAAACTTACAGAGATCCACCTGCCTCTGCCTCCCAAGTGCTGGGATTAAAGGCGTGCACCACCACCACCTGGCTTCAATCCATCTTTTAAATAATAGAGTCTCTCAGGACCAGGCACAGTCTTTGAAACTTCTACCCCAAAATAGGGTAATTTACAGCAAGACATAGCCTGATCTCAGCAGGACCTCATCACCAGCTTCCAGGCTCCCCTCCTGTATCTCCAGCAATATGAAATCTGTGTGTGAGAAACAGATTGGTAAGGAGGGAAGTAGTAGTTAGCTTTTAAGTGCATATGAAAGGGAGAAAGGCCAAAGTGGCAGTGCTTTGTTGGGGTGCATTGAGAGAAAGAAACCAACTTCTGAGGCTGGAGAGATAGATGGCTCAGAGGTCCTGAGTTCAATTCCCAGCAACTACATGGTAGCTCACAACCATCCAAAATGAGATTTGGTGTCCTCTTCTGGCCTGCAGGGATACATGCAGGCAGAACACTGAATACATAATAAATAAATAAATCTTCAAAAAAAAAAAAAAGACAGAAAGAAACCCATTGTTACCTGATAAAGCACAGCTATGCTACTAGCTTTAACACATTTTCTTTTTAATCTGCTCCATTACTTGTTTTTGATTAAAAAATAGAATCTGAGACATATCTCTGGCATTGGGTGGAGACATGACTTTTCTTTTGCACTGCCCTAAATGTCTTAAGGTTGCTATCTAGCAGGGAACTCTGAAATAAAAAGACACTATGTCTGTCCCTTAAGGGTTAATTGTCCATCTTCAAAATATTGCCTGGTATTAACAGTGACAGTTTGTTATCTTGAAATGGCAGAATGCATTTCATTTGAATCATAGTTGGAAGTAAGGGTTTAGATAGTTGCTTATCTAATCCCTGTAGTTTATGGAGTTGATTCTCTTTGCTGTATTTTCTAAGCATTGAAAATAATACAATCCCTTCCCCCTTTTAAAAAAGAAAGCAGCAAATGTCTGTAAATGGATATTTCTTGTTTCACATGTTTACCATGTAACAGTACATTTTTAATACTAGTAAATTCTATATTTCAGTCATTGTTTATAAGTGCATTCCTGAGGTATATTTGCCATCAATTCAGTTACCTCATGTTCTGTTTGATTAAGAAAAATCAGCCTTCTGAGGAGGTATGCAAGCCATTTTCTAGAAGAGATTGTTTGTTTGGTTTTTTAATTGGTAGTTTATCAGGGACTTATTTTACTTCCCTTTCTTTAGAAAATGTAATAGGTTTGTATGTATGCAAAAGACATTTGATTTGGTAACTATAATTTTAGGGTTAAAATTTTAAAATCTAATCCAGATTATAAAATGAATATACTCAAACAAAAATGAATATACTCAAACATAGTAAAAATGTCTTGTAAGTAAAATTAGTATGCAATTTGTATGGAACCATACTCTCCGGCCACCCTGGAAATAGTCTTCTTTTTGTAAGTATGAAGGATAAATTTAAACATTGATCTAGGGACCTTGATGACTAATGTAAATGGGCCCAAAGTAGTAGCCAGGAAAGTTCCTTTCCACTGAGACAGTTGAAAGAATGTACAGATCAACAGCTCAGATTCTGGAAGGATTTCTCTGAAGTATAACAATGCAGACTGTTACAAAGCAGAAGTCAGGCAAGAGGGCAAGGGAAGGACTAAGCTTTGAAGGGACAATGCTCTAAGATGTGCACTTGTTTCCCTTCTGGCTTTTTTACATTGTATTTCTATTGATATAATTTCAGATTTAAGATTGAGATTTGTAGCCCAGACCCCTCAGCCGATACAGTGGATATAGTGATTGATGAGAAAGTGCAGCTGAAGGTCTGTCGTGCTCAATCACTTAAAGCTGTAATTTGTTTATACAAATAGTAAGCATGTAGACCTAATGCAGCCTGGGAGCCACTCAGGAAGTTTATGCAATTAAACTTTCATGCATATTTACATGAAGTATGTAGAAGTTCAGCCAATTCTCAACACTTAGCATCTAGTTATACATTCTTAATTCGAGAGTGTAGCATTATATAGAATGCTATTCAATTTAATTTTAGCCCTTTTTAACATTACCTTTTTTTTTTTTTTTGGCAAGCCATGTGATTTACCTTTTAGCAGTTATCTGGTTTTGATTCTTTGAAATTGCGATTTTTATTTTAATTACTACCCAACTATCATTAAGTATTTTGTTTCCTGGAATTTTGTTTTGAAACAAAAGTAAAGGCTGTGTCAAATGACTCTATCACCTTATTAAAATTCTGTCAGTCACTGAAAAAAAAAGAGTTAATTCAAAAGGGCCTGTTGATCATGTAAACTGAGTGGAAAACACACTTCAGAAAAACTGTTCCAGGCACTAGAAAATACAGTATATGGCAACTTAGGCAGGTCTGTCATCATAATGGCCGTGTTAGCCAATCACCCGAGAGTATTTTCCTCTCCAGTAGCCCCTTTGGTCATTGTACACTCTCACCCTTCACAGTGTTTCCTGTTATTCTATAGTAATCCCTGTCTGTCTTCTGCTTGGAGCCCTGTGTTTCTTCTGAACTCATTCAATAGAGCTCACACGGGTGTGAGATGACTGCAGGCCAGAGCTGGATCCCAGTACCATTTTTACCCTGATTCATAAAGCCAGAGTGTGTTTGTCATCTCTACAGGGCTGCCCCCTTGAAAACAAGAGCAAGAGTCCCCAGGCCTGTGACAAAATAGTCTCTACAGCATTCATTCTGAAGCTAGAAAGAAACACCTCTGAGATGAGAGACTGTTTTAAAGCTTTGGTCTGTCTAGGGCAAGGAAGACCCTCAGCCTCAATGGAGAAGGCATCTCAATCTCACCCTCTGCCAGTGATGTCTTAGCCCACCAGGGATAAAAGCCTCTTGCTGAGACTGGTGGGAAAGGTGGAGCTTGTGTCTTGGGTAATAGACACAATATCTTAGGTAACAGAGACTGTTTCCAAAGGGCATTTGAGAGATAGCTAAGTGAGTTAAATCAGTAGTTTTCTCCTTTTTTATGTAATTTTTATTTAATTTTTTATTGAAAAAAAATTTCCGCCTCCTCCTAGCCTCCCATTTCCCTCCCCTTCCTCCCGCCCCTCTCCCCCTCTCCCCCTACTCCTCTCCCCCTCCCTCTCCAGTCCGAAGAGCAGTCAGGGTTCCCTGCCCTGTGGAAAGTCCAAGGTCCTCCCCCCTCCATCCAGGTCTAGGAAGGTGAACATCCAAACTGGCTAGGCTCCCACAAAGCCAGAACATGAAGTAGGGTCAAAACCCCTGTGCTATTGTCCTTGGCTTCTCATCAGCCCTCCTTGTCTGCCATGTTCAGAGAATCCGGTTTTATCCCTTGCTTTTTCAGTCACAGTCCAGCTGGCCTTGGTAAGCTCCCAATAGATCAGCCCCACTGTCTCAGTGGGTGGGTGCACCCCTCGTGGTCCTGACTTCCTTGCTCATGTTTTCCCTCCTTCTGCTCCTCATTAGGACCTTGGGAGCTCAATCCGAGTAGTTTTCTTAATCAAGTTTCATTGTGATTTTTCTTTTGTTTGTTGAATCTTATTAGTAGCTAAGGCTTGCCTGGAACTCTCATCTTCCTAGTTTGCTATTTCTGTTTTGTTGTTTGTTGCTGCTGTTGTTTTGTTTTTTAAATATATGTTTCAATTAAATGCAAAGATAAGAGACCAAATCTAGTGCAAACATCTTTTGTGTTGTCATTCATGAGTCAGTGTCATGAAAACATCTTGATAAAACCATGGAGTCAGTTATATCATGAAGTGCAAGACACCAAGCATGTCCAACAGCGGCCCAGCATGTGTGAAATGCCTGACTCTAGACACCAAGCATGTCCAACAGCGGCCCAGCATGTGTGAAATGCCCGACTCTAGCTAGAATCCGTTGTAGGTTTCTTTAGGCAAGCATTCCTTTTAGTCTTTTTATTATTAAAAAAATATATCATGTTTATTTATTTAGTGCGTGTGTGTGTGTCCCCGTCCATGAGCATTATAGCCACATACAGTGGGACCCACTTGTAATTCCACCTCTGGTGCAAGGAATCCTTTTAGTCTTTGGTGAATTCACTGGCTAACTCAGTAATCCTCTCCTCTCTCTCAGACTTGTGTGGAAAGTGTAGTCTGTGACTTCTCTTGCTCAGGTTTTAAGACTTTAGTCTACAAGCTTGATTGAGAACTGTGTTATCTACTGCAGTAGGACCTAGCTGAATTCCTGCCCATACTCACCTTGCTTATCTTTGAATATGGGATGTTTGGAAGTTCCTGTTTATTTAGCCTGATCTGATTACCTGTCTCTGTCCTCATCATGATCCCTCATGCATGCTAAACAGCATGGCTTCCAGTGCCATGACAGGTGACGATGGCAGTGGAGATGACTAGAAAACATAAGAAATAAAGCATGGCTATTCTTGCCCTTGTCTTAGCCTCCTGTCACAGTTCTTCTCTATAACCTCCCAGTCCCCAGGGATACAAAATTCATTACTTACTTCTACTTGCTTGCTATTGACTGAAAATTCAGAAAAAGGAAAAGTATTGGAGACCAGCTTTGACAAAAATACCACTTACCAAGGTAGGATCATGGGGATTAGAAAATTAGTAAAGATGATGAAGATGTGAGTGAAAATAATAAAAGAGAAAACATAGGATAGTACCGGGAGGGAGCTCCAATGAACACTGAAATCACCTGCATTTAATTTCCATTTGCTTAAAATACCCCAACCCCAAAAGATAGGAGTAAGATTAAAAAAATAAACTAAAAAAACTGTGTTAACATGATACAAGGAAATGAACATACCAATTGAAGTTTGTGGGTTACATTCTTGGTTAAATGTTCTGTTGCTAGAACAAGACAAGTCACGCTCACAACCTACACCAAAACATTCTGTAGGCAAACCACTCCCTGGGTGGAATCCATTATTATCTACTTAAAGCAGTAGAAACTTAGTTGGATACTTAGACTTTTGTTTGGGGTAGAAACATATCTACACCTCTATTCCTGAAGTACAAGGTATGGATATTAGCCACACCTATTGACAATAACCTTGAGAGAGCAGAACTATCAGTTCTAAATCTAGTTGGTACCTTGGTTTGAGGTAGGAACAGACAACCTTGAAGGAACAGAAGTAAGTCCCAACTCTAGGTGGAAATAGTCTCTCATTTTTGGGCCTCCACAGAAAGGAATCAGTTTGGAGGCAAAACCTGGCTTTGCGACTTCCTTCAGTTCTCAAGCTTCAAAACCCTCTCTCTCTCTATAGTTCTATGCAAGGAACCAATGTAGCTTTAGTACATAAAAGAGTCTGCAATGAAAAAGACTTTTCCTAAGAAATATATTTTCTTTTAAAATAGAATATCTTTATTAATTCCTTGAGAATTTGATACATGCATATGTAGTTGGAGGCTGCATGTTCATCCCCAATCTCCCAGACCAGAAATAATCACATAGAAACTGTAATTAAAGCACTGCTTGGCCAACACTTAGTCATATTGTTAGCTAGCTCTTAAATCTTAAACCATCAAGGTTCCTGTGGGCATCTGTTTCCTTTGGCAGCTACATGGTATCTCCTCGACTCTGCCTACTTCTCCTCCTCTATCTGCTTGGAGTTCCCACCTTGCCCTATTCTGCACTGCAATAGTTCCAAAGCAGCTTCTTTATTAATCCATGGTATTCACAGCATACAGAGGGAAATCCTACATCACCTCCGCCTTTCTGTCTAAATAACAAGGAAGGTTTTAACTTTAACATAGTAAGATTACATACAATAAAACAGTTACCAATCAAGAATTACAATTACAATATTTAGTTCATTTACATTTGGCAAATTAAGAAAAGTACCCTATCATCTACCCTACCTTTGTGAGTCTAAAGTTTTATATATAATTTATCTTTTATCATAACTAAAGAAAATTATAATTATAACTATTCTTCGACTCCATCAAAAACCCCAGAAGGATATAATATTACCTAAGTTAACAGGAAGTGTATTGTAAGCAACTTCCAAAACTCTAGAATTGACAGAGAAATCTCATTGCCTGACCAGTCACTCAAAATTCTTCTGTATCATTGGGGAATCCATCTTCAGCCTACAGGAGACTTTTCCATGAAGCAGGAAATTTGAAAGTCAGTTACACCTATATTGGTAGTTTGTCAATCACTTTCTTCTGTTTCCTGAAAAATGTCTGGCAGTCTCTTTCATGAAGCAGGAATCCTGAAGGACTGTCTCACTTTCTTTTTATTTATTTATTAAAGATTTCTGCCTCCTCCCTGCCACCGCCTCCCATTCCCTCCCCCTCCCCCGATCAAGTCCCCCTCCCTCATCAGATCGAAGAGCAATCAGGGTTCTCTGACCTGTGGGAAATCCAAGGACCACCCACCTCCATCCAGGTCTAGTAAGGTGAGCATCCAAACTGCCTAGGCTCAGAAATAGATTTTCAAAACATTTCTAAGTAAAAATTTTGAACTCAAATTGTTAGGCTATATTTATTTTAAATCTTTTTAGAACCACTGAAAAGTGATGATGGGCTGGAATGTGGAGAAATCAGCTTATTTCCACAGTTCCATTTGAAATAGCTAAAAACTTGGAATCAGTCTCTGCACAAGTTTTACCCTTAGAGAGTAAGCTTTACACGTGGGTAGGGCTAGAGGAACACGTGGGCTACAAGGACTTGAGCGGAGCACATGACCAAGCTCATCCAGTGCTAGCTTTTTAACCAATGCCATATCTACACTGTAAAGGCAATCATAAGAACATAAGGGAATTGCTGAGCAGAAAAGACATTGTTGGTTTGGTACTGAAAAATATAGTCATCTATTATACTTTAACTCCCCTGTCTTTTCTCATGCTATAATTTAAGCCCATAAGGTCCTAACCCAACAATGGAAGATTGAACATCTAGGATAATATAAGTTGTGTTATTTTAAATTCAAACTGTATTTTACTATGTGCATATATACAGTGGAGAAAATTATTCTCAAAGTCTTATGTGCCCACAAGAGAAATGTAGTAGGAATTATAGTTCTGGTTAAGAAAGGAACAAATCAAGAGCTATTTTTGTAGACCTAGGCTGATCCTGAACACAAGATGGCGCTCCAGCCCTACAGCAAAGCTTAGGATGTCACAAGCCACTGTCTTCCTCTTCAGAAAGAAAGGATGTGTGTGTATATGTGGCATAGGATTATGTGTCGTGACTTTACTGGGCTCCACACAGCTTTACAATTCTGTGAAAATATCTGCCTGGGTTATCCCACTTCCTGCTTCTCCTCAAAATTCTACTGAGGAATTTGATGGGTGTATACTTCACTTCTGATGCCAAGAAATGAGTGTTTAGTTTTCATTTCCATTTTCAGCACAGATGCTGAAAATACAAAAATTTAAATGTTTTTTTAACTATTTATTACTATTTGAACACCCACTCAAACATCCTGCTGACGGTGAAACACCTTGCAGCTGGCAGTGTGCCAGCTAGGCCTACATCCCTATGTCCACTGCTTCCAGTCTTTTTCACAGGCAGCCTGTACCATCGTTCCAATCCTCAGTTTGTAAAGGCCTACAACCCTTGTAGTTGAAAACCTAAGGATCTGCAGCTCTCGACTTTGGGTATGAGAGTACGTTGAGTCCGTGGCTCTGAGCAGAATACTGAGGACAGCTTGATTTAGTCTCATCTTGCAAACTAAGGTCACCCACGCCCTGCCACCAGTAGAAAATTTATGCAATCAAAATCTTCAGGCCAGGCATGGGAGTATATGGTTGTCACAGCACCTAGAAGGTAGAAAGAGGAGGATCAGAGTTCAGGGCCAGCTTTGGCAATACAACTTGGAGGTCTGCCTACTCTGGAAGACCCCAACTTCCTCCCCACGCCTTATCCTGAAAATCTTAATCACAAACCACAAACCAGATGTGGTGAATGGAATCACAGTACTCAGAATGAGAAAGGTTGAGGCTAGAAGATCACAAATTTAAGGCCAGCCTGGGCTAGGTAGTGGGACCCTATTTCAAAACAACAAAACAAGTTAAACGACTCACAGCCATATAGTTTTGAAAAAGAAATGCTCAGTTGGTGGTGTTTGCATTCCCACTGATAGTTGTATATTTGGTGGCCTGTTATTCACTAACAGTACAAAACTAATGACTTAAGAAAAATGTTTTTGGAGGAAAAATAATTGAGAAAACTAAAAACCATAAGCTTACCATCCCTGCCATTGACAAAAGACCTGCAAGACTTCACTATCCAGAGGAACTTTCTGCCAGGTTCGTGGTACATTAAAATTGCAGAGTAGTCTAATGAGTTTAATCTATTCTGGTCCTTTCTGTGCAGAAGAGATGAATCATTAGGTCATTTACAGATGGAGAAAGGTTGTTCCTAAACCTGAGATCAGCTTGCTGACGATGCTTCCTCTACACAAGCATCTTCACATCAAGGCAGCATGGCACCAAAGGCCTGGAAAGATTTAACAGAGGCAGACAGCTAATGAGACAAAGGCAGAGAACGCTCAGCTGACTGACTTGATGGAGATGTTCACGGGGAGCCTGACAGGTGGTCACTAGATTCAGTTCTTGACTCTAGGACAGATGTCAACATCCAGGAAGGGTTGTTTCTAAGGCGGCCACATCTTTTACCTTAGAGCTGTGTTCATCGACTCCAGATAGAGGCTGAACTAAGTTTAAAAGTTTGCTTCTATTTGCTGAGTGATACTCAGTTCACTCCATTTGTAAGCGCTAGTCAGCAGTGATCTTGGCGTGATTGGAAACAGTGGTTTCTATCCAGTATGCTTCTCATTTAAATCACATCTGTATCTTTTCTCAAGACTCAAAAGAAAGGACGAACGTACTCTGACAAATGCTGGAGGGGATGTGGATTGATGGGATTGCAAATTGGTCCAGCCCCTCTGGAAATCAGTGAGGAGAATTCTCAAAAAGTTAAAAATAAATCTACTATATGACCTAGCTATACCATTTCTGAGCATAAGCCAAAGGACTCAACATCTTATTACACAGATAACTGCTCAGCCGTGTTCCTTCCATTCCTGCTCTGTTCACAGTAGCTAAGAAATGAAGACAATGTCCTTCACCTGATGGGATAGTAAAAATGTGATCCATATATATTATGGATACTATGGATACCATTCGACTGTAAGGAAAATGAACTCATGAACAGGTAACTGTATGTAAGTGGATGGAACTAGAAAATCATACTGAGTGGGGAAACCCAGACCCAGGAAGACAAACGTTGCATATTCTCTCATCTGAGGTTCACAGCTCCAAGTCTTCAGATGTAAATATATAACCTGGAACAACTGCAGAAATCAGGAAAGTAAAGCGAGACCATTGTGGGGGCAGGGTGGAGCAAGAGAGAGGGGGAATAGCAGTATAGTGATCTAAAGGGGGAAATGGGAAAAATGGGGGGCGGTTAATTGGGGATGGGATGGAGATGATTACAGAGGGAGGGGGTAAAATAATAAGATGTCTGAAAAAGTTATGAGGAATCATTGTTATATACCTAAAATACCTACAATACATCTAAGTCTACATTTTGTATACATACACTTATTTATTCATTTATTTTTTGAGACAGGAATTCTCTGTGTAGCTCTGGCTGTCCTGAAACTCTCTTGTAGACCAGGCTGGCCTCAAACTCAGAGAATCAATTGCCTGCATCTGCTTACCAAGTGCTTGGATGAAAGGCCTGTACCACCATGCCCAGTTGCATATAGAGTTTAAATGTAATGTTCCCATCCAGGCATACCTCAACAATAACCAACAACTCTCTAATTGGACTTAAGACCCACTCAAAAAGAAGCAAGTCATGCCTGGTATTGCAAACCTAGTCAACTACCTAGAGTCAGTGAATTCATGGATCACGGAGAACCTAAAACTGTCACTTTACTAAACCATCACACTCCCTAAATACATTCTAAATACTATCCTAATATCCACAGGGAAGTGTAGACCTTGCCCCTCATCACGGAAGCTTCTTTTTGCAGCAGAAGGAGCCCTTGCAGAAAACCACAGCAAAACAAAATGCAAGACTGTGAGACTCAGTCACAATTGCTCCATCTGCAGCACAACTCCTGCACCCAAGGCTCAAAGATCCCTGTGGGGGATGGAGCAGGGAGTTAAGAGCCAGAGGAACAGGAAGTTTGCTATGACTTGTGTCTCCTAGTGATGTCAGAGAAGATACACCCAATGAAGACTTAACAACATGGCTACCTAAACATGACCTGAACAAAGAAGGAAGATACCAATAGACGGCTAAAGCAGGAGGAAAGCTCAAAAGAACTACAGGCAACTAAGGGATACTGAGAGTGGGAAGAAAGTCTTCCCCAATACCAAACAGTCAGTCCTGAAATATGCATATAAGTAACATACAGACAGACCAAGCAGGTTGTATTTACATATTTAGGTATACACTTTTTAGAAAAAGAGGCATAAATGAAGCCTTACATAAAGTACTAGAAGGAAAACCCCAACCCAAAAAAGCTAATTGCACCCACAAAAACACAGCCATCTGATAAACCCCCACCAGCATAACCCAAAGAAGAGAAACACACAAACACTACCACAGAAAAATAACTGGAATTAACAACCACTGGTCATTAATATCACTTCATGTCAATGGACTCAATTCACTTATAAGGAGACACAGGGTAAGAGAATGGATACAAAAACAGAATCCAGCCTTCTACTATATGCAAGAAACACACTTCAACCTCAAAGACAGACACTACCTCAGAGTAAAAGGTTGGGAAAAGGTTTTCCAATCAAATGGATCTAAAAAAAACAAGTGGGGGTAGCTATCCTAATCTCCAACAAAATTGATTTCAAACTAAAATCAGTCAGAAAAGATGGAGAAGGACACTTTATACTCATAACAGGAACAATCCGTCAAGATGTAATCTCAATACTGAACATCTATGCCCCTAATACAAGAGCACCCACATATGTAAAAGAAACATTATTAAAACTTAAGTTCCACATCAAATCCCACACACTGATAGTAGAAGACTTCAACATTCCACTCTCATCAATGGACAGGTCAACCAAACAGAAATCTAACAGAGAAATAAGAGAACTAACAGATGTTATGAATTAAATGAACTAACAGACATCTATAGAATATTCCACCCAAACACAAAAAAATATAGCTTCTTCTCAGCACCTCATGGAAACTTCTCTAAAATTGATCACATACTCGGTAACAAAGCAAACCTTCACAGATCCAAAAAAAATTGGAGTAACCCCCTGTGTCTTATCAGATCACCATGGATTAAAGTTAGAATTTAACAACAATATTACTCTCGGAAAGCCTACAAACTCATGGAAATTGAACAGGGACTACTAAACTACCCCTGGGTCAAGGAAGAAATAAAGAAATTAAAGACTTCCTTGAATTCAACAAAAATGAAGGCACAATGTATCTAAACCTATGGGACACTATGAAAGCAGTGCTAACAGGAAAATTCATAGAACTATGTGCCCACATAAAGAAAACGGAGAAAGCTCACACTAGTGACATTAGTGACAGCACACCTGAAAGCTCTAGAACAAAAAGAAGCAGACTCACCCAGGAGGAGTAGAAGACAGAAAATAATCAAATTGAGGGCTGAAATCAACAAAATAGCATCAAAGAGAACAATACAAAGAATCAGTGAAATAAAGATCTGGTTCTTCGAGAAAATCAACAACATAGACAAACCCTTATCCAAACTAATCAAAAGGCAGAGAGAAAACATCCAAATTAACAAAATCAGAAATGAAAAGGGGGACATAGCAACACACAGTGAGGAAATTTAGAGAATCATTAGGTCAAACTACAAAAACCTGTACTCCACAAAATTGGAAAATTTAAAAAAATGAACATTTTTTTAAATAGATACCATATGCCAAAATTAAATTAAGATCAGGTGAGTAATTTAAATAGACCTATGAACTGCAAGGAAATAGAAGCTGTCATCAAAATCCTCCCAACTAAAAAAAGCCCAGGACCGGATGATTTTAGTGCAGAATTCTACCAGAACTTCCAAGAAGAGCTAATACCTATACTCCTCAAACTGTTTCACATAATAGAAACAGAAGGAACATTGCCAAACTCTTTTTATGAGGTTATGGTTATCCTGATACCAAAACCACAAAAAGACTCAACCAAGAAATAGAATTATAGACTAATCTTACTTACGAACATGGATGTAAAAATACTCAGTAAAATACTGGTGAACTGAATTCAAGAACACATCAAAAAAAAAAAAATATCCACCACGATGAAGTCGGCTTTATTGCAGAGATGCAGGCCTGATTCATTATATGAAAATCTATCTGTGTAATCCATCATATAAATAAACTGAAATAAAAAACCCAGAAGATCATTTCATTAGATGCTGAAAAAGCATTTGACAAAATCCAATACCCCTTCATGCTAAAGCTCTTGGAGATATCAGGAATACAAGTGATGTGGGAGTGATTTCTTATTAATAAAGAAACTGCCTAGACCCATTTGATAGGCCAACCTTTAGGTAGGCGGAGTAAACAGAACGGAATGCTGGGAGAAAGAAGCTGATTCAGGGAGTCGCCATGATTCTCCCACTCCAGACAGACGCAGGTTAAGATCATTCCTGGTAAGCCAGCTCGTGGGCTACACAGATTAATAGAAATGGGTTAGATCAATATGTAAAAGCTAGCCAATAAGAAACTGAAACTAATGGGTCAGGCAGTGTTTAAAAGAATACAGTTTCCGTGTAATTATTTTGGGTAAAGCTAGCCGGGTGGCGGGACACAGCCCGCCGCTCCGTATTTCAACATACAAGGAACATATCTAAATATAATAAAAGCGATAGACAGCAAGTCGACAGCCAACATCAAATTAAATGGAAACTCAAAGTGATTCCGCTAAAATCAGGAACAAGACAAGGCTGTCTACTCTCTCCATGTATATTCAATATAGTTCTTGAGGTCCTAGCTAGAGCAAAAAGAGAACAAAAGGAGATCAAGGGGATTCGAATTAGAAAGGAAGAAGCCAAACTTTTGTTATTTGCAGATGTATGATAGTATATATATGTGACCCCAAAAACTCTACCAGAGACCTTCTACTGCTGATAAATACCTTCAATGATGTGGCAGGATACAAGATCAACTAAAAAAAAATAGTAACCCTCCTATACAGAAATGATAAAGAAGTGGAGAGGGAAATCAGAAAAATATCACCTTTCATAATAGCCACAAATAACATAAAATATCTTAGGGTAACACTAACCAAAGAAGTGAAAGACCTATTGACAAGAACTTTAAGTCTCTGAAGAAAGAAATTTAAGAAGATACCAGAAAATTAAAAAATCTCCCATGTTCTTCGATAGATAGGATCAACATAGTAAAAATGGCAATCCTATCAAAATCAATCTATAGAGTCAATGCAATCCCCATCATAATGCCAACATAATTTTTTACAGACCTTGAAAAAACAATAATCAACTTCATATAAAAAAACAGGATAGCCAAAACAATCCTGTACATAAACTTCTGAAGGCATCACCATCTCTGACATCAAGATTTATTACAGAGCTACAGTAATGAAAACAACATGGTATTGACATAAAAACAGACAGGTGAACCAATGGAATCAAACTGAAGACCTGGATATTAATCCACACACCTATGAACACCCGAATTTTGAAAGAAGCTAAAATTATACAATGGAAAAAACAAAGTATCTTCAATAAATGGTGTTGGCATAACTGGATGTCAACATGTAGAAGAATGAAAATAGATCCATATCTAACCCCAGGCACAAAACTCAAGTCCAAATGGATTAAAGATCTCAATATAAGTCTGACCACACTGAATCCGATAGAAGGGAAAGTGGGAAGTTGTCTTCAATGCATGGGCACAGGACACCACTTACTAAATAAAACCCTGGTATCACAGACACTGAGAGCAACAATAAATAAATGGGACCTCCTGAAACTGAGAAGCTTCTGTAAAGCAAAGGACACAGTAAATAAGACAAAAGGCACCCTACTGAATGGTAAAAGATCTTCACCAACCCCACATCAGACAAAGAACTGATCTCCAAAATATATAAAGAACTCAAGAAATTAGACATTAAAATTCTAAATAACCTAATTAAAAATGGGATACTGAACTAATTAGAGAATTCTCAATAGAAGAATCTCAAGTGGCCAAAAGACACTTAAGAAAATGTTCAACATCATTAGCCATCAGGGAAATGCAAATCAAAATAACTCTGAGATACCATCTTACACCTGTCAGAATGACTAAGATCAAAAACACCAATGATAGCCTATGCTGGAGAGGATGTGGAGTAAGGGAAACACTCATTTATTGCTGGTGGGAATGCAAACTTGTACAACCACTTTGGAAATCAGTATGGCAGTTTCTCAGAAAATTGGGAATCAACTTACTTTAGGATCCAGCAATACCACTCTTGGGCATATACCCAAAAGATACTCAACCATACTACAAAAGCATTTGTTCAACTATGTTCATAGCAGCATTATTCATAATATCCAGAACCTGGAAATAACCTAGATGCCCCTCAACTGAAGAATGGATAAAGAAAATGTGGCACATTTACACATTAGAGTACTACTCAGGGGTAAAAAACAATGACGTCTTGAATTTTGCATGCAAATAGATGGAATTAGAAAACACCATCCTGAGTGAGGTAACCCAGACCCCAAAAGATGAATATGGTGTGTACTCACTCTTAAGTAGATACTAGCTATAAACAAAGGACATTGACCCTTTTAGTTCATGATCCCAGAGAAGCTAAGTAATAAGGTGAACCTTAAGAAAAACATATATAGATCTATCTAGAAATTGGATACAGACAAGATTGCCTGATAAAATTGGGAGCATCAGGGTTGGGGGGAGAATGGAGAGTAGAAGGGGAAGAAGAGGGGAGAAGGGGAGAGTTGAGGAGAACTTGAGGGAATGGGATAGTCGAGATGGAGGAAGGACAGATATGAGAGCAAGGAAAGAGATATCTTGATTGAGGGAGTCATTATGGAATTAGCAAGAAACTGGCTCTAGAGAATTTCTCAGGAATCCACAAGGATGACCCTGGCTAAGACCCTAAGCAATAGAGGAGAGGGGGCCTGATCTTGACTTTCCCTGTAGTCAGACTGATGATTATCTTAAATATCACCACAGAACCTTTTTCAGCAATAGATGGAAAGATGTAAGAGCCAGCTTGTTTGTCCACGGCTGCTCAGTCCCAAAATAATTACATAGAAACCTTATTATTTAAATCACTGCTTGGCCCATTCACTCTAGCTTCTTATTGGCTAACTTATCTTAATTTAACCCATCTCCATTAATCTGTGCATCACCACAAGGTCGTGGCCTACCAGCAAAGTTTCAGCATGTCTATCTCTTGTGGCTACATGACTTCTCTCTAACTATGCCTTCTTCCTCCCAGCATTCAGTTTAGGTACCCCCCCCCCCCCCAGCTCTATTCTACCTTATCACATCAAGCCAGTTTTCTTTATTCATTAATATTATTCAAAGCATACAGAGGGGAGACCCACATCAGAGCACTGGACTGAACTCTGAAAGTCCAGCTGAAGTGTGGAAGGAGTGAGCATATGAGCAAAGAGGTCAAGACCATGATGGGGACACCCACTGAAACAGTCTACCTGAGCTAATGGGAGCTCATCAACTCCAGCCAGACTGGGAAACAACAAGCATAGGACTAAACTAGTCCCTCTGAATGTGGTTGACATTGAATTGCTGGGGCAGACTGAGGGGCCCCTGGCAGTGGCACCAGGATTTATCCCTACTGCATGTACTGGCTTTTAGGTATCCTATTCTCTTTGGATGTATACCTTGCTCAGCCTAGATATAGTATACCTTGCTCAGCCTAGATATAGTAGGGAGGGCCTTGGATCTTCCCCAAAGCCTTACCCTCTCTGAGGAGTGGATGGGGGTGGGGTAGGAGGGTATGTGGAGGGATGGGAGGAGGGGATGGAGTGGAAACTTGGATTGGTATTTTTAAAAAAATCTATTAAATAAAAAAAAGAAAAAGAGGCCATAAATTTGAAGGAGAACAAGGAGGTTGGTGGCATGTGGGAAGGTTTAAAGGGAGAAAAAGGAAGAAGGAAATTATGTAATTGTAACAGCAAAAAATGTTAAAACGCTTTTTAAAAAAGTACAGTAGGTTGGAAATTTCCAGAGACTGCTTGGTGGGCTATAGCTCCAGCTATTTGAAGAGTGCCTGCCTAGTGTACACAAAATCCCGGTACCACATACATGGAGCATGGTGATGCATGGTTGTATTCCTAGCGCATGTGAGGCAGAGGCAATAGGGACAGGGTGCAGTTTTCCTCAGCTGCATAGAGTTTGCCATTACATGAGATCCTGTCTCAAAAAGAACAGCAATGGTATCCACTCTGTGGCATTTTCAAGTAGTTTCTCAGTAGGCAGAGGATACAATAGTTCACCATTCACAGGAAAACTGAGGACATAGCTCTCTCCTGTAGCCGAGCCAGATCTCATCTCTCCCGGAAGTCAGTGCTTATGGGTTCTTGAAGGGAGTGTTGGGTACTCTGTTGACTCGCTGAACCACTGCAGCTATTCAGACACCTTCATGTGAAGCTCAGACATCACCCAGATCATTTTCAGAAACACAAAGCGACAGGCATAAAGGGTGCCCTCTTGAACCCTTTGTAAAGTTCTGGGTGAGTAGGATTTTTTTTCCCAGGTCACCTGTCATTATTTCCTTTATGGTGCAAACACTTGATAGGCCAGTAAGACATCAGAGCATCTAGAATATTTGGGTCAATGTCTTCTCTCATTTTCCAGTGTCTCAGGAAAAACTGGAAGTACCCATCTCATTAAGTGACAGAGTGATTTCACTGGTAGCCGGCTCCATTTCCCCCTAGGTCTCCCATTTTGTTACTTTAAGAAAATTGCAGCCTGCCTCCTGCTCAGACTCAGTGTGGCATCTAATCTATGATAAATCATTCGCTCAACCATGTCCACAGAGTAAAAGTGTTTCTCACAGGCCTGTAATTTTCCTAACAGTCTCCATATCTTACATTTATCCCAGTTTCCCTCCAGGAAAGGAGCTTTCAGAAAATTGATATTTTTGAAGACAAGGCCCGCAGACTGATTGGCTTAAATATATCACAAGGTAAAAGGTTATGCATGAAAAAAGATGAGAGGAAGAGTTCCCCTCTGGCCCAGTGGACTGCAAACAGATTTGATTCTAAAATCAGCTAGGAGCAGAATGTGGGTGCTGAGTGGAGGGACAGTAGAGATGGCAGACTTGGGAAAACTAAGGGAGAAGAGGCTTGCCTGGTACCTTGATGCCATGACTTTCTAAATTGGGTGCATAACTGAACTTCAAAACTTTACCAGACACTTGGAAATTTAATGTAACCAGTCAAGTATGAACAACATATTCTTGGAGAATAGCACATCTCTATACATGCACTAGGACTATTCAAGCATCCAGCAAACTCTCTGGTCCTGTTTGGAAGGAGTACTGCTAGAAGAGTTGGGACTCAAGGGACTTACACTTGGACATCTCTCTTGTACTCATCCTCATTTTATCCTGCATGATGTGGGAGTGTCATATATCAATCTGTTGATTTCATTGGTTAAGCAATAAAGAAACTGCTTGGTCCTCATAGGTTAAAACATAGGTGGGAGGAGTAAACAGAACAGAATGCTGGGAGAAAGAAGCTGAGTAAGGAGTCGCCATGATTCTCCCACTCCAGACAGACACAGGTTAAGATCATTCCTGGTAAGCCAGCTAGTGGGCTACAGCAGATTATTAGAAATGGGCTAGTCCAGGTGCGAGAGCTAGCCTAGAAGAGGCTAGATAGAAATGGGCCAAGCGGTGTTTAAAAGAATACAGTTTCCGTGTAATTATTTCTGGTAAAGCTAGCTGTGTGGGAGGCCGGGTGCCGGGGACACAGCCCCGCCGCTCCTATTACTACAATTGCATAAATGTACATGTGATGTGGGATTCCCCTCTGTATGTTGTGAATATGTTTTTTCACCATTGGTTAATAAAGAAGCTGCTTTGGCCGATGACAAGGCAGAATAGAGTTAGGCGGGCAAACTATGCTGGGAGAAGGAAGACAGAGTCAGGGAGACGCCATGTAGCTGCCAAGGAGAGAGACACCAGAACCTTACTGGGTAAACCATAGCATCTGCAGTACACAGATGAATAGAAATGGGTTAAGATATAAGAGCTATGTGGGAATATGCATAAGCCATTGGCAAAGCAGTGTTGTAATTAATATAGTTTCTGTGTGATTATTTGGGTCTGGGCGGCTGGAAAATGAAGGCACAGTCTCTGATTACATACTTGAAATAGGCAAGTACTTTCTCATGCCAAGACTGTGCCTGTCCACCCCAAGATTTGGTAAAAGGACTTCTGGCAGACATTGTGTCAACCTGCCTGGAAGAAGAGATGGATGCCTACGTAGGTGGTAAAGCGCTGCCTCTGGGCTTGTCTCTGAGGGTGCTTCCGGAAGTGTGGCACTTGGATCAGTGGACAAAGGAAGACCCACTTTCACTCAGGGTGGAAGGGCATCATCCCATTGATGGACAATAAACTAGAACAACACAGGGAAGGCAACATTTCTTTTCTTCTGGAGTTGGGACTCCATCTCCTGATTAGACATTCTAGCCCCGGGTTCTGAAGCCCTTGGCCTCTTACAGTTACATCATGGTCCCTTCACTGCTCAGGCCTCAGACTGAGCTGTGTTGCCATCTTCTTTGGTCCTCTGGCTTACCGATGGTGTACTGCAAGAGTCTTGGCCTCAGTAATCACAGGAGAGAATTCCTGTAACAAGCTGCCTCTCATGTGTCTCTCCCTGTATCATACTAGTTCCTTCTCCAGAAAACTCCAAACTTAAGTAAACAAGTAGAGGAAGGCAATATATAATCTCATTTCATTGCCACTGGCACTATTGTTTTAAGTAATTCAAAACACATTATTGACGCGGGGTAGAATAAAACCCAGTAAGACTGGCTCTAATAGGCATTAATAACAAGGAGTGTGTTTGCCAGAATGTATGTGGCTTGAGGGAACTATTCAAAATAGGTTGTTGGTATTTACTTCCTTTTGTTCTGTGGTTTCAAATACATGGAATTAAATAGTTGCAAACAATATAGTTTAGTCCACTTTACAAGTAACAATTACTGTATCTAACAAGGTCAAATAGTGCTGAATATGACTGACATTTTGATGTAGCATAAATTGTGGAGCTTCTGGGCTCAAAAGAGCAATAAATTCTTAAGTTTTGATAAGAAGTGTTTTTAAATGGTCTTAAATTTTTAAAATTTCACTTGTTATTTGGGATGTGCGTATGCAAGCTACAGTGTGCATGCAGCGATCAGAACAACCTATGGGAGTCAGTTCTTCCACCACGTGGGTACTGGGAATTGAACTTTGGTCCCTCAGGCTTGGCTGCAAACACCTTTACCTGCTGACCCATCTTGCTGTTTCAATGTTTTCAACTTTTCTGATGACAGGCAGGCTATATCTTTCTAGAAACTTACTTTAAAATGCCCAGTAAACTTTAACACAAGTGTGATGTTTAAATTCAGCAGGAAAAATTATTCCTCTACATGAAACAAAAACTGTCAATTTGAACAGCATCCCCTCCAGCCAGTCCCACCAAAACCAAAACATTTACGGTTGCTTAGATTTTTCAAAATAGAGAAATCTCCAGAAATTTCTTTTCTGTACTTGATGGGGCACTTGTCTTCAGAGAATCCTTAGCTACTGCTCAAGGGGACTGCAGCTGAGAACCAGAGCTGGGATTCCCATAACAGTCACTGCTGGAGGAGGTCTGTAAACTGATAGGAACTGAGTCAAGGGATACAATTGCTTGTCAGGCTGCAAGAAAAAGCATAGAAAAAGTCAGGGGCTTTGAAGCTCCCGCAAGCTGCGTCAGTACAGAGGCTTACCGTGAGAGGTCGAGGGAAGGTGTCTGAAAAGGCTGTTTCTTTTGATGTCATTTTTCACACAGAGAAATGGCTTCTTTTAAATTTATACTACTTTTAACACTTTATTTCTTACTTTGTACAAAATACAAAAATGCCAATCCAAAGAGTAAGGACCAGTAGTGACAGGTGCGTGGCTTGACAGCAAATTGTGTCTAGCAAGACGTTAGTTTTCAAACTTTATTTTAGTGGATACATGCGTTATATAAAACAACCATAGCAACAACAACAAAACAACACACGAAGAGGCTACAGCTTTTGCTAGTTCCACCCCTTACCACCTTCAAGCCTTTGGGTGGAAGTGAGGAGGGGGGAAATCAAAAAGGCAAATGAAATGATGTTTTTCCCATAAAAAGAACTATAAAATATCTTTTTTTTCTCCTGTCACACTGATTAAACTTCTCCTGGAAAGTCACACATATAAACAAAAACGAAACGAAAGTCCTGAACTGGATAGACAGCAAATACTCAAAGGGGTTGTTAATCTAGGTAACTGATCAGTAGTTTAAGGAACTCTGTTGGACGTCTTGAAGCCCCCCTGTTCATTCTTCACAGCCGCATCCCAGCCATCCTGCCCTTTCTTCCGACACAGCCCTGACCAGAAACACTTGCATCAATGAACCGTTGCTATGAACCAGTTTTTTTTTTTAAAAAAAAAAAGCGGTGTACAAAAATATTTAACAGAACTATGAAAGATGTGGAGAAGGGAGTCTTCTTCAGAACAAAGTCATCTTCGCTTTGTGTGGGTTTCTTCTGCCTATTCTTCAGGGCTTGTTTATCTGCCCCAGGAACAAGATGGCACCTAGAGGATTCAAAAGAGAGAATGCTGAACTCCTTAGAATGAATGCACGGGGCAAGATGGAAGGTGCTACATGCTGGGTGGGGGGTCTCTCGGCCATCTATGCCACTCCACAGAACTTTCTCCAAGGGCAGAAAGAGTCTCCACTTTCACTGTGTGATATGGAACCCAGTACTCCAATGTGGTGGCTGCAGTGAGGATGGTGTGGTAAGAAGTTGAGATTTTTTTAAAAAATATTTATTTATTATGTATACAATATTCTGTCTGTGTGCATGTCTGCAGGCCAGAAGAGGGCATCAGACCTCTCTACAGATGGTTGTGAGCCACCATGTGGTTGCCGGGAATTGAACTCAGGACCTTTGGAAGAGCAGGCAATGCTCTTAACCACTGAGCCATCTCTTCAGCCCCAGAAGTTGAGATTTTAATTGTCATTTTAAAGGAAGTTTAGGTTAAGTAGCCACGAGTTGTGAGAAGCTCCAGTGTTGGACTGATCGACTCTGACACACAAATGGGGACATGCAAGACAAAAAGGAACTACACCTTCTGATTAAAATAACAGCAAACAATAAAACCTATTAGCAACCATGTATATGAAATGTGAAGCCAACCTTTCCATAAAGGCAGGATTATACCTCATAGAGGGGGAGGGATTGTTACTATCCTTATTATACCTTTAAAAAAATCTATTATTTTCATTTACGTGGCTGTGTGTGCCTTCATGCGATTATGTGCAGCACATATATACAGGGGCTTACAGAGGTCAGAGGGCATTAGACCCCAATGAAGTGCCAGGCAGCTGCAAGCTGTCTGATGTGGGCACTAGGAACAGAACCCAGATCCTCTGCAAGAGCAGAAAGCACTCTGAACTGCTGAGCCATCTCTCCGGCCGTACTATGTTTTTTTTCTAGTTTCTTTTTTAAAACATTATCTTTTCAATTAAGAAAATGTTTCATATAATATATTTTGACCATTTCTTTTTAAAAGATGAACTCAGCGGGCTGGTGAGATGGCTAAATAGGTAAAGGCTTTGCCATGTAAACACGAGGACCAGAGTGCAATACTCAGCACCTACAGGAAAAGCCAATATGGCAGCGCATACTTATAGCTTATAATGTCGCAGGGAGAAGGACTAGCTGGCCAGCCAGCCTAGCCTAATCTTCAAGTCCCAGGTCCCTATCTGAAAACAAACAGACAAAAAACAAAAAAAAAAACCCAGGAGAGATAGCACCTAAGGAATGACAACCAACTTTGGAAATGCATATATGTGCACATGTATCCATATACAGCTGCCCACATACACTACACATACAGGCACACACACACACATAAACATACACACACACCACAAACATGCAGAAGCTAAAGATCAGAGCTCAGTTTAAGGAATAAACTGGGGCTAAGATCTATTGCATGGAAAATTTCCTCACAATGTATCTGAGCGGTCTTACAAAAGGTGAAAGACAGAGTGTGTTGCAAAAATTTAAGGTATTTTTTTCAACTATGAAGGGTATGCCGAACCTTCTTTTTTTTTTTAAAAAAAAAAGATTTATTTATTTATTATGTATACAACATTCCTTCTATGTATGCTTGCATGCCAGAAGAGAGCACCAGATCTCATTATAGATGGCTGTGAGCCACCATGTGGTTGCTGGGAATTGAACTCAGGACCTCTGGAAGAGCAGTCAGTGCTCTTAACCTCTGAGCCACTTCTCCAGCCCCCGAAACCTTCTTATGGTAAAAACCACCATCTTCCTCCAAAAGTATAATCTGGGCAATCTTTGAAAGGTCTCATCAAACTCTGTAACACAGATTTGATTTTCCTTCCTCTTTAAAGTCGGTGGTTACAGTATTCATAGTGCCGTCTACAGTGGACACGAAGAAACAGATTGAGGGCCACACTGATGGCCACTACCGTAGCCGGAGAGCACCTGTCTGGTGATGGAAAGCCAGAGATGAGACTGAAGAACCACTCACCTGTGGGATTATGTCGGATGAAAAACAGGAAAGGCCTGTCTACTATAAACCAGGGAGGTGATGACCTTGCAATTAGGATTGCAGCTATGGAAAGAAGCAGAGGCGTTAGCCAATCAGCAGTAGGCCAGTGACTACACTCCCAGATGCTGGTGTCTGAGGATACACTTGCTTTGGCTCCTGACTTGGCATGCTAGAATGATCTCAATGGTAGTCATTTGTTGAACACTGGGCTGGGCTTTTCACAGTTACTGTCTCCTTTATTCCGTAGAAGGCCCGTCTTCACAATAAATATACTTAGTCCTCATAGACCTATGACGACTGAATGGCATAAAACACATTATTGCTCTCAGGATGGAGACCGCCGCCAAATGGGCATCCAATGCCTATTTGCTGTTATTATAAGCTATTTTTACCCATGCCATCTGCCATGCTAATAAAACCTCTGGACTTCTTTAACCTTCCCACATCCTTTCTGAAGATTGAAGGCCAGCTCGAAATGCTTAACTGTTGGTTCCGTGCCTTCTCCTTTGGTACACTATTTCGGTGCCCTGTGTGATTGCAATGTAGACGGCTCATCCACACACGCTATGCTAGACCACTGCTCAACTCATTACTGCGGGTATCTGCTTTAGAAAGCACTCCTTGCTATTCCTGCAATTCTGGGGATAAACCAGGGACCATGTGATGGCTGAGTAAATCATCTGCCAGTGAACTACACTCTAGCCTGACAGAAAGCTTCATTAGATACATAGATATTAGATCTGTCTGCTCTGCTGACTAGTGGCTGGCCCCATTCAACGAGACCATGAAGGCTGGTATAACCACCAGTGTCTGGTACAATGGCTCAGTGCTTTCCTCAAATTTCTGAATGACAGGAATGACTTGGGCTTGCTCTTAGAAAGTGAACACTCAAAAGTTATGCTGGGAAAACTGCTTCACCCAGAATTACAAACAGACAGCAGGCAGTATAGACGGAACTGTGTCTCCCTAAAATTCCTATGTTGGGGCACTAAGTTCCTAATATGGTTACACTTGGAGATAGACCCTTCACAGAAGCTATAAGGGACCCTGAAGGACCTAGAGGTGAGGCTCTGACCCAACAGAACAGATGTCCTTATTAAGATGGGTAGGGGCACCAGGGATGTGGCAAGACCACATGAGCATACAAGCCAAGGAGAAAGACCTCAAGATAAGCCAAGCCTGCTGCCACTCTGACCCTGGACTTCTGGCCTCAAGAACTGTGGGAAAATAAATATCTGCTAAGTTCTCCAGCCTCCGGCATTGTCACGGAAGCCTGTGGTGACTAATTCAGCAGGGACGCGGTGGCGACTGGAACCCTGGGCTTGGTTTGGTACACTCTGCCGTAGTGGTCTTAGAATCCCTAGTACAATCTACAACAGTGAGTCTATATTTCTAGTCACAAAGGGCTCCTCTACAAATCACATAGCTGGCCCTAACTGGAATAATCGTCGGCAAAACTGAGAAATCACTTTGGTCAAATTTAAGATATAGCAATCATCTAGAAAAGACAAAGGGTATTTTAAAAATTTTAAGCCTTTTATTCTAGGACTTTTATGTTAAATGCCATTTTAAAGTGACAGGGAAAAAAATGTAAGCCTTTGTTTGGGATGTAATAAGAGTCTGACTATACAGACTAAATAACTATTTCATGGCTAGAAATAGCCAACCATCCAGCCACATGTGCAGTGAAGTTACTCTGTGAGCTTACAGGTTGCAGCTCAGTCTCCTCATCCCATTGCACACGGGTCTCTGATGGCAGTGATGGTCCTGGCAAGGGGTAGGTTTTCTCTCCTTTAAGCTACCAAGAGGACATATGCAGATGTTCCACTGATCAAGAACGGATACCCGGAAATCCTGTGCAGTCCTGTGAATGATACCGATTTTTCACATTGTCCTGGGAGAGCAACCTGATGAGCTATGCTCCTGCACTAGCTATTATGTTTCAAACTAAAGATGGGTCTTTCCAGTCTATAAAGCAGGCAGATGTGCTTTATCCACCTGAGAGCAAGGACCAACATGTAACTGTGCTCAGGCTAAGTCTATAGCACCAACCCTTGGTTTGAAAAATAAAGCTTTTTTGGAAGATGAAGTGAGACATACCCACTCAGTTGCAAACCTGCTTCTCGATATATCTGTGGACTTGAGGACTTGTGCTGGAGACAGGGAGGCCCACAAGGATGAACAACATACTATCTGGTTCTTTCCAGTGGAATGCCCACTCCCTTCCTAAATGAAATTCCTACACTAACATAATTTTTTTTTTCCCTCAGTGCTAGTGTTCAAACCCAAGGCCTTGTGTAACTTGGGCGAGTACTCTACCACTAAGCTATACTGCTGACATCAACATTGTCATTGTCTTCATCATTGTCGCCATCATCGTCATCATGAAATACTTCATCTACCCATACTCATCATCAACATCATGATGAAATACTTCATCTACCCATACTCATCATCATCATCATCATCATCATCATGATGAAATACTTCATCTACCCATATTCATCATCATCATCATCATCATCATCAACATCATGATGAAATACTTCATCTACCCATACTCATCATCATCATCATCAACATCATGATGAAATACTTCATCTACCCATACTCATCATCATCATCATGAAATACTTCATCTACCCATACTCATCATCATCATCATCAACATCATGATGAAATACTTCATCTACTCATACTCATCATCATCATCAACACCATGATGAAATACTTCATCTACCCATACTCATCATCACCATCATCATGAAATACTTCATCCTCCCATACTCATCATTATCATCATCATCATGAAATTCTTCATCTACCCATACTCACTGCTGTCTCCCAAGGGTCGTCGTCATCATCATCATCATCACGAAATACTTTGTCTATCCATACTCATTGCGTCTCCCAAGGGTCAGCTCCCCCCTCCTACCTCCCCAGGGCTCAGCTGGAAATGAGGCTTCCTAGAAGTTTGCTAAGCTGACGAGTGAACTGGAACGTGTCTGCTTTCCTACTAGAAGTGGCCTTGCCATGTGACCGAGCACTTACTTGTTGCTGCTGAAGCTTTGGTTCCATCTTCACTGACTTCAATTTTTGCTTTTTGCAAGATGTGGGAGACATGAAGGCTTTCTGACCCTGTTCCCAGAAAAACACAAAATAAGCACTTGTTCCATGAGCATGCCATCTACAGCGTCAGGAGTAACCTCAAAGTTATGGCAACTCTCAGTTTGCATAAAAAAAGGGTCCGAAGTAACCTCTGACCATCCTATAGATTAAGGGTATTAGGTGGCTGTCACTTGCGGTGGACTTCAATTTCTGCTAAATGATTTGTAATTGTACTTCTTGGAGGGATTCCCAGACCCCAAGTGTTTTAGCACCTTTAATCATTTCAACTCAGGCCATTACTAATTTTAAGAATGAAAAGAATAGAGATTTGTGAAATGCCATTTTTTTCTGAAGAAGAAAGACAAGGGCATTATGCAATTACAAATTATCCATTTTAGGAAGGATTGCAGAGGGGGAAACTGAGGCTCAAAGGTAAAGAAATCTGTCCCTAGTCACGTGGTTAGTTAGCCGCAGGAAGTGCTGGCTTTCCTATCCCATTACCATCCACCAGCACAGTAGTACGAGAAAGGGAGTCCCGGGAAGGGCCAGGCACAGAACTGCAGCTGTGTCTTGGGGACCCTCCAGTGAGGGTCCTCATTTCCTTCTCACCAGAGCCCAACAACAAATAATTTCCAGTAGGTGGCACTGTCCAGGAGTGCACGACCTGTCCAGTCAGCACGAACCTGATGGGATATTGGTTTGGATGAAGGGAGCAAAGGGATTTTTTTTTTTTTTGTGTGTGTGTGTGTGTGTAGGTCACCTGGGTTTGCATTGTCTAAACGACACTCAGCTCTAATATGGCTAGTTGTAACTAGATGCATGTTTATGTGACTACAAGGTTCAAAAGAACAGAATAAAGAGATCAGGGCCCCTGGTCCTCCTGCTTAGCATTTCGACTCTAACAGGTGATCCTGAACAAGAAGTGCTTCTCAAGCTTTATTAGGCCAAAGGACCCCATTGAAACAAAGGTTGTGATTCAGGAGGTCTGGATCAGACTGAAAAGATGCATTTTTAACACAGTTCCAGGTGGTGCTAATGTTCTGGGCATTATGAAAGGGAGTGGGAGAGAGAGAGAGAGAGAGAGAGAGAGAGAGAGAGAGAGAGACTGTGTGTGTGTGTGCACTTTCAAGCCCAAGGGAAAAGTTTGCATTAGAAAATAAAGAGCAACTAAGTCCTAATTAAGAGGCAAACTATGAGGTTTGGGATTACAGATATTGTTCAGCAGTCAGGCAATACATGTAGAAGTCCTTAATCTCGTGGTCCCTCGGGCCTCACATGAAACACAGGAGTAAATGATGAATGGTGATTGACAGGTTTACAGTCAACAGCATCCTTTGACAATGCATCAAATTAAAACTTGCACAGGTTTAGGGCAAGACACTCCTGACTTTGATTTTTCTTTTTAAGCAAATAAGGACCTGCAACATTTTCTTGAAGTTTAAGTAAGTTTTAAACTCGACATACTTGTGATTTTTGAGAAATTTGCCTTCAATGGCTCAAACATCTCAGTGATGCCAAGAGCTTTCAGTGGCTCCTTCAGATCTGTTTGTGCCACAGCTGTGAACCTACATGAAAACAGAAAATGTGGGGGAGAATCAAAATGTTCTAAATGATTCAAACATGACATAATCAGCGCCTATTTACAAACAGATGTTCCAAGGAAGACGTAGAACACCATTCCGAACAGCAGTCTGACTAATGTTTAAGTGCCAGGTAAGTACACAACACTTCCTCTACTCATTCACAGTGAGCTTGGCCATCTACTAGGGACAGGTAAGTAGACAACACTTCCTCTACTCATTCACAGTGAGCTTGGCCATCCACTAGGGACAGGTAAGTAGACAACACTTCCTCTACTCATTCACAATGAGCATGGCCGTCCACGTGGTACAGTTAAGTAGATAACACTTCCTCTACTCATTCACAGTGAGCATGGCTGTCCACGAGGGACAGGTAAGTAGACAACACTTCCTCTACTCATTCACAGTGAGCATGGCCGTCCACGAGGGACAGGTAAGTAGACAACACTTCCTCTACTCATTCACAGTGAGCATGGCCGTCCACGTGGGACAGGAAAGCAGACAACACTTCCTCTACTCATTCACAGTGAGCATGGCTGTCCACGAGGGACAGGTAAGTAGACAACACTTCCTCTACTCATTCACAGTGAGCTTGACCATCCACATGGGACAGGCACTCCACAGCAGATATTTGATTAAACGTTATTCAGTGACTTATAAGAGTGGCTAGGATGTATTTAACATTTAAGAAGCATTTATTTTTATCTTATAGATGTATAAGTATTTTGTCTGCATGTATATATGTGCACCACATGTATACACGGTACCAAAGAAGCTGGAAGAGGCCACCAGATCTTCTGGAATTAGAGTTGTGTGCAACCACATGGGTGCCAGAGACCAAATCCAGGTCCTCTGTAAGAGCAATAAGCACTCTTAATTGTGGAGAGCTACCACTCCAGCCCCCTTGGGGGTAAGAGGTCTAGTGCTTGTGTGTATAAGTACTACTCTTGATTACTTAACTCAGTGCCTGGAGAATTAAAGCCATTAGAGTTTTCTACTCCCACGGAGCTGTGGTTAGACCCCCTGGGCAGTGAGAAAGCTGGTAACAATGAAAAGTTCACAAAGGAGACAAATTACATCACTCCCTCCACATACTGGAAAATGGCCTTTGAACTCTCGGGAATTAGGATGCACCAAGAACTGGGGCTGCTTCTGCCCTAGCCTTGAGCCATAACATTAGAAATTCCACCTATAATTTACTTTGGGTGAATAAAAAAAAGCTGCCTTAAATACGGATGCAAAGAACATAACTGATCTCATGGGCCTTGGGCTTTAGTAGCATCTAGCATCTAGCTGATACCTGGACGATCAGTGACGATCTCTCCAAGCTCCTCAGACTATTGTGTGAGCATCCATGAAGGTACGTGTGTGCTTTTCAATTCTCCAAATGGAAAGAGTTATGTTAGAAATTGTGACAGATTCATGGATTTGCACTTATGGGGATGTTCTAAGGCCAAAACTGCTTACTTTCATTTAGTAACCTCTTTATCCCACCACAAACAGGCACAGCATAGGCTCAAAGGAAGCTTTCAGAAAACATAGCCTGGTTTCCCCCCACACTCTCTACAAACAAACCATCTTAGCTCCCTGTTTCTCTTATGTATTATGAGTTGTCCCTTGAACAGTACATCCTTTCTTTTAAGGGAAGGGACACTTACTTGGGCAGAACCAGCTGCATCCTCTTGGGTACCATGGTGTTCATCCAGCTATCTATGGTCTTGGTGCTGATGTGGGGGATGATGGCTGAGAGTGGGGTGGAGCTCTCAGTGGGCAGGGCGATCAGCATGCTGATGCTTTCACCATGGTAGGGCAGCTCAATGAAGTTGTACCATAAGCCATTCGGGGTGCTGGTAGACCCTAAAGAAATCAGAGGCAGATGGCTTGATGACTGCCAGACGGGACACAAGTGGCTGGCGGTCACCAGGGAAGCTGCACAGGAAAGACAGCAATTCAGTCCACAAAGCTCCCTTTGCTACAAATAGCTCCCTCAGAAGGACAAAGATAAGGACAATGACTTCTTTCTTCCCTGGTGCAGAATTCTCGGTCTTCAGTCTAGACAGAATGCCTCTGGGCATCGCTAAACTCACTTTAATTTTGCTGAATAGAATGTAAGTTGATCATTAGGTACTCGCCACACAGTGCTTTGGAAGGGGTTGACCTTTAATGGGTAAAAGAATAAATTAAAGTTACTTTTGATTTTTTTTTACATTTTATTTTGTTTTAGAAAACACCATGCATTATGTTTAAGGAGCACAATATGATGGTATAGGCAAGACCCAGCAAAACCATTTCTATATACAGTAAAGCCAATTACCATCCCCATTACTTTTCATAGTTACCCATTTTAAAGGAAAAAAGGAGCAAGCCAGCTGGGCACCAGGTTTCATTTCTATATCTCAAGAGTGGATACAGGATGACCAGCTGCCTCATACCACTTATGCCATTAATGTCCCCCCGTAATGGATGACACCGTGAGCCGAAATACGTCCTACGTTCCCTTAGCTGCCATCTTTAGGTACTTTCTCACAGCAACAAGCAAATTCACTAATACAGCCACAGACAACAGACGATAACAGCAACTGCATAGTACAGCCAAGCAGTCAGAAGGTCCCTGCTGGCATTTCTAGATCGATGGGGGGATTTCTAAGATCTTTATTAAACATTAAACCTTTAAACATGAACTCTGTGAGCCTGATGAGGTGACATGGCCTCCCTGTCCCAACTCTCTACACAGACAGAAACATCAGATAATTACAGTATGGACCTTACAAGGTGCTGGGATGGTAAAATGAGAAAAGATAACATAAGTACGAGTTAGCAGGGTGCCCATGGGGCCCTCCTTTACATGAAGTGCAACATAAAGAGAAAAGAGGAAGTGAGCTCATGTGACTTTTCACTGAACCTTTCTTGGTGGATGACATTTTGAGGTGAGGAACTTCAGACAGGGTGCACCTCCAGAGAAGGAGGAGAGAAGGGCAAAGAGAGAGGACAGCCAAGAGACGAGCAAGCTTTGTTCTGTCACAGCACTCTTCTGTAAAATATAAGCAGCCGAAGGTGCTAGAATAGCTGACACCATAGGACAACAGAAATGTCCAGGGCCTGGGGGAATCTCTCGTTCTCCCCAACCACAGGCGACACTAGGCTGTAGCAAGCCTTGGAATCCAGTGTGGCCTGATTTAGCCTGGAACTGCTGTAAGCACAAGCCAGCCTGGATTCTGGCTTGGGACTACCCACCAATCAAAGTTAGTATTCTTCCTCTTTACTTCTAGCCGGAGTGATAAAATGGTCTCAGTGGAAACTGAAAAATCAACGAGAAAGCGAGAAAAATACCCAGCTCCTAATGAGCCCTTTTAATCCCTGAGGAAAACATCAAGTCTCAGCTCTAGTGGAGCTAATTTTTAGAAACTGTGAAATGTGGGAAGTAGTTACTAAATTATTGCTCTGGGGTAGAAAACAAAGACCTGGGGAGATTAATTGCTACAGAAGTGTGTGTAATTCGGCTAAGGAGGATTAAAGCTATGAATGATGAGAAGTGTGAAGGAGGGTACATGTGGATGGGGGGAAGTAAGCGGCTCACAGGTTAACCCAACCTTGGTTGGGTACTGATGCCATTACTGACCAGTAAAACCAGCATACATTAACCATTCTATGTAGACACACGTCTGCTGGATGTTTGACCTTTTCTATTGATGCATCTGACCCCAGGACTGGGTGACCAGTGCCAACTGGGTGGGCTGCATCTGTCCATACCCATGCTCTACTCAGCTGGAGAGGTGGGCCGATGGACGGACACCTCTGTTCTCTCTCCCATCCCAGACCCATCGCCTTTTTACAGAGTCCAGATGTGAGACTGAGAACACAGAGAACCTGGATTCAGAGCCAATCTGGACAGCTCGCTCAGGCAATGACGTCTGCAGAATTCATCAAGACGACACACACACATGCGGCACAATCAGGCATGTAGCACAGACTTCCATACTGAAGGGAGTGGAGTCTGACTGGTTTTTGAAATGAGATCTTGGTATTGATTCCAGGCTGACCTCAAGTGAGAGATACTTCTCTGTCAGCCAGTTACAGGGATTACAAAGCGCAGCCATGAAGATGCCCAGCTGCCTTACTTCTGGAATGATCGGTTGCTCCTCAGATTAGACACAATGCTGACCTACCATGGGGACCACACAGTGCCAATGGGTGTGACACATATCCAGGAGGACAAACCATACAGGAAAGCTGGGGTCAGGGCACAGGGCCTCTAGCTGTCCCACAGATCTTCCCTTCAAAGATCTTCCCTAAACTGTATAAAACTCAACATCTGCCGAATACACCACGAGCTCTTCTGTGAGGACGATTTTCTACAGAGTAGAATACACGAAGAGGGTCCCTCACTCCGGAAAGAAACAAGGAAGCCCTTTCTCTGAGATGAATGATGTCATAGTCAAGAGTCAAGTATGAGGAATGTGAAGACTGGAGAGTTTGCTTAGAAGATGCATTTACAGCGAGGGCTTTCATGCTAGAAAGGCCCTTTAGGACTCTGATTCCCATGGCAAGTCCTACAAGGAAAGACACAACTCAACTCATTGAAATGCTACAAATGCTTTATGGTCTGTAAAATCAAGGAGAATACTTGAAATGCTATCAGGCAAGCATGAGAGATGGCTGTCCCTGTAATGACCCTTGGCTACCAGTCAAAGTGAATTTCCTGACCCACTTGAATAGAGACTGAAGAATGTATTTGGAAACAACAAATTGATCCTCTGAGGATGGCCGTCTACATTACAGACTAGAGTTCAGGGCAGGCCCGAGGACAGCTGATGGAGAAGAAACGAGGCATAAGCAACTGGGTGAGTCAGAAAAGGCGCTGTGGGGGGAGCTTGCCAGAGCAAGAATACACCTGGTCTTGGGAACCACAGCTTAGCAGACAGCAAAGGGGAAGTAGTATTGGTGGGTAAGTATGAGCTGCAGACAGAGAAGAAAGGAGACTAGAGATGGGGGACTGGAGGTATCTTAGTTGGTAAAGCACCTGCACACAAGCACGAGGACACAAGTTCAATTCCCAGTGTCCCTGTAAAAACACAGACAGGGTGGCAAACTTGTAATTCTAGCTCTGGGGAAGCAGGGACAGGTTCCATAGCCAGGCAGCCTAGCTGAATCGGTAAGCATCAGGTTCTGTGAGAGACACTGCCTCAAAAAATAAGGTGGAGAGTGATTGTGGAATATACCCAAATAGGGACCTCTGCCTTCAGTTCTATACAAACCTGCATACATATGAGCATTGCACACATGCATATACGAAGAAGTCTTGTTATTTGTTGTGTGTGTGTGTGTGTTTTTCCAGGATAGGGTCTTTACAGTATAAATTCAAGCATTTAAGCTGAGCATTTATAAGAACTTTGATAAACATTCCTACTTAAGCGAATTTCCTCTAGGAATAGCGCTAAAAGCTTTTACACATTTATGCTAAGGAACACTGACTGCCGTGTTATTAGAGGAAAAAAAGCAACCAACTAGCCACAAAATATTATGCAAGTTTATATTATGAAAAAATATGCAGCTAAAAAAACAGTCTTGTAAATCCTAACGAATTGATAAAAAACAGTTCTATGACTATAGTAGCTAAGAAACAAAACAGATTGTGGGATAAACATTGCACTGTGATCCTTTGCATGCAAAAATGCTTCAAATACATTCTTATATATTTATAGAATAGGTTGAAATTATATACCCGGAGCTTAAAAGGGGCTTTATCCTAGGAAGTGGGATTAGAGGACCGCATTTTTTTCCTGCTTTATATATGTGGCAGCTGGCTTCGCAGTGAGAGCCTGTATGTCCTTCCCCTAAACAGTTCTTACAGCTCTTCCTAAGCGGAACTCTATCCTTGAAGGTTTGTTCATTAGGAGGCACAAGTCAGAAGCATCGTCCGCCCCCCCTTCTAGTCTCCACCCTCTCACCCTGATGTTGCCAAGTGGGTCTCCCTAGAGATGCCGAGAAGTAAAGAAGGCAGATCCTCTGAATGGCAGTGTTTCAGCAAGGGGAACCAAGACTTGGCTGAGGCCCCACAGGAGATTCTGCAAGTCATGTGGGTTTGGGTACAGCAACCTCTTGAGTTCTGGCTGGGCGCGTTGGCAGAGGGTGAGGAGACGGACAAACATGGCCAACAGGCTAAGAGGTCTGTAGCCATGGAAACGAATGCTTGCTTGGAGCTACTGTGGCCTGCTGGACCCTCCTCACAGGCCCAGGCATATCAGCCTGTCACACCCGGACAAGCTGCTTTGGTCCCCAAGTGTGAAGCTAGGGAACTCTTACATCACACACTCCAGAAAGAAGCCAGACTCCAAGCTGGGATTCCAGGTAGATGCAATGTCAGGTACAGAAAGGAGGGAAAGAAGAGTTGAGCCCATGCTGCTCGCTGTCCTGACTTGCAGGGAAATGGGGTAGGGGCAAGAACACTTACATACTCGGTTCTGCGCTAGTACAGCATTACAGTGAACAGGAAGCAGACATGCCATCAGGCTGGGGCATCTACGCAGAGCTTAGTGAAGACATTCTATAACACATGGGGAGAACAGAGAAACTGCTATGGATGGTTACAGACACTGGTCACCATTCCCAGCCTTAGGGCACAGGGTGACCTAGAGAGAATGAGCTCCGGATCATGTTCCTCTGGAAGGAGCGGGGACTTTTGGGGGGAAAGAGGCTGAAGCCTTGGTGTCATTGTGGGGAGAGATTGGGAAGTTAATGCCCTCACTCTTCTCCCTTCCCTCACCAGTCACCAGTTAGGTCTACATTGACCACTCTCATAGGAAGCCAGGGAATAGGAGTTCAAAAAGTCAGTCTCACTGCAGACAGGGTGGAAGGAGGTGGAGAAGGAGTGAATCAGCCAAAGCAGGCAGATCTACATTCTCCTAGTCATTCTCCTTCCTCCAGCCCCCATCTCCTCTCTCTCCACTCTAAGTGAATTGATAAAAATGCATTTATATCGAGGATGCAGTGCAGAAATAGAGTGTTTGTCTAGCCTGCCCAAGGCCCTGGGATCCATCCTCAGCACCACAAAAAGATGTATTTGTATATACCCAAAGCAAAGTAAACATGTATGTTCTTGGACAAATCAGTCTGAACTCTGAAGAAGCCCTCAAGCATTTCTCTCTGGTAACAGACTATATACTCAAGAAGAGCAGGCTACATTCCTATAAAAAAATTGAATGTCAGCAGGGTAGTGGTGGTGCACGTCTTTAATCCCAGCACTTGGGAGGCAGAGGCAGGATGCTCTCTGTAAGTTTGAGGCCAACCTGGCCTACAAAGCGAATTCCAGAACATCCAGGGCTGTTACACAGAGGAAAAGAAAAAAGTTGTATGTCTGAATCTCCCAGAGGACTACCTAAAGAATCCTTGCATTTTAACCTTCTGTTTTGTTTTTAACAGAATGAGGACTGTATAAGGATCCATTTAAAATAAAGCATTTCTGTTTGGATATGCGCTGGCGGTGCCGCCAGCATCCCAATGATGAGCTCAAACAGCAAAGTCCAAGAGTTGGAGATCAGTGTGATTGAAACAACGTTCAGGCGAACGGAGCTATTCACTATGTTCGGGTTCTTGGGATGAACGTCCTGTGCTGTTGTAAGTATCTAATATTTTTCAGTGAACGTTTATTGACTAGCAAATCTGGAAAATTCATTCCTAGAAGCCTGACCAGCATCTGACAAGATGGAAAGTGTTCTGACGGTGACACGCAGGAGCCGTGACTTAACTTGTACAGCAGACAGCTGGCGACAGGGCCATCTGTGTGGATGTGATGGTGACTGTGAATGAATAGGGAACATCTGGAGGCTGGAGAGATGGCTCAGTGGTTCAGAGTGTGTCCTGCCTGCATAGAGGACCAGTGTTTACAGTTCCCAGCATGCACCCATGTTAGGTGGCTCATAACTGCCTCTAACTCCAGCTCCGGAGCATCGGATCCCCTTTTCTAGCTTCTCTGTGCACCCGTACACAGGCATACACAGAGAGAACAAAAACAAAAATAAATAAATTCTTTTTTAAAAGGGAGGATAGAAAAGGAATAGAGGAGGTATTTGGCACCCAGGGGGCCCAGTATAGACCGGACACTTGAAGCCTGTCATACAGACAGGGAGAGGAGATGTAAGGTGGATCAAGAATGCTCCAATGAACTGAAATGTAAAAAAAATAATCAGTCGTGGTTATCTGTGCTGCGGAAATGATGGCACACATAGGAGACTTTCCCCTCTACCTATAAGGTTGACAATACATGCTCCTTAAGAAAAAAGTTCAGGGGCTGGAGAGAGGAGGAAGAAAGCTTGGTAGGCAAACATGAGGACCTAAGTTCCAGTCCCCAGCAGCCACATAAACCTGGGAGACAGGAGGGTGGTTGGAGTTTTCCGGCTGTTACTCACAGGCGCAATGAGAGATTCTGTCTCAAAAGAATAAAGCAGAGAATGACGAGATAGGACCCCCCCACCACACACACACACCCTCCACGTCCTCCTCTGGCATCCACAGGTATGAACACACCTACACACCTACACACCCATACACCACACCGACACGCATACATCCATACACAGGAAGTTTCAACTTCAAGTGAGGAAATCGATGTTAAATCCCACCACTGTGAACATTTTCCTGAACATTCTCCAAGATACATCTGTATAGACGAATGTACAGAGAGTATTTATGTGAGCATGGTTCATTACGGCATCTGCTGTTTTTTTTTTTAACCTGCCTTCTGAAATCCGATACACACTGCGCAATCTGATACACACTGCATAATCTTTCTTTTTATGTAGGGCTAAGTCTAATTACCACCTGTGTTCCAGGGCACAGCCATGCTTCAGAATTCACGGGGTTTAGCATGCTGATCTCCCTCATCCTAAATGTGATCTTCTCAAGTACCTATATATATATCCCACTGAATATGCTAAATCGTCTGCGACCTACCAAACTTAAGGCAACATGAATAGTTACTTCATCATATTATTAGGGGCAGTGACAAGAAAACATATCTCTGTGTGTTTGATATGCAGTTAACTGTTCTTTTTAAATATTTTCCATCTGAGGTAGGTTAAATCCAGAGATACAGAACCGGGGTCTCTGAATGCAGCTTTGAACCAGGTTTCTATTTGCCAGTGTGGGATTATCTTCAGGTAGTAAGTTCTCTGGAGGGGAGCTGCTGGGCTAATGACATAGAGAAAGTCCTCTGGTTTATAGGTCCCCACTACCAGTAATGCTCAAGGGACCTACCCACCCCAAGCAGTAGCCATAAGTGGACTTTATAAGCCTTCCTAATTTTTGATAATGCGAGGAGCGAAAAAGAAACATAATTTTTATTTAGTAATATGTTTGCTAAGGGTGATTTGGTAGATTGCTTCATATGCTTAATGTTCATTTATATTGGTTTTGTTAGTTATCTTTCATCCTACATTTTCAATCCAGAAGCCCACACATGTGACATGTTGATACATAATTGTTTTGCATGGTACAAAGACTTAGGCGCTTAACAAAATCTTGCCTCGCCTGGAGGGGGGGGGGCGCACCTTTAATACTAGCACTCGGGAGGCAGTGGTAAGGCGAATTTCTATGAGATTATCCTGGTCTACAGAATGATTTCTAGGACAGGCAGGGCTACACAGAGAAACCCTGTCTCGAAAAACCAATGAGGGGGGCGGGAATCTGTGGAGTATTGGCATTTCAGCTGTGAGCCGCCCCCCAGCTTTTCCCCCTAATAAAGCTCTGCTCTTGAATAGAGAGCACTAGAGAGCCTTGCCGTTCTGCTTCCAGCACATTCTAGAATAGACCTCACCCAACACGCACTCACCAGAACGGAACACGGAGAGCTGGGCCAGCATGGGCACCTGGTAGGGTTTTCCATCACCTGCCACGAAGGTCCGTTTCTTTGTGCTCTCGGGTTGAAACCTGGATTTCCACAAACCCTTGAAATACACTGCATTGACAAGGACCAGTCTGGTGAGGGCGCCATCGATCAGATTTGGGGAAAGCAGGTTGTCAATCATGCCTGTAAAGTCCAAGAACAAGGGAAAATATCAGCACGGGAAACCACACTGAGGGCAAATGGCAGCTAGCGGCAGAGACAAGAGTGAAAAAAAAAATCTTTTTTTTTTTTTTTTAAAGACTTAAATCAGATATTCTGGTCTCCTGTGGCCTAAACTCTCTATGCAGCTGAGAATAACTGCACGTCTGACTCTCCTGCCTCCACCTCCCAAGTGGTGGTAGGATTTTTGTGTGGGGCATCATGCCCAGCATATGTGGCATGGGAAACAGAACTGAGCAATCATTCTACCAGCTGAACTACATCAATAGCTCCTTAACTGGTTTCTTTTTTGTTTGTTTGTTTGTTTTTTGTTTTCTAAGACAGGGTTTCTCCATGTAACAGCTCCGGCTGTCCTGAAACTCGCTTTGTAGCTCACGTTGGCCTTGAACTCAGAGATCTGCCTCACCCGCCTCTGCCTCCTTCAAAGTTCTGGGATTAAAGGCATACGCCACCACTGCCTCGCTCTCAATTGGATTTCAAAAGCACACTTTTTTTTTTTTTTACTAATTTTTCTCGTTCAAATTAAAAAATTTCAAGTAAAACTAAAAACATTAAAATGACTAGAAAAGGCTGTTACTAGTTAGTTAAGAGTTTACCAAGCCTCAGCGCAAGAAATCATAACTAGTTCTCTAAGCCCCTTGTTTTGGAACATTTTTATGCATCTAGAATAAGCTATGTTTAATTACGAATTGTTTTAGATGTTTCACTGACAGCTGTCATGCGGCCGCCGACAAGCATCCTTGGTGTTCGTGAGAGAACCAGTTTTGCTTGTCTTTGTTTGAAGCAAAGGTTCATGCAGTTCCCATCAAGGTAAACAACCCAGCCTGTGAAATGTCAAAGCTAAACTTCATTTCTTCTAAGACTTCAGAGACACCTGGAACCAATCCTTGCTCATCACAAGTCTCCTGATGACTCCAAGAACTGAAACTGAATACCATGTCCCCATTTAAGGGCTGGGCATTGAGCTACTCCAAGGGTACAGAGACGAGAAGAAATGGGGTTAGCCTGCAGGAAATGACTTCAAAGGCAAGTGTTCTTGTGCCAGGATGAGCGTATGCCAGGATCTCACGTTAGAAGTGGAGGAACAAACAAGTTCTTCTCAGTTCAGAGGGTTGGAGGAGTCCTTCAAATGCTGCCCAAACTTAAAGTCCGGGTTCCTTTTTGCTTGGTTTTAGAAGGTTTAAAAGTAGGGGTGTAGGCTGGGCTGCAGTGGTGCACACCTTTAATCCCAGCACTCGGGAAGCAGAGGCAGGCGGATCTCTGTGAGTTTGAGGCCAGTCTGGTCTACAGAGCAAGTTCCAGGATAGTCAGAGCTACACAGAGAAACCCTGTCTTAAAAAGCACCCCCCTAAAAAAAAGGAGAGGGGTATAAGGTGTATGTGTATATTAAATAGGAGTTCCTTATACCCAACACTATTAAAATTTAATTTGCTTGATTTTAATCCATACATATAGCAACACATAGTATGATATCTGAAATGGTGACAGTAAAACCAACAGCTTCCACGGAGGCCAGATGGCTAATTTAAGCAGAGACTTTCATGACTCTTAGAATGACACTCAAGAAAGAGGAGTCCTACTAGGCTAGGAAAGCCTTGGAAACTGGTAAATAGCACAGGGGACCTTTCTGGTACTCGACATGTGGTCTCTTCAGTCAGTACTCTTCCTTCCACAAGGGGGCACCAACACCACCCAAGCCTGGTCCTGGAAGAAAACTAGAGACTATAAAAGCCAATCATTCAGTTCAGGGCAAGCTGGCCTTGCAAACAGGCTCCTCCAACAGCACTGCTTGGAGCTAATGCCTGGTGCTCTGGATGCTGCTTCTGCCCCTTGTAGAGAACATTACTCAACTGAATCCATCCTTCTGTTGTATCCCATACCTCCTGTCCCTCCTCCCCACCTTGTCCCTCATTTTCCAGAGTCTGAGGGTTAGTGCCAGCAGCCACCATGATGGTTTTTATTCTAGCCAAGTTGAATGAGTCTGACACCCCCAAATTCACCATGCATTACATCACTGCAAGGATTTTACCATCCCTTTCTCAGAAACGTAGTCAGGGCTCAATAAGCACAAGAAACCTCAGATTATTTTGCAGTGATATATTATGACTGTTATCCTGAAACCCAGGAAATGGAAGCAGAAGAATCAAGAGTTCAAGGCAAGCCTCTGCTAGACAATGAGTTCAACGCCAACCTGGGATACATGATACTTCATCTTAACTGAGCTAGCTATTGTGAAAACAGCTCCCACTTCCTGAAGGGCCAGGCCCTGTACTCAGTGCTTCCTGGGTTATCACTCACATCCTTAAAAAGCTTTCATGGAACTGTAGTTCAGGCAGTTATCACTAATATACCAACATTCTGCAAATCAGGAGCTGGGCCTGGGGGAGGGGGAGGTCAAGACATTTTTTCAAAGTCGTCACACAGCTGATTCATAAGTAGCAGAACAGAACTTGTAAGTGGCAGACTGAGAAATAACGGAGCCTGCAGGTTCTGGGTCATGTATGTGGTGGCACCAAAGTGAGCAGGGGCTACATAGCTAGTAACAGGCTGGGAAGCATCCCAGGCTACTGCATGGGTGGGGTGTGTGTGATGGGAGGGTGAGAGAAGCCTTTGGGGCAGGGAGAATCTGCGGCTGCAGAGGCCTCCAAGTCAGACCTATCCCAGGGTGAGCAAAGCACCATGGCGATAGCTCTCTCTGCAGGAGATGCTTCTCCTCGGATGAGCTGAGCAGTCTGCAGACAGAGGCTGCTTGTCTGCAGAGCTGTGGGTGTGTTTTGGTTGAGCTGGCAGTAGCCAGGCATGCCACGTGTTCTGTGGTGCTCAAAATAGTCCCACACAATGCAGAATGGCTCTCTTAAAAAAGTAATAAAAGATTTACATGTACTATTTTTAACTATGTCTATATGTGAATGTCTCTGTTTGGGTATGCGCATGAGTGTAGGTAACCGTGGTAGCTGACGGTTGTTGAATTCCCCTGGACCTGAAGTCAGAGGCAGCTGTGAGCCATCCAACATGTTGCTGGGCACTGAACTCTGGTCCTCTGCAAGAGCAGCAAGTGCTCTTAAGTGCCAAGCCATCTTTTCAGCTCCTGCTTTTAAGTATTTCCATTTTGTTTGCTTTGAGACAAGTTTGGAAATTTACCAGGGATTTTGCACCATTATTTTGAAAAATTGCACCAGGTAATGATGACAGCAGTGACTAAGCTGGGAGGCTCTCTTCCCTAAGCCCCATGTGGTTCACTGAATTTCAATTACGTCATGATAATTGCTAATGACAAGAAGTGAAAGATATGCCTGTTTGCTGTTATGACACAAAAGCCTGGGAAACAGCCTGTTTGGGGTTACTATAACTATGAGACACATAAAACGTCTCCTGTCGGTTTGCCTTGTTTTTGTTTTTAAATTGCATCAGCAATGGTGACAGCTTGTGGTTACTTGTGTCATGGTTTAACGCACCTGACTTAGTTTACTATGCCAGTTCACACTTTTCCTGATAATCTGGCAGAAATATCAAAATAAAAAAATGTGCCACGTATTCACGTGCACTTGAATCCAAACCACGACTATAAATTCCTTTTGTTTTCCCTTATATTACTGCTTAATTTTTAATAAAAATTTGTTTATGTGAGCAATGGGAATATATATAGTATTGTCTATGATATATAATCTAGATATTATTATACATCTAATTATATGTATACTATCTATGAATTTCATTTCAAGCTGGAAGGAGGGAGTTGAAGGCTAAGGATATAGCCAATTGGTTGAGGGCTTGTTTCGCAAAACCCTGTGCTCCATTCGGAGCACTGTCAATAAGCAAATGAACAAACTTACAGAAGGAGCTGGGTCTCATAGAACTGAAAAACCCTGATTGAGGTTCCCAGCACAGGCGGTTAGGGACTCCATAAGATGATACACCAAGGTGCAACATTATCTTTTTACGGGTAAAGACGACCACGGAGTACAGTGACATGATGTCACATAGCCACCATCAGGACCAAGACCCATCCATTGCAAACTGCTTCCACCAGACGTACAAGATCTAGCACCCCCAGACCAGCCCTGGGCATACGCATAACTATTATTCTTCTAACAGCAGCATGGTTTTGGGAGAAGACTCCAGATTGCAGAGTAATTGAGAAAGTTACTGGTTCTCCTCCACTCCCTGCACATCTTTCTTTCCCCTCTTCATTAGCTCCTCTGAGATGACCACGTTTTTCACACGTGTAAGTAGGATGACGGGCTATGGTGCCTGACTGGGGGTACCTTGCCCCTCCCTCAGAAATTCTTCCCCATTAAGTCAGGGGAACACGTCCCTGGGTAATCCCAGTTCGGGTGCACCAGGGACTAGGTTCTGAGAAGCTTCTCCCCAAAGGCAAGGTTTACCTGCTTCTTTTATGACTAACTCCACAAGCACATTTCCAGTCTTAGCGTCTGTGAGTGTTAAACTGTTAAACCTAGAATCGCCTGGAAAGAACAAATCAAGAAAGGTCCGTCTTTAACTGATGCAGCAAGACCCAACGTGAAAACGACCAGTACTATTTCCTAATTTTGCACCCCAGGCTGTGTGGTAGGAATGATTGCTAGCTGAGTACTGAGCATGCGTGCACATGCGTTTATTTCTCTTTGCGCATGAGTGTGGACGTGATGTGACTATTTGCTTTAAACTCTGGCCGGACTTCCCTGCAATGATGGGCTGGAATCTGGTATTGTGAGCTAAAATAAACCCTTTCTTCTCTAAATTGTCTTTCGTCAGGTTATTTTTTATCAGAAATGGAATCAGAACAGCTTCACTACGTTGTGGTAGGCCTCAAGCTCCTCCTGGAGGTCTCCGGGACTTCCGGCTTACAAGTCAGCAGGTCTAAAACACTGTCCTTAGAAAACTCCTCCATTTAATGAGAAGAGACATCTAAACAAGGAGTCATTATGTGATGTTGAAAAATGCCATAATGGAGGGGTTCAAAGCGGTGTAATCACAAGCCAAACAAAGCCAGCGGGGGGCACTGGGCAATGGCGGATGAGGCTGGGGTCACAGGAGACACAAAGCCAAAGCTTAAGAAAGCAGTTCCAGGCCAAGGGAACAGTGGGTGCAAAAACAGACAAGACAAACAAAAAAAAACCCGGCAAACCCATGGGTATGGGTTCTGAAGTTTAGGTATGGCGGGAAAGGAGAGAGGGGGAGGGCTGTGTTCTTTTCTGCCGCCCACTCTGCAGGAGGAAAACCCTAGACAGTGAGCAGTGGCGGACTGAAGAGGGGGAGGCAGGCAGACTGAGAGCTGACCCGTGGAGAATAAAGAGGTAGGTCAGAGCCCTTGAAGACTAAAGCGAACATCTCTGAGCTCCACCCTTTCCTTCACAAAATGTGCATCTACATGGACCAGGAGAGCCACTCACCCCTGGTTTCGTTTTTCACCCAAAAATTGATGGAATCACTGGCAGAGACTGGGTCCTGGAAGTTCACGTTCTGCACCGCACACTGGAACACCTCTTTGTTCCTGGCGGCAAAGGGCACTTCCATTTTAAAGCCATTCTTGACAAACACAGCATTGGCCACGGTCACGATGTCTTTATTCTTCTTGGAGACTATAGCCTTGTTGATCTTCTTCAGTACTTTACCAACTCCTGAAGGAGAAATCAGAAAACATAGCGATATTTTCGTGATAATTTACATGTTTTAAAAAATTCTTGTTGGGCATAGTGGCTGATAACTGTAATCCCAGGAAATGAGAGGCTAAAGCAAAAGAATTATCAAGAGTTTAAACTAAAGACAGCCCAGGCTATAAAGCAAGATGCTGTTCAAAAACCAAGGCTCCATGAAGATGGCTCAGCAGGTCAAGTGAGTCACGGTCACTGCAATCCGTGAGTACCCACATAAATGCTGGGCAGATGTGGAAGTCCACGTACTGCAACCCGTGAGTACCCACATAAATGCTGGGCAGACGTGGAAGTCCACGTACTGCAACCCGTGAGTACCCACATAAATGCTGGGCAGACATGGAAGTCCTCGTACAATTCTAGCCCTCAGACAGAGATGGAGAGAGGAGAGTCCCTAAGGAGAACTGGCTGGCTAGATAAGCCAATTTGGAAAGCTTTGGGTTCAAGAGAGACCCTGCCTGACTGTTTCAGTTTGGAAGCGATCAAGGAAGAAACTTATAAGCTTCACATGGATGCACATGTGTGTTCTTAAACTCATATGTGCAAGCAGACATAACACACACACACACACACACACACACACACACACACTTCAAAAACCTGATCATCTGTACCACAGCATAGAAGAACAAGCACGACAGGAGTCACAAGAGATTAAATCTGCCATGTAAGGGGCCTCTGTCTCTGGACACATGGTTAGTGTTAAACCACAGAAGTTCTTGTGAGACAATTGCCCCTGTACCAAGTATACTATGATGTTCTCCTTGTAGACAGCATGAATGCTGGTCTGCTCTGGGAATGCCAGCCATGGAAGAAATGAACCGTAGGAAGCTTCCTCATCCACTTCCTTGCCTAACAGTCTTAGCACTATTTCCTTTCTTGCCAAGGATTCAACAATGTGATTTTTTTTCCTATTTGAAGAACAGAAGATGAATAAAATAAGCATTAGGATGACTATAACAAATTGCCATGCGCCGCCAACCAGAACACTGTGATTTTTACTTGATATTGAGCTCGGAAAGTAAAGAAATTAATTTTATGGCAACATAAGCTTTATTTTACACGAACCATTTGTTCACGCTCCATTTAGTTTGGGGGCATGAAAAAAGAGAAAAAATATGTCATGAGGATGTGAGGTGGTTTTCCGCAGGGAGCTGAATCACAGGACTGCCCTAATCACCTGAGGTCTTTTCAAAATCATATTGTCCTAAAGCATCCTTCCAGAGTCACCTTGGCAGCGCTTGAGGACTGATGTCATTCTGAACGAGCATCTTCTCAGATTCCATGAATGCCGGGGCCGGGGCATCTCCTCCATCCACAAGGAGAGCTTTACATCATGGGTGGAACATTGGAACCTTGGCCCACCTTACCATCATGCTATGGGGGAAACCATTGTATGGCGAACGGCAGGCTTTGGAGGCCAAAAGTCATCTCTCAGGTTAAGTGCCACCCCTGGCACTATGACTCTGCTTACCTCCAGATGTACAGTCCCTGGTTGTGATAAGCAATTGCCAACATGGCAGGATCTAACATCACACAAAAACCCTCTGGCATGTCTGTGAGGGAGTTTCCCGATAGGGTTAATTAAGATGGTGAGACTCAGTCTACGCCCAGGAAGCACCATTCCCTGAGTCAGGGTCCAGACATAATAAAACAGGAGAAAGGGACCCAGGCTCCAGGTTTCTCTTTCTTTACTGCCAGCTGCCTCTGGCTCCTGCTCTCAGTGCTTTCCTCCAAATGGTGAACTGAGAGAAATCCCGTCTTTGTTGACTTTTTTTTGAGGGGGGAGAGGCAGGATATTTTTCCTCAGCAACGAATAAAAGGAATCAATAATCTTCTCGAGGGAAAAGATTGGAGCTCATCTTCCCCTTCCTCAAGCAATCTTGTGTCTTCCTCTGGGAACATCACTGGGAAGAATCCTCAGAGTTTGAGCCCCAATGAAGGTCCCCTGCATGTATAAGTATATCATGAACCCTGACATCACACTCTCCACAGGACTGCTGGCAATTCTGGATGGAGAAATAGTAGGGGTAGATGGGTAGCCAAACAGGCCAACATCATGAAGATGCCGAGCTAAAACCGTAGTGGATCAGCATTCAAACCAAAACAAACTAAAACAACAAGACACAATCCCAGTTGTTATTTTGGAACTATGCTGGCTGACAGGGCCTGGATGGCAACAAGAAAGGCTGTAAATCTAAGCAGTGACTCACAAAGGTGCTAGAAATCACCAACAACCCTGAACTTCCCAGCAAGAGACAGGACAGTGTGATCCAGGAATTCACCTACCCTTTCCTCACATCTAACAGGTGGGCAAACTAAAAACCCAAGCCAAGTTTACCCCTCTGTCAACAGCGAACTGCATTGGGCATATGGGGCTCCCAACGCATGATCCTCCCATATGAGGGTCACACTGAAAACCCAAAGGAAGCAGGAGCAGCGAGAAAGGAAAAGCATCCTTCCTCCGCTAATCCAGCTCGCTTGCTAACAGGAACCAACGCAGTCTTAGAACTTCACAGCTAGAAGAGGCAGCGAAGAAGGCGGTGAGAAAGCTCCCCACCTTCCCATGAGGTAACTGTCGCCTTGATATAAAACATAACTTATTCACACTTAGTGTGCAGGGCAGCAAAGAAAAGCTCAGAGACAATCCTGTTTCCTCAGGTGTTACGGTTGTGGAAAGGGAGACCTACCACTACAGGGAAACACTGCCTGTAGACATGAGTTCCTGCGGCTAAGCAGGTGACTCAAAACCAACTTTTCTTCCAATAATACTAAGCCCTGCTCACCAACCCTTACCTGTATTTGTTGTTATTTTGTTTTGGTTTTGTTTGTCCTTTTGTGGAAATAATTATCAAACCCATTTGTACATGGCTTTGTACATGGTAAGCATGATCCCCACCCCCAGCACTGGGTTACATTTCCAGGTTCATTGCTTTGACATAGGCTTGGCATGTAGCCAGACTGATCTCCTGTCTCACTTCCCAATTACTACGATGACGAGCACATTAGTTCCCAGGTCCAGCAGCTGGACATGGCTGGACATTTTATTTTATTTTTTTTTTTAAAAGACAGCTGGCTTCTTACTTCAGATTTATAAGTGGCTTCAAATCAGCAGATGGGGTAGGCTGGGAAGACGGCTCAGTCAGTAAAATACTTGCCACATACACATGAGAATCTGAGTTCGGATCCTTAGCTATCTATGTAAAACCTGCCAGTGTGGTGGTATACATCTATGATCCTAGCATTGGGGGGTGGAGGGAGGCAGTTCCCCAAGGCTCACTGGTCAGCTCGTCTTCTTAAATCGCTAAACTTCAGGCTCAGTGAGAGACTATATCTTAAAGAATAAGAAGTAGGATGGAGGAGAACAGCAACATGCATTGCCAGTCTCCACACGCTTCTGCACCCACACGCAAATGAACTCATGCTTGCTACTCCTACAAAAAATTAGTTTTCAAAAGTTAAAACAAAAATAGAAAAGGGGCATGCCTTGTGGCCTTCGTGCAGTTTTCTCCAAGGGCATGATGACCATATTGGGAAACTGGCATCAGCATGGTCTTTAGAACTCATTCTGACAACCCAATCTTTCATGCATGCTTGGTGCATATGCCACGTGTATGTTAGCAGTTCTGTGTACTTTTAGCAGTCACGTAGACTCCCATCACCCTGTCACCATCATAAAGCCCCCCCCCCCCCAGTCTCTAGTGTGGACATGTTTTACAAGGATGCTTACTTAGATCACAAAAGATTTCCCTTAGTAGAAAACAGTAGTGTTGATAGACAGAGTAACACAAACCCAACAGCAACAGGAGTGCAGTTCCTAACTTTGGGGGTGTTAATTTTCCTTTAGAAGACCCTGGCCCTATGCTCCAGATGGCACTGCATGGCTTTCCTGGGCTCTTCCACTTCTCAGATTACGCAGAGACCAAGCCGTGACCCTCCACATGCAGGGCTGACTGACAGCGAGGCGTCATGAATGGAGGGAGGGAGCGCACACGAACCGTTTACGCTGTATCTCATCACTGTCGTGAGCTGCTTCTTCGTCCTGCCATCAGCCCCCAGCTGCAGCATGCCCAGGACGGATGCGATCCCATGTGGGGAGACGACAATGTTTTCCTGAGGCCGTGACTTGATGATCTGATTGAAAACCTGGATCCCCGTGTCAGAGCCTAGTTCCTCCAGAGACAGAGAGTTGAACTGGGAGTACACAGAAGACAAAGTCACTGTGGTCAAGACGAAGAAGGGAAAATGCCAATTCATGGTGCCTTCCAACAAGGACAGTCTAAAAGAAAAAAAAAAACCAGAAATATATCACTCTTTCAAGAACACAAAGGGTTGAAAACTCTGAACTCCATCCGATTTCCTGCACTCATGATAACGGAATCCTGTGCAGAGCCTCACACGCATGGGGCTTGGACAAACAGGGCTGGAAAGCAGTGAATTTCCATCAGCTGGGTCCTTAGTATGCACCAGGCACTAGGCGAAAGTCAATATTTAACTCTTGCAACTCTGTCAGTCATGTAAGCGTTATTTCCAAGGGTCTTCCATGTGCCAAGCCCTTTTGTTAAGTGTTAGACAGACAACTGTGAACCAGATGGGTGTGACCCTAGCCCTCTCAGAGTATCTTTCTAGAGAGACACGGAGAAAATAAACCAGCAAGCTATTAGATAACTTCAGAGAAGAATAAAAGCCAGAATCATAATGCGAAGCAATGTGGGTGAATGAAGGGCTATGGGGTTGGGGGTGGGGTCGTGTCGTAGGGAATGCGATCTCTGTGGCAGGAACACAGATGAGGACAACTGAAAATTGAGAAAAAACCCAGCTATGCAGGGATGCAGGAAGAGCATGCTAAGCAACGGAACAGCAGGACAAAGGGACTGGGGAAGAACAGGCAGGCTGTGTGATAGAGGCCAAGGGAGACAGAAAGCACAGGTCACAAGAGACTACTTGCAGGATTTTTAAACAGAGGAAATGATTCTGGTTATTGGGATTTTCTTATAACCACACAGACTTGACTCTTAATGTACCACATCCAACTTTTTTTTGAAGTACAGGGCTGTTAATTAAAACAAATTTCAGTGGTAGCTTTAAAGCGGCAACAGGGCAGAACAATTGGTAAATCCATAAACTGTGTGGATGCATTGCTGACGCTGAGCGTGTCAATTACAGCCATCAACTTTAAACACACTCCAGGACTTGATTGCCCCTGACTGCGCTTTCTTTGGCTATGACAAGAGGTGGGAGTTTACAAGTATTTACCAGAAAGCAAATACTTCCATTAAGTTAGAACTCAACAGCAGCAGTACGCAAAAACAAAGGCAGAATTTGTGGTTACTCATTTGATCCCTGCTTTAGAGGGCTGAGGTTTCATGAGGCATGGATCTCCCGTGGAGCCCTTTGAACCCCCTTGTCACCGATGGGAGGTTACAGAGGGAAGCATTTGGAGAGACAGGTGACCTGGAGTGAGAGGAAGTCAGTGGCCTCAAGGGAAAAGAGAGAGTGTGGGAAGGGCTGGGTAAAACATGTCTTCCTGCCTTTCCTTCCCTGTTTTGGGAACTTCCCACACTAAGTCAAGCATGGCTGGTACTCAGAAAACACTTCTGGGATTAAGCCCAAGGATTTACGAGGATTAATTTCTAATTTTATTATTTTTCATTCCATCAAACTAGAGCTTATTGAATGTGGTTGAGGAAATGCTTGTGTTTAGCCCTGAGCGTCACAGTGAACTCCAAAACTGGTCCAAGAAAATGCCAGCATCCCGGCTGGTCAAGGAGTGTCAGCACAAACAGAATTCCCCACCTGGCTGTCCATGTACAATGAGCCACTAAGGACACACGGTTCAAGCACATGTTGAATGTTCTTACCCACTGGGAGACAGGTAAAATTCTTCTAAAAATTCAGAACATCTGGGGTTTCTCCAAAGCTTAATTATACAATAATTGTCTAAATTCAGCCTGTCTAAATTCAAAAGGTGTAAGTGACCTACATACGCTCCCACGTGGGCCTCTGCTGCGGTCAGCAGTGGCCTATTTTGACTTTGGCACCTTGGACTGGCTCTAATACCACGACAATGGCCTGAGTTTCCTGGAGCCCACTGGACCCTGGAGGACTTCCAAGGCCTAACCATGGAGCTTAGCTCGCTCCTCTTCTGAGGGAGCTTTGATTTCCCATTTTCCCTTTCTCCCTCAGGGAATGCATTTCTTTTATAAAATTTAACATAACACACACATACACACACACACACACACACACACACACACACACACACACAAACGTGGAGAACCTTTGTAAGAACCAACCCCACCAATTTCAGTTAATGATTCCTAAGAAACTCTGCTGAGGGAGGGGATAGTTGAATAAATGGTTGCATTTGTACAATCAAAAGGAACAAAAAGATATCATGTTGGTTTTGCCACAGGTAGCTTTAAGGTCCTTGGGCGGGGGAGGAGAGAGAGAGAGAGAGAGAGAGAGAGAGAGACAGACACTGTGTTTTGAGGAAGGCAAATAAGTGTAAACTTTCTATCAGTCCTAATATCAAGACATCAGGATGGACAGTCTCACAAACCAAGTTACTTTAGTTACCAGAATTTGCTCAGTTATAATTTTTTTTTCCTCTGAAAGAACAGTTCCACTATAGTGGGAGTGTTTTTCTTGGTTTCTTTGCCCAGTTTTTGAGAGATGTCCATGTTCGGCTTCAGAAAAGCACACTGAGCAGTCTCAGGGCTGTGTGGAACTTGGAATCAGGGTAATTTTTGACGGATGTTCTGGGCATAACTTCTGCTTGGCTAAATGCTCTCAAATCAAAACTCACCAGGCTTGTACTCATGACTAAGAATAAGCTTATGAGCCTGGAGTAAGGGTGAACCCATAAATCACTTCAGTCTTGAGTAAGTCCTAATAATGAAATATACTCATACTTCTACAGAAAATATTTTAGAAGACATAGTGTGGTTGTTTTTAAAATGCTTCATTTTCAGGACAAGCAGAACCCTGCAATGGGAAGAATATAGCAACTTTCCGTTTATTTTCATTTTTAAAAGAAATCACTCTTCAAACTTGGGTATGAGAGGAAGAATAAGTATTTGGCCCAAAATGTATTGGGTAGCGTGGATACAGCGGTTCATAAATCTGTTTGAGTGTTTCAATTTCTTGAATAATGTTTCTGCAACAATAAAAAGCAATTCATGTGCTTTAGGCCATCATTGAGGGAGCTCATAAGCCAACCCATAAAGCTACTGCCATGGGCACAGCCTTCCAAATGCTGCTTTCTCCTATTCGGAGCCTTTTCACTTACCGGCAAGAGGAATGCTTCCGAAGTAACTGGGCCCTGCTCTGAGCGGTAAGCACGGTTTAGTGCAGTAAATAACGGGCTGCTGGTTCTGCAAATGCCAGATTCAAAATGCATACTTGAAAATGTGTCACTTGCCAATGGCGGACGTGAGAGAAACACGTGCCACAGACTCAGTGGCTTCCACATAGGCGAAGCTGAAATCTCTGCAAATTTCCCTGTCAGGCTTTCAATAGCAGCTTACAACCTATTTCCTCCTGATTGATCATGACACTCTCTTGACCTCAAAAATAAATAAATAGATAGATAAATAAATAAATAAAAGTTCTTCACTGGTGGGCTACGGAAGCCCTTAGCCTGCAAAGTTTGCCAGGTCTCCTCTCTCAGGACTGTTTTCTGTTGGTGGTCTTTCCTTTGCTTTTTTCCCTCTATTGTTCATTTAGTGACCACCAGAGCCCCCGACCCCCAAACTTCTCCTCTCTAAATATGTCATCCCTCTGTGCACTGTGCATTTGTCTTGTTTTCAAACTGTCCCACTCCCTTCCCACTAGACAGGAAGTTCAAAACCAGGGGCCTTTAGAGTTCTGGAGTGTACGGGGTCTATTTAGTGCCTCACCATGGGCATGCACTAAATCAGAGGCAGGAGTGAGGGCCTAATCCCACTGGTCCAGGGTTTGGTTTGGAACGCAGTGTTCTTAAAATACTTTAGCAAACTAAAGTTCAGGAGACGGCACATACGAGTCTGGATTTGGAGCTACTCCTCCCAGGAAATGTGAAAAAGGAGACGCACTGGCACTGTTGGGTGGCCACTCTCACCAGAAACGTCCCACTCCAGTGTGGCCCCGTAGGGGCTGGTCACGTGCCGTGATTTCTGCAGCTCTCTGCCCACTGCCTGAGAAGCTGCTGTCCTTCACCCGCCTGGGCTGCATACGGACTTGTAAACAGACCCCTGGACGGACTCGTGGCTGATTTACTAAATAGCAGAAAGTGAGATATTTCCAATTTTCTATTTAACTATTTTTATATAAAATATACCTTTATCCTCAGCACAAGCAGACAATAATTTCAATGTCCACACACTCTACTTAGCATAGCAAGCTCTATGGAAACAATTTCATGTGAAAAGAACCCAAGAGAAATCTATAGGCTTTGCGACTTTGCCAAGGGTTTCTCATCAGCTCTGGGAGAACCCAAGAATATCTAAAGAAAGGATCTATCCTCCATCACTCACTAAAATATGTTGGAATGTGTATATGAGTACACACATATATGTATATGTAGACACATTGTCTCATATATTCAAATATACATAAAATATATGGGAAAATGTATGTCCATAGTATTCTACATTTAGAAATGATCATTTCGTGGCTTATCTCTTGCAAGCTAAAGATTATTCTGAAGCAAACTACAGACATCATAGAGAAGCATTCAGGACCATTCTAATATGTCCCCCCCCCCCCCCAGTTAGGAAATAGACCCACAATATCATTATCACTTAGCAAAATCAGTAACTCCTTCAAATGCTAATCATCCAGTGTTCACACTGTCCTGACTTTCTTGTGTTACATGGATAATTTTAGTTGATTCAAGATATCCAGACATCACAAGTTGATAACCCTCTTGCTTTTTTAGAAAAAAAAATCTTAAGTTGCTTTATTTTTAACTGTGATCCTAATACCCACTGGAATTTGAAAACTGTGTTCCGCTGTCTTGTGTGAACTTGATAGAACCGGAATAAGATAGTTGACAACAAACAGTCTAACCTGAAGAAAAGAAAACTTACTACCTGGAAGGTTACTAACAACCGTGATCTAGAAGCTAAGCAACACAATGGATTGCCGTGGCCTTAAAATGCTTTTCTGGATTACTGCCAAGAAGTTTAAGTTCTCTCAAGTTCTTCATATTTTTTTTTACCTGAATCCAAAAGGTTTGCATATATGTTTGATATATATGACACTAATTTATTGGGTCAAGAAACAACCAAAAAATGCTTAGGAAAGGCATTTTCAACCATAGAAACTTACAGCAGCAATGGCTAAAAGGAAAAAGAATATGTTTTATTTGTAAGTGTACTCTGGCACCCCACTGCCTTTTACCCATATATTTTTCATACTGAAATTTTTCTTGGGGCAGGTAGTAGGCTAAAGAAGAAGACAGTGGGGATTTGTTAGCTGTCTACTACTTCCAAAAATACAAGATTAGGAACATTTTTCCTCCTACTTTCTTCAAGGTTTCAGACACAATTTTCTTAAGGTTCAAATCTAACTCCTACCATCCACTCACCAGGAGACGCAGAGTGAGTGACCCTCTTCACCGAGCTTGCTCTCCCCTCTACTGCTTCCATGTCTGCCTTTACAGTTTCCTTAGGCGACTAAACAAGAAGCAGATTGGTAAGGGGCAACGCCTTCCGGTGTGCAACGCTTCAGATGAGGAACTTCCTAACCCAGCAACCAAGAGGTCTCCAGCACTGCAATGGTATTCACCTGTGGCCCGCCCCCCCCTTTTATTTTTCAAGACAAGGTTTCTTAAAAACAGAGAAATAATATCATTGCATTAAAAAAAGATGCAACAAATATTGTACTTTGGGGAATACAAAACAGCCATAGATTCACAAACGCTTTAATAAAAAAGGAAATTGTTTTTAATTGTATCATAATTAAGATACATTTTTAAAACTAGTTTTACATTTTAATTATCTGGGCAAGGAGGGTGTGCCATGTACACACGTGGAGACCAGAGGGCCATTTACGGGAATCAGTTTGTTTCTTCTGGCATGTGCTCAGGTCATGAGACTTGGTGGCAAGTGCCTTTACTCTCTGAGCCTAAAATACATTTGTGATTTTTTTTATCTCCCATTGAGATATTGTTCATACAATCTAAACTCAAAGCCAGACCATAACTTCAAGCATCCTGTGCAATAACACTGAGGCTGTCTCTGGGTCCTCTACTTATTGATGAGAACTCAGTGCTCTTAAAATTGATGCTGATTGAGGCAAACTATGAAGGCCAAAAGTTATAACAACAAATGGATTTAAAAAATATTTCTGAAAACCAATCTGGAAGAAAGATATACTTTTATTTTTTTTTTAAGAAAAAAGCATATACGTGACAAACAACACACTCCCTTTATCAATTAACTGTAAGAGAATAAAAGATCTGTGCCCAAAAGTGATTATTTATTTCCAGAAACCAAATCATTGCAGTAAGTAGCTAAACTGGCGATTTTAATTGCAATCTAAATCTCCAACGAAGCGGCACCGCGGGCAGCCTTTTAGCAGCTCAGCACACTTGCCCTCCAGCTTCTGTGCGCGCCCTCGCTAACTGTTTGCACCTGCTACCTCTGGACCAGTGCCAGTGGGAAGCAAAGCCCACTTTTCTTCCTGGGCCTTAAGTGTTTACAGACACTGTTTCCTCCCAGAAGGCTAATGGCCATTGACTCCTGGTCTCGCTGTAAATGACTCTCCAGCAAGCCCATGAGCTCTGGAGTGGGACTTGGCCCCGATAGCATCTCTCGATTAGCTTCTTCCTTTAATAAGACCCTCTCTTCCCATTCCCCTGCTAGGTTTGCCTAGAAGGGCTTCCTTACCCAATCTCTTTGCTGCTTCTGGGAGAACACACACAACCTATGTCACCCAACACTGAATAATAGTTAATGGCATCCACCCAATAGTGTCACTTGCTGTTATGAGAACCAAGCAGTAATGGATCAGTCATTGATTCTGGATAATCAGGATAATTAATTATGGATAATTTCTTTTTGTTGCCGAAACACTTTCGCTATATAACCTGAGCTGGACTCAAACATGCTCAATCCTGTGCCTCAGCTTCCCTAGGTTGGAAAAGATATACTTTAATTGACAACAAGACCATTGATGTTATAATCAACTATGCAAAAATTATAACTCATGGGCAAAAAGACTGAAGGACACCACCGAGCTACTGTTAGACAACCGTTTCTGGTGACGAGTTCATGCTCCGCAGCATATGTAATTTGCAGAGCTTCGGAAATGAAATGCCACACTTAGAACACAATCTTTTTTTCTGCTTATAAAAACACACAATGACAGGAGCATGGAGTTGACATCAGCTGAAAGGCGAAAGCTGGGTGGAAAGGGAGCAGAGACAGCTGCAGAGTGCAGGCACCAGAAGACCATGAAAAACTGTAATTAAGTGGGATCCACTGGAAAGAGAGAAATGTGGACACATAACACAGTAAGCTCCTTTCTTATACACACGGTCTTCTGTCAATCAATAGAGATGGCTCTACTCTGATGGGCAACTTGATCTACGTCTCTACACATCCATAAACAGACACTGAAAGAGAGAGGTAATTATTAATTAATATTTTTATGCCAGGCACTTAGCACAGTGCCTGGGTTATGGAAGGAATTCAATACATGTTTATGAAACAAATTGTTAATTCAATGGCAGTTAATTGTTGCATTTCTGGTCTGTGTGCCAGCAGCAATTAAATCCTTCTCCCTCAATTCTAACTTGCTTAATATCTATGGACTGCACCCTTAAGTAGTTGGGAATAATAGCCGTCATTAACTGGAAACACACTGCTGCAGTCTGAGTACATGTATCCTCCAGGAATTCACTTACTGAAGTTCTAGCCTGCAAGGTGATGCTATCAGAAGTTGGCTCTTGCTAGACACGGTGATGCACACGTGCCTTTAGTACCAGCACTCCTGAGGCAGACACATTGCTAAGAGCCCAAGGCCAGCTTCGTCTACATAGTGAATTCCAAGCCAACAGTGGGACTCTGTCTCAATAATAATGATAATAATAACAAAAATCATATCTTTGAGAGATGACTAGTTCTTGAGGGAGGGGCTTCACGATGGTATGAGTGTCATTCTCAAGGGGACCTCAGAGATGGCTAATCCCGCGTAATGCATGAAGAAACAACTAGAAACAACCGTTTGTACCACGTGCAAACAGAAAGCAAGCCTTTGACAGCCACCGCATACGCCAGTGTCTTAATCACAGACTTCCCTGACTCTAGAACGGTGAGAAATGAATTCCGGTCATTAATAGGCTCATCAGTCAATGATATTTCGCTACAGCAGATTAAACAAACATGGCATCTACTCAATGCCAGACACCACATTTTACATTGAAAATGCAATTTAATCCTCCACATAAGAAGGAGGCATTAGTTGTTTCTATATTACACAGCTCATACATGGCAGAGAGCTGAGACTGAGATCCTGTGCGCTTGGCTAACATGCCACAGCGCTCCCCTTGGTGGAGTTGAAAGGCCCATGAAGGAGAAGGTAAAGAAACACTGTGTTCCCCTACCTGGGTTTAACTCGACAAACACTCGGAGCAAACAAGTGACCACAGCCTTCAAGAGTGCCAAACACTGCACACAGTGTTTGTTACTCTAGGGAGGTGGCTTTCGTCCAGAGTGAGGGCAACTCTGTCCCCAGGGGACATTTCTGCTTGTCACACTACTTGGGTAAGTGGTGCTATGCCACCTAGTGGGTGGAGCCTAGGGATACAACACCTTATGGGTGCCTCTCAGGGTATGCTCCCGTACCTCATACTTCAGGGTGTGGGTTGGCTCCATGCCTCAGGCCTCAGGGTGTGGGTCAGCTCCTGTACCTCATGCCTCAGGTCTCCATGAAAACCTATGCTCTGATGCACAGAAGAACACACACTCCTCCTCTGCCCAGGTCACACCACAATGTCACTGACTTTCCTTTCTTTAGAGTGATAGCCAAAGCTACAGCAATGTTGACACCAATTTGCATGATTCTCCCTGGTTTTTTTTTTTTTAACCTGAAACTTGCCTGTGTGGAAGAGGAAGGAATCCAGCCAATAATTTCTGTGCAGCCTAGAAGGGAAGGCGTATGACCAACAATTATACCTTCAGCCTGCTGGCTAGTTCAATGTGTCAACCCCAGTCTGTCACAGCCTGTGGAAGACACTCTGAGGCCAGAAGCAGGGATGGAGACATTCTAATGAGCTGCTGCTTCCTGCAGGAAGCATGGGGCGATGGTAATACCAGGCTGAGTCACTGGGCAGCTATTTCCCTAAACCCTCCGAAGAGCAGCAGCGGGAAGCCGAATGGCATCCCATCCTCTGCCCTTGGTCTGTCCTCCTTCCCATCGGCAGTCAGCTCTCTCCCCATGGCTGCTTGTTTTCGTTAAGCCAAAGCTGCTCTATCATTCATGTTCGGGGAAATGGAACTGCCAAGCGCAGAGAGAAGATCCTTCCCCTTCGCATGCACCCCGAGTAATGTTTCGCACCTCCATACTTACTCCCTGGCACTCTCGGAACCATTTCTTTCCAGGACGCGCTGAGCAAAGCAACTCTGGGCCCCACCCCAACTCTAGTCCCTCTTCCACCTGAGGGGACCTGTCTGTCTAGCCAGGAAAGCCAGACTACTCAGCAAATAAGTTCTGAATTAGGTCTCAAGATGACCCCATGTCAAATTACTCTAAAAAGTGAAAGTCTTCTCCCCCCCCCTTTTTTGTGTGTATGTATCTATGGGGGGGCTCTAACTTCATGGGGAGGGAAGCCTTCTTTAGCAAACCAGTAAACTGGTAGGGGACATCCGAGCCCCACAAAGATGTCACAGAGAGGCTTACTCTGAGCCATGAGGCCCAGCTTTGACAGCGCCAACAGAGGATGTGGGCTTTAATCAGGCAGGAACCTGAAGGCCCCTGTGCTCCTATTTCAGACAGTGGGGGTGGTGGGCAGGGAAACCCACATTCGATCACACAGAGAGGGATTCTTCAGACTGCTAGCACTCAATTTCACAAGCTGAAGCCTCTTGGCTCCCCTAAAGCCAGGTAGTATCCAGAATTTTTAGATATTAAGCACAGCCATCCACTCCTCTATTCCACGAATACTAAGGCAGTGCCCTGGGCTTGCTGCTGTGCAGCCACAGGAGAACCCTGCCTGCGTGTGAGCACTTTTTATGAGCATGTGCTAATGGCACTGAGGAGGTGTGTCCGCTGTTTCAACAGGTAACAGGGTTATCAAATCGCTGATCAAATCGGGATCATTAGCATCCCCCCTTGGGACCCTTTGACATCATCTCTAAAGACATTTGTGTTCTTTAGAAACATGTAAAGGTGAGGAGGAAAGAGCTGTGGCATCCCAAGAAGAAACCAGGGACACAGGGTGTCACAAAAAGCTCCCAATGATGAGGAACTACACAGTCTAATGTGTCAACAGAACAGAGAGGTTGGCAGGTCCTGCTTTAGAGAAGAAGACTTTAATCAAACCATCATGCCACTGAGGCAATACTTTAATTCATTTTTTACTTATCTTTAGTACAAACGCTCTGAAAGTAAGTAGGCTATACACCAGAGGAAGCCAGGCACAGGCACACAGAGAGGGTCTATAGCAGCCTGAGGGAAGCCCCGCCCTCCCCAGTGGAGACTGGAGAATTAGCTGTACATAGAGTCCAAGGAGCAGGGAAAGAGGTCAGAAAGTCATTCGTTAAGACAGCCTAGAGGGTAAAATGCCTTTTGTTTCTTCTCTTTTCAGTCTCTGCAAGGCATGGGTGACTCTGGAGTGGGAAACCCTTCTGAACACCCAACTCACGGGCAACACCCACCAGAGCCCAAACTAGAGAGCAGCTGAAGACTCTCTCACACCTGTGTCCATCTTCCTCCATTACCCCTTGCACTTGGGTACCAGGTACCCTCAGAGGCCAAAAGAAGGCACTGGATCCTCTCTCACTGGAGTTACAGCTGGTTGTGAGCCGCTGTGCGGGTGCTGGGAATCGAATCGGGTTCTCTGGAAGAGCAGCCTGTCCACTTCACTGCTGATCCATCTCTCCAGCTTAGGCCAGTTCTGAAGGCCTCTATCAATGCTGGCTTACGCCATCACTACTGTGTATAACCATAACCATCGTAGACAGAGAGGATAATGATCTCATTCTCTGAGGGTCTCCACTACAGACCACCTTAATCTTGAGATTAACCTTAATCTCAAGTACAAAAGACTCACACTGACTCCTGAAAACAAAACGAAGTTGCCTTATTTAGTTGCTTGTCTTTCTCTTCCATTGCTGACCCATTTCCTATATTTCTTCAGTGTAAGTGCTGCAAAGGCCTAGGATGTGACAGAAAGGGACCTCTGTGTCTGGGTACAGATCTCCAGCGAAGATAACATACAGGCCTTTGTCTTTCCCAGGGCAGCAGCAGCAGGCTGTACTGCTCCATCAACAGTCCCCAGGACAGGGTTAGAAACAACCATGGAGCACCACATCAGCTTGGGAAAAGGGCGTCAGGCTGCCAAGCTCATGAATACAGAGTGTTTTCCTATCAGGCCGAAATTGAAACAGGGTGCCTGTTTCAGTTGAAACGTGACTCAAGCCACGTTGGTGTGTGGCAACCAGACAAACCTGTCTCAGTGGTCATGAGGTCATTAGATTTAACGGGAGCCGTCTGGATTTTAAGCTGTCTCTCAGAACTGTTTGTTTATTTAGATGGATAGAATAACATGGAACAGGAAATGCTGGACAACTACCCAAAGAGACCACTTACAAATAATGTGACACCATATTATAGAGCCTATTAGGGTGACCCCAGAAAACGGGCAATCTGGAAGAGAAGGCTTAAGTGTTTGTAAGTGGACCCCAAAACACAGTGTTTCTGATACAGACATTCCCTCAGCAACTTTCATGGAGATACTAGGAAGGGAGGTGGCAGGTCCTAATCACTAAACTTGCTAGTTTTAACTACTCAACTTGCTAGTCCTAACCACTAAACTTGCTAGTATTTACCAGATCCTAATAATTGGCACCACCCACCACCTACTTCCTATCCAAGAATTCAAGCCAAAAGCCTGGGAACTATCATTTCCTTTATCCCATTAGAATCATCAACAGATTCATTCGGCCTCTTGAACGCATCTCAGATGGTATCTCCATCTCTTGTCCCCAGTCTACGTCACCAACTTCTCCGGAAGGGAACACTGAGTTCCTTACCTGAGATACCACCTACGCTCCTCTGCCTGCGGAGAGAAGGAAAGCTGACCATGACCTTTTGCAAAAGACCTGCGCCAACCTATCCAGTGGCTCTTTAACATTCTAGTTAGCAACTGTAAGTCCATCCTGCAGCCTATAAGTCCCTATCTGGCCAGGACCAAACTTTCCTCCTCCAGATATACCGAACCTGCTGGTTTCTTTTCAGCATTTGGTTTTCACGTGAAAGTTCTTCTCAAATGAAAGATACATCATGTTGTTTCCCCTTGGTTCCTCATCTGCCCTGTCCATCACTGTACCCTAGCATCAGGATGGCACATGGATACCCAGGGGTTCACTATATAAACAAGGCATTAAAGAAGTAGCCAGGCCTCTGAAGACCAACTTAATTCAAAGGCGCACCATGGGCCATTTCACACAGTCTAACAGAGCTGAAAAGTGCTTGGCACTTTCACGGGCTGGACTGGATGAGTCTTGGTTGGAAGGGGCTGTTAAGCAGCATCTGTAGGCGTTACCCAGGGGATGTTTGCTGCATCTTCCACCCAGCTGTGATAACCACATGCCTGGAGATATGATCAGACATCCCTGGAAGACAGAGGGAAGAATGACCCTGATTGGCAACCACTATTAAAAAATTTGGAATAAATGGCCAGCATTCCCATTCTGGGCACAAAATGCCTAATTAACCCATATTCGTCGTTTGAAGAAGAATAATGATGGGTTTCAATACAGTGTGGCTGAACAATCATTTACAACATCATTTATTTCAGTAGGAGTATTCGTTATGCCCCACCCCACTCCCAGCCAAGCCTATGGAACAACCATATAGGTGTGGGTTAGACCACGCTGACAGATTCAACTTACTTTCTGCATCAATATTCTAGGTGGTGTCTGAAGTAAGATGATGAACAATGGGAAGGGATGGGGCAGGACTCCATTCCTTTTATCCCATCTGACTTTTGTGTTTGGCACATAAAAAAAGTAAAAGGAAGGAAAAAAAGGAAGGAGGGAGGGAGAGAGGGAGAGGGAGAGGCAGAGGAAGAGAGAGAGAGAGAGAGAAAATGGACAACACTGTAGAGCTGGAAGTTTCTGGTAAAAGCACCACCTCACAGCCAATCATTCTTCTCTCTGTGGTGGGGTGACAGCTAGGTTTGAAGTGTGAAGGACCAAGTCTCGCTGCCATGAATCCCCATGGAGCCCACCCTAACTAAGGCACTACTGAGCTCACGGCACCTCCTCTGGAATGCAGAATGACTTCCTAGTTCTACCTGCCACTCTGCAACAATAGTTTCAATTATTGGTTCAATTGCAAATGCCCTCCAAGTCATTTAAGCAAATCTTACCTATATAAAATAGTCAATTGTGCTCTCTGGGCAATTCCCAGCTGTAAAAAGAGAGCTGTAGTGAGGAATTCTTTTCCGTAGCTAATTGAAAATACTGCACATATAATGCATGATTTAAAGTACCCAGGAGGAGTTTCAATTTGCATTCCCTATTTTAAATGTACAATCAAATGCTGTCTTAAAGTGCCCTACACATTTAATTCAATATAGCTTGCCTGAAGCCCCAGACACTCCTAAATTTTAGCACTGTGAATTAATGGTGGGAGGTTTTTAAGGCTCCAAGCGACTTTTAAAAACAATGGCTTAAGGGGAGGGGGGGGCTCTTTTCTTGAGAAAACAAACATTCCATAGATTTGACTGGTTCAAACCTGTGACAAGAAAAGAGAAGAAAGCTCAAGATGGCAGCAGGGTGCCAGGATGCCTGACAGGAGGAAGGTTCCAGTCATAAGAACATACTCACTACAGAGGCACAACCGAGTTCTCGAGAGTGCCCAGAACTAGGAGTCAAGATGCGAAAGCCCTTTGGACATCCAGACCAGGGTGGTTGACAATCACACCCACGGGGATGAAGACAGAGGCTGAAGATTTAATGTATGCTATGTGGGAGAAGGGTGTAAAAGTGACCACCTTCCATTTCTGAGAGCCTTGCGGGTTTCAAAGTAGCTTGTGTACTTCCCCAGTTAACAAAGCAGTTATCGAGGTCCTACACCAAGGACCTTCATTCGGATGAATGACAGACGTCCTTAAAGGAAAAGAAACAAAGACAAAAAGTGGCATGTAGTAAGAAGAGCTTCAGGCCAACGAGGGAGGCAGCTACTTGCCTTTATAAATGGTTACACTGTTTGAGTATTCATGTTCCACAAAGTAGTAAGTAAGTAGGAGACCATGAGAGCAAGGGTGGGGGTGGGCACTGCTCTCCATAACAGATAAGAGGGACCAACAGTGGTAGCAACTGGTATCTCATAACTACCAGCACAGAACAAAAATCATTACTCTAAAGTCAGGAAACACAAGGGACATCAAATATACATCTACCGAGGGTATGAAAGTTCCAGGCACACTTTGAACCCTCATCTTTGGTCTATAAAATGAGAGATGAAATTAAGATGAAAGAACTCAACCCAGAAATTTCAATAACCTGTCCTCTTACATTATCTATAGTTATGCAGAAGAACGGAAGCGATGTGGTTGTGTATAACTTTCGATGAGCTCTGCCTATTGGCTAGGGAACAGTCTACATGGAACTACGCCAGGTTTTCAGTCCTATGAACTGGGCCACTAACTCACACATTTTTAAAAATGTATCCTTGCCTGTCCTAGAGTTTGCTATGTATATCCGGATGATCTTACAGATTCACCTGTCTCTGTGATGAGACTAAAGGCATGGACCACCACTACCGGCAACCTGCACCTTACCCACCCCTCAAGATTTGTTGTTCCCGAGCTCTGGTTTGGTTCTGAATTTTGAGATAGGTCTTGCTAAGTGGCCCTGATGTGTCTGCGGTTCTATAATAGGTCAGGCTGACCTTAAAATCATGGCAGTCCTTCTGCCTCTGCCTTTGAGACACCACACATGGGGTCCGCTATTCAGCTGACAAACCCTGTTTATCTGTCGTCTGTCTGGGATGCTGGAACTGTTAGTCTAACTCTAACTAACAATGAGCATCCTGACAAACTCTGAGCTTTTATTCCACACTTCACACTGTGAACACCAGCAGGAAATGCCATCTAAGCAACCACTTTTTTTCTGATGTGCAAGGAAAATGTGGCACCATTTGGTCACTTGCTTTTCTTAACCCCTGGCACCGGAGAGTATTGATTATCTTTTCCTCAGGGCAAGCCCAAGGAACATAACCAAAAGCTGAGCCTGTTCTACAGAAGCCGAGAGAGAAAGAGATGGAGAAGAAAAGATCCATGTAGAAACTAAACATTCAGGTGTTAAAAAAAAAAAGTCCTCAATTCATTGGAGATATCACACTGAAAATGGATTCCTCCAGGAAACAGGGAGCCAGTGTTTTGCATTTGTTATTACAATTGCTATGGCTGCTGTGAGGTCAGCTATGGCACCCACAGATGTGACCCTGTGATATTTAGTCTCCTCTTTTGGGGGGCGGGTCTCTTAACCAAGTCTCCGGCTTGCTAGGTTTGGTACAGACAAACTTCCTAAGCAGAGCTTTCTGGTGAGCTATAGCAAGCAAAACTAGTTGCCAAGAAAGTATTACAAACATGAAAGTGGTGGGAACAAACCCTATGAGCCACCTTCCAAAATAAAATAAACACATAAATAAATATATATGTGTCCAAAGGCAGGAATCTGGAAATACTTCCCAATAAAGAAAGGGGGTGAGCAAAGAGGAGTGGCCCTTGGTTGTAGGGTTTTATCACAGTAATAGAAATAACAATTCTATATTTACAAGTCATCTCTACCATGAAACCAAAATGATTCTTCAAAGCTTAGAAACCATCCATGGTGGTAGGAAGCATGGCTCCAAACTCAGTTTCCTCCCCTGGTTTGCCTCAACTTCCTTTGCTATGGTAGACACTGACACCTTCTGAAGGCGTCTAGGAGGGAGTCAAAAGAGGGGGGCATTTAGCTATTTCCTACAAGAAGTCTATGTTCACTCAACACAAACGTGGGGGACAGACCAGCTGCCTCATCTCTGCCTGCTTTCCTAGATCACACACCTGCTCAGGGACTCAGTGCCCTGCTCTATAGTGAGGGCCAACTCTTCATCCATCCTCTACAACAGAGGTAGATGAGATGACATAAACTCTAGAGCTCTTCCTTACCACTTCTCTCTGCCACATCCAAGCTACGGCAGAAGAGCAAGGGCTTCTAAATAAAATAATCAAACAAGAAAAGAAAAAAAACAAGAACTTAATGTTCACTTTCTCCCTTTATCTAGCCTCTGGAATGGACAGTGTACCAGGGAATGGGTAGGGTGGGCAGACTGGCTGATCTTGTCATAGCTGCAAGTTCTAAAGGAAGATGATGTTCTGCAACAATGCAGAAAATGAGTGGGTTCACTGGAGATTTGCAGAGTCCTTAAAGGGGACACAGCATTGTTGGCATGTCACATCACACATGAGACGTGCACATTATATATAACCCACCCATGTCACCTAGCCAGAGAGACAGGCATAAGGGAACATGTACGGTGTGTCTCCCCCAAGGCTGGCATTGACAGTGCTTCCTCAGGAAAACGCCACTCCTAACTGTGGTCTTGACTTTATCTCCCAGAAATCCCAGATGCAGAGCTGAATTTCCAGCACACCCAGCACCCTTCTCCACAATGGTCAAGAAAGGACCTTTCTTCCAGAAGGTGTACTTTCCATTAATGCCCTTTTAAGTGTGAATGCCTATCATGCAAACTCAGTTTCCTCTCTTCTCAGAGAAGATCCTCGCTACCCTCAAAAGTTTGGGTTAACCAGACTAAACAAACTTTATGACTAAGACATGAAATCACATGTACTGTGAGCTAGAAATAGCACTCGTCTTTCTACCCCCACCTTCCACGAAGCAATTTATTTTGGCCTCTCCTTGGTCATCCTCCAGTACCTACTATCGTTTCTGTTCTCAGCTGTGTTCCCAGATACCACATCTTACTAAGCGACATGTCACAAGCATGAAATGTTGACTCGGCTCCTATGAAAAGTTCTGAGGGAACATCGGTGCAATTGCCCTTAGAGGCAAACATGTAATTATCCGTGACCCCTAGGGCCAATGACTGACTGTGGAGATGCTAAAAAGTGACCTTTAATAGTCTCTTCCTCTGACAGTAGACGGGGCCTCAGCTTTGCTGGCTAATTTTTATGGCAACTTGACACAGGCTAGAGCCATCAGAGAGCCATCAACTGGGGAGGGGACCCCAACTGAGATGACACCTTCATAAGCTTAGCCTGTAGACAAGCCTGTAGGGCATTTTCTTAATTAGTGATTGATGGAGGAGAGCCCAGCACATGATGGGTGGGACCACTTCTGGGGAGGTGGTGCTGGGTTCTATAAGAAAAGCAGACTGAGCAAGCCATGGGGAGCAAGCCAGTGAGCAATACTCCTCCATGTCCTCTGCATCATCCTGCCTCTAGATTCCTGTTTCAGTTCCTGCCCTGATCTCCCTCAGCGATGGACTGTGGTCTGGAAGAGTAAGCTGAAACAAACCCTTCCTTCCTAAGCTGTTTTGGCCATGGTGATTTTTGTTTTGTTTTGTTTAAAGCAGGGTTTTTCTGTAGTTTTTGGATCCTGTCCAGGCTGGCCTTGAACAGGCAAGAGATTCTTCTACCTCTGCCTCCCGAGTGCTGGGATTAAAGACATGCGCCACCATGGCCCGGCTGGTCATGGTGTTTTATCACAGCAAGAGTAACCCTATCTAGGATATCGGCTAATCCATTTCCTCATCATTCTGGCCCCAGAACTGGATGACATTTTTTGGGCTATGCTGAAGACGCAATTGAATTTAAGATTGGATACTTAGCAAAATAGGGGAGATGATACATGCTGTTTCTAGGCCTGGCCCATCGTGCAATCCCCCTGAGCGTGCACACAGTACTGCATGTGCATGTTCTTGTAACCATACATACTGGAAGTACATGCTTCCTATGAACAGTGGGCCACACTTTCCAAAGTCATCCACCAAAACTTTCATCTTTGGTGTACAAACTAATTTCTCCTCTGAGCCAAATAAACCATTTTTGGCTGAAACAAATCAACAAAAACCGAAGTTTATGGCAAATGGAATTTTGTGGCCACACAAGTAAAAGAAACAAAGACTATTACTCACAGGGCATCTAAACACCCACATTTATGACTCCGTTCCCACCCTTCACCTGTGCACAGACTTACTTCACAGACATCCTTGCGACACTGAAGTCACTTCTCTGCCCGAAGGGTTTCACGTGAGGCCTCCCTGACAGCAGCTGCCTAAGAGCTGGCTATCACTGTCCTCACGTCACAGACGAAATCTTGTCACTTACCTGTAATTTTTCGGTGGGGACTCTGGGTTTTTCATCTACAGAGCCACAAGCTTCTACAGACTGTCTGGAGGATTCAGCACAATCTTCCAACGCCACGGCTTATCGGGACATCAGTGGCTTCTCTACCTCTCGAGATCACGGACTACTTTTTTTGATTCTTTTTATAAGAGACATAGGCGGGAGAGACTCCGGTGTAGCCGTCTCAACAATTCAAGCCCCCCTGACGGCTCTGACATGCTAAGCACCTCATAAGCGTCATTAACGCTGGCAGCCTATGACCGACCCGGTGAAGCACCAGGGGCAGGACGGAGGTCACAGGATCACGTCTCTCTGGTGAGGGAACACTGATCACATCAGTGAAAGAAGACAAAGAACAGAACAACTCCATGGAAACCCGACTTTCTACTGAGCACGTGCATTTGTGTGTGTGCCTGTGTGAAGTTGTGCAATGTCAGGTGTCTTCCTCTCCTGCTTGCGATCTTAGTTTTTGGCACAGAATCTCAATCATTTCAGCTAGAACAGGTGGCGAGCTAGCCCCAAGGACCTGCCTATTTGACTCCCCAATTCTGGGATGATAGACCCATACTGCCGGTTCTACACAAACTCTGGGGGGATCTGAACTCAGGTCCTTGAACTTGTGCAGCAAACACTTTACTGAGCCATCTCTCCAGTCCCTTCACTGTTGCTCTTGTACCTTCTAGAGAAGCTGTTCTCAAACTGTGGGTCACGGCCCCTTTGGGGGTTAAATGACCCTTTCACAAGGGTCACATAGCAGATTTCCTGCATAATATATTTACCTTATGATTTAGAACAGTAGCAACATTACAGTTATGAAGCAGCAAGGAACATAATTTTATGGTTGGAGGGGGTCACCGCAACACGAGGAACAGTATTAAGGAGTCACAGCATTAGGAAGGTTGAGAACCACGGCACTAGAGCCCTCTCTGGCCGCTTCCCATCTGCCACTGTGACATGCCACTGCTCTTGGGTACCCAGAACACAGACATGTTTTCAACATGAGTGGATGAGAACCACAATGGTCAATGCCTGTCCTGTCCATACATCTGAGTGTCTCCAGGTAACTATTACTGAGTAAGTACTCAAAACCCAGCTCGTAAGTTGAATTTCACCACAGTGACAGACAGGACCACCATTCAGTTTCTGAACATCATGGGATGGGCAGGCACATCAAAGAGTCAATTTGAAGAATCTCTTCTACTTTTAAGACAGGTTCCTCTTCGGGATGATGGGAGTGGATACAGACAGGAGGAGACATGAGTTGGCCAGATGTTTCTACAGAATGGATGGGATCGTCTACAAGTCAAGGGTTTAAGCAGGCAAGCCAGTCTGCTGCAAAACCGTACCCTGCTGCAAAACCATACCCAGACTTGACATCCCAAGAGCAACTGGGGGCAGTGATCAGAAAGGGGGAATTGTGTCACAGCCCTGACCTTGACGTGGATTAAAGTCCCTTCATTCCCTAGCTCCTTCGGTGTGAAATGGGATAGCACACTCCCTCTCTAACAAAGAGGGGACACCCTCACCATGTGTACTCCCCCGCCTCTCATGGAAATTGAGCACAGACAGGCGGATGTTTGACAATGGCTACCCACGCAAATGCACGTGGAGCTGGGATTTAAACCCAAGTTCTTCCGACTTCCAACGTGATTCCCTTCCCAGCAATGTCTGACCTTTTTATCCCAGGCGTCTTGCCTTGTTGCTCGGCCAGTGAAAACAGTGATTCAGAATAAAAAAGTTTCCTCCGTGGGAACACATGGTTCCAGACTCTCTTCCATCTACGTGCGTCTGTGCAAGCTACTCTGCACATCTGCATCCCATAATTTCTCATGACAAACTCCGGCCCACTCCCATCCTACTATCAGTGTTGCTAGGACTCTTCACAACCAAGTATAATATGTGCCTAACAGCACTTGATAGGGGGCTATCTGTGAATTTTTCATTTCTTTCTTCTCCTTGGAGTTTCTTTTCAGTTCCTCTATGCCAGGCACAGTAAAAGGAACTCAGAAGCCTAAGACAGGCTTGTGGGTCATCACAGGACAGGTAAGACACATACAACTAGAACGAGAAGAGAGGGGCAGGAAAGCGTAACTTAACCACCATACACACAAAAGGTGGACTTTCCTTGCACAAAGAAATCTTAGTCAAATAACTGACACATACCTGTAGGAACAACTCCTTTCAGTCCTTCGACTATGCTGGATTAATTCACATTTATACGATCAACACTTTGATATTCATAATTTACCACCTTGTTGCACAAGAATAAGTTTATTATGAATACCTGAGCATCATAGGCCAATCTTCTAAATTGCCATTTTAAGAAGCTAACAGACTTGGCAGAAAGTGATGTGAATCTCTTAGTGAATTAATTTCATAAAGAAAGGAAACCCTTTAATAATTATGTGATCCACCATACCAAAACTCCACGGTATCTCCCACGCCATCGTCAGATCTACACTTGCCAGGTAGAGGCACACACTCTGAGCACTGCATTAAGTCTCAAATGGCTAAGCTTCAGGAACACGCCAAGACGACTCTATCAACTACAGCAGAAAACGCAGGTCTGATGTGGGAAGACTTACAAGTTAAACATTCTAAGAATTCTTGTATAATTAGGGAATCCAATCACACTTAAATGAACTCGTGTTCTAAATACATTCAGCAAATCTTTAAACGAGTTTAATTTCTGAGTTGGGGAGATGATCCTGGGTAAGGTGTTTGACACAGAAGCGTGAGGACCGGAGTTCAGATCCCCAGAGCCTTGGGCAGAGGTGGTCTACGTGCAATCTCAGCACTTGCTCGGGGTGCATGCATAGAATGCCCATGGGGCTAGCAAGAGGAGCCACTCAGGATACATGCACCAGGTCTGAGACACACAGAATAGGAATCTTGGGGAAGACAAACACTCACCTCTACCACTATGGCAAATACAATCCAGAACTATGACCATGGCCATCCCCTGTCCTAGTAGAGTCCATTCCTACCATATGTACAGCACCTACCTAAGATAGATTCTCCAGTCTCTCTTCACATATGCAAGAGGTGATCATTTTCATGCTCAACTCGCAGACAAAGTTGGGGCTTAGGAAACCTGAGAAACCTGGCTATGTTCTCCTCCTTGCAACTGATAGAATCTAGATTCAAACCAAAGCCTACCAGGCTCCAAATCTGGAGGAGAAGGAAAATGAGGAACAAGATGAGAAAGAGCAGAGGAAGGGAAGGAGGGGAAATCTCTGTTATGCACAAGTGACAAGTTTTGAATAAAGTATAAGCTTTGCAAGAAGAAAAACTTAAATCCCCAGTAGACTTGAATTAAAATAATCAGGTTACACTCATTCTTGGTTCTGTGGAATTTTATCCAGCTCAGACTAAGTTGGTCCTTAGGACTGTGTGCAAATGCATTCTCCATCCAAAGGTCAGAACTAATTTTAGACTTCAGTCTGGGGTGGGGGAAGGAAGGCATGTCGAAGGAACAAATTGGGAGGCCAAATGATATAAACATAGTACTTCAAACCACATAAAAATGTCGGCCTATTCCTCCCTCACACACTTGGGCTACCATGCCCTACAGAAAAGGCAGTGCTCGAAAGGGCAGGAGACTTTCATTTTGAGAAGACATAAACACAGCTGAGAAGTAACAGAAGTCTTTGTGATCCGTGCTACCAGCTCATGGCTCACAATCTTAGACCTGACTCTGCCATGACATACAGGCAGTCTGACCACAGACACATCGGCTTTTCCACTCGTCTTTCACCACTGTGTGAGTGGAAGAAATATTAGCTCCTATTCTAGAGGTAGGCAGCAAGTACAAGGAGCCCACTAGAGCCTCCATCACCCGAGGACAACTTACATGCTAAGCACACCTTACCCTAGCCTGACTCACATCGCTGAACACCTGACTCAGATCTGACCACTCAGAAGAGCCCCATTCTCATAACTACTGCAGCCATTGGTGTAGAGAAAGGCAAATGACCAGAACTGAGCCTATCAGATTTCCTCCCAGATCCCCCCCCCCCCCCCCTAACTAGAATTGGCAAGAAAGCTTCTTCCTTCTTCATGGTGTAGCTCTGGGGAGATAAGCCTGGAGCAAGCTGTTGTCATGGTATTCCAGGAAAAGAAGAGTCAAGAGACCAAAGGAAAGAGGTGCGCCCGAGGCTCTCAGCCTCTGGTTCCAATTTCAGAGTCAGATCTCAGGGGCAGTAAGTAAAAGGAAAGAGTCCTTTAGGGAACACGTTCCTGCTGGAGTTGTTTTGATTAGGGCTCTGCACTGTAGGGACAAGGTAATGCAGGTATTAATAGCTTTTTATATGATCGGAATAGAGACTGAATCCTCAATGAAGGAATTTCTCAGGTAGAGCCGTATTCAGAATATGAAGGAAAACAAACACATGAATAAAAAAAACCAAACTGATAAAATGAAATTTACCAGTAAGCGTCTGTATTATTCCTGCAGGGCCCTCTGGGAAGGAAGGTGACACTTATCTTTGTACTCACCTTCCATGCTTTTAAACCTCTCCTTTGGTAGTTTCTAGGGCTCAAACTCAGGATGGACAGGAATTTTGCCATACACAGAGACACAGCCCAGCTGCACCTTACTCGTTGAGAGTGTCTTGTGTTTGCTATAGACTCTCTTGCTAAAAACCAGTGGTTGTTTTTCTTATAGTGAGATGTGTTGGCCTTCTACAGAGGATGGGCAGAAAGGTGGCAGGGTCCTAATGCTATTTTTGGTATGGTTTCAAGGGAAATCCCTTTGGTAAACAAAATCCTCATTTGGTGTTGCTGGGGAGCATGAAGGCAAAGGTATAACAACCAATGTATCTACCAAGGTTTGCAGCTATAATAAGAAATGCCTGCAGCTTTTGAGAGAGAGAGAGAGAGAACGAGAGAGAGAGAGAGAGAGAGAATATGAATGTTAAAATTTTGTGCACATTTTCTTTCTTTTAAGGACCAGTTGCTAAGATGAGAATGGCACAGTCAATTCCCATTCTCTGATTATCTTCTGAGGTAGAGGTAGAGGCCAGGGTGAAATAGCAGCAAGGGTCTGGGTGTTCCTGATATGATCGTGAACTAGAATGTCCATCCAACCTTGAGAGATTCAGACATGAAATGGAGGACATGGTTGTCAAAATACACCAACAGGATTACGAAACAGGAGATTGCTCAGGCTTGGTGGCCATTCCTGGCCAAAAAAAAAGAAAAAAAAAAAAGCTTTCACGAGGGTTGCCGACTTCTCCAGCCTGGGCTTAAATCCAGACCTAGAAATCAAACAGTAAAATAAAGCAGGGCCTTGTGGGCTATGGAGAAGACCCAGGCTACTCAGTAGAAGACTGGGTCTCTAAAGAATAATAACATTGTGTGAGTTTTCAGCATCCTTAGACAAACTGTGAACATACAGATAAGCAATAACCTCAAGACGTGGTTTACTATACTTGACTCCATTTAGTCCCCAAGGGTAATTTTTTTTTTTAACCAACATTAATTTCCACCTCAGGCATGCAATCTATTCATGAAAAAAGATGGTTCGGAAGTAAGGACTAGGAACATTTATATATGGAGAATGGGCTCACAAAGAAGATCCAAGCACAGGGTCCTAATTCATTTCACAATTTCATAACTGCCTCCGAGGAGAAGCATCAACTAAATCTTCCCCTTGGCCCACGATGCTATTTCTGAGTTCTAATGCTAAATGACTTCACGGGATTATGAAAGCAAGAGATGGACGGGAACTTCATGGTGTGTAAGCACAGAATAAAGCACTCAAGAATAAAGGCACTCAGACTTGATATTTATGAGAGAGCTAGATTAGAAAGGAAAGCCAAGAAGCTATAATTTTTTAAAAAAATCTATAAGACATTAAATAAGACACATGGATGTCATTTATTTCTGTGATATCCACTGTATACAGAAGGAAACCGAGTTCTACATGGTTTGACTGTCAACAGCACAACCCAGATCCTCTCCAGTCTAGGGTCCTTTTCAACCAAATTTGGTTGAAGGGAGCCAGCTCCACGACAAAACAAAACAAACAAACAAGCAAACACGAGAAACAATGTCACTGAGAAGGTACATACCATCGTCACCAAGGCCAGCAGAAGCACACTACAGTCCACAATGCATCATCCCCTCCTTGCACGAGCCATGAGAGGCAAAGGGAAAGCCCAGACAGTGGCTCTCGAGGAAGACAGTAGTAGGTTGAGAAAGGTTAGGAGGAAATCCATGCAGTCACGGGCAGAGTTCCCTAATGTTTCACCTCAAAACATGTGGTTTCAGAACATTAAAAAAAAAAATGTGAAAATAAAAATCCTTGCCCTGCAAACATAAGAACCCAGAGCGCATGCTCAAAAAAAAAAAAAAAAAAGGCATGGTGTCTTATACATATAAACCCAGTTAGGGAGGTAGAGACAATAGGATCCCCGGGGGTTCTCTGGTCAGGCAGCTTTGCCTAACTGGTGAGCTCCAAGTCAATGAGAAACTCCCCAAAAGCAAGGTGGCTACCACCTAAGGAACATCTGAGGTTGGCCTCTGACCATCACACATAAAAGCACACAGACACACATGTCCACATAGAAAGGAATGAAAACGTATGTTCAAAATAGAAGTGCCATAGCTAGAAGTTGAGGTATCTGTTAAGGAGTTCCCCTTTAAGCCTGAAATACAGGGCCTGTTCTATACAGAATCAATATGGAGCAGGCTTATTAAAAAGTGGCGATGGTTTAGTTCACACATCTATTAAATACCATGAGGTCGCAAATAAAATTAAAACAAGGGCAGGTAAAGCATTTGACTACACGGCAGTAGCTGCCACGACAGAATTGTGTATGGTGTGTGTGCGTGTGTGTGTGTGTGTACCACATGTGGGCAACCAAGGGTTGGAAGCAGTGGTTATCAGGAATGGCTTTTGAAACAGAAGATAACTAGACCTGGGCTTGGACAAAGATGAAACTGTCCAGACAGTGGGCATGGAAGAACGGAACCACAGACAAAGGTGTAGCAAGACGACCAAGACAGGAGAGAGTGCAACACCCTCATATGTGGGCCCCATGGACAGCAAGACGACCACGACAGGAGAGAGTGCAACACCCTCATATGTGGGCCCCATGGAGCCCGGTGTGGAAGAAACAAAGGTCCAGAAGACAGGAAGGGTAGAAGAGGACACAGATGTGGTCAGGCCACCAGATAGCTACTAGCCTCGTGAGTTCCCGGTGCACTATGGGAAGTTCCCTAAGCTCCACAGACACAGGGCTGAGACAGTGAAAGGTCTGCCTGACTTTGGGAGCTGCCTGCCTCTGGTACTGTGTCTTCATACTTACAGATGCCTATCTACTGCCTGGGGTGGCAGTGAGCTGACCAAACCCTATCTCCTCTTGGAGTGTGTGTGTGTGTGTGTGTGTGTGTGTGTGTGTATGTGCGTGTGTGGTAACTGCCATTCCAGAGAGGCTGTTACCTCCACATCCAGACGGAGGCACTGGATTACGTCAGGATGGATGCAGGCAGATGTAGGGAAATTGCAATGATCTGAGACAGCAACAACACGGAAGACAGACAGAATGCAAAGTTCTTGCTGCGGGGAACTTGCAGTAAACCCCTGAGACTCCCAGGCTACCAACAGCTGCCTCAGTCCATAGTCACTAACTCTAAAGCCACAAAGCTGATGTCAGTGAGGGGTCACAGGTCCACACGGACCAGGAAGCAGCTAACCTCCATCACAGACAACTGCTAGGACCTTAGCACATGCCGAGGGTTTCCACATCGAACGTAAACCTCACGATGTGCCATGTCCTCTGCCTTTTAAGAGACGCAATAAACCCAAGGTTATCTCCAGATACGAATCTCCAGAACTAATCCTAGTATCAGTTAACTTTCTGTATGTTTTATTCAGGCCAAAATATGTCTGCCAGCTGAAAGTGGTGTACTGGTCACCATTTTGTTATTTCTACACACTAAAGCAAAAGAGAGGCAAGCAAATAGATTGGAGACTCATGGGATCTCACAGCACAGAGAAGCAACAGGATTGTGACTTGGTCAGAGCAGGATATGCAGAAATTAGGAATTGCCGGAGGCTCCCACTTGGATGCTTTGGGGAATTATGTAGCCATTAAGAAAGAAAGATAAACTTTGACTAATGAAGGACGTACGGGGTGGGCATAAAAGCTAAAGTCAGGGGCTGATAAGATAGCTTAGATCGGGGGTTCGCAACCTGGGGGTTGCATGTCTGATACCCTGAACAGCAGATATTTGTATTACGATTCGGACCAGTAGCAAAATTACAGTTATGAAGTAGCAACACAATGGGGTCACCACAGCATGCAGAACTATATTAAAAGGTCGCAGCATTAGGAAGGTTGAGAATCACTGGCTTAGATGATACCGTGCTTGTCACCCAAGCCTAGGTACAGGTATGTGAGTTCAATCCCCGAACTAAGATTCAAAAATAAAGAGCAGGGTGGTGTGTACTCGGAATCCTAGGGCTGAGGAAGTGGAGATTGGAGGATCCCTCAGGTTCATGGGCCAGCCTAGTCTGCTGTGGAGCTCCAAGTCAGTGAGAGACCTTATCTCAAACCCAAACAATAAAACCAAGACGGACAGTGCATGCATGTGAGCGCATACATGTATAGCTGCACACAACAAGCAAACACATAACCTCGGTCTCAGAGCTCCAGGCTGGCAGCTAGTGTAAGAGAATGCTCTTAGCTCAGGTGGCAACCTAAAACTCACTTCATAAAGGTGGTAAGTGAAACTGGGAAATTGGTCCAGCCGAAGGCTCAACAGATAGCATTAATTCGGGAGAGGCAGAGTATTGGGAAACCACAATGAGTAGAAAAGATGACAGCCAGAAAACCAGAAGGGAGGAAGCTGTAGAAAGCCATGGGAGACAGCGCCTGGTGTCTAATGCCAGAGGCCAGCTGGGCACCCAAGAGATGGCAGAGGCCAGCTGGGCATCCAGGAGATGGCAGAGGCCCGCTGGGCACCCAGGAGATGGCAGAGGCCCGCTGGGCACCCAGGAGATGGCAGAGGTCAGCTGGGCACCCAGGAGATGGCAGAGGCCCGCTGGGCACCCAGGAGATGGCAGAGGTCAGCTGGGCATCCAGAAGATGGCAGAGGCCAGCTGGGCACACAGAAGACGGCTCATACAGGAAATTCTAGGTTCTTCTCTTCTGGGGAGACTTGCAGGGTCTGAAGGGAGACTTGGGACATGGCAACTAATTTAAGAATCATGGAGTGATCTGGTGATCACCAGAAATGCCAAAAATAAGGTAAGTTAGAGCACTGCGAAGTTCCTGCTGAAACAGAACGGGCTTCGCAGTGAGAGAATGAACAGAAGGTGAGAGAGGAGTACGATTCCTGAGCGGAGGAATGCTTGGGATGCATGGCACAGCTGGGGACATTAGTCACTGACACAAGGAGCCTTTTCTCTTATCTTCTGCAAATTCCCAATTCAACTTGATTATTTTCTCTGCCATTCTACCCCCACAGTATTTACCACAGATATGCTTTCCTGTCTTTTCTTCCCCCAGCATAAGAATGATAATCCCAGGAATGCAAGGACCTGCTATATTTAGCAAAGGTGAAAAGCGTCGAAAGGAAATGTAAGGCACACGTGGGCCTGGAGAGACCGCACAGAGGTGTGGGTAAATACGGAAACGCTTAGAGGGGGTACAGAAGTAACGCATAGAGCAAGTCTGGTGGCCTTTACTTTTCCAGGGGTATAGGTCATTGTGCCACCTGTAGAACCTGATGTATGGAAGGCACCAGAAAACCCTCTATTTTGAAGACTACAATGGAAGAGCCAGTTTGTAGCCTGGGGCAGTAGGAGGAGCTTAAGGTTTCAAGACACTGGAATGTGTGAGTGTAGGCACGTTTGTGTGCGAGCAAGTGCGTGTGTGTGTGTGTGTGTGTGTGTGTGTGTGTGTGTGTGTCTATGTATTTGCACAGGCGTGTGAGCACTCACGTTGTTTTTGGGACAGGTCTGTCTATGTACCCCTGGCTGACCTGGAGCACACTATGTATATCAGGTTCACGGCATCCCTGCTTCAGCCTCCTCAGGGTTCCTGACAGAGCAGGAGCGCCTCCAGGTGAGGGCAAGTCTTGAACATGTTTAAAGCACTGTGTAAAGGGAGCGGGTGGAAACCGCTGGACCTGAGACAGCCATGGGAGTGAGCCTGCAGCACCACAAACACAGGAAGAAGAAAAGGCCGACGTCCCCAACCTTGTGAGAGAAGGACTCCAGGAAGAGGGCAGCAACAAGGAGGGGGGCCAGGAGCCTGGCCAGGTCCCCATCTCACTTCCAACTCTTCCATCTTGGGCTGTTTCTAACTACTGTCAAACCCTCTATGTGTGAAGCTGAAAACTGACATCCTTTGGTGATTCAGTAATTCCTGTCCTTTCAAAAATTGTGCTAATATGTCAAGTTCATGGGGGCGGGGTGGAAAAATTTTCTGCTTGGATTCTTTTAAAGAAAGAAAGATGACATCGTCTCATGACCTTCAGGAGTCACCCTTCCCTGAAAAAAAAAATTCAAACGCTATTTTGAAAAACAGTCAAAACTCCGGGGGTTGATGGAAGCCTTATTGGTTGAATGTCTCCTGAGATTTTTTTTCTTAAATGTTGCAAACGGCATATAATTACTGTTTCAGAGCCACAGAAAATGTTGAAAGCGCCTTCAGTTTCTAAGTGTGCTTTAGATACACAAAATCAGTAATGCTGACATCTCTCCCAGTTATCTGTATTCCCATTCTAATATAAAATCTCCAAAAGCACAAAATTATCAGATCAATTGTTCTAGAACAGTTCAGAGAAGTAAACTGCTTCCCAGCTTGAAAGAGAAAGTCAAACCTTCAAACACCTTTTTATGTTGATGCTAAATATAAGAACGTTCTTTGCAAAGTAGTCAAAGCAAGATCCAGCCGCGTTTGGAGATTTCTCAAGAGAGACACGCGGAGATTCTGTTTTGTTCATTAAAACACTAAAAATCCTCAACAGTACCTTCTCTAATACCTGAAGGTGGAGTGCTGTCTTATGTAATAGCAGCTTTCCCGCGGCTCATCTTGGGGGCAAATTAAATACCTAATTCCGCCCAGGATTTCTGAGTACTTTCACCTTACCTGGACTCACTCAGCGGCCTCGCAATACCCTGGTCTACAGATGATGGAAATAAATAATAAATCGCAAAGAGCTGCTACTGTATAGTAGGGATAAGCCTGTTGCAAAGGCCAGTGTCCCCCAAGTCGCTGCCCACCTCCAAGCTGCGGAGGCAAAGGTAACAAGTGAGAACGGGTCTCCCGGTCCCTGTCCCGGGCATGCACAAGCAAAGTGCGGGGTCGGTGACACCCCTGAGTGCCCAGATGCCTCAGGTTCAGGGTCACGGTTTGCAGCCCTGCAGGACCCACCGCAGTCTCGCCGAGCTCGGCGAGCGTTCCCTCAGTCTCGGGCACACCTGAACGTCCCAACCCTCGGGGGATAGGGACGCGAGATCCGGGCGCGCTCGCAGTCGTGGCTCCGGCGGCCCGAGAAAGTTCCCGCCCCGGCGCTCGGTCGCGGCGAAGCCCGGAGGACAGTCCCGGCTCTCCTCCCAGTGGCGGGGACCGCGCAGGCAGTACTCACCCGCCCTCGCTTGGATCCCCAGGTGGCGGTCGGAGCCCGGAGGGAGGACAGCGCAGCGGCGGGGACGCGTGCAGCCCGCGCTCCCCTGCAACCACAGCACTAGCCGACCGGGCGGCGTGGGGGCTTTATCTCCGCCGCCGCCGCCGCCGCCGCCGCCCCCGCCCCTTCCTGCCTCCCCCGCCCCCGGCCCGCCCCGCCCCGCCCCGCCTTCCCGCCGCCGCCTTTGTGTGGCAGCCGGCCGCAGCGCCCCTCCACCGCAGGGGACTCCAGGACGCCCCCCTGCCGGACCGCGGCGGCCGGATGCCGTCCCCTCGAGGGTGGGGGCCGTGTCCAGGTCCCCAGAAAGCGCCGGCCAGACGCGCCCGGCCCGAGGTGCGGCGCCAACCCGGGGTCGAGCTGCACGTGGGTCGACCAGATGGGCGTATGGGGGAGTGGAGTGGGCGACACCGTAACCGTTGGTGTGTCCCTGGGACGCAGGACGAGTCGTCTTGGCTGCCCTCCCCCTCCCCGGGCCCCATCGGAGAGAGAAGGGGTGCCCTGCGACAGCGTACAATCCTGCCGGTGATGGGGATTTCCGTGCCAGGACGCGGAGGTCTAGAACTGGTCCTCCGTCCAGGTGCCCCAGAGCCAACTTATCTCTGCTTAGGGGATGAGCTGACTGAGGGGCTCCTAGGCACAAGACAAGCAAGGACATCCAGGGAGCCGGATTATGGTGAGAGCATGAGGTACTCTCAAACCTCTGGGAATCCAGGTCTTCTGAACCTATACCTTGTGCTCCTGAGACCTATGGGCAGGAAACTGCTGCAGACCCGAGGCCAGCAACAGATGGCTGTCCTGCCCCATGGTTTCGCCTGGGTCTCCCGTTTCTGCCTTTTCAGCCCTCTTTTGCTCAAGTTAGGTTTGTGGGGACCCAACTTTTGTGGTAATTTCTGTTGTCTTTGGTGCAACACCCTCCTCAGCAGGCCCCGCGTTTGGCCCCTGGTGGTAAATCTCCCTAGGCCCTGAAATAAACTGCAGCCACTGTTAGAGTAACTCAAACCACTCCGGAGCCACATTGGTGCGGCTGTGTCCATGCCGGACCCCCACCCCCACCCCGTGTGTGTGTGTGTTTCACAGTTACTCTTGTAGGGACAAATGCTATGCGAGGTTTGTACTCCCTGCCCCATAAGAAAATGCAATCACACGCAAAAAAAGAAAACCCCTCTTGTTGCCCTACAGTTACAACAGTTTACAAATCCCATTTTTCTTTTTCCCTCTGTCACAAGTGCTCCTGAGAAAAGGCCCTCTCATTCTTGGGGTTACAAGTCAAATCTTATTTCCTCTGGGAAGCCTTTTTTGACTTCTGGGTTAAAGTCATTTCCCTCTGTTTCTTCATAAACCTCATGTGATTTGATCCCCCCCCGCATTACTTCTTTATACTGTCCCTCATCAGGATACACCAGTCACCAGAGAGCAGCAGAGAGAGACTAGCCTCACATGGTTCCCAGTCCAGGGCATCCCCTGGGCCCAGGGCGGTGTTCCACACTCAGCAATCGCTCAGAAATGTTTGTAGATGGGACACACAGATACAGGGAGCCATTCAGCTGCGGTAATGACAGGCTTGTTGCTTGGTTTGCCTGGGAGGGTGGGCTGTGCATAGGCAGAATTTAGATGGGGTCTAGTGGGGAGGTGAGAGAAGACAGGCCTGAGAGAAGACCCTCTCTGTTCGAAAATCCAAGAGCTGCCTTGCAGATGAGGGCATCAGGACTCTGGAGCGTAGGTAGCTAGGTGGTAGCACAAGGCCCTGGATTAGCCCAAGTGCTGTGGGTGGAAGGGGGTAAGAAACTGCTAGAGACACAGACCTACTAGAACTGCGGGTGAAGAGAAACAAGCGGGGCTCGCTGGGCTCCCTGTGTCCGCTTTGCTAACTGAGGTAGTTTTAGGTGTGTGGTGGAGACCCTGTACACTTTGCCCAGCCTTTCTCGGGGGTGACATTTGCAAAGCTATTTTGTAATACCGCTCTCAGGATGTTAACAGGGGTACGGTGGTTCTCACACACTGTTTGCAGTTCTAAAGTTTCCCTGAAGGTTTTGTTTTGCGAGAAATGCACAGACATGGAAGGATCTGAGTGTCTTGAAATGAAGCTAATGTCTCCACAGTTTCCTCTCTTCCCAGTTAGAGCATAAATAAGATCCAGACCAGCAGTTCTCAACCTGTGGGTCATGACCCCTTTGGAGGTCAATGGCCCTTTCACAGGGGTCGCATATCAGATATCCTGCATATCAGACATTTACATTACTATTCATAATAGTCATAAAATTATAGTTACGAAGTAGCAATGAAAATAATTTTCTGGTTGGGGTCACCACGACACGAGGAACTGTATTAAAGGGTGGTAGTGTTAGGAAGGTTGAGAACTACTGGTCTAGATTCTCCGTCTATCAGATGTATTACTCAGGAGTCTTTAGGATGTGCCTCTTTTGTTTACATTTTCATGACTGACATTCACTTCCCATTCGCCCCACTGTAGTGCCGAAGGAAGGTGGTTTTTTTTGTTTTTTTCCGAAGGAAGGTTTTGAGCAATACTGTGCTTGTCTTCTCAGTTCTGAAATGGGACAGGATGCAGAGTTAACTAACACACTAAAGTAAGCCCAGCCATGGGTGCTTCTTTCTCCTTGGCCACTGGATGGGATGGACTGTGAACTTCCCCCAGAGGAAAGGCTTCTAAACAAAGCCTCATTCTGCCGGTGTGATCTGCCAGGAATACCAACGACCAACAGCGTTTGTTACTGAGGGTGTGTGGCTGTCGCTGGCCTGACTTCCTCATGCCCACAAGGCAGGACAGTGTCAAGAACCCAGGGTACACTTTCCATGCAATTCATACTGTCAGGCACTTTGCCAAGGGCCAGAGAAGGTGTGTGCCTACATCTGCTGGAGGGCTCAAGCTGCAGATCTTCCTCCCAGCCTCTGACCACCCTTGTTGCAAGTATATTTCTCACAGACATGTGCTTCCGTGTGGTATGCCCTTGCCTTCTCTGTCTCCACTTCATCTGAGAAATGCAAATCACTTAACTCCGACCTGGCCCTTTCTTCCCAACTTCACATTCACCGTAGGGTTTCGTTTCATTCTTTGATTGTGTGGCTTGCCTTAATCTGCAGCTACAGCTTCAAGCTATTTGTTCCTTTAAAATAAATAAATAAAAATAAAAAGTGACCTGGCATTTAGCCAGCTCTAGCCAGGGCTCTGAGTTTGGCTTTGTGTCCACAAGCTGCAGTCGGGAGAGACGCAAGAAATTCCCAAACAGAATAAAACAAATGATCTATTTAGTCTCGTTTCCTCTCTTGGATGGGGTCCAGTGCTGAGTGCCGTGGAATAAATGTGAATCCCCCGGCCCCACCTCCACTGGTCCCCCATGGACCCACATAAAGTGACCTTGTGTTTGAGTAAAAACTGTTATTAGCTTCCAACTGGGTGATGGTGTTTTGTCTGGAAGACTGAGAGATTATGATGCTAAGAGAGTGACAGTTGCCTCTCTCCTGTCTACCCTCTATTTAAAAGATATTATATCCCAAAGCTGCTTGCTCCACACCATTACGGATGCAAATCCTGTTTTGTAAGCCTGTTCCAGCCCAGAGAAAGGAGGCCAGCTAGAACAGCTTACTTATACAATTACCTTTGGAGACTGTTGCACTGCTGCCTGGTCCCTGTTGAGCTTATAAAAGACATTTGTTGTTTTATTTCCCTCTAAAGTTGGCTTTCAAGTAAATCCAATTTCCTTTCTGTAGCTTCTGAAACTGATTAAGCCCGAGAGTCGATTTGTTCTTTCTCGTTGTCCGCTTCTCACCCACAACTTCAGAGCGCAGGCATTGCCAGGTGCTAGGCTAGCTATCACCCTGGGCTTAACATCTCACCAAACACAATAGAAGGTGGACATTTTGAGTATCATCGTGGTTCCTGTCACTTCAAGGAACCTACAGCTTCTTTAATCTCTGCTCAATGGATGCTGCCTGCCTACTTCCATGCGTTTCTTCAATCTAGGCACTCAGGCCCATCTTCAGTCTCCCCTCCCTCTTTATCAGCTCTGACTCCATCCTTCTCTTCCCAAAGTTGCCAGTAACATTGCTAAACCCGGTAGGTTTTCATCATTCTGCACGATCTTCTGGCAGTATTAAATTCTTGTGCTTTGCCTGTCTTTTGCAACTCTTCTAGTTCCTTTGCTTGCCTGTGTCTTTCCCTCATCAAATCTTCCTCTTTGCTTAGGTGAAACTGACTGCCCTTGGCTTTGTCTTTTCTTTTTTTCTTTCTTTTTTTCCCATTTATTTATTTATTAAAGATTTCTGTCTCTTCCCTGCCACCGCCTCCCATTTCCCTCCCCCTCCCCCAGTCAAGTCCCCCTCCCTTGTCAGCCCAAAGAGCAATCAGGGTTCCCTGCCCTGTGGGAAGTCCAGAGACCACCCACCTCCATCCAGGTCTAGTAAGGTGAGCATCCAGACTGCCTAGGCTGGCTTTGTCTTTTCTACTCTCCCAGAGTGGGATGTACACTGATGAATTTGTCACCAGCCGTTATCCATTCTTCCCATCTCTCTGCCCAGTGAAGTACTTCTCCTGTTTCATGTACCATCTTTTTGGGAATAGGAGTCAGATTGCCCTTGCTTCCCCCTGGCTTAGGAGTGGTCATGCAACCAAGTTAACTGGATTCCCTCCCAGTACTTTTGAGTCTTCCAAGGATTGGGAAGAGGAGCTAGGAGCCTGCTCATCCCTGCTTAATGAGATTGTGAGTTCTCATCTGGATCTCAGCATTGTCTTCGTCTCTGCTCTTCTGAATAAAAGCTGGGAAACATGTCCCTGTGACCCCTTCTTACTTTATAGGAACATTTATTCCTGTTGTATAATCAGGGATACCTCATTGGATACCTGTGAGTTGGTGAGTTCTGGATAAATTCCAAAACAGTATTTATAAGTAGACTATATCACTGTCCTGAGGTTATTCTACATATATACACACACATACACATACGTATATATGTGTTTGTACATATATAGATATATATGCACATATACATACACATGCATGTATACATGAGTATATGCAACAGGCATATATACATGTGTATGTGTATATACACGTGTGTATATATATGTACACATATCTGTGTATGTATATATATACACATATGTGTATGTATATATGTCATCAAATGCCTAGTAGGCACCTTCACGTACTATTTCACCATCACACTCCATCTAACAAGTCTAAAAGCAAACGAGACAGCTCTATCTGTGCATTATTATTTATCTTGTGACTGCGATAAACTTCTGGCAAAGGCAAGCAAATGAAGGGTTTATTTTAGCTCAATCAAAGCTACTGCCATCATAGCCAGGAAGTCATGGCAATGGGAGCTTGAGGCAGCTGATCACACTGCATCCACAGTCAGGAAGCGGAGAGCAATGAATGCTGGAGCTCAGACAGTTTTCTCTGTATTCTTCAGCCTGGGGCCCTAAACCCATGGAAGGATGGGCCCTTGCACCTCAATTAACCTAATCTAGACCATCTCTTATAGGCTTGCTTAGAAGCCTGTTGTCATGGTGACTCTAAATCCCCCCCCCCCCCCCACACACACGCTGGCCATCAAGATGAGTCATTGCCTTCCACAAACCAGTTTGCCTTCACATACTTGCTAACAGGAATGCCTGAAGCCATCAAGAAAAGAAAGAATTTGCACTCCTCCTTGGCCCCTAGTCCTTGGTGTTGTTTCGTTCCCAAATCCCACTGTTCATCCCCCTTTCCATATTCTTTTCCCAAACAAGTTCACACCCCTACTACTTAACACGCAGATCACACCAAGTCACTTTTCCTACTCTTACAGCTCTCAGAATCTTCTGAAAGTGTTGTATCTGTTATCAGCTCGGCTAGTTCCCTTCTTGTCCCTGCAGTCCAACCCTTAGCATAGGTAATCTTCTGCAGAGGTGATGGGTACACACTCTGGAGTTAGAAAGCCTGTGTTGGGCAGGAGAGATGGCTCAGCCGTTCAAGGCTAGGCTCACAACCCAAAGTAGAATGCTTGCTCTCAGATCTTAGTCTCATCACTAAGCAAGGGTAACTTAATTTTTGAGCCTGTTTCCTTTTCTTGCAGGAAGTGGAATAACTATAGGATTTTATAGGTTCTGGTAATGGCCAACTGATCCACGAAAGGGTTTAGTAGAGTACCTGGCACATCTGTACCAGGCATTTTCTTTAGGGCCACCAGCCAGCTCCCAAATCATGACGTGGAGACTTACTAGTTATGAGTGTTTGGCCTAGCTAAGGCTCGTTTCTGGCTAGATCTTTTCTTCTTTAACTTAAAATTAACCTGTTTCTCTTTATCTTCCTTTAGCCTCATGGCTTTTTAATTCTCTTTCCTTCTGTTTGTCTTACTTACACTACTTCTTGTGTCTGTCTGTCTGGCAGCTGCCTAGCTTCTTGTCCCGAGTGTGTCCCTCTCTCCCTCATTCTCCTTCTTCTTCTATTTTGCCTAGATTTCTCCTCCTACTTATTATTGCTGCCTACCAGTCCCACATATCCCTCTCCTGCCTAACTATTGGCCGTTCAACTTTTTATTAGGTTAATCAGGTGCCTTAGGCAGGCAAGATGAAACAAATACAACACACCTTTACATAACTAACATACATCCTTACACCATTAAACAAATGCAGCATAAACAAATGCAACACATCTTTGCCTAGTTAAGATAATATTCTACAACACATATCCTAATTGCTCAGAATAAAAAGTGCAGGGAAAGTCCCCACGGTCTATCCTAGCCTACCTTCCTAGTATCACCTTCTCATTTTCCTGCTATATTTTTTAAAGCCTTATCAATCAGCATTATTTATCTCTAGTTATATTACATTGTTTTTTTTTTATCAGTGTGACATTGTTCAAACCATTTTCTCCATTCCGAATGACCCCTTTCTCACCTGTGAAGCCTAGCATTGCATTACCAATTAGCCCAAACCTCTACAGTTTACATAAGAACTGTCATCTGCCTGTTTATAGGTCTGTGTATTGGCCCCAGCAGAATTCAGTTGGGATGGCTGGTAGCTAATTTACTTCATGCTATCTGACCATACTGCTGCAGGTGCAAGTTGAAGGTGGCTTCATTCACCTGTGTGACCCCTTGGTGGGGATGCCTGGAGCTCTGTCTTCTATCGTCAGTGTTTCTCATCTTCCTGTTCCTTCTTCCATCCCGTCACACTTCAGACTCGAAAGCCTCTCTTTTCTGTGTTTTTTACAGTAGCAGTTAGACTTTGTGTTATCGCTCAAACCTCCAGATGGTGAAAACCAAAGCTGAAAGTTCTCTTAGAGACTTGGATGTGATACAGTGTCACTTCTGTTGCCACAATTCGAAGCAGGTCATGGGCTGTCTAAGATGCAAAGGGGGAATAGCTGACTCTACCTACCTCTTGCTGAGAGGCATAACCATCTGTCAGTTCATGCCATAGTCTGAGTGGCATGATGATGAACATTTATTTATGGGAGCTGGAAGTCTAAGAACAAGGTGTTAGCAGTTCTGATTTTACTGGACTATGTACTCTGCAGATGGCTGCTTTCTCATTGTGTCTTCACTTGACAGAGGAAGACAGGTGGAGAAAGGGAGAGGGAAAGGGAGGGAGATGAAGAGAAGGAGGAGGAGGAGGAGGAGGAGGAGGAGGAGAAGAGAAAGGTTGGGGAGAGATGGAGAGAAAGAGAGAGAGACCAGAAATGAGGTAAGTTAGGAAATGTTTCTTTTGGCCCACGGTCAGCCATGGCAGGGAAGGCATAGCCCTGTCCATGGCAATGGAAATACCCATCAGAATCTTCTCACATCTCAGAGAGGAAGAAAGCATAGCTCTCAAGCTAGAAGTGGGGCTGGTTCTAACCCTCACAGGTCCATATTCAGTGACCCAGCTCCACCAGTCATGCCCCCTTCCCCGGAAGTTCCACCATAGACTCCCAAACGTGTACCAACAGGAAGTAGTGTGCAAGCCCATGATCCTGGGGAAGGTCCATGTCACATGCAAGCCACAGTCCCAGTGTTTCGGCGGTAAGGCCTCATGATTAAGGCCTCATTGATCCTCAGTTACCTTCTTAAATCTTCTGTCTCCAAATACAGTCCCATTAGTTAGTGTAGGGCTTCAACATATCAAATTTGGGGGACCAGGAATTCTGCTCATAATAAGGTAAATCATGAAATCACATTTTAAGAAGATGTATGGCCTGGAATGGGCTACTTTGATCATATGGGGGCACAATCTGCCACCTTCTCTCATAAAAGCCATTTCAGCTTTTCTTTCTCAGCCAGTATTAATCGCTTCTTAGTCAGCAGTCCCATAGCTCTGAGCGTCAGCTACTTAGAGCTTTCAATCATATCCTGTCTTCAATGCAAGGGTTGGCTTCCAGATATCTCCATTTGTTCATGCAGTTTCTTCAGCTGAGAAGACAATAATACTTTATTATAGAGTAATGCTATTACAGAAGGCTATCATGTAATTACTGAATGAATGGACAATCCAATTAATTTCACTGTTCCAAAGGGGGATATCCACACCAAGACCAAGTAAGTCTTGCTACCTGTATTATCTGTGTATTTTTGTTCCTTCTTTTATATTTGAAGTCTTTCCACCTTTGTAGCATTGAATGACGGATAGAACTCAAAAGATTGGACACTGGGATCCAATAGACCTAGATTTCTGTCCATTTCTGTCATTTTCTCATGGTCACCTGGAAACTATTTAATGTCTCTGGGCTGCAGTTTCCTTAAGTTTAAAAGAAGAATAATAGAACGTCTTTCTAGGATTGGATGAAGTGTACCGTAAACTCCAAAGTGTTTAGTGTATATTGTTATTATTGGTCATCCTGAAATATGCAGCCATCTTTCCTGGCCCAGCTCGAGTTGTTGTTAGGTCTGTTCAACACCACCTGCTATGGTCTGAATGTTTGTGTCCCTTTAAAGATCACAGGCTGAAACTTGGTGACCAATGTATGGTATTAAGAGGTAAGGTCTTTGGGACATGAGAAGTCTTTGTGAATTGGTGTAGAAGGTTCTTCCGTATTTGTGCTGCTTTCATTGGTTATTAAAGAAATTGCCTTGTCCTTTTGATAGGGCAGAACTTAGATAGGCAGGGAAGACAGAACTGGATGCTGGGAAGAAGAACACCATGGTTCTCCTGCCCGAGACGGACGCTGGTTAGACTCATGCCAGTAAGCCACAGTCAAGTGGTGATACACATTAATGGAGATGGGTTACACTAATATGTGAGAGTTAGCCAGTAAGAGGCTAGAGATAATGGACCAGTCAGTGTTTAAATGAATACAGTTTCTGTGTGATTATTTTGGGTGTAAGCTAGCCAGGTGGCCAGGACGAAAAGCAGGCCCTCCCTCCTTCAGTAATAGTTGAAGAATGTCTATCTAACTGAAATATATCTCTATATATCTAGAAAATCTAACTAACATGACTGCAAGCTTGACTATTATTGATGATTATCCATTAACAACCTATATTTCCTAATTATACATTTTATTTTTAAATGAGCTACACAATCACAATACCTTAATCAAAATCAGAAATACCTATACATATAACAAAATTGACCTTAAACTTGTATCAGTAAATCAAGATTTATACCAATGCAAATTATTCATATCTATCTCAGTGAATGGAATTATGTACCCTTATACAAGAGACCCACAGAAGACCCTTATCCTTCTGCTCTGTGAAGCTATAGACTCTCTATAGAGAGAAACTGAAGAGGGCTGTGTATGAGCCAGGAAATGGGGCCTCACCAGACACAGACTCATCTGGGTCCTTGTTCTTAGACTTCTCAGTCTCAAGAACTGTGAGAGATAAATTTCTGTTCCTCATAAGTCACCGAGTCTAGGGGATTTTATTCTAACCTCTCACACCAGCCCTCCTGGCACACCTCCTACCATGTTTGGAACTTTGCAGAACAACAAATGATAGCATTTATTATGGGTTTCCCAGACTCCATTGGCAGGTGTCAGTGATGGGAAGGGGTGATGAAGACAAGCGCCATGAGATGTTCAGTTCCTTGCAGAAACAAAGAATTTATCCTCTTAGGTTCTTGACTTCATGCCGGACCAAAAAAGCTTTCTATGAACTATGTTGGTTTGTATATAGATGTTTGGGCAGACCTCGTGGACCATCAAAGTTCACTCGGGTCACATGGAGAAGACAGCCTAATTCCCAAGGTAGCTGTTGAGTTCAGAACACTCGTCGTCATCATAATGAGTCAGTCTCTCACGGTCAGACTCTTAGTTAGCTCTAGCTGGCCACAGAGCACGGGTGATCTGTGCTGTCTTGTGGCACTGCTGACACCAGTTCTTACTTTTCCAGACCACGAGGGTCTCAGTGGTGAGGAGGGACCCTGTTCCCACTTAGAAGCACTACTTGAACAGCATTCTGGCCTTAATGAGGGTAACACTGACCCCGTATTTATGAAGCTCGGAGGAAAGACTGGTTCTTATTAAAGAATAGAAACCAATTATTGCTATACCAGCCATAGAAAGCCATGGTGACTTTTGAAGCAAATGCACTAGGTGTTTGTGAAGCTGATTCAGCTGACAATGACAGTGAACCATTATGAAATAAACATCTTGGTACCTCTTTAGCTCCATGTCTCTAGCGTCCAGAATGTACAATTGGATTTGCTAATGGGAAAGGTCTTCCTATATCCCAGCACCCACACCTTGATGAAGTTTCATGCCTCCTGCTTCCTGCTCATGGAAAAATATGCCCTGTACCACAGCACAAGAGTATTATCTGTTCAAAAATATTCTAGCTAATACCTACCTAACATATCAAGATGGGTATATTCATATACCAAATTATGCACACAGATAAAATTTGACAATATCCCCATGAGAACTTATGACAGCCTGCAGCGCACTGGCTGTCAAGTAGGCAGAGCAGGTGTGTTTATCTGTGCTTCCCACCCCCTTTCTGCTAGTAGAATCTGGATTCTGTTCAGGAATCTGTCCCTCCACCTCTCAGCTGTCTCTTTCAACACACAATCCTGCTGAGTCTTGAGCAGGCATGACAATTCTGTCACTAATTTCCCGAATTCAGTTACTCGTGGGTTTTAGTAAATATTCGCTGAGATGTGGTAGCAAAAGTAAGGTTGGTCCACGAGTTGCACACACGTGTGTAGTAGAGAAGGGAAATGGAAGGCGCTGCATGAGAGCGAGTGAGGACTGAAACTCAGACTTGATGGTCAAGGTGAGTTTTCCCTTAGTGATGTGTGAGCCAGGCTTTACGTCAAGGTAGGGGGTATGGAATTCAGAGTGGCAGGTCTGGAGTCCCAGGCGGGAGGCATCAGGGGGAGCTGAAGTTGCTCTGTTGGGCAGAGGAGAGTGATCAGATCTAGAAGAGAGGGAATCGAGCATCCGACACTGAGAGGTTGTCAGAGTTCCGGTGATGTCAGATAGATCCTGGAGGCTGTGTTAAGAATTGTTCTCTCTATCCTTACTAAAAGAACAAATGTAACAAAGGTCTTTGATGTGGTAATGGTAGGCTAGGATAGCATACTTTCTCCTCTTCAGATGCTTTAGGGCGTAGCTTAGCCTTAGCAGAGTGCATAAGTGCAAATCAGTATCAAGGAAATACAATCTTATCATTGTGTGTGACTTTTAAAAGGATCACTCCCAAAGACTATTACAACTCCTGCGATCTCCGGTGCTTCTCTGCATTCCTTGCAATTGACTCACACAATGGGAGTAGGTTCAGGCAGGGAAGATGTAAGCCATTTTCAAGTCTTCTTCTTCTTTATATTTATTCGTCTTCTGTGTGTTTTAGGTATTCATCTTATGAGTATCTTGGTGTATGTATGTATGTGCACCATGTGTGTTTTTGGTTCCCATGGAGGTCAGAAGATGGCTCTGGATCTCCTGCTGCTTGTGAGCCGCCATGTGAGTTGGTAATTGAACCCAAATCCTCTGCAAGAGCAGAAAGTGCTCTTAACTCTGCTGCATCTCTCCACCCTCTTTTGTCTGGTTCTTAAAGCACTCAGTATAACCTTGCTACCCAAGATGACCTTAGAGGTTATCTTTCTGAAAGGTACAGCTACAAGATGTTGGCTTTGCATGAGAAATAAAATTCTCTACTCCTTTTAAACTATATTTTAATTCCAATTAAGAACCCCAATCCCAATGTTTTATTCTGGTAATAATGATTTGTAATATAATTTTTCCAGTCATAAGATTGATATTAAATGAATTTTTATCAGAGTAAGAAATACACACTAAAAAATAAGAGGCTAGAGAGATGGCTCCCGTGCTTAAGGGCACTTGCTGCTCTTGCAGAGGACCCATGTTCAGTTCCCAGCACTTACAACTCCTTGTAATTCCAGTTCCAGAGTGTCCGATGCTTTCTTCTGGCCTCTATGGGCATCAGGCACACACATGATACACATGCATACGTGCACCAAGATACTCATACACATGAAATCAAATAAGTCTTCAAAATAAAATCCACCATTCAATAAAGGGGATGTGGTTTTCCTTTTTATTATTTTATTACTACCAGAAACATGAAGAACTGTAAGAAAACAAAACCCAGATAGCAGATTCTGTTTTAAATGCTTTGCATACACTTTGCAGGTTTATAACGTGTAATTGAACTATATGGTAAACTTACCTGCAATTAAATTATACGGTAAACTTACCTAGCCCTTCTTCACCCATGACATAATGGCAAAACAATGAAGGAAATCCAGAATTCCTAAAGAACCATCAATGAAGACAACCACAGTGGGTGACTCTCAAACCTCTGTAGCTCCGTGCTGTTGTGGCTACCTACACACAAACACATATACACATGGTTGAAAAAATAATAAAAGCAAACACTTAAGGAACTGGAAAGAAGATTCAGAACTAAAAGAATTTATTGAGATTTTGATTCCTTCCCAGCACCTACCCGGCATCTCTTAACTATCTAGCCCCAGGGGATCTGATGCCCTCTGCTGGTCTCCGAGGGAGACAGGCACACATGTGGTACACATGCACACGTGAATGCTAACACAAGAGCACATAAGATAAAATTAGGAAAAAGTATCTTTCCTGTCATGACTTTGCTCTGCTACATTATGGTTCTTGTTGTCAGTATCACCAATAGGAAAGCTTTCCATGACAATACAGCATAATGGCAAAGTACTGACAGGAAGGATGAGAGAAAGGGCCTATTAAACTGCAGCTTCTCTTCAGGAAAATGCACATTCAGGCATGTATCAACACATTGACTCCTGATTGTAGATATGATGCCCCCAAATTCATTCTCAGTCCTGAGGTTCATAGCCTTGTTTATGGAAGAATCATCCAGGCCTATGAAGACACTGAGTCTCTCATCCAAGCTTTTAAAGGCTCCTGGCCAGACTGAGGTTAATTCTTAACAAGTAGTGGTTCAACATTCTTGCAAGTGAGCGAAGCTCTCAGCTTAACCAGCTCAGTGTCTGAGGGGAGTGGAGCCCATATTACATGAAGTCTATGCTGTGAAAAGGGTGGCCATCCCTGTACTTTTCTAAAACAATGGACAGAGGGCATGCAATTTCAAAATGAGAAGATGAGCCAGAGGCAGAAACAGGGGCAGGCAGAGCCTCAGAAACAAATTATTTGCTGCAGACACTGAGAAGTGGAAGGGCACAGAGTGGGGAGGGGCGTATATCAGCCCTCTTGCTCCTCAGCCCTGCGTGTGTGAAGTCCTGTGAACCTTGTCAGTCAGTGTGAATATTTACTGCAGCCTGCCCCACATTGCCTAAGGCCAGTTGCCAATCAATAAAACAAGCAGCTTTGCCATCAGCTACCTACTTTTTGAGAATTTCAAGACCCACAGAACAAGGAAAGGCAAGGAAAACACCAAATCTGACAGCACTGGAGCTACAGAGGGTGATGCAACCACTGGGAGCCACCATCTAAGGGAGCTTGCCTAAGGATGCGGGCCATCCAGTACTAGGCAAGATAGGGTTTAATCTGACCTGGCATCAGAATTCAAGTGGTCCAATTTGATGACTGAGAAGGGACATCTTTGTGTTGACATTGTAGCCAACACGAATCAATAATATCCATCTTAATGCAATATTTCTATTGATATAGGTGGAGCAACAGGGTTGAGGTCACTGGAGAGACAGAGGGGCAGATTGGAAGAGGCTGGATGTATTTTTAGGCTTGTGGTCCATTGGGCAATAGAGGACCATTGGGATCCTGGAAGGACAGTGGTTAGGCACAGGGTATGAATGGGGCTATAGTTTTAAGTGCGGGAGTACATAAGGAGCACATAGACTTTCTGGTGATTTTCTTTGAGTCTTGTCCTAGGAGGAGACATGGAACCTGGGTCTATGGTTTGGAGGCAGCTGCATGAATAACAGGCTCATTTATTATATTGGCTCATGAGCTTTGCCTGAATACCTGCAGTTAACAGCAAGGTGCTTGTCTTTACAGTGGGCACATCTCAGCCTGCTGAGGTTTGAGACTAGATTCAAGTCCCTGCAGGTTTGGGTAGATTCCCAATATCTTCCCTGGGGCTTTACCCTTCCACCTTACTGCAGGAACCAGGAAGTTGCCCTGCTTGGGACAATGGCCTTGTATTGGTTAATAAAATGCTGATTGGCCAGTAGCCAGGTAGGAAGTATGCCCCCCCCCCCAACCAGGCAGGAAGTAAAGGCTGGGTCACCAGAACAAGAGAATTCTGTGAAAAGGATTCAGTCCGCAGTCATTACCCAGACACAGAGGAAGCAAGATGAGAATGCCTTGCTGATTAAAGGTACCAAGCCATGTGACTGACACAGACAAGAATTATGGGTTAATGTAGGATGTAGGAGTTAATAAGAAGCCTGAGCTAATAGACCAACCAGTTTATGATTAGTATAGACCTCTGCACATTTCTTTGGGACTGAATGGCTGTGGGACTGGGCAGGACAGAAATCTCTGTCAACACTGCCCAAACTGACTGAGGACTCTTTCTCCACCTCCAACGTTGGATTTCATTGTCCTTGAGAGTGCAGTGATTTCATCCTGGCCTCTGGAGCCACACCACCTCATCTACTCAGATGCCTCCTGTAAATGTAATTATGTAATGTCTTTACCCTCTGAGCTCCAGTTTCTTCATATATAGCAAAGAAAAATAACTCTAAAGCTTGGGTGGATAAGACATCAAATAAGATCACGCATGGAAAGCACTCGATTGATGTAACACATATACATTTTACTTGATATCATTGGTATATTTTATGATTAAATGATTTTGCTGAGATCTAGTCCAAGAGCTGGGACTGTTACCCTGCCTTGCCCCAAGTCCTTTTTGTTGGGACTTCTGTCTCTTTTCATCAACCTAGGATGCCATGACTCTACCCTATCTCCAGGCAGAGATGCCTTGGCATTCTTCAGGGAAATGCAGCCTCTAGCATCTGTGTGAGAGAGCGTGCCTAAGCATGTATGTTTATGGGAAGGTGAGTTGACTCTGAGTGACAGCAGCATGATTTTCCTTTTTTTTTTTTTCATGTCTACTCTCAATAGAGAGCAAATAGACCCTTGACTTGCCAGGACAGACAGCCCCGTGACATTTCTTTCAGAAAAGCTTGTAAAATCTCAGTAAACAGAATTGATGGAGGAGGTTTTTTAATTGTTCCCCTTGATTCACAGCAAGCTCAGGAACAGGTTTAATGTCTGCAAGCATATGAAAGCTATTTATAGAAGGGGTAGTGACATATTGTTCTCCATCACTAATGATAGTACATGTTTAAATTAAATTATAGGAGTAAAGAGTCAGTTTAAGGGATTGGAGAACTGGCTCAGTGGTTAAGAGCATGTATTGCTTTTGCAGAGGGCCTGAGTTCAGTTCACATGCCTGTGGTGGGCAGGTCATAACTACTTATCACTCTAGCTCCAGGGGCATCCAATGTCTGTGGCCTAACACACACACACACACACACACACACACACACACTTAAAAATAATATATATATTCTGGAAGCTAAACTGACTTAAATATATATTTAAGCAGTCAGTTTAGCTTCCAGAAATGAGTCCAGAGGTCATCCAACTAGAGGACAACAAGTTTCTAAATACAAAAACTTGACCTGGTATGGTGCTGCACACCTTTAGTCCTAGCAATCAGGAGGTAGGCAGATCTCTAAGCTTGAAGGCAGTCTGGTCTATTCTGAGAGTTCAAGGACAGACTAGGCTAAGCAGAGAAACCCTGTCTCAAAGAGGGGGGAAGGCAGAGAAGGGAGAGAGGGACACAGAGACAGAGACAGAGACTGAAAGACAGTCAGAAACAGTGATACAAAAACGTAGATTGCACTAGGCTTCCTGGAAGGTTTTATTTATAAAATAGGAGGTAAACATGGCAAGTGCCATCCTGGGCCTGCCTGCCTGGCTTCTTGGAGAAATAAGATCGGCAAGGTGTTTTCCCATGCCATTTTATGCCTAATAAGTTCATTTTTGCTAGTTTAGTGACAATGGATGTCTGCTGTATAAACCAAGGACCCTCAAAAATCCTCTAACCCATTGTCCTTTGTATGGTTGTCACAGTCTCCCGAAGAATCCCCACGTGTTCATTAAGAACCAATTTCTTCTTGCTCTAAGGCATTAATGAGATCAGCACGGAGAGCTGCAGCATATTGGGGGAGTCACCAGATGGGGACATAGCTTATAATCTCCTAATACAGTTTGTCTTGAGGTATGTATTTGTTGACTCATTACCAGACGCTTTGTCACCAGCCTCATGTTATAGCACTGCCTTTTCAAACCCAAGTTATGACAGATCTTGAGGGGACAGACTTTGGATGTGATCAAAGTAATTCTTTCAGCAATGACTCAGAGGTATCTACCCTAACTTCGGAACAATTTATGTGCAAAATGGCTTAGGCCAAACAAATATCCTCAGAAGGGGAGGATTTTCTAAGTGGCTGCAGCCAGCATGTACATTTCATTGCAGTTCTGTCAGGAGCCGGAGACTTACACCCTGATGTCATTTATACACAAACCTATCATAGATTATGGCCAGCACTTACACTTTTGATGCACTAGGCACCATTTTCAGCAAAATCCTTAAACAGTAGGCTCCAACCAGTAGCCATGTGAGTGGTAGGGAGAAAATTTTGCTTTACTGTTGTGGGATAATCTTTTTGTACCCTAGGCAGAGGTGTCTCTGCCAAGGCACTTTCTTATTGGAGAGAATAGGCGGGACTTCTGGGCAGAGATAGGAACTCTGGGGAAAAACGTGGATTCGCCAGTGAGATGCAGAGGAAATTGAATGTTATGTATGGAGGACAGGTAATGAGATAGAATATAGATTAATATAAATGGGTTAATTTAAATTATCAGAGCTACTTGGGAACAAGTCTAAGATAAACCCAAGCTTTTATACTTAATAAGAAGTCTCTGTGGCTTTATTTGGGAGTTGGAGGTTCAAAGAAAGTCTAACTATATTTTACATTTGAAGAGGGAGGGGAGAGACAGAGAGCTGTAGACAGAGACAAAGAGAGACAGAGCCTCATCCAGAGCCTCCTCCCAAGGCACTATAAAGTGACCAGACACAGATGCAACACAGCCTAGTATAGTCCCACACTTAAGAATGGCTGACATCACTGGGGGGTGGTGGCCCATGCCTTTAATCCCAGCACTCGGGAGGCAGAGGCAGGACAGGCTCCAAAGCTACAGAGAAACCCTTTCTCAGAAAAAAAGGCTGACATTCTGGCCCCTAGGTGTAAGGTAAAATGAGAAGATGGGTAGGGCAGTGAACCAAGAAAGAGGTATTTGGGAGAAAGACTTCCTGCAGAGGGCATCAAGAGGAATTGTGGGGATTTGGCCCAAGAGAGGTATGGATGCAACTTTGGTACAGAGAAGAAATGCTGATGAGAGGAAACACGGTTTGGGGCAGAGTTCTTTCTTTTTAGGAATTTTATCCCTTTTGATATTCTATGAGTGATGCAGGCAAAGAACAAAATTTCAATTAAGTTACTTTTTGGCTACTGGGCCATGCATTTTTAAACATAGCTGTGCAAGAAGAAGCTATGTGGACTTATTTAAATTAAGCATTTAAATTTCTAAAGGAAGTCGGTTAACACACACACACACACACACACACAAAGGCTCTACTAAACTGGAGGAAAAGCAAAACATTGATTCCTCTTCCCCCCTCAGGAGAAGAATCAATCATATTTAGATGTTTCACACTCCCGAGCACCAGCCAGTTCAGCCTGTTGAAGGGCTGGGCGTTTGTGGTGTTCTTTGAAGACTTAGTGAATTTAGGGTTTTTTCAGCTGGTCATAGAAATTCCAAGAGATATTTTATTGACTACTCCTTTGTGGGAAATGCTGCCCATTTGTCTACGCTTCTGACAGCTCCTCGCTGGGGCGTCGTAGGTAGCCTAGTCTCTATTAAAATCCCGATGACTTTTGTTGCTGTTACTTTGACACAGGCTGTCCCTTTTTAGCCCTGGATGGCCTAGAAATCTCCATATCCACCAGACTGGCCTCAGACTTGCAGTGAACTTCCTGCCTCTCCCTCCCAAATGTTGGGACTATGGAGCCACCACAACAGGCCTAACTGTGCTCTTGATCAACTATGTGAACTTGGACTTATTTTCTTATCTGACTCAACTTGTTTTTAGTGCTAAAACAGAATAATTGTTTCTATCGAGATAATGTAGAATCAATATAAAGCACATGCTTACTTTAGATCCCTCAAAAGACACAGTAGGCTGCTCTTTACTGAGCTGGTGTCAAGATAGTACTGATTCGGTCAATACACTTGTTTAATATACAGTGCCAGGAAGCCTCTGAGCCAAAGGAGACATCTTTTATTCTTACTGCCATTAGGAGGAAACTAAGTGAAGAGCAATCAACACAGGTGGGGCACTAAATGTGCCGTTGGGGCCGTTTAAAAAGAAATCAGTCATGAGATACAGTTTTTGTTTTCCATATTTTTATTCCGTATCTCAAGGCATTTGCAATTTAGTTGAGGGGGAAAGACAACCAGGAATCAATAAAGGCATCAAGTTCTATCCATAATAGCTAAAATATGGAGCAGCCTCACTGTCCGTAAAGAGATAATGGATGAGAAAATGTAGTAGCTATACACCATGGAATTTTGATCAGGTATAAGGAATAAAATTACAATGGATGGAACTGCAGATCATTGTGTACAGAGAAATAAGCCAGCTCAGAATCCACTGCATGTTTTCTCTCATATGTAGAACCACTTTGAATGTCTTCTTATGCATAAGACATGGGAAATAGAAAGAGGATGATGAGAGGAGAGGAAAAGGCAGAAGTGGAATGGGAAGTGGAAGCAAGGAAGATGATAGAGCATATGTGGTACACAATCAGAATGGAAGACTATTTTCTGGGATAAAAAGGGACCAATAAGAGGAAGATGGCGGGGGAGTGGAAAAGGACAGTGGCAGGGGGTCAGCAAAGTATAATTTATATATATATATATATATATACACACACACACACACACACACACACACACACACAAAATATCACTAATAATGCTACTTAAGAATAAAAATGATGATAGTGATGTGAGAAAAAATAGAATTAGCACAGCAAGTATATTCAAATGTTGAGTATGGAGTATTAAGACCAAGAGGAAGTTCAGTCAAGGTGGAAAGCAAGCTTGAGCACTAGCGAGCTTTTGAAGAGATAAAGACAGCAAAGAGCACCTTCAAAGGTGCTTGGAGGTGGATACAGCCTAGAAAGGATAAGGTCAGAACAAGAGATGGGGTGGTCATTGATCAGACAGGGAGAAGGCAGCTGAGGCAGGACTTTGAAAGCCAGGTGGAGGATCCTGGTCGAGGCAGAAACCTCGAGCATCAGCAATCATTTCTGAACAAGCAAGAGGACATGGAGGACATGAAGAGTAGTAACTGGTGATGTCTCCAGAGTCCCTTCCAGAACCTGGGGCCAGATGATGGTCAGCCCCTGGATAAGGACATAAGCTAACCTCATGTAGAGGCAGTGATGGAGAAGGAGCAAAAGAAAGAAGTTTCAAGGATTCCTCACCGCTGTAACTGTGGAGAGCTACAGTTTCATACAATAACCTCATATTATCCAGACTGACCATCCCTGTCTAGCTCCATCGGAAGGCAAACGTTCGCTGTTGGGTACCAACTGAGTAGACTAAGATAAACTTTCCTACTGACAGCTTCTCACAAGTCTGCCTTCTACCTGATAGTTGCTTCCATGCAGTGTCTCATCCCTCAAGTATCTCAGAAACATAACTGGAAGCAGCGAGCCTCCTCTGAAAGATTATACAGTGGCTGCAATTTCTCTTCTAGCTGACTGCTATGGTAAAACAGAGGACAGTTGCTCTCCCTTCTCTTGGGCAAGGGCCAAGTGGAGAAGTGGAATGTAGGCTGGAACAGTACAGGTCAGCCCCTCAATTACCGATGTTCCATTTTTTCTTCCTTAAACTGTCAATTACAGATAAACCAGCCCTGCAACATTGCAAGGAAAACTCAAGGTCAAGCAGCTTCTGATTCAAGTGGCATGAACTTGTGGGGCTGGACTTCTTTGCCGGATAAGGATGAAAACCCAGATGTTTATTTTCTTTGGTTTCTAAGTAAGTGACAAAAAGTCAAAGAGTTGAGGAGAATTCTCTTTTGATTGCATTTGTTTCCTCATTGTATAAAAGCTCTGTTGGGCTGGAGTGGTGGTTCAGTGGTTAAGAGTACTGCCTGCTCTGCCAGAGGACCCAGGTTCTGTTCTCAGCACCCACATCAGGTGGCTCACAACCACCTGTAGCTCCAGTTCCAAGTGATCCAACACTCTCTTCTAGCTTTCTCAGGCAACTGCGCTCCCACGTACATACCTACACACACACACAATTAAAAATAAAATAAATCTTTTTTGAAAGCTTTGTTATGTTTGGGGAACAGGAGAGCTGAGAGGGAGTACAGGCATCCCCTTTATCCATGTGGGATATGTGTGAAGTCCTCACTGGGTGTTTAAAACTGCAGAGAGTACCAAGTTCTTCATAGACTCCATGTATTTCTACATATACATGTTTATAGTAAAGTTCAATTTGTAAATGAATCACAGTGGTAATAACTAATAATAAAATAGCAATAATAATGTAGTTACATATTATAGCTAATGGTATACTTTTCATACTATACCATAGTTGTATTATTGTAACAAAAGTTTTGTGAAAGTGGTCCCTTTCTCTCAAAAGGATCAAGACAAATAATATTTTTGCATCATCGTTAACCATGGATAACCAAGACGGTGCAAAATGAAGCCAAGAATAAGGGTGGAGGGCTAGAATAGTGGTCCAGCTACTAAAGACCAGGCTCAAAACGTTAAGAAAAGGAGTAGACCACTGGCTTACTCTTCAAGGACACTGGTGCTATTAACAAGAATGGGAAGTTGCTTGAAAATACTTGATTTTTCTGTAAGAATCACCATATTAAGCAAATTACATGTGATTCCGTTTTATTTATCGAAGGGCCTGTCTCAAGCCAGGCTACTGTTTCCTAGTCCTGGGAACATAACACACAGCCAGTGCTACAGGTCCTTGCTCACCTGGAATTGGCGTGAGAGTGGGAGATGATGAACACAAGCCCACGGCAAAGGCACTATCTCCAAAGTGCTACCAAGAAGCAGAGGAATGGAATGGAGAGGATGTCACAGCTAGAGATGGTGGTGTGCTATTGAGAGACTTAGAACTAAGGACACAGCTCTTCAAGATGGTGCTGTCTGAGGGAACCAAGGGTCTGGGGGACAGGCAGGGATTCCTACTGAAGGTGTTCCATGTGGAGGGCCTGGCACATAGGGCATTCAATTCAAGTTGAATACCATGGAAAAACAAATGCTTTTTATATATGTTTATTATAAATATCACCTAGGAGGTTATTGGATGTTTTAAACCACCAGTTTAAAGAAACTTCAAACTGACCTGGGTGTGCTATCATTTTCTTTGTGGATTCTGGCAGTCCTGTGGAAGAAATAGATGCAGTGTGTACAAGAGGCAAAAGGGACAGGGAATGAGCCACAGAAAGCTGGTAGAAGGTGATGTTGAAAGATAGCAGGTGCTGGGTCACAGGGGTCCCTGGGACAGTTTTTGGCCTTTTCCTTTATTGGTAATGGGAAGTCAGTGGGAGGCTTTGAGCACAGAAGTGTTAGGATTTATTCATTTATTCATTCACTTGTTCATTCACTCATTCATTCATTCAACTGTCTATTCAATTGCACTCAATACTCAGTTCTTCAAACAAATTATTGATCACCATTAGCTGCAATAGGACCATATCAGGAACCTATTTTAGCTTTCTGGGTGTAATCCCGCTAGGCAGGTGAAGATAACACTTAGCAAACATTAAGCAGTAACAGCTACAGTTGGGGCAACATGGAAGGCTTGGTCTAGAGTACCATAGGTGGATGGATCACTTGGGCCAGAAAAGTCTGCCAGGCATTTTGGAGGAGGATGAACTAGCTGACCCGTGAGAGATGGGAGTGGTCCCCTCTTCTAAGCATCCAGATGCGATCCTCTAAGATGTGAGGAGTGTCTGAGTGGGGGGAGCATTTCAGACTCCGCATCCAGTATCCAGTGATTTTCTCAGGCAATGAATTGTTGTATGAATACAAATACTCCCAAGGAAAGGACCAGTGAGCTGGAACTCTGTAGACAGACTCAAAGCAGACCTTTACTCTTACATGCCATATGCAGAGCCCTTGCCTCCAGCAGGAATGTGGACCTCAGTAAATGTCCGTTGAATAAGACAACCATTGCTTTTCCATCAGGATTCCTGCTTCTGAGAATTTAGCATCCAGAAAAATCCTTGGCAGACAACAGGAGCTGATAAATGTTGGTGGAATAAACAGCCAACTTGTGCATTAATTTGAAGAAAGAGCTATAACGTGCTTCTGATCGAGTAATCAGCATCATCAATCAGCTTTCACATAACCCATTTTTAAAGCTGTCTGAGAAAGTACAGGAGAGACTTTTTTACTTTTTTGAAAGGGCCAGAAAATGCGATACCACAGTGGGGTATTACTGTTGCCTGGAGCCAAGGGACCCGGATCTAGGATCTCCTGGATCTCAAGAGAGTTCTAAAAACTACTTCATATAGGTCCTTTAAGATGGATTATGGCTAGATTGGTCTGTGTTTAGGCTAGCCCGGTAAAGTTAAATCACTGTAACGACAGCTGGCATTCTCAGAGGAGGTGGCAGAAACAAGGCCCCCAGAAATTGCTTAGGGCTTCTGTGGAAACTGCCATCTGAAAGTCTTTAAGCAATAGAAATTTACCTTCTGACAGCACTAGAGGCTAGATATCCAAAGATGGGAACATCATCAGGACCAGCTTTTCTTTCCGGGTTCAACTAGGGATCCCTTCTGCTGCTTCCAGTAGCTCCAGGATAGCTTTAGCTTTGGAGCACATCAACCTAATATTGTTCCTGTGGTCACAATGTATCTCTCCTTCTGTCTCAAAGTTCTTACCAGTTCACTCTCACCAGGACTATCAACATTGAGTGTAGGGTCTGCTCAGATGATCATATCAGAGTCCTCAATTGAACCTTCGAATATCCCTTCTCCAAAAAGTTTATTCTCGCACTTTCCAGTTAAGGCGTGTAAATATTTGGCCCCGGGGAGGTCCTGTACTTACTATGAGCCTCCTCTGCCTCCTCCACCACCCCAATAAGACTGTGAGAGAATCAAGAGCAGAGGAAAGCTTGTGAATAAACTGAACTTCTGAGAAGGTTGTGTGTTTTGAGTTTTGGACAAATGCACACATAAAAAAAAAATCCTATCCTTGCCCAGACCATAGTTTCTCAGCTCTCGTTAGTCTTAAAGACATCTCAGGCTTCTACCTCTTGGTCCCTCTCACTTTCTACTTGAAGGTTTTCACTGGCTGCTAAACTCCATTTCTTTTTCAAATAGCAGGTAAGTGAGATTAAAAATACATAGCGTTCAGTGCTTTGGTTGGGGGAAAGGAATCTGGTGGATAAGGATTGGGGGTCAGGGTCTCTCTCCAGATTCTTTCTTCGGTGCTGCGGTGCAAAGAAGCGAGTCATGCTTAGTATTTTCAAGGTCTCCAGTGAGTTTCAGCCCTAAATGACCACAGCAATCACTTCTCATTGGCCAAATAGTAGACTTTCCCTTGTCTCTACAGATATTTAACTAGGATCACCTCCCAATAAGAGAGCTGTATCCAGATACTTGGATCAGGGTTTGCTTCAGGGAAGTTTGCAGTGGAAGATAAAATCATATGCACACACTTCTCTTAATGAATACTTATTATTCCAAGTGTCATGGTAAGGTCTTTGTCACAATGGATTTATTAATTAAACATACCCCTTTGACTCCCACAGTGCTACAGTGTCACTGAACCAAAAGTGTAGGGAATAGAGTTGTCTGGCTTAAGAATGAAGGCTTGATGTGGGAGTGTCATATATCAATCTGTTGATTTCATTGGTTAAGCAATAAAGAAACTGCTTGGCCCTCATAAGTTAAAACATAGGTGGGTGGAGTAAACAGAACAGAATGCTGGGAGGAAGAGGAAGTGAGCTCAGACTCGACAGCTCTGCTCTCTGGAGCAGAGACACCATGCTCCCCTCTCCTGGGTAGACGTGATAGCTCTGCTCTCTGAGGCACATGCGGTGAAGCTCTGACCCAGGATGGACGTAGGCTAGAATCTCCCTGGTAAGCCACCTTGTGGGCTACACAGATGATTAGAAATGGGCTAAATTAATATGTGAGAATTAGCCTAGAAGAGGCTAGATAGAAATGGGTCAAGCAGTGTTTAAAAGAATACAGTGTCCGTGTAATTATTTTGAGGCATAAGCTAGCAGGCAGCCAGGGTGCTGGGGACGCAGCCCCGCCGCTCCTATTACAACAAAGGCTGACATTTGTACTATCTCCAAAGGAATGCCAAGGCATGACCTTAGTATCTCTGTCAGATAGGGGCTGGAGAGATGACTCAGGGGTTAAGAGCAATTGCGGTTCTTGCAGAGGACTGTAAAATGAAGCTTCTTGTCCCACCTGATTCTGAAGCTGCTTTTAAAATAACCACTCACAATCCCAGAGAACCTCGACAACAATGAGGACACTAGAGAGGCATACAAGGATCTAATCTACATGGGAAGTAGTAAAAGACAAGATCTCCTGAGTAAATTGGGAGCATCGGAGAGGATTGAAGGGGAGGGAAGAGGCAGGAAGGGGAGCAGAGAAAAATGTATAGCTCAATAAAATCAATAAAAAAAATAACCCACTCAGAGGTTTGGTATTAATTATGTACTGTCCAGTATATTAGATCAGGTTTATTATTAACTATTTCTTACAATTTAAATTAACCCATTTCTATTAGTTTATAGTTTACCACGAGGCTCATGGCTTGTGACCACATATCTTGTTTCTCTGGCAGCTGCTTGCATCTCCCTTAGCTCTGCCTTCTTTCTCCTTGTATTCAATTTGTCTTTCCTGCCTAACTATATTCTGCCCTGCCATAGGCCAAAGCAACTTTTTTTTTATTGAGAAAAGGAGAAAAAAAAATAAACAAAAAACAAGTTTCTACCTCCTCCCAGCCTCCCATTTCCCCCCCCCTCCTCCCACCCTTCTCCCCCCCTCCCACCCTTCTCCCCCTCCCCCCACTCCTCTCCCACTCCCTCTCCAGTCCACAGAGCAGTCTGGGTTCCCTGCCCTGTGGTAAGTCCTAGGTCCTCCCCCCTCCGTCCATATCTAGGAAGGTGAACATCCAAACTGGCTAGGCTCCCACAAAGCCAGCACATTAAGTCGGATCACCAGAAGAGGGCACCAGACCTCACTACAGATGGTTGTGTGCCACCATGTGGTTGCTGGGAATTGAACTCAGGACCTTTGGAAGAGCAGGCAGTGCTCTTAACCACTGAGCCATCGCTCCAGCTTCGCAACTTTTTTTTTATTAATCAGTGGTAATAAAACATATTCACAGCATACAGAGAGGCATTCCACATCATCTCCCCTTTTCTGTCTAATTAAAAAGGAACATTTTAATTTTAACATAGTAAAATTACATATAACACAATGGTTACTAAGCAAGAAATACAGTTACAATATTTATTCTATTTGTATTTTACAAAATTAAAGAAAATACCCTATCATCTCCTATCTTTGTGAGTCTAAAGTCTCATATCTAATTTATCATTTATTATTATCAAGGAAAACTATCATTATAACTATCCAGTCTTTAACTCCATCAAAGACTCCAGAAGGATATAATATTACCTAAGTAAACAGAAAGTGCATTGTAAGCAACTTCCAAAGCTCTAAAAATGACAGAGACATCTTGATACCCACACAGCCACCCAAAGTTCTTTTGTAATGTTGGGACATCCATCTTCAGCCTGCAGGCCTAGAGTATCTGGCAGATTTCTCAGTGAAATAGGAAAGGACTGTCTCACTTATTTTGGCAGAATTAATCAGTCGCTTTCTGTGTTCTGCAGAATGTGTGGCAGACTCTTTCATGAAGCAGGAACCCCGAAGGACTGTCCCACCTTGTTTAGGCAAGTTCAGAAGTCATTTTCCTGTGAGTTCTGTATGTCCAGTATATACGACAAATTGTCAAGCAGTCCAGGCAAGAGCAATTTCTTGCTCAAATGGCGAGTAGCACTACATTTAAAGCAAATTCCATAAGGAGTTTCTTTGATGGCATCATCCTCTTGAAGTAATTGGTGCTGCCAGGAGCAGATGTGTCTCACTGTCAAGAAAAGTCCAAGTTCTTAAAACATTTTAAATGCCATATTATGTAGGTCCTTGAAGTGGTTGAAGATTACCTATCTATTTGAAATATATCTCTGCATATTTAGAAAACCTAGCTAACATGGCTATAAGTTTGACTGTTATAGATGACTATTAATTTGTATTTCTTAACTACACATAGCACTTTAAAATGAGCTGTATAAATATAACACCTTAAACAAGAGCAAAAATAGACATATAATATGACAAAATTGACATTAAATTTGTATCAATAAACCAAAATCTATACCAATGTAAAATATTTTGAGATTAACAGTTATTTTTTTATTAAAGTAGATTTAATAATCTACCATTTTATCAATTCTTTATCAGAGGAACCAAGTTCAATTCCCAGCTCCCACATGGTGGCTCAAAACCATCTGTTACCTCAGTGCCAGGGACTTTGGCACTCTCTTCTGGCAAGCACACCTGTGGTGTGCAGACAAATCCCCATACATATGAGTTAAAACAAGCATTTAAAAAAACAAAAAAGACTTCTTTTTATAACATATTCCTGTACTAAGGTCCTTATAGCCATCAAGAAATGGACTCTGAGCCTGATGGGGACATAGAGAGTACAGTTTGGAATGTTACCAATATCAATATTCATGGGGGAATGAACAAAGCATGAATGGTCAGAGAGAAAAATTGGACTCTGATACAGTCAAAGAAAGTTTATCTCATTTTCAGAGGAAGTCAGAAACTAGAATATCGCTTTATATTTTTTCTGTGTGAGGCAAAGGAGCAGGTTTCTAGTGTGTCCCCATCATTTATAGGTGGTAGATGTGCCCTACCAATGAGAAAAGAACTTGACAGTTTGCACAGTGACTTTACTTGACATAGGGCAATTTCTGGAGGACAAACTAGTGGCAAACCTTCACCTATCAACACTGCAAGTACTTATGTGTGAGAGAGGAAGGATCTGGGTGGCTCACTTTAAAATATCACTAGTCTGCCCTATTCTCTTCTTGCATCTATTATTTGATTTCTTGTAATGGTCTGTGGGAGCAACTCTTCCACACATCTGATTGATCCTTGGGATTTTTACAAGAAAAGACATTAATGAGATGAAATACAAGTCTCATCCTAATGGGTGTTGAAGCTACAGTTTATTTTATTCATTCTGGATTTACCTCATTCTTAGCTATAATGTCTGCAAGCTAAATTTACTTAAGGTACTGTCTATACACTCAACCACCCAAATCCTAAACACTAGGTAATATGACCTTCTTAGGCTATGTATGGCTGCCACATTTACCTACTTACTACCAATGTTGGACACAAAAGCACTGAAATATAGATGTCCAATGCCTCGTATAGATTCTAAACATATTCTCGCCCCTCTCCACTTTGCAGCAAAGCCTCAACTTCTCTTGATGGTCATGATTATATCTTTCAAGATTAAGGCAGCTTACTTTGCTTCTTGTCAGCAAAAGAAGCCTAAAGTCTCTGAGTACAGTCCAAAACCTTAAAAGTAAATGGAATTTTCTTTAAACATTTGGTGAAAGTGTTCATTTTGGGAACCAGTACCTTTAAATTTATATTGTAGTTATAGGGACCAAAATACATCCCTAGGCATAATGATTTATATGTTGAGGGAGGAAGGAGCACTTCTTCTTCTACCCTTTGTGGTGGCTTGAATGACAACCCCTACAGGTTCCCATTGATGGAACTGTTTAGGAAGGATCAGGAGGTATTATGACCTTGTTGAGAAGATGTATCACTGGGAGTGGGCCTTGAGGTTTTCAAAAGTGTTTTGAAAGGTGTTCCCTGTTAGTTCTCTCTGCCTCTACTTTTGCCTAAGGATATAATATCTCAGACACCTGCTCCAACACCATGCCTGTCTGCCTGCCTGCTGCTAAGCTACTGTGATGGTCATGGATTCACCCTCTGAAACTGCAAGTTCCCAATAAACGTTTCTTCTGACTTTCTTGGGTCATAGTGTCTTAGCATAGCAATAAAAAAGTGATTAAGACATGCTTAATTCTGCATATGTGTACTCTACATATTAAAGATCCAACAATGTATTGTGGTAGGTGCTTGAGACATTATGTTAAATCTAGGAGGAAGGGGATTTTTGTCAGGGAACGATATCCAAGTTGGAACCTTAATTGCATCTTAAAAGTTCTCTTCATTACTGTGTCAAGTCAATCATTTATACACAATACAGTTAGGAATGACACCAATATTTTGTGATCATGTGATCAATATTATACCTCTGTGTTATAAAGCGAGTTGTTTATTCAATGTGATGTCAGTGGACTAGATGTTCTGTAAGCCTTTTGGTAGGACTGCTGCTTGATGCACAGTGGGAAGGAAGGATAAAGCCATGTACACTAAAATATATCTTTGATATCTACCGGAAGAAACTACTAGCTTCTTATGGTGAAAAAGAGCCCTGTCTGGTCACTTACTATTCTGTGACAAGTGTCCTTAGTGGGTGACATCATATCAGGGCAGTTCAACAAAGCTTTCATCTGATTATGTGGAGGGCTTCAGAGATACTGGGTTTCTCTTGATTTAAGACAAGAAGACTGGATCTTTATATCAATGCTCAACATCCAGTCATTGAATTCTGGCTGTCCCTAGTAATATTCTGAGAATGACAGCCATGGCTTCCATCAGCTGATCTAGCTGTCTCCAAAAGCAGCTTATCTGAAAGCTTTCACCCTCAACTGTCCCAGGCAGGATCTGGAGGCACGACATTGACAGGGGCTCATGTGTCTTCCAAGAAGTTTGTTCTCTTCCTTACCCTGGAGAGAAGGATTGGCCCTGAATGGGCCTCCCTCAGGGAAGTTAACAGATTGCTGTTGCTTTTGAGTAGGAGCTATTTAAGAGGTGACAGGAAGGAGGAGGAATTCAGAGTTAAATAACTGAGCTGACAGTGAATAGAACCCTCTTACAATAATCTTCCAGGGAAGAAGAGGGATTTTGTAGCATTTAAAGGAGATGGCATAGACCACCGTTCTTTCCCCTAGTGAGTGCACTTCTAAAACAGGAGGCTCATGTTAGGAGGAAAATTTGGAAGAATTTTTCTTGTGTGTGCAGCTAATTAGTCCCATGGGGAGATGAATCTTTAGCCCTGGCTTCATTAGTATCCTCTCAGTTGAACCAACTGGCTGGAGAGCAAGCAAGCTTTAGGCAAAGGGCAGCAGTCAGATCCTGGATTACTGGAGGGGTCAAGTTATTTACTAAGTCAGGCAGATAAAGTGACTTTATGTTAATGTTATATACAAAATGTTCTATACTAGCATGTGAGATCTGACACTAGAAAGTTGGAGGATGGCTTGGCCTGTAACTCTGAGAACACATTACTATCTGTGCTCCAAAAGCACAAGTTAAAAAGTTGAATGAAAATGAACAGCCGGAGCCCAGGGATATTTTTGAGGGATAGATTTGAAAATGGCCAGTAAATACAGATGTGCTCAAAGGCTTGCATAGCTCTGTCTTAGGGTTCCCATGGCTCTGAAGAGACACCATGACCATGGTAATGATTATGAAACAAAACATTTAATTGGACTGGCTTATAATTCCGAGATTTAGCCCATTGTCATCATGGCAGGAAGCAAGGCAGCATACAGGTAGACATGATCCTAGAGAGGTAGCCAAGACTTTTACTTCCTGGATTGGCAGGAAGCAGGAAAAGTGAGTGACACTGGGCCTGGCTTGAGCATCTGAGACGCAAAGACTGTCAGTGACATATGTCCTCCAACAAGACCACACCCACTCCAACAAAGTCACACCTCCTAATAGCACTGCTCCCTATGAATCTTTGGAGGTCATTTTCCTTCAAGCCACCGCAGCATCAAATCATCAGGCTGTGAGGGAGGTCTCTTTCTGAACATGCTGCTTCTCCTCTGCATCTATTCAGTGTATAAAGTAAGGAGATCTGAGTTCACTGCACTGTACATATCATGGAGAGGGCAGATAGAAGGCTCATCAACTCATGAACTATTTGAATAATTAATTTCCTGATCCCTATGCTTTAGTATATTAGTTTCTATGATTTCCTAGGTTAATTTGGGAAGGAGCAGGGCTACTAATAAAATCTAAGCCTCTTCATGCTGTGATTAGTGGAGAAGATGGGTAGGAGTGTGATTCTCATTCTAAATAATAGAAAGAGCTTTATCCTATGGCATAAGAAACATTGTATGTGCTAGGTTTGGTGGGAGACTGAGGCAAGGGATCAAAAGTTCAAAGAATGCCTGGGCTACAGAGAGAGAGTTCAAGGCCAGATGTATAACTTAGTGAGACCCCTTCTCAAAGTTAAAAAAAAAAGAGATTTGAAGATACAGTTCAATTGAAGAACATTTGCCTGGTGTGTCTAATGCCCTTGGTTCAAACCCCAGTGCTGGAAGAAAAAGTTGAAAACAAAAAAACAAAAAAGAAGTATCATACAAGTAGAATAAAAAGATGACCAAAGAAAATGGAGGTCAAACAGGTAGACATTATAAACATATTCCTTCTCAAAAGAAAGCCTAGACTGACCTCAGACTCAACAGCACTGAAACTATCTCTAAGTGCCTACAAGCCGCTGCTCCCTCTGCCTTTCAGAATGCTCCCACTGGCTTTCTCGTCTTCATCCTGCAACTCTCTGAACCTAACTGTCACTTCCGTCAAAAGCGGAAATGACTGTTATGTAGGTAACTGCTGTTCCTAAATGGGCTGTCATTGTTAATCTGAACTGCCAACTTGACTGGATTGAGAGACGCCTAGGTGATTAGTGAAATATATGTGCTTGTGTATGTGTGCACACGCGTGTGTTTTCAGAAAGGATTGACATGTATGGGAGCAACTGAATGAAGAAGCTTACCTTGAGAGTACAAAGCACTATTTAATTGTTAGGGGATTGTGGATGGAATCCAAGTGGAAGCAGAGAAATTCAGTTGGTGTGTGCAAGCTCTACTCTTGCAGAGGAGAACAATTATTGCTGCTGCTTGGACAAACTTAGCCCCTTCAGTCTTTCAATGAAGACTCACACCAATGACTTCACAGGGCATTTCCTGGGCGTCAGTCTCTTACCCAGGCTGCATCATTGGTTTCTCTTGTTTTGAGACTTTCAGTTTCTTGGACTAAGAATCTATGAATTATCTGGCTCTTCTGTGTGCAGATGGCCATCCAACTGAGCAAGCCAGTTAAGTAAATCCCCTTTTAATTACACACACACACACACACACACACACACACAACCATTTTGCACCTTCATTCTGTCGGGGTGAACCCAGACAACCACCTCCTATTATTTTCTCTATTCTTCATTTTTTTCTTTATTTCAGTTGTCCATATTTGTGAAGATGATGATAGTGACAATGATGATGACAATGATAACAGCCTATCTCATTCACTTGACTATAAGTTTCATGAGGACAGGGCATATGTCTGAATTATTTCATAACCAAGTCCCTATTCCTGGCTGGGAATCAATCCTTATGTGTGTCGAACAAATGAGCAGACTCCATGAGGTGGCTAGGAAAGCAAGCATAATGCTTCTATTTAGTGTCAATGTCTGGAACTTTGCCCTGTTCCCGCCATTACTCAGCTCTATGATTAAGATTTACAACCTCTCTGGTTATCACTGCAAAACAGGATGTCAGAAGTTGTGACATAGGATGTCAGAAGTTCATTCTAGTTCTAGAGTTATGTGACAGAACTGACTGAACAAAATGTGAATGTCTGTCCACATCTGAGCCTCTCATCGAGCGTTCATAACTGGTTTATGTACCTTAGTTTTCATAGAGTCACTTGTTCTGACCCAAGGCATCTCTATGACCAAAATTGAACAAGTTCTTATTGGAAAAATATGTCTGTGTAATTAAATTCCAGTAGTCATGATTTCCCAAACCACTTTACAAAGAAAATAGGGCCAGTCAGTGTAGAAATCCCCCAACACAAATTAAATTAAGCATTGGGGTCCATTTGAAATGTCAGAATGGTTACGAATGATAAAAGTAATTCAAAGCTTTTTGGTCTGTTAGAGATCTCCAAATTCTCGAAGGAATAAGAGTATTTACCAAAGTATCAAGTTGTTCTTTTGGGCTAATAGAGGTATTGAAAAGTTTAGAAATTCTCTTGGCAGACTCACTGATGAAGACAAAGGCATCACATCTCTATGATATTGTTCTCTAAATGGAGATTCAGTGGAAGACCACAGAAGGAGTTAACTGGGGCTCAAGGAAATGCCTGTCCCCTGGAGCAGGCAGCATATTGATGCTATTTTCCTAAGTGTTACAGTAGAGCAAATTCATATTGGAATCTCTGGGCGCCTGTGCTATCAGCAAGTCTTTGGGGGTATTAAGATGTTTTAGTTCTTAACTATTCATTTCATCATCTTTTACTCTGTCAGTTACTTCTGGGAGTATAATAGTAAGTGAGCTATTTTACTTAAGACCTATACATTTTTTTTAGAGAATTGTTAATATTTTCCTAAGTTAGCTGGAGTTGTACGTTTAATGGACAAATAGCATAACCATGGTTTACAGCACAGAACCGATGAGTTGGAGGTGAAGGTGGCAAGCTGCCAATGACCTTAAGCATGGGCTCTGGACTTGATTAGCTGAGACAGGCTGGTTCAGAAATGAGAGTCACACAAAGTGGCCAGGCATACACGCCGCCTTTCTTCATAGCATGCGGAGACACGGCTTTCTCCACCAGTGTGTGGCCATGTGCTGAGAGAGATTAAAAGTGCTTCTCTGTTTTGAGAACTGGGTGGAAACAGGTAAAGAACAGAGTGTGTATTAGAAGGGGCAGAGTTTTTTAGCAGAATTCCGCATGGTTATCGAAACATCCATTTCAGCCAAGGTACAGTGGTTAAGCTTGAATTTACTAAGACCTCAGAGTCAAACCTCAGTAAGAGCAAAGGGAAAAAGAAACATTTCTACTTGTGAGTAACTGCATAAACTCCTGATTCATCTACCCCAGGCACGGGTGTTTATTTCCATCCCCACCCTTAGAACTCATCAGGATGAAGTGGTCCGCTGTCCCTCTCCTGGTTCTTCCCTCCTTGTATCTTCTGACTTTTCGGTTTCTAACTCTGTAGACCAGTGGTTCTCAACCTTCCCAATGCTGCAAACCTATAATACAGTTCCTCATGTTATGGTGACTCCTCACCATAAAATTATTACATTGCTACTTCATAACTGTAATTTTGCTACTATTATGAATTGTGGTGTAAATATCTGATATGTGACTACTATGAAAAGGTTGTTTGACACCCATAGGGTTGAGAATCACTGCCATAGACTCGTGAAGGTATAGCCAGTGTATTGTGTGACTTGCCTGCCCTACTTTTGCTTCTAGCCAAAACAAATCCATTTTCTCGCAATCCAGGATCTTCTATAAACGTATTAGAGATGCATTTGTTTTATATGCATTGTATTTCTTATATATGCTACTATCTATCTATCTATCTATCTATCATCTACTATCTATCTACTATCTATCTATATGATAGAAAATCTGTAGATAGCAGGCAATATAGAGTATATGTTAAGGGCAGAAACAAAGACAATGTGTTCTCTCTTCACAAATTGAGAGACTGTCATAGATAACACCATGAATATTTGTTTAAGGGTATGCTGTTTTCAGTCATATATGATACCATCAAAATGTTTCGGGGAAAGTGGGAAGAACTGGTGAAGTCTATGAAGCCAAGTCCCTGGCCTCATAATCCCAACTCCAGCTCAATACATTCCCAATTTCTGTCACATTATGTGAGCCAGGAAGGTTAAGCCTCAGCTTGCTTTTCTCAGCCTAACGAAGGACCAAGGAAGTACAGGTTTTCTCTTTCTTTTGGTTTATTTCACTTTCAGGTTTTCCCTTTGTATACAGAGCAGACCCTGTACTAGCTGTTGGATGGGCAGTAACTAATGAGGCAGATCCCCATCTCCACTGGGTGAAGAGTCTGGGGCCAACAGTCATACACAAACATGCTTTCTATTGAGTTTGCTCCCCAAGGGCAGCAGCCAACAGGGCTCTGAGACAGGCAGTGACTGGTGAGTGTCCCCTCATAATAGATGGGACTCTAGAGCCTGTCTGTGGAGGAGATCAGGATGGAGAGAGGGTAACCTACCAGCAGGCAGCAGAAGTTCCAGGCAGAGGCCCCAGGCATGAAAACTGCTATGCAAAGGACAAGTCAGAATGCAAAGAAAAAAATGCTAAACTCAAAATCGGTGACCACCCATCATTGGCCAAGATTTCCTGTCACTGAGTGCTCATTCCTAAGGTGGCTCATAGTTCTATTCACTGACCCAGTAGACTGGTACATAGCAAAGTTTTCTTGCAATATACTAGCCCCCCACACACAGAGCAAAATAGAGAGACAGACATAGAAATTAGACCTGGTCTCAGATCTTACTAAATAGAAAACATGTGTTCAGCTTAGACTTCCCAGCCAAATACAAAACATTTTTGCTTAAGGACTGGTTTGAGTTGAGTTTTCATCTTTTACAGCTAAAGGATATGGATTAACACTTTTGTTTTATTTTGTTTTTCATTTCCATCAAACCTTGCCAGAAAAAATAAGATATAGACCCATCAGGTGGTCTTTCCACCTACCCCCAAGTGTTGTCATTTCTCTTGAGGAACTTCCAGGTCAATCTCTAGAGTCATCAAAATACACAACAGAAAATGTTGGATCCTCGAGTAGATTGTCACCCAGAAGAAAAGTCAAAACTCATGGCTGTCTCTGGCTGAGACCAAAGTGCTAAGTGTGTTGCTCAATGGTAATTAATTTTCATTTTTGGTGTATTACAACTTCATTACCTAATTGCAATTTTCCAGACAATTTTCTGTTCTCATCCATGACCAAAACATAAACAAATCAAAAGCAAAACAACAATAAACAAACAAACTCACAAATCCATTCTTCAAAGGTTGAGAAACAAATAGAAATATGCATATCTTTTCTTCCTTAGGTTTCAGGGTCCTATACTTCCAGGGCTGGTGGTGGCCTGGTTTATGATGTGTAGAAACAGTTCCCACTTTTTTCTGAACCATCAGAAGAACATGCTGGGGTTGGTGTGACCAGGCCATTGATGTGCCTAGAGATGAGATATCAGAATTCAATTCTAGAAGGGGAAGACTCATAGGAGAGAAGAGGGGTTAGTCTCAAGACTGCTGTCTATGCCCTTTACTGTGGCAAAGGAAGACATTACCATGTGGATAAATTGATAGCCCATGGAGATCCTAACTTCAGATCTTCTTCTCCTGGTGTTAAGGGACTGAATAGCAAAGTCATTAAGTGGCTCTCAGCTTCTTCAGAAACTAAGACCCAAGGGCTCCAGGAATACTCTACAAAAGATCCTAGTGAATAAAAATCCAACTGTCAGTTTTAACACATAAAGATTTGAATGCTACTTTTAGAAAATACAGAGTTCTTGGGGAAATCACAAGTCTCCTGCCATGGAGCTGTAACTGAATCTTTGTAGTCAGGTTGATGTGGAATCCCTGGAATTCTATTTCATAAAACATTTTTCTAACTTTCACTTTGGTCTTTTGACGAAATAAATGAATACAATATTAGAAATCTTGGGGGCAAATCGGAGACTACTCGGAGTGTAAGAAAACTTAAGCTAGTTGCTTAGTGGATGAAAAATCAGTGGTTTATAGCGGTTCTGAAATGCGGTCAAGGTCTCATGAAAGTCTGGTAATCATTTGAGGTGGCTTAGTCACTGGGCCGATGCTCAAGTATCCGGCATTTGTCACAGATTCTGCTCAGGAACTGCTAGTAGCCTCTCTCTAAGTATGTGCCTTGGAGTATGAACAAAGAGATGTTTTGTGCACAAAGAATTGAATAGATAAATGAGTTTAGAATATAAGGTATACTTTCTAGTTCTTCTTAGAACATGCTAAAGACCCATGAACCTACAGTATATACAGAACTGCAGGATTTGGGATATTTTAATATATGATTTATATATATTTAATATAATTTAACATATAATACATACACATGATAGATAATATACATATATGCATACTATACTCTATGTGTGTGTTTGTCTGTCTATCTGTCTCTCTATCTATTTCTGTATTCAAAATTGGCCCAATGTGTTTGAGCAGCAAAACTTCAGTCTGTGGAAGACCTATCTGACCAAGAAGACTCCAGAGGAGTTCTAAAATGCTTCAGGGGCATCAATCTGACCAACAGTCTTTGAAAAGGCATCAGAGAAGCTCAGAGAGTCCTAAGTGTTTTTCACTGGTCAGCACAAATGCTAATAGAAAGGTACCTGTAGTTAGGGAAGATCTGTAGGATTTATTGGCCAAACCTAATAGGGAAAGACTTAAATGTGTGTTTGGTGTTGGCTATGCCATTTAAACAAGTTCTTAGCTACATTTTTAACTTTGGTCTGGGTTTATTGGGCCGGATGAATGTTTATTTAAAATGATTAATTAAAAAATTAAACATTTCAGCGAGGGAAAATTCTGAGTACACTGTCTCTGTTATTTTTTGCAGCACAATACCAAAATGCCATCATTTAGGAAATATTGAAATGTCACAACTTAATGAAATTTAGCCTGTGGTTCTTGGAACCAGCCAGACAGTTAACTAGCTGGGTAAGATTGGAGTCCAATCTGTGAGTCAGAACGACAAAGCCCACTTCACAGGGTGTGCCTACAGGAGTTGTTAGTAACCCTAACTGGACCTGTTAGCCAACACTCCTGGGTATTTTCCAGTTAAACTGCTAAATTTTTTCATTGATAACCAGTTCACATGAGTTTGGGAACCAAGCAACAGTATTAAAGGAAGAAGCAGGACACAGATTGGTAGGGACTGTTTTGAATCGGAAAGCACCCCTGAAAAGAACAAAAACTTATACTACATTATCTAAATAAAGTTTATTAGTCACAGAGGCTGCTGGTGGGTGACACATATCTTGGTTTAGAAATAGATGCAAGAGTTAAGAAATAGCAACCCTGAGGACACAGTTCAATCTCCAAAAGCCATATAAAAAAAAGCTGGACATGGTAGCATATCCTTGTTATCTTAGTGCCGGGGGCACTAGACAGACTGTCCTCTGGAACTCATTGGCCAGCCAACCTAGCCTATTTGACGTGTTTCAGACTGGGTCTTTACACACACACCCAAACGGTGATAGGGCTTGAGGAATGACCCCCAAGGTAGACCTCTGACCTTCATGTGCCTGTACTTGTAGACAGGTACCTACACAAATAAGTGTGCATACACACACACTCAAGTGTGTGCAGCTAAGATGGTTCTTGAAAGTAGTGGCATTTAGTTATCTAGTAAAATCAGTGAGTAGAGTAATTGGCTTCTCAACATGATTTATGATTCCGGATGACAATCTATGAGCTTTATTTTATAAACAATATGCAAATTTGTCCTTCCTGTGAAATTAGCAGGAAAGGAAACGTATTTATCATCTAAACAAGCCTGGTCTTTATCAGTTCTTCTCATGGCTCAGAAAACTCCAAAGGAACCCTGTAGTGCTCTCTGAACCTCATTGTGACCAGTAGTCAAACTGTGCCGGAAATCTCCAAGAGTTCATTTTGAATTCGACAGGACACGAATTTTTTATGGCTGAGTTAGACTTGCAGATTTTTTTTTTTTTTTTTTTTTTTTAGCCAAACCAAAATGCTACAACTCAAAACAATGGAAGACCGCTAAAGAGTGGCAGGATGATTAGCCATCATATGGGAATAAGAAGAGCATTTAAAAGAATAGTCAGGGAGCTGATGCAAGCGGGAAGAGGTGAGAAGGTTGTTGTAGGCAGGTATTTTCTTTTAGAAGGATATATTAAATTAGGATGACTCTCCCATCATCAGTAATGGTAAATGTGCATGCCTTTCTAGACCCAAAAAGAGCTCTGATCCATGTATTCTTGTCCAAGGACATCTCTAAATTTTCTTCTGCTCAGAATTTCAAAATAGGAAAATCCACTTGTGGCTTCTCTAAGAGTCATGATGTCTTTTCTTTGTCTTTGGGAAAGTTTCTGCAAAGTTTGTTATTGTGTCGTGTATGGATTACACAGCACAGATATGAGGTGTTTCCCAGAAGAGCAATAGCACTGCTAGCATTGACTTTCCTCTTCCTGTAGATCGGGAGCAAGACACTGAGCTGGGAGCTTCACATAGAAGGCGTTCATTCTATGGCAAGTCTTTCTCTACAGACAAGCAGATGGAGCCTCAGAGAGGGTGGCTACTTCTCCCGAGGTCACATGAGCCCTATGCACTAGGATTTGGATCCAAAGCCCATGTTCTTTGCAGCACCTCTGTAACTAACTATAAATTTGTAGAAATACAGATGTCTGAGGAACAAGTGGGTTTGGAGAGGACGACTGCGATCTATGGGAATCTCTAGATGATAATTGTAGTTTGTCTAGATCAATTGAGAAGAAGATTGAGGAAAGAATGAAAGCAGGCTGCACACTGGGGTCTAGAGCAGGCTTCTTGCCACCTATCCTATCTGTACTTCAATAGCAAATGGAGATCAGTAATTGTATCTATTAGATGCAGACTATGGACAGAAAAATTAGGGAACAATTAAGAGTCCTCCAAAAAATGTGTCCAATCCCGAATCCCTGGGATTTCATAATATAATTATATTTGGAATAAGAGTCTTTGGAGGTATGATGAAGGTTAAGAATGCCCATATGAGACCATCCTGGACTTGAGTGGACTCTTGGTCTGAAGAAGGGGCCATTATAAGTGGCAGAAGGGAGAACACACACACACACACACACACACACACACACACACACACATTGAGCAAGAAAGAGACATAGAGAGATAAGTCAGAGACAGAGAGATGAGACAGACAGAGAGAGAAAACAAGAGGAGAGAGAGAGAGAAAGGAATGAAGGAAGGAACAAAGAAAGAGAGAGATTAGGCCATGTGTATACAGAGGTATATTGGACAGTTGTGCCCATAAGCCACAGAGCGTCAAGGATCACTGACAAGTTCTCCCAGTAGCCTGAAGACTTTACTGATGCCCTGACTTTGGATTTCTGCTCTCTGAATCTATGAGAGAACACATTTTGGTTGCTTTAACACCAAGTTCGTTGTGTCTGCATATATATAGTTATGCACACATATGTGTAACCATCAATGCAGAGACCGCGGGTTGAGATCATGTAGTTTCTTTGATTATTCTCCACCTTACATGGTCTTACATTGAGGCATGGTTTCCCACTTGCTCTGAGGGTCCTGTTTCTACCTTCTAAGAGCTGGGATTACAGGAAGGCTGCTGTGCCCACCTGGCATTTACCTGGGTGCTTAGGGTCCAAACTCTGGCCCCATAGGCATGCATAGCAAACCCTTTACTCACCGAACTGCCCCCAGCCCCTATCGTGCACTCTCTCCCCAGTGATAGCTTTTATTTACTTGCTGTTAAACAGTTGAAACTGCCACACAGAAGCAGACCGTTACTTTGAATTTCCTGACAATTCATTGCGATTCTTCTTTTCACGATTCCGGGCTCTAACTGCGCACAATTTTTCCAGTCTCAGTTTCCTGGTCAGTGAACTGAGACTGTGGTGATGCTCTTTTACTGTTGCTGTTTTTTTTTTTCAGTTATTAGGCAAGAGAGTGGGTAGTCTGCCTGTAAGAAATATGAGGGTGAACCCTGCGTAGTATATAGTTATAAAGATCCACGTAAAGGGTTAATGATCTACCATGAAAATATTCTGGCTCAGACTCATGATGTAATGCCCTGTGGGTACCTTCAGCAAACTTGCTGTGGAAACAAATCCCAGAGCTCTTGGAAGATGCTCTGAGATAGACCTTTAGTGTTGCTACAGATTCGCAAAAACACATCACAGATCTGTAATGAGAGCTAAACTCCTCCCCAGTGGATTAGTGTCCCTAGTCTAAGCTGCACTGACAGGTTCCTTGGGACAAGCGGCACTTGAATGCAAGGCAGTGGCTATGAGAAACTCAAGAAGAAACATGCCCACCCCAGCAGAGTTCCCATCTGTGCCCTTTTAAAAACCAAGTCCATCCTTGCACCAGTTCTTCCTGTTCTGCTCTCTTCTTAGAGGGCTTACGTTGTTACTCCTGCGGTATTTTCTCTTACCTTCCTCTAAAACATGCGCTGCTTTTGCTCATCTTCCAGCCAGAGAAGGAACAGTGCTCTCTCTTTATTAGTGAATGCACAAAATTACCCCTAGTTTTTCTCATTCATTCAGCTCTCCTATCAAATATGTATTGATGGTGTCTCTTAGAGGTTATAGAAACAGCAATGAATAAAATAAAGTATCTCCTCATGGAGTCCATAGTTGGTTGAGGAGGTACCAGCAAAAACACAAATAGTAGATAATGTGCAATCACACAGCTGATGATATGGGGAGTGGAGAAAATCCACCAAGGGAGGTGGACAGAGGTTGCTGGTGGGGCTGCAACAATGGAAATTCTTTCTCTCATTGTTCTAGAGGCTGGAAGTCCAAGGTAAGGAAACTGATGCATTTGCTTCCCAGAAAGAACTTTCTTCCTGGTTTGTAGATGGTTTTCTGCAGTGTGCTCACACAAGGGATGGGAAAATGGAAGAGGGTGGGAAGAGAAATAGAGAGTAGGGAAAGAGGGAGAGCATGCTCTCTGGCTCTCTGCCACTGTCTCTTCTTATAGAGACATCAATCCTACCAGGTAAGGGGCTTTACTCTTAGAAGCTCATTTAATTTTAATTATTTTCTTACTCCAAAAAACCATCCACTTAAGGGGTTTGAACTTCCTTCAGCATGTGAGCTTTGGAAGGACTCAGCAGCGTGGCACCTGCCAGTGAGATGATGGGGTTGTTGTTTTGTCTAGGGTAGTCAAATCAGCTTTCCTGGTGTTTGATTTGAGGGAAGAAACCTTGTGGTTACCTGCTGAGCACATTCAAGACAGACAGGAGGGAAAAGAGTAAAGACAAAATCTTTGAAATAGGAATGTGTCTGGAAGGTTTGAGGAGCAGCTAGGAGAACCAAGTTTAAAATTCAGAGAGCCATTGTATCACAAGGAGGGCCTGAGGTTGGGCTCAGCGAGGCTCAGTTACAGGAGCAGGACATAGACCTCCCCTGTAGAGTATTGTGACCCCCCAGAGGGAGGATGATACGGTCTGATCTAGCTTTAGAAGGTCATGGCTTCTGTGTCAAGAAGCAGCAGGGGGTGGTGGTAGTGACATAAAGAGAACCTCCTTCAATGCTGCTTTTAGTGATGTCTCCATCGCTTCTTCCCCAACCTGTTTGTGTCCCTCTCTTTTTACTTCAAGAGGCAGAACTTCTGCCTCCTTCTCCTGAATCAGAATGATTCTTATGGTGGACTCTGTCCATTATGATACAGAGAATGTGGCATTTTCATGTTTCTGGACCCATACCTAAGGAAAATGGATGATTTCTGCTTCTCGATACCCAGCAGTCATGCTGAGAAGAACACGAGGTGCATAGTGACATCACACAGAGAGCTACAGACTGTGATCAATGGTCCTTGCTAAGCATCCCGAGAGCAGTTGGTACCGTTGTTAGTCCTGTGACTGTATCATCTTGAACTCACAGCCCAGCTAAAGTCTCTTTGATATCTGTAGTCCAAGATAACAGAAATGGGAAGGAAAAGCTGGACCATTTCATCTATCATATTAGAGGAAAATAAAGTAGCTACTCACCAAACCATTGTTTTAGAATTATTCTTAAATGTATTAATAGATAGCTGAAATACTACATTATCATTCTCTTTCCCCTTCCTTCCATCCTCCTATCTTCTTTCTCTCCCCTTCCTTCCATTTCTCTCCTCTGTCTCAGATGCCATCATCACAGGGTGCCCTTTTCATTTGTTTTTAGATAAACCAGGGTCACATATAAAGAACACGGGCTACATTCTGTATCTTCAATACCACTCACATATCACAGAATTGGATGACATGGGTTTAGGGGAACATATACAATTTTAAATAATGCATTGTTGATAATTCTGGGACTGCTACTAAGCTGGTTATCCCAGGACCCATCCTGGGATCACACACTTCACTTGATGACTCAGGACACAGACACAGACAGATACAGACAAAGATAGAGAGACAGATAGAGACACACAGAGAATTTACTGATGCTGTGTATTACATTTCTGTTGTACCATAGACCTTTGGAGTTTAAAAAATGTTTCTTAGCTCATAACTCTATAGGTCAGATGTCTAGACATGATAGTGTCCTTCTTAGTGTCTCAAAACTAGAGTCAAATGATCACCCAAATAGTCTTTTTGCCTGTGGGCTCTAAGGGAAGGATCAACCATCAAGTCATTTAGAACACTGACATTATTCCATGCCATACAGTTGCAAAAGCGAGGTTGCATTTCTTTCAGGTTTTCTGCCAGGGACTGCTCTCATTCTCTCTGTACTTCCTGATTCATTGACATGTGGTTTCTCCCATCTTCACCAGATGCATCCAATCCTCCAGCCCACATGACTGACTTTGGTAACTACTGGAGAACACCGAAAACGGCTCACGATCTTAGGTCACGTTCATCTGGACAATTGTCCTATCTTAAGGTGGCCTATGGCACATAGCATAATCCAATCACGGGAGAAAAAAATCCACACCACTGACAATCTTAGGGATCATGCAAGTGGGGTAAATGGTGTCATGAAGGATGATGTTAGGGAGGCCTTAGAATAATATAGATATGTCGCAACTTGATGGTTGTCACTGTTTTAAAAGAGCTGACCAAGTGACTGGGGCTCAGCCCCATTTTATCAAACTGACACACATGTCTTGTCAGTGACTGGATGGGTTGATGGGAATGGCTTAGAGCCATGCATCACCCCACTACAATGAACTGACTATGAGCCCCACTGAAGAAAGAGCTCCCAGGTGTAAAATAGAAATCAGCCAAGCACAGAGAAGACCTTGTAGGTCATGGAGTCTCTTGAGGGCTATAGTAGCCAAGGTAGAGAGCCTCCACGGCTTCACTGTTCTGCTGAGGTACATCACACTGCTTGCTTGCACAGAGTTTAGCTTTGACGTCCTGTGTAAAAGTACGACTTTCGGAGGAGAAACCCATTTGGCTGGGACTCGTACTCAGAGCAGCTGAGGCTAAAGCAAAGTATCCTGGTCATGCTTCACTCTGGGAAGAAAAGTTTGAGTGGCTTCTTCATTTTTTAAGGTGAAATTTTAACCTTTCATAAGAAACATAGTATTTTGTAGTCCATGTCTAGGAACGAGTACTATGAGATTAATTTCAGTTTTACTATGACTTAATCCTAGATGCATTTTAATAATTTCTCTTTCAAAACAATGCAATGGTGTTTACTTTGTTGTTGGCAGCACCCACATCAAGAAACATTTTTCTGTGTCTAGTTCATCTTATTCTCTAAAATATTCTTGATTATCATGACCAGAGTTATAGATGGCTGTTTCCTGGGTACCAGGACCTTTTTTAATTCAATTACTTACCTCATTTTATAGCATGTCTGGACAGCAGCAGATGATAATTAACTGAAGTTTGTGTTTATATGAATATATAGCACAGAGAAATGGATACGAATGATTTTTACATTAGTGACGTCCAAGTCAAAGATATAACTATATATTTACACAGAATTTGCTTCTAGAACATTCTTTTCTAGAGTGCTTCCCCTATCTCCTATCCTTCCTTTTCATTATGAGAAGAAGTCTTGTCATGCATTCTCATTACTGAATGGGTAGACCTTTTGAGTGGTAGACTGAAGGTGGGGAGTGTAACCTTGACAGTGTCTAGGCAAAAGGTGTATTTAAAAATGTTTATTGCAAAGAGCATGGGTTTTTTCTCATTCTCCCAAACAAGTCAAGCTTTCTTTTATATCAACATTTCTGTAAACAGTATTTGTTTGTGTGAAATGTTCTTCCAGCCTTCTGAAGGCCTCCATGATTGCCATCATTCTGGTGGTATATGCTCATATGCCTCTTCCTCGGGCTGCTCTTCACCCTTCTTTAACTGGTTCCTCATCACTGTCATACTTTTCTAGATCTTCATAGCATTTATAGCTGAAATGATGTGATTATAAAATTTCTTTCATCACCTGAAAATTTTTATACTATTTTTAAGTTGCTGACAAAGAAGACATGACAAATCAATTGTTATAAAACTCAAACACTTTGGATATCCTACAAAAAGTGTGGGCCAGGCTGCTCCCCTGAGCTTACCTAATTTGCTTCTGTATGGCTGTGGCCTCAGCAGACAAGGGATGGGGGCAAATGCATCCAAGAAGGGGCAAAAAGATAGGAAGTCAGAGACCACTGTCCTTTCATAATGATGGTTGCTAACCTCCCCATCTCCACCAACATCCTACTCACCCAGATTCTCCTGGAGCTTTATTGGAATTGCTCCTAGAATGGGGAGTTTTAGTTGAGGGGAGCTGCCATCCGTTCCACAGAGAGACGATTGATCAAACTGCAGAATGGAGAAGCTGGCAATGGTTGCAGGTAGGACAGTGGAGTGGGAATGAACTTTGGATGCCAGAATGCCTGCTTCATCAGAAAACACCAAGTGTTGTATACTATTCTGTCTAGAATATCTAAAGTTGGGGAGCTTAGTGGAAGCCATAGGATCAATGGGCAACTCAGGCTGTCACCTGATTCTTTGTAGGGCTAGTTCTCCCATTGCCTTTAACTGCTACTGGGGATCCCTGTTGCACAGGAAAGAGTGTACATAGGTTACAGAGTACAGAAGATTAGGTGGCAATGGACACACACCTACCTGCCTGTAGAGAGTTAGAATGGGCTCATTTATTCTAAAACATGTCTCTCACCAAGGCTGGACGCTGCCAGGATCAGGCACCTTAGCAGGTGTTATTCTAATGAAGATTTACAGAACCAGTTCAGATCATCAGTATGAACACAAAAGACGTCAGCCCTGTACAATCAATCCACTTGACACTTTTTCCGGTTAAGGCAGACTATTTGGCCAATTCATGGTACACTTTGATGACTATTTGTCCTATTTTGACATAGTAAGACATATATCTAAGATTTTATGGATGCAGATTTATTTTTGCTTTTAGAAATATTTCTTTAATTTTTTGAGATTATAATTGCACTATTTTCCCTTTCCTCCTTCTAAACCCTCCCACATATACCTCCATGATCTCTTTGAAACAAATAGCCTCATTTTTCATCAATTGTTGTTAATAGGCATACATGTTTATACACACACACACACACACACACACTCACACACACACACACACACACACACACACACACCCTATTAAATATAACCTGCTCAGTCTGTATAGTGTTACTTGTTTGTATGTTTCTTAGGGATGACCATATTGCATTGGACAACCAATTAGTGCAGTATTTCCTAGGGAAACATCTTTCTTTCTTTCTTTCTTTCTTTCTTTCTTTCTTTCTTCCTTCCTTCCTTCCTTTCTTTCTTTCTTTCTTGTTTTTATTGAGCTATATATTTTATATGCTCCCCCTCCCTCACTCTCCCCTACCCTGCTACTCTCTCCCATGATCCCTATGCTCCCAATTTACTCAGAAGATCTTGTCCTTTTTTATTTCTCATGTAGATTAGATCCATGTATGTCTCTCTTAGGGTCCTCTTTGTTGTCAAGGTTCTCTGAGGTTGTGGACTGTAGGCTGGTTTTTTTTTGTTTGTTTTATGTCTAAAAGCCACTTATGAGTGAGTATATATTATATTTGTCTTTCTGTGTCTGGGTTACCTCAGTCAGTAGGATGTTTTCTAGATCCATCCATTTGCCTGTAAATTTCAATATGTCATTTTTTTCCCCTCTGTATTCCATTGTGTAATGTAACACATTTTCTTTATCCATTCATTGGGGGGTATTTAGGTTGTTTTTAGGTTCTGTCTATTACAAATAATGCTGCTATGAACATAGTGGAGCACATGTTTGTAGTAATAAGGGCGGCGGGGCTGCGTTCCCAGCACCCCGGCCGCCTGCTCGGCTAGCTTATGCCCCAAAATAATTACACAGACACTGTATTCTTTTAAGCACTGCTTGGCCCTTTAGCTCTAGCACTTACAGGCTAATTCTCACATCCCGATCAACCCATCTCTAATAATCTGTGAGAACTGGTCTTACCGGGAAGATTCTAGTCTAGTCCATCCTGGGTGGGAGCTTCATGCCGGGAGCGGGGCATGGCGTCTCTCTCAGGCGTCTGCTCCCTAGAGGAGAGCTGTCAAGTCTCTGACCTCACTTCCTCTTCCTCCCAGCATTTTGTTCTGTTTACTCCACCCACAGGGCCAAGCAGTTTCTTTATTGGCCAATGACCTTCCTCCATCATTTCCCCTTTTTCGGTTTAAACAAAAAAAAAAAGGCTTTAACATAGCAAAATTACATATAACAAAACAGTTATCAAGTAAAAGTTACAATAATCTTTATCATAACTAAAGAAAACTATAACTATAACTAACTATTCTTAACTCCATCAAAGACTCCAGAAAGATATATTACCTAAGTAAACAAGAAAAAAAAGCAACTTTTAAAACTCTAGAAATGACAGAGACATCTCGCTGCCTGGACAGTCACCCAAAGTTCCTCTGTACCGTTGGGGCATCCATCTTCAGCCTTCAGGCCCATGGTATCCAGCAGACATTTCCATAAAGCAAGAAAATTCAAAGTCAGTTCAGTCACTATCTGTTGTGTCCTGCAGAATGTCTCCCAGACTCTTTCATGAATCAGGAACCCCGAAAGATCATCTCACCTTAGGCAAGTTCAGTAGTCCTCTCTCTGCGGGTTCTCTGTGTCCAGTTTATGCAGAAGTCCAGGCAAGAGCAGTTTCTTGCCCAAATGGCTATCAAACTCTATAAGGTGCCTCTTCGATGCCCATCTTCCTCTTGAAGTACATTGGTGCTGCCAGGAGCAGACGTGTCTCATTGTCATGAAAAGTCCTCAGGTATTAAAACATTAAAATGTCCTATTCTGTAATCTTTGAAAGACATGAAGAATGTCTATCTAAAATATATCTCTATATATCTAGAAAATCTAATTAACATGACTACAAGCTTTACTATTATCGATGATTATCCATTAACAACCTATATTTCTTAATTATACAGTACATATTTAAATGAACTACACAATCACAATATCTTAATCAAAATCAGAAACACTTATACATACAACAAAATTGACCTTAAATCTCTATCAATAAAGCAAAATCTATACTAATGTAAATTATTCATATCTATATCATATCCCCCTTAAAATGTAAAAGAACATTTATAAACATTATTTGGGAATATGGGCACAGTTATTTCTCTCCAAACTGCTTCCTGCTGAATAGGGGCGTCGTTAATTAGGTCTTTCATGGTATAACCTGTGTGCTAGTTTCATCTCAGTTGGCAGTTGAGCGAAGCAATTTTCTGAAGATGTTCACTGCAACCCTTCAGGAGGGCGTGGTCCATCATACCAAATCGGAATAGAAGAAATGAACAGGGTCTCATCCTCTGTGAAAACAAAATAAGAAACTCTTTTCCAAAGTATCATATCCTTAGATACAAATTCAAAATATCTATGTTGGATTAGTTCAGCATCATTTATAACCAAATATCTTTTAGCAGCTGTTGCTCCTTCCTCAGCATTTCAACCCATCTCTAATAATCTGTGAGAACCGGTCTTACCAGGAAGATTCTAGCCTAGTCCATCCTGGGTGGGAGCTTCATGCCGGGAGCGGGGCATGGCGTCTCTCTCAGGCGTTTGCTCCCTAGAGGAGAGCTGTCAAGTCTCTGACCTCACTTCCTCTTCCTCCCAGCATTTTGTTCTGTTTACTCCACCCACAGGGCCAAGCAGTTTCTTTATTGGCCAATGACCTTCCTCCATCACATGTTCTTGTGATATGATTGAGCACCCTTTGGGTATGTATCCAAAAGTGGTACTGCTGTGCCTTGAGGAAGGTTATTTCCTAATTTTCTGGGAAATCAACATACTGATTTCCAAAATGGCTGTACCAGTTTGCACTCCCACCAGCGATGCAGGAGTGGAAGTTCCTCTCCAGCATAAGTTGTCATCAGTGTTTTTGATCTTGGCCATTCTTACAAGTGTAAGATGAAATCTCAGAGTTGTTTTGATTTGCATTTCTCTGATGGCTAAGGATGTTGAGCATTTCCTTAAGTGTCTTTCAGCCATTCTAGATTTGACTATTGAGAGTTCTATGTTTAGGTCTGTATCCCATTTTTTATTGGATTATTTGTTGTTTTGATGACCAGTTTCTTGAGTTCTTTCTATATTTGGAGATCAGATCTCTGTCTAATATGGGGTTGGTAAAGATCTTTTCCCATTCTGTAGGTTGCTGTTTTGTCTTGTTGACTGTGTCCTTTGTTTTTCAGAAGCTTCTCAGTTTTGGGAGGTTCCCTTTATTAATTGTTTTCCTTAGTATCTGTGATACTGGGGTTATATTTAGGAAGTGGTCTCCTGCGCCAATGTGTTCAAGTATGTTCAGTGTGGTTGGTGTTATGTTGAGGTCTTTGATCCATTTGGACTTGAGTTTTGTGTATGGTGAATCTGTTTTCATTCTCCTACATGTTGATATCCAGTTATGCCAGTACCATTTGTTTTTTTTACATTTTTTTATATTTTATTCTTTTTAATATATATATATATATATATATTGCTTCTTTTTCAAAAATTAGGTGTTTGTACGTGTCTGGGTTGATATCCAGGTCTTTGATCCAATTCCATTGGTCATCCTGTCTGTTTTTATGCCAATGCCAGGCTGTTTTCAGTATTGTAACTCTGTAGTAGAGTTTGAAGTTAGGGATTGTGTTGCCTCTAGAAGTTATTATTATACTGGATTGTTTTGGATATTCTTGGTTTTTAATTTTTTATATAAAGTTGAGTATTGATCTTTTGAGGTCTATAAAGAATTTTCCTGGGATTTTGATGGGCATTGCATTGAATCTGCAGATTGCTTTGGGTCTGATTGTCATTTTTGCTATGTTAATTCTGCCTACCTAAGAGCATGGGAGATCTTTCCATTTTCTGGTTCTTCTTCAATTTCTTTCATCAAAGATTTAAAGCTCTTGTCATACAAGCCTTCCACTTGTTTGGTTAGAGTTACTCTGGGATATTTTATGCTATTTTTGCCTATTGTGAAGGGTGATGTTTCCCTGATTTTTTTTTTTTGGCTCATTTATCATCTATGTAAAGGAGGGCTACTAATTTTTTTTGAGTTAATCTTGTATCCTGCTACATTACTGAAAGTGTTTATGCGTTACAGAAGCTCCTTGGTATAATTTTTGGGGAGCTTATATAAACTAACATATCATCAGCAAATAGTGAGGTTTGACTTCTTTTCTGATTTGTATCCCCTTGATCTCCTTCTTGTTGTCTTATTGCTCTAACTAGGACCCCAAAAAACTATATTGAATAAATATGGAGAGCATGGACAACCTTGTCTTGTTCCTGATTTTAGTGGGATTGTTTTAAGTTTCTCTCCATTTAACTTGATGTTGGCTGTTGGCTTGCTGTATATTGCCTTAATAATGTTTAGGTATGTTTCTTGTATTCCTGCTCTCCAAAATCTTTATCATAAAGGGGTGTTTTATTTTGTTAAAGGCTTTTTCGACATTCAATGAGATGATTATGTGGTTTTTATTTTTTAGTTTGTTTATATGTTGGATTACATTGACAGATTTTTGTATGTTGAACCATCCCTGCATCTTTGGGATGAAGCTGACTTGGTCATGGTGGATGATTTTTCTGACGTGTTCTTGGACTCAGTTTGCCACTATTTTATTGAGCATTTTGGATGCAGATTTTTTTTTAAAAAAATGTGAATTAAGGTTGAAAACAAAAGAATGGCTCAAGAGGAAATATAATTTCAAAAAGTAATCAATAAAGAAGAAGTCTCCCCAAAATCCCAAAGTTCTGCTTGGAGCCCTCCAGTCTATGTACAAAGTAAATGTGAGGTGCCCAAAGGTGAATGAATAAGACTTGGCCAGCAATTCAGTCTAAAGAGTACATTGGGAACAGTAATGGCTAAGCACATTGAACATTTGTGAGAAATAAGGGGAAGCAAAGGCCTTGTACTTACACTCAGTGCTTTGGCAAGAGGGTGCAACCCTGGCTGGGAAAGATGAGTCAGAATTTCTTTTATCTTCATTTCAACTCTAGGCAAGTGTGGAAGTGCGTTTTCATCAATTGACAGATCTTTCATATTCTTGGAGGATAGAAAATAGGTGTTTGACTGTGGCCAAAGTTACATCATACCATTAATGAGTACTTCAATTAAAAGATTCCTAGGTATATCTCTGCCAAAGCACATCCATGAATGCTCATGGCAGAAGAATTTTTTATGGTCAAAAGCAAGAAATAAGCACCATGGGGCTGGAGAGATGGCTCAGATATTAAGAGCACTGACTGCTCTTCCAGAGGACCTGGGTTCAATTCCCAGCAAGTGCAGCTAACAACTGTCAGTAACTCCAGTTCCAGGGGATTTTACACCCTCCTATATGTAGGCAAAACACCAATGCATATAATATAAAAATAAAATTTGAAGAAAAAGAAAAAAAACACTAAAGGTATAGCTCAGAGGAATAGTGATTGCCTGGCATTTGTGAGGCACTAAATCTTATCTCCAGGGAATACACGCACACACACACACACACACACACACACACACACACACACACACTGAAAATAAGCTATCAGAATGTAGAAAAGGTTGCTGTAGGGTACTATACAACAATCAGAATGAGCAACTACATGCTACATCTTATGGAATAAGAACTTCCTGAACATGTTGTCTGAAAGAAAAAGTAATGAATGGCTCAGGACCTCCAAGACCAAGTTCTCAGCACAAAGGAGATTTATTTACCACACAGGGACAGAGGGCAGGGGATAAAAAGACAAAGACAGGATATAAAGAATTAGGGAGAAGGGGAAGAGAACAAGAGAAAAGGGGCAGGGGGATGATGGCAAAGAACTGCCTCTGGATAGAAAGGAGACAGACTTAACCCATAGCAAATGATGGTTTATAAAGGTAAAATGAGAAATTCTTTGTTAGGATAGGGTGTTTAATTTTAATTGGTCATGTTAATTAGGTGAGTCAAAGGGGGTTTTTAATTGCTGGACTTCAATACTTGGATAGCTGGATTTTGGTGTTCAGCCTCAGGAGAAGGAAGTGACTAAATAAGGGAGTAGACCTTGGTCGCTAGCTTTAGGAATGTAATCTAACGGTATTTTAGCAAGGCAGAGGGAATGGAAGAAAAGGGAAAGGCCTGCCAGAGCCACACTCAAACTGGCCAGAGTCCCTTCATTGTCTCCAGTAAGACAGATACGAAAATCAAGTGTTATGTGTGTAATCTGAAAACATAGTATGTGGGAAGATTTTAGAGATCAGAGAGAGAAGAGTCAGAGGCATTTGGAGAAGTCCAGAACAGAGAGAAAAGCAGACTAGACATGGCCAGGGCTTGGTAAATGGGAGAGTGGGAGAGAATAATGGAGGAGGAAGATAGAGCACAACAGGAGAGACAGAGAACTCGAGAGAGCAGAGGATAGAAATCAGCCAGAACAGTAAGTTGTACAGATAGGGAATAGTGGATTATAGGAAGGGGGCTTTAGACCTATTGTAAAACTCTACTTATGTAAAGTTCAAAACCAGGCAATCCCATTTGTGGTGTTATGATGTGGTTGCAAATAACTTGTCTGTTATGCCCAGTCCGTGGGAACCCCAAAAGATTACCAGGGAGACTGACTCACCAACATGAAAAGCAAGACTTATTGTATGACAATGCAAGCTGGCAGGAACCTCGTCAAAGCAACTGTGGCAGCAGGGGCAAGAGGAGGTACCTTGCCCTTTTATAGGGCATTATTTAAAGGCAAAACCCAGAAAAGTTACATTAGCAGGGTGTGGGGTGATGGGTTCAATCCTTATTGGCTTGTGTCTAGGGACTTTTCAGAAAATTTTATTTCGAACCTCACCTGTTCATTGTCAAGTTTTCTTATCAGCTGACTTTCAGGTGGGGACATTCTGCGGTTATCTGTACTTTCCAGGTGGCTACCCTGTTACTTTTGCCCCTAGTCATATCTGAGGACTGGAATGTTTTACAGGAAATAGCTGACACAAAACACAAGATAAAGATGGAGGACAAAATGGAGGTTTTGTTCATCATTATTCTTGGGGTATAAAGGCTAGAAGGGGGTATTTAAGGGTTAATGTTCTGGATATCAGTGAAGGAAGTATGAATTTTGTAAAACTATAAGTATGCGTTTGTAATCTGTATAGTTGTCTATATACACTAAGCTTCAATAAGATATTTGCCTCATGAACAAGTTAAGAAACATTTTCAAAATCTTCTGAAGTTATTTGGAAAATCATAAATACAAGTGTATTAATCACAATTCCATCACCTATCTAACTACCTATATATATTACATATATATTACTATATATTATATATACTTATTGCTATCTATCTATCTATCTATCTATCATTATTGTTAGTGTTAACTATCAACTTGAAGGGGGATGGACCTCTGGGCATGCTTGTGGCAGTGTCCTCCAAAATTGCAGGTAGGTAAGCTCCTTAAGACACAAGATGTTAAAACAAAGGTGAAGCAACAGGATGCTTTAAGGGGAGTTGAAACATCCCAGCCTGCAGGAAGCTCCTTAAACTTAGGAAGTGAACAATTAAAGGCTTCAGGAAGTCACTGACACTGACCACATTCGTTCAAGTCCTCAGGCATAAATAAGCAGTCCCTCATACCAGCTGAGCTGCCTGGAAGCGGGACACTCTCCAACCTGTTGAGCTGCTGCAGGGCATGCAGTGTGCTCCAGGTTTCCAGTTTTTACAAACTGTCACTCATGCCGTTTGCTCATTGAGTCATCTGAGTCATTTCTGCTTCTGTTAGTAACCCAACAAAACTCATTGATTCACCTAGTTGGGCTTCAGTGGTATTTACACTTGCCCTGTCATCAGTCTCCTGTCTGAGGTGGGTAGACATTTGTTCATGTCTCCCTAAGGGTGTCAAACAACGAGGGAATTATCTTGATTACATCACCTGAAGTGTGGATAGGACCATTCTCTGGACCCAGATCCTGAGCTGTATAAAAGGGAGAAAACAAGATGGACACTAGTCGTGCATTCACTCCCCTCTGGCCTGACTGAAGATGCCATGACAGGAATATAACTTGGAACTATAAACTACTTTAAAGACATCCAGAGTGTTTTTTATTAATATTTCTCTTCTGCAGATTTTTTGTTACCAATTCTCCTCTTAAAAAGTTGACCATCCAACAAAATCAATGTCAACAATCCATGAATTATACATTGCCTTTTTCTACTTCTAAGTGAAGTGGAAAGCCAGGTGTACTGCAAATTCTGCCCATGGGGAGGTTTTCCCTTCAGCAGAAAGGGGCTATAATGTTACAACTATGCACTCTTGTATGGTGTCTACATATTGCATGGACCCGTATATAAACTGGGCTAAATAGTCTCAGTCTGCTGGTGACAGAGGACTCTCTGTGAACCCATAGGGGCAAGCTGGGAGGGATAAGACAGTGCAATAGCAGTGCAACATGGTGATGTGTGCTACTTCTATGTGCAACTTACTCATGCTTTCAGGATTTGATCACGCCCAACCAGTTATGTTCTATTGTTGTGGTGGTTTGAAAATGGTCCCCATAGGCTCATAGGGAGTGACACTATTCGGAGGTGTGGCCTTAGGGGAGTGGTGTGGTCTTGTTGGAGGAGGTATGTCACTGTTGCTTGAAGTGGGGGTACTGAGGTCTTAGATGCTCAAGCCAGGCCCAGTTTCATTCACTCTTCCTGCCGCCTGCTGATCCAGATGTAGAACTCTCAGTTTCTTCTCCAGCATCGGGTCTGTCTGCACACTTCCATGCTTCCTGTCATGACAGTAATGGACTAAACTTCTGAGACTGTAAGCCAGCCCCAATGAAATGTTTTTCTCATTTGTTACGGTGTCCCTTCACAGCAACTAAAACTCTAACTAAGATGATTGAATTGGATAAATCTAGTACATGATGGACAGTTCAAGTTGCAAGAGAACCTCGTGGTCTATGGATAAGAACTTCTAAAAGCTATGTCTCAAAAGGAGAGCAGTTAATACGGAGAATGGTGGAACTTTGCCCTAAAATCCTACGAGCCCTTTCTTCTTTGGATAAGGATTTGCCAAAGACTTCAAAAAGCGTCCCTATCTTCAAACACTATTGGATCTCTTGGGTCAAGTGGCTCACATGATAGAGCAATTTCTTCAACGCTGTGAACCTATGTTAGAGTTTTCTCTTATTCTCATCTCCGCATAGCCGTTTTTCAGGGCTCTAACTAAATGGGCAAAAGCAACTTTCCACGAGATAAATATCTTGCATCCAAAATCTACACAGGTCCTCTAGGCATGGTGTTTTCCTTTTGTGCATCAAAAGCACAGATTCAACATCTTCCTCATCACCTTAGGAAAGACCTCCTTCTTAATATGACTCATACCATGGAACCACTCAAAGTTGCACTGAGGTAGAAGCTCCCTGAATTTTAGTTGAATTTATTTCTAGCTCTCTGACATACAAATGCTTTATCAGTACAACTGGAATAGAAGCTGTCCCAGGCTCATTGGGTTCAATCAGCATCATTCTTCAGCATAATAGACCAGTGTGGTAGCTCCAGGAAGGAAAGTTTAGTTGGGACCCTGCAAACTAAATTATGGCAAAAGATTAAACTATTTCTATATCCTTGAGGTAAGGTGTTGATGACATAGTACCAAGACAATGGAGAGCCAACAGCCTCAGATGGCTCTTATTGTCATGGATGGAGCAGAAGGCATTTGCTATTAATAGCTTGCAATGCAGTAACAATGTATTAATTCACTCAAGCAATGAAACCACTCCTGGTTCAGGAACTGGAATTGGAGTCACCACCTGGAGGATCTGCTGTTCTCTGAGATCTAATTATTTTCCCTACAACTGCATTTGTGGTGGGAGTCACTGTTCTTTTGTCCCTCAAGTCCGTAGTCACTGTAGCCCCCCTAGCATACAGTTTTGTCCTTGTTATATATATTTTTTTTCTAAGTAGAGACACTTCCAGTCATTTCCATCCCTCTTTTCTGACCATAAAGACACCAGATTCACAGGCCAGGGACTCATTATGGGGGTTGTATCAGTTGCTGAGTCTGTTCATCTCAATTACACTTTGTAGATCTGGAGGAATAACCATGGATTGAGTTTGGGGACTGTGATGCAGATCTGAGATAGATTTTCTTCCATAACTTTTTACTCTAACTCATAGCCAACACTAGCATTTGTGGGTATCTTGAAATACGCGTCAATTCAGAGATACTGTCCAGTAATCCACACAGACCTGACATTTTCTCCCTTAACGCAGAGAGATTCTGGAAAAAGTCATAGGTCCATTAGGGAAGACTGAGAGTAAGAGTAAGAGTAAATATTTTTGGCAGCAGATCGGGGTGTTTTCTCAAGAAGATTTGGCCTCGTTTACATTCAGAGGATGCTAAATCTATAAGCTAGCTGGCTCAAATCCAGAAATTGAAAGGCCAAACTCTGTTTATTTCTGCTATTGTTCAAGTTCACTTCTTACTCACTTACCCTAATCTAGTTCACTTATACTGTTTAAATAAAACTTTGAGAAGTTTCCTATCTATTTTGCTCCTAAGAATACCTCATCGACATGACAATACCACAAACCTACATCGGAATATTCTGGCGGGTGCTTTGATCCTGCTGTGTGTGATAGGTGCCATGTCTACACATCTTCTTACAGTGTTCAAGGTTCTATTCCTCCTGACTCATTCCCCACTCATACAGTCAATATACTGCAAGATTGAACATTCAGTTTATGTTGTTGTGGACCGATTTAAAGGATGAGAGTCTGTCTGTGATTTTCTGCAGTCCCATCTTTGTGGTTTCAAATGGTAAGAGTGGACTTCAAAGCTGGTCATTGTGGCATGCTTTAATCCTTACTCTCGGGAGGTAGATGGAGGAGAATTACAAGGTAAAACCCAGTCTGGGAGACCCAGGCTCAAAGAAAAAGGCACTTTAAGCCCATGAAGAAATTTTCAAGTAATTTGAGCATTTGGATCTCTGTATATCCGTTCCTTTGTCACTTTGTCTAGTGACATTTAGAATAGTCATCCAACCTCATTACATTCATTAGTTAAAAAAAAAGCGTGAAAGTTTATGTGCATACTATCCCAGATTCTTGTAAGTAGTTGATTAAAAGTACCCAATGACAACATTTTCTGCCTCTCTGATGCCAGGCCATGTCTGTCAATGTTCTCTTAACTAATGAAAATAGTTCATTAGCATTTTGAATCTCTTTAGAGAGCCAATTGCAGAAATTCTCAAATAAATTTGTACAAATTATCCTTAAAATTGGTTCATCTTGAACCAGTCTTGGCACCAAAATCTGATTTAGTCCACATCCTCCAGAGAATCAGAACTAACAAACATTTCACAAACCCATCTTTGCAAAGATGCTTTATACAATGGTGGAAGCTGACAAGTTCCAGCATGAAGTCGGCAAACTGGAGACCTAAGACAGCGAAGGGTGTCTGAGAGCCAATACACTAGAAACCCGGAAAGAGGTAATGCTTTCTCCTGAGGTCAAAGGCAAGACGAAGCCAGCATCCATCTCGGAGGCAGCAGTAGTTCCTCAGACTGGCGCTTTTTGTTCCTCTCTGGACTTTAATGAGTGAATGAAACTCATTCCAGGAGGAAAATTTGCTCTGCGCAGTTGATCAATCCAAGTGCTGATCTCCAGAAGCACCCTCGAGACACAATAAAGATAACATGTGACCCAATATCTGTGTACCCTCTGGCTCAGTCCGGTTGAGACATAAAATTAACCACCAAAACGAGGAAGGCAGGCAACAAGGTTTGAAAATGGACTCAAAACTGCGGCTCCCCTGGTAGACATACTTTCATTTTCTCGTCAGCCTGGGGTAAAGCCTGGGATATGGTGAATATCACATTCATGTCTGTGTTACTAATTTGTTGATTTTGAGTTAATTAACAGGGTGACTATCCTTGCCGAGCTTACCTAAGCAGAGGATCCTTCACAGGAAAATAAAAAGGAAGAGACGATATGTTGGTCTGCAAGGTGGTCATCAGTCAGGCTATAACCTGCCAGTAGCAACGCTGGTGGCTTCCAGGAGCTGAAATTAGTCCCCATGTGACAGCTAACAAGGAAACAGGTAGGTTACAACCACAGCAAATGGATTCTGTAAAAGACTGTGAACTCGGAAGATGACTGCCCCCCCCCCCCCCCCCCCCCCCCCCCGCCCCGTGTCTGAGGAGAATTACCCCCTCTCTGACACTCTGAAACCGGTTTGTCCTTGTGAATCTCCTGACCTGGAAACAGAGGAGATAAATCTGTTAGCCATTGAATATGTGGTAATTTTTTTAATGCAGCAATGAACAATTGATACAGCAGAAATCTTTTTTTTTTTTTTTGTTTGTTTGTTTGTTTTTCGAGACAGGGTTTCTCTGTAGCTTTGGAGCCTGTCCTGGCACTAGCTCTTGTAGACCAGGCTGGCCTCGAACTCACAGAGATCCGCCTGCCTCTGCCTCCCGAGTGCTGGGATTAAAGGCGTGCGCCACCACCACCCGGCATAGCAGAAATCTTTTTAAGAGAAGATTAAGAAGGAGTTGATGCTAGCAGAGGTTAAGACTCTGTTTCAAGTGTTGGTCGCTGAGCACTGCACACATCTGCACACATCTGTAATCTCAGCACCTGAGAGAAGGCCGAAGGAACAGAGTTCAAGGTCATTCTTAGCTCTGCAGGGCACTGTAGGCCAGCCTAGGCTACCTGAACTCTGCCTCATTCACCACAATGGTTACTCATTGTATCAAAAAGTAAAGTTCATAAAAAAAATCAGCAAAACAGAACAAGTTTCCTATTACCAACTGAAGAAAAGCAAATTGCTCATAATACAAAAACATTCAACATAATTTTGGGGAAACTGACTAACTATCTGTGTGTAATATCACAATCTCACCTTCCTGCAGGGAAGTCTGAACAAGCAAACAAAACTTGTACTAGGGAATTGAAGCAAAGAATTATAAGTGTTAATATTTATAATGAACCTGAAGTTTAAAATATGACCAGAAAATTACCTTTAACAGGGCTCAAGTATCTATGCAGAAGAGGAGACAGGTGGATGACTCCAAGGGCACTGTATATTTCAGATAAAACAGGGCTAATGCATGTATGAGCTCACAGAGACTGTAAGAGCATATATAAAGCTGGTGGAAGTTCAAACCACATAAAATTCCAGCATGGTAAAGGGGAAGTAGACATACAGCTTCACCCCAACCAAGAAAATAATTGTAATTAATACAAGATGAGAAAGGGAAAAGCAGTCTCCTGCACTGGAGTGATGCTGGGTGTATCAACCGTCAATGGAGCGATGCTGGGTGTATCAACCGTCAATGGAGTGATGCTGGATGTATCAACCGTCAATGGAGTGATGCTGGGTGTATCAACCATCAATGGAGTGATGCTGGATGTATCAACCGTCAATGGAGCAATGCTGGGTGTATCAACCGTCAATGGAGTGATGCTGGGTCTATCAACCGTCAATGGAGTGATGGTGGGTGTATCAACCGTCAATGGAGTGATGCTGGGTCTATCAGCCATCAATGGAGTGATGCTGGGTGTGTCAGCCATTAATGGAGTGATTCTGGGTCTATCAGCCATCAATGGAGTGATGCTGGGTCTATCAGTCATCAATGGAGTGATGCTGGGTCTATCAGCCATCAGTGGAGTGATGCTGGGTCTATCAGCCATCAATGGAGTGATGCTGGGTCTATCAGCCATCAATGGAGTGATGCTGGGTGTATCAACCATCCTTCAGGGCAAGCACCATGTTCGAGAGTAGTTGGCCAACTCAAAATGGACTCCATAATTTTTGTGTGCTGTTGTTTTGTGGGAGCTTGGAAAATAAAATGGTCCCCAAAGGGAGTGGCACTTTTAGGAGGGGTGGCCTTGTTGAAGTAGGTGTGTTCTTGTTGGAGGAAGTGTGTTACTGTGTAGATAGGCTCATATATGCTCAAACCATGCCCCATGAGAGAGACACTTTCTGTTCCCTGAGCAAGATGTAGAACTCTCAGCTACCTCTCCAGCACCATGTCTGTCTGCACGCTGCCATGTGCTGCCATGAGAATGGACTAAATCTCTGAACTGTAAGTGAGCCACCACAATTAGATGTTTTCCTTTACAAGAGCTGCTGTGGTCATGGTGTTTCTTCACAGCAATAGAAACCTTAACTAAGACACGTTCTGTTTTAGTAATTTTTTATTGTCTATTTGATTTAATTTTTTCTTTGAGAGAGAGTGGAAGAGAGGATCTAGTTAGGTGAATATAGGTGGTTAAGTCAGTGGGGGAGAATCTGGGCAGAGTTAAAGGGAAAAGAATACCATCAAAATATATTATATGGAAGAATTTAAAAATAATGAAAAAAAGAACGGGTGCTTTCAGAAGGAAAAACCATTCTGTAGAAAGGGTAGCGCTTCTTTATTGTCAAAATTGTCTAATTGGAATAAAAGGGTGGGGGCAACCCTTCCTTCATTTCTTGGAAATTCTAATGTTTTGGGGCCACACAGTCTCGCACAATAAAAGCTATAGTTCTCTTGAATATTCCCTTCAGAGATTTTCTAGTGGTGCTGGGGATATAGCCCAGAGTCTTGAACACGTTAGAGCAGGCCCTGCCTGGGAAGCCTACAGCCCAAGGCTTCTCTTCGCTTTTACAAATAATTCTCCTTACTGAGAGAGCGAGCACTTGTGGACTGGCACATGGAGGAAGACTGGGTCAACATGGCGGCACAGGCTCTCCACAGTCGCTATTCCACACTTGGTCCCTTGGATCATCCTGAGTGGAACCTATAATCCCCCAATCTATGCTTTCCCAGGAAGAGCGTCTTTGTCCCACTTGTTCGCGAATCTCAATTTAGTCTAAGCCACAGGTTCACAGAGATCTCTCACAGCGCCTCTACCCACTTTGCATTTCTTCGCCATCAATAGAAGGTTTTATTTATATATTTATTTATTTAATTTTCAAGACAAGGTTTGTCTGTGTAGCTCTGACTGTCCTGGAACTCTCTTTGTAGACCAGTCTGGCTTCAAACTTATGTATATCCGCTTGCCTATGCCTCCTGAATGCTGGGATTAAAGGTGTGGGCTACTAAGCCAAGGTTTTAAATGTGATTTTACTTAATATAAGTAAAAATATCTAAAATATTATATATATATATTCTGAGTTGTGAGTTTATATATTTTCTCATGCCTTTGAAATAAAAATGATAGAGGCACAAGAAGGTGAGGGGTAGGTCTTTTTAATTACCTTAAAGTTACTTTAAATGTAGGTACTGATTGACTCTCGCCTGTGAAACCTTCACACTTAGTAGGTTGAAGTCTCTGAACCCAAGTTTTTCCATCTGCAATAGGGATAAAAGGAAACCATTGTGTCCTTGCAAAGACTTTACAAAGCACAAAAGCTACACTTCGGAGACATGCCTAGCTCATTTCATTTATTTCTTGGGTGGTTAAAGAATTTCTCAAAGAATATACACTTGTCATCTCAGAACCTAGTTCATATAAAACAAAACGTAATATGATTCTTTTAGTGGTCAAGCAACATTGATTTAAAGCAGGAGCTTCTTCTTAGATCGGTTTACTGTGGCATCTTCTTTTTATTTCAAAATGTCGTGAGCTATATAGTAAGTAAGACTATGCCTGGATTTTTTTTCTTCCAATAAGAAAACCTACTAGCTGATAAAAGGAAAATGTATGCACTTGTTAAACCTCTAATCAATGTGCTAATTGAACGCAAATAGCTCTTTGTTGTTGTCAGTTCATAAGGACCACTGAAGCTTGTTTTTCAGCCTCCAAACAACCTGAATTCTGCCCTTCTTCCAGACAAGCCTTTTGCTCTAACACTTTTGTGTAGGCTTCCTAGCTTGCCTGGAGGCGAACTTAAAATTATCAATATGACTGGATTTATCTCTCTCATTTGCAGCAGGGACTCTGTGCAGCTTATGCTTTGGTGATTAATAAGGAGCTAAAGCAACTTGCCTGTGGACTGGAACAGGATTTCCTGTCCAGTCATCGAGGCATTAATCTGGAAACATCAGCAATAGACATTAATCATTAATGCTAAAACACAGTGTTGCTACTCGGCAAAGGGAAAGAGGAAACCCGACAAATATCTGCCACTAGAAAACCAAAGAATTCAGCACCTATTTCAGGACTCTCAAATCATACTCCTTGAAAAATCACAGGCGTGAAAACATTAAAAAAAAACCCTTCATTTATATGCCAGGGTTTTGTTCTTCATTTGTGAGAATGAGTGACCTGAAATTCAGGGTATTGAGACAGTGTGTGGTGCCTATAGATCATGGTTTTAAGGGCTGTTGGTTATTTCCATAACCTAACCCACTGTCTTTTCAGAAAGTCCCAGTTCTTGGTGCTATTTTTGGTGTTCTTTGGTGAACTTAAAAAAAAATATCTGTAATTAATATAAGAATCTCCTACGTTATATTTCTACTTGTATTAATTGATAGAAGAGAAAAGTCGAACTGAAAGGATTTATGAAGATTAGAATTCAGATATATGTCTTTATTCATGTAAAAGTGCAGATCTTCTTGGCTAACGCTAAAATCATAATCTGATTGCAGGAATTAAGATGTGCAGTACTTATTAGTCTCTTATTCCATCCAGATATTTGAGCCAACGCTGGTTCTGCTGGCTCAGTAGCTCAGCTTGGCTTAGCTTGGCTTGGCTTGTGTATCTTTGTGTGTCTGTGGTCAGCTCTCCAGTAGATTTGGATAGTCTCACCCAAAATGTCTATTTGTAGATTAGCCATCGTCTGGGTGATAGGTTTTTACAACATTCTGATCATCTAGATTGAGCTTGCTTACAGGTAGTAATTACTGTTGCAAAGTATTTGAGAGAAAAATACAAAGAAACAAATATTTATTTTCACTCATGGTTTCAGATATTTTAGTCATGGCCCTTGGCTCCTTGATTCTAAAAACTCATGGTGAAGTCAAACATTATGGGGGCAGGTATATGGCTTGGTGTCTCTCTCTCTCTCTCTCTCTCTCTCTCTCTCTCTCTCTCTCTCTCTCCTTTGTGGTATACAGAGAAGATGGTGGGTTGGCACTAGGAAGTAGTAGGAACCTTCAAAGACACTCTTTCAGTAACTTCCTTCCTTTAGCTAGACCCTAGCTCCTACATTCCTAGTACCTCACAAAGTAGTGCTAACCACTGGGAACCAAGGATTTAACAAAAAAGCAGGTGAAGATCAAATCCAAACACATAGTGGCAGAATATGAAAGAACTCACGAAAGTCAGAACTTTACAGACCAGGATTAGGATTGTTCCAGTGTGACTTCTGCCATGTCTGTTGATCTGTGCGAGTCACAAAGCCAGCCTAGACTCAAGGGTAGGGAGAGAGAGTCTACCTCTTAATGAGAGGAGCTGTAGCGCACACTAAAGATTCCATGATATATCTTTATACAAAGGCAATCTTGGCCAATTTTTTCAAAATTACACCTCAGAGTGTATATGTAAAAATACAGACTTCTAGGGTCTGCTTCAAACAGTCCTTAAGAACAAACAAGCTTATCAACCCTGTTTAACACAACCCCATCCACTGTTCTCAGAAAACATTCTCAGAAGTCAGATCCATCTTCTGTAAGTCTCAAGAGAAAAGCCCTCTTGCTTTAAAACGAGCTGAAGTAGGCTGAACCTTTTTGCTTTTCGTGGAAAAACAGTGACGTATTACGAACCAGAAACAGACTGTAGCTCCATGGCATTTGTATACCAATATTACAGGCTACTAAGTAAATTTGATTCTCAAAATATGAAGCCATGAGCCACCAAACAATCACTAAATCCAGTCATAGAACAAAGATTGATTACCTATTGTGTACTAGATATTGCAAGCATAATGGTGTTAAGCACACATTTCTCTTTATACATAAACAATAAAACATTGTCCTCTTGGAAGACAGAAAGAAAACTTTTCTTAGAGAAAACATTGTCAGGCATGGCTTGAAATTCACACTAGGAAGCAAATAATATGTCTTGTTATTTCTACATCTCCTGTAACCACTTACTAAAGCTTTCATAGTAAAAATTCAGAGGAATTCTGCTCTCTGAGTTAAGGACAAGTTAACATTTAGATTCCACATGAGCGCCTTACTCTTTGAATGCTTGTTCTTTCTTCTTAGAGACACCTTGGTTATGTGAAATTCACTAAGATAAAGAGTAGGAGAGACCCCGAAGCAACCCAGATTGACACAGCGACTTAGGTTGAGAAGACACTCTTATTTCTTGTTGTCAAGAGAACTGGTATGGCTTAGACCACTGAAATGCTTATCTTTAAAAGGCTTTATCAATGGGCTTCCAGTCCATAAAGATGGTTCTTAAATAGCAAGCTCTTTCCTCCCCTGAGCGAACTTTTTATCGAGCGCAGATTAAGTGCTAAGCACTTGGGCTGGGTCACTGAGCAAAAAACAAAGATCCCTGGGTTTGTGTGGTAAAAGTCAAAAGATTTCCTATGAATGAGTCTTCCTTTTGGTAGCTCAGTCAACAACAGGGTTCTCATAGTCCTCATAGTTCTGGGAGCTGCAAGCCCAAGGTGAAGATTATCTTCCTGAGATGGGCTTTCCTTTGGGTGATGGAAGGTGATTTGCCTTCCTGTCTCCTCACTAGCACAGACGAAGCTCTCTCCTCTCCTCTCCTCTCCTCTCCTCTCCTCTCCTCTCCTCTCCTCTCCTCTCCTCTCCTCTCTCATCTTGCTCCAGAGTCTTGCTATGTAGCCCAAATTAACCCTTCTGTTACTCTTAGAAAGAAACTCCCATCATAAGAATCTTATCCCCCTGTCAACTTCACAAAAATCTAGAAACAGCAAGAAGTACAATCTTTGACATATCAGTGCGGGACTCTCTAGATTAGGCCAACTGAGATGGGAAGACCCACCCTAGATGTGGGCAGCACCATACCACTACCTGGAATCCTGGTGCAAATAAAAAAGAGAGGCCAACTGCACAACAGCATCCATTGCTCTCTGCTTCTGGACCACAGATGCAATGTGACCAGTTGACTTGTGTTCCTGCTTCTGGGACTTCCCTGTCAGGATTGACTAAACCTTCAAACTACAAGCCAAAACACATTCTTCATTTCTTAAGCTGGTTTTGGTGATAGCAATGAGAATAGTAACTAATATACCACCAGACCTGATGTTGACCTTCCAAATGCCTTTACCCTGCAGCTAGGAGTTCAACATATGAATTTGGAGAAGACACAAACATTGAGTCCATGGCAGTGACAGAAAGTAGACTGTGCTTAAGGGAAAAGAAATTACGTCAAGGGTGAGGCAAATACCATGTTACAGAAGTTGTGTCAGAGATTCTCTTTTCTTCCAGAAGATTTGCATTTCTAAAGTTATCAATTGTGCCTCCCCTGCAAAGTGATCCGTTTACATTATGAAATCCTAGAAAACAAAGATAGGAAATGATCTCAAGCAGACTAAGGACCTGACAGTGAAACTTGGGTTTCATGGTTCCCAGAAAGGCCAAGTGGTGGAGCCTTAGGAAGAGGCGTTCAGAAGCAGCTGGAGGGGCTCTTGGTCAGGGCCCACAGGAAGCTGAGGGTGTGGCTGGCTAGGGCTTAAGGAAAATTCCAGAGCTCAGAGGCTGTGCCTCAGGGACTCCACAGTGTCTTCAGCCTGGACTTCATTATACAAATAATAATAATAATAAAAAAACCCAAAACCTGACAAAACAACACAAAGAAATCATCCTTAAAATGGGAAAATTCTGAAATAAAATAAATAACATAGCCTGGTCTACAAGAGCTAGTTCCAGGACAGGCTCCAAAACCACAGAGAAACCCTGTCTCGAAAAACCAAAAAAAAAAAAAATAAATAAATAAATAAATAAAATAAATAAATAAATAAATAACATGTAAGTGGTTCATTTTGTTAATAAGGGTGATGTGTTAGCCTTCAGGCCTGGTGAATGAAGGAGCCACCAGGAAGGAGCGCTGACACTTACTGCACAGGAAGCAGACAGGACTACACATGCCCCGGGGAGCTGTCACTTGAGAGGAGTCCAAGTTTGGCCAGAGCTGAGGCCTTGGAGGAGGCTGGGAATCACTGCCTGACTGAGGAGCAAAGACTAAAAGGGGTTCTGAGATAAATATGAGAGGCTGGGGCTTAGCGCATAGCTTTGGTCACAGTGCAGGTTAAATCTAAGTTTAAGAGTGTGGTCTTGCTGGCAGCCATGTCATCGACATTTCTGATATTTTATGCCACAGAACAAGTTCTGGCTCATTCTCTTCAACAGCAGCCAGAACCAGCGTCCAGTTTCTCTGTTCTTGAAGGAAGCATGATAGTTATGAGAGGTGAATAAACATGTGATCTGACCATCATGGCGTGCGTATCCATCATGTCATACAGACTGGGCAAGCTCCCTTGTCTAGTGTGATGCCTGTCTATAGGTGTAAGGTTCATATACTAGGGAAAAATGGATAAGTAGAACGAAAAGAGACAAATCACCCAGAGAAGGACCACCAGACTGAAGATGCTGTCAACAGAACATCTAGCAGATCTAAAAGGCGCGTACTAAGATTTGGAGACCATCTCTGAGGTGACAGGGCCAGCTCTTTTTTGCCACCTGCATGCCACTGCCGTTCATTAGTTGCATGACCTTTTTTAATCACAATCTATCTACCTCTCGTAATCTGTCGACATTGATAGGACATCCCTCTCTGAGATCAAAGATGAGAAAAGGGCAGAGTGGTGTATGGGGGCACACAAGCACCCGGTAAATGATGGCTGTTTCTCTCTGTGCTGAAGTCATGAGAATGACATTGTTATCAACTTAATGCTTTCTGATTTCATTTCAAAAAGACTTCTAAGGTCGAAGCAGGAAAACAGGTAGAGATGAAGTCAACAAGGACAGATGGAATTCCTGTGACAGCTGGGCTCTGACTGTGTGACATGGATCCTTCTTGTTGGCATCGCTAGATCTCTTGATCTGTCTAAATAAGTTGGAGGCTGGGGAGATGGCTCAGTCAAAAAGTGCTGGCCTTACAACAAGAGGAAACAAGTTTGATTCCCATAACCCACATAACCCAAACAAAACGCAAAGTGGGCATGGTGGCACATGCTTGTAATCCTTGCACTGAGGAGTAAGAGACACAGGGTTCTTGAGACTCCAGCCCAGCTGGCCTGGTGAGGTCCAAGCCACTGAGAGTCCCCATCTCAAAACAGAGCAACAATAACTAAACAAATAAACCATCTCTAACACATGAGCCTGCGCACGCAAACACACGCGCACACACATACACAGGCACACTCACACATGCACATACTCTCTCTCGCTCTCTCTTGCTCTCTCTCTCTCTCTTACACACACACACACATACACACACACACACACAAGAGGGGGGCTGGGTCTCAAGGTTTTTCTAAGAAGTTTTTACTTTTTAAAGCTGAAAACTATTTTTCCCAGAATGTTAAAATTTATTTATTTTAATTTAATGACACCACTTTTCCCTTCCTACTTTCTTTCCTCTAAACCCTGCCATGTATCCCCTTGCTCTCTTTCAGTTTTATGGCCTCTCTCTCTCTCTCTCTCTCTCGTACATAAGCACAACCTTCTCACTCTATATATTGCTTGTATATGTATGTTTTCAGGGCTGATCATTTGGTATTGGATCTCAACCAATTGTGCTCTTTCTCGGAAGACTAATTCTTCAGCTCTCAGCATTCCTTAGAGTTGCCTGTAGCTCTTTGTGTAGGGTCGAGGCCTCGTGGTCTTTCCTCCATCCACTTTGGCGTGCCTGCTGTTGCCTTGTTCGACTCATGTTTAGACAGTCACATTGGTGAGACTTTATGTTTGTAGCCTCTGACATTCCTAGGTCCAATTTCACAGCAAATGACCTGTTCCTCTAGCTTTTCGAGTCCTTCTGCCTCTGCTTCTTCAATGATCCCTGAGACCTAGGTGTTGGAGCTATACCATAGATACATCTTTTGGGACTGGGCTCCACAATTATGCATTTTGATTGGTTGTAGTCCAAAAATATTTTTTCAAGAATTCTCTGGAAGTCTTTCTGAGCATCAAAATCAAAAACAAAAATTCCTTCCAGGTTCAACACAATATACCTCCAGCCTGCATCCTGCCCATGAACCAGATGTTACAACTGATGAGTACCTCTTGACGCAGTTGGCAGAGTCCCAGACGTTTGAGCAAGAAGCCATTTGAAGGACATACATGGCGAAGCACTGAGCAGGCCTCGCTGCTAGGAAAGGGTTGGATCGCTTTTTTTAGTTTCAAAGAAGGCTATGATGCAAATCATGTCTCATCCGTGCTCTCCCCAGTGACCCCTTTGCACCATCATCAGACACCTGGACCTTAGTTGTCACCGCCCATGAGAACTACAACCTCAAGGCTTGCAGCTGGTGTTAGGTTGTTTTCCACCAAAGCTACCTGCTCACGGTTTCCCTCTGTTAGCTAGAACAGAGCTGAGCAGACTCCTACCAGCTGCTATCTGCCCAAGGCCATTCTGGGACTCCAGGTTGGGGACAAAGGGGGTAGACATGGCTACCTCAGAAGAACTTCCATACAAAGGAATGAACAGTAGCTATTAATCACATTTTGAGAAATGATCCTGGTCCAACCTCTTATGACAGGAGATATTTCTGTAAAATTCTGCTTACTGGAGTTTTGAGGTTTTGTTTGGCCACATTCCTGAAACATGGCCTTTGTCCCAGTACTTACTTGCGGTAGAGGAAAATGATCAGTCTAAATAAAATAAGGGTGACCCCGCTGTCTTGGAAGATAGAAGGAATTCAACATGTTGGGATAAATTAAGCCACAGTTTCTCAGGGGAGAGTTCTCATTTGCTTATCACTCATTCACCAACATAACTCAAGCTGACCTGGCTTGTTTGCTTGTTTCAGTTGTGATAAGACAGGGCTTTGTGTAGCTCAGGCAGGTCTTGGGTTCACTGTGTAGACCTGGTGGACCTCAGACTCAAAATCCTCTTCTCTCAAGACCCCCAACTGCTACTTACTAGTAGCTTAGATGTGAATGAGTATCTATTAATGAGGTAAGGACACATCTGTGTTCATCCTTAACAAGGGCTTAAGCTGATTTGGGCTTTGAGACTTGAAGTGAGACTCAGTTCAGAACTGAAATGATAGAAAACTAGCTGTGATGTTTTCCCCTCCTGAATGTTCAAGTTCTTCAGATATGAGAATATTTTTTCCACTCAGGGCCTGAGCACTGTTGCTTCAGCTAATAAATTGCGTGTCTCCTCTCTCAGCTTGACTCTTTGCTTGTCCCACCCTGTGTGTCTTTCATTATATCTGGCACCTTTGCCCACTCACAGGCTATTGCCTGTCTGTCTGCAGAAATACCAGTGCAAGGACAGACTCCTGATGTTGCTTCTGTATCCTGTTCATTCTGTGCACCCGGAACAGTGCCTGGGAGCTTGGCAGATGCCTCGTGAATGAAGACTTGGTGGATGTTAAATTCACAAACGTCCTCGATGACTCTGCTCCTCACATCCCTTACTCTGAGTTCCCATGGCATCATTTTCTTTAATATCAGTTTCCCAGGACCTCTTTTTCAGCTGGAAAAATGCCTGCTTTTTAGCTTGGCCTAGTCAATGGCAGAGTTGGGAAGGCAAATGAAAAGGAGTTGGGAGAAATCAAAATAAACAACAATTAACACTGACAGCTGGTTTTGTGATTGCCTAAACAATCTTTTAAGCTAATTCACATATGGCCGATGCAAAATTGGAATAAATGAGGACCGAGGTACAGACTCATTCTGAACTTTGCTCAGTGGGGCCAGGGAGGTAGCGCCACTGGGAAAGCTCCTGCCAGGCCAGCATGAGGGCCTGGGTTAATCCCTAGACCCCATATAGAGAATCTGGGCATGGTGGCTGGAGCTAAGTGGATCCATGGAGCTTGCTGGCTAGCCTGCTAGCCTACTGAGTGAGGGCAAAGCTAGAGGGAGACAGTATTTTTAAAAAGATGAACAGTATCTGAGGAACAGCACCTGATGATGTTCTCTGGACTATATACATACATGTACACATGCACATGGACCCGCACACACACACCTGATGGTGTTCTCTGGACTATATACATACATGTACACATGCACATGGACCTGCACACACACACCTGATGGTGTTCTCTGGACTATATACATACATGTACACATGCACATGGACCTGCACACACACACCTGATGGTGTTCTCTGGACTATATACATACATGTACACATGCACATGGACCTGCACACACACACCTGATGGTGTTCTCTGGACTATATACATACATGTACACATGGACCTGCACACACACACACCTGATGGTGTTCTCTGGACTATATACATACATGTACACATGCACATGGACCTGCACACATACAGGCATGCATGTGATCTCTCTCTCTCTCTCTATCACAAACACACACACACACACACACACACACACACACAAATAAATAAATTCAGAAAAAGTTCTTGAGGTAGTAGAAGGCTTAGCATTTTAACCAAAGTCTGTCCAATTCCAAAGCAAGTAATATTTTCTATCCTATTGCTTCTAAAAAGGACTTCAAGACACATATTTCTTCTGAAAATATGAATATACCAGTCATGAAACTTAACCCATGGTTCCTGGTTGTCCATGGGACTTTCACTTTCTGGTTCTGTCTTTTTCATTTGAATTTTCTTGATAAAATGGAGGTTTTATAAAGTCCCAGAGACACTTAAGAATGTAAGGCAGCAAATGATACATATCCTGGTTTCTGGGAGGTATTGGGGTCTGTATAGAAAGTCAAATAAGAATTTTCAGGTTAGTCCTTGGTCCAGAGCCACATGAAGGGGCAGATACTTGGAGCATCCACCAGCCCCAGCCCTTTCTATTGGAGGCAGTTACAATAGTGACGAGGCTTTGGGTAAGCCAGTGGAGACTCATCCTTTCATACTGTTCCAGGTCTCTCCTAGGAGGTACCAGTTATGTGTCTGTTCCTGGCATGACTTTAGAGGTTTGAGTGGAAAAAAGAAAATTTATTAGGAATCTGCCTGTGAGTTAGAAAAATGAAAGAGAGAATGACTTAATGAGACCAGGGTAACAATAACACCATTTTTTATCATTAAAGATATAAACAACCATTTCCCAAGTTTCCCTTAGAGGAAGCTCTTCACACAGAGTGCTCCCAGCTTGAGTCCTAGGACTGAGATCCATTCTCTATGGAAATACCTCCCTCAGTGCCCAGGGTTCCCAGCAGTGACAAACAACCCTGAGGCTTTGGACGCCAACAGCTTTGGGTTGGGAAAACAAACAGACTTTTACTCAAGCAGAATCCCAAGGTTCAGGTTTCCTTTGACCCCCGGTAGCTGTGGATTTTTTTCTTCCTGGCTCTTGACCAAACTAAAGAACATGACTCCTCATTTTTCTATGGCCAGAACTGTCTTGCCACGAGTCTCTTTTTCATCTTTACTTCCTTTCCTCTTTCCCAATGTTGCCTTTGTTTTTTAGACAGTCTGGCTTCGGACTTTTGGCCCCCACTTCTAAGAGGCTGTCTTCTTACTGACTTTCTGTTGGCCTGTCCTTTGGTGGCAGTCTTTCCGAGTGAACCACTATGCAGCTTTTCTTCTTCTAGGGTGGTGAGCGAAGAGGGATGGCCGCGGGTTCAAAGAGCAGAACCTTTCAGACTTTCTCACATGGGTCACGTAGAGGAACCAGGCCATTCTTAGAGCCTGTCTCAATAATATCATGCACCATTTAAAATCTCTCCCCACAGGGCTAGACAGATGGCTCCGTGGTCAAGAGTATGTAGGTTTTGCAGAGGACCTGATTTGAGTTCCCAGCATCTATTTCACAATCTTACCTGCAACTTCAGAACCAGGGGATTTAAAACCTTCTTCTGACCTTCATGAGCATCTGCACACATGTGCACATATGCTCATAATTATACATTATGTATATACATATATATTAAAAATAAAATAAATACTTAAAAATATTACTCAACATGTCTCAGTTTTCTGACAAACGCGGTTTGCACCTCTATGCATAAGAACTTAAATAGAAGTAAATGAAGCAAGACCACCTGAGAACACTTTCTCTCCTCCTCACTTTGTCAAGGTCCATACATATTTTACAGTTGTCACCTACTCAGGAGTCCCCGTTCTAGAGTTTTAGTCAGTCATATAATTCTCTCCCCCAATAGTGAGTAACACAGTTGACGCCTTTAGTCTATAGGCAATGCTTCATTGAGTTTTTCCACTACGTGGTAAACTGGATGCTCATTTTGTTCCCCCTTGAGCATTCAATATCTCTCAGACACAGTAAATAATTGTGTAATACGTGTTGAGTGGTGGCATAATTTAAATGTGACTACCAAAGAACATTTGCTGGAAACTTAATCCCAGCGTGGTACTGAGAAGCAGAACCTCCGAGAACTCCTGAGGTCATGAGACTTCTACCATCAAGCACGGATCAATGTCAATTACAAAAGGGCTGGAGGCTGTGAGTTCTACTCCCTGTTTGCTTTAAAGTTCTTATATCCTTCCACTCTCTGCCATGGGCTGACATAGCCTGAAGTCCCTTGATGAATGTTGACTCCCTTGATCTTGGACCACCCAGCTTAGAACAGTAAGTCATGCATGTTTTGTCTAGAAATTATCTAGTCCTTGCTACTGGTATCCTGTTAGTTAGAACAATACATAACTGGCTCATATAATCAATGGGAAAAGTGGGAAGATGATTACAGGATTTAATGGGATGGCACCATGAATCCTGCAGTTTATCTAAGCCCAAAAATTGGGCCATGGGGAAAGGAGACAAAAGAAAGCTGCTGACAATGTCACAGTTGCTTTCAGTCCTGTTACAGAGGAGGAGGTCGCAAGAAGAACAAACAACCATCTACAGTCACGGGACCCTATGGGGACAGTCTTTCAGAGTGCAGCAGCGTCTTAAGGCACACTGCGGAAGAGGGAGAGAACAAAGCTGACCTGTTGGATCGAGGCAAAGAACTCAGTAGTCTGACGTACAGCATGAGCAAATTAGATATGGAAATTAAGGGCAAAATGTGCTGCTAAGAATTTTTGGCCTTCCACAGGAGGAGGCATGAGCAGGCATGCTCTGTTGGATGTATAGGTCTCCCCTTGTATTACAGAATATGGGAGGAAGGCAGGATATCAATTGGCTTTCTGTTATTACAGTGAGATGCAAGACAAAAATCACCTTATAAAAAGAAAAGGGTTATTTTGACGCACATATTTGGAAGCCCTAGTTGATCTTTTTGTTAATGATAGACTCATTTATTTTTATTTATGGGTATAACTGCCTACATGTAAGTATGTGTGGCAAGCTCATCCCTGGCTTGTGGGGACCAGAAGAAGGTGATGGATTCCCTGAATCTAGAGTTTCAGATGGTTGTGAGCTATGACATGGGTGTGGGGGACTGAATGGGGCTATACTGTAGAAGCAACAAGTGCTCTTAACTGCTTGGCCATCTCTCCAGCCCCCTCAGTTGGTCTTTAAAAATTTATTATTATTATTACTATCAATTATAGTTATTAGTAGTAATCTGTGTATTTATGACAAGTGTACATGAATTCAGCCACTTGAGTGCCGTTTGGAGATATGGGGGTTAGAGGAAACCTTTTTCTCCTCTGCCATGAGGTTTGGGACTTGAACTCAGGTCATCAGGCTTGCAAGGAAAGCACACTGACCCACTGAGTCTTCTTGCCAGCCTCTCAGTTGCTCTTTTTGCGTCCACCCACGGTGAAGAAGCTAAAATGGAGGAAAGGTACATTATAGAAAACTGCTCATTTCATACCTACGAAGCAAAAGGAAAAAGGAGGGTCCAGGATCTCACAATCATCCCAATGACCTTCCAACAGGCTCCTCCTCATAAAGATCCAATGCCTCCCAGTGCTAACATCCGGGAGACCAAACCCTTAATACATGACCTTTTTTGGGGAGCATTCAGGATTCAAGTTTTAGCAGTCGGGGAATTAACTTAGCAGTCCTGTTAAGGAGTTGCAGGGATGAGTGGAAGTCTCAGGAAAGATGGAGCTGCTGCCTTCAGCGATGGGCAGAGGTGAACAAAGACATCTGGGTAGGACTAATAAAGAGAAAGATTTATTTCTCCTCAAGCAGTCACAATGTTAAAAGCTCATCTTTCATTTTTCTGGGCATGAAACAAAGCAAAAGAAGCCTGGGTGTTTGGGGACAGGATCTCAGAGAGGCAGCTGTTTTTTCTCTTTTCAGGGTGAGGTTTGGGTTCCTGCTGCATTTCCTGCAATGGACAGTGGCACCAGCCACTTTTTCATGTTTACCACAATGCCTTGTGTTTGGGGAAATTGCACATACACAAAAGAAATTCCAAGAAAGAGACTCACGAGAGAAAGGAGATGCATTCCATTTACTACGGGGTTAATTGTGGTTCCATCATCATAATTAATTAGGGCCCTTGAAGTTCCTTCTGAGTTCTCCAGGCTTGCCTCTATGCTTGCGAAGCAGATCCTCCCCTCGCCTATACTGACTTTTAATTTTCATGTTGTCAAAGTGACTTTGTCGTCAATACCCAGGATTATCTTGGTCTCCCCTCTACCATACAGAGATCACTGCGCGGACACACTGCTTGTGTCTGTGGTCTGGTCACTCTCCAGGTGTTTCCTAGTTGTAGTTCCTACTCTGATGGAATTCCAGGCAATGCGAAACTTAGCCCCAAACACAGTGGGTTGTAGCACGAATAATAAAATCCCTGAGACAGATATCGGGGTTCAACCTGAAGATCCGAAAAGCAAAGCAGGCAGCTCTTACCTCTACCTCAAACCAAAATGGCGATCTTGCCTCCAGGAATCTCAGCATGAGACTGTAACTGAGAGCTGTCTCCTCCCATCTTACATTTCTCTCTAGTGCTGGGATTAAAGGTGTGCACCACTACTGCCCGACTTCTATAGCTAACTAGTGTGTCTACTGGGATTAAAGGTGTGTGCCACCATAGCCTGGTATGTATGACTGACCAGTGTGGCCATTTTACTCTCTGATCTTCAGGCAAGCTTTATTTATTAAAATACAAATGAAATGTCACTGTACTGGGTTCTTTACATCCTCAAATGCCTAACGAGGCTCAGCTGAGAGAGACTGTGCCTAGCAGAAGCAGGGCTAAGAAATACACAGCCTGGATCTGAGGAGAATGCCGCTCTTTGTTTGAATCTCCCTGCATGGACTCTCAGTGTGGGACCATGGTGATTGTGAAATGAATGACCTAAATCAAGTTATTCTCAAATTTTACTCCCTGTCCATTTGAGTTTTTCTCTTCATCAATCATATAACAACCTTGCCCTGAGTAGGGAAAATGGGATATAAAATAATAAAAACTAGTTCCAATTCCAATGCACAATTATAAAAGCTATGTAGACAGTGGGGAAAAAAATCTCTGAACTTTCCTAGTCCTTTGTATTTCTTTATAAGAAAAGAAGCCTCGCCTACCTGTCCTGTTGGCTATGAAAATAAAACTTTATGGCATATGTATAGATGCTTTGCAAACTGTAGAGTCACGTGCAGTGTAAAGGACTTTGTTAGTGGTGCTTTCATAGCACAGGGCTAACCTTATCACTACTATTCATTCCATGTCATTGGTGGGGACTCTGCACTTTAGAATCTCCTTTTTATTATCTTTTCTACTAAAGTGGCTCCACACATTTTTGTCTTTAGGTTGTTTCACCTATGTGATGCTTAGCTCAGCTGTCAACTTGACACAGGCTAAAATCATCTGAGGTGAGAGTCTCAGGGAAGGATTGTCTACAATGGACTTGCCGGTGGGCATGTCTGTAGTGGATCGTCGTTTTTATTTTTTACTTCATTATAAAAATAAACTTGGAAATTAAATAAAACATTGCAACCCAAACTTAGCAGACCCAAAGACGATGCAACTTAGTGAGTTTGTATAGAGTTTGAATTGCAGTTCAGAACTGAAGCTGTGAAGCATCACGTTAAATTTATGCACCTATCCACCATCAAAATAACCAAACAATCCGTTGTCTTAATAAAGTTAGCTGATGTGGGAAGACCAAGACCACTGTGGGTGGCACCATTCCTTAGGCAACGTGCTCTGAACTGTGAAAGCTTGTAAAAATAAATCTAAGCACAGCCAACTGAGCATTATGGCTTTATTTCTCTTTGCTCTTGCCTGTGGAGATGATGTGGCTAGAAGTTGGCCCACAGCGATGGACTGTAAACTGAAAATGTAAACTGAAATTATTCCTCTTTTCTTCTAAGCTGCCTTTTCTTTTTCCAGGGTATTTTATTACCATGATGGAAACAAAATGAGAACAATATTCCATATTTATGTGGAATATTAAAATGGCAATGAAAAATATGCTGCGTGAAATGATGAATTTGTATATAAAGTAATGTAGACCTATTACCAGGCTAGAAGAAAGTGGCCAATCAAGAAGCCTTGGATTCACACCTTCCCATGCCCTTCCCATGTGTTCTCTGATCCGAACCAATGTTTATCAAGGTGTTAAGGTGTTATGTAGGAATAAGAGTTTGAAGGTGGGCAAATTCTAAGTTGAAAAAAATAAGTCTCTTATTTGTTATACTATAAGGTTAATATGTAATGGGAGTATTCCAGGAGGGAATTTGTGGATCCTTTCGAAATTCTTTGGCCCATAGAAGACTTTCCCACTGAAGTATCTGAGTGACTGGTGCTTTTATCTGATTCTAAAATATAGGACAGTGTGAATTTGTTTCTGGGTGCTTGAAGGCACTAATGGGGATGTGAGAAAGAACAAGCAAGGCACACCCGATGGGATGCTGCAGTGAGGATGTTTAATGTGATGGCCAAGAAGTGTCAGGGTTTCCACAAAGCTAGGCCTTTCCATACCGGGGCATAGATGTCCTTCTCAGAATCCAGCAGCCTAGTAGGGTTCCCTCCCTACACACTCTGACCGTAGTAAGAATACTAGTTCAAAAGAGAGATCCTGAAAGACAGAAGCAACCGGGAACTCAAGAATAAAAACACTTATGGAGCCCATACAGCAGTAGTAAACCCCCTGGCTACACTGAATACTGGTGTTGGTGAAGAAGAAAACACCTAAATCCTAATACATTTATCTAGTTTTCATAGCTTGTTACTTGTGACTATATTTAAAACTTGAGATTCTATACTTGCTAAGGGTATGGCCAATCTCGACTTCCATTGGTGGCTTTAAACTTCACCCTAAGTCTTTAATTAGAGAACCCCCAGTGGGCTTACAACTGTGAATCAGGTGTGAATAAATCTGCTGTGCTCCGTGAGTCAGATTCAGACATGCACTGGAACAGACCAGGCCAGTAGTTCCCTTACCATTGGCTAAAATGAGTAGATGCTCGGCGCATGACCACTTGTGCTTGTTGGACATTCACCGATTCCAGAACACTCCCTGAGCATCTGCTCGCTGCTCCGCACTGTGATATGTGCTGGGACCTGAGGGTGAGCATGGCAGATCAGGACCTCAATCTAATTGGCCCACACTCTGATGGCAGAGAACATGGTGTGTTATAAGATCTCAGAGGAAGTATGGTTGAAGGATGGAAGGACAGAGGGAAAGAAAATTCTCATCCCATTCAGGCATCTTATACAGGTGAGTGTTTGAGCTTTGTAAAGGTACAATGCTGTGTTCTACTGAGAGACAGAAGTAGGGTTTCCAGGCATTGCTCAACCAGTGCATCGGCCCTATGTTAGGCTACTGAGGAACATATCTGAAAGCATAGGTCCTTCAAGAGGCCTCAGCTATCTTAAGATGAAGGAAGATATGTGGAAAGTTGGGTTTTTCTGGTTCCCTTAGGCCTCTCATAAGCAAATTACCATTTTGTCAGTTAGTCGTTCTCAACCTGTGGGTCACAATCCCTTAGAGGGCCAAATGACCTTTTCATTGGGGGGTCACATATCAGATATTTACGTTATGATTCATAACAGTAACAAAATTACATTTATGAAGCAGCAATGTAAATAGTTTTTTGGCTAGGGGTTGCCACCACATCCGGAAATGTATTAAAGGGTCAGAGCATGAGTACAGTCGAGAACCACTGGTAGGTGCTGCACACAAACACATTTGCATTTCTTTCTGTGTTCTTTCCTCTCCAGGAGACACAGCCTTCCTGCCATGGCTCAAGGTTGAAGCTTGAATCATGCATACTCCAGCCAATTTGTTGTCCAATCCAAGTGGACAAGATTCACTGTAAATGCGGTTTCCATTGTTTCTCTTGGGGTTAAACACAGAAGGATGTTTGAGCTGAGATAGCTCTGTTTAAACTATGCTCTCTCTCGCGTGAACAAATAGCCTAATTTTCCATTCTGTGCTAAACTTGGCCCTTTGTTGCCAAGTTGTCTTGATTGCAGTAAAAAGAAACTCAAATTTTTCATCAACTCTGATTCTGATCAGGAGGACGACTTTTAAAATGGATGACAGTTGATGCCGCCAACAGTCACCTCACAGTTCAATATCTCACACACGAAAAATTATTTTCACTTTTCTGCATGGGAAGGCAGATCAGACGTAGAAGAAGGAAAAAGCGGAGGAAGAAAATGAACGGTTGCCATCACAGGCACCTTTACAGACCCTGGACATTTCCTGTAAACTTCATCTTCATGGGATTCATGACAAGCACAGGAAGATGCAATGTGATTGTGAAAAGTGAGAAGCCTGGGAAATAACAAGACAACCTCCATGGGGATGTATCTCTGTCGGAAAAAATTCCTTTCGACCGTATTCTGATACTATTTACTATCTTATTGCTAGCTTTGTTTTTAGGAATATGGGATGTGTTCTCTCAGAGCAAATAACTTCAGAGTCTTTTTAAAGTGCTGATGACTTCTTGTGGGGTTTCAATCATTCAGTCATTCACTAAACCAGAGAGTATACATTACATTCCAGTCACCACAGGTTGCGGGTTCATTAAAACATCGCTCTAACACAACATGGGATGTAAGCATGTAGGAAAAACGATTGGAGTCAAGAGGAGAGAGAAAACAGCCCTTGCTTTGTCCTCCTCTCTATAATCAATGTCTCAGTCAGTGCAGTGCTTAGCAATGTGGTGTTGAGCGAGGTTAGTGGGTCAACTCTCCCCTTTATTATTGATTGGGTCACTCTATGGCTTGCAGTCTAAAAGCCATCCCAAGGCTCATGTGTTGAGGACCCAACCCCAAGTAGGAGTGTTCAGAAATGGAGACTCTGGGAGGTGATTGGATCATGAGGGCCCAGAGGGTTTACCAGGATTTTGCTCTGGCTTTCTCTCAGCTCCCCAGTTCTTATATCCCCCACTGGAAGAGCCAAGGTGGGGCACACTGTATAGGTACAGAAGACAGAGTTTATTATGGAGCACAGTTGGGGTAACTTCCAGGGGTGACAATAGCCAAGAGTAGAGGAAAACACTCTCGAGGGTGACAGCGGACAATGACAAGGCAGACTACTTCATCAGTTTATACTCTCAGGAAGGTGCTGCATGATTTTCTAAGCTTTCTGGAACTACTGTGTTTTCGTATTCGATAATAATTGGAATGCCTATTTGGATTATCAAGGGAGGGGACTATAGTCATCCTTGTTCGTTACCTGAAAGTCTCGTGCTCGATCATGACCTTGGAATCTTCCTGTGAATTCAGAAACTCGTGTCTCCACTCAGCCCGATTTAGGGGAAGAGCCTCCCCCTCTGCTTCCTGGTCCATCAGAGACAAGCAGTTCTGCTCTACTGTGTGCTCCCCATCATGATGTCCACCTTGCCACAGGCTCTGAAGAAAACGAGGGGCTAGAGAGATGGTTCATCATTTAAGATCTCTTGTTGCCCCACATGGTGCCTCAGAACTGCTGTAACTCAAGTTCCAGGGATCCAGGGTCCTTGTCTAGGACCTGTAGGCACTAGGTTCACAGACATACCTGTAGCTCTCGCCCCCCCCCCCTCTCTCTCTCTCACACACACACACACACACACACACACACACACACACACACACACAAACCTCTGGGCATATTTGGTGATTGGAAAAAGAAGAAAAGGCGCCCACTGACCACTGACTTCAGCATCTGAAAATAAATCTTTCAGCCATTAAGTTGATTATCTTGGGTGTTTTAGCACAGCAATGGAAAGCAAATTAGCACAGCCACTTTGGGTTGCAAACCTTGGGGACCCTCAGTTTCTCTGTATAAAATGTGGTAAGACTGCCAGCACGGCTGGATTCTGATGAAAACCCTGATACAGGTTGCAGCCTGTGGGTTTCTTGTATCCACAGATGGAATATAATAGAGAGGAGAGTTAACCTTTGGCCTCTTCTGAGGGCACTAGCGTTACTGGTGAGGAGTCCACCTTCATCATCTCCTTACTCCTCAAAGCTTTGAGCTCCAAATGCAATATTGAGGGTTAGGATTTCACTTTCTCTGTCCAAGCACAGGAATAGAACTGTTGGTATCTCTGCCCACAGGACAGGCTATTCTCCAGCCTCTGATGCTGCCTGTGGAACTCCTTTCCAAGGACTCACTATTAGTATGACTCTCCCAGTGAGACAGTCATACTCAGAAGACTGTTTGAAAATGTAGGTGTCTAAGCTTGGCTTTCTGAGTTCAATATCTGTCCCACTATTTACTAGCATCAATATTTAAAATAGTTTAGCATTTATTTATAAATGTGTGCATCTATTTGCTGCGTGGTATGTGTGTACACGCGCATGCGTGCATGCATGTATGTTCATTCCATGGTGTTTATGAAGGTCAACTATAGGAGTCAGTGCTCTGTTTCCATCATGTGCGTTCTGGTGATTGAATTCAGACCATTAGATGTGAAACAAACACCCTTACCCGCGGAGCCTACTCACCAGATTTAGTATTGCTATGATTCTGTGTCTCAAACAAGAAACCTGTTCCCATATTCTTGAACTTTAAAAGAGGGATAATCATAGTAATACTAATATAGTAAAAAAAAGGGTGGATATAAAATTAAACAAAGTAGAATATATAAATTACCAAGAAAATGCTTAGTGCATTGTAAATGTGAGCCTACATAGAAGAAAAACAAAATAAAACAATATTTCTTCTGCTCCTTGCCTCGTAACTGAGTAGCACAGTGACTTCAGCATAATATGTCCTCTAAATAAAGGTTATTTCTGTTTATTTGTTTATATGTCTATATTAAAAACAATAGTTAAAGTAGAGGAGGCCATGAATTTGAGAAGAGACAGACATGAGGGAGGTAGGAGGAAGAAAAGGAGGCAGGAAATGATGTTACTATATTTTAATTAAATTAAAAAAAACAAATGTTTTGTTTTTATTTTTGTTATTTGAGACAGGGTTTCTCCATGTAGCTCTAGCTGTCCTGGAACTCACTCTGTAGACCAGGCTAACCTCAATCTCACAGAGATCCACCTGCCTCTGCCTCCTTGAGTGCTGGGATTAAAGGCGTGCGTCACCGTCGCCTGGCTTAAAATGAGTATTTTAAAGTTGCAGGCTGACTGATGGAATAGTATCATCATTCTTCAAATAAATTAAGAAGACGATGTAACTGGCAAAAAGGGAACCTTAGAACACAAATAGAAAACAACTGCAGGTCAATCAATAAAGCCACACAATACAATAGTGTATTTATTTATTTATTTATTTTATTAATTAATTAATTAATTTATTTATTTATTTATTTATTGTGCATACAACATTCAGCCTCAATGTATGCCCGCATGCCAGAGGCGGGTGCCAGATCTCATTACAGATGGTTGTGAGCCACCATGTGGTTGCTGGGAATTGAACTCAGGACCTCTGGAAGAGCAGCCAGTGCTCTTAACCTCTGAGCCATCTCTCCAGCCTGTGATACCGCATTTCTAAGTGCAACAACTGATTGCTGTGTATATCCCTGCAAATCCAGAACTGCTGTTGTTTGTTTGTTGTTCTTGATGTTATTTTGTCTCTGTGCAACCCTGGCTGTCCTGAAGCTTGCTCTGTAGTCCAGGCTGGCCTTGAACTCAGAGATCTACCTGCTTCTGCCCCATAGTGCTGGATTAAAGGAGGAATTTTATGCAAAGGGCAGTGATCAGCCAGAAACATCAGCAGCTTTTGCAACCTTGGGGTAGACAGAGTTTAGACACATTGCAGACTGCACAAGAGAGCACCTCACCAAAAGTCCTGGATGATTTGTACACACCAGCTTGAAAAGCAATGCTCTGGAGTCTAAAGCAGTGGTTCTCAACCTGTGGGTTGTGACTCCTTTTGAGGTCTCATATTAGATACCCTGCATATCAGATATTTATGTTGTGATTCATAACAGCAGCAAAATTATGGCTATGAAATAGCAATGAAATAATTTTATGATTGGGGGCTTCACAACATGAGGAACTGTATTAAGGGGTCTTAGCATTTGGGAGGCTGAGAAACTCTGCTCTAAAGGGACAAGAATAGAAACAAAAATTTCAGTTCAACCTGGCTGCACAGGGAAGAGGGCATCTCCAACTTCCATGGTGAGAGAAGTAAGGTTCCGCATCTAGAGCCTTGCTTGGGGATGGCCATGTACCACTTAACAGCCAGTCACTGCAAAGAGGCATCTTCCTTCCAAAACCATCATTGGCTGCGTGGAAAAGACACACACACATTGTCTTCTCGATTTCCAGAAGAAACTACAGGACGAGGGGCCAGCATCAGGCAGGTACACCAGCCTGGCCTGGCTGTCCACCAAGCAGAGTTAAGTCACTTCACCATGGCAACTGCAGTAGGAGTGGGGGGTTACTCAGACAAGGCTCTTACATAAAACTATTCTCCACTGAAGAATTTCAAGATGCCACAGTGAAAACTTGTTTTGTGAGCCCAAGAATACCAGAAATTACAAGGTCTCAGGGAACTGCTTGCCTTCATAATGTTTATCTAAGACAGGAGGTAACGATATAATTTGCTTCTGATGCAACTCACTAGCCTTCCAGGGGAGGGAAGAATTGTTTCTTTTCTCAACAATCTGGCTCTCAGTTTATAAAGTGGGCTGCCAGTAATTTACCAGGTATCTCCAGTGAGAATCACATCCTAGGAAAGTAGGACCTCACCTATTCCCATCCCCTCCCATTCCCACCCCCACTCCACAGCACCCTGAGGAGCGGCATCTCTAGTGAGAGAGGATTTCATGACTTTCGTCTTTGTACCAACTTTAGAGAGCTTTCATCTTGTTTTTTGTTTTTGTTTTTTTTTTGTTTGTTTGTTTGTTTTTTCCTTTATTTTACAAAGCAAAGTGGCTTGCCCAGGGCAGCAGGGATGGTTATTTCTGGATCCGCTTTCCTTCTTGTGAATCATCTTGAATAATGTAACCCTGAGCCCCAAGCTCCTAAATTTAACAGGGAAACTGTCCTAATAAACAGTCCGAAAGTAAGAGGTGGGGCGGGGGATGACAGACAGACCACAGTAAGAGATGTAATAAAGCTAGGCATTGACAACTGAGGTAAAAGGACTAGAATGTTTCAGCTACTGCTCATGGTTGTCACAATAAGGTGGCAATAGGGGGACTTTTCCTTTTGAATTGAAATTGCTAAACACAACTGAGATTTTGTTGACTAGTTTTAAAAACATTTTGTACCAGTCAACGCAAACCGAATGTGTCATTGGCTGACTCTACAGAAGACCTGGGAGATTTATAATTAGAAAATGTGGTTGAACCATAAAAACCTAAGTTTTAAAATAAATGAAATACTGGAACCCTATAATGCAACATTCCAAATTCCAGGAAGTGATTTATAAAAATAATTATTAAAATACGTAAATCAGCTCACAAGACAGAAAATAACAGGAATTGTCTTTTGAGCTCCCAAACTCTTGAGCCCTCTTTTGCTAGAACCTGGTGATAGAAAATTCAAAAATAAATACTAACTGAAGAATAACAACAGTGTATAAACAACATATATGCTTCGTGCTGGAAAAGACAATGCCAATCTGTTTTCTTGGGTCAGATAAAAATTTTCATAACCAATGATTCTATTTTTCATATCTTTTGTCTGTTCTACTTGAGGAAATACAAGACGCTTAGTGGGATTTTCAAAGCAATGAGTAAACCTCCCCCCGCCCGCCCCGTGGTACAGAGGAGGAGAGAAACTGTTGAAACTATCAAGGCATTAGACAATGTCATGTCAGTTATCTTCATACATATCTGTACTTTGAGTGTTATCATAGTATTCCTTCATCAAGATTTCCTTTTGTGCTCAAACACTTATTTGGGGGATAATGAATAAAAATGATCATAATCAATACAACTAAAACCAAAAGCCAAAAGTTCATCATTAAGTCAAGTCACTGTAGGAACTATTGGTCATCTAGAAACCACTTGATAGATAATCCCAACTCTGCTGTACAGAGTCTCACACAGGCGTGTCTAGCACTCCTAGCATAGGAAGACTCTGATGGTAGGTCCTGATGCTAATTCTCCGTGTCCACAGCATGATGATAGTAACAGACTGTGAACATGGGGTCCGTGAGGATGAGGCATCTGTCATTTAACCTTTTGCTTACTGACCATCCAGAGCCCTGGAGCAGGAAGCTAAGTGCAATAAACTTGATGTGACAGGTAAATGGAGCTGAGAGAAGCGAGCAGGGATGCATCGCACTGTGGCTTCATGGAGATCCCTTGCTGATTACACAAACTCATTTTTCTGTGTTTCTCAATAAAATTAATCTCTAATAATACAAAAGAATTAACAAAGGGCATGCTACTGATTGAGGTTCATACCAGAATACCTGACTGTTATGTTCTGGAGAGTTAATGCCTCTAATTTGAAAATATAAAATTCCAACAAAATATTCTGCAGGCAGTGACATTGTCAGTGCAGCCCCATGTGGGAATCTAGCTCTAAGTGTTTCTGGGTGACTAAATTCAAAGAGCGACTGAATGGCTCCCTAATTGCCTAGAAAGATGGTTACTTCATAGAAGTAATTTTAGATTAAGTGTATGAGAAATTTCCAGGGTCAAGGCTTTTAATAAATTCTTTGTAGGAGATAATCTTTAGAGAACTAGGGAAAACATAAAAACATACAATTCAGGGAGAGGGAAAAAAGGAAAGAAAAAAAAGAGGTATAGTTCTTGACTTTACCAATGTTAAACAATGCTGGAAGTACACAGCCTAATGAAAAAAAATGAGTGTTACATCAAAGTTCTTACAACTAGAAAAGGTTTGAACACAATTGGCTTTCCTTTGAAAGACTCTGGGCCAACAATAGCCACTTGAAAGTAGGTGATTGAACCACTTCAGAGGCTATCATTGAGGATGACTTTGCTCCTCCTGAGAGTCATCAATTTAAAAAAAAATCAGAAAAGACCCTTTTAAAACTAGACATCAACTCCTTTAAAACACAGTATAGAATGTGGTACTTCCTTTGAAAATGGCTGGTTTTCTGTTTATTTGTGCTACCAAGGACATCAATTCTTCCCCAAATTACAGAATTGATGGTCAACAATCCATTGTTTTCTAAGTCATGCAAGAGAGCACAAATGGATTTGAGCTTGGCTGGATGGAGGCTTTCAAACTGAGCTATCAAAGGGGGTGGAGAGTTAAATACAATCAAATAGTTTGTAAAATGCCCTGCTGCTAACATTAGTGTGTTGGATGTATGTACCTTAGAACACACTTAGTTTTGGTGGTAGCAGATAGTTAAGGATAAGTGAGACCCAGGAAATTAGCCTATTCAGTCAATCTGGGTTTATCTGAAATAATAACGAAGAGAAAGAAACATCTGTATACAGGCACACAGCCTTGAAATCTTGCAAGCTAGAACATGGCATTCAAAAAGTAATTATGTAAATGAAAATTACATAAGGCTTCAGATGAACTCTTGAGTTTATCTGAAGTTATTCTCTTTATCGAATTTCTTTGCTGAATCATAGCGCAGAGCTGAGGAAAGCCCCCAAGACTCCCAGTGAAGTTCATTAAACCTCTCCTTTTCAAGTCAGCTTCCTGAAATATGAGGTCTTTGTCCATTAACCTCACGTGGTCCCCATGACTTCCACAATTCTCTGCTCAGAGTGAAGAATTAATGAAAGCCCACTGTGCTCAAGCACTATGTGACTACGTGATGCTGTTTGTTTTGGGCAGAATACATATCCCCATACACATCTTTCTCTAAATTCTGGCAAACTTCTCCTTTTAGCCATCGGTGTTCTTTTATCATCAGGCTGTGAAGCGATCAAACTTGTCAGAATTTTTACATCCCGAATATCTCTTTCTACCTAGACCACCCTAAGCACTCAGTGTATTAAAATCTGAAAGGTATTCAAGAAATAAAAGGTAGATTTTAAACAATGCCAAGGTGGAAGGCTATGCCTTTGTAGAGGGTGCGTTCCCTGGGGAAACGCGCCTTTCGTAGTGTGGTTTGCAGCTCTGCTGTCTCTGACCCAGGCTTTCTTTTAGGGATGTGTGTAACTGGGAGGATGCCTCTGTGGAGATGAATCACATCCTGCTTTGGTAACACGATAGGTTGTTTTAAAGAGCACACAGACCATTGCTGCATTTGGCCAGAGATGAATTTACTCTTTATTACCCTTTCAACTTCAGCAAGTTAGTTGTGTAAGGATAAGAACTCCATGGGTGTGTGGTCAGAGACCCGAAAGAAATGGGTGAGGCAAGGTTTCCATGAAGGGCAGATTATGATTCTGGAGGGGCAATGGGAGAGGAAACGGACATTGGCCAAAGCTGGAAAGGCTGGCATGCAGCAAGGAAGATATAAAAGGTGTGAGATGAGATTGCAAGGGGTTGCCCAAAATCAGGAAAAGATCCGGAGTGCAGAAAGCGCGGCAACATTTAAATAAATATTTAGCCTTTAAAAATGGTAATGGGGTCAACCCGACTCTGTGATGAGCTGAGGCATTTATTTCCCGAGTCACCAATGAAACAACAATATCAGGGCAAGAGTGGGAAAGCAGCTGCACTTTGTCCAGGCATAGCCGGGCTCAGATCTGGGAAGAGGAATCAATATACCAAACCCCTAAGCCCTTCAGGGAGGAAAGTGAGTCTGCTATGTCAGCAGAGCCTAATGTTCCAGTGTCTAAGGAAGTCCGTGCTATAGGACTGTGTGTGCTGATTGCATTCAGTGTAATATGGATGTTGGGCCAAAATTATCTCAGGACCTAAACCTCGAGGCCTGTAGGACAGAGAAAAGCCTGGCTCGAGTTTGAGGGAACTGAGGATGAGTCAGCAAAATCTAGGTGGATGCCCCTCCCACCAGAGGGAGGACTTGGCTGCCTCTCATTGGCTGGAGGTACCCCCACATCACACGATGTCACTTAACCTATATAAGCTGATGCTCACAGTAATAAACTGAGTTCCTGTTTTGACTTGACTCCTTATCACTTCTGATTTTCCTGCACGGTGGGGCTGTGGATCTGATTGTCCTGCATTTTGGGACTGCAAAACAGGCAGATAGTGCACTCACCTTTCCCTGAGGAATAAAGCTTAGGAGGCCTGGCCACTGGCACCCAACGTGGGGTGACTGGTTCCAGGGCAAAGCGGTCAGTTAAGGTGAGTGGGACCCCATGATGGGTAATGCAACTTCACACAAAAATGATCTAACACTTAAGGCACTGAGATATATGCTACTCTCCCAAGGCCTGGAATTGTCAGACCACAGTGCGATCCAGGTATGGGAGGATATAATTACCCTGGCCCCTTGGGTACCCACCGGGAATCTTTTCTCATGTGACACATGGAACCAGGCAGAGACTCTGGCCAGAGAAAGGGAAAAACACTTGAATATACCCCCACCATTGGGATTATATCCAGCTATCACAGCCCTTAAGGCATGTTTTCACCCCACTGTTCTGCCTTCCCCAACAGCAGGTAAGGAAAATATCAAAGATCCGGAGAGGTATGAAGAATCTAAAAGTAACCAATTAACCAAAAGAACAGGAGAAAAGGAGACAGATAAGGGGGAAGAACAAAAATGGTTGCAATTTACTGAAGAGTGGTCCCAGGGAAAAGGAATACGACAGACAGAGGCAAAGACAAAAAAGATATTGCCTGTGACAAGGAGTGGTAGCCTCCTTAAGCCCTCAGCCGCTCTGGAGAGGATAAAATGGGAAGAATAAGCAGCTCCATCCTTGACAGGAGGAAATGAATATACACTTGGGTGGGGCCTGACAGAGACAAAGGAAAGTGCAGGCCTCTGATCCTCCCAGGGTTGTCTGCAAACCTCCTGGGACAAGATTTGTTTAGGGCAAATGGATTCTGTTATTACCACTGACCACCTAGCTTTTTATGATGATAAAACTGAGCAAGGTGTCATCAGGCAGACCCCCAACACCTGGATTCACCTCCAAAAGTAGAGGCCACAGCCCCCAGGGTCCCCCACCCCCTGATTAGGTGGGCACCTGGTAAGTCAGTATGGGTGGAGCAATGGCCATTACCTGAATTTAAACTTAAGATGCTCAAGGAAATCACCAGAAATCTGCTTAAAGAAGGATGGTAAGGCCCTCAATGAATCCCTGGAACAGCCCTGTGTTAGTGATACGTAAGCCTACTGGGATCTGGAGAATGTTACAGGACATACGAGCAGTCAGTGCCCATATGGAGCTAGTAGGGGCCCCTTTAAGGGGCCTACCTTGGGTCCCAGCAGTCCCCTCCTAGTTTCATCTCACTGTAATTGATCTAAAAGACTGTTTCTGCTCAATTCCTCTTCATGAGAAGGAGCGCTAAAAGTTCACCTTTTCCATTCCTACAGTTAACTCCTCTAGACCTGATGAGCAGTTATGAATGGGCTATTCTCCCACAGGGGATGGCCAATAGTACAGACTTTTGCCAACAATATTTGTATAGTATCCTCTCTCCTTATTTTGACAAAGAAAATGCCCTCCTATATGTTTATATGGATGATCTAATCATTGGGTATTTGGAGGAATCAGGTTTAACTGCCTGGGTAATGACTTATTGCTGATATCCTCCAACAACATGTCTTTAAAATAGCCCCAAACAACACACAAAAGGTACTCCCATTTCCTATACTGGGATCCCAGTTAACACTCACTCAAGCCAAAGTGAATGGACCCTAATTAATCCTGTCTGAGCCTGTCACTTTATCGGGGCTACAAAACATATTTTGGGAAATGAACTGAGTAAGTCAAGGCCCTGGTTGCCTATAGAGACTGAGACTAGATGTTTTATATGATCTCCTAAAAGGGGGAAGCAACCTTATGAGATCATTTCCTTGCTCCCTGAGGGTCGTCAGGCACTCAATGAATTAGTCAATGAGAGCTCAGGCTTTTGTGGTGAAATATAATCCTGATATTCCAATCCAAGGCTGGATATTACTAGGGAAAAAAGACCATGCTGGCTGCTATTGTTCAGCAGTCACAACCACTAAAATGGTGGAGTACACCACCCTGGGGGGCACTCCCAGAGTGTATTTTCTAGTTGATCAAATAACTGATATCATAAAAATCAGGGACACGTCCCTCCAACATTATGGAAAAGATTCTTCTAAATTAGTAATTCCATTTAAAATTAAGGATTTAGAATTGGCAGCCAGACATTGTTCTTGATTGAGCCTTGCCCTGGAGGGATTTCTGGGGATCCTGGACACCCACTTTGGGGAGTCCGGTTAGTGAAGCTATATCAAGAACTACACTGGAGAGTCCCCTTAGTCTTTTCTTCTAGGCCACTGCCCCAAGCATTCACTGTTTGCATATATGGCGGGAAGAATGGAACCACCTTTGTAGTTTCTCCTGCAGGGGGGACCAAGACAAAGATTACCAAAATTCTCCCTTGTGGGGGATCACGTCAATATAAGGAAATGGTGGCTGCATATATTGCCCTACAGGAGGCCCCAGAAGCCTGCAACCTCTCTTCAGACAGCTCTTATGTGATGAACCCACTGCCACACTTACCCTATGCCTATATCTGATTGGATGCTAATCCCATTTCTGCCTTGATGATACAACTTGGATTGCTCTTAGAAGGTAGAAAAGAAACCATATATAGTCATCATCTCAGAGGACACCAAAACCTGCCTGGCCTCATTTCCCAAGGGAATGTTGCTGTGGATGCTGCAGCTTCAGGGGCCTGTCTCATAGAGGTCTCAACTCTGCCCATACAAAATGCAACCCAAACGCATGACTTAACTCATGTCAACTGGGGAGGACTCAAATACCTAAACCCCCAGATCCCCGCAACAGAACTAAAGAGACTTGCCAACAGTTTCTCCACACCTCCTCGCTTTTTACAATGGCCGGGGGTGAACCTAAGAGGGCTAGGACCCGATATCACCTGGCAAACAGATGTAACACATTAACCTTCATTTGGCAAATTAAAATATATGTTTGTAACTATAGACACGTACTCTAAGTGTCTGACATGCTGGAGAAAAGGCAACCCATGCTAAAAGCCACTTCTTACAATGTTTTGTTATGTGGGGACTACCACAACAGGTCAAGACCGACAATGGCTCCTGTTTTATAAGTAAAACATTAAAAGAATTCTTCCAGAGATGGAATATATCCCATACCACTGGAATCCCATACAACTCTCAGGGTCAAGCGATTATTTAAAGACATCACCAGTATCTCAAAGAGGTCCTTATAAAATAAGAAGGGGGAGAAATCTCCTCACATCTACAACTGCAAAAGGCACTAACCATTAGTGTTTTACATTTTCAAAAATCAGATGAACAAAATAGATTCCAGAAACATTGGGGATGCCTACCAACAAATCCCTGCCTAAATGTTAGGTAGAAGGATCCTCTTGCTAACCAAGGGGGGGGGCAGATCTCTTGTAGACACAGGGCTAAGGATATGAATGTGTCTTCCCAAACAGAGGAGAAATGCCTATATGGCTACCAGCTTGTAACTTAAACTTTTTCCCCTCCCCCCAGGACAATATGGAAGACCAAAATGACCAATACAGAAAGAGATTATGGTGTACAACCCTTAAATTCAAACAAAAGAGAAGAATAATAACCACTGCCCAAGGGAGACTTGATGGAGGAAAGTCATTGGTTAAATAAAAAGAAATTGCTTGGCCCTCATTGGTTAGAAGATAGGTGGGAGGAGTAAACAGAACAGAACGCTAGGAGGAAGAGGAAGTGAGCTCAGACTCCACAGCTCTCCTCTCGGGAGCAGACGCCTCAGAGAGACGACATGCTCCCAGCTCCCAGGCAGACACACGCGATGAAGCTCCGACCCAGGATGGACATAGGCTAGAATCTTCCCGGTAAGCGCACCTAGGGGCGCTAATCAGATGATTAGAAATGGGCTAAATTAATATGTGAGAATTAGCCTAGAAGAGGCTAGATAGAAATGGGCCAAGCAGTGATTAAATGAATACAGTTTGTGTGTTGTTATTTCGGGCATAAGCTAGCCAGGCAGCCGGGGTGCTGGGGACACAGTCCCACGACCCTTATTACTACAGAGACTGACCTTTGAGGAAAGTGTTGCCTCTGTATCTATTTGAGATGGCCCTCCCAGCAGTAATCATGGGGATAGAGGTCCAGGCCCCCACCAACCACAGAAGGTGACATGGATTTTGTCGAGAGCTGGCACTGGAGGGATTCTAAACCAGAGTTCTCAGATAACATCACTCTGAATGTGGTGGCCTGGCCTGATGTTTGACCTCTGTGACATGGGAGACTGGATTCTGGGGATCAAAGGAAGACCTGAATGTGGAGGCTCTCAGGGGTGCACCTTATCTAGGCATCTTACCCTAATGAACCTGGGTGTTCTCATGTCCTCAGGAGACATGCCCTCCTGCAGACACTCTTTTATGTACGCCCAGAAAGCAACCGGACTGCCTCCGCTGTCAGAAACTGCAAGGTGGCTCCTGATTGCTATTGTTCTTCCTGGGGGTGTGAGCAGAGTGGGCTGAACATAATTAGAAAAGACAGAGACTGCATGACTTTATTTACAAAAGTCTTTGGATTCCTTAACAAGGGTAATTTTACAAAATGGGAGATGCTTGGACTTGCTGTTTAAGAAACAGGGAGGAATTTATAGGGCACTTGGTAAAAAATGTTGCTTCTATGTGGTCTATTCTAGGGTAGTTACAAGAACCCTAGATGAGTTAAGAAAAGATATTGATTCGTTTAAGTCAAGGACCCCCTATGATCTGGTCTAATTGGTTGCCATGGCTTACCTCATTCATCTCTTCCCTAATTGGGCCAATGACTATTTGTTTATTGATCTGTCTTTTTGACCCATGCAATCTCCAAAGGCTGAAACAAGCATTCCAAAGCCAGATACAACAGGTAAAACTCATGGCCCTTCGAGTACATTATGATAGGCTCGATACATCTCACCCATGGATGAACTCTCATTTTGAGGGTATCCAGGCTGAAACTCTGGAGAGGGGTGGCCCTGACCTGTACTCTCTCCCTAGTGGGCTATTCTGGCTTGGTGACTGGGGTAGGGGGTGGGATATAAAACAAAAAAGGGTAGATGTTGGGTCAAAATTATCTCAGGGCCTGAACCTCGAGGCCTGTAGGAAAGAGAAAAGCCTGGCTCAAATTTGAGGGAACTGAGTTGAGACAGCAAAAACTAGGTAGACACCTCTCCAACTAGAGGGAGGACTTGGCTGTCTCTCATTGGCTGGAGGTAACCCCATGTTACAGGATGTCACTTAACCTATATAAGCTGATATTCACAGTAATAAACTGAGTTCCTGCTTTGACTTGATTCCCTCTTGTGCCTGATTGCCCTGTGTTGTGGGGCTGCAGAAAGGACAGCACACTCATCTTTCCCTGGGAGAATAAGGCTAAGGAGGCTGGCAATATGAATACGTGGAGCAATGTGAAAAATCAGGACTCCTAAGTGCAGGTGTTCCCTATAGGAAACATCCTACTGAACAGGAAAAAGTATTATTTAAATAACATCATCATGAAGAAAAGACAAGTTAGGAGATTATGTATATATATGAATATAGCAAGGGATCTATCACAAATTCAAGAGCTCACAAGCTTCTGGAGCTAGCTGAGCTGGGTTACTATATAATTAGCTTTGTCATTACTTGGCAGAATTCCTAACATGAACAATTTAAAGGAAGGGTGCATTTATTCCAGCAAACTCTTCCAGAGATTTCAGTATAGCATCTTGGTTCTGTGACTCAGGGGAGGCAGAACATCATGATGATGGAGATGTATGGAGGAAGAGGAGGCTGTTTGCCTCACAGTGCAGGAAGCAGAGAGCACAGAAGGAAGGGATTGTGGAGTGGGAAGTAACATTTAAAGCCACGCATCCAGTTACTTCCTCGGGTAAGACCCTTCCCCCTTAGCATTTCCAGAACCTTCCAAATTAGTGATTCTCTGTGGGGACATCTCATATTCAAAATATCATAGTTTGATTCCTGGCTTTCTGCTTCCGGATAGCAATCTTGTGTAAGTCTTTGAATGTCTTTGTGCCATTTTTCCACTCCATAAAATGATAGCATAGTGCAAATGTCCAAACATGAGGTGATAGCAACCCACAGGTGGGGAAGTGTTGTAATAGCGGTGGGGCTGCGTCCCCAGCACCCTGGCTGCCTGCTAGCTTATGCCCCGAAATAACAACACACAAACTGTATTCATTTAAACACTGCTTGGCCCATTTCTATCTAGCCTCTTCTAGGCTAATTCTCACATATTAATTTAGCCCATTTCTAATCATCTGTGTAGCACCGGTCTTACTGGGAAGATTCTAGCCTATGTCCATCCTGGGTCGGAGCTTCATCGCGTGCGTCTGCCGGGGAGAGAGAGGAGCATGGCATCTCTGAGCTCACTTCCTCTTCCTCCCAGCAGTCTATTCTGTTTACTCCTCCCACCTATGTTTTAAGCAGTTTTTTTATTGCTTAACCAATGAAATCAACAGATTGGTATATGACACTCCCACAACACTTCCCCTTTTTCTGTTTAAACCAAAAAAGGAAGGCTTTAACTTTAACATAGCAAAATTACATATAACAAAACAGTTATCAAGCAAGAATTACAGTTACAATATTTATATCTACCTTATCTTTTATCATAACAATGGTAAACTACAGCTATAACTATCCATTCTTCAAGTTTATCAAAGACTCCATAAGAATATAATATTATCTAAGTAAACAAGAAATCCAAAACTCTAGAAATGACAGAGACATCTCGCTGCCTGGACAGTCACCCAAAGTTCCTCTGTACCGTTGGAGCATCAATCTTCAGCTTCAGGCCCATAGTATCCAGCAGACATTTCCATGAAGCAGGAAAATTCAAAGGCAGTCACCATCTGCTTGTCCTGAAGAATGTCTTACAGACTCTTTCATGAATCAGGAACCCCGAAAGTCCATCTCACCTTTAGGCAAGTTTAGCAGTCCTCTCTCTGTGGGTTCTCTGTGTCCAGTTTATGCAATAGTCCAGGCAAGAACAGTTTCTTGCCCAAATGGCTATCAAACTCCATAAGGTGCCTCTTCGACGCCCATCTTCCTCTTGAAGTAGATTGGTGCTTCCAGGAGCAGACGTGTCTCATTGTCATGAAAAACCCTAAGTTATTAAAACATATTCCATAGTCTTTGAAAGATATGAAGAATGCCGATCTAACTGAAATATATATCTATATATCTAGAAAATCTAACTAACATGACTACAAGTTTGACTATTATTAATGATTATCCATTAACAACCTATATACATTACATTTTTAAATGAACTACACAATCACAATACCTTAATAAAGATCAAAAATACACACATATAACAAAATTGACCTTAAATATCTATCAATAAAGCAAAATCTATACTAATGCAAATTATTCATATCTATATTATATCCCCCTTTAAATGTAAAAGAATGTTTATAAACCATATTTGGGAACATGGGCGCAGTTTTTTCTCTCCAAACTGCTTCCTGCTGAATGGGGGCATCGTTAATTAGGTCTTTCATGGTATAACCTGTGTGCTAGTTTCATCTCAGTTGGCAGTTGAGCGAAGCAATTTTCTGAAGATGTTCACAGCAACCCTTCAGGAGGGCGTGGTCCATCATACCATATCGGAATAGAAGAAATGAACAGGGTCTCATCCTCTGTGAAAACAAAATAAGAAACTCCTTTCCAAAGCATCATGTCTTTAGATCCAAATTTCAAAGTCAAGGCATTTTCAAAGTATCTATGTTGGATTGGTTCAGCAGCATTTATAAACAAATATCTTTTAGCAGCTGTTGCTCTTTTCTCAGCATTCAAACAATTCAAACAGAGCATAATAGCATACAGTATCAAAATTCTCTGTTTATTTTCCATCTTTGTGTGCTTTATTTTAACCTCTATTTTGTTTATTTTTACTTTTATATTTTGCTTTTTGAGACAGGTTCTCTGTATCTTTGACCTGGAATAACTCTGTAGACCAGGCTGTCCTTGAACTCTCAGAGATCCGCCTATCTCTGCCTCCCAGGCATTGGGATTAAAGGTGTGTACTACTACACCTTGAACTCACAGAGATCTGTTTGCCTCCACCTTCTAGGCACTGGGATTAAAGGCGTGTGCTACCACACCTTGAAGTCACAGAGGTCAATCTCCCTCTGCCTCCCAAGTGTTGGGATTAAAGGTGTGTACTACCACACACAACAATTCTCTTCCTTTTTTATTTTGTTTTTTACTTTAAGAACTTCAACTTTTAGTCTGTATATATTTTCAACATACTGTAAACCATTTAAACATTTTCTTTGTCTTTGATGCTCTCTTTACTGTATCTCCCTCTGTTTTTCTGAGCACATGAGTCTTTAATTTAGCAAGCAATATCAGTAGGATTAAAGCCGTGGCTTTGCCAGCTAGATCCAGTCCATTCCTTAGCTTTCCAGCCTCATAGCTGAGGTACTGGCTGTAGCCATGTTTACTGCCACAACTCTATGGCATTTCAAGATCCCTGCCAGCAAGTAAGTTGCAGCATTACGTCCACAGACAACACACAAGTCCTCTCTCTGTAGTGGGCACTCCTGCCTCAAACAGTCAGAGTTTGCCCTGGCAGGATGGCCCAGTTTTTTCCTGCTGCTGAGTCAGGAAAATTTCAAAATGGAGGACGTACCATTTTATGCCAGCTCTGGGGCTGCCAGGTAGGAGCGGCACTCAGCACTTTAATTCTGAGACTGAGCGTGCAGCACAGAAATTCTTTTCATCCAAGTTACAGCCAAATCTGACAGGCACAGCACTGCGCAGTCTCTGTATGGCGGCAGGAATCCACCATGCTCTTCCGCCTGCCTAAGCCTGATTCAGCAGGGAGCACTGAGCCATCAGCACGGTCTTAGAGCACTCTCCTTTCGATTCCAAGTGGGAACACAAGCATCCAGTTCCATAAAAGCCATTGAAATGCTTTAAAGCCAGAGTTCACGCTGGCAGCACAGCCCCAAGAAGCTGCGCTTTAAAATGACACAGCGTTTTTTTCTGCTGCTGTTGCCGAATCAGGAAATCTCTCTACAGCATGCCACCAACAAACAGCAAAAATCTGTGTTAAACTCTCTCTCCCTTATTTTTAAGCCTTCTCAGGTTTTTTAAGTGGGTTTAGTCCATCACGTCGGGTGCCACTCTGTTTTAATAGGGTGGATCAAATGGCATGCAGTATATAAAGAGTATTTATTTATTTATTTATTGGTTTTTCGAGGCAATGTTTCTCTGTATAACAGTTCCAACTGTGCTGGAACTCACTCTGTAGACCAGGCTGGCTTCAAACTCACAGAGCTCTGACTGCCTCTCTCCTGAGTGCTGGGATTACGGGCATGTTCCACCATTATATGTCCTAAGAGTTTGTGTTTTATGAGTATTACATACAATGCTTTTTAAAGTAAATCATGAAACAAATCTGCCTATTAATAAAATTTTAACACCTCTACCAAAAAACTTGGCATAGGACACTATGAATGCTTAATTTATGACAAAAATATATAAACGGACAGAGCTGTGATGTAAATCGAGCCAACATTTTTCACTTTTCAAATTGGCAATGACTTTCATAGACTGTCATCAATATTCGTTAGATATAAGGAAATAGGCACTTCCTCTACTGTGATCAGATATAGAGACATGAATAAAGCTTGCCTGAAGTTCAGAGAATAAAACAGCCACCCTGGTAAGCCTTACAAACCAGGCAGTGGTGACACACACCTTTAATTCCAGTAGCCAAACTAGTTTGCTGTAAAAACTGGGTGGTAGTGATGCACACCTTTAATCCCAGCACTAGAGTGGAACATAAGATGGGAGGAGTCAGCTCTCAGTCACAGTCTCATTCTGAGATTCCCAGAGGCAGGATGGCCATTTTGGACGGAGGTAGATGTAAGAGCCAGTGACTGGCTGCTTTGCTTTTCTGACCTTCAGGTTGAACCTCAGTTTCTGTCTTTGGGTTTTTATTAATCGTGTTACAATCACAAATAAAAATTATAAGCTCACAACCAGTATATAGAATTATTTCTTATTTTGATTAATTGTGGGTGTCTGTGTGTGCACAGGCGCAAGTGTGCCATGGCGTGCACACACATACCACATCATGTAGCAGACAGGAGACAACCTGTGGAAGTCAACTCTTCCACCAGGTCTGCCTTGAAGGTTATTCTCAGGTCGTCAGACTTGGCAGCAAGCCATCTCCCTGGCCCTGACAATTGCTTTGGTTTGTTTTTGGAGACAGGCCTCCTGTACTCTGGGCAGACTTTAACTTACTAGGTAACTCAGAAGGACCTTGAGCCCCTGATCCTCCTGCCTCCGCTTCCTGTGTGCTGGGACTACGGGTGTACACCACCACACTAGGTTAAAGGTGTTGTTTTCTTTTCGTAACTCTGGGGATTAGTTCCAGGACCTTGGGTCTTGCAGATAAGCTCTCTGTGAACTGAGCTGTACCACTGGCCCCTCTGCAGGCTGACTTTTACTTAGTGCCTATCTGTGTAACTTACCTTTTACACTTCTAAGATTTTTTTGAATGTCTTAAATGTTAAAATAATTTTAAGTACAAGGATATCCTTTATAACATTTTGATAATATGAAAAGGTTGTATCATCTTAATGTCAGAGAGGCTACTAGGTCCATTAATATCCAGGACATCTTGGCAGACTTGAGGGTAAATAAGTCTTTCAGATCTCTGACTGTAGCTACACTAGGCCTCTGGCTGCTGTGTTCTGAAAAGCATGCTTAGTGAGAACCTAAAATAAAATGACTGTCCAATGCTCGGCAGTGCATCCTTATCTGAAGTAGGTGTGTTCTAAGCCCCGTGGTGCAAGCCTGAAATGAAGGATAGCCCTAAGCTGACACGGTGGATTTCCTCTGTCTATATCTATGAGTAACTTTTACCTTTGCACTTAAAGAAAGTACTTTACGGCCTTCTCCTTGGCATATTTGAACTGCTGCTCATTTTGTGTTTGGGGCCATTATTAATAGGTGTGTGTGTCTGTGTGTGTGTGTGTGTGTGTGTGTGTGTGTGTGTGTGTGGTGTTGCTAAAACAGCTTCCATCTCTCCTGCTTCTGGAAGTAGTTTTCATGTCCACCATGTAGCCAATGACAAGACAACCAGAGGGCCCAGATGGCCCTGTCTGACCTAGGGGATGTAAAGCAAAGCAGTCTCAAGTCCCAGCTGAACAGGCAGCACTCAGGCATTTGGCCGCCCTTCGGTACCCAAATCTAGGCTCTTCCGGCTGATGCACAGGGCAGACTTTGTGCTTGTCCAGGGCTTCGGGCTGCAGGGTGGCCTCTCTCCTGTAGTGTTTGCTCCAGTTTATCGCTTAAAAGCAGTCTCCCCTCTCCAGCCCACCCTGACTGGCCTAAGGTGCTTCTCGGAGGCAATTTTCTCTGCCATTTCACTCCTAATGGTGGTGAATAGGCTTTCCATCTTCCTATTTTTCTTTCTGTCAAAATAGTTTTCTAAAAGTCTTTTCTTGGCTCTTTCTAGCCCTGACAGCTATAAACAGCCTGTCTGAATTGTGCCCCCTGATGGGTCCCTTCCACCTTCTGAAGACAAATTTCATTCTGCCATCGATGCTTTCCTTACCTTAAAAATGACTGTTAAGGATGCTCCAGATCCCACAGTCTCCGAAAGACACACGTTCCTTCTGAGTATCCCATGGTCTCAAGGTTTCCCTTAAGAGGGAAGACATCTTTGTTTTGTTTTGCTCTCCTATTCTGCCATCTCTTCTTATTACCTTTAGATCCTGGAAAATAGGTCCCTTCTTCTCGCTTCTAGCAAAGCCTTGTTTACCACATTTGACCTTCTTCCTCTAGCCTTGTCAATCATAATCTCATCCTATCTGGGCTCCGATTTGTGGACCATCATATCACAAGCAGACAAAACACAAGGCTTTGTTTACATCAAAAACATGTGAAGAAATTTTCAAAAATTTTCCCATCTGCCGCGGCCAGCGCAGCCTGGATAGCCGAGACTGGCGGGAGGGTGCCGGGTTTGAGATACGGAGGCTTCTTTTCAGGTGGAAGAAGAGCAACCTTTATTTTGCCCAGCAACCTTTTATACCTCTACTCCTTCTGTGGAGACCCACCGGCCAGAAAGAACACAAACATCCTTGTCAATTACAGACCACAAGGAAGTTCCCCTGCCGGTCAGGGGGAGTGAGGGCAGCTGGATCACAACACCCATCCAACTGGTCTGGCTTAAACATGTGTGCTCTTCCATTTTCTTAAGTTTATATATTGAAATATTAATAGATAAGGTGATAGGATCAGGAATTCTAGTCCTTGGGAAGGTGATTTGGTCATGAGAATGGAACCCTTATCAGTGGGGTTAGTGCTCTCACGAAAGAGGTTCCAGAAAGTAGTCTTGTTCTTTCTACTGTAAGAACACATAGCTATAGGACACCACCTATGAACCAGATGCTGGCTCTACCTGTGCATTAGTCCTGGACTTCCCAGGCTCTAGAAGCGTGAGAGATCAATCCCTGCTGTGTATAAGCCAGCCACTTTATGGTCTGGTCATTTGTCACTCCCCGCTGTGGACATTTCATGAGATGTCTCATCAGAGAAATGTCATCCTTGGGTGGAAGTCATGAGCCTAATTGCATACACTAAGATGTCTATGATGTCATTAGATAGTATGGGTCCACTTTGTATATGCAGCCCATGGTTGACCATGGTTGTCATTAAGTGTTACATTTGTTAGAGAATCTGGCTTGGTTGCTTTGCTGTTGCTACAATAAAACAGCATATGGTTCCAGGGGGTTAGGGTCTATAATGCTGTCAGCAGGTCAAAGATCTTGTGGCTAGGGCTGGAAACAGAGTGCTCACATCTCAAAACACAGGAGCATAGCAGAAAGAGAACATTGGAAAAGGCAAAAATCTCAAAGACTGTCTCCAGGGGCATACTTCTTCTAGCAAGGCCGAGCATTCTAAGTCTTTAAACAGCCACCAGCTAGGGACCAAATATTCAAATACCCCAGAATATGGGAAGTCTCATTCAAACCGCCAGAGAATCTGAGTAGACTAACACACTTACCTTGACGGTTCTTATTCAGTAGGTCGAGTAAATGCTAGACACAAAAATTCAGTGGTCTCATGTCAATATGACCTAGGGAGTTTTAGAAAATACGCAAGCTCAGATAGAGTAGCGCTCACCCTACTTTAGCTGTGAGGAATGAAGGGGCTTTCAGTTTGCGTTGGAGATAGAAAGCGAGAAGATGAAACAGAAGTTTAGAGAAACAAAACTAAAATTGTAAACTGCTGTTACTGTGACTTTCTCTTTTGTGTATTCATGATTTTTAAGTGACTAGCTTCCGTTAGCACTCACTCAGCACCACACCGATGTTTGCTGTGTACAACAGAGGCTCAAACCCTGTCTCCTAACTCTCCCCCTTCCGTGTTTTTCTGCCTTCTCAACTCCGTTAGCATCAGATAAACGAGATGCAGGTTTTGACCTGCACCTAATTTAACCAGAGCCCCCTGTGAGATCAGATTTCCACACAAATGAAAGCATTTAGTAGAAAACAGGGGGCCAACCCGAGGCCACAAGAAACTTTCCCCAAGACCCTTGCTTTCTTTAAGCAGGGATTCCAACTCATGTAACGAGACCAATTCATTTTTAGAATATTTTAAAAATCTGCCCGTGTTTATTTGGCTGAGAAGTTCTCCGGGAGAGAGCTATTTCTCCAATAACTCTCCTGAGGTGATCCTTATGCTATTTCTAATCTCTGAGGCTGTCTGACTTTCTGCCCCAGAATGATGCCGAAGACAGAGATCACAGGAGTCTTCTCCCGCCTCGTTTCTTCCTCTAGTTCTGCCACCCACCCATTGCCCTTTCAGGAATTCAGTGCTATTTTTCTACCTTCTGATTCATGCCGAGCAATAATTCTCTGGTCCCCCCATTCAAGCTCAGGAGGATCTACTGTGTGGTTAATGGGAACCCAGCAATTACTTCTCCACCTTTGCTTCCTGTTATTACCAGACATGCCTTGCGTTCTGGAAACTTCTCGACTTTGTCTACTTTGAAATACCTTGTTTCAGTTACTTAACTATCCTCACACCAGAGGGTTTGGGCTGTTTTACCCAGAAAGGAAATTGACTTCCTCTTGCTTTCCCAGTGAACACTAGAGACACTGTGAATGAGGATGGTCCTGTCATGTCTCCTCAAGAGAACTCTACAGTATACAAGAGTGTTCTGGAACACATTCAGCAGTAAGCATAACTCAATGTTTGTTAAGATCAGCCTTGTTTCTTCTAGGGAGGAGTGTGGATCAAGTTGGGATCTTATGGTAGTAGTTGACTACTGCCTCATAGCAAACTCCTCAGAACACAGGGGTCTAAGGGAATGCACACAGGATTGCAGAAGCCCGGGAATGCCCTGTGGAGGTTTGCTTGGTGACAAGACCAGGAGGAAATAAACCACAGTCTCTTGTTTCTCTTTATGCCCTTTGCTCCAGGCTGACATTCATGGGTTTCTTCAGTCACATGCCTATTGCACATAGTGGTTGGTCTGTCTGTGAGCACCGGGGCTGAATTTTAATAACATTTTTAAAATCTAGTGCTGAATTCTCTCTGTTTCCAAGAGGTTCCCAAGAGAGCAAGAAAAATAAAAATTGGAGTGCCATTTAATTGCAAGTTATTCTGAGGCCAAATTTCTCCACAATGAAGCATTCATTTTTTAAAAATTTGATACGCACCTGTCACTTTCCACTTCAGACTTGACTGGTCTTGTGCAGAGAGGGAGAGAGAGGATATGGAGGTCAGATCAAGGATGCAGGCTCAGGCACCATCGACCCAGCCACTACAAGAAGGAAGCAGAGAGACACGACTTTATGACACGCCTCCCTTCAGTCTGCTGCTTCTTCATCGCAGGCCTCTTCCCATCCTTAAAAACACACAGGTCATTTTCTCCTCTGCATTCTGGTCAGAATTTGGTCAACGTTTCCCTGTGTTATCACTGCCTTGCCCCGATCTTCTCCACACAGAGTCTTATATTCTGGACAGTTCTTAGGGTCAGCGTGAATGTGTTCATCCTCCAGTGAGAACGTCAGGGTGCTGCCTAGCGTATCCCTATGTCCTTGATGCCTAAAACAGTACTTGGCTGGCAGCATGAAGGCTGCTGGTGTTTGCTGTCTGCTTGCCGGGGATCCATTCTAATAAAAGAGCTTAACGTTTGTTCTCTCGGCACTACTTCTTCCAGAGGCACCAGGGTAAGGAGGGAGATGCCTGTATTAAGTGTCTAGTGATGAATGTCACACTACTCAGAGCACAGTGCCTTAAGTACACTCACTCATTCAAGTTTCTGTAGTTAGGTCTTTAGAATGTCATCAGCAAGGCTCTGGATATGGGGTTCTCCTAAGGCTGTAGTCAAGTCTCCAGCTCAAGCTAGAAGCTTCTAAAACTTCCGATAGCGGGAGGTTTCATTTCCAATAACGTTCACTCACACGGCTAGGGGTAGGAGGTTTCAGCTCCTGTGGGCCATTGGCAGGAGGTTTTAGTTCTGACGATTGGGTCATCAGTTAGGGGAGGGTTGAGGTATGAAGGAAGGAGAGAAAATTCTGATTGGGCAGGAAGAACAACATACCTGGAGACAGCAAACACAGATGGCAGTGAGAATTGTAGAAAACTCTTTTAAGAGTTGGAGGCTTCACAATGTCCCAAAGTGTGCTATGATCAGACAGCATTAAGTGATGGGGTCCACACAAAGACTATTTGGCAATTAAGGTAGAAAGACACTCATGAAGAATATTCAGTTCCAGACTTAGGGTAGCAAAACAGGACTTTAATCTCACAGAGAGTATTATTAAGTCTTTGTTTCTTTTCTTAAAGTGGTTTTTTTATTAGCCACCCCATTTTCCCCACCATTCTTTACTCCCAGAAACAATTCCAAAGACCAGTGTTCTTTCCCATTATCTGAGCAGTGAAAGACTCCCTGCCGGGCTGGGAAGATAGCTCAATCTGCTCTTCCAGAGGACTCAGGTTCAATTCCCAGCAGCCACATGAGAGCTCACAACAGTCTGGAGCTCCAGCTCCAGGGAATCTAACACTGTCACACTGACATACATGCAGAAAAAAACCATCAATGTACATAAAATAAAAATTAGTAGTCATTAAAAGTAAAAAAGACTCCCTGTCCCTCACTTTGCTAAAAAACTTGATGTTAGAGCTGTTTGTTTCTTTCTTTTTTCTTCTTTTTTTCCTTTTGTCTTTCCTCTCATACCTAGGAAAGAACACAGAAATATCTTTGATATATTTGATAGAAAACACAAAACCAGCAAAGCCTTCCTTCACATTTTAAAATGGCCAGGAACAGCCCTATAGCTCAGCTCTACTGGCCATGCAAACTCCACACAGACATTCAAACCAAGCATCTCTACTTCATACCCCACTTCAAACCAGGGCCACTTCTCACTCCTGAGAAACAGTCATCAGTGGAGTCTCTGATAAGATCCCCAATTCAGGATCTAGAAGTCGTTTCCAGGTTTTATTAGACACTGTGCTGTTTTGCCAAATCACCCTAGTCCCAGGCTCTCTACCGCACTGTCCCAGCCTCTGGCATCCACAACCCTAGTCCCAGACTCTCTACCACACTGTCCCAGCCTCTGGAATTCACAGCCCTAGTCCTAGGCTCTGTACCGCACTGTCCCAGCCTCTGGCGCCCACACCCCATTCACAGTCTCTCTACTGAGCTGTTCCAGCCTCTGGCATCCATGATGTCTTTCCACCTTGCACATTTATCTACCTACTTTTATGTTTTTTTTGTAAGATTTTTAAGTTGTGTGCACAAGTGCTCATCCGCACATTAGTGTGTGTGTTACACACACACATGCACACAAGTGTAAGCATCTGGGGAGGCCATGAAAGATCATCAGATCTTCTGTAGTTGGACTTGGAGATAGTTGTCAGCTGCCTGATCTGGGTTCTGGGCACTGAACTCTGGTCCTCTGAAGGGAAAACAAACACTTTTTCCAAGCCTATCTTGCTAGCCCTGTCCCTGCCTTTCTGAAAGTCTCTTCTGTGCCCTGGTTTTGCATTGCCCCTCCTGTCACTCGGTCAAGTCTAGCTGTATGATTTAGTACACCCACAGTCATGATTTCAACTCTGACTCATACTTACGGTGCCACCACCATCTTCCAGGCAAGACCTGGCACTGGAGGTTCAGACAGTGAAATCAACTGTTTTCCTGACTTCCCCTCTAGGATCACCATAGACCCAACACCCTCTGTTGCCCACCCCCAATAACTTTCCTCTGAAAACTCACTTCTCATAGGATACTTGCTGTCTCAGTGATTGACAACACCATCTTCTCAAGTGTATGCTAGACAACCAAGTTCCGCCAAGACGCTCCCTTCCCTCTTTCTTCAGTCTTCCAAATTCTAACCTCCTTATTTCATTCTTTGACATGAATATCCCTTCTTCTCCATCTTCTTTCCCTTATCTAGTTCAGTCTATCATGATTTCCCTCTTGATTACTTCAACAGCATCCTTTCTGCTGTCTAATTTCATATATAAATATATAATTCTTGTCCGGAGGTTATAAGCAGCGTCCACCCCTGGACTGGCCTGGGCCCATGGCAGCTACTTAGAGAGTACTGTTGATGTGGGAACTGAAACCTAATGAAGCTGGGAATTCCCAAAGGTCACAGAGGGTCAAGTGGGATAACTTTATTTGGTCTGACCACCCCCCCAATAGATAGTCTTGATAAAGGTCAACCAGAGGTCTTTCACATAGCCCCCCTCAACTTGCTCTAGGGGAAAAATGACGAGGGGGAACAGAGAGGAGGTCAAGTGGGTTTCTCTACATTGTTCTATAGTAGGAAGATGGCACTTCCTATCCCCTCTCCTTGTCTTTAAGTCATCTCCTAGAACAGGGATCTTTAGTAGTTTCCAGATCTGGTTGATTTGGGGAAACACACACACACACACACACACACACACACCCATATATCGTGTGTGTGGGGGGGTGTTTGTCCGTGCCTCAAATCTTGGTGACTTCTCATTCTGATCTGAAGGTAGGCATGGACTATGGAAGAAACAACCTCAGCAATCTCCTTCTTGTATGGAAAGGACAAACCCTTTGTCATCTGAACACAACCAATCCCACCACCTCTGCAACCTGGTCGAGCAGAACACTCTCTTGTTCAGTAGTTGACCATACATTCATACAAGAATGCTTGTTTAATGTGCTTCCCTAAAGTGCTTATTCTCTTTATATAGCCAATCAATTCGACTGACTTAGGTGAACAGAGAAACACAAGAGGTCCACTCTGATCTTTCATCTCTCTGGACGGGTGTCTAGGACATGTATTCAACCCTACAGGTGTGCTGAACATGGCTCTCTATACCACTGGCCATCCCTGGGAATCAACTTCTTCATTTATTCATCTTCAGTACCAGCCTCCTCTCCCCTCCAAACACTCTCAAGTTTACTTAGGCCAAGAGAGCAGTCACTTGCAAAGCTAGCTGGTTAGTAGATGTCCCAGGAGGCACTAGTCACTCCGTGTATTACTGGGGAGTCACATGGGTCCTAAGCTTTCTTCCACTGTGTTTCCTTGTAGAGTGAGTTGCTGCTCTTATTAAGAGTCCACATGCTAAGAAACTCAATGCTTATGTTGGAGGAAATCAATTGCAATGACTAAGACAGACATGCTTGGTATTTTTTTTTTTAAATCTGACGACCAAAGATGAGACTGTAAACTAGAACAAAGCCAGTCATTCTGAAACATTTCCATCAGAGTATTTTCGAATACAGTAATTGTGAAACTATGCTCTTTTCAGCAAAGTGGCCTTTGCCTGTTATGGCAAGAACCTTCAGGGGATGAGGAAAAGATGAGTCAGGTGCCTGCACGATTGTTTCCTCTTAGAGGGGGAGCCAGGAGATAGGTCATTCAATGGCAAACTCCACTTACTTTAAAGATTCACATTATAATCTGTGGTACCAGGAGGTTTGCTCTAGATCTCAGAATGCCAGAACTTAAAGGGACGTTCCAAGTCTACCTTTTAAAGGACAATATTGAACTTAGCTTACCCAATTCATGGGAGTGACAGCCCTCATAGTTTCTGTGTGCTGGGGACTGGAGCCAGAAATTAAACATCTCCTCAAGTGAGGACCATGGTTTCTAGGAGATCTTTAAAGCCTTCCTCCCATACCCTTCAGTAATCAGATTGAATTGATTACTGGGTGCCAAGGACCCTACAGGTGTGGCAACAAAAAAATGTTCAGTGTTTTGTTTATGGGAAAACGTCTTCAGACCTCATGGGGCGGTTGCTTCCAACAACATTTCTTGGTTTATGACACACCATTCTGAATGAAGCAGATGTGCAGATAACATACCACATCATAAGTCTAACATGGTGAGAAGACCAGCTTAAATCCCTGAAGACAATTACAGCAATCCCAAATTGATATCAGCTGTTGAGCATGAGTCTTAGTGAATAACAGGCAATGAGAAGACACTTCTTCCTTCTTACCCCATTGGCTTCTCCAATCCCTGTACGTCCACAGATTATTTTTTTCTCCACTCCACTCATGACCTCTCTTGGCAGCTCAAGGCTCTTTAGCAATGCACTTTCCTGATGACTCCACTCTGAGCATCAAACATTTGAAACTCATCCTTTAATGTCAGTCCCATGGGAAGGTTTTTTATTTTAACTCAAGCAACTCCATAAATCACTAGAGTGTCTCCCCATGATCCACTCTTCCCATCAACCCTCTCCATTTATAGATAAAACTGTTGTTTCATGAGCGTATTGAGCATAAGTCTAATCTGCCGGACCTGCAGGTTGAAGTACAGCCTCTTGATAGACACTCTAGTCTTAAAGCTTCCTGGTGTTGGCCAGACAAAAGCAAGGATTTCGAAAGATGGCACTTGGGCTTATTACATGATCAGGCTGTGGCCTGCGTCATAGTTGTTGGAAGCCTGAACACTTTTGTGGAGTTTGGGGAATGGATGCCTGGCCCTGTTAATGTGAAAGCAAGGCAGAGCAAGCTGGGTTTCTCTCTACTATATAAATCAGATTACTATATTCAAAAGTCCCCCTTTCTACCAAGATAAATCACTCTCAAGGCTTGCTTACACATGGCACCCTTTCCTCTTCTTTTGCCATGGGTTGGCAGGTACTAGACCTTCCTGAGGACTTCAGTAGTCCCTACCATCTCCTGACATCTGTTAGCACTCCACCACCTGCATCGAGGGAATCCACCAGGATATCAGTCCTCCATTGACAAGCTATGATGAGCTCGGATCCTGCTTCATCTTTCAAATTCTCGCCAAATGCACTTCTGTGCACCCATCTCCCACACCTATCCCAAGCAAACCCTTCCTAAATGGCACTGGTGGCTCGAGATGAGGCATTGGAAAAATCTCTCCCATGATTTGCCCTCACTCTCTTACCCCATAATCTCGGTTATGGTTTGCCTCGGGGCATAGCTTTCCTTTGCACCCCTCAAGTTGTAGATTGTTCCACCTACCACAGTACTCAGAGGCTAGCCCATGGGGCTGGAGTTGGGAAATACCTTTGTTCCTTATTATTCTTCCAAACTGCTCTTCCCAGCTTCTCTTCCGCCCTTCCAGTTGTTAGCTGTTTGCATCAGACTGAGTGGCTTGCTGGGCCTCTAGATGATGCACAGACCCCACATCACTCACTTTTGTTCCTGGAAGACTTTAGCTCCACGATTAGTGCCCCTTTTTCTCATGCCACGTCCAGGATGACTCTTGAGGGTTTCACAACTCCTTCCAATGGTTGTTCGAACCTCTCACCTCTGAGGCCCATTCCTCCAATGACTGTGTCAGTATCTTGTATAGCCATGGTCTTGGTCTTGTCAGTTACTGCTGTTGTTCTAATAAATCAACTGAGGAAAGAGACTTACAGAAGGAGGGATTTATTCTGGCACATGGTTCTAGCTAATACAGTCAATCATGGCACGAAAGACGTGGTGATGGGTGGCTAGCCTCATTGTAGTCGAGAATCACAAAGATGAGCGCTAGTACTCGGCTGTCCTCCTCTCTCCTTATATTTTCTGGCATGGTGCTACTCAACTCAGCCGTGCTCCTCTCCCCTCTCTTTTTATATTCTGTGGGATGGCGCTACTCAACTCATCTGTGCTCCTCTCCCCTCTCTTTTTATATTCTGTGGGATGGCGCTACCCACATGCAGAATGAGTTGTCCCTCCTTAGTCAAGTTTCCGTGAACACATTCTCACAGATGTGTTCAGAGGGATGTCTCCTAGGTGACTCCAAACCCAGTTAAGCTGACGATGAAGGTCAACCATTGCACTTTCACACACTGGAGAATTTTCCTCTGTGACTACAGCTGCCCCCACTGCCAGCTTCTGAACTCAGGCCCTGTGATAGCTATCTCTGCTCCAGTCAACCCTCAATCCTTCTGGGGTGTGCTACTTTCTATTGCTATTATCACAAATTCCACAGCATCAAGCAACACAACCTGTTTTCCACATTCTCGGAAGACAGAAGTCTACAGTCAGTTCACATCAAGGTGGCAGCAAGAGTAGTTCCTTCCAGAGGTTCTGAGAAGTAAATCCTTTGTTGCTGTTCTCAGTTTCCCATGACTGTAGAATTCCATGGCTTGTGGCTCCAGCTTCAAAGAGTGTGGCTTTACTTTCTGCTATTGTTATCATGTAGCCTTCTCTGACTTTATATTCTGCATCCCTTCTAAGAATCATTGGGATGGAATAAGGACCACACAGATAAAGCAAGACAACTCCTCACCTTGAGATCATCAATCACTTCTGTAAACCCTGTCTAGCCACAGAAGGTATCACAGACTGCACACAGAGATTAGGATTTAACATTATTTGAGGGCGTTAGTCTGTAATGGTTTGTAATCAGTGGTCATTCCACATTCTCCTCATTATCCAGCCTCTTCATACGCTCTTTACTCTGCTTAGCCAAGGGGAACATTACATCATTATTATACATTACATACAAGATTATACTAATCTTGGTATAGCCTGGTGGCTCCCTTGTTCCTTTCTTGGATCGTTGTGTTTGTTTAATCCCGCCCCCACGCCCCACCCACATCAGTTAATTGCTGTTCATTCTTTCGAAAACCTGTACAGAGAAGCTGGATGCCGCTGAAGAAAACCACAAATCTAGGCTAATGCTTTCTCGTTAAGTTTTTAGCCAGCAGCTTCCTAACAGCCCAAACAAGTACACTCGGTATGTACCACACTCCCACTGTTGAGTAACATCTCTCACACTTTCACTTAAAGGTGAGAGCAGCAGGAAGCTCTCATCAATAGGTAAGAGGTCAATCTTTTTATGTACACCAAGATGAAACTCTGCCTTCCTCCAGGACCATGGGAGAATGACTTCACTTCTGCAAAAGACTAGACCCAGCTTTCTTAGCATTCCCAGGTCTCGTGCCCCCTTCTAGGGCAAGCGTGAGGGATTGCTCCCCTCTAGCACGTGATTTCCTTTTCCCTTGCTGCTCCATCATTCCCGCCAAAAGGCGGTGTTCTCGGAGAATAATGGAGTGGGGTCACATAGATGTCCCATGTGCGGTTGAGCACGCCACAGACATTTATCTCCACACTTTGACCGGCTGTGTGTTTGTGCCTTACCTGCTTTCCACTGCACAAAGAAACTTCTCAGATGAGGTCAGAGAGCCACATTAATTGTGGGTATGGAGATATGAATTTCAAAAGCATTTAATACTATGTCTCTTTAGGAAAAGAATAGCAGTAGGGTTCACCCTTGGGTACTGTGAGTTCCCAGTCCCATGGGTTCTTCAGCAGAATTACAATAGGCATTTGCTTTTGTTTTTTTGTTTTTGTTTTTTTCTTGTAGAGGGGACATAAAATCCAATCAGGAAATGGATTATTAATCAGAATGTTACCTTTATAATATTCATGCTGTTATTGCACTCATAGGTATATCTTACCACTCTGGTCATTACTGTAGCTCACACGGCTCTTGCCTGAGTAAGATTATTGATGAAAATTTCCTCCTAGCAGTCTGCATAGCAACTCCCTGCGCTATGAGAGCTAGTCAGCAGGGAGGAAGCTTCTTGGCCAGTACTAACTTGATTTCCCTGTCCTGTAAACCACATGTGTAGTGTCTTCAGCAGCTAGAACTTAACCTTGAGTTCTAGTGAGCAGTCATGAGCAATGACAGTAGCCTATATTTTGGAAATCTCCAGGACACCCCTGCCCAACAACTCAATGGGAAATATCCCACACCTCTGTTGTAAGGAGGAGCAGTGGGCTGCATTCCCAGCGCGTGGCCGCCTGGCTAGCTTACACCCAAAATAATTACACGGAAACTGTATTCATTTAAACACTGCCTGGCCCATTAGTTCTAGCCTCTTCTTGGCTAACTCTTACATCTTGATCTAACCCATTTCTAATGAGTTAGAAATGGCTTACCTGGAAAGATTCAGCGTGTCTGACCTGGCAGCTTCGTGGTGGGCGGCTTTCTGCCTCTGCCTCCTTTCTCCCAGCATTCTGTTCTGTCTACTCTGCCTATCCAAGCTTCTGTCCTGTCAAAAGGCAAGGCAGTCTCTTTATTTAACTAATGAAAGCAACACATAGAAAGAAGACCCTCCTAAACCACACCTCTGACTTTAGGAAGGAGGATCATCTCAAACATCCTTACTGTTAGTTAGCCCTTTCTCCCTGCCCCCTCTACCCACAGAAGAAAGACTTCCTGACAGGGAAACAAACATGTCCATGATGTAGTAGTTCAAGCACTCAATTCTAATTTCTGTACTACCAGAAAGCATTCCCATTTTTTCTATCAAAATAGAAGAGTATTTTTAAAATCTAAAACATCACAACGTATGTTTTTTTTTTTTACTCACTTAAGATTGGTACTGTATAATCATTAAACCAAAATTGCTCATAGCAAACATACCAAAAAAGCGCGTTTTTTAAAATCCTATATTTAATACCAAAGTTAAGGCTTTAATCAAACTGGTTGTTCCCCCAGAACAGCAGATTCTCTGACAAAAATACTTCCCCACTTATCAAGAAACGACATTCTGCTGAGGAATATGAGCATCCTGTCCAAAACGCCAACTCCGCTCCTGAAGTCTTGCTGGAGGGAGCCCCTTTTTTCATGTTGACAATCTCAGGTCTGAATTACTCATCAAAGATTGGTCACGACTCACCAGAAGCAGAGGGCTCGGCGCGTGATGCCGTGAATCCTAACCGCTCATTCTGTAATTCGAGACCTCTTAGATTTACATTTGTGCCTTGGCAGAGAATTTATGATCTACATAAACAAGGAACTCATTTTTTTTTGTAATTTGAATATGGCCTTCATGCCAAAGATTATAGCACGGAGTTTTGAAAGGCACTTTGGAACCAAATTAAATCTTTAAGAGTCTTGATTTAAGCTTGATGAAGTTGCCAAAATTGTCTTGCCTTTTATACGTTTTTTTTTTTTTTGGATAAAGAATGTAAAGTGTTGCACACCCTTTGCTTTATAACTCCTATGTTTAGAGATTCAGTCTAAGAAAATAGTTCCACACATGGAAGGAAACGGGATGGCGTCAAGCCCTAGAGAAATCAACAAGCCTTCGTCCTGGACCCATCTCCAGCGCTTACACTCGCACTTACACACTCTTTAAAGCCCTGTTCTCAGTTTTCCCTGCCGTACAATGAGAATAACAGGCCCATATTTGGTCTCTTTTGACATTTAGAGATGCTGGAAAAAGAGTCAACCCTCAGGCAGTCCTGAGGCATTACCACACAGCAGCTTGGGAAGCAGAAACTCATGTTTCTAAAAAATGTGCATGGCTTTCAAGTCAGAGAGAGTGGCACAAACCAAGTATCCAGTAATAGGGGATTTTGAAGTAACTTTTTTTGTGTGTTTTTTGCTTTTTTTAAAAAATTTAAATTCTTTTTCCAATGATGTTTTGATCATGTTTAACCTTTCCCAGTTCCTCCTCAATTCATCCTACCTCTTAATTCCCAACAAAAATATAACAAAAAACGAAAATCAATCTGGGTGGTGGTGGTGCACACCTTTAATCCAAGCACTCAGGAAACAGAGGCAGGCAGATATCTGTGAGTTTGAGGCCAGCCTGGTCTACAAAGCTAGTTCCAGGAGAAGCTGCAAAGCTACAGAGAAACCTTGTCTTGAAAAATAAAAACAAAACAAAAACAGTAAAAAAAATACTAAAACAGAACAAAATGAGACATCAATTTCCCCATCCCCACTCCCACTATCCCCCAAAAACTCACGGAGTCTATTTCAGGTTGATCAGCTACTCCTGTGCATGGAACTTTCCCTGGAGTGTAGTTGAAACACCTAGTAACATCCCATTGGAGAAGTGACTTTTTCCTTTCCTAGTGGGTATCAATTGCAAATAGCTTCTTGGTTAGGGGTGGGACTCTGTCTGCTTTCCCTTCTTAGTGCTGGGATTTTGTGTGGTTTAAAGCCCCTGCATGTCTTGTGCATATTGCGAACCTATGAGCTCATACACGAATCTAGCTTTTTTATAAACCCACTTAAACCTCTTCAGCAATAAAAAGGTATTGAGAAGAATTTTTAATGGCTTAGAAACTATTCACAATAAAGTGCTGCCTGAAATTCGGTCCCCAGCTACAGAAGTGAAAGCAGGCACTTGGGCAAACATTGGTACATATAAAACTAGGAGAGGTAAATATTGGGAGTAGAAAGACTTAAACAGGGAAGAGGTGGGGATAAGGGAGACAAAATGACAAGGAAGTGGAACCCAAATGAGGGCATGTAGCAAAGTTGTAATGAAGATACCCTGCTGGAATAGAGAAGCTGTTCCTATGAGCTGTGGGCCATTCACAAAACTCCAATTTGAGGGGTGATGTACTTGGTGGTCAAGGAGGCCCCAGAGGCTCCCCAGCATAATATAGACCACACACCATGTTTTGGTCTCATAGTATAGAAAAATCAAGCTGAAACTTGAAGCTTCCTCTCTGCCAGCTGGATTGCATTGGTCCAGAAAGTGTCATGTGAGTTACTAGGGGGGAAAGGGCCCTAGCAATGATCTTATCCAGCTGTGAACCCTATGAAGAGTGAAAACAACCTGACAGGCAAGATGTGTCTTTTTGTACAATAGGGGCAGTACTACTATGGAGGAATCACCAGTTGCTCTCTACTTGGATTTGGGAACTGACCTAATCTATGGAAGAAAATCCATTCTTTCTACTATATATCTGGTCAAAAACCCATAGCAGAAAGGGTAATAGGCCCTCGTGGGAACTGAATATTGTCATTTAGCTAATTTGACATAACACCAAACTTTCTTAAAATATTTATGTCTGACAAGGGAGTGACTGCTGAGGGAGCAGGCCTGAGCCAGAGACCTCTGCAGGACCAGGTCCAAGCCAGGGACTTCCTCTGGAGCAGGCCTAAGCCAGGGACATCTGCGGGAACAGGCCTGAGCTAGCAACCTCTGCTGGGCAGGTACAAAAGAACAGGTACAAGGGAGCAACCACCGCAAGAGCAGGCCTAAGCCAGAGACCTCTGCATGAGGCAGCAACCTCAATGGGAGGAGCCCCAAGCAAGCAACCTCTGTAGGAGCAGGCCTGAATGACCTCTGGGATTGCAGAGCAACCCCAGGGAGAACTGAGTGACCTCCAGGATCACAGAGTGACCTCAGGGTTACTGGAAGTGTGGTCCTGACTGCACCATAAGGAGCAACCATCTGGATCCACTGGCACTTAGAAGACTGATCAGCAGGGACACAGCAGCAACTACACCAATCAGAGAAAAAGATGGGTCGACACACTCAACACCACAAAGAACTACATGACACCAACAAAAACTAGTGGCCCTACAACAAAAAAGACTTGAACACCCCAATATAGACGAAGCTGAAGAACATGACCTATAACTTTAGGAGAATATTTGAGACTCTTAAAGAGGAAATTAAAAATTTCCTCAAAGAAATGGAGAAAAAGACAAACAAAAATTGGAATACCCCAGTAGCACAGACACTGAGAGAAACAATTAATAAATGGAACCTCCTGAAACTGAGAAGCTTCTGTAAAGCAAAGGACATGGTCAACAAGAAAAAATGGAAGCCTACAGAATGAGAAAAGATCTTCACCAACCCCATGTCAGACAGAGTGCTGATCTCCAAAATATACAAAGAATTAAAGAACTGATCATCAAAAGAACAAATAATCTAATAAAAATATGGGGTGCAGACCTAAACAGAGAACTTTCAACAAAAGAATCTAAAATGGCTGAAAGATACTTAAAGAAATGCTCAACATCCTTAGCCATCAGAGAAATGCAAATCAAAACAAGTCTGAGGTTCCATCTTATACCTGTAAGAATGGTCAAGATAAAAAACACTGATGACAGCTTATGCTGGAGAGGACATGGGGTAAGGGGAATACTCCTCCATTGCTGGTGGGAGTGCAAACTGGTACAGCCACTTGGAAATTAGTATGGTGTTTTCTCAGAAAATTAAGAAACAACCTACCTCAAAACCCAGCAATACCACTTTTGGATATATACTTAAATGATGCTCAATTCTACCACAAGGACATGTGCTTAACTATGTTCATAGTAGCATTGTTTGCCATAGCCAGAACCTGGAAACAACTTAAATGCCCCTCTGCCAAAGAATATATAAGGAAAATGTGGTCCATTTACACAATAGAGTACTATACAGTAGAAAAAAATAATGACATCTTGAAATATGTGGGCAAACGGATAGATCTAGAAAACATATTGAAAGAGGTAACCCAAACCCAGAAAGACAAATATAATATATACTCCTTCCTAAGTGGCTTTTAGATATAAAGCAAAGAATAACCAGCCTGCAATTCACAATCCCAGAGAACCTAGGCAACAAGGAGGACCCTAAGAGAGACATACATTGATCGAATGTACAAGGGAAGTAGAAAAATACAAGATCTCCTGAGTAAATTGGTAGCATGGGGACATTGGAGAGGGTAGAAGGGGAAGGGATAGGAGGTGGAGAAAAATATATAGCTCAACAGAAACAATAAAAAATAGTTATGTCTATACCCAAATGCTACTCCCATTTTTGATCAGAGTTGTTTTTCTTTCGGTGGAAAGAGTGACCATAGAGACTCAAGGTTTCAGAAGGTTCTGAATCCACCACTATGGATGAGTGTTAACATTAAATAGTATATATTTGCCACCCTGTCTCTGCATGCACAAGACTTGAACAAAATTCAAGTATGAATGTAGTTTCATGAACCCTACCTGACAACTCATGGCAACTGATAGCTGCTGGGCGAGGGGGGGGGGTCACTTTTCTTCAGAGTTGTGGCCCCGAGAGTCACACCAGTAAATGACCCCACACCCACAGACTCAGTGGATTTTAAAGACAAACAGCACACGATGTTGGTGAGGTAAAGTGGTGATGGGAATAAGGGAGGAATTAGAGGGGAGAGAATGGGGCAGGGGGTGAGTTTGATCAAAACACATTATACGTATGCATGGCCTTCATAAAAATCTATAAGATTTTTAATGAAAATCCCAAAAGGAATCAAAGAAGGGTATATGCTGAATAAGTAGGAAAGATGAAAGTAGATCTGGACCGATACTTACACTGTGGGTTTTGCATGGTATCAAGTTTCATACTTGACGCTTAGTTTGCAAATCAGCATGTAGAGCCTGGACCTGGACAGTAGGCAATAATAGTTGCACCTTAATCAGAGCATGCCAGAATTTCCGTAACAAATACCATGACTCATGTACAACTGCTGATACTGCTTGCTCGTCATTTTTCCTCAGAGAACTCAGATATGAGCCAATAGGACTCAAAATTAGATATTTAGCTACTCTGAATATATTTATCTTATTTAAGTCAGTAACCTCATGGGGAAATTTTCATTATTTAGAGTCGAGGGAGACGGTTCAGTGGGTAGGAGTATGTGCTCTTCAAGCATCAGGATGTGAGTTCAAATCCTCAGCCCCTATATAAAAAGCTGGACATGGATGCATGTGACCTGGGAGTCAGAGATAGACGTAGTCCAACCTTACTGGTCAACCAGCTTAGCTGGAACAGAAAGCTTCCTGTTAAGGGGTCACCCAGTCTCAAGGTAATAAGATTGAAAGCCGTAGGGGAAACCAGGGTCCTGCTCTGACCTCTGCATGTTCATGCATGGATTTATCACCCCATGCACTAGTGTACATGTAAACATACACACAGACATCATGCATGCACATTAGCACTATAAAAATCTCATCACTCATATTTTACACACAATAAAGCTTTGACTGGGTGTGAATCCCTTCTTTGAGGGTCAGGATATTAAATATATAATAGATCCAGAATTCACGCCCAGCCTGCTGTCCATATGTAGCCTATGCTGTACAAACAGTGGCTAGTTGCTATCTTGTCATTCCTCAGATGAGGAGATGGGGGAGCCAGAGCCAGGGACACAGGAAGACTGTGTCATGGACTGAGGTTCTGATCCCAGATGTCCTGATCTGCTGCCTGCCATCTGATTCTAATCTCACATCTTATTCCCCTTTTGGATCAGCCCATCAGCTGACTATGAATACACATCCCCTGGCTCTTTCTCAAGCTCCCAGCCCTTTCTCTCTCAGAAGCCAACACCTCCCTCAGACTGCTGCCTTCCATTCTGGTCACATCTAATTGCTTGGTAAAGGTCTCCTTCCCACCCATGAGTGGCACACCAACCATCTCAAAGGCCTCTATTGAGTCCTGCCCCCTTCTCTGCAGCCCATCCAGTGGAAAGCTGGAAGTGAGTTAATTACCAAGGAGGCTCAGCAGTGAGATGACTAACTTGAACTTATTTTCCAGTACGTGAAGGCAAGCCAGAGAAGTGCTGTCTTTTCATGCCTTCAGTCATTCTTCAATGTGTGTGCTGCGAAGATCCTGCATATCAAACACGGCTCAGGATACGCCTGCTTGGGTCTGTTTATGTGTATGTCAGAAAGGGGCATGCCAAGGGTTCTTCAGACTTTCTTGGCACATCACTGTTAGCATCTCAGCTATGTTTTCATGGCACCCTAGCCCGAAAGAACTAATCAATAGCTTTTATTTTAGAAGGTTTAAAAACTTAACAAATATTTAATATATTAATCACTTCCTGACTCTTTCAGAAAGGGCTACATGTGAATACGTTACATATGCACTTGAACTTGAATTGTCTTAGGCTAGAGGTTGTACACATATGCTTTATTTACTAGTTGAGCTGTGTTTATAAAAACTGCGATATCCTACAGCTTGCCTCTCTGTGTTTGCTTTGGCATCCTCAGCAACATTAGTGGACAGTTCGAACACCATGAAGATGTGGCGTTGTGTTCTTGGTCATGTTATAGTCTGATGGACCCTGAACCCTGCCAAAAGGCAGAAGCTGTATCTGTTAGGGCGGTTGAAGTAGGAGTCATACAGATTTACTGATTTAGAGCTCAGTTCACATCCATGGGCCAAAATGATCTCAAAATAAAACTTGGTAACTACACAGGACTAACTTTTTGTCTTACTCTAAAGAACTTGAATTCAGAAAACAACCAGGATAGGGAGATGGCTCAGTGGGTCAATGGCTTGCAGTATATGCATGATGTCCTCAGTTTGGATTCCCAGAACCCACAGAAAAACTGGGCATGGTGGTGTCTACCTGGAAGGAGTTGGAGATAGGGAAGGAGTTGGAGATAGGGAAGGAGTTGGAGATAGGGAAGGAGTTGGAAATAGGCTGATCCTTGGGCTGTCTGTCAAGCTAGTCTAGACAGAACAACAAAAAGTAAGCTGCATTTTAGGTGAGAAGCCAGTAATTAAAACAAAACAAAACAAAAAAAAAAAACCGTGAAGAGCAATAGAAGAAGATACTCAAACCAACCTTCAACTTCCAGACGTGCACAAATGGGCTATCACTCTGTTACGTTTCAAACTGAGGTGTGGCATACAATAACCCGTGCATCCACTAAGTGTTCAGTATGATGGCGTTCCGACAGACGTGAGTACTCGTGATCATCCACATCAGATCAAAAAGTAGAGCTACCCGTGGATGGTGAAGACTTGGACCCTAGAGGAGGTCACTTTCCTAAGCCAGTATAACTCCTAACTGCATTCTAGACACTTATTCTATTCTACAGCAACCTGTGGTGTGAATTCTAATTGGTCTTAATAATAAAATCCCGGAGTCAGATATTAGGGGGTGAAAACTGAGAGATCAGAGAAGCAAAGCAGCCAGCCACTAGTTCTTACCCACTACGAAATCCTCAGACCAAATGGGGTATCCTGTTTCTACAAGTCCTCAGACTGAATGCCATTTCTATGAAACCTCAGACCGAGTCCTGTGTTCCTGTCTCCTCCCTTAAATTCCTCTCTCTGCACAGCCATATCATTTCCCATCTCCACCTCCCTAGTGCTGGGACTAAAGCTGTGCGCCACCACTGCCTGGCCTCTATGGCTAACTAGTGTGGCTAGCTCCGCACTATGGTCTTCAGGCAAGGTTTATTTGTTAAAGCACAAACAAAATATCACCACAGAAACCACTATAATTCATAACTGCCTTCAAAACACTTATCCTTATTACACAGGAAAGTGCAGCCCTCATCTTCCAGCAAAAAATAAGAAACTTATTTTTGCAGCTGTGTATTCATTAGCTGTTTTCTGCTAATGTCAATTCCTTATTTTCTAGTATCATAAGTTAGCTAGGAAGTATGTTAATACTGGGGGAGGGGGCACATGGGGATTTCCTTATTTGCAACTGTCTTAAAGCTAAAACGCTTTCAAAATACAAAGCTACAGACAAATAAAAGCAAAAACCAAACCTAGGCCAGCCACCACTATCACCCAGAATTCTCTTTTGGTTTTGAATTGAATTACTACTTCCTTATTATTTCTGTAAATCTGTTTGGCCTTTTGCTTTTGTCTTGTTTATTTGACAGGGTCTCTCATACCTGTCACTGGCCTTGAATTCACTCCACAGTCAAAGATACTCTTGAACTCCTTCCTGATCCTCTTGTCACCACAGTCAGTTGTGGGTTTATTTATTTTTAAGTTTAATTTAATTTTTTAATTGTGTAAATATGTATGGATGTATGTGTATATATGTATGTACACATATTGCACATGTGAGTGAACTCCAAAAGAGGGTATTTGCACCTCTGGAACTGGAGTTACAGGAAGGTGTGAGCCTCCTGTCAGAGGTTCTGGGAATCAGACTTTGCATGAGCAGCGCATGCTCTTCACTGCAGAGCCCCTCTCCAGTTGGCAACCAGGGTTTATCAGTGCTAGAGCTCAAGCCCAGGGTTTCATGCTGTAAGCACACTACAGTCTGAACTCCATATCTAGCCCTATTTGACTATTTTGTAAACTGACTGTTGACTTCTTAAACTTAACTGCCCTGCCATTATGTTTTCATGATTATTGTTTTTTTGTTATTGTTGTTTTGGTTTGGTTTTGGTTTTTCGAGACAGGATTTCTCTATAGCTTTGGAGCCTGTCCTGGAACTAGCTCTTGTAGACCACGCTGGCCTCGAACTCACAGAGATCCGCCTGCCTCTGCCTCCTGAGTGCTGGGATTAAAGGCGTGCACCACCACTGTCTGGCACGACTACTGTTTTTAATCGGCACACTATAATTGTAGATTGTCACCCTTCTAAAGCATTCTTTCTCCTTTAAATAGTTTTCTGAAACAGTGGTCTCGCTGGGACCTATTTTAGGGTAAGCAGGGTAGAGAGCCCTGATGAAGTTTTCACACAATGTACTCGAAGTGGCTGGTTTGGGCTTATAAAGGAACTAGTCGCATGTTCCCAGACAGGCTCCAACATCCCTATTAAGAACATATCTAAAGAAACCACACATAAGAACTTTTCTCAGAAAGAGGAAGACACAGTGTTAAGTGAGATCCCTGACACCCGATAGAATGTTCTGGAACTCCATGAGCACCATCTAAAGAAAACCAGGGGTCATTTAAGCTGCAAGAGAAAGGCATTTGCACATGGAATCCACTCTGAGACTAAGAAATCTGTATCACCATCCTCCTGGTTTCCTTATCAAATGGAGCAGTCTTCCTTTTATGCTTTTCTGAATTATCAAACTAACCTCCAGTGACCTATATGCAGAAAGTAATAAAAGGGCTAAGCCAACCTGTTACCAAATGTTTCCTAAGTAACAAGCACTTGCTAAGCTGAGTGTTTTCATGAACCTCATTCATACCTCACAAAAATCCCAGCAGCCGCTGCCGTCATCATCCGGCTATTGCAGGAAGGAAGATGAAGTGATTTGCGTGCCTATGGCTAGGGCAAGCAATACTGGGCTGCAAACTTGATTGTTTCGACTCCAGAAGCAAAGGCTATGGTGCCTCGGAGGCCACTGTCTACACTGTCGCCTCAATACCCTAGTCTTGAACGGGAACCCGAGTCAAGGAATGTTGTGCACAGGGGATATCTGGTCTCTGTGACAATGGGTCTGTGTTGCAGGTTTGTCGTGGAATCTTGACTTATAACTGGAGAGTTCATCTAGGAACACAGGACACAGAAGGGACGTATCTCTCGGTTATTAGGACCCCACTTCTTGAAGTTAGGAGATTTCACAGGTGTCATTTTAACTAGTCATCCACTCCAGCTCTGGGAGGTTGAGAAAGAGAAGCCTTCATTCAATGGGTGAATAAATGGATGCTCAGCAGGTGAAGGGAGGCATCTGCTTTGGAGATCAGATCTGAACCTCGGGCTCTGCCTTTGGGTCTGAGCTTTTCCTGTAAGCCTGGGGACAGAAGGACACAGGAAGAAGACTATAATGTTGCATTCGCACCTGACACTTTAAGAAATGTTGAATCATTTTTAAAAAACTTGACACTTGGGACTCTTCAGTCGAGGAACCATCTGTTATTTATTCCTTTTATATATTGTAAGACACATTGCTAGACACGGCGAGGGAGTGGCACACACAAGTTGATAGCATTGGTGACAGTGTGCCCAAGTCCTGCACAGACTCAGGCCTCAGAAAAGCCTAGCATGAAGAGAGGCAGTGGGCACGACATGCCACTTCCAGTAAAGAAGCGGTGGGCAAATTAGGCTTTGACCCCAGCAGGCTGACCACACTCTGGGGGAAGGGTACAAATTTAAGAGTCTATGAGTGGTGCCAACTAAACTTGGTTTTTAGAAAAATAACAGAATACAAAGTTGGCTGGGTAGGGAAAGGAAGTTGGATCTGGGAGGAGGAGATGAGGAAGGGAATGACTTTGATCAAAGTAATTGCACAAAATTCTCCATGAACTCATAAAAATACAAAAAATCTGCATTTATATTGTAAGCCTCATTAGGAAAGAAAGACGAGGGCTCAAGGCAAACCCAAGACTACAGATTGATTTGAACCCTTTCTGTGAAAGAGGACAGCCTTCCCTGTTTCTGCCAAATTTACAAACACAAGTAAAAATTAGCCCAGCATTTACTTTTAACTTCGTGAGAAGCAGTTTGAGTCTATCTCTTCTAATACAGCTAGAATCAACAAAAGCTCACAAACTAGACAACGTATGGTCTTTCAAAGATCTGGGGTGGAATTGCCTGGAACCCTTGACGGAATGAGGAGGAAGAGGCTGCCATCTTGGATAGGTTGGTCCCGTCACAGCTGACTGAACCAGGGTGGGCACACAGCTTAGACTGTGTCAATGACAATTCTTTCCTCATCTGCTTCTCCTTGGGATGCGAGAGCTTCACCATCTTCACCATCTGTAGGTGGCTGAGCCTTCTGTGTTTAAGCTACAGAATGGTGGAGCGGGGATTGGGCAACCCAACCGTAGAACGGTATTATTCATGCACTGTCCTTCTCAGCTAGGTTCAGATTGAAAACAAACCAGCTATTTTGACAGGTTTTTCCACGCCAATCTCTCTCCTCCACCCAAGCCTCTCTCTGCTTACGCCTTTCTACCCTGGTATTCCTCCTGACTGTTTTCATTTCGCCTATAATTTATTATTCTCTATCCTTTAGCATGGCTCCCAACAAAGGGAGGGCTAACTCAAGGAAGCTGGTATGAAAAGCCATATGGAAGCCTACTATCTCATAATCTAACTTAAGTGGTGGGACAGTGGAAAACACGTGAAACAAGAGAGAAGGGGTTGAAACACCAAGGGCTAACGGATTCATTTCAGGATACTAGGAGGGTTGTGGTAGAGAGGTGGATGGACTAACTCAAACCAGGGATGTGTGGAAAAGCCTATAGAAACATCCTGAAAAAGGACTTAGAGTGGAACAGACAGATAACCCTGCATGAATAGACAGTGCCCCCCCAGAAGACTTGGGCTATTAAATGAAAAACACAGTACAATGCATGGGATACCTCCCTATGTGTTACTGGGCAGAGAAGCCCCAGGGGTAGCTAAAGTAACGCTGGCTACTGCCAATACCTTGGTTACCCACCATAAATGCATGGTGAGACCCTACTGTTAAAGGTGCCACATACTTTGGCTCCAGAGCACAATGGAATCAGACTCTAACTGACCAGGCAACTTCTCCCTGCTAACTAGCTTTCATAGTGCTGGAAGGTTCTGTGCTGGGGAGGAAAGACATCAGTGGTTTTACTCAGCACCAGACACTGTGTGGTGCGACATGACCTTTCAGGCAAGATGTGCCTGCTGGTGCAATACCTCCACAACTCTTCCAGGATAATTAACTGCTTTCTGATTGCATTTGAGGCCTGCTCCATAGAAGGGAATTTCATGTTTTGTACTATAACTCTGCTCAAAAGCTCAGGGCTGGGGAGGTCAGAGACCCGAGGATAGAATGCTGTTTTATCTTACTAAATGGCAATGCTGTCAAAGTCCCTCATAAATATTTATGCTTACAGACATAGACCTGGGGTGCTCTCAACCTTGGTCAGAGAAGGTTCCTAGTGCAGCAGACAGCAGTCAGTGGAGAGACACATAACGCACAAAGTGCTTTGAGTGAATTTCTGAACACTTAACCCTAACAGACATCTAGATCAACCTCCTCTTGGAAGAGGAGACAGAGGGTGCAAGAGATGGAGGGTAGAAGGGAGTGATGTGGAGTGTTCTCTTCTGGATACGACATGACTGTCACAATCACGAACTCAGAGCAGCCATGGTAACCTGCACCACGTCCACACAAAGATTAACTCTGTCAGACTCCCGGCATGCATGGTTTTAATAATCTTCAGGGTCCAGGCCACACTGAGGAGCTATTGTTAGGGTATAGTTGCTGGGAGAGGGAATGAGGGGGTTTCTGCAGGTGTCATATAGGGAAGCAAACCCTGCAAGGAGATAGGAATAAATACCTGGGGAAGATTGTCAACCTGGACCAGGCTTTGGGGAGTCTAATGCCTGGTGGTTCATTGTCAGCATATGTAAAATACAGTATAATTCAGGAAAAGGTTCCCTGGCAATGATCAGTGCAATCAGTGCAATTCCAGGTGCACAATAAAGCTCACGGTGTGACCACATAGAAACTCTTTACAAAGTACATGTGACCATGAGAGTGGTTCTAGAGCTACAAAGCTGAGAATCTAGTGTGTCTCTGATCAATAGCACAGAGGTCAGCAGGTCATAAAGGACATGGGACATCTCCCCTAAAAATGGTTGACTGTCTAGAAATGAAAGAGTCTGGAGTAATCACTCTGGGGAATCCGGGTGAGGCCTGCCTCTCTAGTAAAAGGCCGATGAGGACTGCCCCCACAGATAGCAAAAAGGACACCAGATGGCTAACGAAATCCACTCCCAACCTTCTGGAAGAGAAAGCAGGCATTTTATCTCCTCCATTGAGAAGAGGCCCCCATGTGTTTAGCATTCCTGGTTTTCCTCACTGCTTTTCTGTAAGTACCAGGACTTATAGAACTGTGCCCCTAACTAGGGAGAATCATTTATTGGATGTGGCCATTTGTAGGTCTCTTGTGTTCCAGTGGTTGGCTCCCACACCCGTGCACTTGGGCAGCACTGCTGGACTTAGAGGGTTATCAAAAAAGGAAAGAAAAAAAAAAGACATGAGCTTAGAAAGGTTCACGTTGGGCATATGATGAGATTTGGGAGAGGAGTGTGAGGTAGATATGATCAATAATATTTCATTGTATATATGTATGAGATTCTCCAAAAGAAAAAAAATAAAAAGTTCTCTCTTGAGTATTATGGTGATATATGCTGCTTTCTTCTGAACAAAATGAGAAGAAAGAGGGTATATTTTATATAGCTGGAAATACAAGAAGCAATCCTTCTGGCAAACAACTGGCCAGTGTCCTGTTTTTATAGTGGTGGTGGTAGGGTTATACAAGATACTAACTTCTGGAAGTAGCTAAAGTATTTATTGTTTTTAGGGCATAGGGAAGGGATCAGAACTTGGAAGTTTAGACAAAGGCTAAGAGCCTGTCCTGTGATTACGGATTTCCATATAGCTGGTGTTGGTATGACTGAAATTCTCAGGCTGTCTTCTGAAGTTGAGCCTCGGGGGAAGGGTGGAGGTATTGGCCAGCTGGAGTTGCTGTGATTAGATTAGCCAGCCCTGTATTACTGTGACAAAAGACCTGAGAAAAAAACAGCTTAGAGGAAGAAAGACATCTTTGAGTTTGTGTTTTCTATGGGTGGTTAGCTGGCTCCATTACTATGGGCCTGAGCACCGTGGCAAGGGGCTTGTGGTGGGATAAGCTACTTATTTCATAACAGCTAAGAGGCAGAGGCGCAGGAAAGGGTTGGGGACAAAATACCCCTTCTGAGGCATTCTTCATGATATGCCTTCTCCAGTCAGGTCTTCCCACCTAGCAATCCTCTCAACTATGACTTTATAAATTGATGGCTCTGTAGATGAAACAAATAAACTCACGATCTGATTGTCTCTTAATGACCCCACCTCTGGACTGCTTCCTAGGGGAGGGACAGCTCGTCCCTCAAAATGAGACACATCCCTCAAAAATGAGAAGGTCTGGAACATGTCTCTGATGGCACCAGCTCGCATTGCTTGGGAACGGCTTGTTCTTAGATGAGGTTTCAGCCATAGCAGACTAGTTATTACAGATGGAACAATCCTTCTCCTCCAGTATTTCAGAATCCCTCTAGCATCCTTTTCCTTGGAATGCGTGGTGGTCTGAATGAGAATGGCCTTCATAGGATCATATATTTGAGTGCTTAGTCACAGGGAGCGGAACTGTTTGAAAGGATTACAAGGATTAGGATATTTGCCCTTATTGTAGTAGGTGTGGTTTTGGTTGGAGGAAGTGTGTCACTAGGGTGGGCTTTGAGGTTTCTAAATACCATGCCAGACTCTCTCTCTCCCCTTGAGGATCAGAATGTAGGTCTGAGCTATTTCTCCAGCACCATGCTTTTCTGCTTTCATGTTCCTACCATGATGATAATGAACTAAGTCCCAGTTAAATGTTTCCTTTGTAAGAATTTTCTTGGTCATGATGTCTCTTCATAGTAATAAGACAGTATCAAAGACAGAAGGGATGCCATGGAACCAAAAAACAAACAAAAATGTGAGTTGTAAAGGTATGATCCTAATCTACTAAAGAGGGATAGGAGAATAAGATTTGGAAGTGAGATTTAGAAGTCGTGTGGCCAGAGCACACAGATAGGTATCTTTTTGTGGGCCACCTGCATGTCTGGCTCTGGTCTGGGCTTCTTCAGTGCAGCACTCCTGATGTTTGGAGTCAGGCAACCCTTTGACGGGCGTTGTCTTGTCCACTGTAGGGGGTGAATAGCACTCAGGTCTCTGTTCAGTATATGTCAATTGCAGCACCTTAACTGTGCCAACCACAAATCCCTCTAGACATTGCCAAACCCTCCTTGGGGAGCCGAATCTCCTCAGTTGAGAACCACCGACCTATGTTTTTGCTTTGTACTCTGTAAAGTATCTATGTTCTTTTAATAGTCCCTTTCCTGTTAAGTTATTTTGATTTAGCTCTTACTGCTCAAAACCCAGAGAGGCCCCAAGTTATCCTCACATTTATAGAGATTTGAGATATGTCACAGCTCTGTGCTAAGCAAGGCCAGGCACCAGCTACTTTAAAACTCTCAATAATCCTGTAAGGCAGACACAGGAGTTTCTCTTCCCTTTGTAGAATAGAAAACTGATGGTCCAAGAGAAAATACAACTCCACTCACTGAGCAGAAACAGACGCTTCATCACTTCTGCCAGGACCCATCACCCAGTGACAGCCACACTCTCTTCAGCTTCTAGGAATATCAGGTTGAACCACATTGGGGTGGCATTTCTGTATGTCAAAAGGTCAGATTCCTACCTGCCATTTCGTTTGGTGCAAATGAAAACTTTCTGTCCTTCTTGCCAAGAATACCTGTTGCTACAGTGATTTTGCCTATCCTATCCCTCTTTCTCTGAGACATCTTTGTGGGCCACCGGACCTCTTGAACTCATGCAGATGTATGCTAGCATGCTATAACCAAACATCACTAAGTGGCCCAAATAAAAGAAGTTTATTTAAAAATATTTTAGAGATGGAAAACCCCAGAAGATGGCTTCAGCAGTGTCTCTCCTTGGCTTGAAGATGGCGGTCTTTCTACATCGCCAAGTGGTCTTTCCACTCTGCTCGTCTGTCTCCTAATTTCCTCTCCTATTAAAGACACCGACCATATTCTAGAAGGACTCATCTGCTTTAATGACCTTATTTAATCTTCATCACCTCTCTCAAGACCTTCTCTCTAAATACAACTACATTCTGAGGTCCCAGCATTAGGATTTGGGTAGACACAATTCAGGTATAACTTGAGATACCACTCTCCTGGAAATACCCTGTGTCTGCTGGTATTGGACGTAATTGTCCCAACTCTGCCTTTATTGTGTCTTTAGATGATTTGTTTACATGAATGTGTCACTCTTTTAAGAAGTCCGTGTGCTCAGAGAAAGCGCTTTCTTCCCTACTGGTGTAGCACACTGGTGAGCAAACGTCCCCAGAGTGTTAAGTTGCCACCACTTGAATATAGATATCGAATGAACACAACAGTATTGATTTAAAACATGCCAAGATTTCCCCCATCTTTATGTTTCCATGGTTCCCTGCTCTTAACAACCAATTTTTATGCAGTCAAAACACTTTGAGGTCTCTTGAAAACCTTTATTATTACCTTAATGTTCTTCTTGATGAGCAAGCATCAATGCTATCAAGAACAGAGCTTTAAAAACACTCAAAACTGATTTTCCCTGCTGGAGGCCCTCAAGATTTTCAGTTCAAACTGCTGATTATGTAAACAGAGTCTCCAGGATGGAGGGAAAAGACAGCAAAAGATCAAGAGCAAAAAGAGAATTAGCTGGTGAACCCCAGCCCACTGGCTTGCTAAAAATAGCCAGTTGGAAGGACCACTCTCAGCCCAGCAGAGAGGCTAACTCACATCCCTGCCTGGAAAGGAAATTTGTTAGTTTATGGAATAGATGTAAATGTGTTTTTTCTGGGGAGATTTCTGCAGACCCGTGTGGGCTGCTCTGCTTGGCTACATTTCTGGACACAGAAAGATTTAGAGATCTGTGAGCAAAACAGTTGCCTGCTTCTCCCAGGGTGTGTAGAAATTTCCTGTCTACACAATTTTTATGCGACAGGAGGAGACAGCAAGCGGCTCCCACATCACTTCCCCGAAGAATGGCCTCGGTGTGTGGTTTTTAGAACCACAGGCTTGTGGTTGTTCGTTTGTCTTTGTCCATCAGTTTTTTTAGGTCTCCCTTATTCTGTGCTGCTGTGGTCCACCTGTGGGCTGTCAGTGTGGTGCTACAGCCAGCTGCTCTGTGTCAAGGTGAGGCTGGAAGAACCAGGAAGGCAGTGTTGCTTGGAAGGATGACACTATGAAAACTGGAGTCTGTGGCCAGATAGCCTGGGTTCCCACTAGACACTTGCGTCTTCAGGCTCTGTGGTTTCTGGTTAATTTTGTGGGTAGAATATATTTATTTTTAATTTTATGTTTGAAAGTATTGGAATGTATCCCAGACAATTTTAAAATTTGTAATCCTCCTGTCTCAGTCTCCCAAACACAGCAATTATAGACACTGTACCACATGCTTGGCATGCTTCAGTCAACTTTGCCTCTGCTGCATTTTTTTAAACACAGTGTGTGTGTGTGGGGGGGTAATTTTGCTCATTAAACGGTGTATTGTGCTAATGAACTCATGAGCCTTATTGTAAACACTAAGACGTAATTAGTGGCTATTGCTAGGGATGTTCTTTAATACCATCTTAGACTGGCTTCCTCTTTCTTCCTACAACTTACTGCTTCCCTGTTTGGACATCGCCATCACAAGCTAGCACTTTCAACAAGGGACAGCTGAGTTAGCAGAGTTCACAGTAGGAGGTATGCATTCTCTCCCAGAGATCAGGCTTCCATCATGGGCCCTAGGGGGATCAAAATACTGTTGTTCAGCTAAATTAGCCCAGTGTCAAAGTCATTTAAATATTCAGGCAGATGCTACTTGTTCTTGGCCTTGATCAGAGAAACCCTACTTTCCAGTGAGCGACAGCGACTACAGAGACTCATGGATGATCAAAGAGCCAGCACACGTGATATCTGAGGGCTTAACCTGAATAATGCATCTGTACCATCTCCTTTAAGGTCTGGAGAGTGTAGTGGAAGAAAAGGTAGAAAGTATTTAAGAGCAAGAAGACAAGGAGAAGGGCTACAAAATCCCATCTTCTAGGCAAGATGTACCAGTTGCAATCATGAACTTACACCAACTACAGTTGCATGCACTGCACCCACACAAGCCTGGGCCACCCCCAAAATGGGCCAGTAAATAGCCAGGCAAGGAGCCAGGAAGGACTCAGGGAGTATGTCCCCTCACTGCTGAACTGTTTGCTATTGATATATTCTGGGGATAGCTGAGCCGTTTTCTCCAGTTGTCTACCAATGGTAAGCTCATCATGATCCAGTAAGTAGCTCCAAAATGATCCATGGCCAGAAAACATACCCAAAATTCATGAATCTGGAAAAGGGACTGGGGGGGGGAGTATGTGCAACATGTGACAGGTATGGGGATGAGATAAGAGGGCATAGGGGGAGAGTCATCAGACTGCATTGTGTGAGTGTTGAACTTGTTAAAAAACACACTATAAAAATAAATAAATAAAGCCGGGCAGTGGTGGTGCATGCCTTTAATCCTAGCACTTGGGAGGCAGAAACAGGTCGATCTCTGTGACTTCGAGGCCAGCCTCCATCAAAAAAAAAAAGTCAACAAAGTATAGTCTTCCAGTATAGTCAGGACTGTTACACAGCAAAACTTGCCTTGAAAAACAAACAAATAAAAAGCAAATGTAAAAATCTGAGTTATAATTCCTGTCACTTTCTGAGATTAGAGGACTTTCTCCTAGAGTGAGGAGGTAAAGGAAATTCTGTAGAACACAAGGAAGGCAGGAGGCTTTGGGGATTTGTTCCAGGGGATTCAAGTGAGGACATACAGTATATGACATGAGCCCACAACAGACAGAGGGAGACTGGAGATCAGATGCTGTGTGTCTTGGATTGGGATGTCATAATAAGATGTCACAGACTGCGTGGCGCAATGACAGCTGGTTCTTACCATCCTGGAGGTTGAGAAGTGCAAAGCCAAGGCTGGTGCATTCAGTGTCGAGTCTCTCTCTATAGACAAGATTCAACGGTACAGTGTGCTAGGGAGCCTGTGTGAAAAATAACCAAATGTCCCTGAGGACCCAGGCACACAGGAACAACCTCAAGACCCATAGGTGTCCTCATGGTGGGAGCAGATCTAACAGACTAGAAGCACTTCCTGTAAATATTTATTACCTTTTTTGAGAGCAGAGACCATTTCCATATATCCATAGCATGCTGCACAGAACCCGGTGTTCAGCAATTAAAGTTTACATACTACTGATCACAGTTCCTGAACCCAATGCAAGATTTATACATGTAAAGCTTCATGGAGGGTGAGATGCAGGTATGAGCTTGTGCCTGGGCATGGCGAGCTGAAGCAGTGTGGGCACAATCCCAATGGCATGAAATGGCAGGGAATTGCTGTGATTTGAACATGAAATGTCCACACAGGCCAATATGTGTGAACAGCTTGTCCCCAGCTAGTGGCACTCTTTGGGAAGATTGAGAAACTTTTAGGACGTGGATCCTCGTCAGAGGAAATGAGTCAGTGGGGAGGGCCTGGACGTTTTGTTTAGCCTAACTCCATTGCTGTCTGTTCCCTGCTTCCTGGTTACATGTGATTCTCTCGCATGCCTTTCCTCCGTGGTGGACTGCACCCTATCTTAATAGGTAGGTGAAAAGAAACCTTCCCCCACGTCAGCGGCTCCCTGTCTCGTATCTTGTCAGTGAGAAAATAACTGGAATTGTAGCCTAAGGAGCAACGGAAAATCAGGGCCAAACACAGCCGGCAGTTTTGCCTGGTGCACTGTGGGTACTGAAAAAGGACACGAAGTTCCCGTATCAAGTTCCTGGCTGGGTGTGCTTAAAGATCTTCTAACTGCATTGATGTTTCAAACACAACCTTTTTCAAGATGTGAGATTTTCCTCAGCAAACATCTTAGCAAAGAAGGAAGGGGAGTCTTGACTTTAAACAGCGGGGTGCAGGCTCTGTAGGTTTTGAGCTCTGTGACTTTCACTCAGTGACTTACTCTCCCCAGGTCCCCGAAAGAGAAACAATTCATCCACCATCTAAGAAAAAGCTTGCACAACTTCCCTGAGTTTTTATCTTGCTGATGGTGTCAGAATAGCTCTGCGCAGTGGCCTGGAGGAGGCAGAGAAGAAGGGAGCGGCAGGACTATTTTATGTAGAAAGTGCTCCACTGAGTCCAGCATGTTCGCTCAGACAGAACAATGCACAGGCCCTAAGGCAGGAAGCACAGAACAGACTAGAAGATCTAACAGGGAGCCAGTGAGATCCATGGAATTAATATTCATGGGAGACCAACTTTGTGGCAGGCATTTTAGGAAGGAAAATAGAGACCGGCAAGCCACAGTTGCTGTGCTGAAGAATTCATCGCTATCCTTTGGAGGGCAACAAAGGAGAACAAGCCACGCTGTCTCTGTGTAAGGGCTTCAAGGAGGGAGCAATCCCGCTTACCTTCCTTGGAAAACCCCGGGGGGGGGGGGAGCCATGCACAAGGGCTGGCGTTTGGACTAGGTATTGATGCCCCACAGATATGAAATCAAGAGGGAAGCATCTAGCCGTTTACAGTCGAGAGCTAAATTATGTCTTAGCAGGTTTGCAGCCCCTGGGCAGGACAGTAATCTGATAAAATGTTAGTGATTCATCATTTTTAAACAGATTTCAATGTGTTACTGTGTTTTCCTTCTTTATTTTCTTCATACATGATGGTTTTGGGTTTTTTAAAAAATTATTAACAAAATTGCTTTTTGTCAGTCAGCGGGCCTTTTCCTAGCAAGGAGGGGTGTCTGGTTGGTGAGGGATTTGAAGAAATACTTTCTGCACGGAAGCCAGGAAATCTAACCGTGCTCTCAGTTCAGTCCAAGAGACGGCAATAGTTGAGAAGAAAAGGAATAGCCACAGTTCCTGCTGGGAGACACCCAGAAAGAGCACATGGAAGCGCCCGGACTTGGAGCCAGGGCAAAAAGGCTTCCAGAGAATTCCTTTCAGTTCAGTGTCTGACCTTTACATCTGCATCAGTCTACAGAGGGGGAAGAAAAAGCAGAGGGAGAAAAGGGGAAGCTGGGAATTTGGCAGGGCTAGGGTGTCTGGAGAGTTGAATGACTAAGGTCAGCTGGTGTGGATTCAGATTCTGATTCTGCTGTTCACTGAGTTCGTGAATTTGGACAGTCTATCCAACTGTTCTAATTGCCTCTTCCTCTGTTCAATGGTTATAGCGGTAAAAACTACACTTCAGCCTTGTAAGACTTTGACGATAACAGACCAAAACCAAATGCAATGGTCCCGGAAAGATGCTAAAGATACTGTCAATGTTAGTCACCATCAGCTGCTCATTCAGCATCCTCTGCTGCTTCTTTTTATTGGCCACAGATCCTGCCTTCCTGAATGAGGCGATCCACGGATGGAAAAGACCACAGAATTACTATGGGGTCAGTCCCATCCCTTTGACCTCAATCACCAACAGACATGTGCTTCAGGTGCAGACTCATAGTGTGAGTTTTATTACCTGAATTGGGTAAAACCTTAAACACACAGAATAAAAATGGTGCCTGCTAGTGCGAGATTCTAAGTCCCCCAGCAACCTGTAGGTTCTTATTTCGCCGCATTTGAGGTTGTGACCCCATCATGCTTGCAATATACCTCCTTTTGCTCAAGCCGGTATCCAACCAAAGACTTCTGCCCTGTTAATAGGGCAAGGAGTGACTCAAGGAACAGTGTTGCCCTAAGCAGCATCTAAATGGCTCTGCTCTGCTAAGGAGAGGTCAGAAAAGCGAGCTCGTGTAAAGAAGAGATGGATAAATGTTGTGTGAAATGTGACAGAGTCCTGGAAGCTTGTGACAATGGTTAGCAGTGCTCCGAGGACTCAGGGGCCATTCTAAGTGAGACTTTCATGGTCCTAGATCTCATTTTAATTCTAGATTTGGATTTCTTTCTCACGAAGCTTTTCTTCGTTACCATATGGTCTATGGACTCTTACACTGCAGGTTATGATCATGATTAAGTTTTCTTCATGAATCAAATATAGAACAGTTGTTTCTTGCCTGTTCTATCTTAGTACCAGTTAAATACTGAGTTATTTACTTCATACTGTGAGTCAGATATGTTATACAGAGGTAGAGCAAAGTAGAAACTGAATAATGACTAAGAAGCCATGTTACTTTTCTCAGTTCTGTATCCAAAAATGTTTGCAAGAACTATTCTTCTATTGTTTTTTATTTGTTTATTTCATTTTTTAATGTGTTTGAGTGTTTTGATTGTATGTCTATCTGTGAACCATGTGTTTGTCTGGTTCCTGAAGACATTACTGGATCCCTTAGAGCTGAAGTTATGGGTGGTTGGGAGCCACCATGTGAGTGCTAGAGACGGAGCCCGGGTCCTCTGCAAGATCAGCAGGTGCCCTTAACTGCTGAGCCATCTCTCCAGTCCCTTGGATTTCAAGGCTTGAAAGAGTAATTTCATGAAGAAAAATCTGATCTGAGCCCATGGATTCAAAGTGATCACTCCATGGCTGGCTGGTCCCCGGTGCTCGGGCAGAACACCACAGGGGTAGAAGAGTGTGGGGGGGGCTGCTCTTTACTTCCTGGGAGACAAGAGTCAGAGAAAGGGAGGACAGACAAAGGCCAAGACAAGACCGAGCTCCACAAAACATGTCCCCAGTGACCAGTTCTCCATCTATCCCCCTCCTACCTCTCATCTCCTCCGAGGAAGGCCATCTTACTCTGATTCTATCAAGGGACTGATCCGCTCACCACAGTCGAACCATGGTGATCTCATAGTCTCAGGAGCCGCCTTCACAGACACACCCAGGGGCACTTTTCATCTGCTAGGTGAGTCTTAATGCAGCCGCGTTGCCAGGGAAGATTAACCACCTCAGAAAGCCTAATGTCTTCACTGGACTTTCTTTTGGAGTTATAGCATGTGATTGCACCAAAGCTCATTATTAATTTAAACTAACAAAGGCACTTCCAGGAGTAATAAGATTGACTTTTTAAAGACGATAGCGTCTCGTCTTTGCACAACCTCCCTTAGGTTCAGAACCCGTGGGCCATCATGAAGACAAATGACATCAAACCACAAGAGGTCTAATTAACAATACCAAGCTACTGTTTCATGAAATGCTCTCAGGGAATGTCCGCAGAGTGGAAGGATGAGGCATCAGACTCAATGTTACTGGCTTCAAGGTGGGGTGGGGTTGACGGGAGTAGAGCTAGACATATACTCTCTGAAGCACACCTGCCCACCAAGTCAGGCAAGATGGATTAGAAATTACTGTGGTCACTCATTAACACCAGCATTTTAAATTCTGAATGGTTGGGGGCATGGGTGACTATTTTAAAAACACAATTTTAAAATTAAGAAGCAGCTATTATTGTAATGTCATTAGAATTATGAAGGAGGCAAACAGGAGGAAGGGGAAGGGTGGAATCTATTTATGTGTTGGCGTCCTCTAGGAAAAACTAATAAATTGCTTCAGAGCTAAAATGAATGACTTGGAAGTTAAAAGTATTAGTTTCATGCATACAGAGAAGTAGCCACGGAGAGGTGCCTTAAATCTCATTAATGACTAATTTTCCAGTTATATAAGTGAAAGGAAGGGCCAAGCTGTTGAGAATATGAAGTCAAGACTTGGCAGATCTGAACGGAGTAAGCACCAAGCTTCCTTCTGCCTCTGCTGGGAAAAAGTCAGGCATCACTGGCTTAGCTGCCATCAGTCACTGTGGAGCGGTGGAAAAGAAGGGGCTGCAAGAAGAAATTACTGGGTGCCTGTGAGCCCCATAAGAGCAATGAGTCTGTCTGCTTTGCTCAGTAAAGAGGGAGCTCTGGGTTCATCTTTGGCTTACCCCTTGAGGTTATTATAATAGACTGCTCCAAGCAGACACCAAAGGGATCCTTCCAGAGTTACCCGTTTGCTGGAAGTGGAGGGATTTGGGGACATGGCTCTTTTTTTTTTATAGCTTATGTGAAGTGTATGATACAATAGATTTCTTTGAATATTTTAATAACTGTGTGTAACATATTTTGATCATTTTTGTTCCTTCCTCACCATCTTCTGTTTTCTCTCTACATTCTCTTGTGGGCCACTACACTTTTGCTAACTGGTTGCTGCTCTAGTCTGTGTCTTTAGCTCCTTTGACGTTTGGCAGATGGAACCGAGCATTCTCCTAGCAATCACTGTGGAAAGCTAGACTTTCGTAAACAAGAGCTGATTTTCACAATAACCTATAAATTCACTCACATTTTGCTGGAGAGACTCACATTCTCAAAATCAAACAGGGATGGAGAATACAGGACAAAGGCTTGATTAATGGGAGATGGAGTGGGAGTGGGGAAAGTGAGGTGAAAAAGGAACTGGGTATCAGGGTAGCAGTGTTGGCATGAGCAACAAGCGGAGAGGATGCTGAGAAGCTCTTCCGTGTGCCTTGAGTGGAATTTCTTGTGCAAAGCTTCTCCACCGGTGCAGTTTGTCAACACTCTATTGAATGACATTATTGCTTTCTCCCATCAGGGTCCCTCTCAGCAGGTGTTTAGTTCTGTTTGTCGACTGTCCTCCTGTCCCCCAGAGCACATCTGCACGATGCTAGGAGACACAGGGCCTGAGACGTACAGTGTCAGGATTTCTCTCTCCTACACAGTAGATGACAACGTGTCCGCTGCTGCCTGCCTTGACCATGGGAACCAGAAAAAAGCTCAAACGAACCTGGCTGTCCTCTAATGAGTCTTTGTGAGCTAATTAGTGAAGCCTCGCTGGAAAGCCCACCTGGGAGGTAGCAGCTTTACTAAGACAGAGGCTGCTCAGGTTGTTCAACGAGAGGAAACCCCGCTCAAACAAAACTGTAAGAAAACAAACGTCCACACTGCAGAAGGAAGGCCAGAAGGGGTGGAAATGAAAGACAGTTAACAGAGATGAAATCTATGGCCACGGAAGTGTTAGAATGTCCAAGGTGGCCTTTACTTAGGTTCCTTTTCTTGCCTATTTGTGCTGCAAATGAAATTTAGTTTTATTTTATCTTTTATTTAGGTCACATATTTTTAATTCTAAGCATATCAGCATGCTGAGAGAAAAACAACTAAAGAAGAATCTAAATTTTTTTGTTGCTTTTAACAGGATTATCTTCCTATATTGAAACAAGCACAGAGTAATAATGAGGCTTACAGTGGGAGATTTCAATAACTTTATACCCATATTTGATGAGACTTCAAAAACAAACATCAGTAATGTAAAAAGCATTCTGTAAGTTTCATTTTAATCCAACAGACATGTGAGCAGGGCTGCTGGGTTAAATCTTCAGGGCTGCTACAGCTCAATAGCGAAGCCTATTTGTTTGATACACTGCATCGCTTACACACAGTCCCTTCTTATACACGTCCCACATTCTGGAGGCTGGGAAGTCCAAGCCTAGTGGCTGGTGACTTGGGAGCCACTTGAAATCCATCTGCAGATACACCCACAGCCCCTGAACGTGCTGTTCTCTCTTGGTGTAAGGGGTAAGTCACCTCTAGCCTGAGGACCTCTTTTCTAGGGTCTTATCTCCCTGATCTAATCACCTCCCAACCCCTCTCCCAGTGATAAATAATAATTTGTGATTATCCTTCAATTTACAAATTTGGGTGAATTCATACAGCACACGCTTGGACGGAGAATGTCAACTGTATAGGAGGGAAGGCGAAGCGAACACGAGGCCCTTGGTGTGAGCTGCGGTTCATCTCTAGCAAACCAGCCGGTGTTAACAGGTAGCAATGAGGTAAGCATATCAGGGACCCTGGTTTGATAAGCGTGAACTCCAGGACTTATTGGGTCAGCTCAGGACAGTACCTGTTGTCACTTCCAGATCCCAGATATAGGTTAGGTGTGCATAGCATGGAAAATAAAAAAAAAAAAAAAATCCTGGAGAGTGACCCTAGAGATTCTAATCTAGTGAATATTAGGGGGTTATAGACAGTTTTCTGTAAAAAGAAGCCCCTACTCATCCAGTGGCGATGGGAGGGGGGGGGAATCTGAGACTAAATTGCAAGACAACACAGTGGAGCTGATGCTTATAATATTCATAGGAAAGTGATATGATAATCCACTCTTCACTCCCAAAACATGATTTATTGCTTACTCACTTGAGGAAAGGGGTCAAAACAACTGCCCCAACTGAATTATTGCTCCTAAAAATATTTAGAGCTTTACGAGTGTATCTAAGAGCCTGGTTTTTAGAAAATGTATCTTCTTCCATTTCCTTTTCTACTATCAAAAGAGTTCCATGGAACTCTCTTCCTTCAAGCACGAACAGTGTGGCCTTGCTCTTAAAGTTCCAGCTCTGCTGTCTTTAGCCATGTCCCTTACCCCACATGAGGGCTGCCTTCCATTGCTTACTTCTCTCCCCTGAGATGTCCTTTTTACAAAACACTCCAGCATCATCCTCGCGTCATTACTCTGAACAACATCCTCTTCATAGGAAAGGGATGCTCAGAACTCCCCGGGGTTCCTTGACATCCTCTGAGCAGGGCATCAGTACCTTTCTTACATCAATGAAGTGATGAGACGCTGAATGAAGGCGATGAGACAGTACAGAGCTTCTATGAGTGACTACTATTTAAAGACAGTGCTTTAGTCCAAGCACACCATGGGACATAGAATTCCTTAGAAGAGGAAAAAACATTCAGTCTCTTGGCAGTCTGGCCCAATGCCATGGTTTTTTATCATCTATTTCTATGGAAGGACTTGGCGAATCTCATCTCTTTTATAAAAATATCCAACAAAAAAAAATATCCAACAGAAGTGGCTGAGTCCACACCATCTTCTCTAGAGTTGGCAGAGGCGTGGTGATCTGATACAATGAATCTTCAGAGCCAGTGATTAATTCAAGTCAGAAACACCTAGATTCCTGGGAGTCAGTACACTGGTTCTTACCACATCCTCTTCATAGAAAACTGCACACAGTGTGTCAGGGCATCCCCACACTGCACACAATATGTCAGGAGTATCTACAAACTGCACACAGTGTGTCAAAAGTATCCCCAAACTGCACACAGTATGTCAGGAGTACCAAAGGGTACATAGTGTGTCAGAAGGTCCCCAAACTGCACACAGTGTGTCATTGGGTCCCTAAACTGTACATAGTGTGTCAGGAGTATCTCCAAACAGCACACAGCATGTCAGGGGGTCTCCAAATTATAAAAAGATGCCAACTGAAAATCACAGTGTAACCCATTAACATTTCACCACTGAGAAAAGTTCATCTTGGTTCCATATGGATGTAAATATTTTTATTCCAACAAATTATTGTTAGCTTATTTCCAAAATAATAGGGCACAGCAGCAAATAAAAATAGACATCAAGTCTCAAGAGAGGGAGGGAGGGAGAAAGGGACAGAGAGAAGGAGAAAAGAATGGAGGGAGGGAGACAATATGCATTAAAGAAGACTGATTTCAAGAGAGCACAATTTATTTAGAGATGGAAACATCTGAAGTTCATCATTGCACTGAAGAACTCTATCGTTGCACTTATTCACTATCAGGTCTTTATTTTGACATTATGAAATAGGGATTTTTAAGATTTATTTATCATTGTATGTGTATGAACATGTGACTGTATAAATATATGTGTACCATGCATAAGTCTAGTGCCCAAAGGGAGAAAGGGAGTCAGATTCCTTGGAACTGGAGTCATAGCTGGTTGTAAGCTGCCATGTGTGTGCTGGTAACTGAACTCTGCAAGAGCATCTTGTGTTCTTAACCTCTGAGACATCTTTCCAGCCCCCAGGAAACAAGTTTCCTGAAGTCATACGTAGGTATATTTCATATATAAAGGACAACATTTTGGTGATGTTTCCCAACTCTTCCATAGTAATAGTGCAATCCTGAGCATACTGCCTTCTATTTGGTTCTTGTTTCTTCTCCCTTATATGAAGGCCCCCCTTACAAAAGCGTGAAGAACAAATGAACTCATTTACAGAAAGTGTTTTGTAGGCATTTAGTACTCACCTACAACTGCTATGTGTGACCACTGAGACACAAGGAAAGAAGACAGAGGCCCTGCCCTCACAGAGACTACAATTGAATTGAAGAAATGTGTACTAAGCAGCCACCGAATAATTATGTGAAGTCAATGCTCACTGACCCATTTGCAGTGTTTTATAGAGAATATGCTGAAAGTGTGGTCAGTGGGAGGAGAATCCTGGGGAGATAAGGGAAACATCAATGAACATGCTTTAAACTGAAGCTAGAGGAAAACGATCCACCCAAGAAAATGGTAGAACCTGAGTGGTGGGATTTGGGGAAATAGGAAAAAGCAATTGATTGACTGACACAAGAAAAAACTATGACCTCATGGATGGACTCTCCTGGGAGTGAGGGATTGACTCTACTTTTCTGGTACAGAAAAGGGAAGAAGCTTTGTTAAGTAGCCAGGAGTCGGGAGTAAGACAAAGATTTCACAGCAAAAATAAACTTATCATGATGCTCAAAGGAGAAATACAGACAGAGAAAAGCTGCAAGGTTTGGGGTCAAAATTAACCTTCATTGGACAAAAGCTTTCTTCTTCCTTTGCTTGTTTTGAGGTTCTGTGTTGATCTGTTTGGTAGATTTTACAAAGCAAACTAGGAAATGCAAGCCAGATGTTCTTCCTTCCAACTCCAGGAAATAGAGACTGGCCTTTCCCAATTCCCAGAACAAAGAAGGCAAGGGACTTGATTCATCACAGACCCGAAGGCTTCAAAGTACACCGACAAAGGAGGATGGGACTTGGCAGCTTCTGGGGTAAAACAGGGTACCCGGGAAAGTGGGGAGACAGAAGTTTCAGAAAGTAGAGATGCAGATGGAGAAAGAAGAGCAGTATTGGGGGCGTTTCTAGGGCAGCATTCTGGAAGGCTGGATGGCGAGGCTGCTCACCCTGGGAATGGACAACAAGGCGCATACCTGATTCTGTATGGTCAGGACTCAGCATCACACCCTTCCTCGGATCTAATATAATACCAAAGGTTTTGAGTCAAGGCCTTCACAGGATTTGGGGGTATAGTTACCTCTGGGACAGAGGCTAAAGTGACATCCAAAGCAGAAAAGGAAATTGTCATTAACAAGGACAAAAAAAAAAAAAGCCTTTATCATGGGCCACAGTGTGAGCAAAGGTCACCTGTAGACAGTACTGAAGTGGAGGGTCCTGACTTCATAAGCAAGATGTTTCCACTCCTCAAAGGCTGTCTGGAGACATAATTTCACTCCACCCCTACCTCAGCGTGAGACAAAGGGAGAGAGTTTCTCATGTAGTCTCTCTTTGGCAAAGAGGCCTAGCTGCCATGCAACTAGACAGGTAGCAAAGGGTGCTGGCTTAGACTAGGCTAGTGGCATCAGAGGTATAGAGGGAAGACTAGACTTATGCATCCATCTGGGAAACAAAGAAATAGAACTCGCTGATTGCGCGCTTGTGTGTGCAGAGGAAGTTGTGGCGGGAGCTCGTAGCAGCATCCATCTTGTGGTGTTGGTTCTCACAGGGTAACCGCAGGGATTGATTGGGCATGTCATTTACTGCAATGCGAACCACAGCGGGAGGAGCCGTTTCTGGGAAGATGACAGGATCCATTTTGAACATGTGGAGAAGGATGTGCTGATGAGGCAGTCCGTGGGATGCAGAGAAGGCGTTTAAATAGAGGGACCTAAGACATACTAGACTCGGAGCTTGACACAGAAATGAGAGTGGCTAGCATTCATGGTGTAGCCCGGGAGCGACATAAAGTATGGAAAGAAGGAGGCCCGTAGTGATTCCTTGGAGCAGTGCAACTTCTGAAGGATGAGTAGAAGGGAATAAACCAGCAAAGGATTCTGCAGAATGACCATGGATATTGTATGATTACTGAGAGCTTGGGGTGGCATTTGTGTCAGTATGACATGTTTTAATAATGTAATCTCCATGAAAAAAGCAATGAGGGTCCACGCACCCAGAATAGTCCCATAAACAGTAGACACACGAGTACTGTTAAGTTCACTGTGGACAGGAACTGATGTCCATAATCCAAGCATGGAGCTTAAATTCCTCATGAATAACTGGTCCTAGCTGCTCCCCTGGGCAAAGTGACAATCCAGCAAACAAGGAGGGAGGACTGCTATGTTGAAGACGACAAAAGGTGAACTTTCATTGGGACTATTCTTATAGAATTCGCTCTGTGTGTGTGTGTGTGTGTGTGTGTGTGTGTGTGCGCGCGCTCCCTCACGCGCGCGCATCAGGTGTGTGGCTTGATGCCTAATCATAGCAGGCTTAAGTTCTAAGGAGATTGAGAGATCAGCTCGGCACACAAAAGTAGATAGACATCATAACTGGGTATAGATCGGAAGCATCACCTTTGAAGTTTGCTGTTCTTTTCATTTGCTTTTGAAAGCTCAGAAATCTTTGATGATAGGATGATATTAGTAGAGACAGACCAAGGGCATATCAAGCATGATAACAATGACCTTGAAGAGGGCAGTTAAGGGATCGTGGGCTCCACCTCCAAAGTGCACCCCCCCCCTCCGTCATTGATACAGGAAGGAAGGAAGATGGCAGCTCAGGCCAGCGCTTTGAAGCTCTGCTTGTATCTTGGAGTTTTTTTCTTTCTCTGTGAAGTATGAGATGAGGCCATCCACAAAGAAAGAAGGTGATTGATAGAAATCCTAAGCTTAAGGAAAGGCAATGTGTGAAGTGGGGATTTTGGAGAGTTGAGAGAAGATGATGGCCAGGACATTGGGAGATTTTCTTTGCTAAGCAGGGGACCATTGATCATTATTTTATGGGGACATTAATGTTACTTGGTAGTCTTAGTTGTTCTCACTTGGGGCTTCTAGTACAGCAAAGAGGACTAATTGGTCTCCTTAAGATTTGAGGTTTTATTCTCTGGTTGGTACAAGGCAGATGCTGAGTATAAGAGGCTGAATAGTGACCCTTCCTCTCATGACATTTATACAGTCTCTTTTGAGACTTTGTTACTAAGCCCTTCCAACTGCTGCTCCTTTCAGCTCACATCCCTATTTCGGGAGGTCCACTTCATTCAGAACCCGTCTCGGGTGAACTCCTCAAGGAAGTAAAAAAAAAAAAAACAAATTCTTGTTCTTCTTCATGTTTGGAGCTTATACTCATTCTGTGGGATAATCCTTAGAAAACACAAGCAGTTTCTTTCATCAACATTCTCCATTTTCTCCTGGTGAGCTGTCCCCAGCCTCCAGATCTCTTCTCCCTTCCTTGGTATTCGCTATGCCGGATCTTCTTCTTAGCTCGACATCCTCTTGGAAGACCTACCCTATGCATTTGTGCTGAATAAAGATCATTTTCAATTTGGAAAGAAGGGGTAATTTTTCCAAGAGGGCTGGGGACAAGCAACTAAAAGTATCATTGGGCTGTAAGGAAGATTTCATCTTCCTGGACTGGTAATTCATGAGGCTGGAAGTGAAAACGGGATGCAGCTTAATGCTCTATTTTCAAGGACCAGCTGGGTTTCACTTGAAGGCCAGAAGCCAGAGCGAAGATTTTAGAATTAGAAAGGACTTGCCTGGTCAGAATTCAGAAACGCAGACTATACAGGAAGTACCAGGAGATATGGAAACAGTAGATACTTGAGACCTGTGAGATTCATTGTGGACAGGAGCTGATGCCCGTAATTCAAGCATTGCGCTAGAATTCCCTATGAATAACTGGTCCTGGCTGCTTCCCTGGGTGAAGTAGCAGCTGATGCCAGTGTGCAAGTCACCTGATCTTTTCAAACAATCTGATGTGTTCTCTACAGTATCTTCCCATCTGGGAGTCCTGAAGACTTGACTTGTAAAAGTGGTTTCAAGACTACACAGTCTCCCCTCTGCCTCCCAGTTCTTAGTCATCTCCCACCTCTCGCTCAACATCTCTCTGAGGCCATTGCATGTGCAGTTTGTCCTGCCAGGATGCTTCCATTTTTATTCATTGTCAAGGTGACCAGTAATCAGCTTTTCTAAGAACTTAACTTTTTGCTTATGCTAAGCTGTCTCACATAAATTCCCTGACTGAACCAATTCCTCTTTTCATAAATGATCACATAATATTCCTATTCTTATCATAATTATAAGTACCACTGCTCATGGGATCGTTTTCTTCATAAGACTGTAAGTTCCATAAGGCCAGGAACCAAGTACACTGGCATAGAACGCGGTACTGGCTCGTGGTCTCAGTAGATACTCATCTGATATATGAAGAGCCGTCCTCATTGGCTGGCCTCTGTATCTGGTATTTATTTGGCTGAGGTCCTACCTGGGTTTGGTTGTTGAGCCTGGCCTGACCTCCCGGCTGTGCTATCTTAGGCCTTCCGTTGGCAGTGGAACACTCTTGGGGCTGGGGGCTGGGCTCTAAGGATTCCAATATCCCTTTCATCACATTATTTATTTATTTATTTTTAGGACTTGTCTGAAGCTATTTTAGTGGTTGACTTTTGTGGTTTGGCTGCGGTTCAGTCATTTCCCTGAGAGACAGGGTCCGGGGCCTGTCTCCCTGAGAAGCCGCAATCCCATCCTTCTTGGATAAGAGCTCTCTGGCTCTTCACAGCAGGCTTTCAGAGCTATGCTTCTTGGGGAAAAGCCCAGAAGAGACAACAGCTGCAGCATCCCTGTCGTCCTAGGGGCTCAAGAGGTCAGAAGGTCAAGAGGCTTTTTCTTCAGAGAGATACCCCAGTCAATGAGGTCCAACCAAAAAAACCTGTCCCTCCCCTGGCCTCTAAACCTAACTTTCTGCCATAGGCTGTAAGTGCTGCTGTTTCCCAAGTGACTCTGTGCTATGCATTATGGTCTAGATGGGTGTGAGCTTTGACGATGACTTGAGAGAAAGGCCTTCCTTGCTTAGTAACTAACAAATTTTGTGCTGGTGTGTGTGTGTGTGTGTGTGTTTGTGTGTGAGTGTGTGTGTGTGTCTGAGAGAGAGAGAGAGAGAGAGAGAGAGAGAGAGAGAGAGAGAGAGAGTTCTCTACCACTGAGCTACATCCGCAGTTGGGTTTCTTTCTTATATGTTCATCGATTTCCTAAGGACTGAGTGCCGTGAAAAAATAAAACTCAGAGTGGTTTGTGCTTCTAGTAGGAAGGTGGCCTCTAGATTGAAGGTGTATCCAGAGACAGGACACTGTTTGATCTGTCATCAGGACAACCTCCCTCATACAGTTACCTTTGACTCTTCCAAGCAAATAATTAGATTCAAAAGTGGTACAAACCAAGAATGAACAATGAGTATACTCCCTGAGAAAAAATGTTTATTTGGCTCACTCTGGACTAGCAGGGTATCCAGGCAAGAGGTACCACTGACAAGCAAACATGGTACAGACTTCAGAAAGGTTCAGCCACTTAGTAAAAAGCACTTTCTCCTTTCTCTTTAAGATTTTGGATCATGGCAGGGGCAGGCCATTTGGCCTCCAGAAAGTTGTATCACGGAGTCACGCAGAAGACACCAATCTGGTATTCTAATCCGTCCCCTGGGAATCATGTGTGAAAAGGCTGTGGCTGAGGTGAATTAATTATGAAAATAAAGAAGTGAAGCAAAATACATATGCCTTAGCTGTTTCTGCAAGGCTGAGACCTTGGTCTGAGAACAACATAGAAGGAGGAGCCGTTTGCTTTGGTTCAGGATTTCGGAGGTATCAGTCCATCACTGAATAGCAGACTTGATGGAGCAAGGCAGCCCACACATGGTGACTACTCTTTTTTAGAAGAGATCAAGAAGAGACATCCCAAAAGGACACATCCTCAACAGCCTGCTTCCTCCAACAAGGCCCCACCTCTTTCACTGCCCCCCCAACACTGCCATTCTTGATGTAGTTAGGCATATCAAGAAGACAGCCACATCAGAGGATTCACCATCGAATTTTCTCCCGATCCTTTACTATCTTTTAGGTAATTTTCAATACAATCAAGTTGAAAATCAAGTTTAATTATCACAGCAAGCCATCTTTATGCAAAAATTTGCATTTAGTGAAGGAGAAGATATTTAACCCATCCATCCATCCGTTCTCTATTCACAAACAACCCATTGATCATTAGGCAGTGGGGCAGAAGATAAAGCAGGTAAAACTTTTTCACTTCATTTTTTCCCCAGATAGTCCATTTGTGCTTGTATTATTGATGGGTATGAATAAAACTTAATAACCTTTTTAATTTATTTGGAAGCCAGTCCAGATTAAAGTGAGAAAAGAAAAATGAAAGGGAGTGATGAAATCCTACTTGGCTCTTTGGACCCCGCTTTTCGCATCTGAAAATATGAAATCAATTACATGTTGCATAATTTCCGATGGGTTTTATAAATATAGAATGAAACCAAAATTTTCTCAAAGATCTAATTGGTCGCTGCTCCTCTTTTCACTGTTTTGTAATATTTTACTTCAAAACTTAGTAACTTAAATCACCATTTTATTATTGTTCACAATCTTGAACATGGGCACATAATCTTTCTGGGATTCCTATATTCCGTGAACACCAAAACTCATTCAGCCATAATCCCATAGTAGGCAGGAGGTTCTGCAAACACTAATATGGAAGCCCATGTCTGGTGTGTTGGCTGGGATGCCAGTCACTGGAGTCCCTGAAGGCGGTGTACTTTGTTGTTACATGGTAGTTGGAATTCTGACATGGTATCTCAGAGCTCCCAGGCTATTCCCAGAAATCTGGGCAAGAGATGTAAGGCTTCTTCTGAACTCCCCTTGAATGTCTCAGAATGGCATTTCTACCAAATCCAGTTTGCCAAAGCAGTTGACTAACACCAGGTCAGATTCAAGGAAGGCATGGCAGATTCAACGTTTCCGTCGAATTGAATCTGAATTGAATGGACTATGTGGAGGCTGGGTATATACACTGTGAGGGTTAAAGTTCACAGTACGAGAGACCTTGTGTCAGTTGAATCATGAGGATAACGGGCAAAATTAACATTACGAGTGATTTTTGAGCATGGGTGGGGTCTGATATGAAAATATTAAATAAGGTTCTAATTAGATGAAAAAATTATGAAAATTAAGAAAATTGCATAAGACATTGGATCTGAGGTAAGGTTAGTAGAGGAACATAGTCAGACGAAGAAGACTAAGGCAGGCTGACTAAGAGGCTGGCTTGCGGCAGAAGGCCCAGTGAGAAGAAACAGCAGAAAGGCACAGGGGTGGGGACCCAGATGGTCACTGTGGGAAAAAGGAGGATGCAACTTTAAAATACTCAAGCCAGAGTCTGCTTGGTGAACTTCCAGCCTTAGGATTCTTTTATCACAAATGTGTAAAGTTGTTATTTTCCTTTCTCCGTGGCTTGGTGTTCTGTCTTTCTTGGTTGTGTTCCTGCCAGGGAATGAACTCAGCAATCCTCTAGACAACAGCCAAGTCCCTCCCCATCTTTATCCTCATCACAGGTCCCTTAGCTGCAGCATGAAGCAGCTCGCAGCCCTGTTTCTCCTGCTCAAAGCCATGGTAAAAGGATTTCTCTGTTCGACTTGTAACAGGTTTTTATGCTCCTATGATACTCACCAGGTAATGGAGAGTATTACGAACCTGCTTCTCCACCACTGTATTCCCAGATACTGATCACTGGATTCCTCTATGCTAGACCCATAGAAAATTAAGAGGTTTTCCACCACCCTTGCTGAATGCACATAATCATTTTGATGGGTTTCTTTCAGAGCTTCACGTAATAGCATAAAGAGCAACTTGATCCGTTCCTGGTATTAGCAGGGGGCGATCCTATTATCTCTAGGAGCCACTGTGGCTCTCTAATGGGAATGAAAGCAAAAGCGACCGTGGGATCTGGTGTTTGCTCCATGTCTTGGTGAATCATGTAGCTCTCACGTCTTGGAAGGAGATGGGAACAATTTATGTTGTAAGTTTTCACAAGGAACTAACCGTCACCTTTGACACCCGTCTCTGTATCCAAGCCTCTTTCGCTTCATGCTTTCCTTTGGCAAGAGAGTCTGTGAACAGTGTGCTACTTTTGTCCAGCACAGGGAGGGCAGTTGGTAACCGACGAAGATTAAAGATCACCCTGTTGACAAGTTTTAATTAGCAAGAAAATGGAGGAAACCTTGGTGCACAATGGGGAAGAGGCTTCCTTGTTTATATCCTGCTAGGGAATCAATTTTCAAAATCATAAAAAAGTAAAGACTCGGATTGCAGACTCAGAAAAGATAACGGCTCCTACCTTTTCCATAAAATGTAAATATCACTTAAGAGCCTGCTTTTACATCTTCTGACTACAATCTTTTATTCTCTTTCCATTATAAAAGAAACGTTTCCAACAAAATGCCTTTACAATTCACCCACAAGGGCCACAAAATATTCTTATCACATAATAAATATACAACTTAAATCTGTACAATAGCCAGGGTCCCTCCCCTTCTTTCATTGAGATGAATTCCCTGCACAACCCTGTGCAGTCTTGACCCTTATGCCTCCCAAGTGCTGGAATTTCATGCCTGCAGCATCATGCTTGGCTTGTACACATTTTTCTGCATCTTCTCCTTAACCCTTCAGCCAAAATCTGGGCTCAGTACGTCACTTACTAGATCTTGGAGTAGTTACCAAATATCTCTGTTTCTTAACCTCCTCAGTGCTAATGAAATATATATCTATAAAGCAGCCTTCGCCATTACAGTAACTAGTATACTTTTTAGCACAATGCCTGGCACACAGAAGGGACTCAATATATACAATTTGAAATAACACTCGGCCTACCCATTCTCATTTAATCCTCAAAACAAGACAAACAGTAGAGAAACAGAGCCACAGTAGGAGTTATGGTTTCGCATTCAGAAGTCAAAGTCCATGGCATCTGGTCATGGCTCTCTTTTCTTACTAGCTGCATAGTCTTTCTAATCTTCTACTAGTGAGTACGTCTGGGTTCCCTTTACAATCTGCAGAATGGGAGCAACAGCAAGAGAGGTTAAAGGTGAGACTGACGTAAAGAAGAATCTGTGGTGCATTGTAGACGCCACCATCGCGGCTTGAGGCTGCAGGATGACAATGCATTGTGCTGTGCTAATGGAAATGCAGGCTCTCAGCAAGTGCATTTTGGCCTATGGCAAGGCTGCTTTCCCAGGTCATGCAGGGCTTGCACCCAGGGCATGCGCTTGGCTTAGTGCTTTCCTCTCATGTCTTGAATGCCCTAATACATTTCTGAATGAGGGACTATGCACTTGCATTTTTCACAGGGACCTTTGAGTATATAGACATTCCTTCTGGTGATTGCTGGAACTTATTCAAGAGCCTAGTCACTCATAGGTTCTTATCACACTGACCCTTACAGGAAGTGTGCATTTATTGTAGGACATTCTTCGAGTCTGAGATTTTGTTATTCAAGTTCTAAATGTATTTCTATCCTAGAGCTCTTTCCTTATTGTCAGAGCAGAGTTTAGGGTTAAACTGTATTCTGGTCTAGCCTGGCTTCCTCAGACCCATGGGTGTAGCATGGTGCATCAGTCTGGTTGTTTCTCTCACATTCAAAGGTCTGTGACACAACCCCTATGTGACACTGTTGGGAAGTGGAGCCTGATAAGAGGTGATGAGTTGATTGATGTTGCTGTCATGGAAAAGAGTAATTACTACAGAAGTGGGCTTCTTATGAAAGCATATGAGGCCTTTCTCTTGTTCGCTCTCCTTTTCTTTCCTTCTGCGTGGGTGGCACAGCATGAAGGCCTTTGCTGGATGCTGGCACCCTGCTCTTGAACAGCCAGTCCTGTGAGACATGCATTCATTTTCCTTATAAATCACACCCTGATATTCTAATCTAACAACACCAAACGGACTAAGACATCAGCTGTGGTTTGAATCTGAGATGGCCCCACAGGCTCATGCGTTTGACCACTTGGTGCCCAGATGGTGGTGCTGTTTGGGAAGGATGTGAGTCTTTAGGGGGTGAAATATTTCTGAAAGAAGTGTCTCTAGGGGCAGGCCTCCAGGTTTTGCAGCCCAGGCCTCTCTTCCCATCTGTTCTCTGCTTCCTGACTATGGACAAAACACAACCAGCTGTCATCCTTGCCAGTCACTATGCCTTCTGCACCATAACGGACTGCGTCCCTCTCTCAACTGTAACTCAGATGCCAACCTTCCTGTTTTAGGTGGCTTCCTGTCAGGTAATCAGTCAAGGCAACAAGAAAAACAACCAACGCAACACCTGAGTGGGGAGTTACCATGAGAGGGTTGTACGTTTCCACCTCCCTCTCTCACAATAGAATGGATGATGGGTTTTAGCTGTGCATTTACTGTTATGTCTTAATGCTATACAGAAGTCATGTACTAATACAAAGGAAAGCTTGACATGTTGTTGAATGTGCAGTAGCATCTCACTGCGTAACTTCTCAATGAATTAATACTAAGTATATTAAATTACTCTTATCTAGGAGATTGAGAATTTATAAGGAATAAAGCCTACATGTGTGAAACAAGTGGGAAACTGCATCGCACTGTAAATTCTTGAATTGCCAGATCAATTTAAGTTGACAAGTGTATGCTCCTTAATCCTAATTCAGACCTTACATGCAGTGTGGGTGCAATTAATACATGTGCAGTTAAACATATACACACACGGAAAGAGAGAGAGAAGCCAGATTTTCATATTAACATTAACATATTGAGAGGAGGAAATGAACATGAGTTAACAGAAAACCAGGAACAGTGAGTTCCGAGGTAATACCAGGAGATATGTGAGATCCAGAAAAAAGTTTGAATTCCTGGAAGCCTCAGACACCATGAGCCAAGATAAAGCACATGAACTATTATAGTTCAGCCCAAGAGAACAGAAGTTGGTTCACTAGGAAAGAGGTCGTAAGTCGCACCCCATGCCAGAGTACGGTGTATGCCCTCACCACAGACTCAGAGTCATGAGCTTCCCTATTCAAAATGTCAAGTGGCTTCCAAGTCTACAAAGGTCCCAGTAATGACTCCCAGCTACTCCCTAACATAACCACTCTCTGTGATCCCTGCTCCCCATCTTCTTCTGCTCTAGACACACTGTTCTGGTCCTTGGAGAGATCTTGTATAATCTTGAAGAACTTTTCTGGCATTTTCTTTGTTCTTTACTTTATTCAGTATTGCCTTCCAAGGACCCAACCTCAGGACAAACTTCACCAGCCACCATACACACACACACACACACACACACACACACACACACACACACACACACACGACAGTACTCAGCCTTCATCTTTCTATAGCTTTGAAAAACATCATATTGATATTTTTATTTGCTCAATTCAAATTCATGGTTCTTTTTCTTCACCAGAATATAGACACAATTTTCTGTTTTGTTCACTGAGGGTCTCCACAAGAGCAGTCAATGCTTAAAGCTTGGTCAATACTTGTTAGGAGGATAAATGAATGAGTGTGTGAATTATTTAAAAACACTCAAATAGAGAAATGAATTAAAGGAAGAAGAGCAAATAATCTACTCATTCCACCTTAAGAGAGGTCTGAGAGGGGTGGGGATTTGAGGAATGATGTCACAGTGAATGGACCACACTTGGACCAAGAATTTATAGACAACAGTGAGTAAACAAGTTTATAAACATTTTGCACACTGGAAGTCTGTTCTGTCTTCTGCAGTCATGGTCACTAACATCCGCAGTGGCTCACCCATTTTCCATGGTGGTCACTGTTACAGAAAAGTATTTTCTTGGCTTTCCCTGGCAGGTTCCCTCAGCATGGCACCTTCATGGCTCATCAAGGGCACTAAACACTGAGGCTTCTTGCTACCTTGGGACTCAGTCTTCTCTTATTACTAAGGAAGACAGATTCCAAACAATGGCATTAGGATGAGGAGGAGGAAAGAGAGCCAACCAACTGAAGAAAACTATTAATTCAATTTGTGAGAAAATATTCTCTTAAAAAGGACTGTGGAGTTTGCAGTATCCATGATAGATGTTGCTGCCATTACAAACGCCCCACCCTTTCTCAACATCAAATTACACTGTGCATTCTGTGGCATATGACATTGCAGCAGGCAGGTGACGTATAAACCCCTGCATTTTCACCTCGAGGTTGGGCCTCACTTTGAATCTAGTGTGTGTAACCTGAAGAGAGCTTTAAACACACTGACGTGGCACAGCTTGTGTCGGTCATGCAAAGAGCTTCCCTGAGAAAACTCCTGGTCCCAGCAGAGAAGATTCATGTAGCTGCTCAGTCTTTGTCATAATCAGTCTTTGTCATTCTATTGGTTCTTTCAGAAACACCCTAAGTCACACAGTCCACCAGTAAGTGGATATGAGTGTGTGATATCTCAATAAAGCAATTGCATTTTAGGTTATGTCCCAAACACAGAAAATATGTGTTAGTAGGCTTTTAAATTCATGGTTTCCAACCCATCCAAAACAAGATATATAAGAGCAGCAGGAAACCTCAGTAAGGGCATCTGGAGTCAGCTCCCTGGCCCTAGTTCCATCACAGCAGGAGCAGGTCCTGTCTTTGTCCTTGCAAAGGGTCATCAAGGTATATGGGCAAAGACTCCGCACTCAGGCTCGGGTCAGCGACTTAGTTGAAGTCTAACACCAAGAAACAAAGAGAGATTTTTCATGTAAGTGAACTACAGCTGCATTTCAGGGGCTTCCAATAGGTTTCCAGTCATTTCTATGTTTAACAGTGGTTCCTAAGAGAAGAGTCACTGAAGTCATTTTTTAGTAGTGCATGGGAAACTGCAAGAATTTTTAAAAAAACTTTTCAGGTCTATTTTTTCTCTTAGTAAAAGTTGACATCGGGGTTCAGTCTAATTTCAAAACAGAGAGGAGGGATTCCATTCAATTCCCGTTACTCGCTCATCTCTGGCCGTTGATGGCCATTAGCGGATTTGATTTCTTTACACTTCCCCTTGCTTGTAGTCTGCTCCCTGGATATGTCCTGCACAAAAGCTGGGGCTCTTCAGTAACCCTTTCTACCTTATCGCTCTCCCACCCCCAAAGCTTCCACCAAACCATGAAGGTCAGATTATTCTATAACTTCGGAAACTTCTCCAGAATATCCGCAGTTCTCGTAAGACCACCAACCAAGGGCTTTCCTTATCATTTATTCCAGCCTGTCTCTACTAGTTCTAATTTATGAAAATTCTTAGATTTCGGACACCATGATATGTCTTTCAGGAGAAACTTCTGAACCTGATTCCATCTAGTTAAAAGCTTTTCTCTATGCCAACCAATCAACTGTTTGGCCATCAAGAGACCGTGTACTGAGCACTGTCTAGGGTTTGTTATGTTGCTGCCTTTAAAGACAACTACACCAGCCCCCTACCTTCCCTTCAATCCTGCCCCCGCCACCTCTAAGTTCCAGTATTCAAGAAATTGAACCGATTTATGTTGCTGTGCTGCTAAATGGGGAACTCACTGACCATTTATATCAATTAGAATGAGTAAAATAAAAATGTATTTGGAGATCTTTATAAGCACGTGGGACTGGATGACCTACATATTGTATGTCACTGATCTAGATTCCCATCATCACATAACGTTTTGCTGGATAGTGGCAACCACAAGATTCTAAAGGTTGGATAATTGATTAATTTGGAAGATTACAAAAAGTTAATTGTCTTTGGCTGAGCTTGCAGGATGAAGAAGAAGTTTAAAAGGGTGATCTTGTCACTTTCCTTTTATTTTTAAAACTATGTTTAAAGATTTTACTTTTGTTTTTAAGGATGTGCATATGTAGGGTGTGTTTGTGTGCATGTGAAGCAACCCTGCAGAATCCAGAAGAGGGCATCAGCCCCCTGAAGCTGTAGTTACAAACAGTTGAGAGCGTCCAACATAGGATACCAAACCAAATTTGGGTCCTCATTGCAGTAAGTACTGCTAACCACTGGCCCATCCACCTAAGCCCTGTTACTTTAGTTAAGACATTAGATGATGTTGGATACAAGTTACATAAAAAGCTGATGGACTGGCTCATTGAATAAAGTGCTCCCTGAGACCCATCGAAGTTTCTGGAGGTCATAGGGGTCTCACTCAATGGAGCCCCAGTCCCCAAGCAAGGAGGAAGAAATTTCTCCCTGTCTCCCTGACAAATGAGGATGAAACAGGAAGACATCCCATAGAGGATCCTTTACCAGACATCAGGCACGCTCACATCTTCATCTCGGATTCCTAGTCTCCAAAGCTGGGGGAAGAGAAATGCTGATCATTAAGCCATCTAGTCCCGGATTTTGTTCCAACAGACTAAGACAGAGGAAATGATCTTCCCACCAATAAATCTGTAAAGCCATGGTCATGCTTTTCTTTTCTCCTAGTGTAGGGAAAGGGCAGCCTCACAACTACTGTTCCAGCTTCTGAAAGGCATTGCTCATTTGATTCAGCACTCATGGATCTCATAAATCAATGACTCCTCTTTAAAGAAGCATTCCGAATACTCCACAAATATATTTTAATATCTCCCATTTTAGAAAAACAATGTGATCCTTACCATAGATCCACATCTTCCTCATACCACTCCCCAGCCCATCTCCACCAACTATTGACCAACTCCACACGTTGTTTCTATTTTCTCACCTTCTCCCCACCCTTCTTCCACTGCAGTGCACAGTAATTCTTGCATCTCCCGGATGCTGCAGTCACCTAATGCTGCCCATCAAAGTGTGTGATATGAACTTTCTTGTTTGAAGCAACAATAATTCTCCCACCAAGCTTAGCAAAGCCAGCGGGGCAGCTTGAGACTGGAGACCAGAATGATCTGAAGGCTTTTACATTTCCATGCCTGGCAGTAAATACTAGACAGAATCAAAACATACAAATGCTGGAACAGCTGCAGTTCCTTGGCCATCTCTCAAAAGAGCTGTGTGGTCTCTCCATTGGAGCTCACTAATATGGAATCTTTACAGCAGCCAGCTTTTTTACACATTGGCTCAAGAAAACCAAAGAGCATGCCTCAAGAGAGAAGCACAAGCAACTATGAGTAGAAAAAAAAAAACTTATCCTGAAACTGAGTACAAAACTACTGTGTCTTCTGATTTCCAACTCAGTGATCATATATTCAGATCTGAGCAGAAGAGAGGGATTGTCTCTTCCCTGCTGTGCCCAGTATCTCATCTGGAAGGTTCAAAGGTAGGGTCGATGTGAGGCTAGAAGCACACAAGCGTCTGGTAAGATAAAACCCCCCAAGAGCTGGTGGTGGGATTCCAGAGAAATCAAATAAAGACTGAAACAGAAGAGACTAAAGCCATTGAAACCACTGCAGGCAAAGCCAACCAGAATCAGGATGTGGACGTCTGTACATCGAGGCTCTGTCATAAGGTTTCATCCTGTTGTAGGGCTTGAACATCATATTTATCCTGATGGCTCCAAAGTCCAGTGCCAAAGCTTTACCTTAACCTTTGGCATCCTCCTGTGGATGTCTGCTAGGCTATTCAAACTCATCAAGTCCAAAAGGGTAACCTTAGATTCCACCATCATTCTCCATCCACCTGTGTTTCATCTATAAACAAATTTTATTTTTGCCTCAGTGCCATTTCAAAAATTACCCAGCAACATGCTAGGGCTAAAGATTTCTGTCCCTAAACAATACTGAAATCTATCTTGCAATGACTCTCTGATAACAAGAGCTGAAGAAATAACTTCCTATTTTATCTGTCTCAAGGAATTGTTATTCTATTAAATGGCATTATCCTTGCTTAGAAGCCTATGCTGTATGGTGCATTTTTTTCTGTGTTAGACTGGCAAGGTTCTTCAAGGTTGTACAGTTCTTTTTAATAAGATGTATTGTTTATAATTTTATAATTTAACTTAAAATTATTTATTGAATGTCTATCATTTGGCAGTCATTGTCCTAGTTGCTGGGGAGACAGAGGGATACAAAACTTAGCTTCTAATAGGGAAAGGCAGACAATTTAAAAAAAACATGTAAAATATGTCAGGCGGTGATAAGAGCTGTACAGAGAAATGAAACCATATGAGACTGCAAAGGATGGGATAGCCGGGTCAAGTGCTGTTTTCTCTCTGTCACTCAAGGGAGGTATCCCTTTAAGGAGATGGCAGGGCTGGTTTGAGGGTCCATGGGAGCAAGTGTTCTAGGCAGAGGGGAGAGTAAGTTGAATTCCCCCCTACCCCCGTAGGTTGATGGCTGAATGACATATTTAGCAAATGGTAGGAGGCTAGTACCGGAGAATGGTGTGGGTGAGGGCAGCTGTGGTAGAGAGGAGGCTGGGGAAGTGGATCGGGACATTGATGCCTATTGGTGCAAACCGAAATGAAGCAAGACAGGGTGGCCTTATTTTCCAGGATTTGTCACATGTCAAATAGAGAGGATACGTTATCAGAAGGAAAGAACACTCTAAGGTAGGTGTCTGTATGTGTGTGTGTGTGTGTGTGTGTGTGTGTGTGTGTGAGAGAGAGAGAGAGAGAGAGAGAGAGAGACAGAGACAGAGACACAGAGAGAGAGACAGAGAGAGACAGACAGACACAGACAGATAGACAGAGAAGAGGTTTTATTCAGGAGCTAAGTAGATATCTCTTCGGTAAATGCAAACCATCCCATGTCATACCTGCACATAGCTATCACCAATATGGGAAGCTGTTGCTGTTACCAGTTGAGTTTTCTATTCACTAGAAGGATGGTCAGTCAGTCTGGCTTCAACTTAGGAATCCGGTACTTCCTGACTTGCCTAAGCCACACCCAGCTAATATATAACTTCTCTGGGTGTTGTCATACCAATGACTAGACTGAGAAAGTGTCTACCAATGCTTAGTGCAGTGCTTGTCACAAGTGAAGGCCACCGTAACTCAGTTCACCGGACTGTCACTTCCCCATGTCTCTGGCCCTGCACTGTGTATCCTCCATCACGGTGATGAGCACGTGACAAGGTACTTGTTTTCTCTCCAGCCGACTCCTGTCAGCTCTGTGAGGGCTGCTTCCCTCTGCTCTTGCTCACTGGTTCATCTGCAATGCCTAGCAGGATGTCTGTAAGACAGTAAGTTGACAAGCAACATTTGTGGAATGAATAAATGGAAAAAAGGCAAGGGTGGTACCCAATCATGAGCCTTGATGTTGGGATCCACAGCTCTGGATTCTACCACAGAGCACTGTCCGCTCACACCGTTGTCACAGACATTAGGCAACCGGATGCCCTGGGTTTGAAACCTGACAAGTTGGAGAGCTCACACAGTAATCTTTATCAGGACATGCAGCTATCTTTCTTTCAACCACAGCCTAGTGAAGTCCTTCGGGGCTGCTCTTTGCCAGCTGAGACCAGGTAACTACGTTCAGGAAACGTTTTCCATTAGTAACTGCCAAACCGTCCTTTCCTCAACTGCTTTGGCTCACACCTAAGTCACATATTTCGGAGTGTAATTTCTCCAAAGGGTCTTGTCAAACACACCACTGCCTGGAATTAGAGTGGCTGTGTGCGTTAGGCCATTTGCAGCCTTCTTCTTATCCACCAGAGATTATGCACAGAACAGTGGAAGGGAGTGAGATTTCCTGTAGTCACATTTGGCATAATCAGCATGAACTTCACAAAGAGCATCTTGCTCATTTCCCCGAGAGCCGAGAGAGCCTCGCAGAGGCTGTTGCACACAGCAGGGACGGTACTGCGTGTGTCATTCCTGTGTTGTCCTGGGGAAGCACGGACTCTAGTTATTCTTGCATTGTGTCGGGTTTAGCTAAAATCTCCACACACAGCTCTTGCAGGTAGAAATTAGGCGGAGCAAATAGAAAGAGCAGGCTTTAACGACCACATCAACAACAAAAATAATAATCCGAAATAAGAAAGCCTTTTCCACTGCAGACTATGGCTTTTGTTCCTTCTGCTCAATAAGATTTGTGTTGTACACTTGGCCGCTTTTTCTCACTTTCTTCTTGCTTTAATGTTTGTGGCTCAAGCACTGAAAATCGTATATGGAATTTACCAGTGTTTACAAACCGTGGTGAAGAAATTGTCCCCTCCCCTCTTTCCCATCTTTCTCTCAGCACCCTGCCTGAGTCTGGAGACTCACCTTCCAAGACCCTAGTCTTCACCCTGTTGTCGCCAGGCAGCAGCTCTCAGGGAAGTATGATTGGCAGAGCCACAGAGCCTTGGGAGGTGTTGCTCACCCCTCAAGGGAAGGAAGCTTTGCGGGATGACATCAGCTTCCTGAATAGAGATCTAATAGAAATGAGGGTAGATTTAAATAATAGCAGGTTCTTTCTCTCCTTCCAGATAGAGGGTGCCAGAAACTGGAAGGGTAGGGTTTGTATTCATTATACGGGTTGGGGGGGAGGCTAGGAAGGATGGTTACCATTAGCAGAACAGGACACGTGGACATTCCTTTGGGAGTGAAAGGAAGAGGTACTTCCTCTGGTCATCTGTCTGGGCAGAAAATTATGGGAGGGGTGGAGCCAGTACAGACACGTGGCAATGATCAGAGAACTCTCTGGACATGTGACCTGGAGATGTGACCTGGCATCTATAGAGGTGAACCAGTATAGACTTGGAGCAAGTTTCAAAATGCCAAGGCTACAGAAGAAAACAAGGATGAATGAGTTAGCCTTGAGAGGAGACTCACCTCCAGGAAGGCTGAAACGAATGAAAAGATGAGCTCCCACCATCGAGTGCCCTCTACCCGCAGGAGAAGTAAACCATTTCCTTCCATGGTCCCCAGAGAAATTTACCCAAATCAGTCTGATAGGTGGGAAATTCTGGCTCTGTGACGGCATGTTTATGTCTGTGTGTGTGTGTGTGAGAGAGAGAGAGAGAGAGAGAGAGAGAGGTGGGCGGTAGGGGAGGGAGAGAGAGAGAGAACGTCCGTCTGGCAGAAGGTGTTTTAAAGAGGACAATGGGGCAGCTAAGGAGGTGGGTTGTGCTGTCACTCTGGGAAGATGAGATCGCTTTCACTGTTTATGAGGCCCTTCCTGAGTGGAAGGGACTCAGTGCAAACTGCAGAGATTGCTTTCATTCTCATAACAGATGCCTCCCCCAAGCTGAAGTTGGGCTGCTGCCCTGCAGCTGATATTGGATCTTTTATGCTGTTCTAAATTAAATTCAGAGCAATTCAGCCCATGCCACAAGCCCTATTATGTGGGCTTCTTTGGACTAAATCTGTGTTTATGGGAACATAAAATACATGTTGTCCCTCTCATTGGATTTCGTTATTGATGATGAAGTCTAATATGTGCCCATCAACGGCCTTTTTAATCACTGTCAGTCATTCTTTCCCGCTGCAGTCAGATTTGAGGCAGCAATGATGGCTTTCCAATACGGCCTTGACTCTGCTCGGCTGCATTTAGGGCTAATTAAGAGTAAATAACTACTCCCACCGAGGGGAGCCCCAGCCAAGCAAATCCTTGACAAGCACAGCCTTTGCCTTGGACAAACACATTTGTATCTGCTGCCAGGAAATATTTCCATTATAACCATAAGAAAATCTGTGACCCCCCCCCCCCACTACCCCCTGTAGACAACGTCAAGCTGCTTTGATATAAGGAGGGGAAAAGAAGTTATCAGTCAAGGCCAGGAAGTAAAACACAAGAAACATTTAATTAAGAGAAAGAGAGAGAAAGTCTGTGATTCCCCCACTTCTTTCACTGTATCCCCAGTTCCATTTGGTTGCTCTTCTCAGCTGCACGAAGCAAATGAAGGCAATCACAGGCTCTTAGCTCCCACTCAAGTCTGACATTTTCCCTAAATCTTCCACCTCCTCCACCCACCCCCACACCCCTGTGAGGCCACACAATTCATTCATTATATTTTGAAGGTTACACTCAATTGCTGCAAGACAAGAATGCAAACCGGCTAAGAGCAGCCTTCCTGAGTGCCACAGGCTCACTTCCAAAGGCTCTCAGTCAGAGACGGGCTCTTAAATTTTGCTTTAACTGGGCCTTCCAATTATTTCTTACATTCCATGTTGAGAGTTACAGTGACTGTGCAAATTACAGATTTTAATTTTTCTTTGTTTTTACTTCCCATCGGAAGTTCCCAGCTATTTTTTTTAAATGTATTTCTTCTAGCTGATAAGATGAAGTATCTTCTTTGGAGGAGGATGAGAAAGAAATGTTCATACTCTCAGAAAAATAAAATGGGCCAAATGTAGAAGGAAAGTGAGTCTGAGTTGCCCAAATGGAAACACGAGAAATAGCTTTTTTATATTTATCCCAATTTATGGAAATGTAAGAAAATTCTGCTATACAATATAGAGTTAGAACAAATTAACATAATGAAGAAATATTAAAAATGCAAACACCCTTAAATAAGAACCTCGTGCATCCTTTCCACAAAGAGTAACTGAATACCAACAGTGGAATTCTTGATAAGGCCCTTTTACCGATTACTCTAGCTAAGGTTTCTTTTCGATTTTTCAAAATTTATTTTTTAACTTATTTATATGCATGTACCTGCTTCTCTGTCTTCATGTTATGTTCCTTTGATGTTCACAAAGGCCAGAAAAGGGTGGTGGATCCCCTGAAACTGGAGTTACAAGATATTGTCAGTTATTAGAGGGGGTGCTGATAACCAAACATGGTCCTCTGCAAGAAAAACAAATGCTTTTACCCATTGAAAGACATCCCTCCAGCCGCTAGTGAAAGTTTCTTGTGTTTCTCATGATTCTTTATAGGGGCTAGGAACAATAATAATCTTCAAAAGCATCATTAATTAATCTAAATGTCTCTGCAGAATGAGAACAATAGTTGAGTTGGTTTATTCAACTTATAAGTCATTGTTGGCCGCCTACTCTGTCAGGTTAAGAGCTGTGGAGTCAACGGTAAGAGCGATGGCTGTAGTCTCTGAGCCTACAGAGCTCACAATCCAATAGCGGAGATATTCACAGCATATCGAGCTATCCTGTTAGAGTCATGCATCCCATGACCATGGATTTAGCGCTTACCAGATGGGACAATTTAGAGGGACTTGCCAGAAAATGACTTGAGAACAAAGGTTGTAATGGGAAAGGCAGAAGGGTGGGAGAAGATGAGGCAATAGGTGGGAGAGATGAACCCTACCAAGGACTTGAAACTTCAGCTTTAGGGAGAATGGAAAACTTAACTAGCCAAGGTGACTTGATCTGCCTTACATTGTGGAAAGCTCTTTGCCTTTGTGGAGACTTTGCTCTTAGACAGAGTTGCCAAATAAAACTTAAGATGGTCAGTAGATTCACAGTTCAGATAAACAGACGGTAATTTTAGTATGACGCAAATTTTGAAGGGAACATACTTACACTAAACCAAACAAAACCCTTTTATTTGTGGCAGGAGCTCCTGAAATAAAACGCAGTGTAACCCGAGAGTCACTCTTACCTAGTACTTGTTTTAAGGCTCCCATACCCCATCTGCTTCCAAGTTGATCCCTGGGAGCTCCTCACTGTGAGTTATAATGGCAGAGTGTAAGTCTAATGACAGCGATTCATTTCTCTGTGCTTATTTTGTTGAGTCAGGGCCTTACAGCGTAGCGGAAATTTAGGTTGCTCCACTAACTGTAAGTCTGAGGTCAAGGTTCATGGTGGGGTTCCGGTAGAGGCTCTCTTCCTGGTATACTGATGGCCTCTTTCTCATGGCTATCCTCACAGGTATGGGGAGCAAAACCTTGGCTGTGCCTCCTGCTTAAGCTGCTGATCCCACCCTGCAGGTCTCACTGCTATTATATCAACACCTCCGAAGGCCTCATGTTCAAACGTCATCATACTGTGAGGTAGGATTTCCACAGGATAATCAGGGGAAAGGGTTGGGAGATGGCTCAGTGTATCCTGGTACCTGCCAACCTGAGTTCAGCCTTCAGCATTCACTTGGTAGAAGAGAAAAAAAAAAAAACTTCAGAGTTGTCTTCAGACCCCCAAAAGTATGACCCCCCCCACATATAGTATGCATGCCTCCTAAATAATAGATAAAATATTTTTAAAATTAAGAGAGACATTAAAAGAGAGAAATAGGTGATTGTGTTGTATTTTAAAAGTGTCTTAAACTTTGATTTTGCTTTATAATATACTAGTTAGTGTAAAAGCTACATTATTTTTGTCTCAAGTCCTCAACAAAGTTCATATCCCACAAAAAGATATGCTTTTTTTCTGACCTTAGTCTGACCCCATGACAAGGTTCTCATACACTTGGTTATTGGTGTTGCAGTTTTAAAAGTCTGGTCTCAGATTTTTTTAACTGTCCTTAACTAGGAGAGATGGATCAACAAACAAAAAGTACGGACACAGCCTTCTTAAGAAGGACTTCCTTCAGGCATTGCATTAGTAAGTGGAGGTCCATATTCTAAGACCAACAAAACAGATTTCTCCTTTCCTATTCCAAGGCTAACCTTCCACAAATATCCATGGCCATCCTGGGAGATCATAGCATTTCTTTGTTAGTTCACACATCAGTGCTTTGTTGTCATAATTATTCTATATAATAAACAACCACAAACCTTAAGTGATGGAAAATAATAAACAATCTTCACTCACGGCTGAGCCAGCTGGACCATTCTACTATTCTTGGCTGGGCTTGAGTAAGCAGTCTTTCCCATATTGGCTGAGGGTCACTCTAATACCAGGCAGCTGTCTGGCTTTAACCTCGTGTCTGGTGGTCTTGGCCATCCCAGGCTGGCCTTGCTCCACATGCTCACTCACTCCTGAGCAAGCTAGCCCAGGCTTCTTCCCAGGACAGCGAGGATAAGACCTAGATGTGAAAGCATCATAAGGCCCGGGTCAGAGGTGAAACTGCATTCTTTTGGCCAAAGTAAATCAAGACACTAGCCAAGATTGATGTAACGGGAAAATGAGCTACTTATTCGACGGGACAAGTGACAAAGCCACATGGTGAAGGTCATAGACCAAGCATGGAATGTAGAATTGTGGCCACTTTCTGAAGCAATGTATCACAAGTAGATATTCAGGGTAATATTTTGATAAGCAGAACACTGTGTTTATATTATCTTTTTCCATACTTCTTAAAGAAGCTGGGGAAGCTTATGGGATCTCAAGATGAAATATTGATGTGGTAGGAAGGATTCTAAATCCTGTTTGTGCATAAATTTCAACTATTTATATGGACTTATTAAAGGAAAGGAATGCAGATCTTCCCAAACACTGACTTACAGTGGTTGACTCCTGGGGTGGGGATGACTGGTAAACTCAGCAGGACCCTTGAGCACAGTGAGACAGATTTATGAGAAATGTATTAGAGCAATCTGCTTAAGCAAAGCTTTCAGTCACATAGAGACACAAAGGATCTGTCCAAAATGTAGAGAAGAAAAATTATTCAAATCAGCAATAATTATGTAGAGAGAAAACAAGTCATATTTTTGAAGATAGGTCATAAAAGTTCAACAATGATAAGCCAGACGTACAGGCCATAAAATGTAGCCTTGGCTGGTCTACAGTCTCCACGTAAACCAGGATGGCCTTGAACTCACAGGGATCCATTTGTCTCTGCCTCCTGAGTGTTGAGATCAAAGGCTTGGGATAGTCATATATATATTTGCTTCAGGCACTTGCTCCTTTTTATTTAGTACACAAGATGGACTGTGGGAGAAGGAAGAAAAGGGGTTAGCTGCTGGCCCCGGCGAGAATGCTCAACAGAAGAAGGGACCTAAGTCTGACCACCAGAGTTTGGTTCCAAAGAACCACATGGTAGGAGACAATCAACTTCCTGTCTCCCACAAGTTACTAAGAGAGGACAAATGACATTGCCCACATTCGCATGACCAGTGATGACGGATGCGGGGGCCAGAGCCCTAATTTCCTGCCGTCATTTTACAACAGACCAGTTCCAACTCAGGTACCCTCATTGGCACCGTGGCAATGCGAAAACTTAAAGATTGGACTTCTATTCAACTTCACATGAAATGTCTTGCTTTTTCTTCATGGTCTTGTTCTAAAATGATTTTACTAAGCCAAAGACAGAGAGACCTGCCTTCAGGGGAAATGTCAGGATGATATCATGAGCACAAACAATCCAGTAAGTCCAAGACTTAAGAGTCAGGAGAAGGACTTCAGTCAGTGTCCGGATCTGGGAAAACGGGAGTGCCTGGAGCATCCCTGCCCAGTCAGTCAGAGGTGAGGTCATTATGAAAAATACACACAAGGGTTCATTCATTCATCTCTAACATCTCCTCTACAGTTAGGATAAACAACTTTCAAATGCAATTCCTTTCAGCTAAAAGAAAAACAAATCCATTGCTGCAGCTGTCAAATAGTATTTGAAAATTCCCTTTCTGTGTTTCCTCCCAAACTACTGCCATTTGCAAGAAGTTTCCTGAGTATCAAACTTCATCATCCTAATTATTCTCTGACCAATTCCATCATGGCTCACCTAATGCTAGACAGTCTATCCAGGCTTCGAGGTAGTTTTAGTTTCAATCAGGGGTTGTCCAGAATAACAGCAGCCGAACGCTTAGGTGTCAGAGCCAGGTCCTGCAGCTGGGCCACGTGTGACCTGTCTGTCTGGTGAGCACTTACTTCACAGCTTGGGGACATAGGTGACTGGAAATGTCCCGGGGGAATGTTTACAAAGCAGCTAAAGAGATGTGAGAGGAAACCTGAAGCAATCATTTGACAGTCTAGTTCTGACTGGATTCATGAGAGAAAACTGCTCCAAATAGTTGGAAAAGCTAACAGAGTATAAAATTATCAGTCAGTTCCCCAAATGGAGTTCAGAGTTCAGTGCCTCCCACATCCCTGTCTTGGCTTCTCTTGGTGATTTTCATCCACCGGAAGCCACACTGCCTTCCATCACTTCTCACCCTCAGGCTCCCCAGAGGCAGGGCAGAGGCACAAAAAAGGCTGAATCCAGCTTCACAGAACTGCTCTTCTGTTAGACATTTGCCTCTTTGAAAGAAAATGAGGGAGAAATGCTGGCATTTTGTGGATGGATCTCTTGAGACAGTGTTATTTTATTTTAATAGAAAGCTCTCAAAAGAGGCACTCAATATTGAAGCTAAAAGTTAGAGTTCCAGAATTACTAGGAAGGTAATATTGACCTTACAAGATGTAGTTGAGAAAGATGCATCTCCCATCACTAAGAGTTATTCCATCTCATGGAATTTAGTAGCCTCTATCTAAAGGGCAGGAGATTGAAGTCAGCGACTCTGGCTAAGATGGCCGGTTATTGACGATGTATCGGTGTGCAAAGGAAATCCTGACTGAACCTGAGCACTCAGACTTGAGAACCCTGAGCGATGTCTGGGGGTGACGCTTACACAGCCGCTAGTGTGAGGGTGAGGAAAGGAACCAGTTTCCATAACTGGCCTGCTAAGGAATGTAGGGCCTTCAACTGTGTGGTAAACCAAAAAGTCTGTTGTCTCTCGGCTAAACATGGTCAGCTACAAAGGGTACTGCAGAGGAGATGAGGAAGGGAAAATCAGGCTCCCGTGACTGTCTAAGGAAGGTAACAATGTGACTCAGAAGATCCCTGCTTCCCTTCGGAATGGGAGGCTGCCCTTTTCAATTTGTATTGAGCATTGAGGCTGATCTGGTTTTCTGCACTGGCCAATGGGTCCTCTCTTTTCTAGACTGTGTTCTCTCATCTTCACCCCGGTGTTCTACAGTTTGGCTGGCATCTTTCACTAACCTTCCAAGGACACTGCTACTCTTCCTGCCCTTCTCCTCCCCTTCTCAAAGAGAAAACATCAAAATCGGCCTCACCACACCATCACATCTCAACTGCAAATGACTTTGACTCATTCTTGCAGCAAAGAGGAGCGAGAGAGAGCACGATCCTTAGCAATTTGAAAGAAACTCCTTAGAATAGTGAGGACTTGGGCATCACCCCAACTTTCTATCTAAGTGTTCTTCTTCAGAAGTAACCCAGGAAAATAATCCTGAGTCATCAGCAGCCTGGTGTATACACATCAGGAACGTGTCTGAATTGTCTTTCTGGTAAGGCCAGAACTAACCAGAATCAGAGTGCAGATATTCCTGAAGAATAGGAACCCTCCCCTTCAAGTTAACTGCTTGCTTTAATTAGCAGTATAACAGGAAAATGCGAACTCAAAAGACTACACCAGACGAATCAAATGGAAAAAGTAACAATGCATCTATGAGAGGGAAGACAAGGAGAGGGAGAAAAGACAGTCGTGATTAGGAATACTGTTTGGGCATTTCATAGTTCTAAAAATTCCATATTTTTATAAACTTCAGTTCACCAGAGATTTTTCTGGGACAGTTGTATGGTAGGCAATCTGTTAAGTCCCGGACATAGAAGAGACTAAGACTCTCCTACAAACTCAAAGCACATGGTAGACATTCAATAAATGTCAATTCTCTTTTCTTCTGCTAATGAGAGCCTGTCTGTATTAATGAATATTTATCATGGTTGCTAAGGAGTTTCTTTTACAAAAAAACAAAATGTACTGTGGTAGATAAGGCTTACTAGCCTTCCAAACAGTCTCATCTTGCCTGGGCACATGAAAGACTACATTTCCAAGCCTCTGTGGTGATATTTTGTTTGTGATCTAACAACAACAACAAAAAAAGCTTGCCTGAAGATCAGAATGCAGAGCTAGCTAGCCTTGGAGGCCAATCAGTGGTGGCACACGCCTTTAATCCCAGCACTTGGGGGAAGGCAGAGGCAGATGGATCTCTGTGAGTTCAAGGCCACCCTGAGTTACACAAGATTGATCCAGTCTAAAAGAGAAATGGAGACAAGCAGTGGTGACTCACACCTTTTATCCCAGTACTTGGAAGTCATGTGCCTTTAATCCCAACACTATGGAGGTGGAGACAGGAAGGGATAAGCCTAAGTGGAGAGAGAAATATAAGTGGGAAGGAGACAGGAGTTCATTATTGTATTTAGTCTGAAAACTTGTAGAGACAGGATATCCCATTTGGTCTGGGGATTCAGTAAAGGTAAGAACTAGTGGCTGCCTGCTATGCTCCTCTGATCTTCAGGCCAGCTTTATTTGTAAGATGACAAACATAATACTACCACAAGCTTTTTTTCCATAAGTGTGGCTTGTAGTTGAGTTCTGGCCAATAGAATGCCATCAGGAGTAGGGCCTTGATTCCAGACTGAAGATGTTTATGAGTCTCTCCACTTTGTCCACATCCACATTTCAGCTTCTACAGCACATAAAAATGATTGGCCTTTATCTTGATTATAATGAAAGCTCAGGCACTCTCGGAAGACTGCTCTCAGGGACACCTATAATCAGAATTACTACAAGTAAAATCCTTGGGAGTTGGTAGGAGATAGATTACAGGGTAGATTACAGGAGATGGATAAGAGGGTCAGAGAGACCAACTAGCAGGGTATTACAGAAACTTAGGCGAAAATTGTGAGAGCCTAAATTAAACATTTCCTTTGTGAGCCTGAAAGAGCTGAATAAATACCGTGTTTCCAGGTCTCAGGTAAGCGAGGCGATTCGAAGGCAGGTGAAGTCAGACATGATAGTTCTGTTTTTACTCAGCACCTCACAGGGCACAGCCAGGAACCAAGGCTCCCAGTGCTTCCTTTCATTTCTTCTTCATGCCTTTCTCTTTCTCCCCAGTCCAGGCACTCAATCCTCAAGCACCAGGCTTGCTTCGTGAGCACACCACAAAGAAGACAATGCTGAAAACGACTTCAACCCATATGATTTCTCATCGCATCCAAATCATAGCCAGAGAACGCCGGAAGGTCTTGGAGGACAATATCCCTTGGCCGAAATTCCACGGTTGGTCGTTGGGAGGACTCTTGCTGGAGAAACAAATGCTAGTGAAAGAAAGGAGGCAAGAGGAGCACAGAGTGGAGGTTTCTGATACAAACTGGTCAGACTCGAGATCTCCAGAGTAAATTGGGAGCATGGAGGTCATGGGAGCGGGTAGAAGGCAAGGGGGAGGAAGAGAGGGGCATGGAGAAAATGTATAGCTCAGTAAAAGCAATAAAAAGAAAAAGAATCGATTAGACTAGAAAGAAGAAAAGACAAAAAAGTGCTGTAATTAACAATGCTCCCCAGGAGCTGTATCAGCCCAATGAAGAGAATAAAGAATACATATGTGTTTATTAATATATGAATACCCCAAAATATATTAATCTCTAGAACTTAATATTTGATTTTTTTGATGATGATGAGTTTGTGAGTGCTATATAAACTATCCAGAAATTTGGGAAATGCTATGATCACTTGACAAAAATGATACGAGAAAGAGGAAAATATTTCCACAGTTTGAGATATTTTAGCAGTGACTATGAGAAGAGGAAAATTTTTAAAAATACCTTAAAGTCTCATAGAGTTATTGGTAGACAGAAAAATGGCCCATTCTTTGAAGACAAATCGCAATGTTGGATTCAAAAAAGAAACATCTGCCATAGAAACAGCAGTGAAAGCTGACTGGGAAAGCAAGAGTTGGCCAAGCTGTGTCATAGCCAAACTGTGCCATTCTTCTGGGGAGTGAGGCTCGCACAGAGGAGCTGGCAAAATATTTCTTATTCAACTGTCTTATGGAGTCCTACAAAAACCACTGGAAAATGAAAACGTTTTATTGCCTCACCGGAGAGGATGCGCATTCTTCGTCACCCTCAACATACTGCAAACATGTACAAAGCTCTTAGAGGAACAGTACAAAACAGTGAACAAATGCCTCGGTGTGTGGCAGAGACGGCAGCTAGGCATGCATCGAGGTTCCGTGTAACAACTGTCCAACCCTTGCTGGCATTCTTCCTCAAATGAGATGGATGTATCCCATGGATTCAAAATCAAAATGACTTCCAAGGGAAGTTAAAATTGAACTGACAGTCTCTCTAAAGCGTGCTTTTATAAACAGACTGTCGCTCATGCTCAACCCACAAAAAAATACATATGCAAAATGCGATAGTTGTGACAAAGGGGAGTCACGGTGTGGAGGCACCTGCCTGAAGAGGTGGCATTACCAAAGCATCTGAGATTTAATAATGTATCTCAATTCCTTGTTTTCAAGCCTATCATAACTCAAGTTTCTACACTGCAGCTTGTTTTCAAGATATCGTTGCTAACCTCTGTCAATCTACTTACTAAATTTGGAGGTCAGTTATGAACACTAATGAGCAAGCCACCACAGTGACGACAGCTTCTACCAGGGATGCTTAGGTATCACACCTTTTGCCAATGTTGGTCCAGAAATGAAAACTGGGCTTCAGGAAGCAGCTCGATCAGCTAATGTTGCTGTGATTCTAGAATATCTCTGAAGAAAAGTCTTATTCAGCTATGTTACCATAAGAACCAATTGAAGGTCAGTGGGGTCTGGCTGGGTCCTTCACCACAGAGATGCACACATGTGATTCTGCACTGAATGAGGAGCAGCCACAGCCTGAGGCTGGGGTGGGCAGATGCCTGATGAGCGTGGGGGAGATACAGTGCTCATCTCAAACTTTATTTTTCAGAAAAACCTGAACTTTTCAAAGGGCAAGGAAAATGTCTAAAGCTGCCACCTACCTTCTGTGCTTGGAAGCTGTAGCATGGTCTGGACAAAAGCATGTAGTCCGTACATGTTTTGATAGCTGACTTCCCAACTCTCCTGTTAGCAATGAATTATGAAAGCCGGGCCAATAAGATCACCCCAAATCACACAGCCTACTGGTAATGACCACCAACATTTTGAGGGAAGTTTTTTTTTTATTTTTTCTCATTTCTTACTTTTCACTTAATGCAGTTCCTAATTCAATTAATGTATTCCTCCACCAAGATTGTTTTAAGTGCAAAAAAGGATATACAGTAGAAAGAACAGAGAAAGAAATAGAAAGAACATGAGAGAACAGAAAATAAAGAGGGAAGCCATCAAGAGAGTATATGAGTGTTTCTTTTCCTAAACCCCTCAGATAGGAAAGTCCAGTTTACGCTGACTCCCTGGATTCCTCTCAAAGCCCTGTACTGCTGGAGACTGCTCCCACCAGACAGCAGTAGGGTCAACCACACCCAGGAGTGTAGACCTCCTGTGTGTTACCTTCTAGTTTGTGTCTGTATGAAAGCTGTGCTTCTCGTGGTGCAGTACAGTCAAGTCTTACATTTGGATCCAGCCTGTCCCTCTGTGTGCTATGTGAGTGTTGGCACAGGGTCAGGCCACTCATCCTGGCTTTGTCCTCTCTGGGTCTCCGCTGTATTCGATCCCCTTTTCTCCATTCCTCCACCTTTACTGAAAGTTATGATTCTGCTTTATCCCCTGTGTGACTTCGTAGCTCTTACTCTATTTTGGGTTACCTAGTAGCCGTTTTATGTAGAAGGTGTATTTCATTCATCCCAGACCCTATCATATTTTTACATGCTATAAGAACCTTAGGACAGTTCTCTGCTCCTGACATTGATCTATTTTTTTCATACATTTGGTTCAATGTGTGCCTCAAACTCTACATGCACCACTAATTTTCTTCAGACAATTATCTTTTAAAAAGAGTTAATAAAAAAAAAAAGAGACACAAACACTGTCCCGGTTCCCCTGTGGCCATCTCTGTGTCCTGTGTTTAGGCTCCTCTGATAAACTGCCAGCTTCTGTCCAGCATCCATCTCCTTTGATAGAAGGGATTTGCTCCAGTATTCTGGGTAGTGTTGGTCTGATTTTGTGGGGTTTTTTTAGCTTTGTGATTTTCCTCCTGTTTTATTTATTTCTTGTTTGGTCATGCTGTGCCCAAACCCAGGACACCGTGGTGTGCATGCTAGGAAAATGTTCTACCACCTTGTCACGCCTCCAGTCTGTACTAGGTTTTCCAAAGATAATGTCTCTGGATCTGGAGTTCTAGATTGATGGATTTGTTTTGTTTGTTGTTGCTGCTGTTGCTACTGTTTATTCTGCTGCTCCTCCTCCTCCTACCTCCTTCCTCCTCTTCCCTCCTTCTCCCTCATTCCATCCCCTTCCTTCTTTTCTTCCTTCTCCTCCCTGTCCTGGAAATTGAATCCAGGGCTCCACACAGGCTAGACAAGTTCTGCTTCTTCCTTTGGTGTGTTAAACAGAGAGCTCTGGTTTGGATTACTTCTGGTGAGAAATCTGCCATCGTCCACCTTGCTCTTCTGTGTATTTAGTACCTTTCCTCTGGCTGCTTTCAAGACAGATCTAATCATTTGTGTTCAGAAATCTGGTTATAATTTACCTTGTGTTTATCTTCTTCTTCTTGTGCTGGAGGTGTCTGGTTACTTTGATATATAAGTATCATATTACACACACACACACACACATATATGTAAATACATATATATATGTGTAAAGTTTTATCATATTTGGATATTTTTCAAACACTGATTTCCAAGTTTTCTGTGCTCTCCCCTTCAGCAAAAATGTGAATTTTAGGGGAGAAGTGGGGTGGAGGACAAGCCTATTCCATAGTCTGTTGGAGGTTGGAAAACAATTCTTTTGTCCCTGGACCTCATTTTGGATGTTTTGTTTTGTTTTTTGCTATTCTTTAAGTTAAGTAACTCTTCCTCATTGCAGCTTGTCAAAACAATGCCAGAGTTTTGTGGCTTGAGTAGCAGAGGGACATTTCTTACAGTACTGGAGGCTTGAAGACCACTGAGGTTCCAGAAGGGTATTTTCCTGCCTTTCTTGTGTGTTCTCAAATGCAGAGTGAGTGATCTTTTGCTGCCTCTCTTCCTATAAGGACCCCTCCCTTCAAGACCTCTTCTAATCCTAATTACCCCCACATACACACACAAAGCCTTCATCTCAAATACTAACATATTGTGGACTAGGGCCTCCATGAGTGATTTTGGAAGGGATGTAATTCAGTCTGCAATATTATTTTTTTTTGGACTATCTAATCTACTGTTAATCTTATTTAATTTGCATTAGTCAGGGTTCTCAAGAGAAATGGAACCAACAGAATGGGGGAAAATCATAAAGAATGTGTTAAGTAAGCTTTTAGCAAAATAACAACAGTCATCTCCCACCTGTGTAACCAAGAACACTGCAGTTACTCAGTTCTTGAGACTGGAGCTCTAGAATCTAGGAACACCACAATCTTTTTCTCACACTGAAGATGCCAAGGAGTTATAGTCCCTCAGTCCACAAGACTGGCTACCTCAGCAGTCCCATTGTAGTGCCCCAAACCAGGAGGGTTCCTGGGGAGCCGCCAGCCCTCCATCAATGATGGAAGCCTAGAAACACTAATTCTAAGAGCATCAAAGAAATCATTACCATCACCGACAAAATAGATCAACTCAGTGGCAGAAGAGGGAAGCCAAGTGAGCAGAAAGCACTGCAGACATTGTAGGTTTCAAGAAGTTCAATGAAGAAAGAAGTCTTTATCTTTCCATACTTGATCTCTTCTATAGCTACTAATCTTATGGAATATAGACACAGTGACTTTTAGCATGCTCTTCTACTGTGCCCTACGATTAATGTCATTTCTAGGCTCTCACAGTTGAGTTTTTCATCACTAGAAATACTATTGTGTTGCTTTTTAATAAGCTCTAATTATTAACAGACAACATGATTACTTAGGACCTGGGTATGTCTGTATCCCTATAAACATTCTTGAGCTTTGGTTTTGAAGCACAATTAAGTTACTAGAAAGTGTTTGCAGGTCTTGTTTTCACACATTGTGAAGAAGTCTTACCAGCATTTAGTTTAGATTTTACTTCCTCCACATATTCATCTGTTTTTGCTGTAGTCTTTTATGGAGGCCAACCCTTTCTGGCTCTTGACTTAACGCTCCCTTGATTCTGAGGATTTCTACTCTAGCTTGGTGGAAGATGAACTAGATCTAGCTGTGTTTGCTGTCCATCCCTACAACATGCTGGGTGCATTTCCTCATATTTTAAGAAGTGTCTTCCACGCATTCCCGGCTTGGTGCTCACTGATGACTTAGGTGTACAGGAGTGCTCTCTGGAGATCTCCAGAGTTCTCTGAGCTACTCTCTCCTCTCTAATAAACTGGTTTCACTGGGACCCTGCCTTCAATTCTTCAGCTTAGACAGACACCTGGATGCCTCTCTACTTCCCTTCCATGTGTCGAATTCCTGAGCTTTTCATCAGGCAGCTGGTTGTCAGTCATGGTCCCCTCACCTCAGTTGTTTTCCAACTTTCAAAGATCACTGTCCTTTGTCTCCTGATGTTCAATGCCTTCAAATTCTCTGGTCCTTCTTTTCTGCTGTGTTTCGTTTTTTCCTTATGTTACTCTAATCTTGACCAGAAGTATTCTCTTTACTTATTCCTATATTACAGACTGGAAGCCACATTTCGCTTGCTCTTTGGAACATCTGCTGCAAGGCACAGGTCAACAAGAAGAACATTAAAAAGCATAAAACTTAGAGGGTTCCCAGCCCTGGAATAGACCAGGGCCAAGCTAGTTCTGTGATTTGCAAGCTCCATCTCAAATAGACTCAATAAGCTTAGCTAGAATGTTCAGCAACAGCACTGTGGTGGACACACTCCTGGGAATAAACTTTTCCAAAAATAGGCTAGGTCTGTGTCTCCAAATGATCTTTACAAAGCGGATAAATATGAAATTATCACATTTAATCAGCAGGGTCTTCTCTTTATCTAATCTATAATCACTTAATGTATGCCAAATTATAGATACAAGAAATGTCATTCAAAAATTTAACGTGAGCCATAGAATAGCATTAATTAATATATGCTCCAAAGAAGATAAACCGTTGACATCTCTTAGTGGTCCTTACAGCATTCGAAGGCTATAACAGTGGGAATTATTCAATGCTTGAGACCCAAATTTCACCTCAGGAGGTATTTGCCTTGAGAAGTTGGAAGAAGGGACTTTTCTTCGAATGAGAGCAATGGGAGTTATTATGAGTGTGTCAGCCAAATATCAAGTGGCATCAAGTTAATAAAAGGTCAGCATAAGCCAGGCAGTGGTGGCGCACACTTTTAATCCCAGCACTTGGGAGGCAGAGGCAGGTGAGTTCAAGTTCAGTTTGGACTTTAAAGCTAGTTCCAGGACAGCCAGGGCTACACTACACAGAAACCCTGCCTCTAAAAAATAAAACAAAAAAAGTGAAGGTAAAACGAATTTTCCTCCAGTACTCATGTGCCATAACAAACGCCTGAATTCGAGACAGTAAGCGCTTCAAAGAGAGCTAATGCTGTCATTTGAGTCTCTGGAATTCTCTGTTTATGATGAAAACAGTGGTCTCGCTAACCTTACTGATGCTGTAAAAGACAAGGCAAATACAACCCCCAAACTGAAGGCTCGGGTCATTCGTTAGAGTACAGTTAAAATCCAGTGTAAAGGCCTGAAGGAAAGAGTCCTAAGCTTCCAAAATTAACTCCATTGCCAACCCAACACAATGTATGCACTTACCATGAATTAGTTGATCCATTTCAATCAATGGTCATGAATTATTTGCCAATCAGCCCTTGCTTTTGGAATGGTGTCGAGTTTACAAGACAAGTTGGAAAAGCCACACAGAGTACTCCTAGGTCCTCATCCCACACGTTCCCCTAACAGCATCTCACATGAATAATAATTGAGCATCTTTCAGAATGAAGACCCCAACACTTATGCACCACTGCTGACTAAGGTTTGGCTGTATAGAGTAACTTAAGCACTGCTTTGGGTGATGATTTTACATTTATTTTTTAAGGTCATTAAGTTTGAGGGAAGAGGCTCTATAATGGGATCTCCTCAGAAGCTCAAAAATGAGCTTATTGGGCTAAATTTATATTGACATCATCTTGGATGACAGCCACGGTGCCTCTCACGTGGGGCTAAGCTTTTATTTTTGTCAGGCCTATACTGTCATTCTTAGAGATAGGAGATTCCCCAAAAGTTGCTGTTTTCAATGGAATTTAAAAAAATTTCCTCAGACTTTTTTTCTTAGCCAACTCACTTAACAGCAAGGGTTCATTATTTGGCAAAGTATTTTTCCTGTTTATGTGTTAATGCGCACATCCAAGCAATCAAATCACACTTGTGTTGATGCTTTATGTAAGGCCCTATGAGAAGATTTTTATAAAATAAGACACTGTACTGGAAAATCCAGGATGTAGAGCTTCTGTTACCATGGCAACCAGCTAACTGGCTGCACCTGGTTCTCTGGGGTAATTAATTTCTCGTGTGCTGGGATGGTCGGCTGCTTCTCAAGGCCAATGAAAGGGGAGATAGTAGCCTTCCTTTGAAATCTTACACAAAGGAATGAACATCACATAGCTTTGGACATCCTCTGATATCACTCTTGTTGGTTTTACATGTGAGCCATAAAATTGCGATGTCAGATTTTGAGTTCTGTTGGCCCATTGGAGAGATGGCTATAACGCGAACCAGCTAACTAAGTCTTAAATATATTTTTCCTCAAGCTTGAGTTAGAGGATCTGGATCAAAATATCCTTGTGGGTGCATAGCTGAGAGTAGGGAGAGAGAGCAAGGGCCAGGTGAGCTACATCACAAGGACACAGGTGTCCCTGCGCTAACAGCATACCAGGTTCCCCTGTATCCCTTCCTCTGAAGTCCTGACTGAAGTCTAGGGTGCAGGGAGCAGCATTTTCAAAAGTTGATTAAATAGGCAGCTTTTGGGTACAAATCAAAATTCCACAGTATGCTAGCATAACCATACTAGCATTTGACCAAATGAAGCCAACATTTTTATCAACAAAAGACATTTACAAAAGCAAGTATCTTTGTTTCTAAGTAATCCTTTTTGTGCCACAAATTAATGAAACTTTCAAAGAATGCTGAAGGTGGCAGAGGCCACAGAGAATGTTCTTTAGATTATTCTCCTTGTAATCTTAGTGAGATGTTATTTGAGCTTTGAGAATGTACCTTCCTTCTGTCTGGAGGAGTTAATACATCTGAGTGCCATACTCATTTTAAAAAGGTTTTCCTATTCCACTAGCCAGCCGCTAAATTTTGGAAATTTTGCAAACTGAATATTAAACTGTTAGCAGCTTGACACTGGCTGGCAGGACTGATTGTGTTCACATTTACATTGTGGTAATCAGCTTCAGTTCTGGGACACTGAGTTGACACATATCTACTGACAAACAGCTGGTTTCCAGCTGTGAGCAGATCAAGAGGATGAAATCTGACTGGGTTTCAATTTTTTAGCAACACCTTATCTTTTGCAGATATGGAAGCTTAAGGCCGGGTTTAGATGACTTGTCAAAAATTGGCGGAAATGAGAATATCAACCCATGAGTGTCTGTCACATCAGTTCCGACTGTGACCTACAACCCTCCAGTTCAATGTGAGATCAATATTATAAAAACAAGTCTGTTGTTGGATAATCTTTTTGGACACTATGAAGATGTGTCTTTGCCAAAGCACCTTCTGATTGGTTTAGTAAAGAGCCAAATGGCCAATAGGTAGGCAGGAGAGAGTAGGTGGGACTTCTAGGGAGAGAAAGTCCAGAAAGAAGTGAGGCAGAGAGAAGCCAATGAGAGACACTGAAGAAGCCAGACTTCTACTATGGAGGATAGGGAACAAGCCACATGGCAGAACATAGATTAATTTAAGTTTTAAGAGCTAGTTGGGGACAAACCTAAGCTAAAGGCCAAGTTTTTATATTTAAAAATAATAAGTTTCTGTGTCATTATTTGGGGGGTGGTAGTCCCCAAAAGAAAATCAGGCAATATAAATCTCTATCCACACTGTGCCAATTTAGGGCTAAGGCACATGGGGGGTTAAGGTGCCACAGCTCTGTAATAGCTATGATCCATCCAGTCAAGGGAGTACTACAAAGTCATTAAAAATGAGAGCTGCTCTGTGCAGTGGTTTGGAAAGCTCCTCTGTGCATATCGGCAAGGAAAATAAGCAAGTTGTAAAGTGATGTTCGGAGTGTGCCAGTTTTCTATGAGGTGAGAAAAATTACTACATCTGCAAAAAATAAATATGGGAAGAATTAGACAAAAACCTAACAGAGGAGTCTGATTGCTAAGAGAGGAAGGAGGGGGTAAACATTTGTAAAAGCAAAATATCTCTGCACTGAAAATGACATAAAGTCTCTGGCCACTGATAACTGGCAATAATCCATCATAGTCCTATAAACAGAGTCAGCTGCATATATTCCCATGTCAAATGAGATCCAGTGCAAAAATGATCACTTTGTAATCATGTCTGAATATCTGCAAAACACAAAGAAGGGATGAGGCATCATGCAAGCATAAACGTAAGCATCTTTCTGCATCTCTCACGGATAACTGTAAGCCCTGTCCTTCTACCACGACAGCCCCGGCTTCACTTTCTTCCTCTCGTTTCCTACACAAACATTCCAATTCCCTATCATTCTGAAAGACCCCAGCTTAGATGCTGTAACGCCATTTTGCAAGGCTTTCATACAAACAAGTATAAGTTCAAGGTAAAGTCGGTACTCCTAGGCTGCCAAATAGGGTATCTGTGGTCAGACATCAGGCCTAGGAGGGGAACGAAAAGTTCTGGGAAAAACTACATGTGCCCTAGATAGAGCCAAGTCAGCTATTATCAGATCTTCATGTCCCCGAGGAACTTGTCCCCAAGTGAACCCATCGCCTCATTCGAACTGACCAATGGGATCCCTGTAACCATGCATCTGCTTCTGTATGCCTGCTTCTGCCACCCGTTTCCATATAAAAGACCCTTACCCAGCCTGCCAGCGCACAAGTCTTCCAAATAGACTCTGGCTCCCGCAGGTACCTGTGCCCCACTCAAAAAATTTGCAGCCAGTGGTCTCGGACTGTCTCTTGGGTTTAGGGGTCTCCTCCTAAGGGAAGGTCCTCTCTGAGGGTCTTTCAATTCAAGTGCTCTCAATGCCTGCAGCACTTGTTTTGTCCAAAGATCAGTCTCATTTTTTTTCCTTTGAAGGGGAAGCTCATGTCTACTCCCTCCTCTCAGTGATAGGATCCCGTGTAGCTCGAACCTGCGCATGCCCCGTGCATGGTGCATGCGGCCACAGTCTCTGTGAGTTCATATGTGCGTCAGTCCTGTTATGTCAGGAAGACACCATTTCCTTGGTGCCATCCATCACCTCTGCCTCTTAGAATCTTTGCCCCTCCTCTTCCACGTTGTTCCCTGAGCCTTGAGGGGAGGAAGGGCTTTGATGGACGTTCCACTGAAGACCGCGTGTTCTAAGGTCTCTCTCACGCTGCACATTGTTCCAGTGGGGTGTGGTGTCTCTGCATTCATTTCCCTTGTTTACTGCTGCAGGAAGCTTCACTGACGATGGCTGAGCAAGACTACCAAAGATCAATTTTAAACATCTGAAAATAATATTCTGCAACTGTGGCTATCCAAGAGCATGTTATTAAGCCAAAGTGACAGTGTTATTTTAATATGAGGCCAAATTATTGTTCTCAATAAGCAATGAAAAATAACTGGTCGATCTGATATATGATAAGAAAAATGCTATGATGAAAGGGAAGGGGTGCATGTATGAAAACTTGTGCAGGGCTTCAATTTTTCTTGCTTATAAATGGAATTATTTTTCAACCTATGTTCATTTCTGTAAGGAGATGGCATTTTTTATTTGTAATACCCAATCTCTAAGCATCATCTGCATACCAGGCCCTAGGTATTCAAAATGAATAAGATTTAGTTGAGGCTGCCAAGGAGTGTGTTTCCTGTAAGACTAGTTCTCCTGCCAGGTCCTGTTTCAACATTTCCTTCCTAAGACCACTTTTGTGCGGCTATGTGAACTGTCTCTCTTCTGTCCCCATTTATGACTCTTGGCTCTTGGGCAGCAGAGACTCTGTGAATCTCATTCAGTGGTGTGTGGCTAGTGCCCTGCAGAGGAATAGACACAAGCAGACATACAGTGCTGAGTTATCTCTCCCAAATACAGGTTCGTCTGGAACCTCAGAAAGTGACCTTCTTTGCAAAAGGGATTTTTGTAGACTCAATTACTTATGACAAAGTTTGCCATAGTGGCTCAGACCTGTAATCCTCACAACCTAGAGGCTGAAGCAGAAGCTTGCCTTAAGTTTGAGGTTAGCATGGGTTACATAGTGAGTTCGAAGCTAGCCTGGCTTATGGCATGAGAAAACATCCCAAAACAGAACAAAATGATGAAGAATTCATACCACATTAACCTTATAAAAGAGAAAACATAGATGGAAGAGAACATGTGATATCAAAGACAGAGGTTGGAGTGATACAACTGTAAATCAAGGAACACCAAGGCCTTACACTTACCACTCGCCAGAAGCTAGCGAATGTTATAGGAATTCTGTTATTGTCATGGCCCATTATCCAGTTGAAAAGAGCGTTTGATTTGAGAGGCAGAGTTAACATTCAGCTGGCTGGAATTAATCAAGAAGTTCTTGGAGGAACCAGGGCAAAAGTAAGAGCAGCCCTGGAAGAAATTGGCAGGGTTGGAAGGTTGCCTAGGACTTTTGAAGCCAGAAGATGAATGGTGGTGAGGACATCACAACCATAGTAATTATCAATGCTTCTTATATTTGTACTCAAGTTTAATAACAGTAAAGATATCCCTTCTTCCAGCACCCAACATGGGGCTTGAACATACAACCCTGAGATTAAGAGTCTCATCCTCTACCAATTGAACATATTACAGGCATACCACACAATCCTACAGAACAAGCAATTATACAAAGAAAAATTATACTTAAAAATAAATGCTTAATAAACAAAAAGGGTAATAACAACCCCTAGAGATAGATTGTACAGTGTTTTATTGAACTTTAAATTTTTAAATGATAATGAAAAGGGAAAAACAGCTGCAGAGAGACACTGGAAAATAGAAAAGATAAAAAACAAAGAAAAACACTGAACTAAATCAGCCTATATACTTTAAAGAGGTGTTGACCTCAAAATGGAAATCAGGATGTGTTATACTGGGGAAGAGGTTTTGCTTTTGTTTCCACAGAAGGAGAAAAGCAATGGATACCATTAAAATTGATAAAGATCTGATTAGAACATGACAGACTCTTGATTAGAAGAGGTGATAATACCATCACAAATTAATCTTGCAAAAAGAAAAACTTGCCAAAATTAAAATCAGTGCAGGGTTTTGTTTTTGTCTTTCCAGGAGAATAAAAACATCCAACAGAAGAATCTAAAGATCTTTGGACAAATGAAGTATCAGAAGAAAAAGGGAGGAAAATCTATAAAAAAACATACCAAGAAAAGAGTAAATTGACGTAATGGTATGGCATTCTTTTAGCATGATAAAATTTCATAAGCCTTTCAAAATGTCTGTTTTTGCTGTTCTCTACAGACATCTTAAGCAGGTAGTCTTTATGTAGTCCTGAATCAATTGAAAACTAAAGCTGGCTGTGGTGTTGGAGCATGGCCATCTCCTTCTCTAAACCCAACCATGATTGATTTTTTGTTTTGTATTATTTATTCATTTATTTAGTTTTTATTGAGCTATATATTTTTCTCCATTCTCCTCCTTTCCTCTCCATTTCCTTCATATCCACTCTCAAAGTCCCATGCTCCCAATTTACTCAGGAGATCTTGTCTTTTTCTGTTTCCCGTGTGCATTAGATCCATGTATGTCTCTTTTAGGGTTCTCTTTATTGTCTGGGTTTTCTGGGATTGTGAAATGTAGGGGGGTTTTTTTTGCTTTATGTATAAAAGCCACTTATGAGTAAGTACATATGCTATTTGTATTTCTGGGTCTAAACATCACTGAATATGATGTTTTCTAGATCCATCTATTTGCCTGCAAATTTCAAGATGTCATTTTGTTTTTGCTGGGTGGTACACCATCGTGTAAATATACCACATTTTCCTTATCCATTCAGTCTAATGGCATTTAGCTTATTTCAAGGTTCTGGATATGACAAAAAATGATGCTATGAACATAATTGAGAACATGCCCTTGTGGTACAATTGAGCATCCTTTGGATATATACCCAAAAGGAATACTGCTGAGTCTTTAGCTAGGTTGTTTCCCAATTTTCTGAGAAATCGCCACATTGACATCCAAAGTAGCTGTACCAGTTTGCACTCCCACCAGCAATGGAGGAATGTTCCGGTTATCCCACATCCTCTCCTCCATAAGTTGTCATCAGTGTTTTTTATCTTGGCCATTCTTACAGGTCTAAGATAGAATCTCACAGTTGTTTTGATTTGTATTTCTTTGATGGCTAAGGATGTCAAGCATTTCCTTAAGTGTCTTTCAGCTTTTTTAGATTTTTCTTTTGATAATTTTCTGTTTAGGTCTGTACTCCATTTTTAATTGGATTATTTGTTCTTTTGATGACCAATTTTTTGAAGTCTTTGTATATTTTGGAGATCAGCCCTCTGACCAAAGTGGAGTTAGTGAAGATCTTTTGCCATTCTGTAGGCTGCTGTTTTGTCTTGTTGACCATGCCCTTTGCTTCACGAAAGCTTTTCTGTTTCAGGAGGTTCCATTTATTAATTGTTTTTCTCACTATCTGTGATACTGGGTTATATTTAGGAAGTGATCTTCTATGCCAGTGTGTCCAAGTATACTTCCCATATTCTCTTCTATAAGTTTCAGTGTGACTGGCTTTATGTTGAGGTCTTTGATCCACTGGGACTTGAGTTTTGTGCATGGCAATAGATATGGATCTATTTTCATTCTTCTACATGTTGATATCCAGTTATGCCAGCACTATTTGTTAAATATGCTTTCTTTTTTTCCATTTGATATTTTTTGCATCTTTGTAAAAAAAATCAGGTGTTTGTAGGTGTGTGGACTAATATCTGGATCTTTGATTTGGTTCCATTGATCCTCCTGTCTGCTTTTATGCCAATACCAGGCTGTTTTAAATTCTGTAGCTCTGTAGTAGAGTTTGAAATTAGGAATTGTGATACCTCCAGAAGTCCCTTTATTGTACAGGATTGTTTTTGCTATCCTGGGTTTTTTTCGTTTTTCCATATAAAGTTCAGTATTGTTCTTTCAAGGTCTGTGAAAAATTTTGTTGGGATTTTGAGGGCATTGCGTGGAATCTGTAGATTGCTTTGTGTAAGATTACCATTTTTACTATGTTAGTTCTACCTACCCAAGAGCATGGGAGACCTTTCAATTTTCTGGTGTCTTCTTCAAATTCTTTCTTTAAAGATTTAAAGTTCTTTTCACATAGGTCTTCCACTTGTTTTGTTAAAGTTACTCCAAGATATTTGTGGCTATTGTGAGGGTGATGTTTCTCTGATTTCTTTCTCAGCCCATTTATTATCTGTGTAAAGGAGGGCTACTGATATTTTTGACTTATTTTGATATATCAATATTGTATCCTACTATATTACTGAAGGGGTTTATGATTGTAGAAGTTCCTTGGTAGAATTTTGGGGGTCACTTATGTCCATTTCCCTTTAAGTTTTCCATGTCTGTTTTTATGTTCTCCTTTTCATTTCTGATTTGTTAATTTGAATATTCTCTATCTGCCTTTTGATTGGTTTGGATAAAGGTTTGTCTATTTTGTTGATTTTTCTTGAAGAACCAACTCTTTGTCTCATTGATTCCTTGTATTGTTTTCTTTTTTTCTATTTTGTCGATTTCAGCTCTCAATTTCTTGCTGTCTAGTCCTCCTGGGTGTCTTTGCTCCTTTTGGTTCTAGAGTTTTTAGGTGTTCTGTTAACTCACTAGTGTGGGATTTTTCCAGCTTCTTTAATGTAGACATTTAGTGCTATGAACTTTTCTCTTAACACTGCTTTCATTGTGTCCTATAAATTTGGGTATGTCATGTAGTCATTTTCATTGAATTTAGGAAGTCTTTAATTTCTTCCTTAAGCCATTGATGATTCAGGTGAACATTGTTTAATTTCCATGTGTTTGTGGGCTTTCTGAAATTAGCGTTGCTGGTGAATTCTAATTTTAACCCATGGATATCCAATAAGATACATGGGGTTATTCTATTTTTTTATATCTGTTGAGGTTTGCTTTGTTACTTAGTATGTGGTTAATTTTTGATAAGGTTCCATGAGTTGCTGAGAAGAAGGTATACTCATATGTTTGAATGTAATATTCCATAGATGTCTGTTAAGTCCATTTGAGTCATAACTTCTGTTAGTTCCCTTTATTCTCTGTTAAGTTTCTGTCTGGCAGACCTGTCCAGTGGTGAGAGTAGGGGTGTTGAAGTCTCCCACTATCAGTGTGTGGAGTTTAATGTCTGATTTAAGTTTTAGTAGTGTTTCTTTGCATATGAGGGTGCCCTTGTATCTGGGGCATAAATGTTCAGTATTGAAAATTCCTCATAATGGATTTTTTTTTGTGACTAACATAAAATGTCCTTCTTTGTTTCTTTTGATTGGTTTTAGTTTGAAGTCTGATTTGTTAGATATTAGGATAGCTATACCAGGTTGTTTCTTAGGTCTATTGGATTGAAAATTTTCCCCAACCCTTCACTTTAAAACAATGTCTGTCTATGAGATTGAGGTGTATTTCCTGTATGCAGCAGAAGGATGGATTCTGTTTTCATATCCAGTCTGTTAGTCCTTGTCTTTTTATAGGTGAGTTGAGTCCATTTGTATGAAGGGATATTAATGACCAGTGATTCCTAGTTCCTGTTATTTTAATGTTCATTGTTGGTGATGTTATTGTGGGTGTTTTTCCTTCCTTTGGGATTTGTTGCTGTGAGATCATCTATTGCCTGTGTTTTTGTGGATGCATCTAACTTCCTTGGGTTGGAGTTTTCCTTTTAGTAGGACTGGGTTGGTGGCTACGTATTGGTTAAAATTTGTTCTGTCATGGAATATCTTATTTAGTCTGTCTATGGAATTAAGTTTTGCTGGGTTTTGTAATCTGGGCTTATCATCTGTGGTTTCTTTATGTCTACATAACACTTGACTAGGACCTTCTGGCTTTCATTGTTTCCATTGAGAAGTCAGGTGTAATTCTGATATATCTGCCTTTGTATGTTACTTGGCATTTTTTCTGTTCAACTCTTAATATTCTTTCTTTATTCTGTATGTTTAGTGTTTTGATTATTATGTGGTGGGAGACTATTTTTGATCCAGTCTATTTGGTGTTCTGTAAGCTTCTTTTTTTATTACTTTGTAAATAATACCATTCAAAATTTCCACTTCCTCCTTTCTTCCCACTTCCCTCCCGCTCCCCACTCTTTCTCCCTCCATCCCCCTTCAGTCCTAAAAGAAGGCAGGGTACCCTGCCCTGTGGGAAGTCCAAGGCTCTCCTCCCTCCATCCAGGATTAGGAAGGTATGCATCCAAATAGACTAGAATCCCAAAAGGCCAGTACATGCAGTAGAGACAAATCCCAGTGCCATTATCATTGGCTTCTCAGTCTGCCCCAATTGTCAGACACATTAGAGAGTCCAGTTTGATTCCAGGCTCGTTCAGTCCCAGTCAAGCTGGATTTGGTGAGCTCCCATTAGATCTGGCACACTGTCTCAGTGGGTGGAACAAACCCTCATGGACCTGACTTTCTTGCTCTTATTCTACCTCCTTCTGCTCTTCAACTGGTCCTTGGGAGCTCATTCTAGTGCTCCGATGTGGGTCTCTGTCTCTATGTCCATCTGTCACCAGAGGAAGGTTCTGTGGTGATTTTTTAAGATAGTCATTAGTCTGATTACGGGACAAGGCCATTTCAGGCACCTTCACCTCCACTGCCCAGTGTCCTAGCTAGGGACATCCTCATGGGTACCTGGGAACCCCTCTAGAGCCAAGCCTCTTACCAAACCCAAAATGGCTCCCTTAATTAAGATATCTTCTTCCCTGCTCCCATATCCATTCTTCTCCCTCTCAACCATCCTACTCCCCCAAGCTCTCCCTAACCCTCCCGTTCTCCCTTCTCTCTCTCTCCCTCTCTCCTTTCCCCCACCCCATCCCACTCCCATGGTCCCAAATTTTGCCTGGCAATCTTGCCTGCTTCCAGTTTCTAGGAGGATCTATTTATGTTTTTCTTTGGTTTCACCTTATTAGTAAACTTCTCTAGGATTGCAAACTATATGCTCAATGTCCTTTGTTTATGGTTAGAATCCACTAATGAGTGAGTACATACCATGTTTATGTTTTGATGTCTGGGTTATTTCCATCCATTTGCATGCAAAATCAAGATGTCATTGTTTTTTTTTACCACTGAGTAGTACTCTAATGTGTAGATGTACCACATTTTCTTTATCCATTCTTCCATTAAGGGGCATCTAGGGTTTTTCCAGGTTCTGGCTATTACAAATAATGCTGCTATGAACATAGTTGAACAAATGTTTGGGCATCTCTTGGGGATATTCCCAAGAGTGGTATTGCTGGATCCTGAGGTAGGTTGACTCCAAAGTTTCTGAGAAACCACCACACTGATTTCCAAAGTGGTTGTACAAGTTTGCATTCCCACCAGCAATGGATGAGTATTCCCTTTACACCACATCCTCTCCAGCATAGGTTGTCACTGGTGTTTTTGATTTTTTCCATTCTGAAAGGTGTAAGATGGTATCTCAAAATTGTTTTGATTTGTATTTCCCTGATAGCTAAGGAAGTTGAGCATGACCTTAAATATCTTTTGGCCATTTGAAATTCTTCTGTTGAGAATTTTCTGTTCAGTTTAGTACCCCATTTTTTAATTGGGTTATTTAGAGTTTTAATATCTAGTTTCTTGAGTCCTTTATATATTTTGGAGATCAGACCTTTGTCTAATGTGGGGTTGTTGAAGATCTTCTCCCAATCAGTAGATTGCCTTTTTGTCTTAATGACAGTGTTCTTTGCTTTACAAAAGCTTCTCAGTTTCAGGAGGTCTCATTTATTCATCGTTGCTCTTATTGTCTGTGCTATTGGGTTATACATAGGAACTGGTCTTCTGTGCCCATACATTGAAAGCTACTTCCCACTTTCTCTTCTATCAGGTTCAGTGTGATCAGATTTATATTGACGTCTTTAATCCATTTTGACTTGAGTTTTGTGCATGGTGATAGATATGGATCTATTTTCATTCTTCTACAGGTTGATATCCAGTAATGTCAGCACCATTTATTGAAAATGCTTTTTTCTTCCATTGTATAATTTTAGCTTCTTTGTCAAAAATCAAGTGTTCATATGTTTATAGATTAATATATGGGTCTTCAATTCAATTCCATTGGTAAATGTCTCTGTTTTTATGCCAATACCAATCTGTTTTCATTACTGTAGCTCTGTAATAGTGTTTGATGTCAGGGATGGTAATGCCTCCGGTAGTTCCTTTATTGTATAGGATTGTTTTGGGTATCCTGGGTTTTTTGTTTTTCCATATAACATTTGATGGAGGAAGGTCATTGATTAAGTAATAAAGAAACTGCTTGGCCTCATAGGTTAAAACATAGGTGGGAGGAGTAAACAGAACAGAATGCTGGGAGGAAGAGGAAGTGAAATCAGAGGCTATGATTCCCTCTCTCGGGAAGACGTGATGAAGTTCTGACCCAGCATGGACGTAGGCTAGAATCTTCCCAGTAAGCGCACCTTGGGGTGCTACACACATTATTAGAAATGGGCTAGTCCAGGTGCGAGAGTTAGCCGAGAAGAGGCTAGATATAATGAGCCAAGCAGTGTTTAAAAGAATCCAAGGCCAGCTGGCCTAGGTCTGAAAAAGCATGGGATAAATCCGGACTAGCTGAACATAGCAGACAATGAGGAATACTGAGAACTCAAGAACAATCGCAGTGGGTTTTTGATCCTACTGCACGTACTGGCTTTGTGGGAGCCTAGGCAGTTTGGATGCTCACCTTATGAGACCTGGATAGAGGTGGGCGGTCCTTGGGCTTCCCACAGGTCAGGGAACCCTGATTGCTCTTCGAGCAGATGAGGGAGGGGGACTTGATCGGGGGAGGGGGAGGGAAATGGGAAGCGGTTGCGGGGAGGAGGCAGAAATCCTTAATAAATAAATAAATTTAAAAAAATAAATAAATATTTTAAAAAAAAGAATCCAATTTCCGTGTTGTTATTTTGGGGCATAAGCTAGCCAAGCGGCCAGGTGCCAGGCTGTGGGAAGAGGCCCGCAGCTCCTACAACAGAATGGCGCCCAGACATCGATGACTGAACTCCATGGAAAGCCTGAAAAAGCTTGGGAAAGAATAGAGTAAAGCATGTTTTCTTGGTAGCAGCAATTTCTCGGGTCTACTCTGCTTGCTAGAGGCAAGCAAGTGCTCTTATCTAAGAGAGGCTTCCTGATTCAGCTTTAGCTGCAAAACCCTGCAGCTCTTAAGAGATCCTGCCACGAAACACTTAAATGGTGTTGATAAAAGCCGACTGAATGCTTGTTTGTTTTCAGCAGTAGCAGGAAAAAAATCTGTGTTGTTTTAAAATGCCGGCTTTCTGAGCTGTCCTGCCAAGGCAAACTCTGACTCTTTGAGGCCGGAGGTCAGCTACAGAGAGAGCATTTGAGTGTTGTAGCTTGTTTGCTGGCAGGGATCTTGAAATGCCATAAAGAGTTATGGCAATAAACATGGCTATAGCCGGTACCTCAGCCATGAGTCTGGAAACTAAGAAATGGGCTGTATCCAGCCTTCAAAGCCACGGCTTTAGTCTTACTGATATTGCTTGGTACATTAAAGACTCATGTGGTCAGAAAAAGAGAAATATACAGTAAAGAGAGATTCAAAGACAAAGAAAATTTCTAAATGGTTTACAGTGTGTTAAAAATATATGCAGGCTAAAAGTTAAAGTTCTTAAAGTAACAAAAAAAAGGAAGAAAGAGTAGTTGGGTGTGGTAGTACACACCTTTAATTCCAACCTTTGGGAGGCAGAGGGAGATTGTCCTCTGCGACTTCAAGGTGTGGTAGCACATGCCTTTAATCCCAGTGCCTAGAAGGCAGAAACAAACAGATCTCTGTGAGTTCAAGGTGTAGTAGCATACACCTTTAATCCGAATGCCTGGGAGGCAGAGACAGGCAGATCTCTGAGAGTTCAAGGACAACATGGTCTACAAAGTTATTCCAGGTCAAATATATACAGAGAATACAAAATAAAAGTAAAAATAAACGAAATAGAGGTTAAAATAAAGCTGCACAAAGATGGAAAATGCAGTGAGAATCTTGATACTATATATTATGCTCTGTTTGAATTGTTTGAATGCTGAGAAAAGAGCAACATCTACTAAAAGATATTTGTTTATAAATGCTACTGAACTAATCCAACATAGATACTTTGAAAATGCCTTGACTTTGAAAATTGGATCTAAGGACATGATGCTTTGGAAAGGAGTTTCTTATTTTGTTTTCACAGAGGGTGAGAGTCTGTGGATTGCTTCCATCCCAATATGGTATGATGGGTCATGCCTTCCTGAAGGGTTGCTGTGAACACCTTCAAAAAATTACTTCATTCGACTGCTGACGGAGATGAACCTAGCACACAGGTTATACCCTGAAATACCTGATTAACAGCGCCGCTGTTGAGATAGGGAGCTGCGGGCTGTGTCCCCGGCACCCGGCCACCCGCATGGCTAGCTTATGCCCCGAAATAATTACATGGAAACTGTATTCTTTTAAACACTGCCTGGCCCATTAGTTCCAGCCTCTTATTGGCTAGCTCTTACATATTGACCTAACCCATTTCTAATAATCTGTGTATCCCATGAGCTGACTTACCAGGAATGATCTTAACCTGCATCTGCCTGGAGTGGGAGAATCATGGTGACTCTGAGCTCACTTCCTCTTCCTCCCAGCATTCTGTTCTGTTTACTCCACCCACCTATGCTCTAAGCTATGAGGCCAAGCAGTTTCTTTATTACTTAAACAATGAAATCAACAGATTGATATATGACACTCCCACATCACGCCCCCATTCAGCAGGAAGCAGTTTGGAGAGAAAAAACTGTGCCCACGTTCCCAAATATGGTTTATAAATGTTCTTTTACATTTAAAGGGGGATATAATATAGATATGAATAATTTGCATTAGTATAGATTTTGCTTTATTGATAGAGATTTAAGGTCAATTTTGTTATATGTATATGTATTTCTGATATTGAGTAAGGTATTGTGATTGTGTAGCTCATATAAAAATGTTATGTATATAAGTTGTTAATGAATAGTTATCTATAATAGTCAAGCTTGTAGTTATGTTAGTTAGATTTTCTAGATGTGCATAGATATATTTTAGATAGGCATTCTTCATATTTTTCAAAGATTATAGAATATGGCATTTTAAATGTTTTAATAACTTACGGCTTTTCATGACAATGAGACACTCTGCTCCTGACAACATCAATCTACTTCAAGAGGAAGATGGGCATTGAAGAGGATCCTTATGGAGTTTGATAGCCATTTGGGCAAGAAACTGCTCTTGCCTGAACTATTGCATAAACTGGACACAGAGAACTCACAGAGAGAGGACTACTGAACTTACCTAAAGGTGAGATGATCTTTTGGGGTTCCTGATGCATGAAGGAGTCTGCAAGATATTCTGCAGACACAACAGATAGTGACTGAACTGCCTTTGAAATGTCCTGCTTCATGGAAATGTCTGATGGAAACTATGGGACTGTAGGCCGAAGATGGATGCCCCAATGGTGCAGAGGAACTTTGGGTGACTGTCCAGGTAGTGAGATGTCTCTGTGATTTCTAGAGTCTTTGATGGAGTTAAAGAATATATAGATAGTTATAGTTTTTTTAGTTATGAAAAAAGATAAAATATATGTAAATATTATAATTTTTACTTGATAAATGTTTTGTTATATGTAATTTTGCTATGTTAAAGTTAAAGCCTTTCCTTTTTGTTTAAACAGAAAAAGGGGAAATGATGGAGGAAGGTCATTGGTTAAGTAATAAAGAAACTGATTGGCCTCATAGGTTAAAACATAGGTGGGAGGAGTAAACAGAACAGAATGCTGGGAGGAAGAGGAAGTGAGCTCAGAGGCCATGCTCCCCTCTCCCGGGCAGACGCGATGAAGCAAGCCGCCAGGTCAGACATGGTGAATCTTTCCCAGTAAGACTGGTGCTACACAGATTACTAAAAATGGGTTAGGCAAAATATGAGATTTAGCCCGTAAGAGGCTAGAGGTAGTGGGCCAAGCAGGGTTTAAATGAATACAGTTTGTATGTTGTTATTTCGGGTTTAAAGCTAGCCAGGCGACCAGGAGCTGGGGTGGCAGGAACACAGCCCGAAGCTCCTACTACAAACATTGATTATTGTTCTCTTGGGGTCTGTGAAGATTTGTGTTGGGATTTTGTTGGGGATTGCATTGAATCTGTAGATTGCCTTTGGTAGAATTGCCATTTTTACTTTGTTGGTCTTACCAATCCAAGAGCATGGGAGATCCTTCCATTTCCTGTATCTTCTTCAGTTTCTTTCTTCAAAGACTTAAAGTTCTTGTCAAATAGATCTTTCACTTCCTTGGTTAGTGTTACCCCAAGATAGTTTATGCTACTTGTGGCTATCATGAAAGGTGATGTTTCTCTGATTTCCCTCTCTGCTTCTTTATCTTTTGTGTATAGGAGGACAACTGATTTTTTGAGTTGATCTTGTATTTTGCCACATCAATGAAGTTATTTATCAGCTGTAGGCATTCTCTGATAGAGTTTTTGGGGTCACTTATGTATACTATGATATCATCTGCAAATAACGAAAGTTTGACTTCTTTATTTCCAATTCGAATCCCCTTGATCTCTTTATGTTGTCTTGTTGCTATTCCTAGAACTTCAAGCACTATTTTGAAGAGATATGGAGAGAGTGGACAGCCTTGTCTTGTTCCTGATTTTAGTGGAATGGCTTTGAGTTTCTCTTCATTTAATTCAATGTTAGCTGTCAGCTTGCTGTATATTACTTTTATTATATTTATATATGATCCTTGTATCCCTAATCTCTCCAAGACCTTTATCATAAAGGAGGAGGAGTGTTGAATTTTGTCAATTTTTTTTGGCATCTAATAAAATGATCATATGGTTTTTTCTTTTAGTTTATTTATATGATGGACTACATTGATAGATTTTTGTATGTTGAACCAGCGCTGCATCTCTGGGATGAAGCCTACTTGATCATAATGGATGATATTTTTGATGTGTTCTTGGATTCAGTTTGCCAGTATTTTATTGAAAATTTTTGCATCGATGTTCATGAGTAAGATTGGTCTGTAATTCTCTTTCTTGGTTGAGTCTTTGTGTGTTTTTGGTATCAGGGTAACTGTAGCTCCATAAAGAGAGTTTGGTAATGACTCTTCTGATTCTAGTATGTGGAACACATTAAGAAGTATAGGTATTAGCTCTTTTTGAAAGTTCTGGTAGAATTCTGCACTAAAACCATCTGGTCCTGGGTTTTTTTTTGGGGGGGGGGGTTTATGGCAGCTTCTATTTACTCACAACTTATAGGTCTATTTAAATTGTTCACCTGGTCTTGATTTAATTTTGGTATATGGTATTTATCTGAAAATGTCCATTTCTTTTACATTTTCCAATTTTGTGGCATATAGGCTTTTGTAGTAAGACCTAATGATTCTCTGAATTTCCTCAGTATCTGTTGTTATGTCCCCCCTTTCATTTCTGATCTTGTTAATTTGAGTGTTATCTCTCTGCCTTTTGATTAGTTTGAATAGGGGTTTGTCAATCTTGTTGATTTTCTCAAAGAACCAGCTCTTTGTTTCATTGATTCTTGGATTGTTTTCTGTGTTTCTATTTTATTGATTTCTGCCCTAAGTTTGATTATTTCCAGTCTTCTACTCCTCCTGGGTGAGTCTGCTTCTTTTTTTTTTCTAGAGCTTTCAGCTGTGCTGTTAAGTCTCTATTGTGAGCTTTCTCCGTTTTCTTTATGTTAGCACTTAGTACTATGAACTTTCCTCTTAGCACTGCTTTTATAGTGTCCCAAAGGTTTGGGTATGTTGTGTCTTCATTTTTGTTGAATTTAAGGAAGACTTTAATTTCTTTCTTTATTTCTTCCTTGACCCAGGGGTGGTTAAGTAGTTGACTGTTCAATTTCCATGAGTTTGTAGGTTTTCTTGGGGTAGAATTGTTGTTAAATTCTACCTTTATTCCACGGTGATCTGATAAGACATAGGTGGTTACTACAATTTTTTTATATTTGTGGATGTTTGCTTTGTTACCGATTATTTGATCAGTTTTTGAGAAGGTTACATGAGATGCTGAGAAGAAGGTATATTCTTTCCTGTTTGAGTGGAATGTTCTATAGATGTCTGTTGAGTCCATTTGATTCATTACATCTGTTAGTTCTTATATTTCTCTGTTAAGTTTCTGTCTGGTTGACCTGTCCATTGGTGAGAGAGGAGTGTTGAAGTCTCCTACTATGAGTGTGTGGGGTTTGATGTGTGATTTGAGTTCTAGTAATGTTTCTTTTACATATGTGGGTGCTTTTATATTAGGGCCATAGATATTCAGGATTGAGAAATCATCTTGATGAATTGTTCCTGTTATGAGTATAAAGTGTTCTTCTCCATCTCTTCTGATTGATTTTAGTTTGAAGTCAATTTTGTTAGATATTAGGATAGCTACACCTGCTTGTTTCTTTGGTCCATTTGATTAAAAAACCTTTTCCCAACTCTTTGCTCTGAGGTGTCTTTGAGGTTGAGGTGTGTTTCTTATAAATAGCAGAATGTTGGATCTTGGTTTTGTACCCATTCTCTTAACCTGTGCCTTTTTATAAGTGAATTTAGTCCATTGATATTAAGCAATATTGATGACCAGTGGTTGTTAACTCCGTTGTTTTTTTTTTGTTTGTTTGTTTTTTGGTGGTAGTGTTTGTGTGTTTCCCTTCACTGAGTTTTGTTAGTGGAAGGTTGTCAGATGTCTGTGCTATTGTGGGTGTTGTTGCCTCCCTTGGGTTGAAGCTTTTCTTCTAGTACTTTCTATAAGGCTGGGTTTGTGAATACGTATTGTTTAAATCTGTTTTTGTCATGGAATATCTTGTTTTCTCCATCGATGGTGAATGCGAGCTTTGCTGGGTATAGTAGTCTGGGCTTGCATCCATGGTCTCTTAGTGTCTGCAGCACATCTATCCAAGACCTTCTGGCTTTCACAGTTTCCACTGAGAAGTCAGGTGTAATTCTGATAGGTTTATCTTTATATGTTACTTGACCTTTTTCCTTTGCAGCTCTTAATATTCTTTCTTTATTCTGTATGTTTTGTGTTTTGGTTATTTTATGGTGAGGGGATGTTTTTATTTGATCCAGTCTATTTGGTGTTCTCTAAGCTTCTTGTACCTTCATAGGAATATCCTTCATTAGGTTGGGAAAGCTTTCTTCTATAATTTTGTTGAGTATATTTTCTGGGCCTTTGAGCTGTAATTCTCCTTTTTCTACCCCTGTTAGAAAAAGGTTTGGTCTTTTCATGGTGTCCCAGATTTTCTGGATGTTTTGTTTTAAGAATTTGTTGGATTTGCTGTTTTCTTTGATTAATGAGTCAATTTCCTCTAAAGTATCTTCAGCACCTGAGATCCTTTCTTCTATCTCTTGTATTCTGTTGGTTATACTTATCTCTGTAGTTCCTGTTCATTTACGCAGATTTTCCATATCCAGCCATCTCTCTGTTTGTGTTTTCTTTATTACCGCCATTTCGGTCTTCAAGTCTTGAACTGCTTCCTTTACCTCTTTGATTGATTTTTCTTGGTTTTCTTGGGTATCTTTGACTGATTTATTAATTTCTTCTAACTTTTTGTTTTCTATTCCATTTCTTTAAGGGAGTTTTTCACTTCCTGTTTAAGGGTCTCTATCATTTTCATAAGGTTATGTTTAAAGTTGACGTCTTCTATTTCTCCTGGGTTAGGATGTTCAAGTCTTCCTATTGTGTGTTTGCTGGATTCTGGTGTTACCACATTGCTTTTCAGGTTGTTGGAGGAATTCTTGCATTGGTGCCTACCCATCTCTTCCTTCAAATGAGGCCAGCAGAGTCTTGGTGTCTTGGCCCAATCTTTGCTGTGGCTGACTGTGCACTGGAGAGTTTTTCTTGTTCTGCCCTCTCTTGGGTCCCCTCAGCACTGGAGCTGGCTCTTATATCCCCTCCACCATGAAGCAGGCTGTGCTGGGGGATCTAAGGACCCCACAGATAAAAAGGAGTGCTTGGGGGCAAGGTGGAATAGGGTAAAGAAAGCCAGCAGCTGGGAACATGCCCTGCTGGATGGCCAGAAAAGTTTAGGGAATTGGAGGGGTCTGGACTCAATTCCCTGGTGCTGTCTGGTCAGGCAGCCACTCACTCACCACTCTAGATCTCCTCAGCACCTCTGTAAGCTTCTTTTATCTTCATATGCATATCTTTCTTTTGGTGGGGAAAGTTTTCTTCTATGATTTTGTTTAATATATTTTCTGTGCTTTTAAATTGGACATCTTCTCCTTTTTCTATCCCTGTTATTCTTAACTTTGGTTTTTTCATGGTGTTCCATATTTCCTGGATATTTTACATTGATATTTTGTTAGATTTAATGTTTTCTTTGACCAATGAGTCTATTTCCTCTGTTGTATCTTGAGTGCTTGAGATTCTGTCATCCATCTCTTGTATTCTGCTGTTTATGCTTGCATTTGCATTTGTGGTTCCTGATTGTTTTCTCATAATTTCCATTTCTATAATTCCCTCAGGTTTGTGTTTTCTTTATTGTCTCTAGTTTGGTTTTTGAAGATTTGAATAGTTTCTTTCATCTGTTTGATTGCTTTTTCTTGGTTTTCTTTAAGAAATTTGTTAATTTCTTCCAATTTTTGTTTGTCTTTTCCTCCATTTCTTTGAGGGAATTTCTCATTTTCTCTTTAATGGCCCTAAAACATTCTCCTAAAGTTATTGTTTAGGTCATTTTCTTCTGCTTCATCTATATTTGGTTGTTCAAGTCTTGCTATTGTAGGGCCAGTAGTTGTTGTTGATGTTGTGTTGCTCTTTGTGTTGTTGAGTGTGTTCTTACCTTGTCTACCCATGTTTTCCTCTGATTGGTGTAGTTTGGGCTGTGTTTTTGTGGTCAATCAGTGATCAATCCTCCAGTTGCCAGTGGATCCAAAACTCAGGTGATTGCTTCTCTTGATATAGTCAGGGTCATGGTTCCAGTCACCCCAGAAGTGAGTTAGTGTTCCTGGAGGTCACTCAGTGCTCCCGTGGGTCACTGTGCAATCCCAGAAGTCCAGAAGTCATTTGGGCCTGCTCTCATCAGGTTGCTTGCTTAGAGCTGTTCTTGTTGAGGTTGCTGCCTTGGGCCTGTTTCAACTGAGGTCACTGACTCAGGCCTGCTTCAGCAGAGGTCTCTGATTCAGGCCTGTTCCCTCAGTGGTTGCTCCTTTGTACCTGCTCCTATGGAGGTCACTGTCTCAGGCCTGCTCCAGTGGAATTCCAAACTATACTTGTTAAAAGAAAGTTCAAAGTCTCTCTTATATCAAAAGAGTGAGCTGGTATAAGACAGAAGAAAGCCAAAATTTAGGGACTATGGTATTGTCACTAGTCTCATATCCCTTTGATTCATTTTACTCTTTAAAACTTTTCTTCAGGTATAAATACTATCTCAAAATTTAAACTTTCTGTTTGATATTGATGGTATTATAGAATACAAACTAGTTCTAACCTTTGGTAGGTTCAATGTAGCTTCCTGTACTTGATTCCAGGCCTGAGTCTAAAGCAGATATTTAGGAATTAAGCCTGTGTATCCTGAACATATTTAATAGATCATAGTCCTTTAACTTCCCCAAGATTATAGCAATGACATTTAACATATTTTAAGTTTTCCACAGTGAACCATGAACATCCCTAACAGCGATCTGTGAAGTCTTCAAAATATGGGGCCCCACAGTGATGATTCTACTTGCTTTACGATAATGCCACTAAACTGACAATCAATATCTAAAGATCAGCTTTGGACCACAAACTTCTCAGTACAATTTCAAGACAGATAGTTAAGACGATACAGTCTATTTGACTACTCTAATCAGGAATTTAGATAACCTTGTGTTGTCCTGTCATACAAGACTGGACAACAGCTGGATTTCCATTATCTCTGTTTTCTCAGGAAACCCTAAAGATGACAAAACCCATGTCAATAGAAAAAAGTCTAGAATATATGATGCCTACATTCCAAAGAGGTGGGATAGATGATTTTTGGTTGCTCAATGGATTGTAGATGTTTGTCATGATTCAGGGGGCTGTTTGCAAGTTGTTACTGGTTGTGGCTAAGAAAATACTATTCAAAGGATGTTAGATTTTTGGGGATCTCCTTCTGAAAAAAGGGGATATAGGAATGACAAAAAGGAGTAGATTATTGAATCTACTTTAATCCCAAAAGCAACTACTGATCTCAAAAAAAATTCACATTGGTAAGGATTTTTGTATATTGATACAAATTTAAGGTTATTTTTGTTATACTGTATATGTTTCTACCTCTTTTTATGATATTTTTGTATATTGATATAAATTTAAAGTTATTTTCCTTGTACTGTATATGTGTTTCTATTTTTACTTAAGATATTTCATATACAACTGTACATATACAGCTTCTTTAATTACACAATGTGAAGTTTTACTCCTTGAAAGCTATTTAGTCTATTCCATAAATATCAAACTTATAGTCATGTTAGTTACTTTTTAAAATCATACAGAGATATATTTTAGATAGATAGGCGATCTTCAAACACTTTAAAGATCTACAGAAATTGGCATTTCAAATGTTTTAATAGCATAGACTTTTCTTGACATGAGATATATTTGCCCCTGGGTGGCACAAATGATAGGTATCAAGAAAATCCTTATGGAGTTTGCTTTCTTTGCTGCAAAAGATAGTTGTTTGGGCAAGACTGTTGAGCTTTGCCAAGACAGGGAAGGAATGTCCTGCATCAGAAAAAAGTCTGTGAGATAGTCTATGTCTGTAGGCAAAAAACAGGTGCCCCAAAGTTTCAGAGGAGTGTTGGGTAACATTCCAGACAGCCAGCTGTGTCTGTCATTTCTCTTAATTTTGGAAGTCATTTGCTATGCACTTCTTGGCGTTGAAGACTAGACAGTTACAGTTCTCCTGAATCATGGTTAAAATAAATATATTAGATGCAAAACATTGGACTGTTTAGGAGAGGACAGCTAATGGAGTAATCTCTCTAAATTTGCCAATTACATATGGATGGGACATTGAGAATTTATTTCTTACTTGATAATTGTTCTTGTATATAGTTTCATTTTTGTTAAGGTTATTACCCTTCCTTTCTATTTGGACAATACTTGATAATTATTCTTGTTGTATACAGTTTTACTTGTTAGAGTTAGAACCCTTTCTTTTTTAATTTGATGAAAGGGGCAAAATGTTACAGAATTCTGTTATTGTCACTTTCTGTTGTCCAATTGAATAGAGTGTTTGGTTCAGAGGCTGAACTCACACAGTCAATAAGTCCTTGGAGGACCCGGAATGAGAGAAAGAGTGGCCTTGGAGAAAATAGTCAGGGTTGGGAGGTTGTGCAGGCCTTTTGAGGCCAGAAGGTTAATGGAGGCAGGGGTATCACACCTGTGGTAATTGTCCCTGGTTCTTATTTGATATTTGTTGACCAGTTTTATAGTAATAAACAGTGAAAGAAATCTCTTCAAATAAGTCTTCAACAGCCAGCCTCCTTGATTTTTCAAGGAACTTTTGAAAGCATAAGACCCCAAAGTTTTGTAAGTCCTGTAGAACATATGTCTCCATATTTGAAGGACAAGATTACAGTCATATTCTGTGCCCATACCTAGTTTGACTGTTTCATATGCATTAAGCTTCTGGCTAGTAGATGCAGTCTACTGCCTTTATCTGGAAAAAAGAGGAAGTAATAGTAGCTCCCCTTGATTCGGAAGAGATATTAATGAGGCCTTCCTTGTAAAGCATGACTTTGCACTACTCAGTAAGGTATCCATGAGCTACATATAGCTGCTGAGCACTGAAAACTGATATGTACTCTAAGTGAGATATTTTTATATTGCTTACATGTTTTGGAGCATTGTGGATTTTTGAGTTTTACACTGGAGATGTTCAACCAGTAAAATCTATATGGACATTCCAAAATCTAAAAAAAAAAAAATCCTATATCTAAAATACCTCTGATCCCAAGCTATTAGGATAAAAGACTGATTCAGAGCTAGAATGATTCCAAAATAGTTCAGAGTTGTGTTGCTCATGAAGAGAACCTGAGTTCAGTTTCCTGTACCCATGTCAGGTGACTCTAGCTTCTGGACCTTGGTTGCCCTCTTCTGGCCTCTTCAGGCACCTGCACTCATGTGCACACACGCCCATACACACATAATTAACGAAGATAAAATACAACTTTTTTTAAAGGTTGATGGGAGGCAGTGAAAAAAGTCCAGTAATCTTGTGTCCTTTCTGCTTAGCAGTCCTAAGTAATCTGACTCTTCTTCCTCGGGATTATCCTCAGTTTTTAGTATATACTTGCTATGTGTCTACCTCCCCCCAAACATTTATTTTCACAATCTTGTAATCATACAATTCTATAGCTTGCAAATAACATAGTTTATAGTTTTCCACAAGTGTTATTTAGAGTAGACATCAAGTTAAGCTGAACTCATGTGTATTTGTCTTCCTGGTTCAATAAATAATGTATCTGTGCCACAGGCTCAATGGGAACCAGTGGTCTGCACAGGTCCCCGACAGTGGGCCTTGGATCCAAACACTGTCTGGTCTGTCTTGACAAGAAAAATCCAAGAATCGTTTTTGAAGAGAGATCAGGGAACTAGAAAATCCCCGAAGCCTGGCCTTGCTGAGAAGCATCACTAATCCCGTTAAGTCCCTAAACTTCAGCCGCCCAAATGTGAATTATGAAGCTACTTAAATAGCATTTCTTCTCTTGACTGGGGTGCTGAGAATACTTCCCCACCCAGTTTTTCTACACTGTAATTGAATTAATCCCTAAAGGAATTGCCATCTCATGGAGGAGCTGAGCTAATCCTTAGCTTTTCTGCAAGGGTGAGGAGAAAGGGAGACCAAAGCATCAGTCTTCTCACCCTTGAGCTCACGTGAACGTGGGGAGCTCTCTGTAAAAGCAAGAAGGAACGTGGGATTTTCTTCTCATTGAGAGGGAGTCAAAAGAAAAAACTGTGAACTTTGGAGAACTGACGTTAGAACTTGATCTGTAAAAGAGGAAGAGGGTATTCCACTTCCTCTCTTCCTCAGTCACCAAACTGGCATCTTCTTCCTCTTTAGAGGACACAGTGCTGTGGATAGAACTTTTTTGGGTTAAGTAGACTGAGAATAGAGGAAGGTTACTGGATGGAGTCATTGACCAGAAACAAACAAAAAACTACAAGTAAGCAGAGGCTTTGCAATCAAAATTTTGGAACGCTCTGGACTACAACATCAGTAAGAATATTTCCAACCTAGACCTTTCTCAAGCTATTATGACCACACCTGTAGACCTATGCTACCATTTCTCTACAACTGTGCAGGGAAGACACCTTCCTATGCTGAGGCTGGTCCTGTCTTCCTGCCTTCAGCCTGCAGCAGGCCATCCTTCTTTGCCCCCACTGCCTTGTTCAGTTGACAATGGTTGCCATTTTCAAAGCCTCCCCCTCCTGTGTCTCATTATACTTGAATCTCACTTCCAGTGACCTCTTCCAGCAAAGCTCTCAGCGAGAGGATAGACCATAAACCCAATGCCTTTTGTCACCTCATTATCTGAATTCCCAGTGACATTCCACACAGCCCACTCCCACTGCTCATGGCTTTTGACCAATCCCCATGGGTAGGTGCATGCTGCTGTTCAGCTCCTTCTCTATATTTTAGGGTCCAGGATTCCAGCCAGATCCACAGTGAGCAGTCCTTCCCGCCTCCATTTATGTAGCCAAGGAAGTCCCCTACAGGCTACGCCATCCTCCATAGCAGTGACTGGAGGCTTGCCTCCCAGGTAATTCTAGATCCTTACAGGTTGACAATTCCAACTACCATACCATATTATCTGGCTTAATGTCCACTGGCCTGGATCCATTATCAAATTTAAAGCAATACTGTTGACAGGTTGAATCATTCACAGTGATTCAATGAATTAATAAACACCTTTAAAATGACCATACATGATTTAAATGCATGATTAAAAGATGAAAATCTTCAATATTTTCACTGACAGAGATTTGAAATAGCTTACTGTCCTGTGATACAAAGCAAGCCATTTGTAGTTATGGGAGCTTATTGTTTGCCCTGAACTCTATGGTTGAATCACTGCTGCCTTGAGGGATAGGGTTCTATTTAATCTAGAGCCAATTGTTCTGCTTGGGACCCATAAATTACTACAGACTTTTGACAGCTTGGAATACTACTTAATAAAATCAGTCTTGGAATTTAATAATAAAAATCATGTCATAAAGGTAAGAGTTTTAGTGTAAAGAGTGGGAACGTTTTGCTCATCTTAGCACCACAAAATATTACATCACAGGGGACATATCAAACAGAATATTATTCTCAGCAGCTGCACCTTTTAATTAGAGACCTATTGCTCGCCAGTGATTAGGGCATTAATGTCCAGGTCACATCTATGGTCATCATTTCAGTTTCCCCTGACAAGAGCTGTATTTACTGCATTCCCACCGCCACTCTGTTTCCCTCCTGTTATTTAATAATCCTTTACAAAAAGAGTTGCATGTTTATGAGTCTGACTTTTCATTGACCAAGACTTAAGGCTCTTGGGGACTTTGAGCTGGAAACCATGGTGACGGTGCTGGTAAATATCACATTAGCATAATAAGCAGGAGTTTCTGATTTTGCAGTGGGAATATACATTCTATCCAGTACTAAAAATAGATGATTGAGGTTATCTTGAAACCAGCTTCAGTGTTTGCAGCACATAACGTGGCTCCGGTGGAAAGATCTAGCTTTGCAAGGCGTTGCCCCTCTCAGCACTTCGGATGCTTGCTGTCAGGCACATCATTGCCTTGTATACTGATCTCTTTGACAAAAATATCCTTTTAATGAGCTACACGATTCACAAAAATGTATCTCATCTCACATGACTATCTGATAACCATTGAATCTATTCTGCTTTCCTGTGTTAAAGGCTATCTTTTCAAGGTTTCTAGTCTTAGATGGAAGCACCAATCATCTGATAGTAGAGTCTCCCCAATTCATAGTTCCATTTCTGTGGCTTCAGCTACACCTCATCAACCACTGTTGTAAGAGGAGCAGGCTGTGTCCTGCCATCCGGCTAGGTTAGCCCCCCAAATAACCAGTCAGGTGGTGATACAGATTATTCTAAATGGGTTAAATCAAGAAGCGAGAGTTAGCCAATAAGAGGCTAGAGATAATGGGCCAGGCAGTAATTTAATTAATACAATTTCTGTGTGGTTATTTCAGGGGTTAAGCAAACCACCATCTGAACGCATTTAAGGAAAAATTCCATAAGTAAGCAACACTCACATTTTACATTGTGATCCTGAGTGCTGTGGTGAAATCTGGCAACATCCTGATCAGTCCCACTCAACTCACTAGTCATCCCTGCTATCAAATAAACTGCCATTATGTTCCAATGCTTGCATTCAAATAGCCCCTTTGTAGCTATTCACCTCATGTTACTTCACCATGTATGTATCCTATCCACATGATCACGGGACAGGAGAATGTAGTATAATAAGACATTTGAAGGTACCACATTTATAGAACTTGTGTAACAGCCAATTCTTACGCTTCTTCTATTTCATTATTAGCTTCTATTGATAACTTCTGTGCCTAATTTATGAGTGGAATTTTAGACAAGTATGTATAGATCTCCAGTATCATCTCCAGTTTCAGGTACCCACAGGGAGTCTTAGAGCATATCTCCCGTGGGTAAGAGGGACTAACATAAAATGGAGACTAAACTGCCTGTCATTTTCGAGATGATTGCATCTGTTGTCAATAACAACAGTAACAACAACTCATTCATCCTTCTGGATGTTTGTCACCATTTGGGGGCATTTGTGATTAGTCACATCTGTGCTGCCCTTGAGGAAACCAGTAAGCAAGTCTGCACAGATGTCCTTTGGGATCCCCAGAGTGCACTCAGCATCAAGAAAACCACTGGGGAAGAGAGCTGAGCTTCCTCCCACTTCATCCCTTGTAGAGATCATTGGTGGCTGAGCATTCTAAGCTACTGAAGAAGTAGTAAGTGTAGGACAGAGTGTTGTCCCTCATACTGGTGAAGAGAGAAGCCACAGAGAAAATGACAAAAGAAAATGCCTGTGCTGGGTCAGTGTTGAGAAGTAAAGGACAGACACATAAGGACTGGTCACTGCAACTATCGCTTTGTTTCTTTCTTCCAGGAAATCTGGGTTGCTTTAAAATAGCTAAAGGGGGTCTTGGATGTAAACAGAGAATAACTTTAAACATGTGAGTCCTGGGCTGGGGAGATGGATCAGTCAGAAAAGTCCTTGCATGCAAGCATGATGACCCATGTTCAGATCTGCAACATCCATGTAAAATGTCAGGTGTCGAAGTACACACTTATAACTCCATCAGTAGGGGGAAGTAAGTATATCGCTGATTGGTTGGCCAGGCTAGATGAATTGGTTAGCTCCAGGTTCAGTGAGAATGTGTTTTAGAAAATGAAGAACAGCCTCTGGTCTCTACAGTGTGCACATGCATGCAGATCCCCACACAAACATAGGTATACCACACACACACACACACACACACACACACACACACACACACTCAAGTCAAGCATGCCATTATGTTATTTCTAAGATGGTAACTTCATGCCACTCTATCTAGTTTGCTGAAATTATCAATTCCCTGGCATATACTAATTTTTGACAGCAAAATGGCAACTTCATTTTGTATGTGCATCCAATATATTTATCTACTTCTTTACTTAGCTACACACATGCTCACTAGAATTAGCTTCCAATGATCCAAACAAGTTCTTGAATACGGTGTAAGGACCGTTTTCTGAATTTGAAAACATGTTTCCTTTCTTTCTTCTCTCCTCTTATTTTTTTTCTGACAGACTCTTGCTGTGTAGCTCAGATTGGTCTTACACTCTGACCTTCTCGCCTTGGCCTCCCTCTGGAGTGCACAATTATAAGACACACCACCATGCCTGGCCACAGTGGTGTCTCAGTGCTACTGAACAGAGAGCTTAGAGCTGTCTCATTTCAGTTGTATTAGAGAACTGACTTCCTTTGTGATCGCAGTTCTTTCATTAAAAATGTAAAAATTACCCCAGGCACAGTGGCTAAAACATGTGATTCCAGCATGTGGGCTAAGACAGAAAGATTGCTGAAACTCAGGCCACCCTGGGTTACCAGCAAGACCCTGTCTCCAACAACAATAAATAAATAAGCTGAACAACCTTCCCTGCATACTTCTCAATATTAACATAAATTTTAACTTATGTGATTTTTTTAAAAAAAAATATAACTATTTGGACAGGATTCTGTTATTCAAGAAAAGCAAAGTTTCAAATATTTACAAAATAGAATTCTGAACTCTTTTCATAGTAATAAGCTTTAAAGTAGAATAATAAAGGCCACATATAAGGAAGTGGGCTTTTAGTGCAGTCTGTAAATGTGCACTGTGGTAATATATTTGGATGCACAGTAGCTCCTAAAGTGCCTCATTCTGTGGGGATTCACTTAAAGTTGCCTCCTTTTAAATGTTCAATTCATACATTAGAGCGGTGGTTCTCAAACTGCTGGTTGTAACCCCCTTGAAGATTGAATGACCCTTTCACAGGGGTCATCTAAGACCATCAGAAAACATAGGTATTTACATTATGATTCATAACAGTAGCAAACTTACAGTTATGAAGTAGCAATGAAAATAATTTTATGGTTGGGGTCACTACAACATGAGAAACTGTATTAAAGGGATGCAGTGTTCAGCAGGTCAAGAACCACTGTATTATAAAATGGCAAAGATCCTTTATTTCCTCTTTTTTATATATTTTTTATTGATTTTTATTGAGCTCCACATTTTTCTTTGCTCCACTCCCTCCCTTCCTCTACCCTTTAACCCTCTCCCATGGTCCCCATGCTCCCAATTTACTCAGGAGACCTTGTTTTTTTCTGCTTCCCATGTACATTAGATCCACGTTATGTCTGTCTTAAAGTCCTCATTGTTGTCTGGGTTTTCTAGAATTGTGAATTGTAGGCTAAGTTTTCTTTCCTTTATGTTTAAAAACCACTTACGAGTGAGTACATATAATAATTGTCTTTCTGGGTCTGGGTTACCTCACTCAATATGATGTTTTCTAGCTCCATCCATTTGCCTGAAAATTTCAAAATGTTATTTTTTCTGCTGTGTAGTACTCCATCGTGCAAATGTATTACATTTTACTTAACCATTCTTCGGTCAAAGGGCATTTAGGTTGTTTCCAGTTTCTGGTTATGGCAAGCAATGCTGCTCTGAACACAGTTGAGCACATGTCCTTGTGGCCCGCTTGAACATCCTTTGGATGTATACCCAAAAGTGCTATTGCTGGGTCTTGAGAAAGGTTGTTTCCTAATTTTCTGAGAAATCGCCATACTGACATCCAAAGGGGCTGTACCAGCTTGCATTCCCACAAGCAACACAGAAGAAGTGTTTCCCTTTCCCCACAACCTCTTCAGCATAAGTTGTCATCAGTGTTTTTGATCTTGGCCATTCTTACAGGTGTAACATGGAATCTCAGAGTTTTTCTGATTTGCATTTCTCTGATGACTAAGGATATTGAACATTTCCTTAAGTGTCTTTCAGCCATTTTAGATTCCTCTGTTGAGAGTTCTCTGGTTAGGTCTGTACCATTTTTTAATTGGATTATTTTTTTTTTGATGACCAATTTCTTGAGGCCTTTGTGTATTTTGGAGATCAGACCTCTGTCTGATGTGGGGTTGGTGAAGATCTTTTTCCATTTTGTAGGCTGTCGTTTTGTCTTGTTGACCATGCCCTTTGCTTTACAGAAGTTTTCCAGTTTCAGAAGGTCCCATTTATTAATTGTTTCTCTCAGTGTCTGTGCTACTGTGGTTATATTTAGGAAGTGGTCTCCAGTGCCAATGAATTCAAGTGTATTTCCCACTTTCTCTTCTATAAGGTTTAGTGTGGCTGGCTTTATGTTGAGGTCTTTGATCCACTTGGACTTGAGTTTTGTGCATGGCAATAGATATGGATCTATTTTCATTTTTCTTCATGTTGATATCCAGTTATGCCAGCACCATTTGTTAAATATGCTTTCTTTTTTCCATTTTATATTTTTTGCTTCTTTGTCAAAAATCAGGTGTTCGAAGTGTGTGGACTAATATCCAGGTCTTCGATTCGGTGAAGAATTTTTTAGGGATTTTGATACTCATTGCATTGAATCTGTAGATTGCTTTTGGTAAGGTTATGACAAAGATTCTTTATGGTGGGCTTCGTTCAGAGACCCAAAAGATACCTGTATGCTTTTCTACCCCAGCTACTCTTCATATGGGATGCTTTGGTGAATGATTCAGTACGGAGAAATACATTTAGACAGAGGATTTTTCTTGCTGAGTGCTTGCACTTATCCTTAGCTTCAGGGAAGGAGCCTTTGGATATGAGCTGCTATTGAGCAGAAGCTACCTCTTTAAAGTAAACAAAGCAGAGAGGACCATTCTTTTTGTCTTCATGTCAAGCCTTCGCTTGCAACTGGACTGTAGATACAGTAGAGAAGAAAAGCTCAAGGCAGAATGTTCTGGGCTCTGAAGGATGACGAGCCATAGGCATAGAGAGAGATTAAGTTCCACTTCAGTGCTATTCAAACCTACTTGGCTCCAGTTATTCAAAGTCCGGAGAACTGAGAGACCAAAAGCAAAATGAAGAAGAGAGCCAAGGAAAATGAGACTGTTCCTCCTATATCCTAGAAACAAATCACAAAGGAAGCTAAGGCGCGAAATGAACTTTCCCTTGGAGAGAGCAGAAGACCCAGGGAGCAGCAGCAGGACCACAGCAGCTGTCTGTCCCAGGGAAGATGCCGTCGCCATAAATGTCAGTGCGTAAAATGTGGCCCAATTACCAACCTGTATTTTGACTAAATGATAATCCCATTTCTCAAGGACTTGGACAAGAAGAAAATAGAGGCCAATGATAGAAACTTTCATCATGGTTTTCCAAGACTGTATTTTTTTAAGACTGTATTTTTGCATATAATATCTTTACTACCTTTGTGTATAACATGTCTGTCAACACTTAAATACCCATGAGTAATCTTCCTACCCCAATTTTGACAAGGAAACAACCTTCATATTATTATGCAATAGTTTCTATTTGCAGCAGGTAACCCTACAGATCTAAAGCCACATGTTTCTCTAGGAACCTGGTAAAGGCAAAGGATCATAAACTGACCAGGATGAGGTTGGCAAACAGTGATGGGTCCTGCTGCTGCCCAGCTAGTGGCAGCTGATCTCTAATTCAAAGCAAATGGGAAATTTGGATTCCTTTATTCCCGACTTGCCATGCTTCTTGTTTCTATGTTGCCAAGTATGTTCTTAAATTATTCAAAAAAAATCATGCAAAGTATCTTCCTTGGAAAAGCATGTGAAATAAAATCGCTCAGGAATGCCAGCAAGTTAAATGGAGTCCTCGGGTGTATTTGTTCTTAAACAGGATCTAGAACAAGAAGTGTTTCCTGGCAGCTGCTCCTCAGGGGAGTCCCAAAAATCTGAGATTCTCTTCTACAGATATTATTGGAATGTTTGATTCCCCAAGTTTTTATCAAAGAGCTTTTTCTCCCAAGTTTTTATCACTTTACTGATGGCCAATTTGCTCGATTTACACTTAGCCCCGAGTAGGGAAATAACCTGCAATTGTGGTTCCTAGCAGTAAAAAAATTGAAGGCAGATCCCCCTGCCCTGAGAGTCCAGAAAAAGACTTCTTTTTCTTTCAAAATCATGGTTGGACAGAATCCAAATTCAATGTGAATTTCCTATATTTGCCTTCAACAGTCTCTTAGGAAATAGAATAACCCAACGAAGGATGCTCATACCCAAAAGCCTTTTAAAGCTAAAACTTTGTGTCTGTGTGTGCCCAGACAATCTTCTCTTTAAAGGAATTGTCAAGTCCTAGCTCCCTATCTGGAGCCATGGCCCCTTACACGCATGTCCCACTCTCCCTTCTGAGAAAACCTTTGAATAATCCCTTCCAAACACCTACTAGTATGCAACCCATTTTAACATTTTGGCTGTCTAAGCTCGTTCACACCACCAGAGTTATGAGAGCTCTGCCAGGATGCAAAAGCTCCCTTCCAAGTCTCCACAGCCACACCCTGGTAGCACATGCCAGAAGTTAGCCAATAAGAAGCCTTCAGCCTCCACCTCCCAGAACATCCACGTTCTGGCAACTCTGTAGAAGCTGATTTACTTAGTGTGTTTCAGAACACAATAGGAAGTTTTCAAAACTATGGATCATTAGGCCCTGGCCCAGGCATTTCAGTTTGGTTCATCTAAAAATGATCCTTGGCGTTGATTTTGTTTTATTTTAATAATATTTCAAATCTCTATGGACCATTCTGAGTACAGGCAGGTTTGAGAACTGTTCTATACAGATTTTGAGATAGAATGAGGGACGCCCATGGTATCCATAACATTTGATTAATGTTGAAATGCACTGAGAGAACTTCTTTCTTTCTTCTGCTTGGGGAAATAGTGAATTCTCTCTTTATCAAATGGACACCATTGTGTATAGACAGCTCCTAGATTTATTTGCGGTCTCTTCCCATCCTTTTGTAAACCCCTCTCTTGATAGCCTCCACAATGCTTAACACAGCATCTCAATTGGAAGTGTGTTTAATATATGTCACTGGGATTTTGTGTATGTATTTCTTACCACTAAAAGGCAGAAATTAAAAGAATTTTTTCCTGGTCTCAGTATGAATTAGACAAGAACTTCCCCGACTTTTTGAAACTGGTAGGAAGGCGAGCCCAGTTACACTTGTGAAGCATTGCATCTGTAACATATCCGTCAAAGGACGAACCCATTAAGATGCCTCTCATCATCCATCGCAAAGATCAACGCTGAGACGTCTGGGCTTTTCTCCCCTGCAAATATGAAACTTTGATTATCTTTAAAAGAGAAATAACTAGAGTGGTTTGGAGTTGCAAGCTAAATCCATTTCCAAAAAAAATGATCTCAAGTGCCTAAAGTGGTTGCTTTTGTTCAAGCAAAAAGCAGATATTCTTTGGTGACTTGCTTAGAAATCAACACACTGAAACCACCAACTTGCCCGAACAGGTTTCACAGTGTGATTTTAAAAAAAATAAAATCAAGTTGCTATCCTGTGTACATGGCAGACTACATAAAAGCACTTGTCTTTGAAAGAACTTTCTGGCCTTCAGAGAGGCGTCTGGCCTTGGGGAAGGACTTTCAAAAAATAAAGCTGTAATTGAATGTGCCATTATGTGACCAGAACAGTGGTAGGAACTTCTGAAGATGTCAAATATGCAAAGGCAATCTTTTAGAAAACTCTGGGAGAAGAAGGCACCGTAAATCATACAATAATTAACACTAGTGGCCTACTCTGGGAATCTTGAAGAGAAAGTCATTAGTAATAGGTAGAATCATGAGAAGAGCCTTCTTGAAGTAGGTAGGAACTGAGGCGGCCTGCAAGGGGCATATGGGGAGTGGGGCTGAAAGGATGGCATTTAAAAGCACGGGCTGCTTTTCCAGAGGACCCATATTTGGTTCCCAGCCCCCACATCAGACAGCTCAGTTACCTATAATTGCAGTTCCAGAGGATCCAGAGACCTCTTCTGGCCCCCTCAAACACCAGCAGACGTGTATTGTAGATGTATACACATAAGCACACACTCATACACATAAAACAAAAATAAAGCCTAGGGCCCAGAGAGATGATGGATCAGTGGTTAAGTGCACTGGCTGTTTTTGTAAACCACCTGGGTTTTGTTCCTAGCATTCAGAGAGGCATCTGGCCTTGGGGAAGGACTTTCAAAAAATAAAGCTGTAATTGAATGTGCCATTATGTGACCAGAACAGTGGTAGGAACTTCTCAAAACCTCACAAACATCTGTAACTCCAGTTCCAGGAGATCTAATGGCCTCTTCTGATCTCTGTGGTCACTGCATGCATTTAGTATACTTACGTACATGCAAGCCAAATATTCATATACATAAAATACAAGCAAGGAAGAGTAGCACAATGTCAAAGTAGTGTCAAAGAGGAACGGGGTCCAAGATGACCAGACAAACAGCCACATATCAATCACGCTGAGTTTGTTCATCTGCTCAATGGAGACAATGAGAAAAAGTGGATCAGAATCATTCCTTAGGTAGTTATGAGGAGTAGGTGCAATCAGTTTTACAACAGGGCAAAGGGCACTCAGTACAAAACAGCATCATTGTTGTGTCTACCGCCAGAAATGCCATTGTGACCATCATTTCCTGGAGACAACTATATAGTGAGAAAACAAGAGCTACTGTCTGGAAAGTGTGTCTAGACTACGGACACTATAAGCTGAGAAGATAAATAATGAGGACAAAAAAGAAACCAGAAGGATACAGTTTTGCGGAAGTGAAAGGCTCCGAGGATCAGCCAAGGTGAGGATGGGCTGTGTGCATGGGGCAGAGGACATTCTAACAATGCTCACTTAAAAACATGCCTTCAGGAAGAGTGGCCAACTAAAATACCACCATACCATGGAAAGGATGGGGGCTGAGATACACAACATTTCATACCTAACTAATCAAAGGCCATAAATATCCCTTCTCCATTATTCTTAGAAAGAAAAATATGTTTGGGAACAGCACACTAATTAGAGACTGGCATGTCTGTTCTGAACATCACTTTTAGCTGTGGTGTTACAGGCTGGGGACATGCTGACAAATCTATTTCTGGAGTTTGGGGATAATGTTTGGGTCTGAGTTGTGTTGCAATTTCTTCTGAGTTCTGTATCCAGAACGTTTTAAGGCTGCCATCTGAGATGATCCAGCCTCACAGAATACTCCAGTCGGGACTTGACCATACCAGCACCCCCAATCAGCAGGAAGTAGCCTAGAGAACTACACCCACATTCACAAAAAATGTATTATGGATGTTTGTCTTTATGTAGTGTGTTGGTTACAAGTTGTTATTGACAATGATTGGTGGGGGGTAGCTAAACAAAGATTAGATTCAGGGTCTTATTTTGAAAAGGAAAAAAAAGGGAAGCTGCTGTGGGATAATGCTTCTGTACACTGTAAAGATTTGTCACTCATATTGTTTTAATAAAATGTTGATTGGCCAGTAGCCAGGCAGAGCAACCAGACTAAGAGAATTCTGGGAAGAGGCAAGGCAGAGATGCAGTCACCAACAGGATGCAGAAGAAGCACGATGAGAATGCCTCACTGAGAAAAGGTATTAAACCACATGGTTTAAACACAGACAAGAATTGTGGGTTAGCTTAATTTGTAAGTGCTAGTTAATAATAAGCCTGAGCTAATAGGCCAAACAGTTTATAATTAATATAATATATTAATTATAATATAATATATTATAAGATAATATAATATCTTTCTTTAGGACTGAATAGCTTCAGGACCATGTGGAACAGAAACTTCCCTCCACACGGTTGATTTTTAAAGGAGGAAAACCAAAGGAGTAAGTTGGAGATGAAATAGTCCTACATGGCAAAGAGGCCGCATGGGTTTAATTTGGAAGCAGGTAGAGTGTGTTCAGCTGAGCAGTAATTCAGGGCACTGTGATCCTGGCAGGTTCTGACAGCCCAGGCTCAGCATCCCACATTCTCAAGTTCTCACATTATCAACAGACTGAACTGCAGATGATGGCTTGGCTTTCCAATCACACCCCACCCTATTTCCACCAGCAAGCACAGAAAATAGAGCTACACCCTGGGGACAAGCTGGGGAAGGCTTTGTGTTACTTTCCAGCTTAATAATTCTCTCGATGTCTGTCATTTTGATTCAGCCAACAGAAAAGTGCTCAGATCAACATCTCTTATCGCCAAGGGAAAAGACTCAGAAATTACAAATTGTTCCTACCCAATTTCCTGTACTTTCATATAGGAAAAGAAACTACACTGAATGGAAGGAAAGCGGGCTGAGTTCTTGTCCAGTTATTTTTAGTGCAATATCCTAACTGAAGCAGGACACACACACACACATTCGCCACTTATCATTTAATACTTAAATTTTACACTTTTGTTGATTGCTATTATCAAAGGGATACATCTTTCCACTGGAGGAATGTTTTTAGAGGGATAGCAGAACTCAAAATTTCAAAATTTCTATTCATTAAAAACTTACAAAAGTTTTGGCATAAATGAAGTTCAGCATGTTGGCAGAGTTACAGCACAATCCATCCATATGTATAGGTCTCATATCCTTTGATTCAACCAATCTCAGGCAGAGCACTCTTGAAAATGAAAGGTCACATAAGCACTGAACATATATAAAGACTTCTTTGTTTGCACTGTTCTCTGAACAATATGGAATAGCTATGTACAGAGCACTAACATCATTTTAGTTAACAAAGTGATTGGGAAGTAACTGAAAGTATATAGGGGGAGAGGCATAGGCTATGTGCATACACTAGGCCATCTCAAATAAGGAACTTGAGCAGGCAGTAGTCCTGGATTCGATCCTCCACCCATGGCTGCACTTACACAATTTCACTTGAATTGTCTGTGTGCTTGGGGAACCCTAGTTCTGCCTTCACTGAGTAGTTCTGCAGCCAATGAACATCCCAAGAGCTGCTAGAGAAACAGAAGGTCTTGAAATGAAATGAGATGTAATTCTCTTTTATGAACTTGCTTCCCACATGCAATTAAGACTTTCCTACTGTGGGATTTAGGGGAGAGGGATGGATGCATGTGAGTGGACCCTGCAAAAGATAAGGTCTTAAACTCGACTTAGCAGGAGAATCACTCCTAAGAACCCAACTCTTGGTTCTCACTCTAGAGCTTCAGTGATGAGGCCAAGGGCATTGCCAGCACGCATCCCAGGTACTTTCGTTGCACTTTATCATTATCTAGATTTTTGGGATATTCTGGTAGAGCTCGACATTATAGCTGGGGAAGGGTGGCTTCATGGATAAAGTGCTTGATGGATAAGCATGAGAATCTGAGTTCATATTTCCAGTACTAATGGAGGAAGGTCATTGGCTAATAAAAAAAACTGCCTTGGCCCAGCCTTTAGGTGGGTGGAGTAAACAGAACAGAACTCTGGGAGGAAGAGGAAGTGAGCTCAGATGCGATGCAGCTCTGCTCTCTGAGGCAGACGCAATGAAGCTCCGACCCAGGGTGGACGTAGGCTAGAATCTTCCCGGTAAGAGCACCTTGGGGTGCTACACACATTATTAGAAATGGGCTATTTCAGGTGCAAGAGTTAGCCAAGAAGAGGCTAAATATAATGGGCCAAGCAGTATTTAAATGAATACAGTTTGTGTGTTGTTATTTTGGGGCATAAGATAGCCAGGCGGCCAGGAGCCGGGCTGTGGGAAGAGGCCCACAGCTCCTACAACACAGTACCCATGTAAAAGTTGGGTATGTTGGGGCACATCTGCAACTCCATCACTGGGAGTGTGCAAAGAATGGTGAACCTGGGGCTTACTGTCCAGCTTGTCTGGCCAAAACAAGGACTCCTGGGTTCAGTGAGAGTCTCTGTCTCAAAAACTCAGGTGGAGAATGGTAGAGGAAGACACCTGGCAGTGACCTTTGACCTCTACTAGATAGGTAATCTGATTAATGATATACATACATACACATACATACATACGTGTGTGTGTGGGGGGGGGTATCCACATACATTCATAACACACAGGGAAGGAGGAGAGAGAGAGGAAATTAGATGCTGGTATTACAAAGCAGAGCTATGTCAACTACATGGCTTTTCTAGTAGCATTTCAGCAGATTTGTTTGGTTTGAGATAGCTGAAGGCCCGTTATCATAAGGTACATATTAGCAGTATCTGCCTGTGTGAAGCAAAAAGCCTCAAAATCCATAATCTTCCAAGTATTGGATGCTACCTGATGCTGTATCAGCTGTCAGGGTGATGACATGCTCCCTCCATCCCTATGAAGTTTTCCAAAGGGCAACTGTTAATTATAATCCCACAACAGTAGCATCCTTTAGTCAAACGAGAAAAGGTCCCCCATAACTGGTCTTATCTCAAAATAACCTAAGAAAATCCCAAACTGTAAGCATTTTATATCTGTGGTTACCAACCCACACACTTCCAAACATGTTGTGACATCTCAGTCATGGAGAAAAAGATATAATAAAACCACTTATAAATAACAATCTCAGGAACTTAAAAAAACAGTCATTGGGAAGAAAAGTATATTCTCAGTTACACCTCCTCCAACTGCTTCCTTACTCCAAGGAAAATCCCAGGAAGTTATAGGGGATGCTTCACTAAAATCACAAGCCAATAAGTGTTGAGGGCAAGAATTCTTATTTTAAAAAGGGTTTGAATTTTAGCAAGGCCATGCACCATTTTAAAGGTACAAAATGGGCTCACGCCTGCGCCATGCATCACATTAGTGATGGAGAGCACGTAAGTTGTCCTCTCTGAGGGTCAGTGTCCATTATTTCAAACATAGCCCTAACAATGTCTTCCTACAATGGTATGAGAAGGGGTGAGAGAAGGACCTGGCTGTGTCTAACTCATACTAGATGGACAAGAAGGCTGGCAGCTTCCTTGAGAGAGTGGAAACATTCCATCAAAGGTAATGAAACAAAGTTTAATAAATTTGCAGTGGGGTCCCTTGACTGGTGATGAAAATGAGTTGTGAGCTGTGCCAGTGACTTAGATACGCCTTGCTTTGTGTCAGAGAAATATGGATTTAAGTCCTGATACAGGTCCTGAGCTATCTTGTGATTTTGGGCAAGCAATTTCAAATCTTTAAGCCTGGGCTCCTTGTCTGTCAAATGGGACCAAGACAGGGCTAGTGTGAGAACTTCCAGGAGTGAATGTGGCAGTGACTTACTAGAAGGTCTGGTGAAAGAAAGCACCTGCTCTGCCAGAGTTGTTATTCACACCATCATCCTGTTATTATCACTATCAACAGGGCAGAAGGGTTCGAGGTCCGCGGATAGTGAATGTCTCTTTTAGACCTCACTTATTTTACTATAAACCTCACAGGTTTGCTGAAGGTCAAATTACAGCAGCGTGGCCTTGTGGAATAATTTATCAATGTCAAACATAACCTCTAAACTCCTTTCCAGACCGTTGGAGGATGCCAACATGAAATTTGACTTCTACGTCTGAAAATGATTGCCATCTTTGTGGAGAACTTCTGCCAACTGAGTTGGAGACACAACACACTGACCATAAACTAAGCAAAGCCCCGAGTCTTGGGGTTATGGCAGGTACAAAACTGCCCATAGCTAAAAAAATCACAAGGAAATATACACAAACAAGAGCCCATTTTATAATCTTGCTTCTGACCTTGCTTCCCTTCAGAGATTAAAAAGCATATCTGTCACATTCTGTTGTTCAGGCTGGCAAAAGAAAGATTTAAGCAAATGAGGTAACTGTCTGCAAATCATAAGCCAGGTTCTTCCTTGGGTTATCCTTTAGAAAGACTGGATCATTGTCTCTGTCAGTCTTCCAAAGGGACAGTGGAGGAAATGGTTTTCTCTGAGTTCCATACAATTAGAAGAGAGTCAGAAGGGAAGCAAATGCATTAATGGTGCTCTTTCTGGCCCATTCTAGACAGTGTTATAGGGGGAAAGGCGAGACTTTATCTTCTCCAAGCTGACTTTAATATCATGTGGTCAAAACTTAGTGGCAGCTCCCACCTCGGAATGATTATTTCTTCTAGAAGATTCTCAAGGCTGATTCTAGATTTTTTTTTTTTAAGAAGTGGCCACAAATCCAGAAACCACTTTTTTCTCCCCGACTTGCCCCCACCTTGGGCCTGTTGCCAGTTAGCCCCTTGCCTTTGGGCAGGTTAGATGCCTCCTCTGACCTGTAGACATTTCTGTCCCCGGTGGAAAGGGCATGCGCAGCTGAGTGGAGAGGTGGGGCCAGTTCCTTACAATGCTCCCTGCTCCTTGGTGCCTTAGTGGTTAATTCAGCACTCTTCAAAGGGTTTTAACTCTGTGCCTCAGTGAACAAAAGATTAAAAGCTATTATCTCCATATTTAAACTTCCTTTTAGATTTCCTACATGTTGTTCAAATTATTAACATTTGTCATGGCCCACGCTTCAGCATTCACAAGACACAATTCACTACTCTGTTTACTTATAACCCTTACTGTAATAGGTCAAGTTTGAGGGACTCATAGCTGATAAGACGAACATTTTTTTAAATAGATGATTACAATGAATTGTCCCCCTCTGCCCCACAATGAGTCTCTTATTCTATCACTTTGAATAATGCCTAAATGTATTAGGAAAAAAAGGAGAAGAAAGCATGGAATTTTAGACCACTTTAGCAGTAGATGTGCCATTGCCACTGAGTTTGGAAGGACTCTGTCTGCCCTCATGAAGTGTTCTTGGTGCTGGGACAGTGCCGTTATCTTTTTAAAGCATAGCCATATCACCTGTGTTTTTCTCTCATGCACAGCACCAACACATCTATCAAATGCTTACCGGAGCTCTCTTCTCTGTGCTCAGCTGTCTTCATCCCCTTCTTTTCTTCACTTTCTTACATGAAACAATACTCCCTTTTATTGTACTGAACAGCCTCCATAAAAGTCAGTGCCAGACTCTCCTCGGAAATAGTCTCCGTCTGTTGTCTGTTTCTGAGGTAATTTCCAGAGGTGCACATAATCTGTAGAAAATGGAAATACACAGTGAAAGTTTCATTTCACTTCAGCTTAAATGTTGTGGGTAAGGGGGAATGCCGATGAATGGGATAGTTGATCGCTTCAAAATGCTTCTGCTGCAGGAGTGGTGGTCACTACTTTTTAAGTTTTTCAAATGTCTTGATGATTATAATTTCACCTGACATTTGAGTAACAAATGCTGCTTTGCAACACTTTGAAGAACACTACTGTCTCCAAATTGCTTCCATTAGAACCAACTCACTTCTAAGAATCATGAAGTACATTTAAAAAAAATCATGTCATGCATTAAACTTGAAAATATCATTCAAACAACACAGTGAAAAGGAGAAATTCAATACAGATGTTTGATGTGCTGTTGATCAACAGTCAAGAAGTCTTTTCAAAATTTGACTTTTTAAAGTCAGGATTAACCACAAAGGTAGGAGACTAAAGAATGTTAATCTTTGTGCTCTCTGTATATTGTTATTTCTCCTTGACTCTCTTCGATGCCTGTATGATAATTTCTACCTACTTTGCCATGCAAAGGTTATTTTCTTTTGCAAAATTCTTAGAATGCTATAAATTCCTCCTTGCCACCCAGCTTTCATGATTCATTGATTACACAATAAAATAAGCATTTATTATAGATGTTTAGAATTGAGCCTGACTTGAAATGACCACTAGAAGAGGGTTACCGTCAGTAAGTTCTGTTGGCTCTCTCCCTTTGTGCTTTTTCTAAGCATGATTTTTAAAATTGCATAGTTTAGATTTTCAATTTTATATTTTGAATATCTTGCTTTCTGTTGCCTTTAAAAAGAAAACTTTCACCAACAGAAAATGGACACAATAACAGCAATTCAAAACTAATTTTGAGGAAACAGAATTTTAAAGATTCTCTAACCCTCGTTGCCTGCTACCTCTAAGCAATGCCCAGAAGAAAATAACATCCCTTTATTTATTAGTCTGTACTCTCAAGGTAGCTGAGCAATTATTCTAGCTTCAAACAAATTAGCTTAAACAAATAAAAATCTGAGCCATTCCTTAGGGACAATCAGATTTTCCATTTCCTTGCTACCCAAAGATTATATTTCCTGCTGGATGGGGAAAGTATTCATTTTCATGGTCATTTTAGAGCAGCCAGCTACTTCTTAGAAGGGTGAAGCCATTTCTAAGGCTCAGTGGAAGATAAATGAACATCATATAGGCAAAATAAAACCTCCAAAGGAGGTCCAGAGAATTGGTCTGTCAGAATTGATTCTGACCTTCCATGTGTCCCCAGATAAGCAGAAATTCCTATGACAGAGGTACTAGGAGGATGTCACCAGGATGTGGGCTGTAATCTGAGAACCAAGAGCTTTGCCAATCTTTGGAACTAAAGAATATACCTGCTAGTCTGCTCTGGCTGCCATGATAAAATATTACAGGTTGCATGGCTTAAACAGCAGAGACGTATTTCCTCGCAGATCTGGTGTCTGGGATCAAATGCTAATAGATTCAGTTTCTAGTCTGGTTTCTCTCTGGCAGAGGGTCACTTCCTTACTTAGTTCTCAAATGGTGTTAGGGTTCTCCAAAGGAACAGAACAGATAAAATAAATACATAGCTATTAAAAGGGGATTAATTAGATTGGCTTGCAGGATGGGGTCCGGGTGGTTCAAGAGTTGCCATCTCACACTAGAGAAGCCAAGAATCCACTGGTTCTTCTACAGTCCATGAGGCTGGATGTCTTGGTGGTTCCGATTGAATGTTGAAGATCTGGAGGATTGCCAGAGAGCTTTTGTTGTTCAGTCTAAGTTAGAAATTCTAAGAAGTTTGTTCTAATACCAGGCAAAGGAATGCCATAGCAGGAACAGATGAACTCGCCAGCAAGAGTGAAGGCAAGCAGGCAAAAGGCATCTTCCTTCTTCTACATGCTTCAGAATTGCAGGCAGAAATCAAAGAGGTCTATAGTCGCTTAGAGCTGTACCCCAGTTCTTATTCCTGGGAGAGACACAGTTGGAAAGGGTCTGAACATCACCCTTTGAAACACGGCTGTGTTTGGTCCTTGCCTAGGAATTTTCAGGTTTAGTTCTAGTCTGCTCTTCCCAAGATGCATGCCGGGTTTGCTGAGTGTCCCCTATCTACATTTGGATGAAGCTAGGGAAGTGGACTGTGGTGTACTTGGGCCAGAGAGCTGAGCAATGGAGTCCCTGCTCCTAGAGCATCACATAGAGAGACACTCTGTGGGGAGGGATGTCAGGCTTGGGTCTAAGTCAGACCTATTGGGTCAGCCAAAGCCCCAACTAGAGAATATCTATTCAGGTTAAGTGTGAGGGTTCAGAGGTCGTTAGTGTGAAGGGTTAGAAAGTATCCATCTCTCATTACATGACATATTTTTCCTGCCATTTTTACATTTTTCCCGTGTATCTTTTTCTCTTTTTTTAGTTGCTAGAAATATCTGGAGTATATTTCCTGAATACTTGCTTTGGGGTATTTCAACTAGTCAAAATACGTGCATTGTTCCTTAATTAGAATAGGGAAGCAACTAGAGGTGAATACGATCAACATATATTGTATGGAATTAAAGAATTAATAAAATGGTTTTAAAAGTACATTAAAATTTTTGGAAGGAAGGTATGTCAGGGTCTCTCTACATAGCCCTGACTGTCCTGGAGCTCTCTATGTAGACCAGACTAGCCTCAGACTCACAAAGATCTGCCTGCCTCTGGCTCCCTAGTGCTGGGATTAAAGGTGTGTGTTAGCATGCCTGACTTGTATATTACAATTCTGACCCCATAGGACTTTAAAATGTGATCTTATTTAGAGAGATATATACAGGTACCATATTAAAAAGAGGTTGTTAAAGTGGGCCCTGGTTGGGGGTCTCCCTGTGATAAAGGGAATTTGGACACAGAGAGACCTGCATTTCTGGAGCCTGACTTAAATACATGCTTCCAGAGGATACCGTGAGAATATCAGAGCCATGCTTCCACAAGACAGGAGCTTCTAGACGAGTGGTTCTCAACCTTCCTAATGGTAGGACCCCTTAATACAGTTCTTCATGTTGTGGTGACCCTCAACCATAAAGTTATTTTCGTTACTACTTCATAACTGTAATTTTGCAACTCTTATGAGTCATAACATAAATATCTGATATGCAGGATATCTGATAGGCAACCCTATGAAAGAGCTGTCATGACCAAATGGGTCAAAATCCACAGTTTGAGAACCACTGTTCTAGAAGTTGGAAGAAAGACCTAGAACAGATTATGTACTAGTATTAGCAATTTCAGGGAGAACACAGTCTTGCCAACACCTTGAATTCAGGCTTCAGCCTCTAGATATATGAGTAAACAAAAAAATTCATCCAACCAATGTTTGTTTATTGTAGTATTGATAAATAAATGCAGGGCTTTGTACATGGTAAGCAACCGCCTTCCACTGGGTCTCATCCTCAGTCCCTCATAAATTATCATTTCAGACACCCAGGTCATAAACTTCCATTACAGATACCACAGAAATACATGAGTTGAGTCAGGTTTTTGCTGACAATGGATATATACTGAACCTACTTCACTCATCCCAGAATCAGACTCTGACTATCTGAGAATTTTATAGTCATTAAGTCAGGAATTCTAGATCCCAATATACAGGTGAATAAACAGGACCCAATGGAAATTTCAGAGATTTACCCCAGAAGTATTTATGTAAAGGAAGTGAGGAACAGGGTAAAGACAGTAGATTGCAGAGGACAATGTCATAGAAATAGGTCAATGATTGTCATGATCTAGAAAGGGAGTTGAAGGTATAGCGATACAAGAGTAGAACTCTATAGTCTCCTAATGCAGAAGAGCACACTCTCTTCTGACTGTCATGGTGGTTATACAGATCCAATAGGTGGATAAAACCACAGACCTAACTGAAGTTCTTTTAAGCATCCTTCCACAGACCCCTTCTTGAAGAAGGCCACTTAAAAGAAATCCTACACTAGTTCAGAACTGAGAATAATAGGTGGTTATTTATTTAGGGGTAGACTCACAAATCAGAATCCTCTAATGGAACAGAGTACAGAAAGAGAATCCCACAGCTGGAAAAGAAGCCAGATGCATGCTTTACATAGGCATAAATAGTATAAGAAGCCACTTCCCAGTGGGTGGTTAACTTAAAGGCTATTGACTGTATGCTATCCTACAGCACCTCCCCCTTTTGTTTAAAGAAGAGAGTTGTAAGCCTAATAATAAATAACTTGCCCAACTCATGAGAGGAAAGTAACTACAACTATCTAGTCTTCAATCCCATTGAAGATCCGAGAAGGGAAATAATAACCCTAAGTTAGTTAAATGCCATATTCTACAGCTCTTTGAAGTGGATGAAGATTACTTATCTATGCAGAATACAATCTCTATGTGTCTAAAGAAACTTATTAGTCTAACTATAAGTATGACAAACATAGATGATTATTTATCTATAATTCTTAACACTTATATAACTTTAAGACTAAGACTTCATATTAGAAAATTTTACAATAAGCAACTTTGTCAACAAATGAGGACAATGACCTCAAAATGTAAACAATGTATAAGTATCTTGATCAGAGGTAGAAATGTACATTGCAATATGAAAAATATGTAAGAAGAGGTAGAAGCATTCATGCATATAATATGACAAAATAACTATTTATGTATACAAATATGATGGATGAAAATAGGAACATATTCAAGATAATTTAAGTTTGTATCAATATATATACATCTATACCAATGTAAATTGCCTATAAATAATATTTCACAAGTATTCACTCTATTACTCACTATTATTATTAGTGTAATACTATTATCCCATCCAATTTTTCCCTTTTTTTCAGAGATCCCTGTACCTACAAAATTTCTCTCCCCACCCCCAACCCTATACCAATTAGAATCAACCCCTAAATATTGTCCCTAACCTTGAGAATAAACTTTGTTGGGAGAGGGGATGTTGTCTTCTAGAATTACTTCCAGCTGTCATGGGGGCAATGTTCATTCTATGGGATCCTGTGAAAGTAAAATGATGGTTAAGTTCCAAGATTACTGGCTGGTATAATTACAAATAGTCTCTAAGTATTTCATAGGGTTTTTCTGAGGTCTTATTTGGAGTTCTGGCCAGAACATTGCAAAAAAAAAAAATTGTACCATTTCAGCTAATCAAGTTGGATCCATCTTGAGCAGCTAGTACCCAAAACAGGTCTTATAGTAGTGCTATCAGTACCATGACATCATATCAACCAGGTGGAGTTGTTGTTGTGGGGCCTTATCTTCTTCCTGGAAACTTCAAAGATTACTGCAGAAAAATTTATTGTTCATTGTTGAAAACTTAAACATTATTTATATAGACACATTCAGACATGTATATTCAACAAAAAGTATGATAGAGACAAAAATAGGTATAATTTTTTTTCTGTCTCATACCAGCTGGCTCTTGACATGAGACAAAAACTCTGAATATTCCTTTTAACAACCTTTTTGGGTCTGAACACATTGAACCTGATAGAAGAGAAAGTGGGAAGTACTCAACAACACATGGGCAAAGGAGACCACTTCCTACGTATAACCCCAGCAGCACAGACATTAAGGGCAACATTGAATAAATGGGACCTCCTGAAACTAAAAAGCTTCTGAAAAGCAAAGGACACTGTCACTAAGACAAAAAGGCAACCCACTGACTGGGAGATCTTCACCATCCTGCAACTGACAAAGGTCTGATCTCCAAAATATATAAAGAACTCACGAAACTAGACTGTAAAATGCTATTCAACCCAATTATAAAATGGGGCACTGAGTTGAACAAAAGATTCTCAACAGAAGGAGTTCAAACGGCCAAAAGACACTTAAGGTCATGCTCAACTTCCTTAGCGATCAGGGAAACGCAAATCAAGACAACTTTAAGATACCATCTTACACCTGTCAGAATGGCCAAAATCAAAAACACCAATGATAGCCTTTGCTGGAGAGGTTGTGGAGTAAGGGGTACACTCATCCATTGCTGGTGGGAATGCAAACTTGTGCAACCACTTTGGAAAGCAGTGTGGTGGTTTCTCAGGAAATTCAGGATCAACCTACCCCTGGACCCAGCAATACTACTCTCGGGAATATAGCCAAGAGATGCCCTATCATACAACAAAAGTATATGTTCATAGCAGCATTGTTTGTAATAGCCAGAACCTGGAAACAACCTAGATGCCCTTCAATGGAAGAATGGATGAAGAAAGTATGGCATATATACATATTCGAGTACTACTCAGCAGTAAAAAAAAAAATGACTTCTTAAATTTTGCATGCAAATGGACGGAAATAGAAAACACTATCCCGAGTGAGGTAAGCCAGACCCAAAAAAAGGAACATGGATGTACTCACTCATAATGGGTTTCTAGCCATAAATAAAGGACATTGAGCCTATAATTCGTGATCCTAGAAAAGGTAAATAAGAAGGTGAACCCAAAGAAAAACATATAGTCATCCTCCTGGATATTAACCTTCATCAGGCGATGAAAGGAGACAAAGACAGAGACCCACATTGGAGCACCAGACTGAAATCCCAAGGTCCAAATCAGGAACAGACAGAGAGAGAGCAAGAGCAAGGAACTCAGGACCACGAGGGGTGCACCCACACACTGAGACAATGGGGATGTTCTATCAGGAACTCACCAAGGCCAGCTGGACTGGGTCTGGAAAAGCAAGGGATAAAACCGTACTCGCCGAACATAGCAGACAATGAGGACTGCTGAGAAGTCAAGAACAACGGCACTGGGTTTTGATCCTACTGCATGTACTGGCTTTGTGGGAGCCTAGGCAGTTTGGATGCTCACCTTACTAGACCTGGAAGGAGGTGGGAGGTCCTTGGACTTCCCACAGGGCAGGGAACCCTGGTTGCTCTTTGGGCTGATGAGGGAGGGGGAGTCGATTGGGGGAGGGGGAGGGAAATGGAAGGCGGTGGTGGGGAGGAGGCAGAAATCTTTAAGAAAGAAAGAAAGAAAGGAAGGAGGGAAGGAAGGAAAGAAAAGAAAAGAAAAGAAATGAAAAGAAAAAATAACAACCTGCTTGGATGTAGAGAAAGACAGAGCTATTGTCCAACTCCAAAACCAGCTCTATATATTCCTAAATATATGCACACACACACACACACACACACACACACACACACACACACACATATATATATGTAAATGTGTATGTTTTTATCACCTTTTCTTGATGATCCTTATTGGATGTTTTCCCTTCTGTCATCATTTAAATATCCAGGGTTTCTGGAATTTTTGAAGATGAGTATTTTCCTGCAAAGACAAGAACAGAACCGTGTCTCAACCCTTATGAGGTTTCCTTACCATCTGTATGGTTGTCATCTCTGTGGATGAGCTGTCATTTCTCTTTTTCAAGAGGTTTCTCCTTTTCAAACTGAATCTATTAATTTTGATGGTATCCATAGTTTTTCTTCTCCTGTGGAAACAAGAGCAAAACCCCTTCCCCAACATAGCACATCTCTTGGTTTCCATTGTGAGGTCAACACATCCTTGAAATAAGGCAGTTGATTTAATTCAGAAGATTTTTCTATTATCCAGTGTCTCTCTGCTACTGTTGTCCCTTTCTCGTTAGCGTTAAGAAAATTTAAGGTTAATAAAGCATTATGTAATCTATTTCTGAGGGTATTTTCCATCCCTTTCTGTTTGTTTAACATATCATTATAGTTTGATTTGATCTTTCTATAACTGCCTGACCTGTAGGATTGTGTGGTATACCTGTAATATGCTTAATAGTATAATAAAAAAACTGTTTCATTTTCTTAGCGACATATGCTGGACCATTATCTGTCTTCATTTGCGTAGGTATACCCATGATAGCCATAGCTTCAAATAAATGTGTAATTACTGAATCAGCCTTTTCTGAGCTTAAAGCAGTTGCCCACTAATAACCTGAGTAAGTGTCCAAGAAGTTCTCTTTATATGGTTAAGTCTATCACTTTTGGAATAATTGCTATTAATTTCTCCCCCCAAAAATAGCACAAGCTCTTTGCCATGGTTCATTGTCTTTCCATAATTTTTTAATTTTATCAATAGTGAAAGGCACTATAATCTCTGTTGGGTCTATGCCTGCTAATTGATGAAGTCTCTGTTTACTTTTTATAATCAATTCAGAGACTTTTTCCACATAAGTTTTTAAATTTTTACTTGGTTTATGTGGTAAAAAGATCCATTCTAAGATAATATCATCACTCTGAATTAAAATTCCTGTAGGAGAAATTCTGGAAGACAGTATGACTAGAATACAATTAAGATTTGGATTCACCCTATCCACATGTGCTTCCTGTAATTTCTCCTCAACAATTGTGAATTTCTTTTCTGCTTCAGCTGTTAATTCTCTGAGACCATTCAAGTCTTTATCATCATCTAAGGTTTTGTTTAAATGAATTATTAGATCAGGTGTTATCCCAACAGCCAGTTGTAGAGTGGAAATGTCTCCTAACAATCTTTGAAAATCATTAAGAGTCCACAACTGGTCTCTCCAAATTTGTGCATTTTGTGTTCCAATTTTCTACAACCCTATTTTATAACCTAGGTAATTGACAGAATCTCCTCTCTATATTTTTTTTTCAGGAGCAATTTGTAATCCCCATTTTGGCAAAACTTTTTTTACTTTTTCAAACATTCTTTCTAAAGTATCTATGTTTGAACTAGATAGCAAAATGTCATTCATGTAATGGTATATTATAGACTTAGGAAATTGCTTACATATATTTCCAGTGGCTGACTTACAAAGTATTGGCACAGAGTGGGGTTACTGAGCATTCCTTGTGTGAGGATAGTCCATTAATATCTCCTAGTAGACTGAGAATTATTATAAGTAGGCATGTTGAAGGCAAAATTTTCCCTATCCTTTTCTTGTAAAGATATAGTGAAGAAACAGTATTTCAAATCATTAACTCTAAGAGGCCATCCTTTTGGTAATAAAGAAGGCAGAGGAATTCCAGATTGTAGAGGATCCATAGGTTGAATTACCTTATTGACAGCTATTATATCTGTCACCATTCACCATTTACCAGATTTCTTTTTTACAACAAATACAGGAGAATTCCAAGGGCTGGTTGATTCTTCAATATAGTGAGCATCTAGTTGCTCTTGCACCAGCTGTTCTAAAGCCTGCAAGTTTTCTTCAGCTAGAGGCTGCTGCTTAACCCTTATCAGTTTCTCAGTTAACTATTTTAAAGGTCAGGCTGTTGGTGTCTCTAAAGGTTTGCTAGTTGTTTTATGTTCTTGTACAGCCTGAATGGCTGGTGACCTTTGTGTATAGTACCTTATTATATCCTTCTCAGAATTATACACTCCTGGGACTGCAGGAATGTTGATCTGGGTATTCCATTGATGCAGCAGGTCATGACCCCATAAATTTACTACAATATTAGCCACATTTGGCCTCAGCTTCTTTCTTTGACCTTCTGACCCTATGCGGTCAACCCATCTCGTGCTTTATTTAACTTGAGCTATGGTTCCAATTCCTAGTAATTGAATATATGCCTCTTAAAGAGACCAATTTGGATGCCAAGATTCTGGAGTAATGCTATTTACATCTGCACATGTGTCTAGCAAACCAACAATTACAATGCCATTTATACACACTCTTAGCTTTAGTCTTTGATCATTTATAGAAGCCTGCCAGATTGGATATGAAAACAGAATTCATCCCTCTGCTGCATACAGGAAACACACCTCAACCTCAAAGACAGACATCGCCTCAGAGTAAAGGGTTTGGAAAAAATTTTTCAATTCAATGGACCTAAGAAACAAGCTGATGTAGCTATCCTAATATCTAACGAAATAGACTTCAAACTAAAAACAATCTAAAGAGACAAAGAAGAACATTTCATGTTAGTCACAGGAAAAATCCATCAAGAAGAAATCTCAATACTGAAATCTATGCCTCAAATATAAGGTCGCCCTCATATATAAAAGAAACACTACTAAAGTTTAAATCACACATTAAATCACACACACACTAACAGTGGGAGACTTTAACACCCCACTCTCACCACTGGATAAGTCTGTCAGACAGAAAATTAACAGAGAGATAAGGTAACTAGCAAATGGACTTAACAGACAATTATAGAATATTCCATCCAAACACAAAAGGATACACCTTCTGTTCAGCACCTCAGGGAACATTCTCAAAAACTGACCACGTACTAAGTAACAAAGCAAACCTCAACAGATAAAAAAAAAATAGAATAACCCCATGTATCTTATCAGATCACCATGGCTTAAAATTAGAATTTAACAGAAATGCTAATTCTAGAAAGCCACAAACACATGGAAATTAAACAATGCTCACTTGAATCATCAATGGGTCAAGGACGAAATAAAGGAAGAAATCAAAGACTTCCTAAAATTCAATGAAAATGACGACACAAAATAGCCAAATTTATGTGACACAATGAAAGCAGTGTTAAGAGGAAAGTTCATAGCACTAAAAGTCTACATAAAGAACTTGGAAAAATCCCACACTAGTGAGTTAACAGGACACCTGAAAACTCTAGAACAAAAAGAAGCAACCTCACCCAGGAGGAGTAGATGACAGGAAACAATCCAAGTGAAAACTGAAATCAACAAAACAGAAACAAAGAAAACAATAGAAAGAATCAATGAGCCAAAGAATTGGTGCTTCGAGAAAATCAACAAAATAGATAAATCTTTATCTAAATTAACCAAAAGGTGAAGAGAAAATATTCAAATCAACAAAATCAGAAATGAAAAGCAGGACATAGCAAAAGACATGGTGGAAATCCATAGAATCATTAGGCTATATTTTGAAAACCTGTACTCCACAAAATTGGAAAACTTAAAGAAAATGGATGATTTGCTGGATAAATATCACTTACCAAAATTAAATCAAGACCAGATAAGTAAATTAAATAGACCTATAACTGATAAAACAAACAAACAAACAAAAACAGAAACAGTCATCAAAAGTCTCTTAACTAAAAAAAAAGCCCAGGGCCAGATGGTTTCAGTACAGAATTTTACAAGATTTTCAAAGAGGAACTATTATCAGTAATCCACAAATTGTTACACACAATAGAAACAGAAGGAACATTGCCAAACTCTTTTTTATATGGCCACAACTACCCTAATACCTAAATCACACAAAGGCATTACTAAGAAAGAGAATTATAAAGCAATCTCCTCATGAAAATTGATGCAAAAATACTCAGTAATCCAAGAACACATCAGAAAAATCATACACCATGATCAAGTCAGCTTCATCCCAGAGATTCAGGGATGGTTCAACATACGAAAATCTGTCAATGTAATCCACCATATAAACAAACTAAAAAAATAAAAAAGCTACATGATCATCTCATTAGATGGTGAAAAAACCTTTGACAAAATACAGCATCCCTTCACGATAAAGGTCTTGGAGAGAGCAGAGATACAAGAAACATACCAAAACATAATAAGGCAACATACAGCAAGCCAATAGCCAACATCAAACTAGTTGGAAAGAAACTCAAAGCAATCCCACTGAAATCAGAAACAAGACAATGTTGTTCACTCCCTCCATACCTATTCAATACAGTACTTGAGGTTCTAGCTAGAGCAATGAGACAACAAAAGGAGATCAAGGAAACAGAAATCGGAAAAGAAGTCAAACTCTTACTATTTGCAGATGATATGATAGTTTACATAAGGAACCACAAAATTCTACCAAGGAAAACCTACTACTCATAAACACCTTCAGTAATGTAGCAGGATACAAGAATAAGTTGAAAATATCAGTAGCTCTTCTTTACACAGATGATAAATTGGCTGAAAAAGAAATAAGAGGAACATTACCCTTCACAGTAGCCCACAAATAACATAAAATAGCTTAGAGTAATGCTAACCAAATAAGTGGAACACCTGTGTTACAAGAGTTCTTTAATCCTTACAAAAAGAAATTGAAGAAAACACGAGAGAATGGAAATATCTCCCATGCTCTTTGGTAGGTAGAATTAACATAGTAAAAATGGCAATCTTACTCAAAGCAATTTACAGATTCAATGCAATTCCCATCAAAATCCCAGTAAAATTCTTCACAGATCTTGAAAGAACAATACTCAACTTCATATGGAAAAACAAAAGATTCAAGATTGCCAAAACAATCCTTCACAATAAAGGAACTTTTGGAGGCTTCATAATTGCTGACTTCAAACTCTACTACAAAGCTACAGCCTGGTAGCTGTAGCTGAAAACAGTCTGGTATTGGCATAAAACCCAATTGAAGGACCAATGGAACAGACTTATGAACACCTGATTTTTGACAAAGAAGCAAAAAATATAAAATGGAAAAGAGAAAGCATATTCAACAAATGGTGCTAGCATACCTGGATAGCAGCATAAAGAAAAATGAAAATAGATCCATATCTATCATTGCCATGCACAAAACTGAAGTCCAAATGGATCAAAAACATCAACATAAAATCATCCATACTGAATGTCATAGAAGAGAAAATGGGGAGTACACTTGAACGCTTTGGTACAGGAGACCATTTCCTAAATATAACCACAGTTGCACAGACATTGAGAGAAACAATTAATAAACGGGACCACTGAAACTGAGAAGCTTCTGTAAAACAAAGGACGTGGTCAACAAGACAAAATGACAGTCTAGAGAATGGCAAAAGATCTTTACCAACCCCACTTTGGACAGAGGACTGATCTCCAAAATATACAAAGACCTCAAGAAATTGGTCATCCAAAGAACAAATAACACAATTAAAAAATGGGGTACAGACCTAAACAGAGAACTCTCAACAGAGGAATCTAAAATGGCTGAAAGATACTTAAGGAAATGCTTGACATCCTTAGCCATCATAGAAATACAAATCAAAACAACTGAGATTCCATGTTACACCTGTAAGAATGGCCAAGACCAAAACCACTGATGACAACTTATGTTGGAAAGGATGTGGGGTAAATGGAACACTCCTCCATTGCTGGTGGGAGTGCAAACTGGTACAGCCTCTTTGGATATCAGTATGGTGATTTCTCAGAAAATTAGGAAACAACCTTCCTCAAGACCCAGCAATACCTCTTTTGGGTATATACCCAAAGGATGTTCAATCATATCACAAGGACATGTGCTCAACTATGTTCATAGCAGCATTATTTGTCATAGTCAGAACCTGGAAACAACCTAAATGTCCCTCAACTGATGAATTGGTAAGGAAAGTGTGATACATTTACACAATGGAGAAAACAACAACAAGAACAAAAATGACATCTTGAAATTTGCGGGCAAATGAATGGAACTAGAAAACATCATATTGAGTGAGGTAACCCAGACCCAGAAATACAAATAGCCTATGTACTCACTCAAAAGTGGCTTTTAGACATAACACAAAGAAATCCAGCCTACAAACATAATCCCAGGAAACCTAGACAACAAGATGGACATTAAGAGAGACATACATGGATCTAATGTACATGGGAAGTAGAAAAAGACAAGGTCTCCTGAGTAAACTGGGAGCATGGGGACCATGGGAGAGTTTAGGAGGGTAAGAGAGAGAAAGAGAGAAGAGCAGAGAAAAATATATAGGTCAATAAAAAACAATATAAAAGATTTACTTTGTTTTTATTTATGTATATGTGCGTAGGCACATGCATAAATGTGAGTGCTGTTGCCCTGTAGGCCAAAGAGCATGTCAGAGCCCCCAGGTGATTGTGAGCCCCCTGTGTGGGGACTAAATTGAGTCCTCTGTAAAGGCACTTAACCACTGAGCCATTTCTCCAGTTCAACTAGCTAGTTTATAATTCTTTCAAAATTGAATGTATTCTACCAAAAGGAAGTTTGGCAGGGAACCAGAACACAGCGGTCGTAGTCCTTCAGTTTCTGCTACCCACACTGCCTCCTCCTTTGAACCTGATGGTGTCAGCTTAATTACTCATTAAATTAATATCATAGTTCAGAGTGTGAATGCCTTCACAAGTGTAAGTTTTCCAAAATAGACTTGAAGAACTCAGGGAAAATAATACGTAAGTTCAATGGGAGTTCTTAGAATTTTTGTTCTTAATCCAACATTAATTAGACCTGCTCTAATATTTTCTGCTCTGATTCAGATCCTGCTAAATAGTTGAAAATAATATCAAAAGTCAACCTTTTGGCAACTTTGACAGATAACATTCCAAAGCAACATGCGTGTTTCATGTTTTCAGCTCAGGTCTGCTGCTCTGATCAAACGTGCATGATGTCTGGTTCTACATCAACAACTGTTATACTAAAAAAAAATGACTTTTTTAAATATGATAACTGAGTCGAAGACATGGCTCTGGAATAGTCATTGGTATTGTCTAAGTTTCTGTAGAGACGTAATCAGGTCTCATGCCCTTCAATCATGATGTCAGGTAACAACTCTGTTTTGTTATGTTTTCCACAATTATATTTAATGTGGTGTATTTGTGGCACTCTGGCAACTGAATAAACAAGCTATCATGCCAGATTAGGGATGGCCCAGTTTCTATATGAAATATATTTCTGTACATGTGCGTTACATATGTTTAATATATGCATAGAAGTAACCTGCACTGTTGGCAATGGTTATCTCTGGAAGGTTGAGATTGCAGGAGAGTCATTCTCTAAGGAATGAGCCCCTGTGTTTAATCAATAAACAAGAAACTGATATTAGATGCCCTTCTGATCACAATGCCTGGTAATATGGATACGTAGCTCCCACTGTTGCGGGGCTACACAGAGACACCTCACACAGAGGACACACTACCAGATCAGAAGCCCTATAGCAGCGAAACAGAAGTGTATAGAATGCACGTGTTTTACCCTTTTCGTTTCTCACATTTAATTTGGGCCAACACAGCCATCCATCTCAAGCCTTCTGACCCACTGCATCCTTGCTAGCCCTTTGCCCCTCACACTGCCAACCTCACAACACAGCTTTGGATCTTTGCTTTCCATCCTCCATCTCATACAAAGAACTCGGTGTATACAAGCAGCCTGCTGAGGATGAACCTTAGCAGGGCTGACTCCTCCAGCACAGAGACTTCTGTGGGAATTCTTCCTTTTGGCCCCAGCCCAAGTCCTCAGTCCATCTGCTGGGTCAGTGATGGTTAAGTATAAAAGAGGCTGGGCCAGGCAGCACAAGGAAACCACAAGGGAGTCTGAGGCTCCTATCTAAACATCAGGAGTCTGAACAGTAGGTGGTGAGGACTAAAAATAGACACTCTGTTTCACTTCATTGTATTTTTAAGATATCTTTTACTTAGTCTTTGGGATTTCCATGCAAATCTGCAATGCATTTTGATCATACCAACCCCTTCATTCCCCACTTCGATTTCTCCAAAACCCCTCTCACTGCCGTCTCCCTCCTAACCTCATGCTCTCTTCTAACCTAAAGAGGCCAGTTAGTGCATCCAGTACGTGCACGGGTGTGGGCCCATCCGTTAGAACGTGGGCATGCCTACCCGCAAATTCCTGAAGAAAATTGGCTCTCTCTTCCCAGGCACACATCGATTGCCAGTAGCCCCTTATCAGCTCAGGATATGGGGCTCAGGGTACCCTACCCCACCCATGCTAGAATGTTGCCTGGTTTGATCTTGTGAAAGCAGCCACAACCACTGTGAGCTCATGTGTGTGGTGACATCATCATGTCCAGAGAACACTGATTTGTAGACGTCTTTCTAAACTGTCAGCTTCTACTGTCTTTCTGCCCCCACTTCCATGATGAACCCTGAGTCTTGGGGGCAGGGCAGATGTCCTGTTTAAGGCTGAGCACTCAACCGTTACTTAGTGTCTGCTTTCTGACTGCTTGGGGATCTGTGCGCTAACTCCCTTCTCCTTGAGTGAGATTTGAGAGCTGCACTCTCCAAGAGTCAGGACAAACATTTAGAAGGCAGTTTTAGACCAGTAGTGACTGTCCAGAGCTTGGAGGCATTGCTTCCGTATTAGAAGAAAGAGCAAGACGTTGCTCCCTTATGTAGCATTTGTACATTATGGTTCAAAACATATGTATTTAAGTCCAAGAGGTTAAGAGGGACTTCAAGTTCCCTGTGAGCAAGGAGGAAGACAATATACACAATGAGTCTAATCTCTTAGCGAGGGAAGTATGGGGAGGAGGCAGATGTAACTGAATGTTTCTCTCCCACCTGCAAGTTTCCAAGTAACCACTCAGAGGCTTATAGAAATTATAAATGCTTGGCTGATAGCTCAGGCTTGTCACTAGCTAACTCTTGCACTTAAATTAACCCATATTTCTATATTTACTTACTGCCACGTTGCAGTACATTTATTAGCATGGCACATTCATCTCCTGTTCCCTCTGCATCTGGCTGGCGGCTCCTGTCTCTGCCCTTCCCCTTCCCATCATCCTTAGTTTGGTCGCCCAAGCTATACTTCCTGCCTGGCAACTGTCCAATTAGCATTTTATTAAACCAATTTGAGAGACAAATCTTTACAGTGTACAAGAGGGTTATTCCACAGCATGCAGGCACTACCTTTTCAGGTAAGCACAGCATCGGGGAGGGGTTGCAGACTCCGGAGCTGCCTCTCTGCAGTGGGAAAGTCAACACAGACTGTGCCGTGCTGAGAAATTGACTTCTGGGCAGCCCGTTGACCCAGGATAATCTGGGTTCTATCCTGAAACCACACCTAGCATCCACACAAGAATGGGCCAAAGTCAAGATGTAATCATAGAAACAAGTCCTAGCCTTCACTTTTCTTCTCGGAGAAGCAGATCAGTTCTTAAGTTATCAGTGGAATCGTGGTATGGGGACTGTAGATCTGAAACACTCACAAGCCATAAATGCCAACTCTGATGTACCTTACCCTCCCAGCTGTAACTATGCATGCTCCTGGAAAGTGGTATGTCCCAGACATTTTAAGAACTCACTTTAGGAACTTAGATTCCTTTAAAAAATAAAATAAATAAGAATAAAAGGGGGATGTTTTTACTGTGGAGTTTAGAACGTTAAAAATTTTTGAGAGAACTAAGAAAAAATTAATGACACAGGGAAAGCCAAAATTAATAATCTCAGTGAAGTAACACAATCTCCTTGGACCAGACTTTAAATAGAAAACTCATTTAGTAAATCTGAATGGTCCTCCAAGGAACAATGGAAAGACCCTAGGAACTGGAGGTGGATATGAAATAAGAAAGGAGTGGAAATAAACTGAGTTAATTATGCTAACACCCAAAGTACAAATTAAAATTACAAGAGAAACTTGGTCGGCTTCCTCACGAGAATACACAGGGAGGTGGCAGGTAATTGTGGCAAGATAGGGAAGCCAAAGAAAGGAGTGAGATGCAAATCGGCAGCCACAAAGGCACAAGCTGATGAAGTGTTTTAAATACATACAGAATGAGAGACACTATGGGAAGATAAATTGGCCTGTTATGTTCCTCGGTTGAAATTATTATTTTAAGTCACCATACAAACGAATAGGTTTCATTATGGAACCCTCATACATACATGCCATTCTTCTCTGTGGTGATTCAGCTTTCTGGTCCACCCTCCTCATCTATACCCTTGCCCCCTCCCTCCATCAAGCAATACCCCATTCTGCTTTGATGTCATATGCATCCTATTATACGTCTTTCACCCCTCCCTTAAGATCTCTTTACCCCTTCACCATCCTCTTTCTTATTGAATGACTTACACACACACAAACACACACAACACATAACACACAACACACAATACACATGCATACACACACTAACATTTTAATCTGTGTTCCACCTATTAGAGAAAACACAAGCTTGTTGTGTTTCTGAGTCTGGCTTCCTTTGTTTAACATAATTGACTCCAGATACATCCATTCCCTACAAATGCCATGTCATTTTTCTTCATGAGTGAATAAAAATCCCGTTATGTATCTGTGCCACATTTTCTTGATGTATTCAAATGTTTGATGGACACCTACCCTGACTCCATTTCTTTTGTGAATAGTGCAGCAATAAACATGGCTGTGTAAGAACCTCTGCAGTATGTTGATTTAGAGTCTTTTAGGAATAAGCCGTGGTCACATGCTAGTTTTTGTAGTTTTTATTTAGTATTTTGAGAGACTTTCACAGCGGCTGAATCAACTTCCCACTAGTAGTATGTAAGGGCTTGTCCCTTATATCCTTGTCAGCTGAATGCAATAGACATTCAGACTGGAGGGAAATGGAATCTCAAGGCAATTTTCCTTTGTATTTCCCTGATGGTTAAAAATGTTGAACCCGTTTTCCAGCACTTCCTTATCATTTGCATTTCTTCCATTAAGAACTGTTAGTCCGTTATAGTTAGCCCATTTCGTAATTGAATGATTTTGAGATTTGTGTTAACTTTATACTTATTTACATATTCCATTGTTTTCTTTGTTTGTTTTTGTTTTTAGTTTTTTTTAGGTTTTTCGAGACAGGGTTTCTCTGTGTAGCTTTGAAGCCTGTCCTGGAACTCACTCTTTCAACCACACTGGTCTCGAACTCACAGAGATCTGCCTGCCTATATGTCCCAACTGCTGGGATTAAAGGCATGCACCACCACTGCTTGGTCTCCTATTCTAGATTCTAATCATCTTTTGGATGGATAGTTCTCAAAGCATTTTAACCCCATTCTGTGGGCTGTCATTTTGTTCTAGAGGTTTTCTTTTACTTAGCAAGTTCTTTGCTTTAACGTAAATCTCTCTTCTCAGTTCTTTGTATTATTTTGTTTTATTAGTATTCTTTCCAGAAAGACCTTGCTTATATGTTTATCTCGAAATGTTTTGCCCGTTCTTCAGAATTCTAAGTCTTGCATTAATGTCTTTGGTTAATTTTGAACTGATATGGGAGTAAGGGGCAGATATGAGTCCAGTTTTCATTCCTCTGTGTGTGGCTGCTATACAATGCTCAAAAAAAAAAATAGGACTTTCACCTTCTGTGGGTAGCATCCATCTAAGCATCTAAGTGTCTTCTGGTTTCGTAGCCATGACCTGCTTTTGTTTTTGTGTATCTTAGAACAGTCCCTTTCCTCCATCGATTTAAGAAGAGAGCTTTCCTGAATAGAGCATCCTTAGTTGGCAATTATTTACTTCTAGGGCTTTCCTGAGAGCCATACTTTCCTGGATTTTAGTATTGTTATTAAGAAATCTCATCATTTTCTCATATTTTCCTTTGTACATGAGTTGGTTTTCAATATTATATAATATTTTTTTTTTATTTTAAGTCTGCTTTAAATAGATAGGTGTTGTTAGTCCCAAAGACAATGTAAGGAGAAAGACTACCAACTCAAAACATCATAGCCAAATTAAATTAATATAATTCTTATATTCCTGCACATGGATTGCCTCTCCCTAAAAGCAGGTTTCAAGAGATCAGCATTGGGTGTGAGGAAGACATGGATTTTTGCTTTTATTTGTTTGTTTGTTTGTTTTTAATGACGGAGTTTCTCTGTGTAGCCCTGGCTGTCCTGGGACTCACTCTATAGACAAGCCTGGCCTTGTACTCAGAGATCCACTTGCCGGTAGTTCCTGAGCGCTGGAATTAAGGGCATGTACCACCACTGCCTGGTGAAAACAAGGTTTTTACAGCTCAGGGGTTGATGGTTTACAAATGGTGGGATGGGTGGACAAATGGGCAGGGCTGTAGAAGCAGAACATAAACGTAACAATCTGCTCATAACAGCCTCCTGACACAACACCATGGCTGCAAGGAGATCATAACAAGGTAGTCAGTGATGGTCAAAATAGCCTTTGGAAACAAAGGCACGGTTCCCATCTTCTGCAACAGGCAGAATAGAACCATCTGTAGTTAAGGTTACAGATGGGTCATAGCCCAATCCTTGAGAAGTGGAGGTTTAATCACAAACAGGAATGAACCTAGTTTGTCTTTACTATGAAATGGCTTTCAGGCTTAAAATGAAGGCAGGCTGGTTCGTCAGTGTTTTGTCTATGCGTGTGTATACATGCATACCACTTACGTGCCTGGTGCTCCCAAAGGCCAGAAGAGGTTGTCAGATTTCTTGGAACTGGACTTACAGATGGTTGTGAACTGCCATGTGGATGCTGGGAAGAATTAAACACCCATCCTCTAGAAGAGCAACCAGTGCTCTTCAGCACTGAACCATTTCTCCACCTCTGTCTTTTCTTCTTCCTTTTCTTCTTTCTCCTCCTCTTCCTCCTCCTCCTTCCCCTTCCCCTTCTTCCTCTTGCCCCTTTCTTTCTTCCCCTTCTTTTCCTTCCCCAAACACCCTTCGGCAACCACTTCTTCCCCTTCTTCCTCTACTCCTTCTTCTTTTCTATAAAAATATGGAAATATTTTCCTTTGATTAATACTTTTCCAAAAATCTCAATTTCTTTACTGAATTTTTCTCCTTGTTGCTGACTTTCCTCTCTGAACAAGTCATTTTGAGATTATAAATGCCTCTTGTGTTAGGATGTTTATTTCTGTCACTAAATCTTAAAATTTTTTTGCTCTAATTATGAGTAGCTCCTCTGAAGCTTTAGGTTTGTCTGTGCTTCTTCTATCCCATGCTTTGTTTGTTTGATTTTTATTTTAAAATACACACACACACAAATATATATGCTATTTTATCTTATTCTTTCTTTCTCTCTCTCTCTCTCTCTCTCTCTCTCACACACACACACACACACACACACACACACACACACACAACACACTCACAGACCAAAAACAAAATAATGAAAATAAAAACAAACAAGCAATCTTTTGAAAAACAAATTAAGACAAAACAAAAAAACAAAGATAAAAATCACACACACACACACCAGGAAAAAAGCGGATTCCACTTTGCATTGGCCACTCCTCCTCCTGGGCATTGCACCTGCTGTGGAGGATGACTGATATATACAATGACACTCCATTTGAGAAAATGGATTTCCCCTTTCCAAGTAGGTATCAACTGCAATTAGCTTCTTGGTTAGAGGTAGAACTTCTTTAATTATATCCAAGCATTCTTGGGTACGATAGTCATGCTTTTTAAAAAAACAGATGTTTTAACACAGTATTTCATCAGCCTTATCCTTTACCTTTAATATTCTTCTGTTTTGTTTTGGTTATTGATGAGATTTTTAACTGTTTTTTTTCTTTTCCCTGAAACGTTTCTATTTGTTTCTGTTTCAAAATCTCCATTTCCCTGATGAAATTTCTTCATCCATGTTGCTCAGCTCTTTCTGTGTTGCTGCCTTCCCTCCCCAGACCCTAACTGAATTCATCTGCTTGCTCAAATCCTGTTTGAGATTAACAGGCATTTTCACCACTTGGCTTTAGAATTCTTTACCTGGCATTCTGGTCCTTCAGAATCCTGAAATTCAGCAGTTGAGAAATGGAGTTGTGGTCTCTTAGAGGCATTAACAGTGCCTTGATTTTCCATGTTTCTGAGTTGCAGTTTGTGAATCTGTTTGTTTAGATATGTTTTCCAATTTTAATTGGAGATCTTATTGAGTAGTTGACTTTTAAAGGCTCGATCCCCAGTGCCGCCCAGAGAAAACACACAGATTTTAGATGAAGCTTCTGCTTCTCCTCCCAGCATCAGGAGCTCCACTCAGGAGCCCCACGGCTGGAGATGTGCTGGGCTTAGCTTGCTCCTGTTCAGTGTGTAGCTTGTCTTTTTCTCAGCACCCTTTAGTTGCTCTATCACTCACTACCCTGATGAGTTTCTGATGTTCACCTGATGTGGGAAGTCCTTCTGCATATGTGTTGCTTTTATTGGTTAATGAATAAAGAAGCTGCTTTGGCCTATGTAAGGGCAGAATAGGGCTAGGTGAGAAAAACTAAAATGAATGCTGGGAGAAAGAAGGCAGAGTTAGCAAGAAGCCATGTAGTCTCCACCAGAGACAGACTTATCGGAACCTTATTGGTAAGCCACAGTCATAATAGGAATGGGTTAACCAAAGATATAAGAGCTAGCTAGCCATATGCTTAAATGATTGGCCAAGCAGTTATTTAAATAATATAGTTTCTGAGTGATTATTTCGTGGTCTGGGCCACCAGGAATGAACAAGCAGACTCTGCCTACACTCTTCCTCTTCTCTCTTTGGGATAGTGTCTATTCTTTATTACATAAACACTTCCTCTTAAATGGGTCCTTGAAGTAGCTTCTACTCTGACATATTATCTAGAAACTTCAAGTTCTTTTTTAATAAATGATAAGAGTGATGTTTTTACATAGATCTGGCTGAAAAATTATTAAGTTCTTAGCAATCAGTAAAAAAAAACACTTATGAAAATCATCAACATCACCATACATCACAATATTACCACTATATGACAGGCATGGAGCATAGATACTTTATATCTGTGAGTATATCCTCTCGGCCTCATTTCTTGGAGCATTTTAGATAAAACACATAAAATACTGGACAAATGTGTTTTTAATTGTCTTCTGTGTTTCTGCTTGTCCAGCATCAATTCCTTTATTCTGGTGAGAGAATTTTTTCTGTAGAGGATGAGATAAGCCTAGAGCATCAGAGAGATCTTGTCTAGGACAAAAGCAGGGTAGATCTAGTGGAACACTCAAAAAGAAAAACCCCATTAAGAGGAAGCTTGACTCTAGGTGCAAAGCTGTAAAGAAGCCACCTACTTTCATCTCTGTGGTCTCTTTTTTGTATGAGCTACTGACTTTTTTGTGTCTTTTAAGTTGGTATCAGTTGTGTTTCTTTCACCCGAAAACCCAAACTCTAAGTCACAGCAAGTGCTTGCCATGCTGGAGAGCTTTTGGAGTCTTAAGAATTAAATTTGGTCCTCACTCTCATAGAACCAAGAACCTACTGAGGAAAACTAGTGTGAATGGGTCAAGACTTCTACGGGAAGAACATAGATCTCCAATGCTGAAGTTTAACAACAGAGGCACATCACACCAGATCTGAGAGATCAATGAAATGCGCCCCCCCCCCCCCCGCCTCCAGAGAAGGATTGAAAACAAGATCATCTAGAGCCAACAGACCATACAAAGAAAGAAATTCCTAGGCACAAACAAAACCCTTATTCAAAATCCCTATATATACTATGCAAAAGGCAACTACTAACTTTTAGTTGATTAAAATATGCAACATCAAAACCATGTCCTACACAAATCAAGACATCTCTAAACAAACACATATAGTCTGTTTATTTCTCAAAGCAATGAGAAACCTTGTATGATGAAGTGGCTAAACACATGAAGTCTTCATGATGGTGCAATGTCAAAAGTTATCCAAGGGATGACTACCTGGGCAGAGGTCAGAGAGACCTAAAAGTATAAGGACTTAAGAGTTAGACAGCAGAATGGAATTCTGCCAAAGAGTTGAAGCATTAAGAGTGCCAGGGGAAGAAAATAGATATAGGAGATTTAGTAAAATACCATGAGCTTGTAGGCATCAATGTTTAAATCCTAAAGAACACACAGTTGTTATCAAATAAATTATTACAAGAGCCTTATAATAATTAAATTCTGTGATGTGCCTCCAGCCTAGTAAGTCAGAGCTTAATTTTGCCATGTTCAAGTATCAGTCAGATACTCATCAAATTCTTAAATTGTAAGTTATCTATAGGATTTGATTTTCAAATAAAGCCAGAAACTGAATTCTAAGTTTCTCATCATACAGAATGTTGGCATCATGATGGTTTTTTTAAAAAAATTTAAACCATAGTCTCAAAGCTATTGACAAGCATGTGTCTGCATGTAGAAATGAGTGGTGTTATGATGATAATGTGTGGGTTCTAAGCACCCATGACAAGTGGGTCATAAGTGGGCCATGAGCCCTTCAAAAACGAGTTCTTGGTTTATGGGAATCTGCTTTCTTTTTAAAGTTGTTCTCATAACTATTACTCATTCCTGTATCCTGAATGGTGATAAAATTTGTTCTCGGGTTGATTTTGAAAACAATATAAAGTCGGCTTTAGGTCATGTGAATTAACTCATTAAGTTCAGATTTCACTTTAGTCTGAGTTGTGAAGCAGTGAGGGCCTTTCCCCCCAACGTGCATACTGACTCGAGTAAATCCCATATAAACAGTGTTGGCTGGCCTTCCATTACAGTGACAAACTATCTGAGGAAATTCAACTTCAAGGCAGACAGGCTGACTTTGACTCATGTTCCCAGAAGTCAGTTGGCTCCGTTGCCTTTAGGTCTGTGGGGAGGCAGACTATCACGGTGGCAGGAACATGCAATAGAGGAGACAGCACACCCTCGGCAGCTAGAAAGCAGAAGTGGACCAGAAAGGCGGTGGGGGGAGAAACAGGGCACTGTATGGGAGATGAGGGAAAAAGAATCAAGGAAGATGTCAGGGTCCCAAAATACCCTTGAAGGGGACTAGCCCGGAAATGAACATCACCCTTCTAGATCCCAACAACTAAAGGCTCCTCCCCTTCCCAATAGCATACCAGCTGGACACAAAAATATGATGGGGTGGGGGGTGTATTTCAGATCCATATCACAACAAGAAGCTACAAAATACATGAAAATTTTTAACAATGAAAATGTCCTAGTGAAAGTGTCATTGCACTAGGCTGACAGCTCAAAACAGTTGTACAAGGACTTTTGCAAAGATAATTTTCAGTTACCTAATGTACCAAATTGATTTTAAATTGATTTAAATGTTAAATGTAAAGGTGATGATATTAAAGGTGATAATGATTAAAAAGTGCGGACTTTGGGAAGTGGTAGGCTATGCAGGCTCTGTCCTTATAGATGGCATTAGCTCTTTTATCATGGCTACAGGTCTGTCACCTCACTGTATTCCTTCTGTCCAGTGAGGACACAAGAATGAAATAATGCCTTGGAAGCAAAAAGAAAAATGATCCCTTATTAGACATCAGTGGTATGGGTACATTGATCTTGAATTCTTCATACCCACAAATATGAGAAGTAAAATTCTGATGTTTGTAGCTTACCTAGTGTGGTAGTTTGAAAGAAAATGGCCCCTAAAGGGAGTGACATTATTAGGAGGGGTGGCCTTATTGGAGTAAGTGTGGCCATGTTGGAGGAAGTGTGTCAATGTGGACGTAGGCTTTGTATCTCATATATGCTTACAATATCTCCCAGTGTCTCGGTTCACTTCCTGTTGCCTGCAAGATGTAGGACTCTCAGCTACGACTCCGGTACCATGTCTGTCTGCATGCTGCCATGTCCCACCATGATAAAAATGGACTAAACTTCTGAAAAATGTAAGTCACCCCAAAAAATGTTTTTCTTTATAGGAGTTGCTGTGGCCGTAGTATCTCTTCGCAGCAATAGAAACCCTATCTAAGACAGAAGTTGGTAGCAGGGGCAGGGGTACTGCTGTGACAGACCCAATCATGCTTTCATTTTAAGGAATATGGACCTTGGGACTGTGGATGAGAAAAGCAGTTGAACACTTTAAGTTCTGCATAAAGGGCCATCCTAGTTAGAGCATGGAAGATAGTGGTGCTGAGGATGAGTTGAACTGTGGGAGCCTGGACCAAGAGATTTCAGAAGAGGAGAATTTTAGTATGTTACCTAGAAATCATTCTTGTGATATTTAGGTGAAGAATGTGGTTGTCTTTTGCCCTTATCTGTAGAGTCAGCCTGAGGCTAAAGTGAACAGTTTTGGATTGATTCCCTTGGCAGAGGAAATCTCAAAACAGCCTAGTATGGACTCCATTATTCAGTTATTAACAGTAACTCTAATGAAAATTTATACTTAAAAAGAGCAAGTTGAGCAGGGTAAATCAAAAAAAATGTAAAGTTTGAGGAGAAAAGGAGCACCACGAAGTACAATCGAGCTAAGTCCTGTGCTCAGGGAGATAAACAGATGGGTGGGGGACAGTTGCCCCCATCAATGCCTGAGTCAGGTGTGAGAACTAACTGGTCCTGAGGTCACCAGAGTGGGAGAGCTGTCTCTGGCCCCCTCTAGCTGCAACACTGGGGACAGCAGGCCCTGCAACTCACCTGGGAATAGAGGTGACCTTGTTGGCAGAGCTGTGGGTGGGCCCGTCCTGAATTTCTAAGTGTGGAAGAGCTGTCCCCACTATTTGTCTGTCATATGACAACGTGGGAGGGTGAGAGATGGCCGCCTTAACATCTAACCCCTTACCACCTGCCACAGATGAGAGAGCTGACCCTCCCTCTTACCAGCTGCAGCATTCAGGAAACTCAGGCACACCCCCTTACCTAGGCAGCACAGCAGAGCTGCCTGGTAGTCGGAGGTGAGAGGGACCCAATCTGATGTGATGAGCAAAGGAAAACTGCTCCCATTACTCATCTGACAAATGGTAGTATGGGCGGAGGAGAGGTGCTCTCCCTCTCACCCCTCCATCAATGCCCGAGACAGGTGGAGGAGCTGGTACTGGGGTCATAAGAGCTGTTCCTACGCCTCACTCACCAGCTGAAGTACTCAGGAGAATGGTCCCTGTACCTCGGCTGGGTAGCACAGTAGAGCTGGCCCTGATGCTGCAGGGGTGAGAGAGCAGACCCTGAGAGGGTGAAAGCAGGAGAACTGGCCCCGCCCCTTGCTCACTGCTGCAAGAGGTGTGAACTAGCCAAGGCAACTCTGGAGCTCACCCTGGCAGTGAGGACGGGAGAGAGGGGGTGGTTGGCGCACCAACCCTATAGCTGCCTGGGCCCAGATCCAGGGTTATGACATGGCCCACCCCAACATCCACCCCATCTATGATCTGCTGGAGCACGGGAAGGGATCTGATCCACAGACACAAAGCTTCAGGATCTCCACAACAGCGGGCAACAACAGATCCAGGAAGAGTCCTAGCGAGGGTTCAGCATCAATAATGTAGAAGCCAGAGACTCTGAACCAGGCCAATGGCTCTTTGCAATGAACACTTGCAAGAAAAGATATCTGGACAAAGGAGTTTACAGGGTGATTGGCTATGTCAAACTGCAGCTTCCATGATGAGATTTTTAATTTTTTTCTCGTTTTTATTTTTCCCCTTTTTTCTCTTAAATTTTGTTTTGTTTGGGGGGCCTACTGGGGCAGAGAGTGGATGTGAAGGGACGGGAAAATGAATGGGATCAAGATTCATCATATAAAAGACACAGAATAAATAAAAAGAAAAAAAAGGGGAGTTGTGACCTCAGGGTGAGATCCCACCTAGCTAAGTTTCCAACTGGTGAAAAGGAATTGAGGAGAAACTTAGAGCCAAAAGAGGTGGTACACAACTTTAATCCCAGCACTGGGAAGGCAGAGGCTGACGGGTCTCTGAGTTTGAGACCAGCCTGGTTCTACAGGGAAATTCCAGAACAGCCAAGTTCAGGCAGTGAAGGAAATCATTGAAGACAGGAACCTTGTGAGAATGTAATTGAAAGATCTCTGAGGTCAAGGCCAGCCTGGTCTACAGAGCAAGTTTCAGGACAGGCCATGAAGAAAGCAAAGCTGATGAAGATGCAATTGAACCAGGCGGCCATGTTCTATCACAGTAAGTAGGAGAACTTGGCAGCTTTAGCACACAGCTTTGGCTTCAAGGATAGAAAAAAATGCATTGTGGAACCTTCCTCTGCAACTAGGACAAACTGCTGAGACCAGGTGTTTGGGGCCAGGAGACCTCAAGATGTTGGAAATGCCAGAGCCTTGGGACACCTACTAAGGAAAGCTGCTAAGAGGGGTGGACCCAGCCCAATGGAGAGAAGTCTGTCTCAGCCAATAAAGCTGAAAAAAGCTGGAGATCTGAAGAGTGTTTCGCCAGCAGACATAGAGATGTAACATTTAGAGTTTGCCCAGCCGGTTTTCAGTCTGGTTTCTGTCCAATATTTTCTCACTATGCCCCTTCCCTGTGTTTTGGAACAGTAATGTATATCCTGTGTAATTATATGGTGGAAATATATGTTCTGTTTTTAGATTTTGATTTTACAGGGAATTACAATTAAGAGATTGCATGAATCTCAGGAAAGACTTTGAACTTTTGACTTTTGAATAAGTTTGAGACTGTTATAGACTACGGGGACTTTTGAAGTTGGACTGAATGCATTTTTGCATTATGCTATTGCTATAAGCCTTTGGGGGCCAGGGAGTAGAATGGAGTGGTTTGAAAGAAAATGGCCCCAAAGTGAGTGGCACTACTAGGAGGAATTGCCTTGTTGGAGTAGGTGTAGTCATGTTGGAGGAAGTGTGTCATTGTGGAGGTGGGCTTTGAGGTCTCATATATGTCTCAGTTCACTTCCTGTTGCCTGTAAGATGTAGGACTCTCAGCTCCTTCTCCAGCACCGCGTCTGCCTGCATGCTGCCATGTTCCACCATGATAAAAAATGGACTAAATCTCTGAAAATATAAGCCACCTCATTAAATGTTTTCTTTATAAGAGTTGCCATGGCCATAGTGTCTTTTCCCAGAAATAGAAGCCCTAACTAAGACACCCAGTGAGTCTAACTAAGACAACTAGTCAGTCTAAGACACCCAATCAGTTTAACTAAGACACCTAGTCAGTCTTGTAAATACTTAAGGACAACACAAATAAACTAAAACATCCATTTTCTTGCTTGATTTTTCTTTTTTATTGTTTTTATTGAGCTATATATTTTTCTCTGCTCCCCTCCCTTCCGCCCCCTCCCTTCCTATCCTCTCCCATGATCCCCATGCTCACAATTTACTCAGAAGATCTTTTTCCCACGTAGATTAGATCCATGTATGTCCCTCTTGGAGTCTTCTTTGCTGTCTAGGTTTTCTGGGATTGTGAATTGTAGGCTGGTTTTTCTTTGCTTTGTGTCTAAAAGCCACTTATAAATAAGTTCATATGATATTTGTCTTTCTGGGATTGGGGTAACCTCACTCAATATGATGTTTTCTAGCTCTACCCGTTTGCCCGCAAATCTCAAGATGTCATTATTTTTTTTCTGCTGTGTAGTACTACATTGTGTAAATGCACCAAATCTTTATCTAGTCTTTGATCAAGGAGCATTTAGGTTGTTTCTAGGTTCTGGCTATGACAAACAATGCTGCGATGAACATAGTTGAGCACATGTCCTTGTTAGGTATGATTGAGCATCCTTTGGATATATACCAAACAGTGGTATTGCTGGGTCTTGAGGAAGGTTGTTTCCTAATTTTCTGAGAAATTGCCGTACTAATGTCCAAAATGGCTGTACCTGCTAAAACATCTTTTTAAAGCTAAAACATCTTGTAATAACTTTCCATGAATTGATCAACCCAAAATACTTTGGAGCCTCATCACAACCCTGCCTGGTACACAACAAATATTAACCTCTAACAATAAATCAAAACAGAAGAAGAAGCCGGGCAGTGGTGGCGCACGCCTTTAATCCCAGCACTCTGGAAGCAGAGGCAGGCAGATCTCTGTGAGTTCGAGGCCAGCCTGGTCTACAAGAGCTAGTTCCAGGACAGGAACCAAAAGCTATGGAGAAACCCTGTCTGGAAAAAAAAAAAAAAAGAAGAGCTCCATCCAGGTTTTGAGTTTTAGCTCCTACAATGGGGACTAAAGAGACCGTTTAGCAGTAGAAAGGAGTAACAGGAGAAGTGAGAAGGTAAAAGGTATTTTTTAAAAAAACAAAAAAGCTCAAATTTCTGAACAGTTTAAAATCTCAGTAAATGCATTCATGTTATACTTGAGAAGTTTCCTTTACATCTAGGAAAACATCTAGAATAATCTAAAATTTCCTCAAGTTTTTGGTAATCTCAAAATCAAACTTTTCTCAAAAATCTAGATTCCTGTCTTTCTACGTGTTGACTGCCATGAATAGTCATTTTCAACAATAAATTGATAACTTGTGAATTCTATACTAGCATATGATCTAGTTTTATCTTTGGGGGAAGTGCATTTTATCAGCTCATATCATAAAAATTAAAAGGAATTCACTAGTTTTTAACTTTTCAAGGATAGTGAAAATAATTCTGTTTACTATCCCAACTTAGGAAATGTGCAATCGTACAGTATAAATTGAAAAATCCCGAAGGATTGTAGGTAGCCCAAATGCTTGGCCAAAAGAAACTTAATGTACATTACAGTTAGTTCTTTTCTGTGTGTGCATTGAGATAATCTGGGGAAAAAATTTAATTGAAAAACAAAAAAAGCGAGCCAACGAGGGCGCTTTAATGTTAGAGACTTCTCAGTGGTATGCTGTGTCTGTTGATTACAAGCTTTAATTTCCACTTGGGATTTACATGTCCTCCAGTAGAATTCAGCTTGGGTCAGAAAGCCATTGAAAAGCCATTCTTGAAATTGAACCTTAGGTTACTAACGTTGAAGCCTACATTAATCTTAAGGAAAATATGGTAAGTGCCAATAAATTTACATTTCTCCCCTAAGACAAGGGAGAGCATGCTTTAATCTATCCATTGTTTAAATTGACCTAGCTCAAGTCTGGGGCTCGAAAATCAGCAAATCCATCTTCTCCAGTGTCTGTTACCAGATTAGGGGGTGGTATTTCAGGGTGAAATGCCCGTAAAGGAGCTTATATTGCTTTGCTCATATGGAACTGATTTGAGCCAAGAAAAGAAGAAAGATTTTTACAGTCTCACAGCTTTCCCAGTTTCTAGAGCAGCAAAATCCCCAAGAGAATAGTGGTTCCAGAGGCTGAAAGCTCCAATAACCCAACAATGGTCACCGGGAAATGGCTTTCTCTCGCTGAGATGTCTATCACTGTATCTCGTCCCCACTTCCAAATTGAGGAAGAAAAGAATACATTTCTAGTCAGAAGACTAAGGCTGAATTTGATAATCTCTCATTTCCATGGTTGCCCTCTATAGGTAAACATACAAACCACCCTGTTCACTGTCACAGTTCACAAGGCTCCCGTGTGGTCCATGCCTTTGCTGAGTCTGCAGTCCAGTGGAGAAGACAGAAGTGACAGGAAACACCAGAAAGACTGCAAGAGGGTGCTTGCTTGTGGGGTTCTGATTGAACACTAGTTTTGTCTGTTATCATTTCTTAGCTGGAAGTGAGGTGTACCATGGGTATTGGCAACATAAATTTTCTAAATTTTAATCTTACTAGGCATGGATAAATTATCTTTCAAGCCTGATTAAGGGACTCTCTAAATTTTTCCCAGAATTTTGGGAATTTACTGGTAATTATGTACCCTGGTTTAAGCATTTTTACCAGCTCCATGAAATTTACACATTTTAGTAATAACATATGTGTGTGTATAATCACTTTACTTGGTGAAAATATGTCATTGGCCTTATAAGATTTTTAAATTTCTCCATGTCTACTAAGATATTGAGTATAAGAACATTTGTGCTTTACACCTGTCAGAATGGCAAAGATCAAAAACACAAGCTGGGGAGGATGTGAAGCAAGGGGAACACTCCTCCATTGCTGGTGGGATTGCAAACTTGTACAGCCACTTTGGAAGTCAGTGTGGCGATTTCTCAGAAAACTGGTAATCAACCTAACTCAAGACCCAACTATAACACTCTTGGACATATACTCAAAGGATGCTCAATCCTACACAAGGACACTTGCTCAACTATATTCATAGCTGTTTTATTTGTAATAAAACTGGAAACTGGAAACAACCTAGATGCCCCTCTACCAAGAACTAGATAAAGAAAATGTGGTACATTTACACAATGGATTATTACTCAGCTGTAAAAAACAAAGACACCAGAAAATCTGAATGGATGGAACTAGAAAAAAAATCATCCTGAGTGAGGTAACCCAAGCCTAAAAAGTCAAATATGGTATGTACTCACTCGTAAGTGGATATTAGCTATAAAATAAAGGATAACTATACTACAGTCCACAGACCCAGATAGACCAAGTTGTAAATAGAGTTCATGGTGGGACACCTGGATCTCCCCGGGAAGGGGAAACATGAGATTTCATGAGTTGACGGAGGGCAGGTTGGGATATGAACATGAGCGATCAGGTTGGAGGGGGTGGTGGAGGGGAGAGTGCCATGGGAGGGATTGTTGGAGGAAGGGAGCAATTCTGGGTCAGGTGAAATCTGAAGCAGGGGGATCCCCAGGAGTCTACAGGGAGGACCCCAGGTTAGACTCTTCGCAATAGAGTATAAAGTCTGAACTGGCTGTCTTCCGTGACCAGATTGGTGCCTGACCCAACTGTCATTGGAGAGGTATCATCCAGCAACTGATAAAGATAGATGCAGATACCCACAACCAAATATTAGGTGGAGGAATCCTGCAGAGTAGGAGGAGAAAGGGATGTAGGAACCAGAGGGATCAAGGACACCAAGGGACGGTTCAGACATTCAACTACTCTGGGCCTATAGAGGCTCAGAGAGATGGAAGCTACAACAAAGCAGCCTGCATGGAACTGACATAAACACTCTGAATATATGTTGGAGTTATGTAGGTTGGTCATCTTAATGGACTCCTAGCAGTGGGAACAGGCGCAATCTCCAACTCTTTTACTGACTTTTGGGGCCCTACTTCTCATACTGGCTGTCTTGCCCAACCTTAATGCATAGTCTATTGCCACTTGATATGCCTTGCTTTATTGATACTCATAGGAGACCTGCCCTTTCATGGATGGAGATGAAAGAGAATGGGATTGGAGAGTGGGAGTGGGGATAGATGGAAGAGAGGGATTAGGGGGGAGGGTGTAAGGGGGAGGCTGCAGCCATGATGTAAAATAAGTAGTTGAATTAAAAAAGAATTACATGGAATAAAACTGACATTATGAAACAAACAAACAAAAACATCTATGCTTCCAATACCCTTGGTACACATCCCTTCCAAGATATCTGACAACTGGTTCTTAGGTCTTGCCAGTAACGAGTGAGTGAGCCTTTCTTCAGGAAGTAGGAGACACAGTTTCTGAGGGGTGGGACTTTGATGAAGGACAGAGTTTTCAGGCAATGAGTTCAGGGATGCCAGAAGGAATGAGAGTTATGGAGACTCTCTCACTTGCTGACATTGCCCAAGACTCTGGGCTCTTGGAATTATCCTCAGGGTCACAGTGGCTTTCTAGTGGTCATGTGGGGCTGGTCAGAATCTGAAATTATCCCTAAAATAGCCAGTCTTTCATTCAAGTTGGGTCTCCCTAACCCTTCCTCATCCTGCCAGGTTTTCTTAAATCCAGCATTTAAATGCTTAACCCATCACTTCATCCCAGAGGAGAATGAGATGGAAGGCCAGGAGGAAAACATCTTAAAGGAAAGCCTACATTTAAAGACAATGAATATATGTCGATTTTCATCAGAGGGAAGGAGAGGCTTTAATTTACCCTTCTGTTAGCTTCCATTGCTGTAACAAAATAAGTAAGATCATCATCTTTTAAGTAGGGGAAATTATTTGGGCTATAGGTTTAGAGGTTTCCGAACACAGTCTGTTGTCTGTTGTTGTGATCCAGCTGCCCCCACTCCTCCTGGATAGGGGAACTTCCTTGTGGTCTGTAATTGACAAGGATGTTTGTGTTCTTTCTGGCCAGTGGGTCTCCACAGAAGGAGTAGAGGTATAAAAGGTTGCTGGGCAAACTAAAGGTTGCTGTTCTTCCACCTGAAAAGAAGCCTCTGTGTCTTAATCTGGTCACTCCCCGACAGTCTCAGCTATCCAGACTGCTCTGGCTGCAGCAATCTGCAATGTTCAGGGGCCTGTGGTGAGAACAGACATCATGGGGAGAGCAGGTTGTGGAGGAAGCTACTAAACCCTTTACAGATAAGAATCAAAAAAAAAAAAAAGAAAGAAAAAAAAAAGAATTACGAAGGGGCCAGAATCCTAGATCCCCCTCAAGGGGATGCCCACAATGTCCTAGCTCCCCTCCGTTTCCAATAGGCCCCTACAGGCTTTGCTACTTTCCAATAGCACTAGGGGCTGGGAACATTCAAGGTTCAAACTCTTGCCGACTCCTGTCTCTCATTTCCTCGGTGGTGTTGCCCACTTCCTCTGTAGACAAGCTTCCCTTTTCCATAGATGATATTTTTTTCTCATTCACCTTTAGTCATCCCCAACCCTGGTGTTGAACAGCACTTTCCTCCAAGATTAAAACCTCCCATCTAGGAGGGAAGCTCACTAACACACAGGATGCTTAAATGGCAACAAAGCACTCTGTCCTTCAAGGAAGTTTCTATCCTCAGGCTCAGGAAATAACTCAAAATACTTCCAGAAAGTCCCAGAAACTGACCAGATTCACTAGGCCCCGCCCTCTCTGATGATACAAGCAGTAAGGACTGTGGAGAGATGCCCGCTCTCAGACCAGACCAGCTGCCTGGAAGAGGCCCAGACCAATGGATGTAACCCGGAAAGAACATTCTCCAAACTACCCAGCTGCCTGCAGGCTGTGCAGTGTTCTCTGGGTTTCCAGTTTTCATGAGCTGTCACCCACACTCGGTGACACAGCAGTCTTTGGGTCCTTTATGTCCCTGTAACTTATTGCCCACATTCCTATAAGAAACACCTCACGCGTATTCCTGGAATGAACCCCAATAGAACACACTGCCTCACCACGTTTGATTTAAGTGGTTTCTGTACTTTGGTTTATTTTGGTCTCTAGACAGAGTGAACAGTTGGTTCATATCTCCTCAGGAATGGTGTCATACTACACTTGGCTATGCGGAATAGTCTGGTAGTCTTTCAGCTACAGAGATCTGTGTTGTTAAAAAGCAGGATACTTACTATACTGTGGTTCTCAACCTGTGGGTCACAACTCCATGGGGGTCTGTAGGCGGCATATTAACCAGGCTAGCTTAATATGAAACAGCAAATTTTAATGAAGGGATATTTTATAACACCAGCGATCCAGTGATGAGCAGGAAATACAAACAAAGAGAGCGGTGGGGCTCAAGCTCGCCAGATTTATATGTAAACATTAGCCTGAGGCGAACACGCCCCCTAATGGGCTGGGCTTATCCCTACATCTCCCCCTTTTGTCTAAATAAGACAAAATACAACTATATACAATAATAAAAAAATAATAAATATAACAAACAATATTGAGAACAAAGTTTTATTAAACATTTTATCTTAAAGAGTCTAAATAATGTAGAGAGTAATTACAATTATATAATCTTTAATTTTGTCAAAGATCTGAGAAGGGAATAAATATTATTTAACAAACGAGAGATATCCAAAATGTGCAACAATTGACAGAGACAACTGACTACCTGGGCAATCACCCAAAGTCTCATTTGCAATGTTGAGTCAACCAACTTTGGCTAAGGCCTAACATAACTGACATACCATTATTAAAGGCAAGGAACTTTTTTAGAACTATCCTACCTTGTCTTGGCAGGATAAGACAATCCTGTTTTATCCATTTATGGATATTTTGTATCTTTGTTAGAAGTTGAGGTATGGACTTTTCTTAACCCAAAGGACAGTTTTGTCTGGAAGACAAGCTCCCAGTGGAGTTTTGGCTCTTTTTATAGGATATGGCCAAGTCTTTGGGCATTTGGATGGCAAGGGTTAGGTAATGACCCAGTTGCTGTATAAACATTGTGGTGTCTATGTAGTGGGCATGCATTTTTACATAACGGTCATTTTTTTTATGATGTGAAGATTTTTGATATTGTCATTTTTGTCATTGGTGGTGTTATCCATAAAGGCCGTTGGCAGGTCATCTGTTACAGTTTGGTATATTTTTTGATAGCCAGGTCAGGCCTGTGTTGAGGTGGATCACAAAACACATCCCAGCAGAATGGCTCGCCCAACGTGGGGCACCAAAATGTAGACGACATATTAACCAAACTAGCTTAATATAAAACAACAAATTTTAATAAAAAAAATCTTACAACACCAACAATCCAACAATAAACAAAAAATACAAACAAAAAAAAAAAAACGACGGGGCTCACACTCACCAAATTTATATATAAACATTAGCCCAAGACAAACACGCCCCCTAATGGACTGGGCTTATCCCTACAGGGGTCAACCAATCCTTTCACAGGGGCCACCTAAGACCATCAGAAAACACAGGCATTTACGTTATGATTCATAACAGCACCCAAATTATAGTTTTTTTTTGTTTTTTTTTTTTGTTGTTGTTGTTGTTTTTTTTCGAGACAGGGTTTCTCTGTGGTTTTGGAGCCTGTCCTGGAACTAGCTCTTGTAGACCAGGCTAGTCTCGAACTCACAGAGATCCGCCTGCCTCTGCCTCCCGAGTGCTGGGATTAAAGGCGTGCGCCACCACCGCCCGGCTTCAAATTATAGTTTTGAAATAACAACAAAAATAATTTTATGGTTGGGGGTTACCACAGTATGAGGAACTGTATTAAAGGGTTGCAGCACTAGGAAGGTAAGAACCACTGGTCTAGAGCTAAAAATTGTCATCTTAGTATGTCAAGAGTCTTCTGGGCATTTTTACTATAACCAAAAAAAAGGGAAAGTTTGTAAAAAGAACAAATAAAAATACAGAGTAGGAACAACATTGGAGAAAAATAAGAAATGATGTAAAAACTCCAAGAATACAGAGTAGGAACAACATTGGAGAAAAATAAGAAATGATGTAAAAACTCCAAGGAATATTCTAGAATGTAAGGGGCTTCTAGGTGAGTGAGGCCTGGGATGTCATTTTCTTCAAGCCTTTCTTAGCTTCTCTGAACCCTGGTCCATTGCATTTGAACCTAGCAGGCTGTAGCAGACATCCTACCACGACTGAGTCCAGATTCTGGAAGAACAGGCAAGTGGCTGTAACCTGGAAGCTTGGGCTCTCGGAACCCAGAGAGTTTTGGACCTTCTCATTCATACTTGGTGCTGGTGTCAGAGCATGGCCTGCTAGGAAGTTCTGGGAGGAAAATCCGGAGCACTTTAGACTTGTGGGAAAACAACATCTGAACCAGTGGACCCCGAGTGTGAAAGGACACACAGGCCAAAGCCCACACCGCCCAGGCAACACTTGCCCTGCACTTCCGGCTCAAACGGAATGACTGTCTGAACCAGTAACAAAAGGCCAAATCCTCCAGGAGATCCCTAAATGGACCTGTGGAATCCCAAAGAAGAGAACAGGAACATCGAGGGAGCTGAAGGGACTTGAGGAACGCATCCACCAGTACGTTCACTGAGTGTTAGTTGACCTAAGTATGAAGTTCTGCCTCTTCAGGCAGCAGCTATGCAAATGATGGCTGTTTCAAGGAAACATGCCAACTTTCCATTGGCAGATGGTGTGTTATGATAGTTTCCATTGATGCAGACGGAATTCCATTAACCCCTCCACGCGATCTTCTCCTGTCCCCTTGTGGCCACTGATGGACATTTGGAGCCAGTTGCCTAGAGCAGACCCTCTTGGTAAAAAATGAAGCAAGTGGAGATGGCAGCTGGGCTCCCATCTCATCTAGCCAATCCTCAATCTAGACAACGTCATGGTAAAGAGACCTCAATTCTTTGATGGGTTACAATTAGTCTACTCTTGTCTGAAAAAACAACTCCTTTTGAAAAGGACCTGTCAGCCACAAAAGAAAAGTTAAGGGTACTGCACCCCCTGCTGGTCAACTTTATCAATATCAGAATTTAACATCAGAGCCTCCAGAAGCTATGCATGGTTAACAGGAGACGGCCATACAAGACTGTGATTCCTCCCAGCAGCACTGACTATACTTATAGAGCATTACTTGATCCTTCATTAATATTTGATCTGACATCTTCGTAATCTTTATGCTCAGACCCCCTCATCTCTTTGCTTTAACCTCAGCACTGCTAAGGATAAAACTATCTGTTATCTTTGGGCCCCTATGCAAATAGTCTTCCCTTCTTCAAAGACAGACAAAGGCCTTCATTTGGGGGTTGTTGTCTTTTCCCAAATTTTACCCGCTAAGGAACTCTTTTACTTAAGAAATACGACTTCTGTGTTATCATTCCTAGTTAAGCTTATTCCTTATTCAATGAGGGGGAAGGGCGTCTAAATATAGACATGGAATATGAATTTGATCCTCTGCACAATTTGCATAAACCTAAATAACACGTCTTAGTAGCTGAGGCCCAACGGGAAACCACATCCTGGTCTGGTTATGGAAGCAAAAGTTTTCTCCTCAGGGTCCCCTCCTCTTTGGTTACCCCTCCTCTTCCAAGATAAAAATAGCTAGCTAGATGCATATTTCCGGCAGGACCGATCTGTCTCTGCCTCTGTCTCTGTCTGTCTCTGTCTCTCTCTCCCTCTCTCTCTCTCTCTCTCTCTCTCACACACACACACACACACACACACACACACAATCTCTCAATCCTGCCGGGATTGAAATCACCTGTAGTGGACTAGCTCTCCCTCTTGGATGATACAAAAATATGTGACATAAACAAGATCCTCAGAGAGCAGAACTGTGCAAAGCATCTTTTCTCCCTGCATAAATAGATTTACTGGTTATAGTTAATAGTATTTTATAGGACTTATAATAGTTAATAGTAAAATTTTAATAAAATGGGCCTATTTTGCCATAGACCTCCTCACACACAACAGTATCAGAAGCCTCTTGTCACATTCAGGCGTTTGTTGTTACTGGCCCTTGACAACTAAACTACTATGAAACATGCTAAAATGATAAAAACTCAAAAGAATTAAGCGTGTGGTTATGGCTTGGTGCTATTCAGTTGTACACTAATAATTCCTTACATTTGTAATCTTCTTTCCCCTACAATACAGCAAACTGAAGAAATCACAAAATGCACACTTCTTAGACCAGATGAAATTGTATCCTGTCTGGTGGCTGAAAGTGGGTCTGCCTCTGTATGGGCAGGTTTAAACCAGCAGATCTTTCAAAAAATGCATCCCTACAGGGCTTTTTTTGTGTGTGTGGGGGAAGGGGGAATGGAAGGGGAATATCTTATTTTGTCGTTGAGCAGAGAGAATTTGAATAGAAATTTTAGATTTCACTCATTTTACCAGGAGCCCACATGCAAAGGATCAAACTGCCAGACGATAGTATGTATCACGTGGGAAATCCTGGAGATATTAATATTAATATTAACGTCTTGTCACCAACCCCAGCAGAAGGAAGGAGAACGAAACGATAGCTGTGAAATAGGACTTAATGCCACCTAAAAGTTCCCACTTTTCCTTCACCTCCTTAAAAGTAAAGAGCCATGGATTGCTTCACTATCAAACCAACAGCCGAGACTTAACTGACCTCTCCCACTTGTCAGGAAGCTAGCCAGAACCAAAGGTTTTCCCAAAGCCTTTTCGGATCCTCTAGAGAAATCCTATCATGGGCAGGAAGCACAGACCCTGGTCAGTTGAATGACTCTGCAGTTTGTGTTATTGTTCTACTTGCCAGGGTAATTGACTCACTCAGAGGAACTGCGCATGCTAGGTCTGTTATTACAAATGTCCACCTTCGCCTGCAACAGTCCCATGAGTCCATGGTGTGCAATAAACATGCTGGGGTGCGTCGCGGTCAAGCACATGCTAAGGGATCTTGCAAAGCATTGTTCAACATGAGCCACGTATTTTTGGTATGCTCCATGGTCTTCACTCTTGCCATGGAGAGGTTGGCAGCAGAGTCAAGGGCTGCCTGCTGCTGAGGAAGGGAAGCCTGCTTGGGAGTCCTTGAGTCTCTGCAAACACAAACACACTCTGTCTAGTGGATGATGAAAACACAAAAATCAGCCTAACAGTAACTTAGAAACATGGACTGCAAAATCGTGTGTTTCCCAGGTCCAAATAGAAGGTTGAATTGGTGTCTTGGTTTCTTTTCCTGTTGCTGTAATAAAAAGAATGTGATCAAACCTCGCTGTTCAAGGTAGAGTTCACCATGGTGGGAAGGCACGGCAGTAGGCTCCAGCGGCAGCTGCACACATCATGAATAAAATAATGGACACCTGCAAGATTCTTGGCTCACTTTCCCTGTTTTTGTAGTCCTGGATCCCAATCAGGAAATAGTCCTGGTCAAGATAATCTCCTAAAAGCATGCCAAGAGGCCCTCCTTCCAGGCCCACCTTGACAACTGATGCTCTCCACAGAGCTAGCATTATCTGAATGGTGAGACACAAAGGCAGGAAGTAACAATACCCACTGTTTTCATTTGTTTTGTTTTCACTTTAACTACGGCATTCCTCTTGTTACTCTGGACATGAGTTTCAGGACCACTCTCCTGTGGTCACCTTTCTTACACTGAGTACTGAACTACTGCCAATCAAAGAATAAGCGATTCAGATTGAAATGATGCCTCTTCCTAAGGGACTAGGAAGGTCCTGAGGTAATTTACTTGATGCTATTTTCCAGTATTTCTAGTTTTGCATGCCACATCAGGCAAAGCAATATTGGAGTTTAATTTTCTTCAATCATAAGAAAAACAAGTAAAACTTGCTATTTAGTTATCTTAACAGTGTTTTTTATCCATAAAGAATTTTTTAATAAACGTGGGATTTCTTTTATTCCTATTTAGTACCAAGAAAAGTCTCCTCCCTGGTACACTTAATTCAATATGTGTAATACTCCAGTTAGTTAATATTAATTATAAACCAAATGAAAGCTGGGATATTCACAAAAAGAAAAGTAAATGGCCAGCAAATGTGTGGAAATCAGCCTTTTATTCTCAGCGTAATATTAAGTGAGATCATTTTATCTTGCATTCAACCACAAGAGGTGTAGCTAGCCAGCTCAGTCCCAGCATGCAGCGGCATATCCCATGGACCACATATGGAAGTACTGAGCCCTGGAGCCTTTTTTCAAGAAATCAGTTCGCCTATAGCAAATTGTTTCTTTACAGGCAACAATTGTGTCTTGGCTTAGAAATCAACTACTGAGAACCCAGAGAAGAACTTGCTAACCACCCCCCGCCCCCAATATCTTGTCTTTTAACTTCAGGGCATTCAATAAACACTGTATATCCCAGCCACACGGCCAGAAGTGAACTAAGTTAAAGTTAAGTAGATGCAACTGCGAGTCATAAAACCCTTTAGAAACACCATTAAGAAACAGCTGAAGGAAAGTTTTCCCCCAAATTTTGTGCTTCTTGGAATGCTAATGACATTACCCCTTTGGAGGAACTACCCTTGCCTTCTTAGAGTCAAATCAGAAAACTAGACGTGGCTTAAGACTGTTGTGTAAGATTCTTCCGAGACTGAAACATTTCGTCCTACAGAGAAGCTCCTTGAGCAGGAAGGTGAACAACTCAAATAGCTTCAGGAAGTCCCTGAAACTGACCAGATTCACTAGGCCCCTCCCTGACAGAGTAAACAATAAAAACTGAAACTTCCTCCCAGAGAAGTGACACCCAACTACAAAGATGGCTCTAGGAAGAGCAAATTGGCTGCCTAGAAGAAGTAGAAACCAGCCAACCTGCCTGGAAGAGGTTTAGAACAATCTGTTGGAAAGAAAACTCTCTAACCTGTTGAGCTGCCTGCAGGCTTGGCAGCATCCTTCAAGTTTCTCAGCTTTTGTGAGTTTTTATGTCACTCATGCTGGGGTGGCCTTGGTGATACAAGTAAGTCTCTTTGAGCCATTTCTGCTCCTGTAATTCCCCACCCATATTCCTGTAAATAACCCCAATAAAACTCACTGGTTTACAAAGTTGCACTTTGATGGTATTTGTACTTTGACCTATTGTGGATTCCCAATCTGGGATGAGGAGACACATATGTTTTATCTCCCCATGAAAAGTTTGGTCACACAGCAGGGTCCCATACAATGAGAAGCTGTAATGACACGTTGTGTGTTACCTAAATCTATAATATTTTACTTCTGAGAAATAAATACCTGTCATTATGTCATGGTCATTTCACTTTTCTGTTGCTCACAAACATGAAAGATACCCAGAAAATCCAATTCACTAGAATTTCACGTTCATCTTCACATTATGTCCATTTGAGACAAAATACTTTCAATGTAACTGTAAAATCATCAGACTCAGATTTTAAGGGGTAGTTATTAACATGAGAAATGCTTATCACATATTTCGTTGAGCTGGTTAGTTTTTGTCAAGTTGACACAAACCTAAACTTGCTCAGGAAGAGAGAATCCCAGTTAAGGAATTGACTCTATCAGATGGCCTGTGATTATATCAGGGAGGAGCAGTGCATTTTCTTGATTCTTAATGGATGTAGGAGGGCTCAGACCACTCTGGGTGGTACCATCCCTAGGCAGGGGCCTTTTGCTTCCTAGGAAAGCAAGCCAGTAAGTAAGTTCATAGTACCACCCTACCCCGCAGTCTCAGATTCAATTTCTGCCTCCAGTTTCCTTTGTTTGTTTGTTTGTTTATGAGACAGGGTTTCTCTGTAGCTTTGGAGCCTGTCCTGGAACTAGCTCTTGTAGACCAGGCTAGCCTCAAACTCACAGAGATCGATCTGCCTCTGTCTCCTGAGTGCTGGGATTAAAGGTGTGCTCAGTATCACCTGAGTTTCAGTATCCTGTTTTGAGCCCCTGCCCTGGCTTCCTTCCTTGACTATAACCTGTAAGTGTAAAGCCTCTCCTCTCTATGGTGTCTATTATAACAACAGAAAGCGCGTGTGCGCGCGCACACACACAGTATCTTGCTGAGGACAGAATGAGCCTATTTTGGTAATTACCTGCTATTCTCAGACAGTTGCCTTTTCCCACAGAGAACTCTGCAGTCATCCTATAGGAAAGAATTTGATCTAATTTCCATCCTAAGGACTTTCTGATGCTTCCTTTAGTAAGAGTGACTCTTGTGTCACTGATGCCTGCATAAGATGCTCTTTAACGTTTGTCTTTTCCCCAGGAACTACTCTTCTTATCAGTCACAGTTCCCAAAGGGGGCAAAAAAGGAAGGAAGGAAGGAAACCAAAGAAGTCAACACTCAAGTGGGCAAACCTTACCAGGCATTGGTGGTAACCCTCAGCATCAAGCCGGATGAAGCAGAAAGAATTCCATGAGTTCAAGGACAGCTCAAGACAAGCCTGGACTACATGCTCAGACTCTGTCTTAAAGCCACAAAATTAAGTAAATAAATATTTTAAGTTAATTAGCAAAGCTCTTGAAAAACCTTGAAGCTTATGGCCATTAACTTTACTATTAATATGCCAATTCCTTCATTAGTTCATGGATTATTCTTCTATTGGTAAATAACAGATCTCCCTATCAAGTGTAGAAATCTTACCTGTGATCTGAAATTCTATGTTATTATATAATGAGATAGGAGTAACCACAGCCTAGGAACCACAGCTACCTTGACTTTAGAAATCTCATTATTCTCTAGTCACCTCCCCGCAGGACTGCATGATCTGCTGCCCCTGAGTAAACTATCAGCAAGTGTAGCAAGATATTTGATTGCACTGGGTAAAGATATAGCACTGTGATTGGTTTAATAAAAAGCTAAACAGCCAATAACTAGGCAGAAGGTATAACCAGGACTTGTGGACAGAGAGAGCTCCAGAAAGAAGAAAGGCAGAGTCGCCAGTTAGATGCAAAGGTAGCAAGATATACAGTGAAAGACCCCCGTCCCAGCCTGTCAGAATGAGAGAGAGGGAGAGAGAGAGAGAGAGAGAGAGAGAGAGAGAGAGAGAGAGAGAGGTGATTGTATTTTGTTCTTATTCACCCCCTTCTCTATTGCCCTCCTCTGTGTGCCAGGACTTCTGTCCCCCTCGCTGGCACCTTTTGTACTACCAGGCAGTTCTCCCTTCTGTTTTCATGTCACAGGCATCTCATCATGTCATATGTATTCCATCCACTCTTTATTTCCTTCATTCCCTCCTTCCTTAACATCTATTTATCTAGTCCTTCCCTCTCACAGTCCTATACTTTCACACACACACACACACACACACACACACACACACACACACACATCTCCTAGTCCATAGATATCTTTGGAATCTACTGGGTATCTGAATATATCACCTAGTGCCACTGTCAAAAGTTACAAACTGCTGTAGCACATGCCTTTAATTCCAGCACTCAGAAGCTAGAGGCAGGTGGATCTCTGAGAGTTCAAGACCTGGCCTACATAGAAAGAACTTGTCTCCACAGACAAAGTTTGCAACTTACTTTATTTGACTCCGAACACAACTTCTCTTTAACACACCCTTTCTGGGATTTAAATTTCTCAACATCAACCAAGTCTTAAATTTCAGTCTTCCTGATACTGATCTTTAAACTCATGGCATCAAAACGTGTTTGTTGACATCATCATGGTCCTATCAGCAAGGCTGACTCCCCTCATCAGCAATAGGCACCAATACTGCTGCCATTCCTGCTGCAGCATCTGTTCTCTCCCGAGACCTCAGCCTTCTTTATGGGAACTTTTCTATTCCACTGGAGGATTACTAACTCCAGAGACACAAACTTGACAGCCAAGTATTCCAGTGAGCAAACCTACACTCCCAGTAAAATCTCTGCTCCTCTCTGACGTGACTTCTTCACCTGAATTCACACACTAACGTACCCTGTGTATGTAAAGTCAGTGTTAGCAGGTTCCAGGGATTTAAGAGTATTACCCCTCTAGGAAGCTCTGTTGTCTTAGAAGTGATGCCCAGCACTTCCAAAGCAATGTTAGTATTGACCACTTGAGAAATACTTCTAGGAGAGCAAAAGACAGTCTTTCTGCATGTTCTACAGCTACATTTTCATGGTAGAAATTATATAATTAGACAAGGTGATTCAGAATGTGTCTCTAAGACAGATGTGGTAGCACATAATCCCAACACCCCAGAGGTAGAGGCAGAGTGATTAGGAGTTTGACACTGTCTCCAGTGTATAATGAGTTAAAGTCTAATTTGGGCTATACAATTGGCCTTAAAACAATGAGAACAGGACAGGGGAGGGGAGAAGAAACAAGTCTCCATTAGCAGAAGATATAAATGACATCACATCTTCTCTGGAAATTCAACAAATTAATATAAACTGGCTAGTCACTTGTTGTAGGGAGAGGACCCCTTGTTTGTTCTGGCCTCCCGGCTAGCTTACACCTGAAATAACCACACAGAAACTGTATTAATTAAAACACTGATTGGCCCTTAGCTCTAGCTTCTTATTGGCTAACTCTTACATATTAGTTTAACCCATCTCCATTAATCTCTGTATCGCCACGTTGCAGTGGCTTACCAAAGATTCTAACTGGTGTCAATCTCAGGCGGAGAATCCATGGCTTCTCTGACTCTGCCCTTCTTCCTCCCAGAATTTAGTTCTGTTTTCTCCCAGCCTACCTAAGTTCTGTCCTATCAAAAGGCCAAGGCAGTTTCTTTATTCATTAACCAATGAAAGAAACACATGAACAAAAGAACCTCCTACACCATTCACTATTGTCACAGATAATTTTGTAGCTCTAGTTCCTCTTAGACAGTGGGAACTTTCCCTACAGCAAAGGCTATTTAAGACATTCATGTAAGTAGCAAGGGATAAATACAACAAATTTTTACCAGGCTTTTTATTTCTAAGCCACTTGAGTCTAAAAATAGGTTGAAGTCTGAGCCATGCTTTCCTCGCCATGGACTCATAGCCCAGCCTCTTGAAATCAAGATTGATCACAGGGACTGAAAGAATTTTGTTTCTGAAACTGAGTTTGATGTCTTTGTCCAGCACATCCTCTGTGTATTAATCACTGTGCCACAGTGGTCATGTGAGATGGCTCAGCAGTTCATCTTCCAGCAGCAGGAGGGGTCAGTCCTAAGTCCTGAGATCATATGCACTGTGCATGCCTACCGTCAATCAACTCAGCTCAGTCAAGAGTGTCATAGATGAATGTCCTGTGGTGTGGTGGTATGATTTCATCTGTACAAGGCAAAAAAAAAAAAAGTGTGTGGGAAGGGAGATAGAGGGTGGGAGAAGCGTTGAAAAAGCAAAATAAAATGTAAATGCTGCCGTTGTCATTTGGAAGGTAGCCTGGCACTCCCTGTCAACTGTAGGTAAACAGTCTCATCTGTGAGTCCTCAGAAGTCCAACCTCAAACAGGGCTTGATAAACAAGTGATAGACAAAACCAAGTCCAGACAAAATCTAGGTTGGCATGTGATGCTGAAAGCAGCAAATATTGTTTGGGGCTGAATGAGTAGCTGCCATATCTACCATGCATTTAATAAGGTTTAAGATAATAATGAAATCCCCACTCTCTCCACCCTCATTTTTATTTCGTGCAATCTAGAGCAAACTTGATTTCCTTCCATTCTCCCTAATGTACTCCACCAGAATCTACATGTTAGCGTCTCTTGCTGACATCTGTCACTGCAATGTTCCAGTCCCATGGTGCGTGTTCTCTCTTGCTGCATCAAATAATAATTCTACTTTAACTGGAAGAACGTGACTAGTAGTCTGAAATTTAAAAATGTGTATGTCATTCAATCTGATTTCCCAAACAAACTGATTTCCTTTCTAAAACTGTTCATGTTATAACCAATATGATTCAGAAAACCAATACAAGCTGAGCTCCTGTTAAATACATAAATGTCTTCAATATTAACTAATACTTCCTCTAAAGAGTGGTGGCCTTCAGCTTGTTCTAGGGACTGGGGTGTAATTCAAAGTCCTATAAAGTTCCAGGACAAAAATGGAATATTTTCCGGCCTCACAGTGGACAGTGTTGAGAACAGTGTTTATGGGAAAGGGGTTGTATAGAGTCAAACTTACAGACACTCTAAGGAAGGAGTTATCAACTCTACCCCTTCTTAACAAAAAAGAACAAATGAAGGAGGGTCAGTGTTTGTATCTGAATAACATGCCTCAAGAGTCTCGTCTTTGATTTCCAGTTCCTGATAATGTTTTTGCATAAGGTAGCTCTTTCCCTCTCTTACAGCCCAAACACAAAGCTCCTTCACATTGCTGTGAAGCAGTTAGAAGAAGGAAGTCACGCAGATCCAGGACCCCCACTCACAGTTTGGGGAGAAGGTGTGCTCAGAACACCCAGAAGTTAATCTTCTTTGCTACCCTCCCCCAAATAACTGTTCAGAGGATAATCAAACAAGACGTTAAGCCTGCTAAGAATTTTCAATTTTATGATGATAATTTGCACTAAGAAGTTTGAATCTCACTTAACAGGAGTTATTCCATGCTTGAGAAGTATTTTATTTCCTTAGGGAGATTAGTGAAGGAGGCCTAGCTATAAAATGATTTATAAGATCTCAAATATTATTCATACCCATATGCAAAGTCAAGCAAAGAGAACATGTAGAACTGACACCACTCCTACAATGTCACCTCTCTACTGCCTAAGGCTGAGTGACTTGGAGTGTGAGCCTACCCTTGTAGGGTCACAGCCAGATCAAGGTAATCGTTGGTCTGCCCTGTATCAGTGGTATCTTTTCAATGACATGAATCATATTCTTGGGGTTGCAAGAAAATTCTCACTTGTTTAAATGAGAACAGAAGGTTTTGACATTACACCCATTTTTCCCCTAGTCTTTCTGGGATACATTCTATTTATTTGACCTCATTCAATGAGCAGCTTACAATGAAAAACAAGTTACCTAAATATGTACCTTCTATTCAAATCAAGACTGAGAAAGAATGAGCTATTTAGACATGCTGCCACTGTAGCCTACAGCTTACCAGGACATTTGGTTGCCATTAACAAGTCATTTTAATAAGAGTCACCTGCTTGTTCCTAAAATATATGGTAGTCCATAAAAACAGTTATAATTCCCAACACAAAACAAGTGATGAAATGCCTTTCTTTCTTTTTGTTTGTTTTTGTTTTTTGAGACAGCATTTCTCCATGTAGCCTGGCTGTCTTGGAACTCACAGTGTAGACCAGTCTGGCCTCAAACTCACTGAGATCCACCTGCCTCTGTTTCCTAAGTGTTGGGATTAAAGGCATATGCCACCACTGGCCTGTTGACAAGATTTCTCAACATTAAATATCTATCCACTCAGGTTTCAAATTTCTTCATGGTCCTATTATAGCAATCAAATATTTGAGACATCTTATTATATCAGGACTCAAGTAAGTTTGAAATTTAGCTGCTCAGCTCAGCCTCACTACAACATATATAGGACTAGTGGCTATCACAGTGAACACAACATGTATATAAAATATTTTCAATATCTCAAAAGATTTGGTAGGTTTTCTTCCTCTTCTTATCCCCCGCTTCTGTGTCTTTCTCCCTCTCTTCCCCCTCCTTCTTTTCTCTTTCGTTTTTACCCAGTATAATTTTCTATAGTCTGAATTTTCCTTATAGTGCCCCCATGATGTTACTAAATGCACTCATCTGCCTCTTGTGTTTTTCATAAACCAAGAGCTGTGTCAAGGTACTGATGGAAGTTTCCCTTTAATTAATTTGTTGTTAGGAATGCTTCTCAGGTGAAGTTTCGGTCTTCCGCTGTGTCAGCATGGAAACATGAGCATCTATTTATCTATATGTCTCTTATGAATAACCAGATTACAAGTCCTGTTTTCAACAGACACTGATCACCCATTTCTATGTTGAGTTTTTGGTGTTTGCAAAATAACGAAACTCTAAATCTCACTTTATTGCTTTAAATTGATACTTCATCTATAACACAGAATATGGAGCCTTCTTTTATCAAAGATTCATGTATTTGACATACAGTTCTTAAAGAACATAGCCTTATGTCTTTCATTTGTTAGTATATTTTAGAATTATCCATTGATTCCTTGTTAACTTAGGAAGGAGACAAATGCCAAGGAGATGTTCATTGCTGTTTTGTCTGGAGGGTAACACACTCAATATTTGATATATTCTAATTAATTACAGAGTGTTATGATCTGTTTGGATATTCAAGTTGTCTGATCTTTGACTAGTGGACACCCTTACGGGATAAGCTCTGAACCTTCTTGCTCTGTTCCCAATATCTGTACAGGTCCCCTTGCCTTTTGTTCTGATGGGATATTCTAAGAAAATACAAAACTGATGTATTCTAGACAGAGATGGAATCACACTTCTATGGAGACTGAGCTCCTGTTAGCCCCATTCATAAGCCAGAGTCCAGCAGGTGGGTGGTGTTTGCTGATGCTACGTAGCTTAGCGACCTGACTTAGAAAATTATACAAGAAAACAAATTCCAAGCTAATCTTTCTGTTTCAAATTTAAATCAGTTTAGTTTCGTATTTCCAACTGCTTTTCTCTGCTCTGAATGTTTCAATTCTGGGAAATATCAGGGTACGTATTGTTCTCTCTATTACAGAAACAAGCATCACACACACACACACACACACACACACACACACGACTAACAGTACCACTGTGAAAACCAATGATGTAAGTATTAACTTCCCTTTCTTTAAAGTTGTGTGTGTAGGGCCTAAAGATTTAGCTCATCCAAGACAGAAAATCAAAATGCCGCACTCTCAATTCACTTGGACCATTCTCTCTGTCTGAAGCACAGGCTTAATAAACAATGCACTTCATTTTACCTTTCACTGTTTGTACAGCAGTGCAGAAGCATCGTGTGTTTCTAAAACCCAGCGTGTACAGCAAAGGACTCGGAGCAGCCTCTCAGCGTTTGTCTCCTAGACCAGTTCCCTCTCTCCTGCTAGTTGCGACCATTTCTTCCACACTTTTCTTCCCTGTGACAATGACAGCCTCTTGGCAGCATCACAGAATCCTTTTCATTTTAATGATTTCACTGGAAGCTGGGGCACGAAGGACAGTGGAGGTGCAAAGGAAAGTGGAAGCAGGGGAGAGAAGAAAGGAGAGGCACAAGGGGAGGTTGCGTGGAGCACTGGCCAGGTTCCGCCTCTGCCCTGCCGGTTTCTGGTTGTGTGGACAGTGTCCCTACTGAGCACACAGTGAACAGGAAGGCGAAAGGTTGCCTGGTGAAGAGACACCACGGCCAAGGCAACTCTTATGAAAGCATTTAATCCGGGGCTTTCCTACAGTTTACAGTTAGTCCGTTATCATTACGGCTGTGGAGATAGGCAGGCTGGCAGAAGTGTTGCTAGAGCGATAGCTGAAAACTCACATCCTGATCTACAGACAGTGAAAGAGAGAAACTGGGCCCAGCGTTTGAAACCTCAAAGCCCAGTGACACAGTTTCTCCAACAAGACCACATCCACTCTCAGAGGGTCACACCTCCTAATCTTTATAATCCTTCTCAGATAGTGCCATTCCCTGGTGACAAAATATTCAAATATTTTTAGTCAAACCACCACACCTGGAAAGACATATTGCCTCTCAAAAAGAAATTTTGATTTAGGAATCAAAATAGTCTCCTTTATCAATGATTTTTTTGTGTGTGTGTAGTTAACAACAGCTTTTATTGTTCAACTGAAGGGGATCCAAAGCATAAAAGGCTCTTCTTCAGAGTGTTTGTGTCTGCAAAGGTTTGTTGGCGTTTTTTGTCATTTGTTTCATTTTTTTTTTAAGAAACACTTTTTTATTCCTTCTATAAAATAAACTGATTCATTTTATGCGTACTATAACTGATTTGCTTTTTGTGCCCTTAGATAAATCATTTTGCACTTGACTGCTTTCATGTAGTGACACCTGCCGGGGATCCAGTCCCAGCAGCTCATGAGACAGTGCAAAGACTTGCTCCTCACTGGGCGGCTGCAGGGTGTCTCCTGTGCGTCCCTGTTCATCCAGCCACAGCTTTATAAGGAACGCATCTCACTTCATGTCTTTTCTTACCTGAAAGTGGTGCTGTTATGAATAATTCATGCATAAAATGTTTCCATAATTTTGTATTTGCCACCAAGCTCGATGAGATGAGTTCAATACCCAGAATCAACATGAGGGAAAGAAAGAAAGAAATGACTCCCACAAGTTGTCCTGACCTCTGTACATGTGCCATGGCATACACACACACACACACACACACACACACACACACACACACACACTAAAAATAAAAACGATTTTTTTCTAAAAAAAAAAATCAAAGAACCTTTGTTTAAAAAGGTGGGCATAGTCTTAGGCAGGCCTGTAACCCCAGAGCTTGTGGGAAATAGAGTCAACAGCTCCCTGGGGGTTAGTCCAGGGTCAGTGATGAGCCTTTCTCAAAGGGACAAAGTGGACAGTCATAAAGTGGGAAAAGGGACACTTTCTTCCGGCCTCTACCCTGTGCATGGTCGCTGACACCCATCCACACACATGCAGACACACATACATGTGCTTACACACACACTCCAAAATAAATGAATGAATGAATGAAAATTTAAAAATTCATAGCACAGATGACTTATTCAATGAAGATTAAGAAGATAAAGAGCAGGCAAGTTAATGCTGTTGTTCTATTGGGTGGACAAGTTGTGCCTGTCAAAATGCTTCCAGAGAAGTATGATTTTGTCCATTAGAAGTGTTGTAAGCTTTGTCAGAGAAGGATTTTGGTTTTGTTTGTTTGTTTGTTTGTAGTAGTCAGTGGAGGGTATGTAGACTCATAACTTGTCAAAACACAGAGAATAAATGACGATTGAATGTCTGCTTATAAATGGGCCCTCGCCATCACCTCATGCAGGGCTCAGGGCACGTTATGGAAAAGGGGTGAAAGACGTGAAGGAAGCAGGGAGGATGAAACATTGATTTGCAGGCATGACGTGGCTGTCACGGTCTTGATCTCTCAGCAGCTGTCGTTACAGACTCAGAATCCACACAAGACAAGCCTGACACGACCCCATCACCGAAGGCATTCAAGGGGCCCCCTCCGTCTCTGGTCTCTGAGGATTTGTGTGCAGCTATTTGATGCTGGAGGGAGAGCAGTGGTCCTCCTAACAGAACCACTAATAAAGTGGACAAGCTCCTACCTGTAAATAGTCCCCCAACTGTGCTCCTGTGAGCAACCCTAAAGACTCTTCGTTAAGTAACAAAAAGAACAAAAGACAGAAAATTAGCAAGCGGGCTAAGTGGGAAGAGGAAAGGGATTAGGGGAAGTGAGAGAAGGGTGGTGTGAAGAGAATAATCCAAGCCACCAACAGAGAAAAGACAGCAGCAGTTACCCAGGTAGAAACTCTGCAAGCTTCAGTATCAACCTCCCAGGCAAGATGTAGCCCCCGTGCAAAGGTGGCCAGACTACTCTTTGGATCCACAGGAGGGAACTCATGTCTGGTATGGGAAACCTGGCTAAGAACACATGGCTAAGGAAACCATGGGCCCTAGTGAGGAACTTACTACTATCATTTAGTTAAATTGATGTGGCATCAAACTACCGCCTACATATCAGTATATACTCATAAACAAATGTTACTCCTGACCTTAATTAATTAAAGAAGTTTCTCTTTTCAGGAACAAATAATAAATTTCTGGCTGCTCAAGTTGTTGAGAATAAGTGAACAATGAGTACTGAGCCTAAACAAAATGCTTGTATGACTTCCTCTAAGACTCAGGGAGCATGGCTTTAAAATGGCGGAACGAATGCAAGAGACAGAAGGAGAGAAGGGCCGTGAAATGCTACCATCCGAACGTGAACAGTCACGTTGCAATGTTGAGCTCATAGCAGCCTTGAAAAAGATTGGCCTTTTCAACAATCAGTCATGAGCGGGGGGGGGGGGGGGGGGGGGGGGGGGGGAGGTGGTTATGGGAACGTACCCCTCCCTGGAAAACTTTTGTCTGAGAGAAGGGGATCATTATCTTGATTTGTGTACCCACTTTTGAGCTCATCCAGAAGCAGTAATTAGCTCCAAGCTAATAGTTACACAGAGGGCCCAGATTAAACCCAGTAGTTCCTCAAGGAAAGAGAAAAAAAAATACACAGATGTGAGAAAGGGATTTGTAGAAAGAAGGGAGAGTGTTGACCAGGGGTGAAAGGAAAATAAAAGAAGGTAGCTGTGAGTATAATTAGAGTAATGCATATATATATATATGGATTTGTCAAAGCCAGATTTAGTTAATAAACAATGAATATAAGAGAGGACCAAAAGGAGCAAATATCATCAAGATAGAGTATGCAGATGTATGAAAATGTCATAATGAAATGTATTATTACATATAAAATCAATGTATATTGATTTCAAAATTGAGAGTACGAATAAAAATATTATATGAAAATTAACATAAAGAGATGAAGACAAGAGTGGCCATGTTTAGAAAATAACCTGAAGGGAAAATGAACTTATCATAAAAATGAATGTTGTCTACAAATACAAACAAATAAAAGGACAAGATGGAGGGAGAAAATAGCCAAAAAATGAAAATGTATTTGAAATAATTCACAGGGAGTTAAAACTGTAGGAGACAGAGAGGAGAAATGATACATAATTTGTGACTGGAGGAAGCAGAAAGACTATGTAGGGCTGAATACACAATGCAGGACTCTTTAATTCAAGATTTTACAGATTATGAAGGCAGAGTATCTCAGGCAGGTACCAACATCATGAAAACAGTGAGTCCTTTCTTAAGAGAGTCCATGTAACTGGTCCACTTACATCCAAAGGGAACTCTAAAACCACTATGAGCTTGTGACCATCAAATGTCAATGTTGCAACATATGAATGCTAGAGACACTGCTAGCAAAACAGGAGGCAATCGGGAATGCAGGAAGCCTTGATCCAAATCCACCAACAGCCTCAGATATCATTAAGTTCTAAATGTATGTACAAGAGCAATAATAGCCAAAATTGGCTTATTCTAATACCTTGCTCTATACTTTTTCATGGTGTATGTGCTTTAGATAATTACAAGGCAAAATAAAAATTTACTAAACCAGTGTTTGAAAACTAAAAACAACAGATGGATACAAGGACAGATTGGTGGCAGCCACACGGGCGGAAAATCTGTGTCACTATAAATTCTGTCATTTATACATTTTTATGGAAATGGTCTGTAGGAAAGGGACAAGATTTTGACGTTTCCTAGTGATCATCTTGCTGGTGGATGTGTGAGCAGATGTCTGTGTGATGCAGAGGGGAACAAATGAATGAGTCTCTATTTTTGACTTTTGATTTATGCTATTCAAGAAGCAAAATTAAATTAATAAGGAAGGGTAGGGAAGCATTAAGTCTGGTTTCTTTTGAAAGTATTTAACTGTAGACGTGTCAGACAATTGCACAGCTGAATTCTATCAAAATATGAAGCAATGTCATTTAAACTTGTACAAAGCATGGATTAAGAAGGAAATTCTAAATGCTGTTAATAGAACATACTATTGACAACTGACAAAGGGAATACACACACAAAAAGCCACATTCAGTTATGCATAGATTTAATCAGATTATCATTTCTTCATACTCCAACAAAGCAGCTGATAAAATTTTACATTTATTTACACATGGAAAGGGGGTTATATGTATAATGCCTCCCTCCCTCCCTCCCTCCCTCTCTCTCTCTGTATGTGTGTGTATATGTGTATGCAGGTGAACATGCATACAGGGGCCTCCTCTGTCAGTATCCACTGTATCCTCTGTCAACAGGATCATCTCTCACTAAATCTGGAGCTCACTGTTCTTTCTGGGTAGGCTGGCAGCCAGCAAGCCCACAGCAACTCCACCATCTCCCCACTCCTCAGCACTAGGGTAACCATGCAAACCATGACTCTCTGTTTATGTGGGTCCTGGGGATCTAAGCTCAGATTGGCATGCTTGTCAAGGAAGCATCCTTGTCTGCCGAGTCATCTCCCCAACCTGGTAATATGTACATCTTGATGACACAGGTCAGGATGACCAGATACCTCAGTCGGTAGAATACAGTAGTCTTAATGGCACACATGTACTTGTTTAATTATATGTCACATAGAAAAGTATTTAAAAAAACTTTAAAAAAAATAACCTATAAGAGCAAATGCTATTAAAGATTTCTTACTGAAAACCTAACTGGAGGTCCAGTGAGGTGGCTCAGATGGATAAAGGCGCTTGCCACCAAGCCTGATGACCTAGGTTCGTTCTCCAGGACCCTCATGGTGGAAGAAGGGAACTGGCTTCTGCAAGGCATCCTTTGACCAGCACATCCACACTGACCCTTGTATATGCACACTCACACACACACAGACGAAGTTAATAATAAAACTAGCTAGAGGGGGCTGGAGAGATGGCTCAGAGGTTAAGAGCACTGCCTGCTCTTCCAAAGGTCCTGAGTTCAATTCCCAGCAACCACATGGTGGCTCACAACCATCTGTAATGGGGTCTGGTGCCCTCTTCTGGCCTGCAGGCATACACACAGACAGAATATTGTATACATAATAAATAAATAAATAAATATTAAAAAAAAAAACTAGCTGGAGTGGATTTACACATGTCCAACAAAGAAATATATATTAAAAAAATTAAGTCAAGAAGTATTTTACATACTTCTATTTTTTTGTTTTTGTTTTTTTTTTTTTTCGAGACAGGGTTTCTCTGTAGTTTTGGAGTCTGTTCTGGAACTAGCTCTTGTAGGCCAGGTTAGCCTCAAATTCACAGAGATCTGCCTGCTTCTGCCTCCCGAGTGCTGGGATTAAAGGCGTGAACCACCACCACCCGGTGGTACTTATATTGTTAACAAGGAGCTAAGAGAACGCTAAGACTGGTGAAGATATTGGGAAGTCAGAGCCCTCACATACAGCTGGTGACAACAAATATTCAATAGGCCCTGGCAGTAGACAGCCAAGGGAGGCCATGGCAAGTCACAGCCACAGGAGGCCCTGGGAGTACTTCTTGAAGCTAAGTGAGCACACCCCTAGGACATGACAATTCCATCCTATGTCCTACAGAAGCTATTGACCAGTTATAAGAAGAGATTGAAGATGATGAACTAAAAAATTCATTGCTTCAACAGAGGAACTAGACAACAATGATGTTCATCCAAATAGAAACTGTGACTACAATAGAATATTCTAGAATATTTAAAAGGATCTAGCTCTATGCTTGGTGATATGGTAGCTACAAATATTACAATTTTGAGCCAAGAAAGCAAGGAACCAAGTAAGATTTAAAGTACAATACTATTTAAATAGGTTTTTCAAAATGTGTGAGATCCTAGACTTCCACAGTACCACAAAAGCCAACAACAACAAAATCCTACTGTATTGGATACATACACATGCTTTTTAAGTGAAGAAAGGGTGATGAAAATGTGTCTATTACATACACAAGGATAAGAACAAAGAGACAGTATCAGAGGAAAAAAGGAGGAAGAATATTTAAATTTGGTGGGTGACTTTCTCTTGAGAAGTCTACTCCCACTCTCTTGGGTGAATACTCTTCTCCCTATTAACCTCAGTGATTAATACGAATTATAAAAATCTCTCCTTAATAGACTCCAACCCTGCTTGAATCTTTTTAAATTAAATTTATTTTTGGCAATTTTATACATGTGCATAATGCACTTAGATTACGCTCACTCCCGAATTGTCTTTTTTTTTTACTCTCCCTCCCAACTTTGTCAACACCCACTCCTCCTTACAAGTCCCTTTCCTACATTAGTGACTTTTCATTTGGTTTTGTTAACCACTGAACTTAACTATGGTTATGGGTATTGAACTTTCCGCTGAAGTTTGGTGGGCTCTCCAGTGAATACATATTGAGGACAATGCCTCCCTCTCTTCCAGCATCCACCAATAGCTCCACAGAGAGGGGTATGGCCCCATGGACTCCCTCATCCATGACTGACTACTAACAGACCCAGACTTCTTCAAGTCTAGTACCACCCACAGTTCCTGTGAGTTCATGATTGTAATAGTTATGACGTGCTCATTAATGTTTTCCAGGTCTTCTTTCTACCATTGAAATCTCTTACATTCTTTCCTGACATACAGACATACAGAGTGTGGTATCTGTGTACTGTCTAGGACCGAGCACTCAGCTATTACTTATTCTTAGCACCTTGAGCAGTCAGGCAGTCCCTGTATTCTACAATGGTCACTGTAAGAGAAACCTCTTTGATCAACGGTAAGAATAATATGTCTATGAGCATAAACATAAATATTTAGAAGGCAGCTTGATGCCATGAGAAATACTTTAGAGGCAGTTGGATGCATGTCAAGTCAGTAAAACCATAGAAGCAAGTTCCCCTCCTTAGCCATGACGGGGTTTTGACCAGCTTTACAGTACCAGATATAAATTCCCTCTTGTGAATCTCGTTTCAGATCCCATCACAGAGCCATTGGTTACCCACTAACGGTCATGCCACTATTGCATTAGTGGATGCATCTTGTATGGTAGATGTGTTGCCATAGTTCAGAGGTTTCAGAGCTGTGTAGGAATATCAATGGCTTTTATCTTCCAGTAACATGATTTGCATGTTTTCTCTGGGACAGAAAACTAACTAATGAGGAGGGAGCTTCCAGGTGAATTCTAACTCTGTCTCTCTATTTACAAGTGCTGGGTGTAGAGTATTCATCAAGAGAGTCTCATTGTCCAGTTTTGGTGGGTAATCATGAGTAAGATAATAGCTTTTTCTACTTTGTGTGGATCTCTGAGACCTTCCTCACAAGGAATATCTCAAAGCTGGCATTAAGATTTTATTTGATCAACCATGGTTTTTAAGATTGACATGATTCACCCATATGAAAAGCCAAATGTGAATTGATGATACTTAAGGCACATGACAGTTTCTATGCATGAAATGAAAATCAACTTAGTTTATTGAAACAACAGCCGTTCTACTTTTAAATAACACACATATAAATTGACGGTGCCATGAGATGAAATTGCAAATTCAAACAAAAATGAAAATATGCCTCTGAAAATGAATGACACATTTGTACTGTGAAATTTCTTCAGACTGTCTACAAGGCTCTTCCTTGTTGTGGGGACATCAGAATGTCCTTCCCTTAAGGCCGAATAATCTACTCTTGTCAGCATACACCACCTACTGTTTGTCCATCTATCAACACACACTTGGGTTACTTCTGCTTTGGGATGCTATAATAATACTGCCAGGAACATGAGTGTTTTCATCTGATTTTTAAACAGTAGTTTGGGTCTTTAAGCAGATGAACTCAAGCAAATTCTGTCAAGGAACTGAAGTCCCCCACCCCGGGAAGAACTCATCAGAACTGTGAATAAGCATGACAAAATGGTCCCATCTGTTTAATCTAAGACACACATGGTTGCCTCCATATGTGTATATATTTAAATTATTTCATAATTAAACAAAAAGGTAAAAAAGAAAACTTTAAAGATCAATGTAATAAAAAATGTTCTGCACAAAGCTTGGCAGTTGGAAAACATCCATTGTCCCATCTGTACCCAGATCTCCTGCTCTGTGACTTCCCTTGAGGAAGATGTGAACTTAGGTCTGTCCAGCTCAGATATGTCCCAGATGGCAAAACAAAGGACTTATTCCATCAAACTCAAACTTAGTAGGCCAGCTAAGCTTGTTGGAGTTGCCTAAGGGGAATGAATGGCCCAAAGGCAGCTGTGTCACCACAACAAGTGTTGGTACTCATGAAAACCTATTTCCTGGAGCTCTCTGTTCAATTTGCAGAAGTTCTCACCAAAGCCTCATTCCTGAGGAATCACAACCTTTCAAAGCTTTATAAATCTTAAGTGTCAGGAACGTCATGCACCTTGTACGTTTAGTTGATTCCCTGAGTTGTCCTGCGAGCCTCCTTCCAAGAGACACCGTCTCAACTCAGAGGGAATGGCTATTCCCACAGCATTGCAGATGAAGCCCCAAACTTCTCCCTCTGCCACTTATCGCGATTTCCTGTCACTATCTTTGATCTGCAACTAGGTGTTCTTTGTGAAAATCTTTTTTCTGTATGACTGTTTTTAGTGATATTTTGTCTTTTAATAAATAAAGCTTGCCAAAAGATAAGAAGAGCAAAGCTAAACCAGAAGAGGTCAAGCAGTGGTACCACACACCTTTAATCCCAGGATTTTGGGGACAGAGGCAGATGGATCTCTGTTAGTTTAAGGCTACTCTGGGCTACACAAGATCAGTGCAGAAACAAATCCAGGTAGTGGTGGCCTATACCTTTAATCCCAGTACTAGGGAGTCATACGCCTTTAGTCCCAGCACTAGAGGGAATATAAAATGAGAAGACAAAGAGACTTAGGCTGCTTAGTCTGCGGTCACCTAGCCTTGGTGGAGGAAAGACTTCTCTAGAGGTTTGGCTGCTTTGTTTTCTGATTTTCAGGTTGGACCCCAACATCTGTCTCTCCAAATGCTTTGCTTACGTTTATGTCAGTGCACCATGTATGTGAAGTGTCCATGGATACCAGAAGAGGGCATCAGATTCCCAAAACCTGGGGTTATAGACAGTTGCTAGATATCCTGTGGATTCTAGGAATTGAGTCTAGATTTCCTGAGCCATTTTAGTAGCCCCTATGCTTGCTTCTCATTCCGGAAGCGGTTGCACTTTTACCAGGACCAGCCATGAGTTGGGTGCTTCTCGGAGAATGATAGGACTGACCCATCTGCAGAGTTTAGACCATGTCTGTCTCTCTGGAAGCAGTTTCTCCAGTTTTCCCTATTTATGATGTCCACAGCCTAGCGGAGTACCTCACGCACAGGTTCTTAGCCGAGAGCCCTGGTGCTATTTGATGATATCTGTAAGAAATCCTACCTCACCTCCCCATGCACATGTATTTACTAGAATAGCACATTCTAATAGAACTATTAAGTAGGTCAAGAAGCAAGATGTCTGCTGTGGCTTCTCCATAGGCTGGGAGAGAACCCTGAGGTTGAGGTCCTGAGGACTGCACAAAGACCAAGGACAGAAGCTTGAAATTCATGCAGAAGATGCTGCAAAACTTGTTTTCCTTCTCAGAGAGTAAAACCAGTCTTTGTTTCCTTACCCCTGTGTTCTTCTGACATGACAGGACAGAAGATAAATATGAAGGGCCATTATCCCAGAATAACTATGCAGTTGCCTCACCCTCTGAGATCCAATGTAAACCCATATTGCTGTTGCATTAATCTTCATCTCCTTTATCATCTTCTAAACATCTAATAAGTCATTCTCCACCTCAGATATGGTCTACGAATGCAAAGCCAAGGAGCCATGGTCTCCTGGGAAGATGAGAACCTTCTCAGTGTGGGAGGACTCACAACTGAATAGACAAGAGTGGTGAGAGAGAGGGGGGAGGGAGAGAAGAGAGAACACTAACAACTAGGGTTCTGTCAACCCAATACACTCCTGATCAATGTCAGTGTAGAGTTTAAGGGGTGTAAATGGCAACAGGATTATTGCTGGAATGGACATGGGGTAGACTGTACCTGAAGCTCACACTGAGTCAGCAGGCAGACCGTCTGGAGTGGAACACCTGCTGTGCAGTGTAACAGCTGTATGACATTGGGCAAGTCATTTGTGTCTCTAGTCCCAGTTGATGCATTAGCAAACTGTTAATAACAACCGTATCGCCTTGCTATAAATAATAAAGGAGTTGATATACACCAGAAAGCAAAGGGTGTGTGGTAGAACTTTATATTGAATTTTTGCTGCTATTTTAATTGTATACACACATAGTGCTTTAGCGAGAAGCTTCAGACACATTCTGGCACTAAACCTAGACCTATTAAAATATGTATCTGAGCATCATGCTTTCCCTGGAGAAAGATGAAAGTTAAGAACAACCGCAGACGTCCTCTCCTCACCGAGCCCTGCAAGAGTGAAGTATTTGGCATCTTCATGGCCCACAAAAGATCAGATCGCCCGGGAACCGGGGCAAAGTCTCTAGAACTGGTCCCGGCAATGTGGCTTGCCTGGAGTTCTAACTTCTCCCCTCTGATGTTCAGGATTACATAAGTGTTTGAATTCAGATGTCAGCCCAAGGTTTCTGATTATTTTTGAAATCATCTGATTTGGAAACACTTCCTTTTAGAAAAGAAACAGTTCTTTTGCCACAGTGATGATGTTAGGAATTAAATCATGGTGTTAGAGTTCTTAGTAATTCTCCTTTTTTTCATAATACTGCTGAGAATATCACTGGAAACCTATTGTTGGGTTTTTTTTTTAACTGTTAAAAATAGAATGACCCAATGTTCCCTTCTTGTTCTTTCCATACTCAGTAAAATGTTTTGCTCAATATTAGGGAATACTGCTTGATATGATGGTTCTTATAAGGGACGTATTAAGGATGGTGAGAATGTTCTAGATCTTGATTCTAATACCAGTTACATATGTGGAATTTATCCACGCAGAATGGCTAATTTTATTGAATATAAATTATGCTATAGTGAAGGTGATTTTTTTTAACATTTCGTAGAACAGAATTTTCAAATGTAGCCATTTAGTTGAATATAAATTACAGCTCAATAAAGTGTGTATGCAATAAATCACCATGTAGCACAAATGCTGTGGATTCTAGAATCTGGCACATTGTGGGAAGGGAAGGGAAAAGGTCAGATGAGTCTAGAGAGAGCAGAAAGTTTGTTGTAATGGGACTGGGGAGATGGCCATCAGCAAAACACTTATCTCGTAAGCACACAGACCTGAGTTTAATCCCCAGAACCCATGAAAAGCCAGGCATGAGGGTGACATTTGTAATTCCAGAGCAGAGGAGGCAGAGTCAGGCAGATCCCTGGGGCTTGCTACCCAGCCAGCCTCACCTACCAGGTGAGTTCCAGATAGAGAGGTTTTTTTTTCACCCTTTCTCTCTCTCCTCCCGCCCCCCTCGCCCACCACATACACAAAGTGAACTGTACCTAAGGTTGTGCTCTGACCTACACACACATACGCACACACAAAACATACACATGCATTAGGAAGCCAGCAAACACTCCCATAGAAATGAGACCATCACCCAGGCTAGCTCTGTGGAAAGGAGATTTTTATCCACACAGCTCAATGAGACGGGTGACATTTGCAATATATACTCACCCTAATCATTGATGCTAATCTGTGATACTCATCCCTGTCACTAGTTTCCTTTTCTCTCTGTTTTTTTTTTCCCTTGGGGAGGTTGTTTGTTTGTTTTGTTTTGAGACAGGGTTTCTCTGCGTAACAACTCTGGCTGTCCTAGAACTCACTCTGTAGACCGGGCCGGCCTCTAACTCACATAGCTCTGACTGTCTCTGCCTCTTTAGTGCTGGGATTAAAGGCGTGTACCACCATGCCTGGCTCAGTTTCTGTTCTTTTAAGGTAGTGGTGTTATTCCCGCGAAAAGCGTGTTTGCACGTTTCTCCCACTTACAGTGGGAGGGAACTGTTCCCTTCACAATAGCAGTAAAAAGGAAGTAACTAAAGCTTGTCACCCAGGCCCTCCCACTAAAGAGCTGCTCTGTTCAGCGCTGGTTTCCAGGCCAGGGACAAAGAAAGACATATCAAACAGAATCTGAAATTTTTAAGACCTAGTGAAGCAAGTGTCACCATGATCTCTGAAAAGTACAAGATAGATTGGAAGACCACAAACTTTAATTCTCTTAGCTTATGCTGAGATTGGTGTTTCATTGTTTGATTCTGTTGGGGGACAGCTCCGGGGAATGGATTTAGGGGCTTGCACATGCTAGCCAGTGCTCCACCAATGAGTTCATACTCAGCCACTGGTGTTTTGAGAAAAGGCCTCATCATGTAGGCTAAGCTGGGATCTTCTCCCTCCCAAGTGCTGGGATTATGGGTCTATGCCACCTCATCCAGCTTATTGTTTTGATTCCACGGAAAACAAAGTCCTTGATTTATTAATTTACAAGCTTGGAAAAGCTAAGGAAGGAAGAAAGGAGGTGGTGAGGGGGGCAGGAATTCCACAGTGGCCTTTCTTTGGCTCATAGCAGTAGCCTGGCTCTCAAGACAGATGGCTCTAATTTAAGGGGAATTAAATGTACAATATTGAATTAAAAGCGCTTATTATAGTGGGACTAGGATTGTAGAAACATATGACAGCCTTATCTCATTGACCATAGAGACTTCCCTGCAGTCAGGTTAATGAGATGTATTTTAACTGGAAGCTTAAGAGCATCTCAAGCCAACACAAACTTGGTTTGCTACGGTCCTTTCTGAGTTTCCTTCAACCTAACTTCTAGAGCAAGGGCAAATCTAGAGAAAGCACAAGGGATGGATGATTCCAGGCTCTCATGACCTAATGCTCTGCTGAAAGCCTGCTCTGAGGAGTGGTCTGATGGATGCAGTCCAACAGGGTCTTCCTTTGCTTGATCAGCTGTAACCACAACCCACAGTGTGATCAAGACACTCCCCACTGCTGAATTCGGCAGGAAGTCCAGCCTCATACCCAAGCGGTGGGCTAACCCCAGATTGCACAGGTTAGCGTGACAACCACAGTGCAGGCAGTTCATGGGCAACTGAAACATGACGGGCAAACTGAACGGTGCTGTGGGTAAGCCAGATCTGGATGGCTTGATAGGAAAAAGAATATAAAGTATGTTGATTCCCTATTTTGTGATTAATTTTACTTTGTATCATAGGGCGATGAAATATAAATTTCAACCTTCTCTGCTTTGACTTTTTATGAATCTTAGGGTTTTTAGATTACTTATAGTCTCAAGTTGGATTTATGTTGGACAACCCTACCCACTGGCTTTGTTTCCAGCTCTCACCCCGGCCTGAGCCTTGTTTATCACCATATCCCTGCGGTCCCCAAGAGTGCTCTTCAAAGGGACCCTCCATCTTAGAAGGCTGCTAACTGTGGGGTGTTGATGTTACCACTACAGGCCTTGGATTTTAGGGTCTTGATCCCTTCCTACATTGCTCATTTTTCTATTCACTTGGTTACTCCAAGTCAGACGGTACCCCACCTTTGATTTAAAAAAAAAAAATCTATTGGGACCTTAGGAAACTAGGCACAATGGTACGGACCTGTATGCAATCCCAGCACTTGGGAAGCTGAGACAGGAGGAGCACCACAAGTTCAAGGTTATCTGGACTATACAGCAAGACACTGTCTCAAAAAAAATATCTAAAATCTGTAACAAGAAGCACTATGAATAAAATAAAGCTAATTTTCACTCTGACATCTCTTCCTGTCATGTCACACTCACCAGATGTGAGACACACTCCAGCTACATGAGGACCTCATTCTATCTACGTGACATCAGGATTTCTCCCCAACTCAGTCCTCTGCATACACTGTCCCCTCCATAATGACACTTTTCTTTCAGACTCCACACAGCCACTTACACTGAAAGATAGAGAGCAACTCTGAGGTCAAACTCAAGGTCGACTTCCCTCTCCCATGGCAGCTCCTGGGGTTCTCTCTTCAGCTCCTGTTAGCTGCTTTCTGTTGCTCTGATAAAACCCAGCAAGGCAACTTACCTAGGGAGGGGTTTTTTTTTGAGTTTAAAGATTTCAGAAGGGAAAAGGAAGAATCTATGAAGGCAGAATGGAGGCATGGTCCATTGAGCAGGAAGCTGAGGGCCCTCACCTTTTAACCAGTGGTATGAAATAGAGAAAAACAGAATTGAGATGACCTGAGTCTACAATCTCTCAAAGCCTGACTCCAGTGACAAGTCTCTGTCAAGGCCACACCTCCAAAGTTGCAAAAATGGCACTGAAAACCAAGCATTCAAATGCCCAAGACCGTGAGGGAGGAAGCATGTAATTCAAACCACCATAAACCCCAGCAGGTATATTCCTCATTTAGGTCTCTATGGCTCTGTCAACTGGAACACACACTGCCAGAAGAAAAAGTGCCCTTCTATAGGAGTATCTGAGAGCTTAATCTGGCCCAGGAAAGCTGATGAAAATCTACTTACATCAGTTCTGTGCAGACAGATAACACAATGTTGTGCTTTAAATGTGGTGTACCCAATAAGCCCATTTATTCAAACACTTAGTCTATAACTGGTGGCAATCTTTGGGGAGGTTGTGGCAACTTTAGGAAGAAGAAGGCAGTCACAGTGGATGAACTGATCCTGACAACAAGCCATGGTCTGTTTTGGAGGTCCCCACTGAAAGTCCTGATAACAATCTCCTTATTTTTGAGACAAGGTGTCACGTAGCTGAGGCTAGCCTCGAACTCATGATGTAGTGGTGGATGAAGGTGAATTTCTGACCTCCATGATATGGATATGTAAAACAATGAAAGCCGAGTTCACTGGGGGCCAAGGGTCACTTTTTTTCTGAGTTTATGTTCTCTTAGAACAGTGGTCCACAACCTCCCTAATCCCTTAATACAGTTCTCATGTTGGGATGACCTCCAATGATAAAATCATTTTCTTGCTATTTCATAATTGTAGTTTTGTTCCTATTATGAATCATAATGTAAATATCTGATAGGCGACCCCTGTGGAAGGGTCATTTGACCGCCCTCCAAAGGGGTCCCAACCCGCAGGCTGAGAACTGTGGTCTTAGAAGGAAGCCAAAAAATATTAACAGAAGATCCGTTGATCCTGTACTCTAAGACGGGTGAAAACTTAGCACTTGCTGCTTGCTTGGAGGGAGTCCAGAATGAGGTGTTTGAACTCGAGCTCATTAGAGCTGAGCTTCATGGGTAGACAGTCACCTGCAAGCTCTCAAAGCCACCAGGGGCATTGCTGTCACTGTCTAATAGTCTCTGCAGCTATAAAGGTCTAACGCAAAGCAGAACATTAATATTAATTCCCAGTTGTGTACTGTGTGGATTAGGCAGCAGTGTGAGTCACAGAGTCCTAGCTCCGTGCTAATTCTTTTTCTTCTTCTTCTTCTTCTTCTTCTTCTTCTTCTTCTTCTTCTTCTTCTTCTTCTTCTTTTGAATTCTAGATTTAGGGCAGTGGAAAACAAATTCTAACTGCCTGCTTTTCGGTTTAATTAGAATCAGCTTCGTGTTTATCTGGCATTTCTTTTTGGCGTTTCACCTACTCCTGGCCAAATGAAGAAAGGAAATGCAGGATGATGCTTAGCTTGGAGGCAGAGTAAAATTAGGTAACAGTTTCCCAATTCATATTCTCACATCCAACATTCAAGATTCAAAGAATCGGAAGATTTCTCCCAAGCCCTGGAGGGTAACGGGTCCTTATCTACCCACCACCCTTCTGCTAGCATGAATGTTTTAAATTAATTGTGTTTACTGTTATTGTGAGTGCATATCGGGGTGCATACTGGGGTGCACCTATGCCATCACACATATGTGAGGGCCAGAAGACACCTTTGAGAAGTCAATTCTAGACTTCAATTTCTACTTGGGTTCCAGGGAATGAAATCAAGCCATCAGGTTTGCACAGCTCCTCTCACTGGCCCTAGGTTGTATATGGAAAGAAGATTATAAACGACATTGAGAAATCTGTCTTTGCCTCCATCTCCCACTATATTAGTTAATGTGATTTAGAAGGAAAAAAAACATGACCAAGACAACACATAGAAGAGCTCATTGGGGGTTATGGCTCCACGGTTGCAGGAGCAGGGACCTGAAGGCTCACACCCTGAACCCACAAACAGGAAGCAGAGAGGGTGTACTAGCAATGATAGAAGTGGTTTGAACAAGATGTCACCCATGATCTCAAGCATTTGAACAATTGATCCCCAGTTGGTAGCACTATTTGGAGAGATTTATAAATCATGTCCTTGCTGGAGGAAGTATGTCACTACGAGGCAGACTTTGAGGTTTCAAAACCACACACCCTGCCAAGTTTGCTCTCTCTGCCTCTTGCTTGTGGTTCAAGACGTGAGTGCCCAGCTTGCTGCTCTAGCTGCCAGGTCTGTCACCTGCTGCCTCTACTCCACTATCATGGATTCTTTCCCTCTGGAACCATAAGCCCATATAAACCCTTTCTTCTATTAGTTGCTTGGTCATGGTATTTTATCACTTTACTAGAAAAGGAATGTGCCTCCTCTCTACCAGTTGCAATGTCAGAAGCAACCCAGTGGTCATGGAACCTGCAGAGAAGACAGGACTGAGGACTTTGAGAGATAACTGGGGAAATCAAGGCTTCTGACCACACCATGTGAGCAAACACAGAGGCTGAGTCAATGGCCCTAGATGAACCCTCAGATATTCCCAGCACCAAATGGCAGTGTGACTTGGCTGGGGCTATCTGTTCAGTCTGTTCCTAGTTTGTTTTCAGAGACTGTGTGGCTTAGCCAATGTCTCTGGGTAACGCTGCCTTGTACTGTGTTACACAAGTGTTTGGACCTGATGTAATTGCTGATTGGGTCTGTTTACATGACCATTCATTATGTGCTTTCTATGTCTCCTCTGTGTTCTCTCTTTGCTTCCTCTTCCTTATTTCCTGTGTGCTTTGGGGACTCTTGCTGGCTCACCTAGCTGTTCTCCACCTTGTTGCTTGGTGCCTGCTCTAGAATTCGCTCTCACTGACTTACCACAGACTGCCTTCAAGTAGCTTTTATGAATCTAGAGACAACTTCACAACAGCACATGTTCATGTCTCCTCTCTGTGTCCTTCTTCTATTGTTGCTATAAAATTAACATCTGCACACACTTTAAAGTCCATATTTTACTGTTGTTATTTTGACTTTAAACAAGAAATGTTTAAATGTCTTGTTTTTGCTAGTTGCTATTCCCAGTACACTTCGTTCTTATAGGGAATCTTGATCTATGCTTTACACTACATACAGAACTAAATTCAAAGTGGAGCAGACACCCGAATGTGAGACACAATATCATTAAACATCTTGAGGAAACTTGGAAAGCAGAGAGGGAAGGGGGCTCTTTGATAGGATGAAGGGGAGGAAGGGGCAGTAGGGAAAGGGACATATAGAAACAAATAATGACATGAGTGTATGAAAATACAACAGAGAAATGCATTATTTTGTATTCAAACTTAAAAATCAACAGTTAATAGGTAAGACCAAGTAGGTGGTTACACACCTGCAGTCCCAGTACTTGGGACAGGAGGGGGAAAGGATCAAGAGTTCAAGGTCATCTGCTTGCTGCATTTGGCAAATTCAACCCTATCTCAATAAATAAAAACCAGAAAAACAATGAAGAATATATTTAATGTGTGTGTATGTTCATGTATGAACATGGAAATAGAAAGGAGACTATGAATGGAGAGGAAGCAGTCTAAAGAAAAGGTAAGGAAAAGATGAGAGAGTAACCGATTGCATTTTCATCAAAGCAGAAGGTGGACCTCCTGAGGGGATGAAAGGGACCAACAGGGGGAGAAGAAAAGTAGAAGAAACAATGGAAAACATGGTATGAATTCATTTTTGGCATTGTGATATGGCTACAAACCTTTGGGGACCAGGGAGTAGAATATGGTGGTTTGAAAGAAAATGGCCCCCAAAGGGAGTAGCCCTATTAGAAGGTGTGGCCTTATTGAAGGAAGTGTGCGACTGTGGAGGCAGCCTTTTTTTTTTGTTTGTTTGTTTTTTTTTTTTTCGAGACAGGGTTTCTCTGTGGTTTTTGGAGCCTGTCCTGGAACTAGCTCTTGTAGACCAGGCTGGTCTCGAACTCACAGAGATCCGCCTGCCTCTGCCTCCTGAGTGCTGGGATTAAAGGCGTGCGCCACCACCGCCCGGCTGGAGGCAGGCTTTGATGATGGCAGAAGATATAAGATAATCCCACCCTAGTTCAGAATTACGTGTGATAAAGGGTTATTTATTTAGGAAAGTCTTGCAGATCACTGCTCTAAATCACAATCCTCTGCACAAACAGGAACAGAGTCTAGCAGCTAGAAGTGAGAGCCAGAAGCAAGAGAGTGAGTGAAGGCTTTACAGCTGCATTTATAGTAGAAGAGACCACACCCAAGTGGGCTGGTTTCTTGAAGGCTATGTCTGGAAGAGTGGAAGGAGCTCCCACAGCACTTTGAGGTCTCACATATGCTCAAGCCATACCCAATGTTCCTGTTGCCTGTGAGTCAAGATGTAGGACTCTCAGCTCCTGCTCCAGCATCATGTCTGCCTGCACCCCACCATGTCACACCATGGGCTAAACCTCTGAAAATGTAAGCTACTCCAAATAAATGTTTTCCTTTATAACAGTTGCCGCAGTCATGGAATCTCTTCACAACAATAGAAACCCTAAGACAGAAGGGTGAATAAATTTAAAAACTGGGACTAATAGAAATAGCCACCCATGAATGAGCAGCAGACTGCGGTATATTCATGCATTGACTACTAGGCATTAAAGCAATAAAATGGATGCGTGCTACAACATGAGGGAACTCCATAATACAAAAAAGACAGGTGTCAGAAACATGCATACTAAATGATCATATTCATATAAAATTCTACAAACTATAACACTAGAGTGAAAGCCAACCTGTGGTTGTGTGGAAACGAAGAAGGAAGCGGTAGGAGAAAGAAGCACACAAAGCCTGCTGAGGGAACCGCGGGCTCAGTATCTCCATCAGTGGTAGTTCCATACATCCAAACTTGACAGACCACACCTATGAAAGTTGCTGATACCAAGCCATTTTGTTATCACACCCAGATGCATTAGAGCTGGAGAATAACCAAAGAGAGGAGTCCTCAGGCCTGCCTGAGAGAAATACTGTTCAGGGTAACTCTGGAGGCCATGAGCAATTCCTTCACACACATGTACCCTGTCTCATGTGACTGCAACCATGCACAAAACATTCTGCGAGACTGAAACCACCTCCACAGGTCACTCTCAACAAACCCCTGCCCAGCAAAGACACCGTCACCTACAAGCAGACTCCAGCATGGGCACACGGTCTCCAATGTCAGTGAGCTTTGTATCCAGGATACATCAGAAATATCTCTCTTGGCTGTTCAAAATGTTCCCTTGCCTCAAAATCCTTAAGAATCCTCACAGTTCATCATGACATGCAATGCCCTTCTCTTTCCAAATAAATGTCATTCTGCAGAGTCTCTCTGATTTGTTTTCAGTTTTATTTGTCCTTCAAAATGTATGAAGTCTATGGTTTATCCTTTGCATCACAATAAAGTCATTGAAATAAAATTGGATCGATTCCTAGTCCTCTGAAACAGCAATCGGGGACAGCAAAAGTTGAGTTATTTTATTGATCTAAACCATGTGAAATTGCCATTTTTGCATGCAAAAGTTACAGTCAAATATAAACCCCATATGGTTCAACCAAAAATATGTAAATGTTACAGCATGGGAGATGCTGATAAACTCTGGGGGGATGATAAGAACCAAGTCCAGTGTGCAATCAGGGTTTCCACCTGGAGGCCACTTGTGCACAGTTCATGTGAGGTGGGGAAGCCAAGTTCCTTCGGTGACATCGAGGGAAAGAGGGAGGAGGCAGGGATGGAAGAGGAGACACGGAAAGACCTCCATGTCTAAAGAATGCTAAGAAACCCAGTGCAGGTGGAGGCTAAACATACCTTCTTAAAAGATATCTAACTCACAGCATAACTGATGTGTCTTAGAAATGATACTTTGAAAGTGCACTGAAAGGGGTTGAGAATAAACAGCTAAAACCTCAAATTTGGGCTGACCTGAGGTGCCCCTTCATCCTGGGAGCGCAGAGCATGCAGGGACACCCTCAGTGCTGAACACAGACTCCTGTGCTACCACCATTCACATCGGTGTAGCCAAATGACCCCAAATTGTCCCTGAACTGGTCATAGTTCCAGCAGCCTGGTCTGCTTTCCAAGGCTGAGTCAATTCCCAGACCCTCACTGCTGAGTAGCAAGGAAGACTTCAGGGCATTTCACCTTCTCCACAGGACTCAGGCTCCGCCCCAGTCTTACTCACAGGATTGAGATTCCAGCACAGAAAGGATCTAAGGTCCATTGAAGAGAGTAGCAGAGACCTTCTTTACCCTGCCAGAGGGGGCAATGCCAAAGAAGCAGACCTGGCTTCTCTTGCTGGGTACCAGCAAGAGTGCCCATTAGTGATGGTTTGGGATAGAGTTGAATAGGATAGCGACTTACATGTTCCATAATAAAGCACCACTAACAACAGTCTGTTGTGTTTGACAACATAGACCACAGCTAAAATCACAGGGACTAAAAGATGAACTGTAGCTTCCAACAGCTCTACCAACTTGAATCAGTCATATACCCCATTCCCAAGAATTCAAACCACCATGTTTTTGCTACAATAACAGCATCTTTTGGCCAGAGAAAACCTGCCTCTCTGCAGCTCCCTGGCCAGCCAACTCTTCCCCAGAGCTGCAGACATCTTAGATGGAAGACTCTGTAACCCTGAAGGAAACTTTCAGCCATGCTATTTCATGGTTCCTGTTGGATTTATGTATAGTCACACTGGGAGATAGGAGACGGGAGGGGGCGCTGGAGAACTGTATGAGTACTGGGGGGGGGGGGGTGGAATTGTAATTCAGTTGGTAGAACATTTACCCAGCGTGCACAATACCCTAAGCTTGATCCCCAGCACTAAATAAACTGGGCATAGTGTAATTACACATCTGTAATCCCAGCAGCCAGGAGGCAGAGACTGGAGGAGAAAGAATTAAAGGTCAGCCTGCGCTATATAAGACTCTGTCTAAAACCAGGTCTAGGACTTTCTGGATGAATTCCAGAGCCCTCATTCTGGCCTCCAGGCTCAGATAGGAACCTCTGGCTTGGAATGTGATGCTCTAGGATCTCACAGCTTAATGATTTTGTCTTTATTATCTAAAGCACAAAGAGGGCATGACAAGAGCTATCCATGCATGTGCCACCTGCTGCTGCCTGCAGACTCCCAGGATCCCTTTCTCAGACTCCCATCAGCTCAGGGCTCAACACCAGCTATAGTCCTGACCGGAGGGGTATGTTGAGCATGTTGGCCTGCTCCAGAGAGGTTCCACTTTGTTCCTGTAAATAGCCTGGTTCTGAAAAATCACATGCTAAATAGCAAATAAAGCACACTCTGACAGCTCAAGAAAAACCACAGCAGGAAAGAAACACCTCGCTTCGCTTTTTATTTCGTTTTACCATTTGTTGTGGCACGGTCTCCCCGTGTCATGTAGGCTGTCCTGAAACTCATAACTCGGCCATTTCAGCCTCCCTCGTGTTGGAATGACAGGCATGAGCCACCAGGCTCCTCACTTGCTGAGCTGTGGATAATGAGTTCTGCACATTCTTTCTGCCCTGGGCCGGCCTGACTGGATCTGTAGAGAGCTGGTGGGAAGTGAGGAAAGGCACAGTCTGGGAAGTAGAGAAGGCACAGAGGGACCCAGGACATTGTGCAAACTGGTTCGCTCTGACCTTTTCCACCTAGAACATAGAGTCGCCCTTTTATCTTAACCTTGGGCAGCACGTGAGCTCCCAACCTGCCATTTTCAGGGATAAAACAGAATTTCCTATAGAAGGCAGGGAGATGGGGTACTTAACAGTGGCACATTTTACCTACACCTAACCTGGTATTTAATTTGATTTAGCCTGTGGGATCTGGAGAGAGAAGCAGACAAGGAACAAAGCTCCAAGGGGGGATAAAGTGGCACTGAGAGGGGTTTCCAGGGCTGTGAACCCAGGGTTAGTCTCACGAAATGATAGCCTTAGACCACACTGAACTGAAGAATTGCCTCTTTTCTTGACTTCAAAGTGAGCACTGGTCCATTGAGTTTCCAGCTTGGTCAGCCCCTCCCTGATGGACAAATTCATCTATTTTGTCCACTAGGAACTGCTGAACACGAGCTGTGACCCCGACTAAGTGAGCCCAGGTGGGGTAGGGTCCTACGTATCTGAGAGTTAGTGGATAAAGAGTCTGTGTTCCAAGAAATAATGCATGTCAAAGGACCACAGACTATGACCACCCCATCAAATGCCTTATGACCACTTAGCATCCCAGCATTTTAGCCTGTATTTGCCAGCTTCTTTCTCGACTAATTAGCAGCATCGAAATTCTAACCATGATTGGCTAATAAACTAAATGAATCAATGTGTAGAAGCCAGAGCAGAAGCTGTAGCAATTCTTATTGCTTCTCCTTTGAACTTCTCAGATACAATGTCATTTGAAGCTGAAATAATAAAGTCTTGTGTTTGGTTTTAATAGTTTGCTTATTTTTATTTTACATGCGTTGGTGTTTGACCTACATGTGTATCTGTGTGAGGGTGTCAGATCTTGGAGTTACTGGCATTTTTAGGTGCTCTGTGGGAGCTGGGAATTGAACCCCGGTCCATCTAAAAGAGAAATCAGTGCTCTTAAGCGCTCAGTCATCTCTCCAACCCCTAAAGTCTTGCTTTTATACTGTGCTTAGAGATTCCAAGATTTAGTCTTCAGCTTTATAGAATGCCTGAGTCATTCCCCTGCTAGGGATAAAACTCAAGGCCTTGGGCCTGCTCTACCGTGGAGCTAAACCTCCAGCCATCATCCTTACATTTTAGAAATAATAAAAGTAGAGCCAAAGGGGTGGATTGTTCTGCATAGCAACAGTGTTCCTTCTCCTTCCTGCCTAAGAGCTGTTTGCCCTCAGTCTCTGTCATCACAAGCTACATTAGACTTGTAAGCAGTCCTACTGTGGAGAAAAGAGTAGAAAAGCTGAAATAAAAGAAACCCTGCTCAGATTTCCTCTGTGCAAGACCCATCCATGCCTGGAACCTGTGGTTGGCCATTCTTAAAGGTCCCTGTGTTCCTTTTGGGTATATACCCAAAGGATGCTCAATTGCACCACAAGGACATGAGCGCAACTATGTTCATAGCAGCATTGTTTGTCATAGCCAGAACCTGGAAACAACCTAAATACTCGTTGACTGAAGAGTGGATAAGGAAAATGTGGGACATTTACACAATGGAGAAAAAAAATTACACAGCAGAAAAAATTAATGACATCTTGAAATTTGCAGGCAAATACATGAAACTAGAAAACATCATATTTAGTGAGGTAACCCAGACCCAGAAAGACAATTATCACATGTACTCACTCATTAGTGCCTTTTAGACATAAAGCAAAGAAAACCAGCCTACAAATCAACAATCCCAGAAAACCTAGACAACAATGAGGACCTTAAGAGAGACATACATGGATCTAATCTACATGGGAAGTAGAAAAAGATAAGATCTCCTGAGTAAATTGGTAGCATGGGGACCACAGGAGAGGATTGAAAGGGAGGGGAGAGGAAGGGAGGGGAGCAGAGAAAAATGTAGAACTCAATAAAATCAATTTTAAAAAAGATCCCTGTGTTCTAATCCCTGAGACTGTCAGGTTAAATGCCAGAGGCATTAAAACCATAGGCGGAAGTACAAATCTTGTTTGATTCCGTTGTGCGTCTACTGATGAACCAGCCAGAGTCCAGTGGGGGGCAGCCACAGACACATCGTCACAAAGATGGCCTTGGCTATACGCAGGGGGTTACAAACAAAAGGACCTAAATGTGGAAGAGGACTTGTGTGGGGGCCTGATAAGGGTGGGAGGAAGGTGAAGGATGGCAGAGGGCGACAGTAATTGGGATGTGCCACGTATGTGTCTGAAATCGTCACGGAACAATTAAAAAAAAATTTAAAGAAGGATTTTGACTTATCTATGTGAGGGCTTTATCCAGGCAGAGAGGCCAGGCAGGGTTTTCCTGAATAACAGATGGTGAGTATCTCTCGGGTGAATGGGAAGGAATTAATGAGAACACAAAATCCAAGAGGAGTCATCCAGGTGGGAAAGACATCACAGGCAGAGGCCCTGAGGCCTGCCAAATAGGTAGCAGAGGTAGATTGATAAAGATGTTCTGGACGCAGGAAACAGTGGCAAGGTGGTATGGGGGAGTAGAAAAGGAGTGCCCTTAAAGGGCCAGTAACTCAGCTTCTACCTTCTCACCACCACCATGCAGACAATGGCAAGCCATTGAATGGCACCTTTAGCACAAACGTTAAAAAGTTTTAAAAAAAAATGTTCACGGCAAAAAAAAAAAATTATTTATCCAAAATATATTCTTAGTAACATGTTTAAACATACTGTTTTAGAAGGTTTTCACTTAAGTCTCCATATTTGAGTAATTGTGATTTGGTAGTTGCAATCTTGTTCTCTCTCTGAGAATATTTGCTACAAAGTAAAATTTAAAAACAAACTAAAAATTCATTAGAATGTTGTTAATGCAGTGCATTTCCAGAACTAAACATAGAGCGGTTCAGACAGCATTTTAATGACACGTTCCCACCGGCATCATGGAGTTTATGCCGGACATGATGTACCCTTGCCCAAGCTAGAAGAGTTCCCTGGGGATTCCAGTGTACTTGTACGGTCTTCTCTGGTTAGCTGGTGGGATCTAGGAGTTCTATGGCTACACAAGTAATATAAGGAGTGTTTAAGGAAGCATCTGGAGCATCTGGGTCCATTAGGTTTTCCTAAACACCACATACACACACACACACACACACACACACACACACACACACCTGACAAGATGGTTTAACTGAATTACATAGCTACATTTCATGAAAGGGCTTTCCTAAAAAGAATCAATGCAGAGAGGAAGTGGTGGCACCCACCTTTAATCCCAGCACTCAGGAAGCAGAAATAGGTGGATCTCTGTGAGCTTGAGGCCATCCTGGTCTACGGAGCAAGTTCCAGGACGGCCGGAGCTACACAGAGAAACTCTCTTGAAAAAATAATAAAGGAAAACAAAACAACAGAATAGTATCAAAATGGATGAAATTAATATTGTCCTGGAAAATGCAGTGTATAGATTGTTCACTGATGGAGCAGCTAAGATGCACAGGTCCCTATCAACTAACTTCTGCCGGCTGAGTTGGTTTAATCCTTACAAACATCACTATGAAAGAATTGATGAAATCTTCTAAACCTTCTTTTTTTAATTAATTAATTTATTTATTAAAGATTTCTGTTTCTTCCCCGCCACCGCCTCCCATTTCCCTCCCCCTCCCCCAATTAAGTCCCCTTCCCTCGTCAGCCCAAAGAGCAATCAGGGTTCCCAGCCCTGTGGGAAGTCCAAGGACCACCCATCTCCATCATAACACATGCACACACACATGCACACACTTATACATACACATAGATACACACAGACATATAGACACATTATATATAGAAAAACAGTCACAGACATACACAAACAACCAACACACATACATGCACATGTATGCATATGTATGCACACACATACACATCTGCATATATGTGTATATATGTATACATACACACACATACTGTAGTAATATGGGGCGGCAGGGCTGCGTCCCCCACACCCGGCCGCCCACATGGCTAGCTTATGCCCCGAAATAATTACACAGACACTGTATTCCTTTAAGCACTGCTTGGCCCATTCTCTTCTAGGCTAATTCTCACATATTAATTTAGCCCACCTCTAATCATCTGTATGTAGCACCCCAAGGTGCGCTTACCGGGGAGATTCCAGCCTAGTCCATCCTGGGTTGGAGCTTCATCCCGGGAGCAGGGCATGGCGTCTCTCTCTGAGGCGTCTGCTCCCAAGAGAGCTGTGGAGTCTCTGAGCTCACTTCCTCTTCCTCCCAGCATTTTGTTCTGTTTACTCCTCCCACCTATCCTCTAACCAATAAAATGGGCCAGGGCAGTTCCTTTATTAGCCAATGACCTTCCTCCATCAACATACAACCTATGTAGGGGTCTCCATCACTTTGCACCCACACTGTGAGACTAGCCCACCACTGGTCTCCCTGCTTTCTTGTTCTACTCAGTCTACTCATGGTACCCTGTAGGGAAATGGCAGGAAATGCTCCTGTAGCTCTTGCCCATTCCCTGCCTCTGGTCTCTCCCCATCTCTGTATCATCAAGAGCTCACCTTCTTAGTAGGCTATCAAGGCTCTTTATGAGCTCCACCTACTGGTCCAGCCTTGGCTTCTTGTGTCTCTCTGCCTGCTGCCACAATACTAACACTCCCCAGGCATGGCCACTCAGAGGGCTTCAGGGCTCTCTGTGCCTTTTCCATTCCCACACTTGTCTACTTAGAAGAGCACTCCTCTCCCTACTGGGCTCAATTCCTTTTAACCTTCATGCCCAAGCTTAGAGATAGCATCTTCTGAGTTTCCCATAATCCTTTCTCCCATCCTCTTCAAATCCCCTTCCACCTCCTTGCATCAGTTCCTACGAAAACATCTATCACAAGTGCATGGCTGGAAAGAAAACCAAGGATTGGCATGATCAAAGGCTGGTCAGCAGTTTAGAGGTGCAGCTCGTGTGACGTCTGGTGGTGAGTTCAAGAGCACAGGCAGTATTATAAGAGCTGACCTCTCTCAGCAGACCGTGGGAGGAAACAGTACAGGTCAGCAGAGTGTTGGAATGAGGAACAGACACAGGGAGCAAGGGTGGGCATCATTGACAAGGCAGCTGGTGTAAAGGGGGAGGAAAGAGACCTGGAGAGATGGCTCAGCAGTTAAGAGCACTGGCTGTTCTTGCAGAGAACCCAAGTTCCACTCCCAGGGTCCAGATGGTGGCTCGTAACATTCTGTAATACAGTCCCAGGGAATCTGATGCCCTCTATGGTCCCCCACAGGAACTGCATGGAGCTCATAGGCAATCATTCATGTACAAAATAAACATCAATAAATCTCTTTTGCTTTTTTTAAAGATTGGGAGACTCCAGCTAAGACTTTGAGCAATAGTGGAGAGGGTGCCTGAACTGGCCTTCCCTTGTTAATCAGATTGGTGACTCCCCTAATTGTCATCATAGACCCTTCAGTCAGTAAATGATGGGAGCAGATAGAGAGATCCACAGCTAAGCACTGGGCTGAGCTCCAGGACTCCAGTTGAAGAGAGGGAGGAGGGATGATATGAGGAAGGGGGCTCAAGATCATGATGGGGAAACCCACAAAGACAACTGACCTGAACTTGTGGGAACTCATGGGCTCTGGACCAACCGCTAGGGAGCTGACATGGGACCAACCTAGGCCCTCTGCATCTGTGTGACAGTTGTAAAGTTTGGTCTTTTGTGGCGCCCCTGGAAGGAAGAACAGGACCTGTCCCTGATGCATGAGCTGGCTCCTTGGAAACTGTTCCCTATGGTGGGATGCCTTACCCAACCTCGTTGCAAGGGGTAAGAGCTTGGTCCTGTCTCAACTTTGATATGCCATGCTTTGTTGACTCCTTACCCCTTCTGAATGGAGACTGAGAGAAGAGTGGATTGGGGGGCCCGGTAGAAGGGAGGTGGGGGATGGAATGGGAGGAGAGGAGGGAGGGAAAGCTGTGGTTGGTATTTAATATAGATAGAGGGAGAAAGAGAGAGAGAAGATTGGGAGAAAGCAAAGGTGTGAGCAGGAGCATTTCCTGGAGGATGGCAGAGTCAAGTGTACCTGCCCAGGGCAGAGGTGGGTCAGCCTGGGGACCCTGGCACCATTATGGGCCTGAGGGGGAAGAACGGCTCTTGCCACATTCTGAACAGATCCCCGGTGTTCCTTAAGGATCGCTACAGCTGACGGGCAGAGATGCAGAGAGTGGGTGGCAGCCATGAGGCAAGACACAAAAGGAGTCGAGTTGTGAAAAACCGATTTCCAAACGTAGTCTCGGGAATAGATTTAAGATTTCTGGTCTCTGAGACATACATAATCTCAAGCAATTTTCTAGCTCTGACCTATGCAAGGAGATTGGAAGTTAGATGTGTGCCAAGTAGACGAGGGACATTAAAACATCCCTTTTTTTCTTGTCAACCTCATGCTTCGCAGTTAACTCTTAGTTATATTGGTACATTTGATGGGGATGTGCAATCAAGCTACCCTATAATAATGCAGGTTGAAAAAGACTCACCCATCCTGTAAGATGCATGTATTGCACATAGTTAGACACCTGCAGGCCTCTCCAATGCCAAAAAGATATGAGTTATATGCCAACACAGCCTGTTATACTTGAATTTTTCAGTTGCACTTCACAGTGAAAAACTGGTGATAAACACAAAAGGACAAATCAAAGAATCACACAGCAGACATTAAACCTTTTCCCAGGTGACAATGCTTTCCTCAGGGCTATTGGTCTGTAACTCTGCCAGCCTCTTGGAGATACCATTTGTACCAGATTTGATTCCCAAATGGTAGAGATGCAAAGATGCGCAAATCAGTTATAGCTTAGACTGTAGTCTAACAGAAGAGGCAAGCTGACTCCACTGACTACACAATCTCTCTCTCTCTCTCTCTCTCTCTCTCTCTCTCTCTCTCTCTCCATTGATTCTGCAAACAGCTGCAACCTTCTTCCTCATCCCTGGATGACACCCCTCAGATTTGGCCTCATGCTGTCCCCAGAAGTGAATTAAACAATAGAAAACCCTGCTGGCTAAAAGTCTATCCTATACTTTTTCTGCAGGAGTTCCTTCATTCTCAGGAAATGACTGAACTCTTCTATGCTGTTAAGGCTAAGGCTTATCCCTAGGAGGGAACTGAGAAAAAGAATAGCCCCACATACACAAACAAATCGCTCCTCTTTGGTGCATTTGAAATTTCGATGAGTGCTAGCACTAGGCACAGTGCCTGGGCACCATGACAGTGTTAGCAAGCTCCCTGGGCAATTCTTGAGTCTAGCCCAGGGTGAGAGCCTCTACAAAAACCTTCAGAGAGTATTTTCTTACCATTGATGGTTCTTTCAGGTAGTAAAAATAGCAGCCTACTTTGCAGTTTCTATATAAAGAGATTTATTTGTGATTTTTTATACTTGTTGGAGAGGTCTTTGGTAATTCCTTTTTATGCTTAAGTGTTCTTAGGTCTCCAACAGAAAACATTTAAAGTAGGCTTTGTCATTTACGTTCATACATACAGACCCTCAGATGCAGATTCTAAATATCACCAAGCAACACCTTACTGTTCCTAACTTTGATCCCCCTAAGACATGTCCGTCTGTCCTACCACTATTTCAGTGGTACCCTGGTGTGGAGCAGGATGAGGCTCAAGCCATCGCATATGCATCATAGGGTAGAATAAGAAAGATACCGATCAAGATCTCCATCCACAGGCCATCAGTAGTGATCTCAGGTCCCAACACTCACTGTTAAATCAAGATTCCAGGATGCCACAAAAGCATATACGTGTTAACAATAAAACAAAATAAACCATCCACACTTGTGACAGCATGGATTTATCTCACCTGTTTTCTAATGCGAGATGAGTTCAGAGGGATGCATGATGTATGGTTCTGTTTAGAACATTCTGAGAAAAGCAGAATATGTGTGTGTATACACACACACACACACACACACACACACATATATATATATATATATATATATATATATATATATCCCCTACAGACATGCGTAAAGACCAATCTGATGGAGGCAGCTCCTCAACTGAGGTCCACTTTTCCCAGGTGTGTCAATCTGACAGCTAATAATAGCCATCACAAGTGGAGATATTCCTCTGTAACTTGGAGGCACTCACTTGACTGCATGAGTTTGTCAATACTTGAAATAGCACCAAAACCAACAGAAGGTCAATTGCTCCTCTCTCTAAAAATATTTTTAAAGGATAGCAGTGGAACTCACTTTCAAGCTTAGGCAAAATTTTCATTTGACTTTTGTTGGGGTGTGTGTGTGTGTGTGTGTGTGTGTGTGTGTGAGCAGGATTAAGTGCATACACGTCTCTGTGTTTGCCTGAAGAGGGCAGAGGTTGACATTGAGTATGGTTCTCTTTGTCACTCTTCACTTCTGTTTTTGAGGCAGAGTCTCTCACTGAACCCATAGCTCACTGATTCAGCTGCACCTCTGGTCAGTGAGCCCAGGAAACCCTGCTGTCCCCACCTCTCTGGTGCTAGGATTGTGGCAGACCCAGTGTGTTTCACGTGATTGCTTAGGGTCCAGCTCAATGGCCCACAACTAAGCCGCAGACAGTCTACAATTTATCCATCTCCCCAGTCCCAGCAACTTATTTCAAATGATAAAATGATTGCTTTATTCAAGAAAGATACTGATTGCTTTTAGCATGGAATTGCAAGTCAATGGTCTGGGAAAGGATTCTGCAAGACTGGTCACTGCCTGTTTGATGTTTTTCCATAGAATATGAGGGAGTCTCAACTGACCTGAGTGTGTTGTAGGATTTTTTTTTTAAGTTGAGTGCCAACAAGATGGCTCAGCACATCTTGCCACCAAGCCTGGTGGCCTGAGTTCCATCCCGTGGACTCACATGGTGGAAGGAAAGAAGCAAATGCCACAAGTTACACAAGTTATTCTCTGGCCACTGTGTGCATGTTGAGGCACACGTGCACCTGCATGTAAACACACACACATACACACAAAAGAAGTAACTGAATTTTTTTAAAAGCTGAGAATCTCTTTGTTTGAAGTTTTTTGTTGTTGTTGTTGTTTTGTTTTTTCCAGACAGAGTTTCTCTGTGTAGCTTTGGAGCCTGTCCTGGCACTAGTTCTTGCAGACCAAGCTGCCTTCGAACTCACGGAGATCTGCCTACATCTGCCTCCCGAGTGCTGAGATTAAAGGCGTGCGCCACCACCGCCCGGCTGAGGATCATTTCTTAAAAGTGCTAACTTCCTTTAGCAATGACTCAGGATCCCTGAAGTTTGGGGCCCATGAGTAAATGCTACATTTTCAAAACGTTCTACTCTTACACTGAATGCCTACTTGCTATTCTCAGGACTTGCACAGAACAGAAGTGTAAAGCAGAATGTATGTCCCTAGGAAAGCCAACATGAGTGAGAAAACAGGTCACAGAGCAACAAGCAACAAGAAAGTCAGCCAGGGCCAATTGCATAAGAGGAGGCAGAGACTGACCTAAACGTGGAAGGCTGGGGAGAGACCAGGAGAGGAGCATGCTGGTTGCAATGATGAAAGGTGAATTCAGAAAGCTTAAAGGAACAAACAGAAGTGATCAAACATCCAAGCCATCCTTTGTCTTGGAATCTGAGGCATATCTTTTCTGATATTTGATAAATGTGGACTTCAATGAACCTGACAAGCCCTAAAGCCTGAGTAAGAACCTCTGTTTTCGGAACCCCACGTGCCCCGGCAACCTGTATCCCACAGCATATCCATTGCTACACTGTTTCGGACTGGATCGTTAGCTTAAAGCTTAGGTGGCTTTGGTTGCAGGCAGGCTGCCGTAACACATTTGCTGAATGTGCAGTGTGTAACAGCACAGCATTACACTCGCAAACCAAACGGTTTTCCCTGGGCTCTCTAGGGACAAATGTTAATTTTTGCATAAATACACATTCAGATGAGGATAAAGAAAGCCACGGATCTTTTAAAATAGTTCCTGCTCTCAATGCAAAAGAAGCCTCTATATTTAATTATAGTGTATTTTAGGATTATGAGGGACAGACATTTTATTTTTTTTTACATTTATGTCTATATGAGTGTACTGTTCAAGGCTCTCTAGGGGGATGGAACTGATAAAATGAATATAAAGAGAGGGTTTAGTGGTCCAGCTAGTCCAGCAACAGCTGTCTCCTAACAGAAAATCCAAAAAGTTGTTCATTCTTCAAGGCAGGATGTCTCAGACGGTCTTCAGTATACGTTCAGAATCCCAAAGAACCACGCTCCAATGCCAGCGAATGGGGAGCGAGGACAAGCAGGCAAAGGCAAAAGCTCCTTTCTCCCTTGTTCTTTAGCTAGGCTGCCACAGGAAGGTGTGTGTCTTCCTATCTCAAAATATCCAGATTTAAGGTGTGTCCCCCAATCTAAAGTTATCTGGATTTAAAGTGGGTCTTCCTACCTCAAATCCCTCACAGGTATGCCCAAGGATTTGGGGTTCCTAGCTAATCCCAGACGCTATCAAGCTGACAACCAAGAGCAACCATTACCGTCCACGAGAGTCTGCACAGAGAAGGCAAAGCACAGCTTCAAGGATCTGATATTCTCTCCCTTTCCACCATCCAGATCCTGGCAGTCAAACTCCGTTTACCAGTTTAGCGGGGAAGCAACGTCACCCACCGAGCCATCTTGCCAGCCCTATTTTTATTTTTTTAAATGTCGTGCAGGAGAGATGAAATTTACAGCTACTGACTCACACATGTAAGACTGAGATTTTTCTGGCCTAAGGAAAATGTACGGCCTTTTGAAAAAGGAAAAATAACAACAAACAAAACCACAAATGTAAAGGGAGAGATTTTTTTTTCCAAAGCCAGGCATCAAAAAGAAATGTTTTGTCCTTTTATGTTTCTTTTTTTTGGGGGGGGGGGTCACTTTTCATAAAACTTCAACCAGGATAGCTACATAAACCTAATAATCATAGTAACAAGCCAGTGTGTGCTGAAAGACAGACACAGGTTGGCTGGTCGAACGCCAAGAGTGAGTGCTAGTTAGCAAGAGTGATTGCTCGCATCCAGGAGCACCTTACTGTGGCATCAGCCCTGCTGTGGCGTCAGCCCTGCTGTGGCATCAGCCCTGCTGGCCTGCCCCAGTCAACAGTGAGGTTACAGATGGATTTGCACCCGCCCATCCTTTCCCAGAGTCCCAGAGATAAAAATCCTCTCTCCAGAGCAGTGGTTCTCAGCCTCTGGCTCATGACCCCAACCCTTTCACAGGGATCGCCTAAGACCATCAGAAAATATCACATAATGATTGGTAACAGTATCAAAATTGCAATTATGAAGTAACAAGAAAAAATCATTTTATGGTTGGGGGTCACCACAACTTGAGGAACTGTATTAAAGGCTCAGAGCATTTCAAAGGTTGAGAACCCCTGCTCTAGAGCTACTATGCCAGGTATATAAGATAATGTGTATGAGAACTCTCCATCAGTATCCTTGGTCTGCAATCCATACTCAAGAAACAAGTGCTCCCTCCCCCAAGGTAGTGCAAAGTTCAACTTAGAAAGAAAACATGAGGGTGAACTCCCTACACAGACATCAAATCTGAACTCTAGCCTGGTTGATCTACAACTGTAACAACAATTGGGTCATCTTTGGAAAAGGAACTCAAAAAGGGTTTTCCCAATCTTTTCAGAGAGACCCAATGTCCCAGAAACAAACAATTACCTTCCCTTATCAGAAGGTAGTGTGAGGTGGATGACAGAAGGCACGAACCCCTTCCTGTATAACGTACACAGCAGTCATGTCTGGTAAAATATGGATTTTATATATCCATAAAAAGCATGAAGTACATATTTAGTCAATTCAGTCACTTAAAGTGATAGAAAGACTTATGCCAAGCATGAATATGCAAATCGCACAGCACTTGCCAGACCTATCTTTGAATTACATCGAGCAGGGTGCTTCCAACCAGAAGAAAAGGGGAGCTGTAACCTTCTTCAGTCACACAGAGTTATCCGGGTGCATTTTGTTGGCAGTGAAAATAGGTGCTGATTGTGCACTCTGAAACAGGAGCTGTTTATGAGGTTGTTGGGGAGTCGGCACCCGGAATCAGTTTTCTTCTGTTGACTGTATCCACTCTGATCATCCCTGCCCACTTCCTCTCAGGTGAACCCCAACCTGGAGGTGATTCAAGACACAGAATAACAACAACAACAGGTGTAGTCTGTGTTTTCACTTTCTAGAATGTGTTCTAAGTCAAAGATTATAACAACACCTGCGTGTTGGCATATTATAGCAAAGGATTAAAGTGGCCTTCGAGAACTTTATTCTCAAAGTTGAGTGGAGTGTAGGGTTTCAGTGTAACGCAGTAAAGGGTGTGCCCACCAGGGAACGTTTAGCAGTGCTCAGCTGTGCCAGGGGTTCTCTGGACTGCCAGCGCATATCTCTGAAGCCAGTTTCCAAGGAGAAGCCCACTTGGAAAAGCCGGTTCTTCTGCCTACTTTCTCAGCCTCTCCTGCTTTTCACTGCCTTTGTGAGAAAACCCCACTTGTTATTTTCCACACTCCCTCCATCTCTCAGTCTTCATCCTTCTCTGTTTTCTCCAACAAAAGCAGGAGTAGTGTTTATTGTTTCAGATCGAGGAAGGATCATAGAGAGGATTCACTAACTTTTAGGGACATGGAACTTCAAACTTTTCAAATCTACTATACCATGTATGGGCAGTCCACCTCCACTGGCATGACATTGGTGGAGGTAAAGTCTGTAAACAGCCCAGGTTCCCTCTTGAAACCTGCCGCCAGTAGATTCAGTTTGGTATAAGGGTGACAAGAATCTAGAAGAATCCTCCCAGCCAGCCCTTTGAGCACATCCAAAGGTCAGTTTGTGAATGATCAATTTCGCACCTAAGCCTTTCCTGAGCCTTCGCTAGATTGTGAGCCTAGAATCTGACAACACCTCCAATCTGTCTCTCCAAGGGAAGGATGCCGAAGAGCCCTCAATTTGGCACAACTCTTTCAGGAACTTCAGAGAGCTTCAGGCTGCCGACGGATATGAAATAAGGACCTTTATGGTAGAAACCGAACCCCTTTAAAGAGAATCACAGCCTGGGAGAGCCAAACCCCTTCATAGATACATGTGTAAACCAGTAAATGATAATACAGAATCTCAAAGCAGTGCTAACGAATTCAAGTTCAGAAACTCTAACTAGAATTTTATTTGGAGTCTACAAGGTGTAGTTCAGGAGATGTGGGTTCAGATTGCTCTACCAGTGTTTAAAGTGGGTCAAGGAAAGGAGAGCCTGCCTCTGCACAAAAGCTCTTAACCCATTGCAAGGTAATCAAAAGTGTCTAAAGACAGCCTCCTATTGATGTTGGGAGAGCTAGCTGTGTAACCAGCACTCAGTGGAAACATCCAGAAAGCAGGAGCGTGACTCTCTTCCAATATACATCTTCAGTCTCCAGACACATGAGGTTATCAGGCCTTCACAGACACCGGCAGTCTAAGGGAGGAGGCCACTACCTCACTGCCCGGACCACAGCTGGAGACCACACGGGTGCTTTTCCCTAATGCCTACTCCCCTAGCCCCCACCCCCACATGCCATTTCCAAAGTTCTCTGCTTGCTGCTTTCCTGGCAGGTTCCTTTTCTTTTCCCTTTGAGGGGGCAGAGGGAAATGATAGCCTTGAATGCTGACTCCTTGGGTTGTCTGAGGAGCAATTAACATCTCATAGCTGTAGCTTGCAAAATCCTAGCCAAGAAAAATAATAATGATATAACTAAAATAAAAATCATTGATCGCGTGCCTACCACACGCTAGGTCTCGGGCACAAAAATAAATGCTGAAAAACCTCGGTTCCATTTAGTTCACATTCCTATTGGTGTTTTCTGAGATTCTATTGGTTCACTTAGGGATCTCCTGGGAGACTCAGCAGGTTGCTTCCAGCTGGCCTAGGCAGCCATCCATCTTCTCAAAAGCCGAGACAGGCAGGAGAGATGTCACCTGTCCTAAGCCTCACGCTGCCTGACTGTCAGCACGAGACACCGTTGACAAGCCCACATTGGCTAACACACCACAGGAAGCCAGACTGCGACCTCAGTAATCAGTGGCAGCATGAGAGAGAGCAGGGTTTTCTGGACTTCCCCAGCCTGAACTAACTTAAAAGCACGAACTGGGCCAGCTGGCATGGATGCTCAGCAAGCAAACTGCTTGGTGTCAAGCCTGATGACCTGAGTTCTGTCACGGGGACCCATAGCTTGCACAGGCTGTCTTCTGACCTACACATACACACACACACACACACACACACACACACACACAGTGGCACACACACACATAAGCACAAGGAAGTAAATGTGGTTTAAAAATAAAGTGTGAACTGCTTGATGCTACTCCTATGGCCCATCTCAGATGGAATCGACTCAACTAAGGTTTTGGATTTGAGTTTTAAAGAATTGCTTGTTTATTATTTTTATATGCATGGGTATCTTGCTTGAATATATGTTGGTACGTCATGTGTGTGCCTGGTGCCTGTGGAAGCCAGAAGAGGGTATCCCGTGCCATGAGACTGGAGTTACAAAGCTCTGAGTCATCGTGTGGGTGCCAAGAATCAAACCCCAGTCCTCTGGAAGAGGAGTCAGCACTCTGAACTGCTCCAGCCGCCGATTCAGGTTTAGATGTGGAATCCCAGGAGATCCCAGACATCCCTCCCCAATATCTTTCCTCCTGGGAGTCAGGACAAGTATTTTTAAGAAAATGTATCCTCCCATAATGACTTCAGAACCTCCAATAGATTAATCGCCCTCAGGTGTGGCCCAGGAGCACATGACATAACAGGGGTCTTAGCACGGTGTCCCCAGCACGATGAAGCAAACTCTCTCACTTTCTGGACAGTGAATAAGGTCTTGCACGCCTAAGCAGCCACCTTGAACTCACACTACTGAATGTGCCTGGGCTTCAGCTTTCTTAGCTGAACTAGAAAAGCTCCATAGAGATCACTGTGAGTGCATTGAGCAGAAGAGACAAGGGTGAGGATTTGCTACAGCTTACAAAAATGAGCCACTGGGACTCAAGAGTGCGCGTGCACACACACACACACACACACACACACACACACACACACACCTATGAGAGACCTGCTGCTGCTTCCACAAAGAACTTACCCTACCGCTGCTGGCTCAGCGTTGGCTGGCTGTGTGTTTCAAGCTGAATTTTTGTTTGGTGTAGAGAAAGGATAATTTCAGGAAATAGTTTCTTGTGCTCCCTCCCACTTTGCACTGCCACACTGGCAAATTTTGTTATCAGCAAACCCTTGTGATTTCAAGAAGGGGGATGAAATGGTGAGACAGTTGGCGAAGAGTCTGGACGTGAGCAGTCTGTGCTTCGGGTCCCTGCATGGCTAGGGAAACTTTCATTTTTGCGTGACTTGGTGGCTTATGCCTTTAATCTCAGTCACAGGAGAAAGAGGCAGGCAGATATCTGTGAGTTCAAGGGTGGCCTGTCTACATACCCCAGGCCAGCCAGCTAGGCATAGTAAAACCCTGTCTCAAAAACAATACAATACAAAACAACAACAAAAAACAAATAAAACAATAAACCAAAACCCTTCAGTTTTGAAAGTAAGGTCTCAGGCATTCTCAGAAGTGTTTTCCTGACTTTTCTTAGCTTTGTCCTGTTAAGAAAGTGTATGAATGGCCTCCCTTTCTTCCCTGATCTAAAGGCTCAGAATGCCCAGTGATGAGTAGCCTTTGAAAAGCCCATTCCACTCCAAAGCTACAGAGAAACCCTGTCTCGAAAAACCAAAAAAAAAAAAAAAAGAAAGAAAAAGAAAAGCCCATTCCAAAGACATTCATTTGGCCTCTAAGGTCATCGTGGAATCAAGGCTCTAAATCTCCCTTACCTTATTTTTCCTTCCACATTTCTCCCTTCAACAGAACTCTCGTATTTCTGAGGAAAACCTCTTTTACTCTCTTTTAAAGTTACCTTCAAGAAACCAGTCTATGTTTGTACAAACAAAGCTTGTCTGAAGACTAGAGGGCAGAGGTAGCCACTAGCTAACCATAGAGGTCTGAAGGTCTGTACAGACAGACAGGAAGTGATGGCTGGGCAGAGAGAGGAAGTAATAAGGCAGGAGGAAACAGAAACGCGGAGTTGAGAGGTAAGATGGCCATGGTTTTGCTCCTCCATCTTTCTGGTATCTCAGCATTTTTCGCAATATCTGACCCAGGCTTTTATGATTAAGATCCATTACAACTTGTATACAAGAAGTGGAGAGAAGTCTCAAGTGTTTAGTACACAAGAAACCCCTTGAACTGGGTCAGGGGTTCAGTATCCCGAGTTCCTCACATTACTAAGTCAGAGGAAGGCCCTGTGAGCTGGCACCCAGGCCTGCCTTTTGCTCTCTGAATGCTTCCTTCTTATGGAGAAAACGTGACCTCTGTCTATTGTGCCCTGTTCCGTGGCATCTACTTTCCCCTGTACCCCTTCAGCTTCATGCTGCACAGCAAAGTCCCTTTGTGGGATCTCCACCTCCACCTACTTAAAAATAGATGTTGCATATTGTGTTAGCTGCTTCCTCCCTTCTGTGACAAATGCCTAATGAAGCAAATTGAGGGAGGAAGGGTTTGTTTTAGCCTACCGTTCAAGGGATACGGTTCATCGGGAGGCTTGGCAGCAGGAGAGTAAGGTGGCTGGTGGCATACACAGACTATCTGGTGGCAGAGGGTGATGAGGACCCAGGTCTGCCCATTTTATTCAGTCTGAGACTGAAGTGGTACTTACCACATTTAGGATGACTGTCCCACCTCTTTTAATCTGATCTCAAAGTGCCTCATAGACATGCTCAGTGGATTGTTTCCATGGTGACTGTGAATCCTGTCAAGGTGGCAATCAATATTAACCATCACAAACATTGATTGTACGTGGTGAGGAATTGCCTAAATTTAAGGGTAGACATTTTAGGTTCCTATGGCTGAGATAAAACACCAAAACCAAAAGAATTTGGGGAACAAAGGTTTTATTTCATCTTGTAGTTCCATATCACAGTCTGTCACTGAAGGAAGTCAGGGTAGAAACTCTAACAGGGCAGGAACTTGGAGGCAATGGTCTCCCTTTCTGCCTTGATCTTAAGGTTTAGAATATCCAGCAATGACTATGGCCTTTGAAAGCCTCCTCCCAAAGACATTTAGCCTCTAAGGACACAGTGGAATCGTGGCTCCAAATATCCCACTTCTATCCTCCTTCCATCACTAATTAATTACTAATTAAGAAAATGCCCTACAGGCTTGCCTCCAGCCCGATTTTGGATATTGAGGTTCTCTCCACTCAGAAGACTCTAGCCTGTGTTGAGTTGACATGAAACTAACCAGCAGGATAGGTTAAGGATTCATTCAGCAATTCACCTCCAAGCAATGGGGCTGAGTTGAAGGAAGTGTAGGGATGATGGAGAATCAAGCCCGCATCCTCTTCTCAGGACCTGAAGTCTCCCCAGCAACCTCACCAGACTCACTTTCCGTCATGGCTTTCAGGCTCTTGGGCATTTCCACCTCATCAGAAGCTTGGGTCCCTGTTTCTGGAAGTCATCACTGCGTACAGTCAGAGACTCCTAATGAATGCAAGGTACGCTGAGATACAAGAAAAAACAAACAAGGTTGTTTAACATGACCGGTGATTCTTCAAATATCAGAACATGGTCAATTGGTCCTCTCAGTTCTTGTTAACTTCCTTCTTAATAGAGAAGTCTAGAATTAGGAAACCTAAACGATCTTGTCAGGGTAGAACAAAATGTCAATATGGGAGCAGAGAAGTACTCTCTTGGGCTTTTATGGCTGTGAAAAGACACTACGGCCATGGCAACTCTTATCAAGGAAAGCATTTAATTGGGGTTGTCTCAAAGATCATAGGTTTAATCTATTATCATCATAGTGGGAAGCATGCAGTACCATAGTGGGAAGTGTGCAGGCAGACATGGTGATGGAGTAGCTGAAAGTTCTATATCTAGATCCCCAGGCAGCAGGAAGAGAGAGTGATACTGGGCCTGGCTTGAGCTTCTGAAACCTCAAGCCCATCCCCAGTGACACATTTCCTCCAAGAAGGCCATACCTACTCCAACAAGGTCATACCTCCTAATATTGCCTCTCCCCATCAGCCTATGGGGACCATTTGCATTCAAACCATCACAAGTACAGACATATTCTGGAAGTCCTGTTGAATACACCGACTGGAAAACAGCTCTACTTTGTGAAAGAAACAAGAAACCAGGGATTCGATCCAGGGGCTTTGCAGACTGAGATAAAATAAGTGTATTGCAAAGCTCTGAACACCAGAAATTCAACACCAATTCAGCACCATTTCATATACCTTCAAAACTTGTAAATATAATGTGCATCAGAAATTACCATATTGAAAAAGCCATCTGACTTGAAACTGTATGGTATTCTAGTATAGCGTGAATGACAGGAATCTCGTCACATATATTCTGAAATCCTGATACATTCATTATGTGTAGGAGTCATAACATAGCTAATTACTGTAGGTTATATCAATGGTAATTTAAAGCCGACAGTGACATATCTTAAAAGTAAAGCCTTTCTTTCACTGATTTGGAAATTTTAAATTGTGATTGACTTCCATGCTCAAATCACAGTGGAGATAACTCATCTGAGAGGCAACTGAATTGGTTGTTTTAGAAATGGGTCTACAGGGCTACACTGAAGCCATAACATATGCTGACAAAGTTAATAAAGCCATAGCTGATAGCTGAGCGTGGCTGGACTGTCTCTCATGGAACTGTTATCACCTGGTGAGGGTAACGCAGACACAAGTCAAATTGGATGAGCTTGTGAGAGACCATCAGCTTCTTGGTGTTCATCCACTACAGAAAATATGTTCTACATCTAAGGTAGACATGCCAAAAAACATCAACGTCAACTTGGATAGGCACATAGCTGTTCACACTTTCAGGTAGGTAATGTTTTGTTTTCAACCACGCTACAAGGAACCCTGCTTACGAGTCAACAGCATGGCCCACATTTTGTCAGTGAGTTATGCTGTCTCTGCTGGGCTCACAGTCTTCAAATCCTTGGGTCTCTCACATGGAGACAGGATTAGTGCAGTTTGTGTGAGCATGGATGAGCAGATGCCCTGCCGTGTCACACAGGCTAGGCTCAGAGCCAAGAGGCAGCTGTGAGAACATGCTGAGACCCCTTCCCCATGAGTATTTTAATGAAGACATGCAGGGTGCTTACTTACCGGTGACACATCAATGCCAGACAGAAGGGAAGACTCAGTAGCGACCCTCAAGGCCCTCCCACCACCCAGAGATCCACTTCCTACAGCAAGATCCCAAAGACTCCCCAAATAGGGAAGCCATCTGGGAACAATGGGTTTAAACACAGGCATCCACATGGGACATTTTACATCCAACCATCACGGTCCTCATCTCAGAACCCATCAGTCCATGGTAATTTCCTCAACACAAGCTTGCTCAAGAAATCTGACTCCTCACCCTTGTATAGAATATCAAGATCTCAGCGACACCCAGGGGCTGATCAACATTTCCCAAGGAGGAGAGATTGAGCTGGTGAAAACATCAAACTGTCACCACATTGTCAGAGTTAGTGACTTGGAGTTCTAAAGTCACACTCTTTCTGAAGTTAGAAAGAGACCTGTGTTATTAATTTAAGTTATTAATAGTTCCTCACTGTTAAACAGGATCAAGAATTATGACTCATAATGAAGATAAGTTTCACTGACATTAATCAAATCTTTGGCATTATAACAATGCATGCCTTTTGCAAAAATGAGATTAAAAGACTTTGAATAAAATTTTGATATTTTTACAACTTCTAGAAGCACTTTATAATTCACTTTGTCTAATTTCCTATAGTCATACCTAATTATAAGAAAGGGTTTTTTTTTTTAAATCGTGATTCCCCTTCATACAATATGTAGTAATAGCATGAGGGAAGAGGAAAATCTTCCAGAGCTAACGAATCTCTTTCTTCTGTCCTCATGTTGCTACTGCAAGCTAAAAGTCTACAGGACACACGACAATGACAGACTATATCTAATGGAACGGTCACTACTGCCTCTGAGTGTTGGTCATTTCCAGAGTTTAAATTTCCTTCATTTCGATTCTCCCCAGCTTAATGAGAGAGAATTCCAACAAAGGGTGCATGTCACTTTAAGTTTCATTTTTGATCCTAAGACTGTAGCTTAAGCACATGAAGATACGTTTTAAATAGAGGGTGTTTAAAACAGTGTCACAGGTGGCCCGGGGCATGACTAATTTTGACTGACAACTTGGTGGGATTAGGAAACACTAGGAGGTTAGGGTTCTCTTGGAGTGTGTGAGGATGGTTTGAGAGACTAACAGAGGTCGGTGTAGTATGAGGGCCGGCTTGTTGGGGATTTCTGTCCTGCCCAGTTCCCACAGCCTGTAAGCCCCAAAGAAAATCACACAGAGAGTCTACATTAGGTTATAAACTGATTGGCCCATTAGCTCAGGCTTCTTATTAGCTCTTGTAGCTTATATCAACCCATTATTCTTATCTGTGTTAGCCACATGGCTCAGTACCTTTTTCAGCGAGGCAGATCACATCCTGCTTCTTCAGTGGTCTGGGCAGGACTGGGGAAAAGGCTTCCTTCTTCCCAGAATACTCCTGTTCTCTCTGATCCACCTCTACTTTCTGTCTGGTTTTCCCACCTATACTTCCTGCCTGGCTATTGGCCAATCAGCGTTTATTTAAAACATGATTGACAGAATAGAGACAATTTTCCAACACTAGGTCAGGTTGTTTCATGGGCTGGCATCCCTGGCAGAGTAAAAGGGGGAAAAAGAAGCCAGCTAAACCGCAGCTTTCACCTATCTTCTGGTTCTCACTGTGAATGTGATAGAACCAGCCACCTCTGGCTCCACCCACTCCCACCCCATCACAGCGTCATCACCTCTTCCCTGCCACAATGAACTGTGTCCCTCTGGAACTATAAGCCAGAATAAATTCTTTGTTCCTTATGTTGGTTATTATCAGGTATTTGGTCACAATGATGAGAAAAGTAAGAAGTACACCCAGCTGGGTCCACAGAAATCCATGTTCTATGAACAAAGCAGTGGGCTCTAAGCACTCAGGGTGTTTCTCCTTAGGAAATGCTCCTGGACCATCATTCTGTACCGGCAGCATTATCATCTCCAGTCCCCAGAAAGGCAGGGCCACCAGGCTCACAGTACTCCTCACTGTCTACGAAATATTCCAGTGGAAAGAAAGGTGTTATTATAAAGCAAAGCATGCTATTGGGCCACATTAAGTTTTTTTTTTTTTTAATTTTCGAGACAGGGTTTCTCCGTAGCTTTTTTTTTGGTTCCTGTCATGGAACTAGCTCTTGTAGACCAGGCTGGCCTCGAACTCACAGAGATCCACCTGCCTCTGCCTACCGAGTGCTGGGATTAAAGGTGTGTGCCACCACCGCCCGGCTGGGGCACATTAATTTTTTTCTCATAATGATGGATGCACATTTGAGTTGGTCAAAATGAAGATGCAGATGCAGTTAAGAAAGAATGAACTTAAGCAAGTGACATTGAAGGTCACTATTTGAACAAACTGAACGCACACATACAGAAAACTGCCAGCCAGCAATATCGTTGGAGCAGATTGAACCTTATCCGGCAATTTGCATAGTATGGAAATTTTATTCCCTGACAGATTATAGTGCCTTGGCTCTTTCTCAGCCGTGAAATAGGCTGAGTAAACTAAAAAAATGCAAGGACATGGTAACTCCATCTTTGAGAAAGAGGAGATAGTAAACCCCAAATCATGGAGAGAGGGGGCACCTCTAGAAGAGCTGGCATGGCACAGCATGAATCAATGAAGTATCTACAGGCCAGGCCAGGACCCTGTGAGCACGTGCAGGGCTGCAGGGTGCAGAGGTCTGTGAATCCCACCTGACAGCATGAGTGGCTGAGTGAGTACGGGAGGGACATGCCGAGTGTGCCGCCTAGGCATTCAGGACACGTGCCAAGGAGTCAAGATGATGTGGGAGTGTCATATATCAATCTGTTGATTTCATTGGTTAAGCAATAAAAAAAAACTGCTTGGCCCTCATAGGCTAAAACTTAGGTAGGTGGAGTAAACAGAACAGAAGGCTGGGAGAAAGAAACTGAGTCAAGGAGTCGCCATGATTCTCACACTCCAGACAGACGCAGGTTAAGATCATTCCTGGTAAGCCAGCTCGTGGGCTACAGCAGATTATTAGAAATGGGCTAGTCCAGGTGCGAGAGTTAGCTGAGAAAAGGCTAGATATAATGGGCCAAGCAGTGTTTAAAAGAATACAGTTTCCATGTAATTATTTCGGATAAAGCTAGCCATGCCGGCGGCCGGGTGCCGGGGACGCAAGCCCCGCCGCTCCTACTACTACATCAAGAGAAGCTGGAAAAGGAGCAAAGTCGAACCCGAATAAGAACAGAACCAAAACACACACAAGAGTTTTCCCTTGAAAAACTACAAAGTGCACTTACTTATTAAGTAAAAACAAACTATTGCCTCATCTGTGGGTTCTGTTTATCCCTTTGTACTACCATGGGACATTTCAAACATCTGGAGGAATTTTGCCAAAAGCTGGAGAAAAAGTTTGCAGTTGGCATCTGGTGGATGGAGGCTAAGAGTGCTGATAAGCATGTCATGCCAATACAACCTCCCCAAAATACAGAACTATAGTGTTGAGCAACAGATTTCAGTAGTGCCAAAGTAAAACGCTGTCCTAATGTAAGCAAGAAAGAAGGGCAGAAAGTACACAAAATGAAAAAAAAAAAGCTGGATGCAAACCCACTTTGAGATTATAGAATGTTTTACTGATTTTTTTTTCTTTTTTAAATTTATTTATTTATTAAGGATTTCTGCCTCGTCCCCACAACCGCTTCCCATTTCCCTCCCCCTCCCCCCGATCAAGTCCCCCTCCCTCATCTGCTCGAAGAGCAATCAGGGTTCCCTGACCTGTGGGAAGCCCAAAGACTGCCCACCTCTATCCAGGTCTCGTAAGGTGAGCATTCAAACTGCCTAGGCTCCCACAAAGCCAGTACGTGCAGTAGGATCAAAAACCCACTGCAATTGTTCTTGAATTCTCAGTATTCCTCATTGTCCGCTATGTTCAGCTAGTCCGGATTTATCCCATGCTTTTTCAGACCTAGGCCAGCTGGCCTTGGTGAGATCCCAATAGAACATCCCCATTGTCTTAGTGTGTGGGTGCACCCCTCGTGGTCCTGAGTTCCTTGCTCGTGCTCCGTCTCCTTCTGCTCCTGATTTGGACCTTGAGATTTCTGTCCGGTGCTCCCGTGTGGGTCTCTGTCTCTGTCTCCTTTCATCGCCTGATGAAGGTTAATATTCCTGAGGATGCCTATGTGTTTGTCTTTGGATTCGCCTTATTTAGCTTCTCTAGGAACATGAATTATAAGCTCAATGTCCTTTATTTATGGCTAGAAACCAAATATGAGTGAGTACATCCCATGTTCCTCTTTTTGGGTCTGGCTTACCTCACTCAGGATAGTGTTTTCTATTTCCATCCATTTGTATGCAAAATTCAAGAAGTCCTTGTTTTTTACTGCTGAGTAATACTCTAATATGTATATATTCCATACTTTCTTCATCCATTCTTCCGTTGAAGGGCATCTAGGTTGTTTCCAGGTTCTGGCTATTACAAACAATGCTGCCATGAACATAGTTGAGCATATACTTTTGTTGTATGATAGGGCCTCTCTTGGGTATATTCCCAAGAGTGGTATTGCTGGATCCAGGGGTAGGTTGATCCCGAATTTCCTGAGAAACTGAAACACTGCTTTCCAGAGTGGTTGCACAAGTTTGCATTCCCACCAGCAATGGGTGATTGTACCCCTTTCTCCACAACCTCTCCAGCAAAGGCTATCATTGGTGTTTTTTATTTTAGCCATTCTGACAGGTGTAAGGTGGTATCTTAAAGTTGTCTTGATTTGCATTTCCCTGATCGCTAAGGAAGTTGAGCATGACCTTAAGTATCTTTTGGCCATTTGAACTTCTTCTGTTGAGAATTCTCTGTTCAGCTCAGTGCCCCATTTTATAATTGGGTTGATTAGCCTTTTACGGTCTAGTTTCTTGAGTTCTTTATATATTTTGGAGATCAAACCTTTGTCAGTTGCAGGGTTGGTGAAGATCTTCTCCCAGTCAGTGGGTTGTCTTTTTGTCTTAGTGACAGTGTCCTTTGCTTTACAGAAGCTTCTCAGCCTCAGGAAGTCCCATTTATTCAATGATGCCCTTAGTGTCTGCGCTGCTGGGGTTATACATAGGAAGTGGTCTCCTGTGCCCATTTGCTGTAGAGTACTTCCCACTTTCTCTTCTATCAGGTTCAGTGTGTTCGGACTGATATTGAGGTCTTTAATCCATTTGGATTTGAGTTTTGTGCATGGTGATAGATATGGATCTATTTTCATTCGTCTACAGATTGACATCCAGTTTTGCCAGCACCATTTGTTGAAGATGCTCTCTTTTTTCCATTGTATACTTTTAGCTCCTTTATCGAAGATCAGGTGTTCATAGGTTTGTGGGTTAATGTCAGGGTCTTCTATTCGATTCCATTGGTCGACTTCTCTGTTTTTATGCCAATACCAAGCTGTTTTCAATACTGTAGCTCTGTAATAGAGTTTGAAGTCAGGGATGGTAATGCCTCCAGACGCTCCTTTATTGTATAAGATTGTTTTGGCTATCCTGGGTTTTTTGTTTTTCCATATAAAGTTAATTATTGTCTTCTCCAGATCTGTGAAGAATTTTGATGGGATTTTGATGGGGATTGCATTGAATCTATAGATTGCTTTTGGTAGAATTGCCATTTTTACTATGTTGATCCTCCCAATCCAAGAGCAAGGGAGGTCTTTCCATTTTCTGGTGTCTTCTTCAATTTCTTTCTTCAAAGACTTATAGTTCTTGTCAAGTAGATCTTTCACTTCCTTGGTCAGGGTTACCCCAAGGTATTTTATGCTATTTGTGGCTATCGTGAAAGGTGATGCTTCTCTGATTTCCCTCTCTGCTTCCTTATCCTTAGTGTATAGGAACACAACTGATTTTTTGGAGTTGATCTTGTATCCTGCCACATTACTAAAGCTGTTTATCAGCTGTAGGAGTTCTTTGGTAGAATTTTTGGGGTCGCTTATGTACACTATCATATCATCTGCAAATAATGAAAGCTTAACTTCTTCCTTTCCAATACGAATCCCCTTGATCTCCTTATGTTGTCTTATTGCTATTGCTAGAATTTCAAGCACTATATTGAAGAGGTATGGAGAGAGTGGACATCCTTGTCGTGTTCCTGATTTTAGTGGGATGGCTTTGAGTTTTTCTCCGTTTAATTTAATGTTAGCTGTTGGCTTGCTGTAAATAGCTTTTATTATATTTAGGTAGGACCCTTGTATCCCTATTCTCTCCAAGACCTTTATCATAAAGGGGTGTTGAATTTTGTCGAATGCTTTTTCAGCATCTAGTGAAATGATCATATGGTTTTTTTCTTTCAGTTTATTTATATGGTGGATTACATTGATAGATTTGCGTATGTTGAACCAGCCCTGCATCTCTGGGATGAAGCCTACTTGATCATAATGGATAATTTTTCTTATGTGTTCTTGGATTCGGTTTGCCAGTATTTATTGAAAATTTTTGCGTCGATGTTCATGAGTGAGATCGGTCTGTAATTCTCTTTCTTGGTTGGGTCTTTTTGTGGTTTTGGTATCAGGGTAACTGTAGCTTCATAAAAGGAATTTGGCAATGACTCTTCTGATTCTATATTGTGAAATACATTAAGGAGTATAGGTATTAGTTCTTCTTGGAAGTTCTGGTAGAATTCTGCATTGAAACCATCTGGTCCTGGGCTTTTTTTCGAAGGGAGATTTTTGATAACCATTTCTAATTCTTCGCGAGAAACCGGTCTATTTAGATCATTCACCTGGTCTTGGTTTAGCTTTGGTATATGATACTTATTTAAAAAAATGTCCATTTCTTTTGTATTTTCCAGTTTTGTGGCATACAGCCTTTTGTAGTAAGATCTAATGATTCTCTGAATTTCCTCTGTGTCTGTGGTTATGTCCCCCTTTTCATTTCTGATCTTATTTATTTGCGTGTTCTCTCTCTGTCGTTTAATTAGTTTGGATAGGGGTTTGTCGATCTTGTTGATTTTCTCCAAGAACCAGCTTTTTGTTTCATTGATTCTTTGGACTGTTTTCTGTGTTTCTATTTTGTTGATTTCAGCCCTCAGTTTTATTATTTCCAGTCTTCTACTTCTCCTGGGCGCGTCTGCTTCTTTTTTTTCTAGAGCTTTCAGGTGTGTTTTTAAGTCCCCAATGTATGCATTCTCCGTTTTCTTTAAGTGGGCACTTAGTGCTATGAACTTTCCTCTTAGCACTGCTTTCATTGTGTCCCATAGGTTTGAGTATGTTGTCCCTTTATTTTCATTAAATTCAAGGAAGACTTTAATTTCTTTCTTGATTTCTTCCTTGACCCAGGTGTGGTTCAGTAGTTGACTGTTCAGTTTCCATGAGTTTGTCGGTTTTTTGGGGGCAGCGTGGTTGTTGCCTTCTAATTTTAATCCGTGATGATCTGATAAGACACAGGTGGACACTGATATTTTTTTGTATCTGTGGAGGTTTCCTTTGTTTCCGAGTATGTGGTCAATTTTTGAGAAGGTTCCATGAGCTGCAGAGAAGAAGGTATATTCTTTCCTATTTGGGTGGAATGTTCTATAGATGTCTGTTAAGTCCATTTGCTTCATTACCTCCAATAATTCTCTTAATTCTCTATTAGGTTTCTGTCTGATTGACCTGTCCCTTGGAGAGAGAGGTGTGTTGAAGTCTCCTACTACTAGTGTGTGTGGTTTGATGTCTGCCTTGAGTTCTAGTAATATTTCTTTTACATAAGTAGGTGCTTTCATATTGGGGGCGTATATATTCAGGATTGAGACCTCCTCCTGATGAATTGTTCCTGTTATGAGTATAAAGTGACCGTCTCGGTCTCTTCTGATTGATTTTAGTTTGAAGTCAGTTTTGTTAGAAATTAGTATGGCCACACCTGCTTTTTTCTTAGGACCATTTGCTTGAAAGACCTTTTCCCAACCCTTTACTCTGAGTAGGTGCCTGTCTTTGTGGTTGAGATGTGTTTCTTGCAAACAGCAGAATGTTGGATCCTGTTTTCGTATCCAATCTTTTAGCCTGTGCCTTTTTATAGGTGAATTGAGCCCATTAATATTAAGTGATATTAATGACCAGTGGTTGTTTACTCCGGTTATTCTTATTGCTTTTGGTAGTAGAGATTGTGTGTCTCCCTTCTTTGAGATGTGCTCGTGAAGGGTCATTAGATGCCTGGGTTATTGTAGGCAGTGTTGGCAGTGTTGGATTCCTTGGGTTGCGATTTTCCTTCTATTACTTTCTGTAGTGCTGGATTTGTGGCTACGTATTGTTTAAATTTGTTCTTATCCTGGAATGTCTTGTTTTCTCCATTGATAATGAACGATAGCTTGGCTGGGTATAGTAGTTTGGGTTTGCATCCATGGTCTCTTAGCTTCTGCAGAACCTCTATCCAGGACCTTCTGGCTTTCATAGTTTCCATCGAGAAGTCAGGTGTAAGTCTGATCGGTTTACCTTTATAAGTTACTTGCCCTTTTTCTTTTGCAGCTCTTAATATTCTTTCTTTAACCTGTATATTTTGTGTTTTGATTATTATATGGCGAGGAGATGTTTTTCTTTGATCCAGTCTGTTTGGTGTTCTGTATGCTTCTTGAATATTTAAATGAATATCTTTCTTTAAGTTGGGAAAGTTTTCTTCCATAATTTTGTTGAAAATATTTTCTGGGCCTTTGAGCTGTGACTCTTCTCCTTCTATTCCTATTATTCTTAGGTTTGGTTTTTTTATTGTGTCCCATAGTTCCTGAATGTTTTGTGTTGAGAATTTGTTGGCTTTGCTGTTTTCTTTGATCTGTTCATTTATTTTCTCTATGGTGTCCTCAGCATCTGAGAGTCTTTCTTCTAGCTCTTGTATTCTATTGATTATGCTTGTTTCTGTAGACTCTGCTCGTTGCCCTAGATTTTCCATATCCAGCTGGTCCTCAGTTTGTATTTTCTTCTTTGCCTTCATTTCAGTTTTCAATTCTTGAACTGTTTCCATTACCTGCTTGATGGTTTTTTCTTGGTTTCCCAGGGTATCATGTACGTATTTACTCATTTCTTCAAACTTTTTGTTATACTTCTCATCCATTTCTATAAGGGCATTTTTTACATGTTGTTTAAGGGACTCTATTATCTTCATAAAGTCGATTTTTTCCACTTCTTCTGTGTTAGGTTGTTCAAATACTTCTGTTGTAAGATCATTGGGTTCTGATGTTTTCATGTTGTTTTTCGGATTATTGGGTGAATTCTTGCCTTGGCGCCTGCCCATTTCCTCCTATTGATCCTATCCAATGGGTCCTTTAAAAACCGGATCAGGTTTCCCTGCTGGCCAAGGGCTCCGCTTACAAAATGCCCTCACTCTCTTTCGTGGTTCCTGCTGCTGGCCAAGAACCCTCTCACCCCTCCGAAGGATCTTCAGGACAGGACCAGGCTCCCCTTGTGCCAGTGACCTGGCCAACCAAAAGCCTACCTCTTTGATTCAATTGTAGTAGGGCGAACTGCTCTCCTTATTGCACGCCTGTCCCCGCCGCTTGGGTCTGCAGCTGCGCTGGTCCCCGAAAGCCTCTTCCTGTATGTGGTGTTGCTCCGCCGCGTCTGGCCGCCGCGCCGCTCCGCCTCTGCGCATCTGGCCGCCGCGCCGCTCCGCCTCTGCGCGTCTGGCCGCCGCGCCGCTCCGCCTCTGCGCGTCTGGCCGCCGCTCCGCCTCTGCGAGTCTCTGTTTTACTGATTTTTAAAACCCATTTGTAATGAATGATGCTCCCAAGAAGTAGGAATTGCTGAAAGGGATTGCAGAGAAAATGAAACTTCAAAATAAATTATTAGAGAACAGAAAGAAGAAACCAAATGATACAGAGAGGCGATGAAAGACAAACAGCTAATGATTTAGGAAAGAGATCGTTCCAGCGCCGTTCACGTTATTCCAGGACAGAGTAGGAAATCACATAGAATGCCATAACAAAAAGAGCCCACGAGGAAAGAAATTGCAGTTTTAATTACACATACCATAAAACAGCAGACAGATGATGCTATCATCACTTTGACAGTTCACGGTGACCCGGTGATCCACATATCACAGAGGAAAGTCTCAGCATTTACGAGATCAGCTAGCATAACTCGATACTGCAATGTATCCTGAAAAGACGGTGCAACCACCTCCCGTGAAAAGTCCGTGTTTTCCTTGGCACTATTCACAGTAGCCAAATTATAGAATCAGCCGGGGTGTCCAGGAGCAGACGAGTAGATAAAATGGGGCACACACGAATACACTACACACACACACACACACACACACACACACACACACATACACACACACACACACTGTAATAGTATTTATCCACTAAGAAGGATGAAATCATGTCCTTTGCAGGAGAATGAATGGAACTCAGAGTTCTTATGTTAACTAAATTAAGACAGACTCAAAAACGAAAAGAATCGTGTTTATCTCCTATGGCAGTTTGAATATAACTGGCCCCAATAAGCTCATAGGAAGTGATATTATTAGGAGGTGTGGCCTTGTTGAAGTGGGTGTGGCGTTGTTCAAGGAAATGTGTCACTGTGGGGGTGGGCTTTGAGATTGCCTAGGCTTGAGCTATGCTCAGTGACTCAGACCACTTCCTACTGCCTACAGGTCAAGATGTAGGACTCTCAGCTCCTTCTCTAAGCACCATATCCGCCTGCATGCCACCGTCTCACACCAGGATAGTAATGGACTAGCCCTCTGAACTTTAAGCCAGCCCAGTTAAATGTCCTTCCTTTATAGGAGTTGCCGTGGTCATGGTGTCTCTTCACAGCAATAGAAACCCTATCTAAGACATCTCTTATGTTGAATCTGCACTTCTTAAAAAGTATGTGAAATTAGAAGGGAAAATGTTGAAGGGATGGGGTAAGTGGCAAGAGAGGGTATAGCATGTTCAAAGCACCTTACATGCATGTATGATGTCTTGCAGTGAAATCCACTATTCTGTATAGCTTATATACACTAATGTTTAAAGGGAAGATGTCAGGAGTGTTGGGGATGATAGGGTATGATGGTAACAACAGGGATCAAATGGGGAATGACAGAAGATCAAGAATTTTATAAGGACAACCTCTAACAAAATGTTGTCATGGGAACACATAGGCAGCTTTTAAAGGCACTTTGTCATCACGTAGGTAATGTGATAACTGACGACAGAAACCAGTGGGAAGGCTGGAGAGAAGGGTCAGTGATTAAGACATTCTCACAGAGGACCGCGCGCTCCTTTCTCCAAGTCCCTGACCAGCAGCTCACTCAGGGCTGTGACTCCAGCTCCAGGGAGTCTGCTGCCCTCTTCTGTCCTCTGCAGATATTGCATCCATATGCATGGACCAACACAAACATAGACCCAGAAATTAAAATAAAATATAAAAAAATAAAAATTTAAAAACTCCAGTGGGAATTGAATAGGGGTAAATAAGCTTTACAATCGAGAACTTTCCAGTTCAGGAATCCAAAAGTATTTTATGAAGCACTAAAGAAGAAAGTGAGAATGTACTCAAAGTATATTACATGTTTCCATAAAAATGGCTTTATGTAGCCAAGTGTAATAAAATAAATTCTTAAAAAAATACAAAATTAATGTTTACATTAGTTCCGATTAATGAAATATTTTAGGTATATTTTTTAAATCAGTGTTTGTTTTAATTTCCAGTGGTTGGGAGTGTTCCCTCTAGATAAAGTTTTCAAAATATGTAGTCTGATGCTTTAATTTCCAGTGGTTGGGAGTGTTCTCTCTAGATAAAGTTTTCAAAATATGTAGTCTGATGCTTTAATTTCCAGTGGTTGGGAGTGTTCTCTCTAGATAAAGTTTTCAAAATATGTAGCCTGAATGATCCCCCTTCTGCACTGTTCTAAATAAGCTGAGTCAAAATCAGAAGTACATATGCTGTCTTCCTGACAGTTAATTGTGGAGAAATTTAAAATAGTTATCTATGAAATGATGTCTTAAGCTGTCTGAGTCTCTCCCAATCCATCTAGCAAGTGTCTGGCATATTTGAGTGATAGCTACCAAAGCTACTGAATTTAGTCCACCCGAGAAGAGATGTGGATTGAAGGAAGTTTGGCTTTTAATAACTTTGAGTAGGGTTTTTTTTTTTGCCCTTTGGAAATTAAAGATATGTTTTTTAATTTACTCAAAACGATTGCAAATGTGCGTTGAAAAACAAATCACACTGTGAAAGAGAACTTATCTACCGCAAATGACAAAAAGGAACCCAGAGTTAAAAGAATTGCATCAATTCTCCATGAATGAAAACACTTCCATTTATGCCCACAAGATGGCGATAGGATCCCGCTTATTTATTGCAGAGGCTGCTCGCAGCTCCCTGGGAATCTGACTACGTAATGAAAAAGCTAGAATGTGTCCCCTGACCTTAACACCCTTCCCCTGTAAAGGTCAAAGGTCAAGACATTTTTCAATGAGATCGAATCCGTTGGATGAGTATTTTCTGAACACTGATCTTCAGGAAGTCCATGGATTCTTGGTGTGTGTGTGTGTGTGTGTGTGTGTGTGTGTGTGCATTAATTAAAATATAATTACATCACTTCCCCCACCACTTTCCTCTTCCTAACACTTCCCATGCCCCCTCAAATTAATGGCCTCTTTTTCTTTGATTATTGCTATTACATATATTCATGAATATATAAATACCACCTGCTAAGTCCGTTTAGCATACGTAGATGGTGTATATGATTCCAATGACCACTTTGTATTGGACAACCAATTAGGGACCTCACCCTGCTGCAGATCAGACACCATCTATCAGCTGTCACTAGTAGCCTATGGTTAGTTCCTTCCATGCCGTCGTGTCCACCTGGGGTTGTCACTGTCTCTTGTTTCAGCAGCCGTACTGCTGAGGTATCAGGCGTATGGTTTCCCTGAGAGGTCTCCCTCTGCAGTGAAGAGACGCTACTTTGTGTATTGGGGTGGGGGTGAGAGCTGCTCCTCGGTGGGCATAAAGATAAGTTTTAGAATGTAACTAGGCACCGTGTCGGTCTGGCAAAATAAAGCTATATATAATACATATAAGGGGATTGCGTGCCTATGCTATGTTGTATTGTATATACATATAAAATCAAGTTATGACATTGGGGCTGACAGTGCTCCCTGTAAGAGCCGGAGACTAACAAAAAATCGCAATACCAGGCATGAGGAACGTCTGTTTGAGGTGTTGGTTAGCATAATCCAAGTTATTCCCAAAACCAACATAGGCTATCGCTGTTGCCCTTGGCTGCCTCTCAGAGGCTGAGGGTACGTCCCCAATGCTGAAGGCACCACACACTTTGGATATAGGACTGAATATTCTAGCTGGATCTAAGCAGAAAGCCTCCTTCCGGGGGGGTGGGAGTGTCACCTCTCACAGTACCGGAAGGTACTTCCCCAGCTGTCAATAGACCGAGCCAGCCCTGATGCTCACGGACACAACGATGTCCTCTCTGGCATGAAATACCCAAAGGGTCCATCGAGGCTCACCCGTCTTGGTGGAAACCAACAGCTGTCTAATTGGACTTATGGCCAATATGGAGAAAATTGTGTAGCCAGCTGCTTGGTGCTAGAAAGGCCATGGATCTTGGAGGGGAATCTTCAATCTACTACCGCCTCTTGAGCAATTTATTGATGTTTAGAGAGATCTTTCAAAATAATCAATCACGGTCCTTAGTCTAGGCACCTAGAGCTGTACCAACTCTTGGGTGGGTTACTGTCCTGCTCTCCGGTGGTATTGACTTGGACAGCCCCATAAGTTAGGATCTCGGGATTTCGCCTCATTCGACAAGTCTGGCACTGGCTTTTTTGTAACAAGTATCTTAATCTAATAGAAGCTGTGAAGATCTGCTGCAGGGACCTCGCTTCCTGCTCATCTTCCTGGGGACAAAGTAGCCAATGCATGAGTCTGGGGGGATGGCTGCAATATTAAAACCACAGCAAATAAATATGTCAGCATTCAAATGATAATGTTTGACCTTCATGGTCTCACCACCCCTGAGCAGCACCAAATATATGTTCAACATAAATATGGTAGATTACAGGAGAGAATGACTCATACAGAAAGTCTGAGCAGAGTCAATTCAAGTAAGAGTTTCCCCACCACTGATGGAATCCAACACGTTTATTTCCCCTGACCGTTCCTGTTTCTTTACAGTATCAACCAAGTCTTCCAATGCTAATGTCAGTATTTACAAAGACTGCAAAATTGCTCTTTTTAAAGTAACTCACATTTTTTTCATTAACTTGGGTCAGCCACTTGTCACTTGAGAAGAACTCTCCACTGCAATAGAATTGGGAGCACTGGATGCATGCAGCCTCTTCGGAGAGAGAAGGTGCTGCTTTTATTTGTAAAGCACCATCACATCTGCGGGCCGCTTGTGTCTGGCTGCCGACTCGCCTGGCCTTGTGGTAGTGGGACGATTCCTGGACATACAGTTCAGCTCACAGTAGAGATTAGCAGAGATGCTCAGAGATTCTCTCAGCCATCTCTATGTAATTTGATTGCCTCGGTGGGTTACCATCCCCCCACCGAAGAGTGAATCTGTAATAAATAAAAAGAATATGTTAACATTAATACAGATCTTGCCGGAATTCCCCAGTGGTCTAATGTGCACTGACGGGCATGTTCCTGTTCAATTTCCCAGCTTCTGGCCTTTCCTTCCGGGTTGTTTCCGGCAGGTAAGAGTTCATCCCACGTGGCTGATTGTGAACAGCAACACAACAGCAAGGATCTTTGCACCCCGCCACGCCTGTAATTATTTTCACACAAGGGGTAAGTTCACGCGTCTCTTTGAGGAAATGCAACTTTATCTCACTGAGGCGTCTGATGCATGGTTGTCACTGCAGACAAGTGACAGCCTTCTAAACCTGTTTTCATCCCTGCTGTGTCCTGGGTGTCATCAGCTCACCCAAACACATTTTCTGCCAACACACTGGGGTGTGTGGAGGGAAAAAAGCCATAAGACTTGCTTGCATTCACCTCAAATTTTACCACTGGAAGCCTTAAACACACCCCATTCCTCATTTGTCTTTATGATTTAGAAACCCAAATAAAACTTACGCCTGCTGCAAAGATTAAATCGAGTAAGCACTCACACACAGCTTCTCTACCGTTGCACGTGCTGTGTGTGTGCAACTGCAGTGCAGGCCCGTGTGCGTGTGTACATGTGTGCAAGTGTGCAAGCGTGCATGCTAGACTTTCACACTGTGTGTGTGCGCATGCAGTGCAGGCACGTGTGCGTGTGGACATGTGTGCAAGCATGCATGCTAGAGTTCCACACTGTGTGCGTGCTAGAGTTCCACACTGTGTGCGTGCTAGAGTTCCACACTGTGTGCGTGCTAGAGTTTCACACTGTGTGCGTGCTAGAGTTTCACACTGTGTGCGTGCTAAAGTGTCACACTGTGTGTGTGCGCATGCAGTGCAAGCACGTGTGCGTGTGCACATGTGTGCAAGCGTGCGTGCTAGAGTTCCACACTGTGTGCGTGCTAGAGTTCCACACTGTGTGCGTGCTAGAGTTCCACACTGTGTGCGTGCTAGAGTTCCACACTGTGTGCGTGCTAGAGTTCCACACTGTGTGCGTGCTAGAGTTCCACACTGTGTGCGTGCTAGAGTTCCACACTGGCCATCTAACGCTGCCACTCTCCACCTTGCTCTTTGGGGCAAGATCTCTCACATGTCATGGACTAACGTGTCTCCCCAGTCCCAAGCTGCTTCGCTTTAAGTTATTAATACACAGTAAATTCTAGAATTTCTGTATCTAATGGGGCATTGAAAACAACAATGGGTGGAGTTTTGAAAGAGCTGTGCGTTGTAAAGCCACAGGGCTGCGGGCTTTTCTGCACATGAAGGTATCTCCTTTATCAGTCAATCAACTAATCAGAAACACGGGAACATGAGATGCTGTGGGAACACAGGAACGAATAACATTGATTCTTAAGGACTTGGAGCTTGTTGAATCTTGCGTCTTCTCTGACGAAGGAGGGGCATTTTGGAAGGCCAGCATGATGTAACGTGTGGTGTGTCAAAGGTCGCACTGACTGAACTTTGGCAGGAATGTCTTGTTCTTTGCACCTGTACTTTGTATCTCATCTGAGCCATCATCAAACGCTCCATACACGTGAACTTGGAGAACAATGTGGCCTCCAGACTCTCTGTGTATATGCCGTCCATCTTAAAGCTGGCCACTACTTGTTCAAGCCATGTTGTTGACTTTCTCTTGAAACACATCTACACCCAAAATAACACCTTTCAAAGTGTGGTCGTTTGATAAGTATGGTCTCCATAGTTTCATGTGTTTGAATGCTTAGTCGTCAGGGAATGGCACTGCTTGGGAGGGGTTGGGAGGTGTGGCCTTTTTGGAGTAGGTGTGATTTCATTGGAGAAAGTGATGGACTTTTATGTTTCAAGGCTGAAGCCAGGCCTATCTGTTCTCTCTCTCTCTTCCTCTGCCTATGGGTCAAAATGTAGTTCCCAGCTACTGCTCCAGTGTCTGCTTGTGTGCAGACATGCTTCCTGCCATGATGACACTGGGCTAGCCCTCTGAAACTGTAAGTAAGCCTCCAAAATGATTTCTCTTGTAAGAGTTGCCTTAGTCGTGGTGTCTCTTCACAGCAATGGATCATTGACCAAGACACGGGGTTCCTGGGTGTTTGTTTCACCTTACGAGGCATTCAGATCCAGTGCACAACCAAAGCTGGCTGACTTCTCCACCGAATTCCATCTGTTGTTACACTTTTTGTTTGTTTGTTTTTTTCGTCTGAATGCCTGCATGCTGGAAGAGAGCATCAAATCCCATCATAGAAGGTTGTGCGCCACCATGTGGCTGCTGGGAATTGAATCCAGGACCTCTGGAAGAGCAGCCAGTGCACTTAACTGCTGAGCCATATCTCCAGTCCCTTGTTGACGCTCATACATAACCTTCTTTTTTTTTTTTTATTTTGTTTTTGACTCAAAGTGGGAATGGCTGCTTGAAGGATTCCAACTTGGGGATTTACTCTTTCAATATTATAATTTGGTGTGGGTAGGGAGTGTGTGTTAGTCTTCAAGGACTGTGACCATTCAGGAATTTAACATTCATGCTTACAACCGTAGGCACGGTGTCCTTAAAGACTGTAATCAGCATCACAGGCTCTTAGTACCTGAGACATGAGTGCTTATTGTGGTTATTCTAATCTTGCCAAGGAACTGTACATCCCATGGCAGATAGACACCAATACACTAATTTCCTCTTATCTTGGTTCCAGGCCCATTGCTTATTAATAAACCCTGGCTCTGCCAATCATAGCTAAGCTAAGATGCTCAAGGCCCTGCATGCCTCCCCATGGCAACCCCTGACTCAGCTCCTGTCATGCTAAACAAAGGTTTTATTACATGGCCATTGGCAACCAAGAAGGAGAGCTTGAGGTGACTCTTTACCCTTCCCACTCTTTTTCTGGTGACTTGATTCTGTGCTGCAGGCTCACTCCTTCTCACTTGGGCTTTCCCTTGTCTACAGAGTAAAATCACCAACCAGAAATGGTCAAGACAGAATGGTACCTAGCTCTAGGGCTATTCATCCTGTGGCAGGTGATCAGTCTCAATGGCCTCCTCATGACTGTGTAGTGTGGGGCTTCCTGATTCCCTCCACACTCCAGGAGAGGGGTGATGATGGATTCAATCTTGCACAGATTGCCATAGCTGCCGAAAGTTCAAGCAGGAATTCTGTGAAGGGCTGGAGAGATGCTCAGTGGTTAAGAGCACTCACTGGCTGCTTTTCCAGAGGTTCTGAGTTCAATTCCCAGAACAGGGTGGGTCACAACCTTCTATAGTGGGTTCTGATGCCCTCTTCTGTCAAGCAGGCAAACATTCAGACAGAGCATTCACACACATAAAATATGTTAAAAATAAATCTTTAAAAATAAAAAAGCTGAGCAGTGGTGGTGTACGCCTTTAATCCCATCACTTGGAAGGCAGATACAAGTGGATCACTGTGAGTTCAAGGCCAGCCTGGTCTACAGAACAATTTCCAGGACAGCCAGAACTGTTATACAGAGAAACCCTGTCTCGAAAAAGCAAACCACAAACAAAGAAGGAATACTGTAGAGTGACGGGGGCGGGGGAGGGGGGGTACTGCTTGCTTGTTCCTGAAACACCAAGGCCTGGGACAGTTTTCTCAACAGACATTAAGTTGTCAATCACTGGAGACTCTTTTTGAATCTTCTTCCTTTCATCTGAATGAGAGAACTAGTCACAGTATTTTGGGACAGCTGAGGGCACAGCCGCTCATTCCATTATCACCTTTATTTCTCTGCTCTCTCAACTGGGGTCTCATGGAGCCAGCATTGGCCTCTAATTCACAATGCCGTCCAGACTAACCTTGGATTTCTGATCTGACTGCCTCCTCTTCCTCCTCCCGAGTACCTGAAATACAGGCAGATACAGTCATACCCAGTTAATGCCGCAATGGAGACGGAATCTTGGGCTGGGTACAAGCTTGGGGAGTACTCAGTCAAGTGAGCTGGTAATCCCCCCCACCCCCGCCCGCAGTACACACTTTTCTGTTTTCAGTCACTCCAGGGCTTGCTGCAAAAGTGTCCCTGCGGTACCACCTGTGACCACAGAACTTGACATCTTTACTTGAACACAGCATAGAATGAAAGCGTTGCACCCGCAGCTTGGGGGCATGGTGTCAGTGCTCACTAAGGTACTTTTCATGCCTAATAATGGCTACGCAGGACTCAGTTGCCCTTCTACCCCTTTCCCAAATAATGTTCACAACAAAATGGGGAGGGGGGACGTCTAGGATGTGTACTTGACTGCCTCATTCTCTTTTCTTATGTAGACCAAACTTCCTCACAAAGAGATGCAGCATTAAGTGACTTGACTCACCTGGAATTACACGGGTGTGCCTGAGAGCAGAACTGACCGGCTCCTGACAAGTTGAGACACCTACAGAGGTGACTTGTTCACTGTCGCCTTGTTGGGAAATAGATCACAACCCGTTTCCATTCTTGAAGCTTTTCTTCCTACGGTTGGATGGTTTTTTTGTTTTTGTTTTTTGTTTTATGGGGTGAAATTGACAAAAGATATTTGTGGCTTTCACTTTTGTGGAGGGCGCTTGTGGGGTTCCCTTTAAACTTGCTCAGTGAGCATTGCCATATGCAGCCTGCTTCTCTGGCTACACCAACTACCTTCTTTACACACACACACACACACACACACACACACACACACACACACACACACACAAGAAATGTCTGGTGAGAAACTACAAGAATCGATTCAAATTCCCGAGGCCAGAATCAGGCAAACCCTTCTCAAGTTCCAGGGTTGCCGTTTGGTAGAAGGGCACAGAAAAGCCATGCTAGTAGCTGGCGTGGATCAGCTGTGGTGCGAACCTGCACGGACCCTCAGAGCTGGAGCACTGGGGCTGTCTCCTGATTGTCCTTGTGGCTGCAAAGTGTCATGGTAGAAACCACTTCACGGACGCTTCCCATGAGTAGGTGTTTGGGGCTGGTGAGGCTACTGCTAGCGTGATGGTGTAAAACCAACCAACAGCAACTAGAAAAAGGTTTTAACTGCCCACCTTTCCAACTGCGGAACCCAGTTCCGGGGCCCTCTGAAGGCTTCCTTACATATCTCAGCTGTCCGTGGCCAAATTGAGAAAATAAAATTGGAGAGTGACTGGTTTGAAAAGGGAGAGCAAGACAGAAAAAAAAAGGTTCTGGCCATGTGTGATTCAGCGCCTGTCACTTGTATCTAGATGGGCAATTAAGACCTAGCGGAGGCAGGCAGTTACACTTGTCTTCATTGTTAATTCCTAGACTAGCATCTAGGAAAACTGATGTGGGGTTCCCCTCTGTATGTTGTGATTACCATCTATTAATAAAGAAACTGCTTTCAGACCTATAGCAGGGCAGAACAGAGGTAGACGGGGAAAACTAAACTGAATGCTGGGAGAAAGAAGGAGGAGTCAGGGAGACGCCATAGAGCCATGAGAGGAGAAGGATGCAAGCTGTCACACAAACCTCATGGCAAAATATAAAATAATAGAAATGGGTTAATTTAATATGTAAATGCTTGCTAGGAATATGCTAGAGACATTGGCCAAGCAGTGTTTTAAATAACATAGTTTTTTGTGATTATTTAGGTTCTGGGCAGCCAGGAACAAACAAGCCACCTCCTACTATAGAAACCATTCGGTACATAAATTTCATTGCTCTTAACTACAAGGCAGAAATGATTATCTGGCATTATGAAATCCAGCCCCTGGGAGCGCATATGAACATCAGGGAGACCCTCACCCCCAACGGTGATCCAATGTATTGAAAAGAGTAGTGCATTTGTGAAGAAAGCACTAAGCCACGTGATCCAAGGAGATCCATTTTGTAGTTCTGTCTTCCGGGTGGGCTCTTCCTCCCATCATCTCCTAAGCCCAAACCATTTTTTTAAAAAAAAAATCTAATATAGTATCTGTTATGTCTCCTCTTGGTGAAAGCAAGGTGGGAGTGCAGCCCAAAAATTTAGAGCACATTACCATAGTACCTTCTGGTGACAAGCTTGGAATAGAATAAAAGAAAACTTATAAAAATCCTGCTGAAATTTAGTCATGCTTAATTTGGTTAATTGATTGGATCATTGGATAAAGCAAGAGAAAATTCCAAAGTGCAACTGTAGGAGAGAGAGAGAAAGAGAGAGAGAGAGAGAAAGAGAGAGAGAGAGAGAGAGAGAGAGAGAATATGAATCATGATATATGAGGATGTTAGGTTCAGTTCACACACGGATTCTAACAAATCCCTTGGATGGGTTCCAGTGTGATGGAATCTGGAAAAGCCTTTGGGGGTTGCTAGGTCTTGGGGAGAGGTCCTGGTGCTGCAACTAGTGACCTTAAAGAAGAAACACCAAACAGTTCTGCCCCTTCCTTCATTGTGTTTGGGGCCAACCTGAGCTACACAATGAGGCAAACTCCCATCTCCCCCAACCTCCCACCCCTATGGATCCTCAAAACCAAACATATAAACAAAAGAGGGAAAAAAATAAGTGAAGATGACATAGTATCAAATGCACAGAGGGGAAGAAGGGAGAGGGAAGAAAAGGGAGATGAACAGAAGGCAAGAAAGAATAAGGACCAGAGAAGAGAAAGGACAAGAAGGAACAGGGAGGTCATTGCAGAGACTTTGTGAAGGTTCTAGAAAAGCAAACAGCCCTGAGTTGTTTCTAGAGCTTCTAAAGATGGTCTGTGACAAGGTAATGAAATCAACAGAAAACTCGGTGTGAGCGATGGCTCTGTTCCCTTCCAAAGTACTAGGACTATAGGCCAACACCACCACCCTCCGATTCTAACTTATTCTGTTGTATGCAATCGATTGAAATTTATGATGTATTTTGTTATTTACTGGATATCATCTTCCTGTTAGGTAAAACAAATAGCATACATAGCTTAAAAAATAATCTTAGATAAATTTGCCTTTTTTATGATTTCATCGATTTCACTAAAACTTGTCTCATAAAATAATTTTTGTCTCATAACATTTTTAAACTGTGGGCCTGAAGGACCAATTACATTAACACTAAAATATATAGTAAACTATAAAATATAATATGATAATAAAAAACTCTTCCACATTTATAGCATTTAATAACATCCAGATATTTTTATATACATTACCTATGTTCTCTATAATAATAACAAATTTATAATTATTATTATTATTACCTTTGTTACAGTAGATAAGGCACCAGAGCCACTGTGTTCAAGGTCACATATATAGAGAACTTGAAATCCCAACCTGCCCCCCTGACATTTCCATCCCATAATGTAGATTGGATTCTTACACTGAGTAGAGAGAGTGGGTGACATTTTAAGAGCACATTACTTTATAAGCCAGTCTTACAAGGTGCATATTTGAACTTCTCAATATTCTTTACGATTTCCATGGACTCCTATCCTCACCCATATTTTATGTTGAAGAAATTGAGATAGCGTCAAAAAGTGTAAAAGAAATTTAAAACTTTCCCCTGCTGTGCGTTCATAGGCAACTCAATTGTTCAACGGAAATGAGGTTTTAGAAAAAGCCTTTGTTATAGAAAGTCACACCAACATTAAGTCCCTCATATTATTTTCTAAGACCAAAGTTTAATCTGTGAGGTAGAGGGAAAATACTGTGAGACTATTTTGATGTTTAATGGACAGAAACAAAATCAATTTGGAATTCCTGCTGTTATCCACCTGCAATGCTCCTCAGGTCCCCGGGTGTTCTCAGCAGAGCACACAAACCCAGACTGCACATGTTTCTGAAAGGCCTGTCGGTGCCTAAGCCAGGCTTTCTCTCCAGTTGGGTGTACGTATTCCAGGTCTTGACAGATCTAGGTGGGGCTGAGAGTGTACCACCTAGAAGATGACTTGCCCCGTAAGCATCCTAGAAGCCCTAGGTTCCATCCCTAGAAGAAAGGAAGGAAGGGAGGGAGGGAGGGAGGGAGGGAGGGAGGGAGGGAAAAAGGGAGAGAGGGAGAAGGTAACATGGGAGGGAAAGAGGAAAGGAAGGAGGGAGGGAGGGAGGGAGAGAGGGAGGGAGGGAGGGAGGGAAGGAAGGAGAGAAGGAGGCGGCGAAGGGGGAAGAGACAAAGAAAAGGAAAGAGGGCAGTTAAACAAGCATGTGTATTCTTATATTACACCTATCCAAGAGGATGATAGACACAGAATCGAATATTTTTTAAATACTTATTTTCATTTTATGTGTCTGTCTGTCTGTGTGAATGTATACCATACGCATGCATGTTCCTGTGCAGACAGAAGAACGAATTAGATCTCACAGAGCCAAAGTTACAGGCAGTTGTAAGCTGTCCAGTGTGGGTTCTGGGGACCAGATGTGTGCCTTTCGGGCTTCACCTTCCATTTATTCTTTTTAAAAAATTTATTTATTTATTATTTATTTTACATCCCGAAGTTTCTCCTCCCTCCTCTCCGCCTAACCCCTTCCCCCAGTCCCTCCGCCTCTGTTCCCACCCTCCCTATCCACTCCTCCTCCATTTCTGTTCAGGGAAGGGCAGCTCGCCGATGAGTATCAACAAAACATGGCATATCAAACTGCAGTAAGACTAAGCACCTCCCCATGTATTAAGGCTGGGCAAGGCAACCTTGTAGGAAAAGTAAGGTCCCCAAAACCAGTTAAAAAAAAAAAAAGTCGGAGACAGCCCTATTTACACTATTCGAGGTCCCATAAGAAGACCAAGCTACAAAACTGTAACATTATATACATGCCGAAGGTCTAGGTCAGTCCCATGCAGGCTCCCTGGTTGTCGGTTCAATCTCTATGAGCCCCTATGAGCCCAGGTTAGTTGATTTTGTGAATTTTCTTGTGCTGTCTCCTTGACCCATCTGGCTCCTACAATCCTTTCTTGGTGTAACTCTAACCAAGCAAGTGAAAAATCTGTATGACAAGAACTTCCAGTTCTTGAAGAAAGAAACTGAAAAAGATATCAAAAGATGGAAAGATCACATATGCTCATAAATCAGTAGGACTTACATGGTAAATATGGCAAGTTTACCAAAAGCAATCTACCAATTCAATGCAAGACCCATCAAAATCCCAGTAAAATTCTTCAAGTAAAATTCTTCACAGACCTTAAAAGAACAACATTCAACTTCATATGGAAAAGCAAAATACCTAGGAGAGCTAAAACAATCTTGTATAATAAAAAACTTCCAGAGGTATTACATCTCTGATTTCAAACTCTACTACAGAGTTATAGTAATAAAAACTGCATGGTATTGGCATAAAAAGAGACAAGTGGATCAATGGAATCAAATCAAAGACCCAGAAGTAAATCCACACCCCTATGGACATCTGATTTTTGACCAAGAAGCCAAAATTACGCAATGGGGAAAAAAAAGAAAGCATCTTCAGTGAATGGTGCTGGTCTAACTGGATGTCCGCATGGAGAAGAATGCAGATCAGTCCATATTTATCCCAGAACACTAAGTGCAAGTTCAAGTGGATCAAAGACCTCAACATAAATCCAGATACACTGAACCTGATACAAGAGAAAGTGGGAAATAATCTCAGATGCATTGGCACAGGAGACAGCTTCTTGAACAGCACAACCAACAGCACAGGCACTAACAGCTTCCTTTTATTTTTAATCATGAGTATACACCTAATCCCCACACTCCAGCATTTGGGCAGCAGAGATTGTGTTCCTTGTGACTATGATTTCAAGACCGTAAACTGCACTTTATAATATTGGCCGTCTCCACTTGCAGGTTACGAATGCTCGTGATTGGGTTGGGATGCCTAGGTCAAGTCTCTGGGAGTGCGTGCAAAGGATTATTTTGACTAGGTTAATTGAGATAGGATGAATATACCTAAAAGTGGGTGGGTTTTCCTCGAGCTGGCAATGAGTCCAGAGACCTCAAACTCTGGAACCAGGAGGATCCCATCATCATGGATTGCAACCCAGAACTGTCAGCCAAAGCAATCCCTCCCTCCCTTAACTTGCTTTTGTTGTGGTATTTTATCAAACCAATGAGACAAGTAACAAAGGCAGTGCTTCTTTATATGGCAAACATGGGCCTGGATTGTGGACTAAGTCTGAATCTCAACCCCTCACCCCTCTTTAAAGAGTTGGTTCTGTAGATTATCGCAGTTGCAAAACCATTGCCACCTTTTGAGTTTGGGGGCCACAAAATGTCTAGGTATCGTATCATACATACATCATAAGGCAGGCAAAAATATGAATGGTGTGAACATATAAACGAATGAATAAGAACTGCAGAAAACCCTGGGAGCCCCCAAAAGACATCTAGTTCACAAGTCCTGTTTTAGTGACTCAGTCAGCACAACCTTTCGGCTGTGCTCAGCGGAGAGCTGAAATTTGCTAATCATCCCATGTCTTCCTTGGTTTTTTAACAAGAAGTGCTGCCCCGTTCAGAGTAGGCCATAAACAAATGAGAAATAGAATTATCACAGAGTCTAGCATTCACTTTGCCCTAGCTTTCTGGCTTCTGGTACTCTTACTAATTAAACTGGGCGGGCAGGGGGTAATAATTTTTAAAACACTTTGCATTTTCAGTCATTTCAGATGCAAAGAACTTTGAAAGGAAAACCACAAGAGGGTATGTGGTAAACAGGGCCTACTTACCAAAGGAGGTCACATAAAAATTGAAAAGCACTAAAGAATAAATAGTTCACACTGTCCAGGGGGAATAAACCATGCAATCTCAAGTAAAAATTAAAGCCAAATTACACCCACTAATCATATCTGCATAGTGTATGTGATTCATTTGCATATAATGCCAGTGTTCTAATCAGGGTGCTGAGCCAACACATGTAGCTGGGTTAGTGTGCCACTGAGAAGTCCAGGCACTGGGCTTGCTTCCTCTGCCTGGCTGAATTCTCTTCCTTCCAGCCCGCAAACTATCAGCCCCTCATGGACTTCTAATACTGGAAATGAAAGCACTATGAACCTGTACATTGAGAGCCTGGGGGCCTCGCGGACGAGCAAGAAACTAGACGATCCTGGATCAGCGTTTGTAGTTCTAACCTTCATTGTCAACCTAACTAGATTTAGACTCACCGTGGAAATGCACCTGGGGTGTATCTGTAAGAGTGTTTCCAGAAAGATTTAACTGAGGAAGGAAGACCCACTCTGAAAATGGGTGGGTTCTTCCATGGGCCCGAGTCCCAGATGGAACAACAACAACAAAAAAAAGGCAAGCCAAGCCCCGGCATCCTCCCTCCTGCTCGGCCACCTGACCATAAAGGCGCATAATCAGCTGCCTCACACTCTCACTTCCGTGACTTCCCGAATGGACCTTCCCACTGAAGTATTAGACAAAATAGTCTTCCTTAAGTTGCTTTTGTCAGGTATTTCAGAGAGAGGGGCAACTAATACAATGCTTTGTTTCTAGAACATTCTATCTTATCTGTTCTTAGACACATTCGTTTTATGCTAGATGAAGAATTCTTCTTTCTCTTCGCCGTGGACAGGAAGATGGTGGGCACATTTTGAGATTCTCTTCTTTATACCAAAGTCCCTTTGACCAGGAAGTGACAGAGGACGGAGTCTGTCCTTTACGACTCTTTGGTTTGAGGAAGCAGTCGCCTCGAAGGAAGAGCTCGACAAGCAGCATGGTGGCTGACTGTTCTGAAAATCCCTGGGAAATCTCATAAAAGATTGCCTGGGTTTGGAATTGATGACGGTGAAGCCAGTGTCAACATTTGTCTCTGCCTCAAGTTTCTGGAAGCTGTTTTCCTGAAGGGCATGCATTCGCATCTCAGGCTCCATGGGGACAGACAGGCGGTACTGCCGCAAACCTGTGTCTGAGCTATCTGCCAGGTAGGTCCGGCCAGGGCTACTCCAGAAAGGGTCGCTAGAGCTTTCCGATGTCCCACTGGGCTGGGGAAGCTCCAGAGAATGTACTTTGAACCTCCGGCTCCTGCTCCTCCGGCTCCGTGGCTCTAAGGTTCTCGGTGTGAAGTCAGAGTTCAGCCTGGAGCACCGTCGATGCACGTCACCGCTGAGGCTGCCATTCAGGAAGGAGCACTCAGCATTTCTAACACCAAGTCCTGGCTTCGGTTGGACCTATGAGACAAGGAAAGGAAGAACCAATGTAACATGGTTTCCACTGCTAACTTCACAACCCTTGTCTGGCCTCTGCTGCTTTCAGCCGCACCGTTTGAGCGGAAGTGAGACATGAATCTGTTTAAAATGATCAGTATTCTCATTCTTACTGGTTTTGAGGGGGATGTCGGAAATGACACCACCACACTTCCTGTAGATCTGGTAGTTTAAACACCCAAAGACATGACATGCACAGACATTTCTCAGTGACCTGACCAGATAATTTAAGTGATATATTACAACAGACAACAGTCAAAGCCTGTGGCCACAGTCAAGACAAAGAGCAGAACGGGAATTCAACCTTACAACGCTGGTGGTACCTCTACTAGATCATGCTAATAAAGGAATCCTTCTTGGATGTGCCTTAGATATGGGGGTACCCCAGACAGGTTAATATGCTAGTACCTTTTTAAAACAATTTTTCCTTATTTTCTTGAGGCACCATTTATACACAGTAGAGCATATTGTCTGGGAAAACAGAAAAGACTACTTATATGAATTTTCTAGCATTTTAATTCACAAAAATTGCATTCTGGTTCCAATCTTACACTGCTGGTCAGCAAAATCCCCATCCTATGAGTGGCTGCCCTCTCTTTGCACAGGATCAAGGTCACTGGACACCTTCCATCCTAGATTCCTGGGAAGCTGACGTGCCAGCTCTTTCACGGGGCTCTCCCAAGACGATCTCTGGACGTACTAGTTTTCACCCTAGAAGTTAGTATCTAGTACCTCTCTATGAGTTACTGTTCAAGGAACCCATAATAAAAAGGCTCTTGCCGTGGCTTTTGGTTGCCCACCAGAACTAGATGGTAAGAAATGTATACTTTGGCTGCGGGACTTGGAGAGATCAACTGCCTGGGAGACTGCCATCTGCTGGCTAGGGCTGAACACTGCTACACGGCCAGTGGGGAAGAAAAGACAGCAGTGGGCTTTTCTAGCCCTAGCTCCTGCGTGCTTTAATAGCACTTCTAGCCAAAACATACCCACTGGCTCAAATATAGCATAACTGTTATGAAGGAAACCAATGATTTTACAGTCAGATTTCAGGACTTCTCCCTGGGATAGAATTTATGCCTGGTCAAAGTCCAGGGCTTTGATGGGGAGTTCATATGAGGTAGAATTCTTCCCTGTATGCTGTGGATGACAATGGTTAATAAAGAAACTGCTTTGGCCTGTTGATAGGGCAGAACTTAGGTAGGCAGGGAAAACTAAACGGCATGCTGAGATAAAGGAGGCAGAGTCAGGGAAAAGCCATGGAGCTCCTGGCGGAGACAGATGTGCTAAAACTTTGCTGGTAGGCTATGACCTCGTGGTGATGCGCAGATTAATGGAGATGGGTTAAATTAAGATGTAAGAGTTAGCCAATAAGAAGCTAGAGATATTGGGCCAATCAGTGATTTAAATAATATAGTTTCTGTGTGATGATTTCGGGCCTGGGCAGCAGGGTACAAACAAGTGGTCTTCCTCCTACGTTCATAGGTCCTAGGAAAGAACTAACTATTTTTGTTGCTAAATAGTCACATCAAACTGCCTTGCAAATATTTATGCTTATAACTATAGTTTTTTATACCTATAGATTAATGGTGCTCTCAACCTTAGTCATAGAAGCTTCTTCTAAGCAGGTAGTGATTAATGCAGAACCTCACAAATAAACTCATTTATACCAAGTCCCTCCTCACACATACAGCGGGATCAGGTAATATGGAAGACGGGAGCGGAAAGAATTTAAAGAGCTGAAGGAGGAGGAGTATTGAGAAACGCTGTCTTACAGACAGGACAAGGCTGTTGTACTCATGAACTCACATGGGCTGCGATTACCTGCACAAATCAGGACAGTCCAAATTCCAGCATTTATAGGGGAGTGCACATGAGGCCTCATCCCTAGTTGAAGAGCTTTCAAAGAGGTTGAGAGCAGAGGGGGCTATATGTCTGTGGGGTCATGAAGTTCTCTACGCTTTATGCACTGGCTTTGATGTGAGCCACCACCACGCTAAAACAGAGTCTTTGAAGAGGAAAAGAGAGAACTGTACATTTGCCTCCCAAAGCAAGAAGGCAGAAGTTGGGACGGGGGAGGGAGGGGGAGCAGGTCTACAATGAGTCGCTTACTGAATGCATACACAAAGTATTTTTTTTTTTGCAAATGACAGGCATACATGCTTTCTTCTAACTTTTCTCTGCTATAGAAATAGAGAAACTGCAAAGACAATCCCCCCAAATAAGAGACATTTATTTCTTCTTTTAGAAATTTCAAATATGTCCTGCGAGAAGGTCATGTAGCAGGTGTCTCACCATGGAGCTATCAGCCCAGCCCCTTGGCTCAACAGAGCCGCCAGAGACAAGCCCCACATGAATGGTGTGGCTGCGATTCAATGTATTTCTATTTGTGGACCATGGAATTTGAATTCTGTGTCATTTTCATGTTTCATATTTCTTTTCCAATCATTTAAAAATGGAAATCTATGCTGAGTTCCTTCCCATAATTGCCCAATATCTCCTCTCTTTAGATCAATGAGTCAGCAGTTCTCGCTCATTCTCTCTCTCTAAGTCTTCTTTCTAAAATTCTTTACCTGGAGGTCCCAAACATGAAGCAGTCGTACTTCCGAAGCTTGGAGGCCATAACACTGGAGCAGTCAGGGGTACCACGGACTGCTAAACCTTTCTCAGCCCCACTTCCATGTCTGCAGGATTTTTAAAATACAGATTTAAAACCACCACTCCAGGATCCTTAGATTCCATTTATGGGACAAGTCCCATAAATTCCTAAAGAGCTGCACACATCTAGATACCCACCCCTAATCTACCAATGGGATTCCAAGATGGAACCCATCTACCGTGGTGCTCTTGTCCAAACCAGTTTTGTCAGCATTGAGGGGCTTTGTTGCATGGATGTCCATGGCACCTTAATATATGTACTTTGACAACCCCACGGGAGACACGTCTGTCTCCAAGCATTGTTGCACACTGCAATGATAAAAGGCCCTAGCGCCCACCCTTAAGATTCAAGTGTATCCAAACAAGGATGTAACGTGGGTATTAAGAATCCACACATTTCCCCGGTGTTCCAAATGCATAGAAAATCTGGCAGCCACTTCTATGGGCACAGAAAAGCTGTGCCTGGGTAGTTGTCTTCTGGACAACTGGACTCCTGCAACCCCGCTGGTCACTACATCACCTAATTCCATTTCCCTGTCCTGTTGGTTCAGTCTCTTCTCTCCCTCCTTTTCTTTCCTCTCCCTTCTCTTGTTCTTCCATTCTTTTCTTTCTTTTTAATCCATTTGTTTTTAATAAAAATATCTTATTATGGGTTGGATATCTTTTATCCCAAATCATTCTGGGGTAATACTAGATTACCCAGTCTGGAGAAACAAATCCTTGGGTTTGTCTCTGAGACCCCATTTCATTTTCTACCAACTGCTTTCAGAAAAAAAAAACCCTGTGGTGTGCTATATTAAAACCCTTTAGATATGTATCCCAGAGTGGTATTCCCACAAGCATACTTGGAAGATCATGTCTATTGCAGCACTATCCATAACAGCTGATGTACAGGTTTAGCTTATGCCCAGGAAGAGAGGGAGGAATACAGAAATTCTGCCACACATACATACAATGAAGTTCTAGTCAGTCATTTGCAGAAAATGAACACAATTGGAGACTACCATAGTGAGCAAAATAAGCCTGACTCAAAAAACCATATATCATGCATTATTTCATTTGTAGATCCTACATTTTATACAGGTATTTTAACATGTTATATTATAATATACCTATAATATTGCAGGCACAGCTTTCCTGTATTCTGGCAGTCACTTCCAAATAACCACACAGAGGCTAATTATTAATTATAAATGCTTGGCCAATAGCTCAGGCTTGTTACTAGCAATTCTTACATTTTAAATTAGCCCATGTTTCTTATCTACCCTCTGCCATGTAGTACCTTCTTTCAACACAGGACATTTGTTTTTCTTCTTCCTAGGTCTCTGGAGACTCCCCGGAGTCCACCCTTCTTCCCAGTGTCCTTCTGGCCTGACTCTCTTGCCCAGTCTCTTCCTGCCCATCTATAGACCAGTCATCTCTTTATTAACCAATGAGAGTAATACATATTTACAGTGTACAAAGATTGTTCCACATAATACCATATGTTCTAGTGTCATTTCTGTTGCCATGATAAAATACCCTGACAAAATACAGCTCATGGGAGAAAGAATTTACTTGGCTTAAACTCCCAGGCTACAACCCATCATTGAGGGAAGCCAAGGCAGGAATCTGAGCAGCTGGTTACATCACATCCATAGTCAAGAGCAGAATGAAATAAATGTATGCAACCCTATTTTCTTAATAGTGTGCTATGTTCTCAGCTAGTTTTCTTATACTGTTCAAACCATATGCCTAGGGAATGGTGTTGCCCACAATAGGCTAGGACTTTTTACATTAATTAACGAACACAACCCCACAGACAAGTCCATGGTTTAACCTGATCTAAATAATTCCTCATTAAGACTCCTGTCCTTGGTAATTCTAGGTTGTGTCAAATTCAGTTAAAACTAACCAGCCCATTGTATACACATACATGACATGAAAATAAACGTGAGATTGTATGAAGAAATTAAAGGGAAGCACATCCCACATCAGGAATGGCAAACATATGGAGAAAGAAGAGAAATGAATAAGTCTGAAGTACAAGTAATATACCTATATGATGTCTTTATAAAAATCATTAATATGTACAATGATATACTCTAAGAAAATGTTATATGAAAGAAAGAAAGGGAGAAGGAGAGAAGAGAGAAAAGAAAGAAGGAAGGAAAAAAGACAGGAAGAAAGAAAGAGAGAAAGAGAGAGAAAGAAGAGAAGAGCTCTGAGACGGTTAAATGGTAAAGGCATTTACCATTAAGCCAGATGTCTTGCATCTGATACCCAGAACCCACGTGGTGGAAGGAAAGACTGACTCCCTCAGATTCCCTGCAGATCTCCATGTCCCCATCATGATGGTGTACTTTATGGCTTTTCCTTGGTATATCTGAACTGATGGTCATTTTGTGCTTGGGGCCATTATTAACATAGGTTTGTGTGTGCACACACTCATGTGTACACTCTCACTCCCTCTATTTCTATCTTTCACAATAAATAAATAAGTCTTAAAAAGATGAAAGAAAGAGAAATCTGCTTCCCCTTGACACATAGACTAACGTCAAATTAGAACAAGATTGGTCTAGAAGTCACAGCTAAGTCTACGTCAGCAGTCTCCTGGACTCCAGAGTCATTGGGCCCCTCAGAACCAGCCCAGTAGGCATGCCCTCCCATCTGTTCTGATTCCCTAGCCCCTCCTGTGGATTTCCTCTCCCATAAAACACTCTGCCTTTGAACACCCAAGTGAAGCCCAGGACTCCTCTCATGTTACTCCTGATTTTTGGCACCAACATGGTTCCTAGATTTCAGTCTCTTGGTCCTCCACCTTCCTATATACTACAGCCACTGGAAAGCCGAAGAGTATTGCGTCAACCATTCCCCTGCCATCCTCTTCTCCCACATCACTTCCTCCCTGCCATTACTTCCACCAAACACTCCCAGCCTTGGACTGGAGTCAGAATTGGAGTCACACATCCGCATTTCCTTAACTTGGGCACAGGGTGTAGAAAAACACAGGCTACAAAAGCTGGTGTTGCAAGGCGGCTGTGGCTTCTGGCTTCAGGCAGGCTGTATCCCGTCCTCCTGTTCCCTTGGTCTCCCCGCTCTGGTTAGCACGGCTGCTGTGCACCCATTAAACTGTCCCAAAAGCTTTAGAGGAACAACCTCCCTTTAGTACCGCAGCAGTCTCGTGAGAAGGTCTCAGGCCCTCTGTTTCAGAGGAAGCAGGTACCGTCCTTAGTCACAGCTCCGTTCATCCTGCCCATGGGGAAGGGACCAGCCGCTACCTGTATTGTGATCTCCATTACCCTCTCTGCCTTCTTCATGACCTCGGCCTCTCAATCATTTTTTTCTCTTCTCTCCCCTACTTCTCCTCTCTCCCTTTCCTCATTCTTTTCAGCTAGTAATAGGGCTTCTCAAGGCTCCTATCTTCTCTCTCACCTTTCTAGCTTCCTCCCCACTGCTCTTCTGTCCAACATTTGTTTCTAAAATATTTTATTTTTCCTGCTAACCCTGCTTCAACAACCTCCACCTCTGCCTATGCTTCCACAAACCAGCTCATCTACGGTCAGTTTTGTTGTGAGCTCCTAGAAGGATTTTCCTCTGCGATCTGTATCTTTCATTTCTGTGGTCTTCTCTTCAGGTTTCCAGACCAACCTACTCCTTTCCCCTTCTCCTCTGCCTTTCTCGGGTTCCATAAAGGTGGTTTTTCTTTTCATGTGGTTCATGTAATGTCACAGTTGTCCCGAGATAACCTGAGCCCTCGTTTTTAAAAAAGTATTTGTATTTCATGTGTATAAGTGTTTTGCCTACACATATGCTTGTATGCCATGTGTAGGCCTCTTGCCTGTGGAGATGCAAAGAGGCTAGCAGAGTCCCTGGAAAGGGAGGTACAGACGTGGTGAACAGGGAATGCTGGTGCTGGGAATTGAACCTGTGACCTCTGAAAGAGCAGCCAGTGCTCTTAACAACTGAGCCATCTCTCCAACTCCCCTGAGCCTTCTTAATAATCTGTACAGTGGCTCTCAACCTTTCCAATGCTGCAACCCTTTGAAGCAGTTCCTCACGGTCCTAACGGCAGTTTTGCTGCTATTATGAATCGTGAGGTAAGTATTTTTGGAGACCGGAGTTTGTCAGAGGGGACTGACTCACGGTTTGAGGGCTGCTGCCCTATACACACGCCTTGCCCAACTTCAGATACCTGTGCTTTTAGTCATACAAGTGACTAGGCTCACAGAAACATAGCTACCACTCTCGTCTGTCTCTAAAGCTTCACATCTACCTGCCCAACTGCCTTCCAGGCACCAGTCCCTCAAATACAGCACTCTCCAAATCATCTGCACCACCGAATTCATCTGCTTTCACAGAAACTCTGTTCTTCTTCATTTACCTGATTATCACTCTGTTTCCCAAGCAAGAGCCTCTTCTGCCCCTTTCCCCTTTCCATGCCCCTGGTAGAGCAGTCACCTACTCCGGTGAATTCGGGCTCCTAGACTCTCACAGGTCTTTCTTTTCTCACTGTCGTTAGCCTTACGGCTTAGCAGGTCTCATCCGAATCCCTGCAGCAACCATCATGTCCTCTGGCCTTCCAACTAGTCCACTCTTAACTCTCCTCTCGGGGAGCCTTTCACCATCCTTAATGGCTTCCTGCTTGTCTCAAGATGAAGGCGAACCCTTTGATTAGTCCACTTTGCCCATCTGCAGCAAGAAGCCATGATGCTTGGGAATGCATCGCCTTCTCCCTTTGAACGTCTTCCAACCCCTAAAGCATAGCCTGCCCTTTCCCGTTGTTTCTGATCATCTGTCATCTTTCCCACCTAGAAGGGCTCCCTTGGAACCTTTTCACTGCAAACCCTAAGCTCTTCAACTGCAGGTTCCTATGTCATCTCTTCATGGAAGTCCTCTCAATGTCACTACGTTTGGATTATGTGCTCCTACATGGTGACCTCGCCACTGATTAGCTGTGGGACCTTACACAACTTACTTAATATTTCTATGCCTGTGATTCCTCACCTGTAAGAGAAGGTAAGTGCCAGCATCACAAGATTGTCATGAAAACGAATGATACAATGTCTGGCATATGGGAATGCTGTTTATGGCATGGCTGTGTCCACCGTCTGACACTGCTGTTTCTTCTCACAGACCTTGGCATTCTGTTGTGTGCTGGGTTATGCGTCTATCTCCTCTGCATATCTACACCCGTGGACTGCCAAGGTATCATAAAGCTCTTCATCACAGAGCCTTTCACACTTAGTACGTTGCCTACAACAAGACAAGTTCTTGGCGACAAGAACTCAGTACTTGTTGAACAGGCAAAGCTTAACATTTAATGAAATCCATTCTTTCTGCACAGAGAAAAGAATGGAAATTAAGGTCCATAAACCAAACACCTGGCTGTCATTTCATGACCTCATGGGGTTAGTTTTCAACCCGGGGCAAGGAACTTAGTGATAGAGTACGGATGGAGCATGTTCAAAATGCTAAACACACACACACAAAAAAAAAAAAGAAAAGAAAAAGAATTTTAAGTGAATATTCTTTTCTCTTTTCATACAACTGGATGTTTCTGCAATCTTCCTAAGACAGAGAGGGAACATAGCAGGCAGAGAAGAGCCTGAGATCTTTAGGTCATATGGAAGAAAAACCTTGTCAATCTAAAAATGTAGTGTGGGCTGTCAGAAGGAGAAAATTCCAAGAGACAGAATTCTGAGTGATTTGGACAAATCCCTGGAGGAGGCGTAAATCTTCTCTTGTCAGAAAACAAATGGAAACACATTTATTGGAATTGTGATCACCAGGAGCTCGGCTTTCTAAGAACTGAAATGCCACAAACTGAGAATAAGGTTTTCCCAAGTTCGGAGAATATCAACATCTATGATAAACAGGGGGAGCGTTCATCCCTCATTGCAAGTCTCAACTTGAAAAACATGGGAAAATGATCATAGAAGAATGATTCAACTATTGAGGACCAGGTTCCTTCCTATGACAGGAAAAAAATACGGTCTTCCTGATAGTTTTTCACAAAGGTACCAAAAGGATATCTCCGAGTTGGGAAAAATGATGATGTAGAAACAAACTAGGTAAATGTGAAGAAACTCTGAGATGGCACCAGACCACTGAAGAGTGGAAAACCTTTTCCAGTTAACTGCTTTGAAAACTCCTTAATCCACTGAGAAGCCTCAAATGCTAACCTGCTATTCTATAGTGGTCAATGCCTCCGACTCTCACCTGCCAAGAATGGTGCAGCCCAGGTACTCAGTAAATGCAGAAGTGAGAGTGTGTGATGGCCTGAGGTGAGCCGGGTGTAGGGAGGGAGGACAGGAAGGTAAGAACAAAGAAGAAGGGGTCATGAAGTCTGCATGAGGACAGCTTGGACATGCAAGAAAGAAGTTCTTGAATAAACTGCTTATTTCTGGAGAAACAAGATTACATCATTCCACTTACAGGAAATGCCTTAAACAGGTAAATTCAGGAAGACAGAATAGAGCATAGGCTGCCCAGTGCTGTTCAGAAGAAGGAATGCTGAATTCAGTTCAGTAGGGGTGAAGTTTTGCTTTGGGCTGATGGCAAGAAGTTTTGTGGACAGTGTCCCTTAGAGAGAACTAACAGCCTCTGACACCCAAAGGCAGCCATTGCTCTGCTTTGGTGCGGCCTCGGCAAGTTTCTACAGGACAAAGCGCTTGCGTGTACGTTCTTTCACTTGATTCACATAACACAAATTATACATGTCAGTGCTGCCCACAGGCTCCACCAGCAGCTGGATATGGTGCTAAAGTTAGAACCAAAGCTGTCTATCAAGTGTTCACTCATACACAAATGCCCATGCCTCCCATTTCCAAGCACTAGCTTCAATACTGCCTTCATCGGAGTGAATCAGAAAAGTTGCCTTCCTTCTTGATGCTCCTAGCCCGTGATGGATCATATTTCTGAAGACCTGGCCTCTGGCCACTGGTCCATCCGTGTGCCATGATATCATTCCTTCTACTGCAGTTCCGCACAGCCTCAGGCACCGCGCTGTGTTCTGCTAAGGAAGCGTTGTACTACACGCTGCCTCTTCCTTTCAGAACACATTTCCTACCATTCATGGTTGGCTCATGTAGGTCTTCTCAGCACTTCTCCTCAAGAAAGTTTCTCCCTGGCGCCTTGGATTTAGCATCTCTCCTGCCTCTTTGCCCCCACCCAGGCCCTATGAAGAGTTATCTGCAGAGAGGTTAATTTGTGATTTTGATCCTTTCAGTGGCAGATAGGATTTTTTGTTTGTTTGCTTTTTGTTTGTTTGAGACAGAGTTTCTCTGTGGCTTTGGAGCCTGTCCTGGAACTAGTTCTTGTAGACCAGGCTGGCCTCAAACTCACAGAGATCTGCCTGCCTCTGCCTCTGCCTCCCAAGTGCTGGGATTAAAAGCATGCGCCACCACCGCCAGGCGATGCGATTTTCTTAAGTGAAATTTGGTTGCAAACTATCAACAGTTGCCTCCTCCACTCTGATCTTAATTAAGGACCTTCATCCTTTTGTGACAGCTCCAGATATCAGTGTGACCCCACACAGCACCTGAAGTTCAGGCCAGATCTCTGCCTCATGACTAACTTTATCACAGAACTCCATTATTTGGGTACAACCATCAATTCAGAGGAGAAAATAGAGTCTATATTGGTCCAATTGGAGTCTAATCCAGAAACTTTATTGGACTATTATGTATTGATTATAGAGCTAAGAACAAGGTAGCAGAGCTAAGAACTGGATCCTAGGGGTGCTAATTTAAGACCTGGGCCTCTTAGTTACAAAAGTAAGACTATTCATCATCTGTCCCTATTGCCCTAACACTTACCCCAAGAAAGTTTACAGTGGGCTTTACACCTTAAACATCTCACTTCGTTCTAAGCACAAAATGGCTGTGCTGTAGCTATAACATGCTAATTTCAATAGCAGAGTATAGTCTAGCCTTTTGTACTACTCTCTACTCAAACACTTTTATGACAAGAAATCACAGTAGAATTTTCTAGAAAATAATACATCCTTTTGTTTGCGAAAGTGTAGAGTCATCGGTAGGAAGAGATCAAAAAGTGACCAAGAGTAGTGTTCTGGAGAAGGTAAGATGCGCCCAAAGGTAGAGTTCAAGGGAGGCCACGAGAATGAAGGACTCATGCTGGGTCCCTGCTTAACAGATGCTGGGACTTCTAAAACATCCTGAGACAATGGAGTCATCTTGATATTCCTTACTGGATTTTCTCTCATCAAAATCTTCTCTAGACTCCCCAAATTTGATTCAGCTTTCTGAAATGACTAATTATCTATCTGTGTCTCCCAGTCAAACATCTCTTAGCCTTCAGGAGTGGGAGCGAATAGGGACATGCTCCCTGCTGCATGCCAGGCATATTAAGTTTAATTCCAGAGCTTAACCAGACCTAAATGTGGAAGTTCAGATGTCCGGGGAACTGGGGAGTTGGACACAAGGCATCTAAGCAGGAAGGTAGTAGACACGGCATTTGCGTGGTGACCCCAGTGGGAGTGGAGGTCAGAGGACAACTCTGTGGCCGTGTTTCTCACCTTCCACCCCGGGGAGTCCTAGAAAGGGGAAGCAGGTCCTTGGCCATGGCTGCAAGCTCCTTTACCAGATGAGACATCTCCCTCACACTGGGTCTGATTTTAAATTCTTTTATCAGTAAGACAAAGAACTCACAAAAATGAACCCTGATTTCCACATCTTGGGGGTGTCCTCCCAGCTGTCTGGAGCCTTTACTTTTGTTCTACAAACATCTCCTATGTTTTACTCAAGGAAAAAGAAAAAGATTAGTTCATGATAGAATCGATATAATTCATGCTTTATTAACTAAGGGAAATGGGTGGTAAGGAAGTTAGACAAGGGGAAAGGTAATATTTGCTACCGAGCATGATTCCATACACTAGGCCTTAAGGGGCGTTCTGATCATTTCCCAAGGACAGACACCATGGGATATCTGCTTTGACTGCTGTATAACTCCTGCACACATGTAAGCACAGGGACCGCCACCACCCTGCCCATCTCCCAGCCCCACTTCACCTCTATGGTGCCACCATTAGTCAAACAGACTCTGAGACCTGACAGAGATACACCCTAGCTGTGTCTTGGACAAATAACTGTGCTTCAGTCTTCTCATCTGTAACAGGAATGGCAGTAACTTCATAACTAAATAAAATTAGTAATTTGAGAATCTTAGTACAACAGCAGCTAAAATGTAACGATGCGCATTTACGGCATTTCATGCAGATTAGCCACCTTAATGCAGGAAGACGCCAGTATCACCTTCACTCAGCTAAGGTCATCACAACAGCTACTAAATGCTAAAGCTTAGCTGCCACACCTTATGCCGTAAGAGACAGCACATGGCAGCCATCATGACTAGGTAAACACCTGGCTGACAGGGGTGGTTTTCAGATTTTCTGTAGAAGGCATTCTGGGTGTTGAACTTGGTTTGTGCTTAAATTTGACAGTGGTAGAGAACACTGCAAGATGAAGCGGGTAGTAGTGCAAACCTAACACTCCCAGACACCGTGCCCTTCCTTAAGTCTGTGGGAAAGCTCCTGGCATTGTTGCCGTAGGCCCTGGACGGATCCGTGCTACTTCATAAGCAGCCTGCTCTTGCTGGTTAACATTTCCTATTCTTCTTTCTATCCCTTTTCCCAGTGTGCTTTCCATAACACTCAGGCTTTCCTCCTCCTCTAAGGCTCCTCCCTGATCTGTGACTGACCTCCATGCAGACTACCTCAGACCGCATGGCTGTTCTCTTTCTCTTCCTTATCTCCCTCCTCTGGCCCCTGTTGAGATTTACAACTTGCCTGCACTGAATTGTTTCTCTTCTTCTTCTTCCTCTTCCTTCTCCTCCTCATCTTTCTCTTCCTTCTTTCTCTTCCTTCTTCTCCTTTTTCTCCCCCTCTTTCTCCTCTTCTTTCTCCTCCTCTTCTTTTAAACACCAAGAATTTTGCCCTCGAGTTTCTACCTGGGTCTGTTCTTAAATTCCTTTATTAATGAGACTAAGAACCAAAAGGGGAGAGCTCCATTTCCCCAGTAACAGGCACAACTCTGGCAAGATGCTCCAAAATTTCCAGAAATATTATTACTGAGTCTGAGGGGGCAACATGTGTAAGGATGGGTGACCAGCACAGTGAAGGGCATCCTGGGGAGGGAGAATTGTCAGATTTGTGGGCTTTTCAGATGAAGATTCACACAAATCAGATGTTACTTTCCTGTCACATGAGGAGCCTTTATAATTTGAAGCCTGTGACTGTCAACTGCAGTATCTATTAGAATCACACAATGAGCCCTTTTATTCTTTTGTAAGAAATGCTCTCTGGGTCTCCCCAGACTTGCTAGTCTAAGGGGACTGTGGAACAAGTTGGCACGCACAAGTCTAAAACCTCCCCAGTCTCTTAAAATGTAATCAGGTTGAAAACCACCTCTAGTGTTCATCCAGACATAGCATCATACCTTTCCAAGTGCTTGTGTGACCGTCCTGGCAGGGATGAGGCCATTTAGAAGAAATGGTTGTGCCCCTCCTTTGCCTATCAGACTAATGACACAACGGGGAAACTCAGATTTCTCCAGGAATCTCATGCTGCAGAGAGGAGAAAGCTGGGGCCCTGATGGTGGCCAGAGGGGGAGCTTGACTCCCAGAAAGATTTCACAACTTGCCCGACTGTTCTGCAGGAGAGGTTGAACTGAGACAATGGTGAATGGATGCTAACTGGGACCACACCCTGGCCGGGACTCCTTAGTTAGCTACACACACATACTTCTTGCCCTCTATTTAAACCTAAACTTCATGTCAAGGAGAGGGTTCTGCTGTATCTGCTTTGAATAGACCTCCTGTCTCCGTTTTTCACTATTTTCCATCTTTTTAATTGGCCTACTGAGGATGGGTGGCCAAGCATCTCTTGTTTAAGTTTCCAGGGCCCTGGCTCTGACCCTACCAACGCTAGTAACCCTGGCACATATAAGAAACACAAGAAACGAAATACCTGCAGCAGAATCTTATTGCCGTCATAGTCCTGAGTCTGCCACCTGGTGCTGCTGATGGGAACACAGGGATTGGGTAGAAGAGGCACCAGCTGGCCGATCTCTTGAACCTTGAACTGCAGCACGGAAGACTCTTTGGGATCCACTGGCATTCCCAGAGGCAGCTGCTTCAGAGAGAGCTGCAGGCTGAAGCCGTTGGTGGCATAGAGAACAAAGACACAGAAGTTGCTCTTCTGCATGGTGGCATCTCTCTGCAAGATCATCTCGTACAGCCTGATGGCATCCTCGTAGTTGTCAAAACTGCAGTACAGAGTCACTCTGAGGATATCAGTGCCACAATGCACTGGCCTTATGCCCCACACTGGCATCTGGTTGTGCAGACTGTAGAATTCCTGGTTGGCAGGGAGATAGGTACAAGGCCTCCCCTGTGCATGCTGGGTAGGGAAACCCTGCCAGGGTGAATGTTGTAGGAAGTCCAAGACTCGAAACAGCCGCTCCTGTCCTAGGCTTTCTTGAAGAAAGAGCGAAACAGACATCCCTGGGAAACGGGCCCTCCGGGGGTGGTACCTTTCATGGTAATTCACTGGTCTGGCCCGTTCAGACACCAGGAAGAGACGCACCTCTGGGCAGATGCAATCCAGGAGTTGGTCCAGCGCCTGCTGCAGAAGCGAGCCGTTCCCAGTGTCAGCAAGAAGATGCACAGTCAAGGCTAGCGACTCCTGTGTCTCGTCCATGGTATGCCTAGGTGAGGATGATAATGAAGGCCACCCAGCAGGGCCCACCGTTCAGCCTTCTAAGGCGAACCAAGGCCTTCCACGGAGCCCTCTAGATAAACTTCAGCAACTTCTGAACCAAGCTCTGAGCCAAATCACACACACTCCTGGCTTCCTCCAATGTTCCAGCAGGGAATGTCACTCAAGTGTGGACTTTGCTACACACAAGAGCAGTAGCTCCCTGTCATCCGGTCTGGGCAGAGGTAATATTGGCTTGGCTTTTTCAGGCATTCCCTGGGGTTTCTGTTTGACCTAAAAACCTATAATGCTGAGAACCACGCCAGTGGGTGGGTCTTACATTCAACTCAGTAAAGGAAATGACCAGGCGGAGAGGAATGGGAGGCAGCTCTGTTGCACTGATAGCCATCTGTAGCTCTGTTACACTGAAGAGACATCCATTTGGTGGACCACAATGGGCGCTGACTTCCTCCTTAAATACCCTGATGTTTACAGTGGCCTGCCAGGCCACCTGAATAGAAGGCCTTTTTCAAAACCCTCCCAGCCTTGTCCCTTTGCCAGAGCCTTCAGTACCCATTTCTTCTGTTTCATTTTGACCATTTTATACTAGGTCACAAGGAGAGAGAGAGAGAGAGAGAGAGAGAGAGAGAGAGAGAGAGAGAGAGGAGAGAGATTTTTTTTGTCTCTGCAGTGCCTCCTCAAGAACTGTTTGCCTGACTGAACTATGTCTGGGTGCACTAAAACAACATTAAAACAAACTAAGTCACCTTCGGTTGGTGCAAATTTGTAGGAAGTGAAATTTCCTATGTCAGTAATTATTATGTCTTCCTACTGAGGATCTGTTGATAAACTGTCCTAAAACTTTAGAGGAATTGAATTAAGCAGCCAACAAACCTACAAAGAAGGGAGTTTTACGCCCCACTTTGCTGACACGAAATTGAGGCATAGAAAAAAAAAAAAAAAGAAAAAGAAAACATCAGATAAGTTGCCCAGACTCACACAATGAAGTGGCCGAGGGGAGATTTGAAAGATCGGCAGGGCCCACATGCCATGCTCCGTCTCTAAGAGCTGGGAAGGCCAGTCACAGTTTATTGTTTTGTTTACTGTTTGTTTGTTTGTTTTCTTGAAGTGAGGAAAAGCTACCATGCCAACTTCCAGTTGGCACACTTCCCTGTGGATCCAGGCTGTTAAATCTTACACAGAACATCACACAGTTGACGTCATCACCTAGTCTGTTCCTGAATCCTTTAGTAGTCAGGCATAGAAACAAATACTTGTAATCCCATGATTCAGGAGACTGCGACGGCGGGATTACTGTGAGTTCAAGGCCAGTTGGGTTACGTAGAAGCCAGTCTGGGCAATATAGCAGACCTCCATCTCAACAAAAAACAAACAATGCTATTAGGATAGTCATCTGCCAGTGGGCCTGTGTGTGCCCCGTGTTCTAATGTGAATGTGTTCAAAGGGAAGGTATGACGCTGCACTGAATCAGCGTGTGTAGGAGCTTTCTAATGCACAACCAACTTTAATGAGAGCGATAACTTCCTCCCACTTTACGTCTTCTATTCATGGCTTCCTTCAGTAGTGTGAAAGCTGTGATCCTGGGCTTTGATCATGGGCTGGAGACTCTAATTCTGAAGAGACACTTTGCTCTCCATAACTAAGAATGGAGGGGTGGTGGTGCGCCTGGGAAAGGACCAGCCAGAGTCTCACAGCTGAGTCTACATATCTTCTGGTTCCATTTATAGCTCTCTTTATACTGTAAAAGTCTCACAGATATATAGAAGAAGAAACAGATTCTTTCTGTCCCTGACTTGCCCAAACAGTCAATTAACCCATTTTCTTCTTCTAACTTCTGTGTCCTAATTTTTTGGACTACAGGGAAGCTGGGGCAGGGGAAGTTATGGACCTGATCTCTTGGTAACAGTAGGATAACCACATTTAAAGTCTTCAATTAAAACTTCAATCCGTAGAAAGGAGTCATCTCCATTGACAACCTGCCCACAGTTTTCATCGATTGCATTTTATAATCCTAAGATTTCTGTATTAGAAAATTTATAGGGATATAATTTGTAACTGACAAATTGTTTTCAGATTCATTTTGCTTTAACTTTCTGGGAATTGTTAGAAGGTTTTAAAAGAATTACAGCTCTCACGCTTTTAAAAAAAAACGCCTCTTAATTCATGTCACATGCTGACATTTGAAAGCAATAACTCTCTTTCCTTAGTATAAGGCCCTTTCCTCTCCCACAATCTTTCTCTTACAGAGTCGCTCTTCTGAGTCACTTTAGAGCAAACCCTGGATTTTGAAAGACCTTTTGAAATTCTTAAAATAGCATAAATAACTCTACATGTTTGAAGAGAAACTCCCACCCTTGAGACAAAAGTATTAGCTCATTAGCCGTCAGCATTGTGTCTAAGGCGGATATTAACAATCTTACACGGGAACAGGTTGTCAAGCCTTCCATCCAACGTTCTTCCTCCCTCTTGGGGTTGTCATCTATGGCTTTGTATAAAATATCTCTTTCATCTATCTGTTGGCAGCTAAAGTGCCAAGCAATTGCAACCAGGAGCAGTGGAGGGGGTCAGCCAGCACCTTGACTGACTGTCTTTGCCCGTTCTTCTCCTGGAGCAACGTGATATCCTGACCAAACATCCCCCCACCCTGTCACTGCCTCCACCCATGCTCACCCTCCCCCACTCACAGCAAAGGGCAGCTTCTTAATGCCACAGTAAGTTTTGTTTTTTGAACAGTGCTCCTGTGGAAAGCACAGAGGGAAACATTCAGGACATCATCACCTGTGACTTGCTTACTCCAAATCTCTACCTTATTTTCTCTAAACTTGGAAGCCCTGACTGGGTTTGCTGTCGGCTACCAGTGGGGCTACTCTTGACAGCAAGGCGGAAGCATTGGTGACAAGACATCAACTTCTCAAAATGTGTTGGGATGCATGAGACTTGCCGGATTTGTCCGTTCTGTGAATCTCATAAACCTAGTGTGAGACCCTGAAACCCTGAAGTTCCTACTCCCACACCCAGGAAATCTTTCAGAACATTTCTTTCCACCTTTAATATATCAAATATGTTTATATTTCTAACACGTTGAAAAACTGGCTCTTCCCCCAGAGTGGAGGACACAATTGTCCAGGTGACTGAGGCTGTTGGTATCATGGTCAAGGGCACTGCAAGTTGTCTAGGAGATCTGTGGGAGGAGATGCAAGGTGTGGAGGAAGAAAGATGCTACTTAAGTCTTGATAAGTGAGAGGGAAGGATTAGGCAGGTGGGGAGGTTGGGTTTGGACTAAGGGGCAAGGAGCCTGTTGGAAGAGGGTTCTCAGAAATGTGGCTGACTAGAAGGTCAGACTTCTCCCTCCAGCTGGAAGGAAGGCAAGGGCCTTGTAAGCACAGTTTGAGCTGTATTGATTTCATGGACAGGACCGTAGAAGGGCCGTCTTAGACAAAAGGGATGTAAATACAAGATCTCATTATGTAGCCTGTGTAGCCCAAAATACCTCAAAGTTATAGTCCATCCAACTCTGCCTCCCAAGTGGTGGGATTACAGGTCTGTGTTACCCACTCCTGGCCAAAGAATTGTCTTGAAAAAACACGAGGCCATGCTTTGAGAAACTGCTGATCCAAATGCTGTATAGAAACCCAGTGAGTATGCTTGTGAGCTAGCTATCATCCAATCAGGCTTCACACTGTAGTGTCCATGGGTTTGGGCGAGGCTGTCAGTACCAAATAAGGATTAAGCCAGAAAAGGAGCATCAGGTAGAGCGTAAGGTACATGGTGTGAACACATTGAGAGGATGTCCATTGGATTCAGAGTTGAGATATCAAGTACCACCTCGGAGTGGAGCAGCAAACCAGAGACTACGTGCTGAATTAACACCGACCCACCTTCAAGTCTAACTAACAGAAATTATGATGGGGATGGAGCAGAGAGGAGGATGGGCATACTCCACGAGACAAGAGACATTTATGTGGTACCTGGTGACAAAAAAGAGAATGGGATATGCTATCCTAACTGTGTGGTGCTTGGGTCTTTGGTCACAAGATTCCAGGACATGGCTTTGAGTGGCAGATATTGTCACTTAGATACTGTCACAATTGTGAGGCATTCCTCCTCCTCCTCAATTAGGACAGCTGAAAAGCAGAAGCCATCTCCCAGCAGACTTCAGACCCAGGTAAATCTGCTCCCCACCGGCAGCATCTGAAGGAACAATGGTGGGGAGGGCCACCTCTCTCACACGGTTACTTCCTGCTAGAAGCTTCTTACTCTCTACCCGTGGAGCAGGCATGGCAAAGCTCTGTTGGCATCTCCTAGAAGGTGAGACACCCTTGCTGGGAGTGAGGAATGTTATTGTCCCCACAGAACTGGCTGTTGACAGAGCCTGAATTTCTGGTTTCAAACCACATCTAAGGGAACTTGTGCAGCAACTGTGGCTACTCAGGTAAGTTTTGGGACTCCAAGACACATTTCAGAAGGGAAAGGAGACACAGGAAGAGGGATTATTTTTAGATTTGATCATTGCCCAGTGCTCCAGACCCCTCTAAGCATGTGCTTCCCTAACATGCAGCATGCACACACTCATGCACTAACACGCGCACTCGAGTGCTCACACATGCACACATGCACGCATGCCCACACATGTGCCCATGCATCCCAGCTCCTGGTTTCCTGGGAGCCCTGGCAGGAATAGCAGCACAAAGTGATGGAGACTGGGCTATGCCCACCTTTTAGGGCTGTACTATAAGAGAAGACGTGAAAATAGCTACCATAGGCATCTTCCCCCAGTCTTGGCTTTACTGGAAACCTCCCTCCCAGCTCTCCAAGGAATACTTCCTGCCCAGTCCCACACAATGCTATCGGGTTCCTAGCAAATTACCATCTGTTTCCCACTTCCCTGAACCCTGCGTGGTTGATCCCTGGCTTTCATGGGTACAAACAAAGACAATGTGTTTCCTCCTGGCCCTTTGTTGTGTTCGGCTGTGACTTCACTTCCCTTAGCCCAGCCAGTTTGTAGTTCTGGCCTATAAAGCAGGGAGCCAGAGGCCTGGCCCCTCCCACCTGTCTCTGCAGTTCCAAACCCCTGAGGCTGATTTCATCATCCATGGAAGAGAAAAGAAACAGCAGGAATAATTGACCTGACTCAAGGAAGAGGGATCTAATGAGTTCAGAGAAGCCAGCAAGCAGCCTTGGAGCTTTGGGGTGCCTCAACCTGTGTTCACTCCAGATAACATCTGCTTAAGCACAGTAGGGGATGGGTATAATTATTTTATACCAATGCTATGAAATAAGTTTGTGTATATTCTTATCGTGTGTGGCTATAACGACTAACATAAAAAAACATAAAATAATACAGAAATCGTGGACTGCTAGCAAGGCTGAAAATGAGCATACCTTCTAACCTTTGACCCCCTAAAGAGAATTTCTGGAGAAATCTCCCCACTTATGCATAAAAGACGGTAAGATCAAAGCTGTGTGTAACTTCACCGATTCGCAGAAAGGGCAGTGAGGGGAGATAGACCACCCAGCGGTAGAGGGCTGGGTGCTAGCCTCAGATGCTCTCGCAGAAGACCCTATGTTGAGGGAAATGAATGAAACCGGGCTATCGTTTTATTCTTTATTTATTCCTTGACAATTTCCTACACGTTCACTATATTTTTATTGCATCCATCTCCAGCATCCTTCCCACTCTCTCTGGACATGTTCTTCAACTGTCATACTGTCCAGCTTTTCTGTTTGTGTCCACAGAATTTCCTTAGAGTCCCTTGTGTGTGCATGGGTATGGGGTTATTTACTAGTGTCAGGTTCAAAGGGTGTTCATTTATCCCTGCAAAGGGGAGGGTCCACTGACTTGGTCCAAATTGAGTCTAGACATGCCTCAAGCTGGACTATAGAAGGATTTCTGGTGGTTCCATAACAGCTACCGTTTCTCAGGAACTTGAGAAATGGGTTCTGTCAGTCAAGAGGAGTCATTTTCCCTTGCCTCAGGAATAAGGGACACATGGCTCTATATTGGCATATACCTGTGGTGCTTACCAGCATGTTAGAGTCCATGATAGTAGCCTCCAGGGTCTCTCAGTCCCCATTCACATTTTTTCTATATCTCAAAGCCCATGATAGCATCCTGGCCCTTTTCGCTCATCCCCCACCATGCTAGCTCTCATGTTGTTGTAGTTTACAGACTTCCTTCCTCCCACAACCCATCAGGTCTCTACATAGCAGCAAGGTTTTCCCCTTGCCCCTACTATTCTCTCTTGATATTCTCTGCTGTTTTCTTTATTGCTAGTCTCTACTGTTCTTTCTCCCTCTTCTCTGCTATTCCGGCTTCCCTAGTCCTGGCTGGCCATGTCCAATCTGCTGTTTGTTCTCTCTCCCTCTCTGTCTCTCTCTCTCCCTCTCTGTCTCTCTCTCTCCCTCTCTGTCTCTCTCTCTCCCTCTCTGTCTCTCTCTCGTGCTCGCTTGCATGCTCACACACAAACACACACACACACAGACACACACACACAGACACACACACACACACACAGACACACACACACGATAAAACATCCCCCCCCCCAATCGTAGAGCAGCCATTTTGGCAGTTTCTTTTCCATGTCTTCACTTACAACTAGATCATGAGCTACCTAAGTTCTAAGCGCTCAGTCTCTCCTTGTCAGCCCTTTATGCATCTCTGCACCTAGTGCAGCCTACTGCAGAAAGAGGCTTCTTGGAGCAACCTTGAGAACATCCCAGGTTCTGGGTCAGATCTGGGCCCAGTTATGGTTTTCTGATTAGCTTACAGTTTCCACAAGGCTTTGGACAGCTACTCCCCTTCTTCCTCCTCTCCCCAGGGAATTCTTTCCCTCCCCAGTATTTCTCCACACACACCATTTCATTTTTAAATGACTCTCACAGATCAAATGTTCAGGAAAGAGAGTTGTAGAAGATACAACACACAATTCCACCATTCGTATGTAATTTGGAAATGTGCCAAGACTTTCTAGGGATTATAGATATGAATTTCAGTGCTTACACATAAAGAGGGCTGGAGATGCAGCTCAGTGCTGGAGTAGATGCATAAGACGCTGTAAAAGACACAATTATAATTATGTGAATGGGGAACATCAACTTCAAGATGGAGGTTAGCTCAAGAGTTTGTCGAGTGTGACCGTCCTACTGAAATCCTTTACTGAACTGGATGGGAAGCTCTTGGGTGTTCATGTTATTGTTTTAGACCTTCATAAAGTATTTTGTAATCATTTTAATAATTGAGGTCTACTGGTTATAGACATAGAAATATAATTCTATCACAGTGTTAAGTATTTAACATATATATATATATATCATACAATTTAGTTTTCTAACAGAAACTACATATGTGAATGTGTGTATGATTATTAAACATACAGGAGAAAAATATCTGCCAGGTCATAACCCAAATTTGTGTAAATAGTGGATCCCTCTGGAAGATGAGACAGGGATACAGGGGCAGATTCATTGGTTTATATATTCCTGCATTCTTGGTACTTGTTGCAAGCACTATATATGACTCTTGTAATTAAATGACAAATGACACAGGATTGATCTAAGAAACACATGAATATAGACTAACCTTCTAATCTGTTCCTTCAGCCCATGTCCTTTTAGTATCTATAGTGTAATTTAACAACAGAACTAGATAACAGGAATATGATAATAATTTTAAAAAAAAACTGCTCTTGTCGCAAGAGATTATATTGTGATAAGAGAAGCAAATATTAATCCATCCTATAATTAAATATAAAGTAGCAGCCAGGTGTGGTCGTGTATGCCTCTAATCCCAGCACTCAGAAGACAGGGGCAGATCGATCTCTGTGAGCTATATAGCAAGTTCTAGGACAGTCAGAGCTACACAGTGAGACCCCTCACTCCCTTCTCTCTTTCTTTGTATACGTATATGTATATAGAGAGAAAGAAATAGAAGTCATATGCATTTGTGCTAAATGCAAGTCACTGGATTTGACCTGTGGTGGTTTGATTGACATGCTCCTCCATAAGTCTGAAGCACTTGAACACTTGGTCCCCACTTGGGGATTGTTTGTGGGGGCTGAGGAGGTGTAGACTTGCTGGAGGAAGTATGTCACTGGGGCTTTGAGGTTTTAAAGGACTCAAGCCACTTTGAGTATGCGTTCTGTGATTTCCTTTGGTGGTTTGAGATGTGAGCCTTCAGTTCTCAGCTCCTATCTCTAGCTGTCATGTCTGACATCTGCTGCCTGTTGGCCATCATGGACTCTAACCCTCTGAAACCATAAGCCCCAAATAAACCCTTCCTTCTAGAAGTTGCTTTGGTCATGGTATTTTATTATAACAGTAGAAAATTAACTAATGAGGTCAGAAGTCTCAGCAGACGAGAGCTTAAACTCTGACCTGTGAAGAGAAGCACAGGAAGAGGGGGAAAGGATATTTTGGGGTGTAGATCAGTACATGCATGCATAGACGCGGATAGGTAGGGACCTATTGGAGGAAGGAGCTGGCTTGCACCTGTTAATGGCGGGACCATGGAATGAGATGAGAAATGTTTCTCTTTGGTTGGCTGTTTTTTGTTTGTGGTGGTGGTTGTTTATTTGAGACACGGTCTCTCTGTCAGTGGTTTTCAACCTTACTTATGCCACAACACTTTACTAGACTTTCCATGTTGTGGTGACCCTCCCCGCCAAAGCGTAAAATCATTTTCATTCCTACTTCATAATTATAATTTTGCTACTGTTATGAGTTGTCATGTAAAAATCTGATATGCAGGATATCTGATATGTGATCCCTGGGAAAGGGTCCTTTGACTCCCAAGAGGTCTGGACCCACAGGTTGAGAACCACACTGTCCTAGAGCCCAGCATGTAGATCAGGCCACCAGTGAACTCACAGGGATCCACCTGCCTCTGCCTCCCAAGTGTTGGGATTAGAGGCATGCCACCATGCCCAGCATGTGGGGAATTCTACATGAAGGGCACAGTTGGCTGGGCGTGATGGGAAGGTTTTTGGTGAACAAGCCTCTGGGAAAATTGCATGACTCAGAACGCGCTAGCAAATCTAGACAATTACCAGCTAGAAGATAAGAACTGCTTTAAACACCGATTCACATTAACTAATCCTTGTAGCAGCCTTCTGATGTAGGGGCTCTCAGTATCCCCACTTCATAAAAGAGAAAACCAGGGAACCGGTGGAAAAAATGGAAGCGTTGAGATTTTAGTCATATGTTATCCTATATTTGAAGCCAAAATAATATTTAAGCGATGTTATAGAAATGCATGCATATATTCTACTGAAAGATTAGAGGTTCGGCAGCTAGAAAATAGCCATCACTTCTGCAAGGGCCAGGATCACAACCTTAAAACAGACTTCGGCAGTGTCTCGCGGGCTCTTCATAAGTGTGTGTTACAAAATATATGGAAAGGCTTTTACTTTATTCTTACATATGAGTTCTAATCCTCTGATTTTTTTAAAAAAAATCTATTTGTCAAGTTTGAGTTCTTAGTAAACAATCACACACACACACACACACACACACACACACACAAAATCTTCCCTCATAAGAAATGTAAAAAAAAAAAAAAGCTCCTCCAAAAACATACTAAGTAAATGTCCTCCCAGAATTTACCAAAGGAATTACAAATGCTAGCCAACTCACCCTGCTTTTAGGCAGGTGTCTTCCCAATGTAAGGGCTTGCATTCACAAACCAGCACATCTATATTGGTTAAGATGATGCTAACTCACTTTGAACCAGGAAAAATTTTCAAACATTTTACTAGCATTTAATGTGCACCTTTTAAAAAGTCTAGAAAGAGACAGATAATATAATACCGCACTTCCAAGGCCGCCAAAGATGAGGTTCCAACAAAAAGTCTGGCTTTACTTACTGTGTAGGTTAAAATAGAGATGGATGGGTGCATGACAAGAGACCTGGCTTGCTCTGCCAACCTTTAAATCATTAAAGCCTGCTCAGCAGAAAGCCAGAGTCAGTCGGACCGAAACCAGCATGCCTGGGCTAGTTGGTTGGCCCTGCAGCGCCCAGAGCCACGCTATGCTCAGCCAGCTGTTCTTGACTAATAGGGCCTTCGTCTCTATTTTATATTTATATCCCAGCTGCTTCAAAAGGCCAGGGCTGTGCCAACCACATGGCAAAAATAGAAAGAAGGACGGGGAAAATAACCCTACATATTCACACTGCTCCATTTTAAAAATGCCCAAGCAGGAATTTTGCTCAATTAAGTTTCGTAAACGAGCTTTTATAAGACACGAATTGGAGCTGTGGTTTCTGTGGCTACCTGACATGCTGAGTCTTTCTTTAAATATGCATCAACCTCGAAAGCTTTCTAAATCTGTCCGGAGCTGCAAGGGCCCCGGTGTAGATGTTAACAATAATAGTGCTCAGATATACAATTTAAAAAGTTGATTTTGAACACTGGGAAGATAGTTGATGTAAAGGAAGACCTGAGTTGGACTCCCTGCTGTGTAGTATACAAGATCAAGGTGCATCCTTGCTCGCAAATGGGCCACCACCCAGCTTTCTCCTGTGTCACCGTAAAGACAGAAATGGAGCGACAAGTTCCTGGCACTGGGCCTAGGCAAAACAGTGCCATTCTTTCATTAGTCATTGATTGGCTGAATTTTTTTTTCAAGACAGGATCTTAAGTAGCCCAGGTTGGCCTCTAACTATGTAGCTAAAGATGACCTTGAATTTCTGACCCCACTGTCTCTGATTCCTGAGAACTGAGATTACAAGCTAAAATTTCTTTTCTTAGTTCAAGCAACATGTGTATGTTGAATTCCTAATTTCTTCAGTATTATATTATATCTACTTTCTCTCTATTTTTTTTTTTTAACCAAGCAGAACGTGCAGAGAGGGAGAATACTGAAAGAGACTACTGGAAAGGGGGAGGAGCACTTCGGGGCGAGGTAAAAACCAGGGCACAAAGGACTCCCTCAGGAGTCTACAAGGATGGCTCCAGCTAAGACTCCTGCAATAGCAGATTCGTAGCCTGAACTAGTCATCTTCTGTGCCCAGGCAAGAGTTCAAGTGCAGAGAGTGAGACCCAACCCAGCAATATACCCTACAGTCTGTCCTGCCTATGGGATGTGCTGGAGTTGGCGCCTAGCCCAGGCGTCATCAGAGAAGCTTCATCTGGCAACTGACGAAAACAGTTGCAGACCCCAGTCAAACATTAGGTGGAGTTTGAGGAATCCTGCAGAAGAGGAGGAGAAAGGAATGTAGGAGCCAGAGGGGTCAAGGACATCACACGAAAACCCACAGAAACAACTAACCTGGGTTCCTAGGGACTCACAGAGACTAAATCTATAACCAGGAAGCCTGCATGGGACTGACCTAGTCCGTCTACATATATGCTACAGTTGTGTAGCTTGGTCCTCTTGTGGCACTCTTAACTGTGAAAAGGGGCTGTCTCTGATTCTTTTACTGGGTTCTGAGACCTCACTCCTCATACTGGGTCTCCTTGCCCAGCCTTATACGTGGGGAGGTGCTTAGTCTTATTGCAACTTGATATGCCATGTTTTGTTGATACTCATGGGAGACCTGTCCTTTCCTAAACAGAAACAGAGCAGGAATAATTGGGGGTGGGAACAGAGGAGTGGGTAGGAAGGATTGGAAAGAGAGGAGGGAGAGGAGACTGGGACCTGCATGTAAAATAAATTAATTAATTTAAAAAGAAAGAAGGAAAACACACACATACAAGAGATTGGACAGATGGCTCAGTGGTTAAGAGCACTGTCTGCTCTTCCAGAGGACCTGGGTTCAATTCCCATCACCCACATGACAGCTTACAACTGTCTATAACTCCAAGATCTAATACCCTCACGTAGACATGCATGCAAAAACACCAATGCACATAAAATAAAAACTAAAAACAAGCAGAACTAAACGACCTTATACTAGCACACATTTGACTTTAACATAAATGAATATATTTGCATCTAACATAGGAAAGTGAACCGTTTCTCCATGTGGGAAACCTGAAGCACACAAATACGACATGAAATAACCTGTTCGGCAGTCATGCTTGATGATTAAGAACAGGGGCGTCTTTACTCATGGCTCCCTAGCCAATCCAGAGGCTCCTGGACAGAGCGTGATGACTGCCTGACGGGAGAGCTTGCTGATGGGAGGAGGGAGAGACAGCATGATGTTCCTATGACAAGTAACTGAGTTCGTCAGCTGACAGGACCTTATCAATCTTCTGACTCTGTGTTAAGACAAAGCTAAGAAGGTAGGTGGGTGGCCTGGGGGCACTGGAATACGGTCCAGTGGCAACACGGTCATTCACAGAAACAGCACCTAGCCAATACCAGTTAACTAATGGATGGCACTTTCTCAATAGTTCATGAGAAATTCAAGTTTTAATAGTCCTCTTTCTGTGTGGATAAGGACCCCATCTACAACACCAAGACAAGTGTCCTATAAGATTTTGGGTTAATAGAGAGACTCCTGATACAGAGAGCCATTCCATATGTCTCATTTCTATATGAGAAGAGAACAGAAAAAGGGTCAGATACAAGCAAGTTTCGGAAGAGACTCCCAAATACCTCTTTCTACTCAGCACAGTCACTTAGAAGAAGGACATTTTCTAGAGCTAATAGGCGCTGGATACCTTCAAAAAGTCAACCCACAGGGACTCTGATGCAGATCTCCTCTGTGTCCAGTCATGCTCAAGTCAAGATCAGGCTTAGGTGGTTGGTTTGTCTCTTTAAGGCAGGATCCCCCATTACCTAGTGGGCCCTGAATTCACTATGCCGCCAACGATGATCTTGAAGAGTCATGTGTCACTACGTCTAGTTTATATGGTGCTGGGAATTGAACCTAGGGCCCCATGCATGAGAGGCAAGCACACCCAATCGATCTATACCCACAGCCCAGGGGCAGGGTCTTTGTTTTCTTTGCTCTTGAGCCTGGGTTTTTTGAAAAGACCAAATGGAAATTATCAATCAGAAAATTAATATGCAAAATTTTATAGAGATGACAAGACTCTTATGTCATCATTACTGAATTCCCAGTGAGTAATAAAATAAGACCAAGTGTTATGGTAACATTCTTGATGCACTAGCCTGAAGACCTAAGTTCAGATGCCCAGCACCCACATTTAAAAAAGATTTAAAAAGCCAAGTGTGGTGACATGCCTGTAATTCCAGCACTGGGAAAGTGGAGACAGGAGAGTCCCTGAGGCTCACTGGTCAGCCAGGCTATCCAGGTTCAGTGAGAGACCCTACCTGTCTGAAAACAAAAGTAGAAAGCACTAAAGACACCTGACATTGACCTCTGGCCTCCAAATGTACCACGACCACCACCACCTACACACGAACATGTATCAGCCAAAAGATTACTAACTTGATAAACACTTAATTGTATAATATTACTATCAGTTTCTATAATGTCTCAAACAGTGGCTAGGGAGAGGCTCAATCAGTAAGGTCTGAGTTCAGCCTTTAGCACCTATGTGGAAAAACAAAAACAACAACAAAAAAACAACAACAACAAAAACAGCCTAGCTCACTTGGCCAGTTCCAGGTCAGTGAGAGACCTTGTCTCAAAATACTCAAGAACAATGGCAATGGGTTTTTGATCCTACTGCACGTACTGGCTTTGTGGGAGCCTAGGCAGTTTGGATGCTCACCTTACTAGACCTGGATGGAGGTGGGTGGTCCTTGGACTTCCCACACATCAGGGAACCCTGATTGCTCTTCGGGCTGATGAGGGAGGGGGACTTGATTGGGGGAGGGGGAGGGAAATGGGAGGCGGTGGCAGGGAAGAGACAGAAATCTTTAATAAATAAATAAACGGAAAAAAAATAGGCAGTACCTGAGTAATGACACACAAGACTGCTTTTTAGACTCCACACATACATCATACATGCACACACCACACAAAAATAATGTCTTTAACAGCCCTTCATTTGGCTATTTGAGGGTTAGGTGCTCCAGAGTGAGTTATAATCAGTAATAGTAAACATGATGGGGAAAGAAATGGAGAAAAAAAAAGCCACAGGCAAACTTTGATAATAAAATAGAAAATACATCTTTCAGATACTTAGGACATGCTCCGAAAAGCCTTTGTTAACGCCCAGGTCAGACCAACTTCAGGTTGGACCCCAGGTGGCTGGCAGATGGGGAGTGGTCAGATGGTCGGACTTGGTTTGTGCCTGATTTTATCAATGAGTACTTCATGCATGCTTACCAAGTGGTGAGAGCAGAGCCACACCCAGGGCTGTAGCCACTGGCTCTTAGGCAGAGATGCATTTGCTGCAGGTACTGCCCAGGTTTCCTGCAGCCACTCAGAACTCCAGCACTCCCTCCCTCCTGGGAGCATTGGCGTGATCTCTTTGTGTCCGCCTGAAGGAAAGCTGTGACAGTTGCCACTCGGCATCGACAAGGGACAAGGAAAAGGCGGGGCTGGTTCATGAGGTCTTTGTTCTATTCTCTGTCAACTAAAAACCCTCAGACTGCAGGATTGTCATGACAACCTGTCAGCAGAATGGGAGCCATTAGGTAAGCTTGGGGATCTTCTCCAATTAACCCAATCACTCTCGTGACACACAGCCTTCAGTGTGGGAGAGCTGGTGATGGTGAGCATGGTGGAGGCTGATCTATACGTCACTGATGGAGTTTGCTTTTCTGGCCTTGGGGAATCATGCCCTCAGTAGCACGAAATCCTCACTGAAAGGGTATACTTCCTGCCATCCTCTTAATCTTTGCTTTTACAGAGACACTCGGGAAGAATTCTTACACATTGTGTAATCATAGAACCAGCAAACATGCTTAGAAAAAGAGCGAGAAGTTTCAGAAATAGTAGTTCACTTGCTTGGTAGTTAGTAAACACCCAGGCACGCCTTCAATGGCAAGCCTGATGGCTCCTGATGCCATCTCTGTGGGCAGTTTAACCCCTTGGGCAACTGCTGCTCTTAGAGATAGGCGTCCCTGTGCCAAGCTTCCTGCTGGAGATACAAGAGTCCTTATCAGTCACACAGAGGCTCTCAGACCTGAGAAGAAACTCCCCAACCTCTGAGGATACACAGGGCTGCCTGCTCCACCAGCAATGCTATTATTTTATGTGATAGTATTATATGGGATGGTGCTCCCCATCTGTGGAGCTCACATGCACACACCACACACTCAAACATGCACATGGCATGTACATGTCACACATTCTCACACCAAACATACAGTATAGATACACATATACACACGATATTCATGTACCACAAACACAAACCACTCACATTAAACACATATACCACACACACACAAAACATAAACCAAAGATTTACACCACACATATGCACACCAAATACATATACCACACAAACACATATAAATGCATGCACATGGCACATACAAACATGTACAAAGCACACACATGCAACACAATACACTCACACTAAACATATATACCATATACACAGCATATAGATATACTAACACCAAACATATATACCATACATAATCACACAGTACACACATAACACACATATTTGTACCATATACACCAAACATATATACATATACATAGTACACACTACCTAAATACTCAAATCAAATAACACATAATAGTCATAGAACACACACACTACATGCACACTTCACATCAAGTACACATACATATTCTACAGACAGCAAACATTCACATTAAGCACATAATATATATAGTATACATGTTCACATACTATATACCCACATACTACATGCACATACCGCAAACACCATACATATATACACAACATGCATATATTGTATATACATACCATATACACACACTGCACACACAACACACACTGTTTGCCTGCTGTTAATCTGCTATATTTCATCATAACCAGGTCTGGGACTGATTCTACCCTATGTTCAGCTAGCAGAATTTTTAAATTAATTATTAAGAAACACAGATGGATGAGTCAGGGCTAGAGACATAGCTAAGCTGGAGTGCATGAAACCCAGCAACATGTAAATTGAGCATACTAACACACTCTGTGATCCTAGGGTGTAAGAAGTGAAAGCAGATGGATCCGAAGGGCAAGGCCAGCCTTGGCTACATAGTGAGTCAAGGTCAGTCTGGGCTCCCTACATAAGACTCTGCCTCAAAAACTTACCAAAAAAAATGACTAACTTCTAGACAACTTGTCTGCCCCTTAGGACTTTAAGCCTTCTCTTTTTCTCCTGTTTAAACATTTTCTTAAATGTCAGTGCTATCCTTCAAAGGCATTTACCGGGGCGGTGGATCTGACAGGACACGCAGCTGTGAAGGTGGAATTCGCAAAGTTTTGAGATCCTGTTTTCAAGCCACATACTAGATTTTCTAGGTCTTTTGACACCGTGTCCTTTTATCTCTTTCAATCGTGCTCCAAATTCCTGAGGCACCATGGGACCAGCTGCGATACAGGTATCTGTTCAGAGGGCATCATTTTGCACAGGTGGGGAAATTCAAACTAACTTCACTCCTCTATTTTTCTTTCCCACTGAAATCTCAAGAAATCAGAGCTTAATTCCAAAACCTTCCCCAGGAACAATGAAGGAAAGAAAAATACACAGGAGATGCAGGACAGTGCTGTCTTTGGGTATCCATGCTTACAGGTCATTTGTGATGCAAAACCTCTGCACCCTGCAGATCTTACACCTTCCTTTGCAGCACACTTCTTGGGAGGAGCCCTTGGTGGGCCTGACTCCAGCCTGTTTCAGACTGAAGTAATGTGAGTACCAGAGTAGCTCTGAAATTTGGCAGGAGACACAGGCTTGGGATTTTCCTAGAAAACAATTAGGCCCTGTCCTAATGGCATGTGCAGAAAACGACCAAGATACATTCCATGAAGCATATCAGCAGTCTTGGCCTCTGCCACACTTGGTGGAGTCCAGCATGCAAGCTAGTTTGATGGCTGCTGTGCACTGCACATCTATCTGTCTGTCTCCAAACTTCACACCCCAAAGCTCTATGGCCCAGTGTGGCTATATTTGGAGTGGGACCTCCTCCATGAAAAACAAGGCTAAGGTCCTATGAGAGGTGATTCTTCAACTCGATGGGATTTAGAATTACCATGGTGACAAGCCCTCTGAAGTCTGTGAGCCATCACCTAAGTTAGGTTAATTGAGATAAAATTTGGGTGGCACCACTCTTGGGGCCGGGGTCATGGACTGAATAAAAAGGTGAAAGCAAGCTGAATGCTCAAATTCCTCTCTCAGGGTCCTGACTGTGAGTAAATCTAGCCAGCTGCTGATGCTCTTGCTGCCACGCCATCTTGGCTTGACGGACCACACCCCAAACTGTCAGCCAAAGTCAATCCTGCCTCCCGTAAGTTACTTTTGCCACCGTAAGGACACAAGAAACTAATACAGGTGACTCGTGTCCTCTGGGATCTACAAAGGCCTTGCAAGGACACGGTTGATAGTCAACAATTAAGAACAAGTCTAGATCCTCGTCTGTGTCCTCCAAACACCTTATCACTGCCTTGTTCCTTACACCTTTCTCTGAGCCACAAGAATACACTCTCAGAGTTCACATTTTTTTGTGTAGCTGGTTTCTAGTAATAAGACACTGTTGTGAATACTTCTGGTCTATCATTAAATCACTGAAGCACCCCACAGTGGGCTGCACTGTTATCACTGTGGTAAGATGAAGAAATGGACATGCCAAAAACTTAGGGGACTTGTCTCTGGTGCACATAACTGTCCAGCCTTTGCCTACTGCCCTATCTGTCTCTGTGACTCTGTTTCAGGCTTCTTCTGTTTCTTCCCCACCTACCACAACTATCACCACATGAATTACAGATGCTTAAACCCTCCAGAGCTCTGTGGAGTCCACCCAATTCCCTGACTGGACACCCAGGGGCTCTGTCCCACACCCCTGACCAACTTTAGAGCTGATTTTCACTAAGCTGGAAAGAAAGCCAGCCTCCATCTTTAAGCTTTTCCTACAAGTGGGTTCCCTTTAGCCATTCACTGGTTACCCCCTCTTCAATGCTCTTGTCTAACCACCACCTCCGCTTTGTCCTTGAAAGATTCAGCTCTTTCTTAGAGAATCAGCGTAAGCATTCCTTCCTCCAAAATCCTTCCCTGACTTCTGCAGATCTCACCAAAGTCACGCTCACGTCACCACACGGGCACATTACTACAACCACTGCGAGATGACCGTCTCTAGAGAGGACGGACTGTAGTGCTAGATTTGGGCTTTGGTTTTTTGTTTGTTTACAGCTCTCCCATGCCGGGAACATTCTAGGCTTGGAAAATCAGTTAATAGAGAGTGTGAGAGGCCAAACAGCGGAAACCTAAGTCAGCTATAGATTCTGATGCGGCATAACCCCCTATACTACAAGATGTTTATTTGTTAGCTGCAGAAAGAACCTGAACTTTGGCAAGTGCAGAACATTTATAGTCAGCCCACCTCTCCCGCATATCAGCTGAGGTTGGAACGTGTGTGTCCAGGATTTCTTTTGTAGCTCATACTTCACTAGAAAATTCATGCTAATATTTATCTTATTTTTTGAATAAAAATTATTAATCATCTTCTCCAAAGTTAAGCTTTATCCAACCAAGAGCATACATCACCCGGCCCTGGAACTGCTTTTGTAGTTAAGTGTGTAGACCTTCTCTTTGGAGTCTGTTGAGAGCCTGATGGGGCAGAGTAGGAGAGATGGTCTGCTTAACTGAGTAGAAACTCAAAGGGATGTGTCTGGACCCACCTACTTATAATCATTCTGAAATAACAGTTCGTGACCCCATTGTCCAAAGCCTTCCTCTTAGGAAGAACAGGGAAAACGACTAATGCAGACCCAGCCCTCGATAATCTCTCACTTCCTTTTCAAGAGTCACGTGAAACAAAATTCGCTGGAATATTAACAACAAAATAGTTTCCTACCCTCTCGCTGAAAGTATTTTAGTTTAGAAGAAAATCTCTAAGTAGCATTCTCTGAAGAAAAAAAAAAGAGCTGACTTCAGTTTTATACATATTGATATGTGCATGTAGTGCGTTCTGAACTACCCTGCACCGTCTTTCCTGGCTCCATAGTGGGCTAAGGTGCTCGCTTCTACCACAGCTGCCTTGGAAAATAACATTCTTAAAACTACAAAGTGGATGGATATTTGTCTATAAACCGAAACTCAAAACCTTCCTTTTTTCCCAAAGAGAAGGTCCACTATTGTTACACAGGCAAAACTATTAAACCAAGGAATGTTGTATGCTGCTCCAAACAAGAGCTGAAATGCTTAAAGCTAAATGTTTAGTTTAGCAGAAAAAAATCTAAGGTCCAGGAACAAGTACTGCTGGGCATTCTGGTGAAGCTAGCTTTCTAGGTTATTTCTCAGTCTTTGGTCTACATCCCACAGAAATGAGGAAGCCATGACTCCAGAAACATTTTTCATGGCTAGTTCATCAAGTCAATCCAGGAAGAAAAGAAAGAAAACACTCAGCAAGGAACATAGTCAAGTGAGTAGAGCTAAGGAAATCATTCACTTAGAGCCATAAGCATCCCTATTTTGTGTGTGATTGGTCCAGGGAACTTTCCCAAGGCTTGTGTCACATATCTTTGTGATACTTTTCTCTGACCCATTGTGATTTGAATCTGACATGTCTTCCAGAGGCTTATGTTTTTGTTTGTTTTTTTTTGGGGGGGGGGGATAAAGTCTCATGTAGCCTAGGATGACATTGAACCCACTAAATGTAACAAAGGCTGGCTTTGAACTCATGATCTTTCTGCCTCTACCTCCCAAGAGCTGGGATTATAGGAGTGCACCACCATACCCAGGCAGGCTCATGTCTTAAATACTCAGTCCCTGATTAGTAGAGCTATTTTAAAGACCGTGGAGACTTTTTAAATGTGGAGCCTGGCTAGTAGAAGCAAGGTCAGCGGTCATATATGTATATATGTATTTATATGCTGGTTCTGACCCGAGCTGCTTGACAAGCTTCCACAGAGCTTCTCTCCTGCTTCCACAGAGCTGTTTCCACCACTATGGCCTGCTGCCATGATGGACAAATCATAAGTTTGTTTCTGTGGGACATCCTGTCACAGCACTGAGAAGAGTCTCTACTCCATCACCCCATGATAGGGCTACTTTATACCAGACAAAGATACATAGATGCATTCTCACACATAAGTCATCCGCAAGACATCACAAGCCCATCCTTGAAGAGAAACGTTGTCCATTTCATAGCCAAGGGACTATAGGAGGCTGGCATGGTCTTTGATATGCAACCATGGGTGGATGCCAATGGAAAGTCATATGCCCCTTCTGTCAGAGGCAAGGGAAATTACTCTTTTGGGCAGACGGGAACTCATTCCACAAGTTCCTGGGTATGCAGGCTATTATCTAACTGCCAGAAATCCTTCTATAGTCCATCTTGAGATAGGCCAAGGTGGTCATTTCTGGACATATACACTACATGAAACCCAATAGACAGTACTCAGAACAGAGGGTCTCGCTTATGCTAAGCAGGACTGAACCATATTGCCCACTCTTAATGAGCATTCTGACCTACAGGAAGAGAGGCCTGTTGGGTGCTTAGGGTCTGGAAGTGGACTGAAGAAAAATAACAAACTTGTCCTAGTATAGAGGAGTGGTGTGAAAGGTCCTTCTGTCTATGTGTTGCTTTTATTAGACTGGTTTGGTCTATAGCAAGGTGGAACTTAGGCAGGGAAAACTAAACTGAATGCTGAGAAAAAGAAGGCAGAGCCAGAGAGAAGCCATGTAGCCCCACCGGAAACAGATGCTGTAACTTTACCCAGTAAGCCACAGCCACAGCCACGTGGTGATACACAGATTAATGGAGATGGGTTAAAATAATATGTAAGAGTTAGCCAATCAGAAGCTAGAGCTAATGGGCCAAGCAGTGATTTAAATAATATAGTTTCTGTGTGGTTATTTCAGTGCTGGGTGGCCAGGACAAACAGCCATCTACTACAGAGGAGACCATCTGTAGTCACCTCTTTCTGGGCGAGGGGTCAGACCCTTAGTATCTTTGTTTAGTGAGATCTTTCCTGAGCTGATAAGAGGTTGTTAGAGGGAACAGCCTCAGCCTGTATAGTATTTCCAATGTATACACAATTTTCCTAAAAGACAGTTATCATTTCTGTATTCAGAGTTTGAGTAACCAACTCAAAATATACCAAAGAAACCAATTTGGAATGGGCTATTTCGACCTCCCTGACAGATCTCCATTTTAAGTGATGTTCATGTTAGTGCTTGGAAGACAGTCATCATCCATTTGTAAAGAAGGTTAGGCAACAAAATGAAAGTATGAGGGACTACAAGGTCTAGGGAACAGGAGACAGGAAATGGGCATTCTCCATCTGGCTGGGGAGGCATGGTGGCAGTAGTGTGATGGGGACTGGTCTCATTGGACCCATTCTCAGGAAGTAGAGAGCATAAAGGGAGTGGCGCCCAACTATCAAAATGGACCTTAAATCACTAACTTCCTCTAACTAGGCTCTGCCTCGTGGCTCAATTCCCAGATGGGGATCGAGTGTTCAATCACATTAATCTATAGGGAGCACTTCACATTAAAACTGTAAGGCGGGCTCCAGATTTGTGATAGTGACCTAGCAAGCATGAAGCCCTGAGTTTGATCTCCTAAACTGATAAAAGCAAAACTAAGGGCCATGAATCTACAAAACAACAAGGGGATGGTGGTGGTGGTGGGAAAAGGGTTTTGAGGGAGGAAAGAGAATGGGAAGTCTTGTTATATTTTTATCTCAAAAAACAAGGTTTGTTTGTTTGAACCATAACATTGTGCCTGTGCCTGTTGTGTACGGGTTAATGTGCAATCAGCTTCCACAGAAGGGATTCCTGTTAGGATAAAGCATTGAAAATGGACCTTTGGCAGGTCCTGCCCAGGTGAGTTGCTAAGAGATCACGGTGCCATACGTAACAGATCTAATGCAAGATGTTTATTGGGGGAGGAGGAGGGCAAAAGACAGTCTTGGAATGGAGACATGAGAAAGACAGACAGATTGAGAGACTAGGAGACAGAACAAAATGGGCAGGACCTTTAAGGGGGCGTGAGTGGGTTTGCAATTCCACGCTCGACTCCTAGTGATGCAAATATGCTGTTCCAGGAGCTGGCAGGGCGTGCCAAACCCACAACAGTTTCTATTATAATTGCTGCCTGCTCAGGTCAGTTGTTTTGTTTTTGTTTTTATGGTGGTCCTACGGATAAACCCAGGGCCTTGGGCATGCTAGGCAAGCACATTCACCCGTAACTTCACCTCCAAGCCCAGCTTTGTCAGCTGAAGGGTTATTTTTCAGAGTGACTCCCATGTTTTCTGTGAGGGACAGAATTCCTACCCTGGCTCGATATTGTCTACACTAGACCAGATGGACAGTCTTTCTAGAGTGGTGTGAATGGGACACGCAGGGACAGCTGACATCAAAGATAACTCCCACACTCAAGAAGGAGAGAATTCAGTGAGTGGAGTACAGTGGGGAATTCAGGTCCAGTAATAGGATTGGAGCAGACCCTCCATGACCTCCAAGGAGAAAGAAAAAATACCTGCTCAATATACCAGTTGAGAATCTTTTATAGGCTCTGTGAATGCTGCTGGTCTCTGTGAGAAGCGATGAGGACAATAACTGCTCGTTAACCTGTTAATAAAAAACATCCATAGCTTGGGGTTATCATGTGTTGACCTCACTAGGCCACAGAATGATGGGGAATTTGGCAAAACATCATTTTGGGGTATGCTCGTCAGAGTGTTTCCAGGAAAGGGTGTATCTACCTGTAACAGACTTTCTTTTGGGTCACCAAACAGCTCCCAAATAAAAACAGAGACTTATTAGTTATGAATGTTTGGCCTTATTTTATGCTTGTCCCACTAGCTCTTATAACAATTTAACCTGTTTCTCTTCATCGATGTGAAGAGGCTTTTTGCCTCTTTCATTCTGTCTGGCCCTGTTCCCTTTCCTCTATGTCTGGCTAGCTAGTGGCTGATTGGCTGGCCCTGAGTGTCTTCCTCTCTTTCTTCCTCATTCTTGTCTCTCTTGAGCTGAGATTCCTCCCCCTATTTATTCTCTCTGCCCTCCAGCCCCATCTACTCCTCTTCCGCCTAGCTATTGGCCGATCAACTTATTAGACCAATCAGGTGCATTAATGTGTGAAACAGCATTACATCTTTACATCATTAAACAAATGCAGCATAAACGAATATAACACACCTTTAAATAGATAAAATAATATTCTGCAACATAAACAAATGTAACACATCTTTATATAGCTAAAGCAATATTCTATTCTACAACATCTACCATAGAATAAATGGGTCCCTTTTGCAGGCTTCTGGTCTCATGGGTACCAGAATTTAAAGACGAACACAAAAGGAAAACCCAAGAAAATTTTTATTGGTGTTTGAGAATACGAACACTAGAGTAGACAAGCTAAAAACCTGAGTGGCTGGAAGAACACGGATGGCTTAGTTAGGGCTTTTATTGCTGTGAAGAAACACCGTGACCTCAGCAGCTCTGAATATAGAAAACATTTCACTGGGGCTGACTTACAGTTCAGAGGTGTAGTCCATCGTCAACATGGTGGGAAACATGGGGGCATGCAGGCAGGCATGGTGCTGGAGAGGCGGCTGAGAGAGCTACATCTGGATGCACAGGCAGCAGGGAGAGACAATGACACAGTAGGCTTGAGCATCTGAGACCTCAAGGCCCACCCCCAGTGGCACACTTCCTCCAAAAAGGCTATATCTCATAAAAGTATCACACCCTATGAGCCCTCAGGGGCCATTTCTATTTAAACCACCACAGTGGACTTTGAGTAAAAGTCAAAAAGGCCAGTAAGCTCAGGAATAAAATCTGCATGCAACCTCCTGGAGTGGGTTTGAGGGGATGGGGGTAAAGGGTAAGTGGTGGAGTTTGGGGGTGGACTCTTCTTTAGAGAGAGGGAGAATTCCTAGAGCATCCGGACAAGCAGGCTTAGGATTCTAGCTAGTATTGGGGGTTAGAAAGAGGGGAAAGAGAAAATGTTAGAGAAAGAAAAATGTTGCTTTTTCTGAGCTAGAACTCAGACAGCAGCAGGGAGTCCTAGCTGTAACAGTCTGTGAGCAGCAGAGTGGCAATGACAAGAGACGTTAGTGCAGGAAGTGGGTGGTGTAGCAGACAAGCTCTGTGAGACAAGAGAGGGACTTCTGGGCCGTAAATTCATTAAGGGCTTAGGTTGTTCTTCACGCTTCTCTTTCTGTGCAGGGGCACCGAGATCTTGACTAAGGGCACAAGGTGCTCTGTTCAGCCGCTGTGTGCTGTGTACAGGACCACGGCGATCAATATGGACAGCATGAGATGACTTGGGGTGCTATGGCGTCTATGCCTTGCAATATGATTTCTATATAGGGAACCACAGCATCTACAGTGTGAACTGTGAGCTGAATCTGGGCAGTCATAAGTACTTACGGTGGTTCCAAACGCACACAGTGCTTCTTGAAGTCTTTCCTGGGTGCATTTCCCAATCTATAGGGTCCTGTCGTTCTATTCACAACCTGATGACAACCACAAAATGACAGCCATAATTTGTATTATGAGATGGATACACATGCAGGAAGATCTTTGTGTGGACCATGATGCACCTGAAGAAAGAACAACCATAATATGAGATGAATGGATGGTACCACAGTTTCCATAGATACACAGTCATCTATAAATGGTCCAATGTTAGGCACAGAAATGGAATTATCTATTGTACACAAGAGTGCTGTCAAGACATAGATGTACTATAGGCTCTGTGCAGGGCAATGTGAGCCCAGTATGCTGTAACATGGCACCTATGGAGAACACTGTAGCCTCTAGGGCAGGAAATATGAATTATGTACAGCGGAGAACGGCTGTACAGTATCGATCAGGAGATACATGTAGGGCATCATGTGTGCTCTACAGGACAACATGACATCACTCAGAGAAGCATGATGAATACATAATGGGAACTATTATGGCTACAAAATGTGCTGCAGGAGCACTATACAAGACAGCATGGGCTCAATAAATTTGCACTATGATGTTCCCTGCTCAGGAGTACTATGATCTCCATAAAGGGCATTATGAACTCTACACAGTGTGCTGTGAGCTATAAGCGAGGCAATACAAGCTCTAAACAGGTCACTGAAAGCCAATATACATGGCATTATGAGTTTAATAAATAGCTTTATGACCTCTATAATGAGATGGCTAGAAGCGTAGTATGGGACCTCGGAGGCCACTGTGAACTGTTGTTACAACGGCTCGAGGAGATGTACAGAGGAGACTGTGGAGTCTATGGTTATCTTGTCACTCCACGATCACACATCACGACAGCATGCGAGTTCCCACACATGCTGCAAACTCTATACATGGCCAGGTGAGCTCCAATGCATGCGCTGTGAGTTCTTCGCTGGGCACTTGGGCTCTATAGAGGCCTCTGTGAGTTCATAGATAGCATATCCTCGGATGGTGAGCACTGGGAGCTGTTATGAACGATCCAGTGCACTATGAGTTCAACACAGAATTCAAACATATACACAGGGCACTATAAGCTGTGACCATAGCGTCCGGAACTCTACGCAGGCACACTATGATCTCCACGTGAGAGAAGGAGGTGTTCAAAACAGCACTATGACTTCAATGAAGATGCAGTATGAGCTCCAAACAGACCGCTCTGAGTCTAATATATGGCCTATGGGAGCAGCACAGATTCACTGTGAGGTCTATACAGGCCACTACAAGCTCTGCACAGGGCTATGTGAACTAATGTACATCGGGTGTATTGTGGTTATGAGTGGCTATGAACAGTACACTGATAACTCCATGCATTTGCAATATGGTCTCGGAAGAGATATCCTATAAACTGTTTATTTAGGTGGACCTAAACTCTTTAGGTGGTCGCAGGGGCCCTGGAGCTCCGGGAGCTCTGAGCATCACAGCGTGCGCACACACACACACACATACACACACACATTGTACTCCATGCATGTATAACATGATCGGGAGCTCTGAGCATCACAGCGCACACACACACACACACACACACACACAACACACACACACACACACACACACACACACATTGTACTCCATGCATGTATAACATGATCTCAGTGCACGGCCTCAGCACAATGGAGTTCCACTGTGGGTTCTAACATAACAAACACTATGAGCTCTAAATAGGGCACTTTGAACTTACTAAAACTGTTGTGAGTGCCACATACATGCACTTTGAGCTACAGATTTTCATGGTGAGGTTTGCCTATAAGAATCTTCATAAAGGTCTTTGGATACATAAACACGATTTTAATTTTGTTTCTTCTTATTGCCATCAATCAACCCTTAGATCATCATATAGCAATCTAACTCAGTCTCTCCAAGTTCCGAAACCTAGCGGTCAGTTAGTGTGAAGACCTTAAAAGCTTCTGTATTTCATATCAGTTTTAAGTGGCCAGATGCATTCAGTATTTGTGGTGAATGAGAACAGCCCCCACAGGCTCATGTATTTCAACGCTCGGTCCCAGAGGCAGTGAAACTCTTTGGAAAGAATTAGGAGGTGTGGCCTTGTTGGATGAGGAGTGTCACTGGGGGTGGGCTTTGAGATTTCCAATGCCCATGCCATTCCCATTTGGCTCTCTCTCTCTGCATTGTGGTTGTGGTTTCATGATGGAAGCTCTAATCTGCTGGGAAAGCTAACTGCCAGCTGCCATGGTAGCACCATGATTGTCACCCTCTGTGAGATCCCAATAAACTCTTCTTAAAGTTGCCTTGGGCTTGGTGTCTCTTCACAGCAATAGAACAGTAACTAAGAGTTAAGTTGCTAACCCTTACACATTTTAAGGTTTCCACTTTTGAGTGGGATCTGTTAAACCAGCTATTAGACAGCTTGACCGTTATTGAGGATAGACCCCCTCCTCACTGGTAGATTGTAAAACAAATGCCTAAAACTGTGGAACTTCAGTTACTTGTCAAAAGATAGAATTCATTATTGACCTTAGTGAAGACATGACATTCTAAATGCCCCCAAAGATCACAAGGTTACTATCTAGCTGGGAACTTTCTGGTAAAGAATGAAGATATACCATTGTCCCCTCAAAAACATACCACTGTCCCCTCCCTTAGGAGTTAGTCCAAGTGGAGCTACTGGTGAAGTGGAAGCTGCCTTTTCATTTGCAGACTGGCACAATGGTCTCTGGCTACTGTCTACTCTTTTTCATGACAGTGTTTCCCTCTGCTGTGGACTCTTTAGCTACTCTCTTGCCTTGAGTGCTTCCCATTTCCTCTGAAATAAACTTAGTCTTCTACACTACACTCTCTGTGTCTTGTCTGAACACTTTTGATGAAGGTTGCAACGACTGGGGAGCTAGCTGAGGGGAGGCCAGAGTGAGGTCCCAGGAACAACTGTTCTGGTGTGTTGGAGAAGTTCATAGGCCTGTTTCTGGGATGCAGTGCTGATCCATCCATGTGTTCATAGATGGCAATATTTTATTTGCATAAACAAGCTATTTGTCAGGCTTTGCTTTGTGGTTTGTGCTGGACAGATGGTGGTTGCTTAATTGCACAAACGAGAGACACATTCATCCTCTCCTCAAGCTTGAACTGGAAATGGAGCTGTGGTGAGCATACTGTGTCAGAACCATTGGTGACACATTTGTGTCTTTCCGCAGTGTCAGAATGTATCGAATAGCAATGAGTTCCCAGGCTACATTAGCTTCATTGGCAGCCATTTGCCAAGCCGTCCTGCTTTCTCTTGATAGCTGGGAAAGGAAAATGCAAAGTCTTTTATTCTAGTGCTGACTGCTAATATTAACTCCTACATTACACACCGCACAGTAAACACACATACACACACACACATATACAAACACACACAAACACACATGCACACACAGGTTAAGGGTGGCTAAATAGGACCACAGCAGAGTGCAAGGAGTTTCAAAGGGGCCTGGTTGAGAGGCAGAAGCTGAGGGTGATAGGGATATTAAAAGAATGTCTGCTGGGGTCTGATAAGGAATTCTGCTGGAGCACTGCTGCAGAGCGAAGGTCCAAGGTCAGAGTTTAATTGAGTTTAGGGTTAACTAGAGCTGCCTAAGCCAGGTATAGGATCCCGGAGACCACAGAGGCGAAGATCCAGACTAGGTCTAGACAGATAAATGCATGGACGGCAGCTCCCAGTGGACTAACAGCTTGTGGGTGGATGGCAATTCCAGCAGTGTTGAAATACGAGCGGCGGGGCTGCGTCCCTGGCACCCGGCCGCTCTCATGGCTAGTTTATGCCCCGAAATAATTACACGAAAACTGTATTCTTTTAAACACTGCTTGGCCCATTAGTTTCAGCCTCTTATTGGCTAGCTCTTACATATTGATCTAACCCATTTTTAATAATCTGTGTAGCCCACGAGGTGGCTTACCAAGGAAGATCTTAACCTGCATCTGTCTGGAGTGGGAAAATTATGGTGACTCCTGATTCGGCTTTCTTTCTCCCAGCATTCTGTTCTGTTTACTCCACCCACCTAAGGGTTGGCCTATCAAATGGGCCTAGGCAGTTTCTTTATTAATTAACCAATGAAAGCAACAGATTAGAAGGAAATCACTCCCACATCACAGCAGGTCACATCACCATTGGAGACTGAGCCCAGTTGAAGTCCTGGGGGAGTTCTCTGCCTGGCAGTGCCTTGACTCACACCTTGGGGGGGCAGGTTGATGGGAACTATCGCCATCACAGTTGTTAGGTTCCTGGGATTGCATTCTTTCCTCAGGCTGGTATGTTGGATAAGTTCTTGGTCTGGTTTTCCTGATAGGGTTTTGCCATGTCTCTGTGCTCCTACAGCACCCATTTACTCTGATAAATTAAAGTGTAGCACCCTTTCTACTTTCGCAAGTAAGTCTTCTATCATAGTCTGTGCCTCACGGGTAGTGCCAGACAGATGATGTTTATATATCCACCAAGGTGCAGAGACAACAGGCATAGCCCAAGGAACCATTGTCTTATACAATATGATAGAACTTCACGTCGAGTACAGCTTTCAAGCTGTGCAAACTAGAATCCAAGGGGAAGGCACAGTTGAAGACACTGTTCCACACTCCTCCAAGTGGAGCCACGTCTGACCTCTTCACGGCCCCACTCACCTCCCACTCAGGAAATTCTTCAGCAGCCATAGAAACCTCACTGGCTGTCTTCTGAAGCATGTCATTGTTTTTCTCATTCGACCCTGACATCACAGTGAAATTCCTGTCTGGGGCTTGAAGGCCCATCTGTAGCAGTCAGTTCCGTCCGTCTCCATCCTGGCCTCTTTGGCGGAACTAAGTGGGCCGCCCGCTTTGGTCTAATGACTGGAATCATCTCCTTCCCACACGGTCATTAGGATTAGGAAGGCCATCTAGACAGAGAGGACAGCACACTAATGACCACGCACGTTGCTCTCACTCTCTCCTGGCCCAAGCTTTTCCCCAGGCAGCCCTCTCAGCTGGCCCTACTCTACCTACACTACTGCTACCAAGTCCTCTGAGCTGTGTTTCAGAAGGAAGGCTTCACCTACTGTACCAACGTTCTTTCAGTCTCCTGCCGAGTTAGAAAACCACATAAACAGTGTTTAGCAAGTTCAGGCGATTCTTTGCAGGCCTTTCTCTAAGAGGATTTAGTTATACAAAATCCCTAAAAGGTTCTTTTATCATGTTAATACAACCTTTGTCATGGAAATCACATCCTGAGGTCCCTGAGAACAAAATTAACTTCCTTTCTGCCCTTGATTTGAGGATTCTGGGGACAGGAAACACAGTTCCATTTTTTCCCTCCCACACACTCTACAGCACCTTTGCACTCTGAGAAGGACAGAGGCTGTCCTTGAGAACAGCATGACGAACTGGAAACTGTCAGAGTTCGACTGGACCTTGAATCACAGGGAGTCCTCTGAACAGTCTTAAAGAAGTGTCCACTTACATTTCTTTGCCTTAATTCATTGTGTGTTTGATTACGAAATTTCAACCATAGTTTGTGAACATTTTGTTTTTTAAGTACGATTGGGATTGAACCTAAAGCAAGCTAGGCTAGCGCTCTATCAAATGACCTACATCTTCAGCCCTCTGTACTCTTCCGGGCTGAGTCTTACTAAATTGCCAAGGATGGCCTTGAGCTTGCTATTCTCTTGCCTTGTCTTCCTGAATCGCCGCAGTTAAATGCCTGTAACACCAGACCCACCTTTATTATTCCTACATAGAATGAATTGTGATTAAGGAAATGTCAGGGAAAAAATGAGAACAAAAAAACCAGCCAGTCATGATGGTACATGTGTTTAATACCAGTTATTGAGAGGCAAAGGCAGATGGAGCTCTGTGAGCTTGAGGCCAGCCTGACCTACATAGTAAGTTCAGTCTACAGAGCAAGTTCTAGGACAGCCAGGGCTTTGTGGAGAGGCCCTGTTTCAAAAAATAAAAGGAAAGGAAAAAAGAGAGTGGAGGAGAAGGAGGAGAAAAGGAAAAGGAAGAAGGAGAAAGAGAAGGAGAAGAAGGAGAAGAAGGAAGAGGAGAAGAAGGAGGAGGAAGAGGAGGAGGAAGAGGAGGAGGAGGAGGAAGAGGAGGAGGAAGCGAAGGAAGAGGAGGAGGAAGAGGAGGAGGAGGAGGAGAAGAAGAAGAAGAAGAAGAAGAAGAAGAAGAAGAAGAAGAAGAAGAAGAGAAAGCCAAGATTTTGTATTTTGTTTGAAAATCACTGTCTGTTGGATAAAATAAGGAGGACACAAATAGCTGAAAAACTTACTACTACTTGTTGCTTGTTCGTTTTGTAGTTTTTCTAGACAGGGTTTTTCTCCCACTCTGTAGACAAGGCTGGCCTCAAACTCACAGAGATCGCCTGCCTCTGCCTCCAGCTCAGTGCCTAAATAGTTACTTTTCTGCTGCTGTGATTAAAAAAAACAACCGACCACAGCAACGTTAGAAGAAAGTGTTTATTTTGGCTTACCTCTCCAGAGGGAGATGGGTCCACTGTGGTAGGGATGCATGGCAGCAAGGCTGTAGGCATGGCAACAGAGACAGGATGCTGAGAATTCACATCCCTTATCATAAATAAACACCAGACACACACACACACACACAACCAGAAGGATCGGGTTGCACGCACGGGCCCTGTCTGTTATTCCCGTTCACCTGTTCAGAGAACAATGTGCAGACAGGCCCCATCACTCTCACTGAACCCAGAAGTTGCTCATGAGTCATTTCATCTCAGGGAACCAAGGCCCTGCGTTCTGCTGCCCTTCTAGCTGCAAGCTCTTCCAGATGAGCCATTCTGCAGTTGGCTGTAGCTCTGTCCACTCTACAAAACAAACCAGGCACACTTTAGATCTCCCTTTTCATTTACCCATTTTTCTGTCCTTCCCTTCCCCTCCAGCACCAGTAACCTCTAAGGAATTGGAATGCAAGCTGCAGAGTCTCGAGGCTGAATCGGATGGTCCTAGAGTATGATCCTGTTGGGTTAGATTGATCCCTATTCTAACCCCCACAGTTCTCTACGGAGTCTAGCCAGCAGACTATACCCAGCCAGGCCAAGGGGACCGCAAGAGCAGATTCTCCAGCTGCAAATTGGAATGATGTATTCTGACTCCAAAAAGATATCGAAGAAAAAGGCCTCAGAGGTTGAGGTTTCCAGCCTTTTCCATCTCTCTTACAGATCTGACCAAGGAGTGCTGTCTTTTTCATTTCCAGGGTCATCTCCAGAGGTCTCATGGGTGAGGGGAGCACAGATAGAGAGATCTGTGGTTCTCAATCATGTGAGAGGGTCTGGAGCCAAGTGTGCACCGACCTGAAGACAACTGGCTTTAAGAGCTACTTGTTTCGGGAAGATAAGCGGCAACGTATAAAAGTCCCAGCTGGGCTCAGTGGCAGCGATTAATTTTCTTTGAGTGGCATCACGTGGAGGACCACCCAGCTGGTTTCCTCTAAGTGCCCACACATTCTGAACGCGCAAGGGAAGGGAGTTAAGGGCGTGGACTGTGCTCTGCTGGGGAGGGGGAGGTCACAGAACCCGAAGGCATGAAAGGAATTAGAAAGTGTGGCATTTTGAAATTGAAAGGAACTTACCCTCCCACGCAGATCAGAAGCCCCAGGGAAGGCTTCTCCCAGCCTTGGCTGGGAAGCTGTGTCTAAGGCTGGATGCTCTGCCTTCCAAAAATAGGAGCCCTCCACCCAGAAAGGACAACCATACTACTCGTGATAGGACCTTTCTACACCATCCAGAAGCAAATCCTATATCAGGTTACAGATGTCATGCTCATCACGTTCTGGGTGAAAATGGCTTCACAAGGGTTGAGCAAGCTTACGGTGCTGTGGACCGTGTTTTAACATTCCCTTCAACTGAGGGCTGAAACCAACACGCTCCACCATGTACTCACAGAATCAATAGTGTTACTCAAATCAAAGGGCTTCATGATAAAATGGATTTTAAAAAACACTGGGCTTAAAAATAGGTTAGCAGGAAGGCCCAGCATGGTGTTAAAGTTCTTCTGCTTATAGGAGTATCAATATCAAAGTTCTGATTACAATATTGTGCTATATAGGTAAACAATACACTACCAAAGGGGAAAACTGGGTAAAGGGACCTGTGATTCTCTTAAGATATATATATACACATATATGTATTTATGTGTATATATGTGTGTATGTATATATATATATTACATTATTTCTTTTGTGACTCTATAATTTTCTCAAAATAAAATGTTTATCTTAACCATGTTAAGAATTTAGGGGCTGTGATGTAATTTGGTTGGTAGAGTGCTTACAGGAAGCCCTGGGTAAACTCAGCATAGTGGTGGTTTATTCCTATAACCCCAGCTCTCAAGGAGATAGAGGTAGGAATCTTGTCTGTTTAGCCCAGGCTGCCCTGGGCTACATGAGACCTGTCTCAAAACAAACAAACAAACAAACAAACAAAAGCAATAGCACAAATTATAGCAAATTATTTTTTAAAAATCTAATAAACTATGTGTGCTTTTAATTTCTGAAAGGTGGCCTAGCCTGATCCTTGCTTTTTAGGGCCATATACAAGTCCCACACTGAATCACGGCTAGTGTATGTGAACAAGAAAAAACAGCCATGAATGGCTTTGAAGCCAGGTCCAAAAAGACATTAAAATCATGTGGCCTTTAAACAACGTACATTCTGCTGAGTTTTATTTGCTAGTATTTTTGTTACAATATTTGCATCTAAATCCTCCATGTAATTTGCATAAGACCTTAGCTGCCTAACTCCCCCCCTGGGTACCAAGGTTATAGTCACCTTATAGAATTAGCTGGCAACTTCCCCTTTTACTCTGTGAAGTGATTGGAAATAGATAAACGCTTTTTGTAAGTAAAGTGGGTGGTGTCTTTGAGGGGTAAGAGAAGGCCAAAGGGACCCTCAATGTTGATTTTATTTTCTTTTCTTTTTTTTTTTGACAGATTTTTTTTATTAATGTTTTTTTATTGAGAAAAGGAAAAAAAAAGTATCCGCCTCCTCCCAACCTCCCATTTCCCTCCCCCTCCTCCCACCCTTATCCCCCTCCCCCAAACTCCTCTCTCCCTCCCTCTCCAGTCCAAAGAGCAGTCAGGGTTCCCTGCCCTGTGGAAAGTCCTAGGTCCGCCCCCCTCCGTCCATGTCTAGGAAGGTGAACATCCAAACTGGCTAGGCTCTCACAAAGCCAGTACATGAAGTAGGATCAAAACCCCGTGCCATTGTCCCTGGCTTCTCATCAGCCCTCATTGTTCGCCATGTTCAGAGAGTCCGGTTTTATCCCATGCTTTTTCAGTCACAGTCCAGCTGGCCTTGGTGAGCTCCCATGACTGTCCTTTTCATGAGAATCTTTGTCTTTTTGGTATTTTTAAGGTTCATGGTTTTTAATTTTTATTTTTAGAAAACTAATTATTTCAGCAAAGTGTTAGGCATTCATGTGTGCTTTTACAAATCACCGCCAAAGCAGGTGAGATGGCTCACATCTATATCCCAGCACTCAGTAATCGAGGCAAGAGAATTTCTGCATGTTTGAGGCCAGCCCTATTTCAAACCATACATATATACATATTCAAACTCCTCTGAACCTATAGCGATATCCTCTTTCATTATAAGTATTATTTGTGCCTTTTGTATTTTATTCAATTTGGAGCCTTTTATTTTGATTCCCAGTTTCCTTCTTTCCTATGAGCCACAGAGGTCCTTATTCTCCCTGACAATCACTAGGGAAACCAGAAATGTTAAACGCACAGGCTTATCTCTTCAAAGAAAGAGACGTGTGACCCGTTTTCTGCCCAGAAACCTAGGCATGGACATGGTTAATCATCTGGTGACCTCCGCACTAACTGTATGATAGACACCAGATCCTCCCCAGACCCTTAAGATGCCACATGTAGTCGATCTATGAGACCTTTCTTTATGGTACTTGTACTTTGCAAAAAGTTTCAATATAGTCATACCTTATGTTTTACATGTACTTTGCAAAAAGTTTCAATATAGTCATACCTTATGTTTTATTGTGTACATGGGATTGAGTTAATTATCCCTGGGAAACTTTTTTTCCAAATGTGGTGTACATAAACATGCTAAAATAAACTGCTTGGTGCCAGACTCCAGAAGTTTGAACCAGCACTGGCTGGGTCCTGTTGAACTGAACTTCCTTCTTGCTTCCTTGGATTGGCAATCTGCTGGCTGTGACGTTTGCAGGGACGCTCACGGTATTTTACTCCTTTCTGCTCCTTTTCTTTTTAAGTTTAAGTTCTTGTGTTTTATGTTCATGGGTGTTTTGCCTGCATGCATGTCTGGGAACCATGTGTATTCTTGGCTCCCAGAGGCAGCCAGAAGGCATCGGATCCCCAGAAACTGGAGTTGGATAAGCATTGAAGCTAGGTCCTCTGCAAACGCTAGCCCAAAGATAATTTTTAGATGCATATGTATTCATAAGCAATATATGTTCTATTTATTTATTTATTTATTTATTTTCAAATGTATGTTTTTCCATAAGTTATAGTTTGTCTGAAATTGGTATTATCTAGCACTTTAGGATTGTGATTTAATTATTTTCAAGGCACAAGTGTTCTAACCTTCTGCTTTAATTTATTTTGGTGGCTTAATACTAGGTTTATCTTGCCTAAGAAAACTAGGAAACTATGTGCTACGGTCTGAATGTCGTGTTTCCCCTACACATTGTCTCTGCACTGCAGTGCTAGTGTCAGGAAATGGGGCCTTTGGAGGTGATGAGGTCCTTATAGAGACCACCCCTCTGAGGCACAACAGGGAAACCCCCTCTGTGAGCCAGAATGAGAACCCCCACCAGACACAACTCTGCTGGTGCCCTGGCCCCGGGGATTTCCCAGCCTCCCCGAACCGTGAAAAACAAAGGCTGTCATCTATCAGCCTCCCAAGCTGAAGACATCGTGTTATTCTAAACTGAATTTACCACAGCACTATGCCAGGATTGAAAAACAATTTTTTGATCCTATAGTCTCTTACTTTTTGCTTTATAGTGAACTAATTATATCTTCAGAGTATGGGTTACTGATTAATTTATGATAACTCTCTCCCTTGTTGTGACCAGGTGATCATGTTTTGTTTTCTTAGATTCTTGTTCCCCTCGCCTACAGTCTACCGTATTGCCAAACTTTCTGTGTTTTCCCTTTCTGTTATTGACACTATTGATGATGTTTTCATCTTTACTTATTTAACATACATATTAGACCATAGACTCTAGTGATTCCAAAATGTCTAATAACTTTTTTGTCCTGGACAACAGCAAAAGAACCCTTGGTACACCGTAAGTACCGTCCTAGTTGCTGCTTTGGTTTACCCATATCGAGAGTCAGTTTCAAACTTATGGAAGCAGAACAATTCATTTTGCTACTGTTTTACAGTCAGCGATTTGTAAATGTTGGCTTATATTCTATCAGTTTCTGGGCTTTTGCTCGCTGTTTTCTGTTCTGGCTCTTTTCCTAGTGAGGAACAGTCTTTAATCAGTTCAGTATAGGTCTTTCTTGGACACTGTATTTAATCAGTTCAGTATAGGTCTTTCTTGGACACTGTGTTTAATCATCATCAGTTCAGTATAGATCTTTCTTGGATACTGTATTTAATCAGTTCAGTATAGGTCTTTCTTGGACACTGTATTTAATCAATTCAGTACAGGTCTTTCTTGGACACTGTATTTAATCAGTTCAGTACAGGTCTTTCTTGGACACTGTATTTAATCAGTTCAGTATAGGTCTTACTTGGACACTGTATTTAATGGTGTTGCAGTTCTGATCAACTTCTGGCCCACGGAGTCATTTATTTCATTTTTAAATAAATTGTCTCTTTGCAACTCTCTTTTTAGATAGTCTGTCTTTGCTGAGGGTTCATAATTTAATAGAAAGGACCCAAGGGGTCACTCGGGACCCAAATCAGAGTTAGTGACTGTTGAGTCTCTGCTCCTTGGAGAAGGACAAAAGCAGTGTCAAGAAAACGTCCCTGAAAGGGGAAATTTTTTTTTTAGTTTTATGCATATTACAATTGCAAAATATATTTGGATTTTTTTTTCTCCGTTCATAGGAATGCTAGGGTGATCACACTTGGTGTGCTGACCCCTGGTGGAGCCTTCAAGCACTTATTTATGGCAGTTTCTGGGGTCAGGCTTCAACGCCTCCAGAGGCCAGACAGGTTATGTAAATATACTAGACAAACCTGTCTGTGACAATAGACTGTGGTGTCATCCGGCAAAACTGGCTACAGCTGTCTCCAGCAGCAGCATAGACAATCAATGTTTTTTGAAAGGTGGCAAAGCACACGCAGGTGAACCCCAGAGCGAGTGTTTAATTATGTCAATCACGCTGGTCCGAATTCCACCCTGCAGTCGCACACAGAAATGCTGTGATGTGGTCACACCAGAGCTGGGCTGGAAGTTAATGATCAACATTCTTTCAAAGATGTATTCTGACTTCCAAATGTGTCATAAACTCATCAGCGCTATGGGGAGCTGGTTCAGTCAAGGAAGGTTAGGCGCGTTCTGACGAGACCCAGCGGGAAGACCATTCTTCAAGTGAATTAATGCATTCCTTCTGTATTTTAAGCAAAAATTGCTTTTGTTTTCTATATTATTCGAGGTGCTATGCAGCAGAATTATCTACTGTGAAAGTTGAATGCCTTGATAGTCATACTTTTCTACTTTTTGCTGTGCCTGTGGTTGTTTGTTCATTTTGGTTGTTGTTATTTTGTTTTAGTTTGAAATAGGGTCTTGCTAGGTAGCACCAGCCTTGTGGCAGCCCTTCTCTCTTGATCTCCCAAGTGATAGCATTTGAAGTGTGAGACACAATACCCAATTTTTCCTCTAATACAGATTAATCATTACATATCACATAGAGCATATTCTCTGGCATACATACATATACTATGTATGTATATTAACTATAGTGGAATAAAATTAAAACCCAATTCTGATATGATATTTTTATTTGAATAATAGAATAAGAGTAGACCACATTAAAAAGCAGCAAAAGCAGAGGTATTATGGATGAAAGGTGTATACTTCACTGATGTTTTTTAAAAAAATCAGCTAAATTGTCAAAGAACACTTACTTAACCTCTGAGCAGCAGAAATGACTTATACTTACTTGTCCAGTTCTTTTTCTAGGACATGCGTGATGTCTAACTGCTATCTGCTTTTGTGACTCTTTGTAACCAGCATGCGCGGAAAGAATGAGAATATTCCAGAGACACTTTGCCTCTTCCTTTGACTACCAGACTATTGAAACAAAGCAACCCAAGAAATTGGAATGTCCCAAGAATCTCACGCTAGGAAAAGAAAAAGACTGATGACTGGGCCAGTAAGAGGTGGAATTTGTCTCCTTGAAAGAGATGTACAACTTGTCCGACCGTCTTGTAGAAAACACTGGATTCCAGTGGACCCCTACCCTGACTAAGACCACTCAGCTATGTATAGCTATGCTCTCTGCTTAAACATAAATCCTGTGGGTGAATGGAAGAGATAATACTCACTGGATCTCTTTGCTCCTTTTCCCAGTGTGGCAGGCCACATAAGCGAATCTTTTTTTGCTTTTTGTTACTGTTTGTTTGACTGGCCTAGTGGATACAAGTAAAGGAAGCTGGCTTATCAGGGATCTCGTGGTTCATCTCGTTAAGTCCCAGGATTTCCCCCTCCCCAGTCCTGCCTCCACTCTGCACATTTTAAGCACCACATGTCTATCCTATTCTGTGGTCTGAAATTCTTCTGAGCGGTTTGAAATTTTATTTCCTTATTATAATGCTGTACTAGACCTGTTCTGAGCAGAGTAGGTTCATTCTACCTGAAAACCCACATCATCCTACCCTAACCAGAAGGAGGAGGACAAGAACAAAGAGGGAAAAGTTCTTTGATGTTAGTTTCCCCTTATTTTATCCCTTTTCCTCTTTTCTCTGGAATGAATGTAGGCATCCAACATCTTAGACCAACACTCAATTTTTGCTATTTTTTCCTTGCTTTCTCGACTTTATTCTTCAGTCGAGACTCTTTTATTTCTTTTTTTTTTTCTTTTCGGTTTTTCAAGATAGGGTTTCTCTGTAGCTTTGGTGCCTGTCCTGGAACTAGCTCTTGTAGACCAGGCTGACCTCGAACTCCCAGAGATCCGCCTGCCTCTGCCTCCCGAGTGCTGGGATTAAAGGTGTGCGCCACCGCCGCCCGGCTGAGTCTTTTATTTCTGCGATGGTATTTTTTATTCTAAAGGTGCATCTTTACTCTCTAATACTTTGGGGGGAGGGGCTGTGTGGGCTGTGTTTTGTTTTATTGTTATCATGTCTTCTTGTTGGTTCATTTATACTATGAGTTTTTCTAAAACTTTTTAACTAGAAACCAGGATGTAGTGGCGTACACCTTTAATCCTGGCACTCAGAAGGCAGGAGGATATCTGTGAGTTTGAGGCCAGCTTGGTTTTCAAAGCGAGTTCCAGGACAGCCAGAACTGTTACACAAAGAAACCCTGTCGGGGGGGGGGGGGGGGGGGGGGGGGGGGGGGGGAGGACAAAAAAAACCAAAACAAACAAACAAAAAAAAACCCAAATTTATTTACTTGTGTATATACTTTGGTTACATGTGAAAATCAGAGGACAACTTAAGGAGATTTTTATTCATAAATAAAGTTATTTATTTATGTATTATTTTTAGAGCAAGCCGTCAAAAGTTTAAATTAGAGTACTCAACTGTTCTTTGTTTTGTTTTCTCATACAAAAGCTGTCAGGATCAAAATGGAGTCACTTGTGGCAACTCTGACTGAAAGAAGTAGTAATGCCAGAAGGCTACAAAGGAAGAGAAGCTACAGATGGCTACCTAAGAACAGCAGCTACCACAGAAGACTTTTCCAGAACTACGACCTTGCACAAAGGCCACCACAACCATACATAAAAATAATGCTGGCCGGGTGGTGGCACATGCCTGTGACGTCAGCTTCTTCGGAGACTGAGGCAGGGGAAGTGGAAGCTTGAAGCCAGAATGACCAGTTTAGTCAGATTCTACCTCAAAATTTAAAAAGGCGAGGGGCGTAGCTCAATAGCATAGCACTCGGTCAGCACCTGCAAGGTGCTGCGTTTGTCCAGCACTGCAAACACAAAGCAACGAGAAACCGGCTCTGAAAGGGCACCCCCCCCCCCCAACATCTACTGTTCAAAAGTGGACCAAAGAGCTGGGGGGTGGTGACACACACCTTTAATCCCAGCACTAGGGAGGTAGAGGCAGGCACGTCTCTGGTCTACAGAGTGAGTTGCAAGACTACAAAGAGAAACCCTGTCTTGAAAAACAAAGAGATAAACAAGCGGACAGATACGGCCTTTGTAACTGATCCTGGGAGCCCGAAAATATTGCGTGCATGTGCAGTCATCATTTTATCCTCATGTGTAGTCCTCATTTTATCCTGCCGACTTTCCCCTTGCTGCATCCTCCTCGAGGATGAACGTGCTTCTAAAGCACACGTGCCACAATTGCAGTGCGATATTGTTCCCTGATAGTATTTTTAAAATCCCCTTCTTTACATTATTTTTAGGTTGGTGTGCATATTTAACTGTAAAAATAGAGATCCAAACAGAAGATTGGAAGCTCTGAATGTGACATTTGTTGATCGTCACCTTCATTTTCCAAGGCTCTGGTTGGGCCATGGCTTTAGGATGCTCCTGGTGTTGAAGTTCTGTCTCTCATCTTGAGGGAAACCCATTCTTTTCACCCTGCTAGTGGGTGTCCACCAGCTGCCTGGATTCTGGGGGCAGGGAGATCTGTTGGGGAACATGTTGCAAGCTTCATAGTGTGTTAACTTTTGTTTACACCTTCTCCTAGTAAAATAATCTGTTCTCAACTTGTTCTGGCCCGTTTCCCTCAGTCCAGGGTCTGAGACCACTGGAGGTGAGGGAGAACCATTTAAAAGGTCCTGCAATGTTTTTCAACATGAGTATCAGCCCATTCCCTGGCTCATGGCTTAAACTTTTCTTCCATATTAATAGGTTCCTGGTAGAATTTAGAACCCAAGAGATGGGAAGGACCTATAGAGTAAGTCCAATTGCTACCTGATTTTCTCCATCGCCAGCAGGAGAAAAACACCAAGACCTGCCTGGCAGATGCTAACCGTGGTCAGAGCTCCCATATGCTTGCTTTGTCTCTGAGGGTTGTTTCAACAGGAAACAAACAGAAACGCCTTTACCCTCCTGTGTTTGTGCAATCTCAGGAGGGAAGCGAGGTTGATGCATGTGTCTGCTCAGCCGAAGCGTAAGCAGGGTTCTCAGTTCATTCTCTCAGATGAGCTTAAGGGCTTTGCTAAAGTGTGCCTCTCGTTGATTCAACTTCTTCTCAAAGCGAAACCTTACTTTAGTCCATGTTCTAGCCGGTTTCGTGTGTCAACTTGACTCAAGCTAGTCATCAGAGAGAAAGGAGCCTCGGTTGAGGAAATGCCTCCATGAGACTCCACTGTAGTGCATTTTCTCAATTAGTGATCAACACGGAGAGCCTTGCCCATGGTGGGTGGAGCCATTCCTGGGCTGGTGGTCCTGGGTTCAATAAGAAAGCAGATTGAGCAAGCCAGGGCATGTAGACCAGTAAACAGCATCCTCCATGGTTCTGCATCAGTTCCTGCCTCTGGGATCCTTCCCTGTTTGAGTTCCTATCCTGACTTCTTCCTTTGGTGATAATGAACAGTGATGTGGAAGTGTAAGCCAAATAAACCCTTTCCTCAACTTGTTTTTGGTCATGGTGTTTTGTCACAGCAACAGAAACCCTAAGACAGTCCATAATTTCTTTATCCACCAGTTTTTAGTTTTCTATTTATTATATTGTTTTCCTATCTTTTTATTCATTTTGTGGTATTTTATTACAGGCTTAAATTGAATGTTTAGTCTGTTTCCTAGTTACAATCAAAAGTATTGAATTCAGAACTTTCTTCACTGGATAGCTGTGGCCAGTTCCATAGTTATTAATAGCTAACAATTCTATTGGTATAAAATTATAAGGAGCTTGGGGGCTGGAGAAATGGTTAAGAGCACTGCCTGCTCTTCCAAAGGTCCTGAGTTCAATTCCCAGCAACCACATGGTGGCTCACAACCATCTGTAGTGAGATCTGGTGCCTTCTTCTGGCCTGCAGGCATATATGCAGACAGAATACTGTACACATAATAAATAAATAAATCTTAGAAGAAAAAATTCTAAGGAGCTTATCTCTTAGGTTGTATTTTCTGAACGTTTTTGCATTTTTAGAAGAACAATGACATCTTTCTATTCAGAATTCTTACTACCTTTTTTGTTTATTATTGTGTTCCCTTGCTTCACTGCCTCCCCAAAAGTAGACCTGTGAGCATTTTACTAAAATATTACTTTTATATTGTTATCACTCTTACATTTAAAATAGTTTTAGCTTTCTGTCAACTTCATAATTACCTTAGGAAAATTATTTTTGTACCCACTGTAAATTTTAAGTGGCATAAAACAATATTAAAATGGTATACACTTTTCTGCCTTTCCACATATATGAGTCCAAGGTGTTCATCCAACACGAAGAAGAAAAGTCAGGAAATGGGAATTATTAAGATGCCTTTGTAGAAATGAAACGCAAAGATGACAGTTTTTCAGTTTCAGATGGGATTTTGCAGTTGAGACTATAGACAACGATGTGTGACAGTTAGCTGAAGACAAATGTCTCTGTGTCTGTTTCGTGCACCAAATGCTAGGCCTGGCCCAGAAGATTGCAGGAATTCTTCTAGAACTCACAGGAAAATCATCCTGCTTGCCAGGAGAGGATTAGCCAGTAAGTCTTGACTCCAAGGGGCAAAGAGGATTAAGCAGAAGGGTATATTAAACGTCTGCCTGCCCTTTCTGTCCCTGTGAGGATCAAGGCAAGGGACTAGGGCAGGAGACTTAGGAGAAGGTCAAAGAGATGTTGCAGTTACTCCTCTTCCAGCCACAGCCAGGCGAGGAAACTAGTGTTGAAATGGTTCCCACGTAGGAAGGAGTAGGGGTGCAGACCAGTCTGGTTTAACAAAGGACTCAGTTCCCACGTAGGAAGGAGTAGGGGTGCAGACCAGTCTGGTTTAACAAAGGACTCAGTTCCCACGTAGGAAGGAGTAGGGGTGCAGACCAGTCTGGTTTAACAAAGGCACCACTGCTGAAGACAGGTAGTGTAGAGGCACAACTAAGACTGTGGTCTCGACCTGGGTCAAATCCTAGAGAACACTGGGGACACTGAGCTGCACTGGACTGGCAAGAAGCAGGTAAAGTCAAGAGTGTAGCATGAAAAGTGTGACCTCCAGGCAGCTTCAGTGAAAACAGAGGAGCAGGGAGGGGCAACAAGGACCAAAGAGAGTCTAGAAAAACCAACTGTGGGTTTCTCTCTTCCAGAAATCAGAAGCAGATATCTGCAGTATGCCCAGTGGACACACGGGACTGCCACAGTTTACTGCTTTACGGCCAGTGGCACAGAAGGTCCAACTTGAGGCCAAGAAAATTCTTTGAGAACCAAATGAGTCTCTGAGGATCTTCTGCTTTCTAGATTTGTTCTGGATAGCATGGTGGACAGTGGATAACTTGGTAGACAGTGGATGGCACAGTGGACAGTGGATAATTCAGTGGACAGTGGAGGGCACGGTGGACAGTGGAGAGCATAGTGGACAGTGGATAACTCGGTGGACAGTGGAGGGCACGGTGGACAGTGGAGAGCATGGTGGACAGTGGAGGGCACAGTGGGCAGAGCAAAGGAGGTTGTGTGAATCCTGTAGACTCATGCCACCAACAGCAAGTTAAGTCAAGCTGTTACATAAAGGGTAGTTTCTAGCCAAATTGGCATAAAAATCAGTTGAACTAAAATTTAAAAGTGCTTCTAGGCTTTCTTACTAGAGAGCCTCACACATCTGAACCTGTCAAATCCTTCACTCTGATTCAGTCCTTCTGGCTGGGATATGACCTTCATTTTTCTCTGTCCTCGAGAGTTCTTGCTCAAGTTTTTCAAACTTCAATTAAGATCCACACTTACTTTAGGGTGGAGGACCTCAAAGGAATTCATTTCAGAACATTGTATGCTCTTTTGTCTTCGGCGAGGACCCTTAGATTTCCTGGTCTGAAGCTCCGAGAAGTCTTCAATTCCTCGGCCCTGGACCACAGTGCACTCTGAATTGGGAAGGCTACAGTCATTCCTGGGTCAGTCCGCGTCTTCTCCCGTCAGCAGCTCTTTTCACGGTGCTGCTTAGCTTGCAGAATGTGTCTTCTGATTTCTAATTTGTTTCCACTTTTGAAACAACCCCACTGAGCATGTATGAAATGCTCTTAAACTTGGGGAGGCCCTTTCAGTGTCTGCCACTTGTTGCCTGGTGTTCCTGTTTCAGGAACATGGAGTTTTCGTTTTTGACTCCTGGAGTTCTTTACTCTCAAGCCATTATTTCATTTAGAGGAATATACTTTCCTGTATGTGTCTTTATTGAATTGAGACTATTTTGACAACTTTTTACTTTTCAAAGAATCTTTATTTTTGTAGTCAGAGCCTTTTCCCTGACAATATTGGCTTATTGTTCCAATATCCCTGAATCAGTGAGTCTGAAACACGGGTTTTAAATACTGTGCCATTGTTCTCTGGTTTCTGAGTTAATTCTGTCCTGGAGCCACTTGCTGACTATTTAGTTTGCCATTGTTTTCTGGCCAATCCTGCTCACTGGATCGTATCTGTCCCCATCCCCACCTAGGATGGTAGAATATACTGTATTGTAGGAGACACGGGCTTTGGATTGTCCGTGGTTGTCAGACTGCAGCAGCTCTTGCTTTCGTTTTATGCCAGGCAAGGAAATGTGCCTTCTGCCTTTTGAGTTGAGCTGGCAGCAGTCTTTTGTTTTGTTTTCCAGACTCTGGATGTCCTGGAACTCGCTCTGTAGAGCAGTCTGGCCTTGAACTCAGAGATCCACTTGCCTCTGCCTCCCAAATTCTGGCCACTGTAACCTTTTGTAGGCTTAGGAAGGTGGTATTTTTTTTTTCTTTTCCCATGATGGCTGGAGGGAAATCACCTAGTAAGGAATCTGTCTTCTACAAAATGACTGATAGAAACTATGTCAGCCCTATTGTCTCACTCCAGTAGATGCTTATGACTGCGGGTTAGAAGCGGAACCTAGACCTAGTTCTTCTCATTTTACAAAATTGAGAGCTTTCTTTCTACACTAGCTGATATACATGGCTGAAGGGCCAGGAGAGGGAGGAGCCCACATAGTAAGTCCTTAGGCTGATACACACACACACACACACACACACACACACACACACACACACACGATAATACCATGTGGATCCTAGGGTTATAGATCAGGTCATCAGGTTTAGCCACTTGTCTATTATCTGTTGATAATCACTGGCCTTCTTGGTGCTTAGACAGGGTCTCAATGTTTCTGTCAGTCTGGCCTTGAACTGACAGAAATCTGCCTACCTCTGCCTCCCAAGTATTGGGATTAAAGGCACGTGCCCCCATTATTTAATTAAATTTTTTCCTTTGCTTTTATTGTAACCTCCTTTGTGGTTTTGGTTCAGAGTTAGTGTATTCCTTAACATGGTTGTGAAAGCCTCTTCATGTATTTAGGGGATTTTTGGCAGCTATTACTAAACAAATCTAGATCTACTTCAATTCTTCTTATTGCTTTTGTCTTTTCAAATGCAAAGATAAGTTGTCATATACATTTCATGAGCACAAAAATAATAAGGAATAAAAACTATACTCTCAACCTTAACATTCATTTTCTAGTGGTCAAATACTTTTAGGTGGCCTTAAGTGACATGGACAGCTACAGTAAAGGGTAGCCTTCATTTTTTAAATACTATATATTGTGTGTGTGTGTGTGTGTGTGTGTAAAACTGTGAACACATGCCTTGTGGGACATAACGGAAGGGGAGCACAGACTCCCATACGTTGTCTTCCACCTTACACACCGGCACATAAATAAAGCAAATATCCCATTTGTGCACAGAAGGGATTTGCAAACCGAGAGCTACAAGTCCTATCAGAAAATAGTTGTTCTACCTGAGATGAGTGAGGAGTCAGGACTTAACAAGAAAAGGGGAGCAGAGTATACTCAGCTTAGCTGATTTTCTGGAAAGCTGATAAAGTCCCGCTATTGAAAAGTTGGTACTAATCAAGACAGTGATAAAATTTGAAAGTGTAAATCCTGGTAACTGAACTCAGATAATCAGACATGGTAGCAAGCTTCATTGTCCTCTGAAGCATCTTTCTGGTCCAAGGATGGTCTTTTAATAGGTCCTAGATAATATTCCCTGTTATAAAGCAATTGGTGCAAAGAAACTAATCAATGTGAAGGGAAAGAATGGAATCTACATCTCTCTTGATGTTATGCTAATCAACACATAACACATTATTAAGCAGAAGCTGTTAAATCCCTCAGTTCCCATTTGAAACAATAACAATAAAGCTTGACCTTATTTTAATGTTTATTTTTCACCAGTATAATACACTACATAATGGCTTCCCCAGAATGCTTATATATCAATTCCCAGAGCACGTGGCTACTCAGCAGCTGTGACTAATTTAAATAATCCTGAGCAGGGAGAATATCCCAAGTTACCTAGTTGGGGCTGACATACTATTCTGGGGCTCTTCAAAGAGGACACAGGAAGGGTAGGAGTCAGAGAGAAAGGTGCAACAGAAGGAGAGAAAGATGAAGGTGAAGATGTTACATGGCTGCAGGAAGAGTCTGAGGCAAGAGAGGCTGGAGAGTGTAGAAAAGCCAGTGAAGAAAAGGGCAAGAACCCTCCCCCTTGTGCCTCCAAATGTACAACAAAGTGAAGACAATTGATGGGGTAGTAACTTTCTCGTGGGATACACTGAAAATTAGAAAAAACAATAACAAGAGGGGTTTGTGTGGGTCTAGTCCATCCAGGGACTCAGGACACTACCTAGGAAGTAACTGATACTTAACTGTAGGAACAAATAAATCAAATAAATTAATTATAAGTTCATATATACGTATATCTTTATAACTGGTGTCATAAAAATATATTTCTGCTACAATCAAGACATGGAAATATTTATGGCTCTTTATATGTATGTCAGAGTTTCAGCAAGAACCGCTACTCAGTGAGGGAACCGAAGTGGCTAAGGTGCCCAGGGGGTGGGCGACGTTTGGAGTGGTACCCTTTAGACTTCCAAATTCTCTTCTTTATGATGAGAATGCTTTAACTTGTTCCTGTGGTTATGACAAAATGCCGTTAACTGGCAAACCTACGAACAACAGAAATGTATTTGCTGAGGTTCTTGACGGCAGGGAGAACGAGGTCATGGTACAAGGCGGGTGTGGCATCTGGAAAGAACTCACAGGAGGCTTCACACAGGGCATTTCCTTGTGTGCTTTACAGGTTCTGCCCTCGTAACTTAACCCGTTTTTCAAAGGCTTCAGCAATGCAAATATCATGGGGATGAGGCTTCCACAGGAATTTCTAAAGAAGACAAATGCAGTAGGATGGCTATATCCTGTGGGCACACATTTCCTGGAGAGGAGCTGCTTCTGCCAAGATGCTTCAGCTTAGCTGGAAACAGGAGGCACTCGAAGGACTGGAAGTAAAACAGGAATAATAAGGGACAAAGACTGAGAAAATCTTCAAGTATGAAAGGAAATTCTCATGGGAGAGTTAAAGCCAAAAGTAATGGGAGTGGGAAGCTATGAAGGTCACAAAATATGAGCCACATAAGGTCCAGCTTTCTAAGACAACAACAGAGCTCTCCCTCTGCAATCCTATTATTCCACCTTCTGTCTTGTATGTCTCCCAGCCACTACTGTTTGAGTTGTCTTCTTTCTTTGTCAATTGACTCTACAAAACCTCTTCTCTTATTTGCTATACAGTCTAGCAAAGATGTTCCTTGCCCAGAGTTTTATTTCCTCCTGTCCACATTTAGCTTTCAGCGTTTATACTACCTCTTCCAAAAGGACTTCCTAACCATAGATGCCATTCTAATCTACTCCTGCCACTCTTCCATGTCCTTTGCACTACTCCTTCAGAAAACATACTCTTAGGTACTTCTTGCCATGTTTGCTGGCTTCACTGTTTTTCTCTCCATAAAGGCTGTTCTGTAATGCTAAGCTCTTTCCTGTTCTACTCACTGAACTTCCCAGTTCTTAAAACAACAGTAGCATACTAAAGACATACAAAGAAACATCGGGAGATATGTCGGTATCTTAAGTTTTTTTTTTTTCACTGACAATAACTGATGCTTCTAGTGAGAACTACACAAAACCCTAAGGTTTATACAACTTAATTAGTGATATTCCCAGGTTGTCTATTCCTCCACATAGTAGATTTGTCCCTGGAGACCCAGAAAGCAGAATTGCTTTGGGTTGAAGGTTGGTTGACCGCCCCAACTTCCTACCAGTTAAGTGCCTCAGAGGCCTTCCCCTCACCCTTCTCTCTTAACTCCTTGGTCAGTCTGGGTTTAATAAAAGACAGATTCCAAACAGTAAACTATCCATGCCTAGTTGAACATGGAGAATTACTATTTAAATGATTTAACACAAGGAACCTTTCAGAGACTATGGGAGAATGACCATGAAATGAGAGAACTCCACTGGGCACTCTAGGACTTGGGCAGAGTATGTAAGGACAAACTCTCAAATACGTTGGGGTTCAGCCCTCTCTGTGAAGAGGAGGTGGAAGGGGCACCTGCTTATTCCTGCTCACAGACAGGTAGGAGCAATCCCCTGGGCAGCTGGTGAGCCCAGGGTTGTGGAGAGCTGTAGAGGGGTTACATGCTACAATGGGATCAAAGCCTCAACAGACACTGTCTATGCTCAGAAGACCTGAACAAAGTTCCCAGCATTGGGCCAGTGGAGGCAGGTGATAAGTTGACAGAAGGAACTGGGCCTGCAGAAGGGGTTGGGGTATCACTGCAGACATTGCTGCAATCAGGTACTAGAGGCAGCATCCTGTTACCTTAGCGAGCTTCCACATGTGGCCTCACCCAGGTAGCTCCAAAAGTTATACTAGAGCTGCTTAAAATCTCTCTCTCTCTCTCTCTCTCTCTCTCTCTCTCTCTCTCTGTAGTATGCCGAGAAAGGGGTGGAGCAGCAGCAATTTTGTCTGGGTTGCGGCTCTACACTGGCAGTATCTGATAAGCTTCTGAACCAACATTAAGGGCTTAATACCAGAGCTAGGGCTGGAGAGATGGCTAGGCCATTAAGAGGATCAGCTGCTCTTCCAGAGGACCTAGCTTCAGCATCCAGCAGCTACACAGTAGTTAACAACCACCTGAAACTCTAGTTCCTGGGGATCTGACTCCTTCTGGGTTCTGGTGGCATTGCACACACACAGTGCACAGACACAGAAATAAATTTTTCCCCTTTTATTTTTTTAAAAGAAAAACTATCTTTTTCATTATACATACCAATCCATGTTCCCACTTCCTCCCGTCTTCCCATTCCCTCCACATACCCTTCCGACCAACTCTTATCCAATCCTCAGAAAGGGTAAGGCACATTGCTTTGGGGAAGGTCCAAGGCCCTCCCTACTATATCTAGCCTGAGCAAGGTATACATCCAAAGAGAATGGGATCCCAAAAAGCCAGTGCATACAGTAAGGATAAACCCTGGTGCCACTACAAGTGGCCCCTCAGTCTGCCCTAGCCATGCAACTGGCAACCACATTCAGAGGGACTAGTTTGGTCCTATGCTTGTTCCTTCCCAGTCCGGTTGGTTTGGGTAAGCTCCTGTTAGTCTTGGGTGTCCCCATCATGGCCTTGACCTCTTTGTTCATATTCTCATTCCTTCCACTCTTCAACTGGACGTTGGGAGCTCAGTCCAGTGCTCTGATGTGGGTCTCTGCCTCTATTTCCATCAGTTGCTGGATGAAGGTTCTTTGGTGATATTTAAGATATTCAGTAGTCTGACTATAGGACAAGGCAAGTTCAGGCCCCATCTCCTCTATTGCTTAGGGTTTTAGCTGGGGTCATGCTTGTGAATTCCTGGGAATCTCTCTAGATCCAGGTTTCTTGATAACCCCATAATGGCTGCCTCAACCAAGATATCTTTCTTTGCTCTCATCTCTGTCCTTCCTCTAGCTCATTCCCTCAAGTTCTCCTCACCCCTCCTCTTCTTCTCTCCTCTTCCCCTTTCACCTTTCCTACTCCCCCCAACCCACATGCTTCCAATTTTGTCAGGCAATCTTGTCTATTTTGACTTTTCAGGTGGATTTATATGTTTTTCTTAAGGTTCACCTGATCACTTGGCTTCTCTAGGATCATGAACTATAGTCTCAATATCCTTTGTTTATAGCTAGCACACTAATGAGTGAGTACACACCATATTCATCTTTTTGGGTTTGGGTTACCTCACTCAGGATAGTGTTTTCTATCCATTTGCACGCAAAATTCAAGATGTCATTGTTTTTTACTGCTGAGTAGTACACTAATGTGTAAATGTGCCATATATTTTTTTTTAACCCATTCTTCGGTTGAGGGGCTCTAGGTTGTTTCCAGGTTCTGGCTATCACAAATAATGCTGCTATGAACATAATTGAACAAATGCTTTTGTAGTATGATTGAGCATCTTTTGGGTATATGCCCAAGACTGGTATTGCTGGATCCTGAGGTTGGTTGAGTCCCAATTTTTTGAGAAATTGCTATACTGATTTCCAAAATGGTTGTACAAGTTTGCATTCCCACCAGCAAAATTGATGAGTGTTCCCCTTACTCCACATCCTCTCCAGCATAAGCTATCATTGGTGTTTTTGATCTTAGCCATTCTGACTAGTGTAAGATGGTATCTCAAAGTTGTTTTGATTCGCATTTCCCTGATGGCTAAGAATGTTGAACATTTCCTTAAGTATTTTTTGGCCATTTGAGATTCTTCTATTGAAAATTCTCTGTTTAGTTCAGTACCCCATTTTTTTAGTTGGGTTATTTAGAATTTTGATGTCAAATTTCTTGAGTTCTTTATATATTTGGAGATCAGTTCTTTGATGTGGGGTTGGTGAAGATCTTTTCCCATTCAGTAGGCTGGCTTTTTGTCTTTTTGACTGTGTCCTTTGTTTTATAGAAGCTTCTCTGTTTCAGGAGGTCCCATTTATTTATTGTTGCTCTCAGTGTCTGTGCCACTGGAGTTATATTTAGGAAGTGGTTTCCTGTGCCCATGCATTGAAGACTACTTCCCACTTACTCTTCTATCAGTTTCAGTGTGGTCAGATTTATATTGAGGTCTTTAATCCATTTCGACGTGAGTTTTGTACATGGGGATAGATATGAATCTATTTTCATTCTTTTACATGTTGACATCCAGTTATGCAAGCACCATTTGTTGACGATGCTTTCTTTTTTTTTTCCATTGTATAATTTTAGCTTCCTTGTCAAAAATCAAGTGTTCACAGATGTGTGGATAAATATCTGGGTCTTTGATTCGATTCCATTGGTCAACCTCTCTGTTTTTATGCCAGTACCAAGCTGTTTTCATTATTGTAGCTCTGTAATAGAGCTTGATGTCAGGGATGGTGATGCCTCTGGAAGTTTCTTTATTGTAAAGGATTGTTTTGGCTGTCTGAGGTTTTTTTGTTTTTTCATATGAAGTTGATTGTTCTTTCAAGATCTGTGAAGAATTGTGTTGGGATTTTTATGAGGATTGCATTGAATCTATAGATTGCTTTTGATAGGATTGCCATTTTTATTATGCTGATCCTACCTATCCAAGAGCATGGGATTTTGATATCTTTTTCTTATTTCTTTTTTCAATGATTTAAAGTTCTTGTCTAATAGGTCTTTTACTTTTTTGGCTAGTGTTACTCAAGATATTTTATGTTATTTGTGGCTATTGTGAAAAGTGATGTTTCTCTGATTTCCCTCTCAGCTTCTTTAGTATTTGTGTATACTGATTGTTTTTTGAGTTGTTCTTGTATCCTGCCACATTACTGAAGGTATTTATCAGCTGTAGGAGTTCTCTGGTAGAGTTTTTGAGGTCACTTATATATACTATTATATCATCTGCAAATAATGAAAGTCTGACTTCTTCCTTTCCAATTTGAATCCCCTTGATTTTCTTTTGTTGTCTTATTGCTATAGCCAGAACTTCAAGAACTATGTTGAAGAGATATGGAGAGAGTGGACAGCTCTGTCTTGTTCCTGATTTTAGAGGATTCACTTTGAGTTTCTCTCCATTTAAGTTGATGTTGGCCATCAGCTTGCTGTATATTGCTTTTATTATATTTAGATATGTTCTTGTATCCCTGATCTCTCCAAGACCTTTATCATGAAGAGGTGTTGGATTTTGTCAAATGTTTTTCAGCATTTAATGAAATGATCATATTTTTTTCCTTTCAGTTTATTTATATGATGGATTATGATAGATTTTCGTATGTTGAACCATCCCTGCATCTCTGGGATGAAGCCAACTTGATCATGGTGGATGATTTTTTGATGTGTTTTCTTGGATTTTGTTTGCCAGTATTTTATTATTTTTTGCACCCATGTTCACGAGTGAAATTGGTCTGTAATTCTCTTTCTTTGTTGAGTCTGTGTGGTTTTGGTATCAGGGTAACTATAGCTTCATAGAAAGAGCTTGGCAATGTTCCTTCTGTTTTTATTATGTAGAACACTTTGAGAAGTATAGCTCCTCTTGGAAGTTCTGGTAGAATTCTGCACTAAAACCATCCAGGACTGGGCTTTTTTTTTTTTGGGGGGGGGGGATTTTTTGATGATAGCTTCTATTTCCTTGAAGTTTATAGGTTTATTTAAGTTGTTTACATGGTCTTGATTTAATTTTGGTATATGGTATCTCCCCAGAAAATTGTCACTTTTTTTTAACGTTTCCCAATTTTGTGGAGTGCAGGGTTTTTTTAAATTATGATCTAATGATTCTCTGAATTTCCTCAGTGTCTGTTGTTATGTCCCCCATTTCATTTCTGATTTTATTAATTTGAATGTTCTCTCTCTACCTTTTTATTAGTTTGGATAAGGGTTTGTCTATCTTGTTGATTTTCTCAAAGAACCAGCTCTTTGTCTCATTGATTCTTTGTATTGTTTTCTTTGTTTCTATTTTGTTATTTTCGTTCCTTGATTTGATTGTTCCTGTTATGAGTATAAAGTGTCCTTCTCCATGTCTTCTGATTGATATTAGTTTGAAATCTATTTTGTTAGATATTAGGATAGCTACACCTGCTTGTTTCTTAGGTCCATTTGATTGGAAAACCTTTTCCCAACCCTTTACTCTGAGGTAGTATCTGTCTTCGAGGTTGAAGTGTGTTTCTTGTATACAGCAGAAGGCTGGATCCTGTTATCAAATCCAGTCTCTTAGCCTGTGTCTTTATAGATGAATTGAGCCCATTGATATTCAAAGATATTAACGACCAGTAGTTGTTATTTCCTGTTATTTTTTGGTAGTAGTGTTTTGTGTGTTTTCCTTCTTTGGGTTTTGCAGGTAGGAGGTTATCAGCTGTCTGTGTTTTTGTGGGTGCAGTTAGCTTCTTTGGGTTGGGGTTTTCCTTCTAGTAATTTCTGTAGGGCTGGGTTTGTGGATACATATTGTTTAAATTTGGCATTGTCATGGAATATTTTTTCTCCATCGATGGTGATTCAAAGCTTTGCTGGGTATAGTTGTCTGGGCTTGCATCCGTGGTCTCAGTGTCTACAGCATATGTGCCCAGGACCTTCTGACTTTCATAGTTTCCATTAAGAAGTCAGGTGTAATTCTGATAGGTTTACCATTATATATTACTTGACCTTTTTCCTTTGTAGCTCTCAATATTCTTTCTTTATTCTGTATGTTTAGTGTTTTGATTATTATGTGGCGAGAGGGCTGTTTTTTTTGGGGGGGGGGGATCCAGTCTATTTGGTGTTCTGTGTTTCTTGTATCTTCATAGGCATATACTTCTTTAGGCTAAGAAAGTTTTCTTCTATAATTTTGTTGAATATATTTTCTGTGCCTTTGAGCTGGAGCTCTTCTTCTATCCCTATTATTCATAGGTTTGGTCTTTTCATGATGTTCCAGATTTCCTGGATGTTTTGTCTTAAGAATTTCTTAGATTTAATGTTTTCTTTGACTGGTGAACCTATTTCCTCTATAGTATCTTCAACACCTGAGATTCTTTCTTCTATCTCTTGTATTCTGTTGGTTATGTTTGCCTCTGTAGTTCCTTTTTACCCAAATTTTCCATGTCCTGAATTCCCTCAGTTTGTGTTTTCTTTATTGCCTCTATTTCAGTCCTAAGTTTTGAACTGTTTGCTTCACCTGTTTTTTTTTTCTTGGTTTTCTTTGAGGGTTTTATTAAATTTCTTCCAATTTTTTATTTGTCTTTTCCTCCATTTAAGGAAGTTTTTCATTTCTTCTTTAAACGTCTCCATCATTTTCATAAAGTTACATTTAAAGTCAATTTCTTCTGGGTTAGTAAAATCAAGTCTTCCTGTTGTGTGACCACTGGGTTCTGGTGTTACCATGTTGCTTTTTAGGTTGTTGGATGAATTCTTGCAGTGGTGCATACCATCTCTTCGTTCAAATGAGACTAGCAGTGTTTTTACATCTTGGTTCAATCCTTGCAGTGACTATCTGAATCTTTGGGAATTGTCCTTGGTCTGCTCTGTACTGTCAATGTCTGTGTCTCAGGGAGCCACTGAAGTCTCTCTCAGCCTGTTCTCCTGGTTTTCTCTCCTGGTTCACTTTCTTGGTTTCCTAAGTGTTGTAGCAAGCTGTGTTTCAGAGTTCCACCGAGGTTGCAGGAGGATAGGCGAGTTTGGGGCGGGATAGGGCTAGTAGCGTGCAGGGTCTGGAAGATGGTGGTGGGTACTGGGGCAGCCTAATTTAAAAAAAAAAAACAACTCTCCTGCTGGCTGGCTAGAGAAGCCAAATAAGTTGGGGGAGGAGCCCGGGGTTTTGTCCCACTGTGGAAGTCCTAGAGAGTGAGGTATTGGGCCGCATGGCTGCTCATTTAGCTCTTAGTCCCCCCTCAGTATTTCAGCAGACTGTGTTTCATAGTTCCACTGAGGTTGTAGGATAGACAAGTTTAGGGGTGTGATGGGGCTAGTAGCTTACAGGGTCCCATTGCTGGATATTCTATACTGTTCATTACCACAGGTCTGCAATGCTCATGATGAAGGCCCCAAATGGAGGCATGTGCCTGCTACTGTGGTTTTAATGAGGAACATCCTCCACAGGCTCAGGTTTTGAACATGTGGCTTGGTGAAAGTGGTGTTGTTTGTGGTTTATGGATGCTTATAGTATTTATCAATCCTCTGTAACTTTAAGCCCTTATTCTTTTTATCTGCACATCACTTTCAGTCATGGTGCTTTATCACAGCAACAAAAAGTAATGGAGACAGCTAATAATCTTCTTTGTTCTGTCAATGGAATGAATGGCTCCTCACAGCCAACAGCCAGATGGGTCACTGTAGTCAGTAACTCTAATCCAGAAATAAATCTTTAAAGAAAACCCATAGCTAGAAAAAGCTATACTTTGTTGGCACCTAGTGCTGGAGGAACTGCCTGATGCCAACAGAGCTGGAACCTGACCAGAAGTTCTCCTTGCTTCCTTGTGTGGCTTCTATGTGCCTTCCACTAACAAAGCTGGATGTCAGGTTAGCAGGCAAGAGACTGTCCTCAAGAGTGCAGGTGACCAGCACACTCGGAGGAAAGTAAGGTGTCATGGGTGTGCAATGCCTTCGAATATTCTTCCAGCACTTGGACTTTAAATGACACCCACACAGTGATGATTCCTATAACTGCACTTCCAGTCCATTCCCTTTTCCCAGGCCCCAGGAGCACAGTACAGTAGTCAGTGGGCTCTGACCGCAGACATGGCAAGGCTCCACACTGACCTCTTGATTCCCCTCTCTCAAAATGATCAATTTTCCCATGTATTTAAAACTACTCCAAAAGAAAGTTTACTAAAAGTAAACAAGTGGGGGCTGGAGAGACGGCTCAGTGTTTAAGAGCACTGACTACTCTTCAGACCCACATGGCAGCTCACAACTGTCTGTAACTCCAGTTCCAGGGGACTGGACATAGGCATTCATGCAGGCAGAACACCAGTGCATGTTAAATAAAAATATATTTAAAAATCAATAATAAATACACGCAAAGAGAAATTAAATAAAATCACTTAAAACCTACTAAAAAGAACATGGCAAACTTGATTACAGCCTCTAACACCAAAAGCCTTTAAGTGACATCTTTCTTTCCCACATTCCAGGTACTGTTGGGCAAAGCCCATGGTCTCACAATAGGCACTTCTTAACCTGATCCCAACAGTGATCTGCCTTCAGCTAGAGACTGTGGCAATAGCCATGCCCAGGTAAACAATGGTCTGTGGCATTCTGCTTAAAACCCCTGCCATGGAGTAAAAGCTGCAGTCCTCCTTGTGGACTTCACAGCCTTGTACTTTGGAGTACCTCCCTGTTGTCAGCTCATCCAGCCCTTTTTGTATTCTGCACCTGGGATGCCGACCTCCCCTAGTCCTCTCCAAATGAGGCATTGGCCCATCTTCTTTCACTGCCACACGTTCTTACTTATACCTGACCTGACTTAAAGGCTGAGCCCCCAAATCATCACCTTTCCATTAAGACTTACTCTTGCCATCTTGTTGGAAGTGACAGCTTACCCTTTCCACCATGCAGTTCCTCATTCCCCAGAGCTCTTCATTTGCCATCATAGCATGTCCACCAAACCCTAACTCTACCCATGTCATTCATTCTTCTCAGCATGCTCCTCTTGTTCAAGGTTTTTTTTTTTTTTTAATTTTATGGCCTATTTTGTTCCCTGTTGAGTTCCAGTTCCTAAATTCTATCTAATACAGAGAGGGCCAAAGTGCCAAGTAGGGTAAAATGAGTTCTATGGAAAATAAAATGTTAGTGTGATTTATATTCCATTACACTCATATCCTTTAAAATTAGGCTATGTAAAGCACACAAATCAAGTAACAGTTTGGAGATATTTGTTTTACAACATCCCAGTTACACCACACTATTATACCACCACAGAGGCAACTTCCAAAAAGTTTTTGTATGCACTGTCTTGAACAAGTAAAGCATGAACTAGAACTTGATGAGAATCACCTGTACTCTCTTCTTTTGACTTCACTCCTTTTTACAGTCCCTTTTAAATCTAGACTGAACTTTTTTTTAAAAAGAGATTCAACCCTAGTGCGACTATTTAATTACATAGTTGCCTAAAAATGGGATATCAGAAATTATGACAGGAATATAAGTCATATCAACCTCTGGTTGCACCAGCTTAAAAATAAAGGGCACCTTAATCTTTAGTTAATAATTTCTAAGTGAATAGGTCAGTTGATCAGAGTATTATATAGTGATGTTAACGAGCAGTTTAGGTTCAGATGCAGGATTACTAACTTTACAGAAGTGGGGGACACCCAACCTATTTCATCATCATCACTTATGCCTGGCAATGCTTAGGCATGCATGGGCAGCCTGTTTATGGTAGTTCTCCAGCTGGAGATGGTAGGATGCGTAGGAAGTGAGCAGTTACTGCAAACTGACAGGCAGGTACCATACTAAGACCTGTTTTAGTGAGAGCATGCCACCTGCTCCTTAGTAAACCAAAGCTTCAATCTTCTAGACGAGGTCACAGATGAAAAATAACCTCCGATGAGAATTGCAATGTACTTGCCCTCAACTGCCACTGGATCCTGAGGCTAGAGAATGGAGTCATGAGTAAATCAACAATAGGCTGTGTTTTCATGTACGCTGAGAACAGCACCGTCTACTGAGTAGTCTATGAAGGAGAGGTACATCTTGACAACAGTAGGGGCTGGAAGGTGGTGTTAAAGCTAGGGGAGTCTTTGATTCTTTAACCTTGAAAACTGATTTTAAAGACTTGTAGGTTTTATATACTTAAATTATGCAATATATGGTGCCAATTTGATGAGGGAGCTAATACCTATTTAACTTTTTACTGGATAATTCTATGAATGCTCATTACTAAAAAATAACCCAAAACTTACACTGGGGAATTAGGGAATCAACAGTATGACATTCTTCTGGATTATGTAGACACTCTTCAAACTGAAGGCTAAAAATAGAATCCCTTCAAGTTATCTTGATTGTTAATGGCCAGGTCAATGGTTTACACATATGATCATAATTTCCAAAATTGACTATACAAATTTCAATTTCTGCTACCCAGACTAGGTCACCAAACAACCCATGGTTCTAGTAGAACAAATTCCAAGCCCATTCAGTAAGCACTTTTTATTTAGCCATCTAACACTGCTACCTAAATATGGACTAGTAGAAGTCACTAAGCTGAATTTCTAAGCTCACTTTCTCTTAGTGACAGTGCTTAATTCAGACACCATAGTTGTCTCTCTACTGTAGAGGTGCCATGACTGACATTACTCTCCCAATGAGGACTTAGCTGTGACTAATGTGACGTGATGATCCCATTTTGTTATTAAAGGGTCTCGGAACTTGCTCATCACATGAATATTGTTACCTAATTAATGAAACTGGTAGTTTAACACAAATAACTTAAACAATGGTTCCGAAACATAGCTGTCCGAGAGCCTCACCTTGCACCTATAAATGCACTGTCTTCAGATGGGCAACTCCCCCATCCTAAGCTTCCCTTGGATGCTGGTGAGCAATTTGGGTAAAAATTTAGGCCTGGCTATTCTTCTCGAGCATTTAGTTTGTGGAAGTCTTCTCTAACCTTAGTAACAACCAATAAATCTTCACTCCCTTGAAATGGACTGTTCCTTTAATGGGCTCAATTCAGCTTAATATGGACACTTTCTAACAAACAGGAATACATTTTTTTTTTGCTTAAAAATAGCTTTTTTAAGGAATATTGTAAAACCATTTCGTGGGCAACCTCTGAAACTAGACCAAGATCTTCGCCAGGCTCTCCAGCACCCCTTTCATTTAAACATCACAGTTGCAACGTCTTGTTTTATTACACACATGCTGTGCCGCTTGCTGCATCAGAACACACTGAAATTGTCTTTACCTCACTCCATACCATGCTCTTTAGCTAAACTTCTCACTCTTGTTTCATCTCTATCTTTAAAACATCAGGTCAGTAGTTACTTCACAAATCTAGGCTAATGGATAGAAAATTAACTCCATAGGTATTGAGATCTGACATTGAGCTCTTTTTTTTATACAAACAATAGTAAATATATATCAAGATGCACACTACAATTTTATATGCATGCTGTTTCAGTATCAAGGCACTATAAGTCAACACAAACTTTTACCAAAATATGTGACAAGAAAAATCTGTAAAATCCAAATTCAACTTGTACATATCACTGATTCCTGGAGACGGAACATGAACAATTATTAAAAACACAGGCTTTAGAGCGAGAGTTGTGTAGAAATTCTAGCACTACACTTAGTGGGATATTGCACACATCTCTTTTTCCAGACTCTTGTTTTTCTGGTTTTAATCAGCAAAGTCCTAGAAATTGCAGTGATGTAAGCAGCAAGTTTGTGCATTCATCTTTTAATACATGTAAATCACCACATGGTTGGCACACTTCATTTCCATAAAATTCTGCACCATACACGCTAATTGTGGTAAGATTATTTACCCTATTCCCAGGAAGGGGGGGACTACCTTAGAAATTTTCACTGAAACTAAAACAAACTTCATTAAATAGATTGTGACAAGATTATAAATGATATGAAAATAACATTTACCATCAATTTACAGCCATGCATTTCGAAATTTTTAAAAGTTAATATATTCTACCTTCAGATGGCCTTCAGAATTAAAACACAAGAAAGATGAAAAAAGAACAAGGCTCTGAGCTAGGAAGTAATGAAAATGGTATACTGAATAGAATCTTAGAGCCAACAAGGTCTCTATACTGTTCACTTACACAAGGGCATACTTGGTAATTACCAGTTGTATTAAATGTACCAAACAAAGCTCCTAAATTGGTACTTGAAGGCGCCACCTTAAGTTTTCCAGGTAAACTTTCCACATGCTTTTGTTGATGCCGGAGTGAATTTTGCTGCACAAATTTTAATTTAGGAACCTCAATGCTTCTAAGACCTGCCACACTTGGGGCTTAGAGTGCCATTATCCCCCACAACAGATCCTGTTAAAGCATTCATTCAGAAATCACAACAGGGAAAAAATTTTGGAGAATCACAATCTTGGCACTGCAAGAACTATGCACATTAAAGTTTTATGCTATGTGAGTTGTAAACTTTATTAGAATGTAGAAACTTGATTTCATTAACTAGAAACAACGCACACAATACTAGGAGCTTCTTGTGTACTTTAGGTCTAACACTTCAAGGCATTTCAGCACAGCACACTTAGGAACAAGTTAGACGCAACTATCAAGAATGAAATTACTTACGTCAAGTTACAAATGTGCCATTTAAATATTTTGTTCAAGTTCTCCCAAGAGCTAACTTCATGACCATTGTCATTTTGGGTCCTATACCTTCTAGATTTGGTATATATATATATATAAAAACATGCAATAAAGAATTTGTAAAATATAATCACTTACCTTGTAACCCCCACACTTAATTCTTGTAACTAAGAATTTGAGTTTATTTTCCTTTAAATGGACATTTTCCAAAATAGTAGCCATCATTAGCTTGCTTCTGTTCTGATGTTGGCATCAGCAAATATTGGCCAACAAAAACATGCAGAATTTTACTGAGATACATTTCCACGTTATATCCATTGCTTCATGCAAATGAAGTACAGTGACAGATTTAAATGGAAACCCACATCCATTTCACGGGACATAAACAAGCTCCAGCCTTAGCTTAGAATTAAACTAAGGTCCAAATTTTGGCTTGGGCATTTTTACGCAGCTACCTTGAACAACACTGGTATAATGGTTATGTCAAATGATATGACAACTAAATGAACAACAAACTGTTCCCACAAGTCACCTGTGACTTGACCATTTCTGCTCTTGTGACTAGAAATGATTTATAATTTCATTTACACTGCCCCCTTTCTTACATTTTCCATTATCAATAGAACACAAAAACAGTTACCAAATAAAGTGCCACCACACGGTGTAACATTTTACAAATAATACACAGAGGCTTTCCTTCGAAGACTGCAAGAACCTTATATTGTGTAAAGCATAACATAAATAATTAGGCTACTTTCAAAGGATAGTAGAGAGACAAGGGCAAAATCTTATATTATTTGTTTAAATTGAATACTCAAAAATTGAACCCAAAGAAACACTGTATAGACTTAACAAAAAAACATTAATACCCAAGTAGCGGAATTAGGTATTCCGAAGCCTAAGATGTCAGTCAGGATACTAGTTTTAGGAAATGTACACATTATTTATAAGAGCACTGGTTCTTAGCTAAGCCTCCCCCCATCCATCCAGCATATTGAGAAAACAAAAGCCAACAATGCTTCACTGTTCAAGATTTCCAGGTTTTGAAATGGTGCCTCCCTGCCCAGTACTTACAATGCCCCATATATGCATCACTTCAATTCCCTGGTTAAATTCACTGACATAAAGAATCCTTGCAATCATAACCATTTTCTTTTTATTTTGTAAGGCTGTTTCCTAATTGTAATAAATTTTCAATTTTTAAATTGACAATTTAAAAATAAATTGCTGTCCTCATGAAAAATGACAGCAAAAAATTACAACACAACATTTAATGAACAGAGGTGACATCATTTTTGTAGCTGGAAAAATTATCCATCTTCCCTAAAATTCGAGTCACAAAAAATTTAGTCACATTATTTTTTCAAAACATTAAAAGTAGATAAAAATGTCAATGACCTATTGCTGAGGAGAAACATCAAAATGCATCACAAGAATTTGGTAAGGTAGCAGAAGCAGCATTCCCCAGCAAATCTACTTTAACCCAGAAGCAAGCATCTAGAAGCACAAGTATCAAATCTTTATGTCCCTACACATATGCTAGACCTGATCTGCACAGCCATACTGAAGATGACATCAATGAGCTAGTACTTTGTTTTTAATGTCTGACTTAGGAGACTTCATAACAGAAGCTTTCATAGCCTCCTCAATTGCTGACAACCAGAACTGTCCTCACTTTCAAAGTGTTAAAGAGCAGCTTTCTTAGTTAAAATTCCAACTATACGAGAACGCAACTCTTCAGCGTTCTGTGGTACCTGTGCAAGCACAGCAATGTCCATATTGATAACATCTTCACTGTCTCATGAAAAGGTGGGAAACATGCAGAAACCAAGATCATAAGGCTTAAATTGTACAGCACAGATAAAAGCAATTTAAATGAAATAAAAACATATTTTCAGGCCTAAAAGGGAAATTATAATCCAAGACGCATGGGGAAAATATTTATGTGGAGTTTTTAATCCATATTAGAATTTAGTTACTGTAACTTCACCATCAATGTAAACAGAAACCATCTTCTGAGACATACATTCTAATAAGCATAGCAACAATATTGATGTTCAATGGGGAGTTGGTTACTTGAACTCAGTAACATTTCATTTTTCTGACAGAAATCTACAGTGGTTTCCCCCAATTACATATCTAAAACATTACCTTGTAAGAGAAAAAAAAAGAAATTAAATAAAATGCAAGATAAAAATACTCTGACGTTAAAGCAAACTATAATCCTTGGCAGATAAATTGGGTAGGAAACAACTTCAGTGATGGTTGGAAGCACAGAGCAATGGACACAAATCTCCAGCACAAAGCACATCTCTGGAAACATGAAAATGACTCTTCAGAGGACAACGGAGAGCTAAATACCCAAGAATCATCACATTTGAAAAATATTGCTTAACACTTTCCAAAACACAGCTGCAAGAACTAAAGACTTCCTTCAAACTACCAAGTGAATCTATTTATTGCAATTTTAGATAGCATTTTGAAATAATTAATGGTGTACCAGTTTCACCAAAATATATATATATTTCAACTGTGTGTGTGTGTGTGTGTGTGTGTGTGTGTGTGTGTGAGAGAGAGAGAGAGAGAGAGAGAGAGAGAGAGAGAGAGAGAGATAGATAGATAGATAGATATGGGGGCTAAGTTATTTATACACAAAGGGTAGAATGTATGTGCTTTTCAAAGGGACTGAATTAAATATTACCAGCTGCCACCTTTGTGCTCTGACATACTTGAGTTAGTGTGTATGTGAATACTAAATTCGTTTTTCTGTCTACAATAAATGAAATAAAAACACCACCCTATACAATCCACTATTAGCAGTAAGTACAACAGCAAAAAATTATTGTACAATTTATACATACTAAAATATTTTCTTTCTCTAGAAATAACTCAGAGCAAAACCTAGTCATCTTAGAACTTAATTTGGAAAACCTCAAATTACAATAGGGACAAAACAACTCAGGGTGTGTACTCATGTCCAAACAAAGGTTCTTGGTCATAAGGCTGGAAGATTAATAAGTGCATGTGGTAGGATAAAGCATGCGCCAATTGTATGCCTGGGTCTTTGTATATTTATCAAACCTTTAAACAATACCAGCTAAGGAAATGTCACAAGCAGAGCAAGAAAACTGGGAACTTTGTATGTCTTTTGCCATTTTTGCTACCCAACTTACACAATGCGCAAAGTGCTAATAAGCAACACTACAGAAACACATTTACATCAACACTGAAGACCTGGGGAAATGAAATCCAACAATTTTATTTTAATGAGCTGTGTTTTCTAAATTTGTTTTATTTTTTTCCTGTTTTCATACAATATTGAAAACAAAACGCGGCACATTCACATTTTCCCGAGGAACTGTAAAGATGATCTCTACAGGGATAACGTTGGAAAGCCTGAAGCTCAATCAACTGATGTTGAAAACTCTCAGAGGGAGGAGAGGCTGGATCTGAGTGGTCTATAACATGTACTGCAATTTAACAGAAGAGATGGTCGTCTTAATAGTAATGATTTAAAAGAACTTCCCAGTCCATGCGAAGAGTACAGTCCAAGAATAAATCAAATTTCTGAATGCATTTTATGCTACGTATGTGTATACTTTGCGATCCTCAGGGGTTCGTGCCAAATATTCTCTCTCAATAAGTCCTTCAATACGTTTCTTAATAACAACTGGACTTGGTAAGAATCGAGCCTTCAACTGTTGAGTTACCTAAAAAAAAAAGGTACAAACTAATTTTTAACTAAAACACTTCTACATAAACACACAAAAACCCTCTTCTACTAGAGCTGACATGCCATTTTAAAGCTAAGATCAGGATTTAGTGACTGTACAACTAAATTAGACAATATAGACGCACCAGGCACGATGACTAACATCTACAATCACAGCAATAGGGAACATAAGGTAAGAGTACTCTGCATCAACCTAACAGACAGATAAAATGACTGAAACAGAAAAAAAAGCACAAGGAAAAACTTTACTTGAAAATGTTATAGATGGTTAGAACACACTGCCATGTGTCAAAATGTGAACGATAAAGAAGATTAGTTGGATTTCACTAATCTGATAATATACCAGCATAAAGTGTAATCATTTTGATGATGGTATTACTAACTTCTGGGTTACTTTCCCAGCTTACAGAACCTGGGTAGCACAGTACGTGATGTACAACACAAGCTCTGGGATCTCAGAAGATGAGGTAATGGATAAAATAACTTACAGCAATGGCTGCCAATACTACGAACAACTGTCATCATTTGTTCCAGCTGCAGTCAGATCTTAAACATGGCGCTTCCAGTAATAAATTAACTGTAGCAGCCAGTCTACTGCTATCAACCATTGTGTATGTATATAAAGTAAATAAATATACTTGTCTAATGCTTTTAACTACAATGTAGGCTGTTTCATTTTATACAGGAAAATAATAAGTTGGTATTAACAATTAGTACCAGAACCAGAGAGAATCTAAACATCTTTGTCCTCAAAGCTTATGAACATTTCAATAATCCACCCTGACTCATCCATCCACCTGTAATCCAGGTTTTCTTTAACTCTTGTTGATTAAGGTTATTTTCCCACAAGAATCAGTTATTAGAAATTCTGGGATGTGAAATTTCAGCACTCTACTATGCAGCTACTATCTATCCTCCTTCCACAATTACCATTATAGCATCAAAAGCCTTGCACCTGGCAGGTAGTTCTCCTTTTCCAACCTTAGCCTCTCTGCATCCTCACAGTGCATTTAATACACCTGCTAATTAAAAAAAAGTAAGGAACAAAAACAAAAATCTTGCTACCATCCACTTGAAATTGTCTATCCTTAAGTATCTTTCAGACTGTGAATAGCTACTTTGGACACCGCCTCCTTCCTTACAGGGCCTAGACTGTATTCAAGACTACTTCAACTCTCAAAAGCATTTTCGACTCTGGTTTCTTTGGTTCTATTTTATAAGCATTGTTATTAGTATAAACTAGGAGTCATCAGTTGCACTCACAGGTCAAATACCACCTAATACTTGTTTTTATGATATAAATCACTTATATCTAGTTACACTTGTATGTGCTGCTTCTAGCTGCCCTCAGGCTAAAACTGGCCTTTTATAAAGGTTTGAAAATCCCTGGGAAATCCTACTACAAATTTATAATGAAAATCACCACTCTGTTGTAGACAGAATTGCTAATTTCAATGTGTTCTTTCTTTTCCAACCTTGGTGCTCTACAATAATGCAGAATCACTATCCTGTTTTCCACAGGGACAAGAAAGAAGCCATTTCATTTTAGTTTGATTTTATACTCATTTTCCTGCCTTACATAGTGTTCATCTACTTCATCACTGCTTGGTCAGCACAGACTGTGTGCTCTACTGTGTTCTCAGGAAAAGTCACATTTTGTTACTGCCCACTATTCCTACTACCAGCAACCAATATTCACTTTTCCTTTTCCAGATTTTAATACCTCCTTGTCCTAACCAACCACAATATATGCACATCAACAATCTCCATTCAGAAGGAAAGGGCAAATTACAGAACTCCTAATCCTACCACTTAGTTTTCTAGAGTTCTTCTTTCTGCCTATTACCAGGAACCATGGTCTCAAAGTACAAACTCTTGGTGGTTTCCATACCCACTTACTTCCCCGGTGTGGCATCAACTATCTACTCTTACTAGACCAGTGAAAATACATGGCAAAATTAATTTAATCATGTTTGCCGATACAGTCATTCATCTAAGCTTTATGGTTTCTACAATTATTGACCACCCACTAGTGGCCATTCCTCTGCTGTAGAAAACCATACTTAGTTTGTTGTTCTCTCTGGAAGGGCATCATATTTGAACACGTTTCATAATCACCTACATAGAGCCTGTTAAAGGCCAGATTGCTGACCCAAGAATTTCTGATTCAGTAGGTCTGGGTAGACTGGGAACCTCTGTATCTAAGACTGGTTCAGGAAAAAAAACAAAAAAACAAAAACAAAAACCCCTTTAAAACCAGCACTCACTGGCTTCCTCTCAGTGTCATTAGGCATTCTCATTGTTCCTGAATGTGGTACTTTCTTGCGGTGTTTTCCTTCTGTTATTTTCCATGTTACGCTTGAGCAATTTATAATATAAATTCAGTTTTGACTATATGCCTACATAATGTGAATTCATAATTTAGTGTCTAGCCTTCACGGTTTAACTGACTTTCAATGCTCTAATGGACTCCCAGCCCCGCAAACGCCAGTGTACAACAAATGTGCAAACCATTACAACTAAGATACCGATCACAGAAGCACACACCACTCTTTCTCACTAGAGAGTTAAGGAGCCCGACTTCTGTTTATTCACTCAAGCCAGAAACCCAGAAAGCTAAACTCTTCCTTCTCATTTCTCAGTTAAGAAACTGTCAAACCTACTTTGTTTAAATTCTTAAACAAAGCTTTTGTTATCTGACTATGTTAATGACCCCTCATGGGTCTTAGTTTCCTAATTTGTGAAGAGGTCCTCAAAAAACGGTAACATTACTAATGTTCAAAAATACAGGTGATTTGTTTAAAAAGGTACACTGGTGTGCAGGTGTTTCATTATGCAGTGTCTTGCTCGTAGTAAGCAGTGTTGTATGAAAATGATGCCAATATGGCTCCAAGCATCCTTACCTCTGCTACTAAAACATTGTGCTGCATCTTCTTCCTAGACTTCATTATTCGCACTATAGCGGCTTCTATCTCATGCTTCCTGTCATCATCTACTTTCTGTCTTGTTTCTTTCCTCTCGGGGTCGGATTCACCTTGTTTGGCTGCAACTAAAATAAAAATAAAGGTATGTGTCAGAAGAAATACATTAAAAATTTGGCTTATAAGAAAATGTAATATAATTTACTATTATTCAGAGAAAAATCCATCTCAACTAGAGTACACATACAAGTTAACACACAATAAGCAAGCATTCACACTCACCTCAATTATATACTTTTTTTGTCTAATTAGAAGATAGTTTTAAATAGGAAAATAAAGGCAAAAAAATGAGTTCTGCTTGGCTAGAACTCATTATTTAGACCAGGATGTCCTCAAATTCAGACATTCATCTGCTTTGGCCTCCTGACTTCTGCTATTAAATTTGTATTCCACACATGCCTGGCTGAAAGTCAATTATTCATAGACCAGAATAATTTCTATCCTGGCAAAATTAACAGTACATAATTTGTACATTGTTCATGGCTTTCAGACCTCAACTCTTTCTTTTCCATCATGGCTTCAAGTATTATTTCAACAAAAACCTTTCAGATAGATAGTCAAGTATTTGCTCTACCTCGTAAGACATCACAGGAGAGGGAAGAGGAGGTGTTGTCAAGATTCCAACAGTTAAAACAATTATAATGCACTACTACAGACTGCTGTAAAAAGAATTCAATAGCAACGAAATACTTTTTTCCAATTCCTTGGATTCTATTACCTAATAAAATTATTTTCATAATTCTCATCATACATTTACTCTGTAATCCAACCTTTGGGAGTCTCACTCTGCCCTTCTTATAGTATTCAAAATAACCAGCAAGGGGCAAAATAAAGACCTAATATACAACTATGCCATAATTGATGTAGCAAAAACAAGACCCATCTGTTGTGTTATCAGGCTCTTAAAAGGAGATAAGCATGAAACTTTGAACTCAAACTAGAAAACCTCACAGAGGCAAATGGCTGACTTATGCACAGACATTATGTAGCAGATTTATAATTTATATTATTCTGGTAAACACAAACATTTAAATACTTGTAGGGAAAGTTCCTTGATAAGAATACTGCTTTCTGCAGGGGACATGGCTCAGTGTTAAGAAGCATGTAGCCTAGTGTATGTGAGGTTCTGTATTAAAGCACTGGTATGTTATCTAATCTCACCTATCCCTCTATCCTATCTAATACAATCAAACCATGTATCTGTTTTTCATTTAAACACACATAAGAAGACACATGGAAAAGAGAAAACTGCATTCAACAGCATTTAGTAAGAAAAAAAAAGTAAAGCAATTAAAAATAATCTACACAAAGAATTACCCCCTCATGAGGTCAATGAGGGGTATAGGCTTAGATTATTTAGATTAAGAGAAAAAAAAGAACTATAGTAAGTAGTAATGTGGATATCCTCAAGGAATCCTAGTTCCAAAAAGAACCTTTGAGACAAAAGAGAATATACAATAGACACAATATGAAATTATTTTTCCTGAGTGTGATACCATATTTAGAATGATGGAGGAAAATATTTTACTTCAAGGAGACATGTGTGCTAAGGTATTGTCTGTGTACTAATATTAACCTTGAAACCAGGAAGCAGGATGCTTTAATTCTAAACATTGGAAAGGAAGGATTGGCTTTTTGCCATTTACAAACAGAAAATAAAAACCTAACACAGATTATATATACTGAAGAGTATTTTCAGTATCAGCATAGAAGGCAGTACTAAAAAATGTTTACAACGGTGTTATTTATGCTTTTAAATTAGACTTCTGACTACCAGTCAGAAACAATTACACCATTACTGCTAAGCAATCTGTAGGGCTGTGTCTCATTTGCATTTGGGTTCAGCATTTTGCTATGCTCAGGTATCCACACACCCCACTTCCCTTCTTAGAAGCAAGCACAATCATACCACAGACATTATTTTTGTTAACAATGAAACTATTACTCTTTAAAAGGAAGAAACCCAATAGATGAGGAATATTTTTCTATGTAAAAATACATGATTTTTAAGAGGAAAACTTGAATTCCAGGTACCTGTTTGAATCTTGACTCTGTGTAGTTTGGATGTGAACTGATCATTAACTGTAAATATGTGGCCACTTTCTATCTCCTTTGACTTGGGTTCTTTTGTGAGGACCCGCTGTGTTGGTTTACCACAGGCGAGGGACTGGAGGGCTCTAACAAGTTCTCTTTCAGGGATATCTGTCTCTTGTTGAATTTCCTGAAATTTCATTAGATTTGACACAATTAGATTCCCCCCCAAGATTAAAAGTACATTAATCAGCAAATAAATAGACCAAGCAGTGGATAGTGAAAGGTAATTCCATTAAAGAATTAATTTACAATAAAAAATCTCCTGAATATTATGACTTGCTCCTAAAATCTCATTATTTGAACAAACTATATAAACTGTTAAAGACAAGGGCATTTCTGCTTCAGAAGCACAATGTGTTCTCTAAAAATGCCATCTGCAGGCACCACCAGGAACTTGACAGCATTCAGGTAATACTGCTACCTTCCAAGATCACTTTGTTCAAGCTTTCATTATGAAAACAAACATTAGAACCTGAATTAAACCATATTTACTGCCTCTGGGATCAAAGTAAGATTTGACTACTGAAAATTAACAAACACAAACATCATAAGACAACTATTCTGAGGTCTAGGCAATTACTAAAATACAATTTTAGTATTGAGAAAAATAAAAACACTTGGGGAAAGAGTTGTAATTTTTAACCCACTGTGCTCATGTCAGTAGGATAACTGAGAGTACTGCACACGCACATGACTTACTACTACACATACATGTATGGAAACATGAAGTACGTAAGGTCAAGATTCTGTGAAGTGTTACCTTACACATACATATCTCTGCTTCAAATAATGTTTATTGCTATTGTAGACATTACAAACAATTTATGAATTAACAGAAAGCTAAATAGGTCTTATTATTAAACTATAGATGGCTAGTTCTAACGTAAGTTACTTATACTGAAAGATTTGAAAATACTATTTTAGGTGGTATCTTTATTTATGCTTACATATCAGCTTCCTAATATATGCATTTACCTAGAATCTATCTTCGTATAAGATGTGATATAAAGGTAGTAAAGTCCCTTGACTGTCCTCTAACACCTCCAAACATATTCAGACTGACCTAAAATGATAAATTTACCATATCTGAAGTATTAAAAGATATAAACCAATTTGTTTCTGGGTTCTTATTTTGTTCAAACAAGTTCTTCATCTATGACTTTTATCATAATACCAGCACTTAGGAGACACAGGCAGGAGGTCATGAATTTAGACACCTGTCTGGGCTATATGATAACTCATCTTGAAGGAATATATTTAAAACAGAAAGTAATTTTATGCTTTGTTATTAAGATTCCCCACCACCAATCCAAGACCCATTTCCTTCCAGTAATGTTCTGTTTATAGGCTGGGCAGTAGTGGTGCACACACCTTTAATCCCAGCACTTGGGAGCCAGATGCAGGAGAATCTCTAAGTTTGAGGCCAGCCTGCTTTACAGAGTCAGTTCTAGGACAGCCAGGGTCACACAAGGAACTCTATCTCAAAAAATCAAGAAAGACAAAAAAAAAAAAAAAAAAAAAAAGAAAAGAAAAACCAAAGTCTTGTTTAGTCTTGTGCACTTTCTTATTCACATAAATCCTGGGACTGGTTTATCAAGTTCATAAAAAAGAAATATTTAGTTTTAAATTTCTTTGAACTTATAGGTGACTTAAAAAAATTGACCATATAATATGTAGTCCTCCCATTCTAGAACCTTCCATAATTTTTCCTTTTAAAAGCAAAATTGATATAAATCCTGGCATAAATCCTCTATTTCTTGCTGCAATGACTATATTATGGTTATGATTCTTTATAATTCTTTTCTTCATGTCATAAGCTATGAAAAGCTTGCTTACAGAAAGTGTCATTTTTCCACACCACTATTCTGAGAATGTTTTCTTGTGATTGTCACACACTATCAAGCTCACAATCAAATAATATCCATAAATGTAAATGTTTATTATTTATCACTTTCACTTTTTCTTTTGTTAATAATTCAAGGACCTGCAGAGGAACTGTGGTAGCAAAGGTAGGCATGCACCAATTCTCATTGGTGCTGTCCTGTTATGATGTTTAGAATTCTCTTTATGACAACTAAGAAAACTTTCACCCTATTTAGATGGCTAAGAGGCCTATATTTGAGCAGTGAATATGAAGACTGACTTTAAGCACCAATTGCTTTTTTCCTTAAATAGTGTGTGGCAACTAAACATCTGTGTAATATCGTACGATTACAATTTAACTGTCTTAACACATTATTCTCATGCAGATCCTTCTCTGTATTCCAAGAAGAGTACTACATAGACACATACATCATTTTTCAACATGCATCTGTAACAGAGCTCACATCTTTTTCCTTTTTCAGCTTTGGTAACACAGTTGTTTCATGTAGAGATTTATTTCAAGAATTCAACATCTATTCTGCTGTGTCTAAATTCTTTATACAGTTTCAATTGTACCTTGTTATATTATGTAATCTTTTATATCTCTTTTAATTATTTTACTAGTTGATAAATATGTAGGGAATTATTAAGACTACACACATCTATTTTTCTATCAATATGTTAAAATATTTCCTTCTAGCTTGTGGCATTACACTTACCACCGATGACTGCTATCCATTTCAGATCAACTACACCCGTTTCCCACCGAGTTTCTCTGTGTAGCCCTGGCTCTCTTTGAACTCAGAGATCTGCCTGTCTCTGCCTTTCTTGTGCCGTAAAGGCATGCCATCACCACACCCAGCACTGGATATGTTTATTGGCTTTCCACTTCAATTATATTTGCCATTAGGGTTCAAATTAGCTTTTATACTTGAGAATCAGAAAATTTTTTAAAAAGCATACTATAGAGCCTTAATATAAGAATTACTACTCAGTTGCTTTCAAAAACCAAATATTAGTTACTAAAACTAAGGATATAAGCTACTATTCTATGATTCTAGTAACTACTTTAGATTTCAATGAAGTTTATTAAAAAACACATAAGAAAAACCTCATTTAAAAACTTTATTATTATGGATTAAATGTGACACTATAAAATTATCTCTCTTGTAAGTCAGTTCTCAAGACAGCTCATAATAATCTTGGTAGTGCTGTTTTTTAAACATTTTTGTTACATTGTGTATTTACTGGGTTTGGTGTGTGTGTGTGTGTGTGCGCGCGTGCACTACAACTCATTTGTAGAAGGTAAGTTAGTTCTTAACTTATACCATGTGGGTCCCAAGATCAAATTCAGGTTTGGTGGCAAGCAAATTTATCTGCAAGCACTTTAGCCCTCTGTGACACCCAGACTGACTTGGGTGACCAAAAAAGCAAGGGAGGGACAAAATGTGAGTTCCAAGGCTCTATCAACAAAGACAATGAGGCTTCTTCTTAGGGCTCCAGGAAAGTTCACATTAGGGCAACTAAGGCACTATGATGTTAAAAATGACCAAAAGATCACAAACAAAGGCCTACATGGAAAGAAACTACAAACTACAGACTTTTACCAACAGCCAAAACAAATCTGCCCACCATGAAAAACAACTTGGGAGTGTAAAGCCCAGTCAAATAACTGGATTTTCTAAGCTCAACCTGACCATTAAATACAATCTTGCCAAGGACCTTAAGCTAAAAGGGCCTGAAGCCATAGTTATACAAGTGACCTCCAGCTAACACTTAACTCAGAGAAACCAAGAGGTAACAGATTATTAGTGGGTGTTCTAAGGCACATCGATTGGGATTTGTTATGTGGCTAACCACCTTTCTGAACTCAAAGAAGTATAGAGTATAAATTTTAAAGCTTCCTTTAAAATTATGAAGTACTTAGCTCTCCTCTAACTTCTGTGAAAGAGGCGGCTAATAGAATTGAAGGGATAGATGTAACACACAGTGTACAGCCCAAGTTAAGTGTCATATCTCGTCTCACAATGCCTTAGTTAGAACCCAAAGGTTTTGAGGCCCATTACACGCATGGAATTCTACACAGAAAATTCAGTGTGTGTGAATTAGATAAATTGGCAATGTTAGAGCAAATTTCTTCTACCTAACTTCTACCTAAAACTTGCTTGTTAGCATCAATGGATCCCAAGTTGGTTGAAAAAGAAAAGCTACCTTCAATCATTACAGTTAACACAGCAATTCCATAGTAGTTCTAGAAAATAAATTTGCAATGTTCTTATTCCACCATATTTCTTAGTTCTTTAATAAATTAGAGCTCTCAAAATCAACCTTAGTATTTATCAGGTACAACATACTCTTCATAAAATATTCACAAAAACTTCAATTAAAGAACATCTACTAGAGCTAGGCAGCAGTGGGGTACACCTTTAACCTCAGCACCTAGGAGGCAGGTCTACAGAGCAAGTTCTAGGACAGCAAGAGATAGCCAGAACTACATAAAAGAGCAACCCTGTCTCAATTATGCCCTGCCAAACAAACAAATAAAAACCTAAACACACATTGGAACTAGGGATATAGTTCAGTTGGCAGAACACTTGTCTAGCATGAAGGATGGCCCAGGTTTGGCCCCCGCACCACATAAAGCTTGATGTGGTAACTCACACCTACAATCCCAGCATATCTAAATTAACTTGAAAATTACCATATCTAAATATAAAAACTAAAATTATAAACTATTCTGAGTGCTAGAAGTAAATCTCTACAAATCTCATGACAGGAAATCATTTCTGACATCAAATTAATAAACTATATATAATGAGCCAGGCACAGTGGCACATGCCTTCAATCTCAGCAGAGGCAGGTAGATCTCTTGAGTTCTTGGCCAGGCTGGTCTACAGAGCGAATTCTAGGAGAACCAGGGGTACATACACGGAGAAACCCTGTCTCAAAAAGCCAAAAAAGAAAAGAAAAAAAAAGCCATTTTAACTGAACTTTAAATATTAGTAAGTTCTCTTCTTCAGAAAAAGCAAGCAATAGACTGAAAAAATATTTGTGGCATAAACATGTGTGGTTTAAATGACAACGACTCCACAGCTCTTATGTTTGAATACTTTTGTTCTCAGTTCATGGAACTGTTTGGAAAGGATTAGGAAGTTTGGTACTGTGGGAGGAGGGCTTTCCCTAGGTTTGGAAAGGATTAGGAAGTTTGGTATTGTGGGAGGAGGGCTTTCCCTAGGGGATGTATCTTTGAGGTTTCAAGAAACTAGTGCTTTCTGTCTACTTGTAGATTTGGAGTTCAGCTATTCCTGACACAACACCTTTGCTCTCCTTTTATTGACTCTTAATTTGCTGAAACTCTAAGTCCAATTCAATGTTTTCTTTTACAAGTTTCCTTGGTCATGGTGTTTTTGCCACAGAAATAGAAAAGCTAAGACAATTGTCCCAAAGCAAGTGGGTGTGTGTAGATTATACCTATGTAGCTTACAAACACATAAAATATGTGCAACATAATTAAAGGAAAATTAAGACCATGATACAACTGAACATAAACCAAACTGACTAAAACTACGGACTGCAGAATATATGGAACAATTTAGGACAGTTACTTAAAATTTAAACACTCTCAGAAGACAACCTTAGGTGTAGTTTCTGAGGAGGCAGTCACCTTTCTCTCTTCGCCTCCCTCTCAAAGGTCTCTCACAAGCCTGGGGTCCATCTCCCCAGTTCTGGAATTATATGTAAGTACCACCATGCTTGGCTTTTTTTTTTTTTTAAAACATGGTACTGGTTCAGGTGATGAAACGTAGACAACTCAACAAGTGAAGTGATTAAAAAAAAAGTAGCAAATACACAGGCAGTAAAAAGAACCAACTGCTGGTACTATATAACAGAGATGAATTTAAAAACAATGAACCATGAAACCTCAACACAAACAACACATATATTATATTTACATAGAGTTCTATAAAAGGCAAAACAACCCACAGAAATAAAATATTAGTCATTAGCTATTTGGCACCAAGAGTGGTTGGAGGGAATTGGCTGTAAATAGATACAGAGAAATATAGGAGGTAGTACTCATGACTGTGATAATGGATACAATACCTACTTTTCAAACTTTGCAAGCTATGTATGTATTCATATAATATAAAAACTATATATAAATACTGTCAATTTAAAATAACAAAAACAAAACACGCCCCAGTAATAAATGATGATCACAAAGTTTAATGGATGAATTTTACGCAGTCTCTCTTAATTGGATTCAAAGAGTGTCCCTTAAGTTAACTCCACTTTGAAAGGCTCAAGTAATAATAGTTAGAAACAATACCACTGGTCAAAATGTTTATTACTATAAGCCATACCTCAAATGTGTATTTCTCTCTATTATTAAACAGCATTAATATGGTCATCTGGAAAGTGGAGACTTGCAGTATGTGCTTCCGAGTATTAGAACCAGTTACTTGTGCACCACCAACACCAACTTCAGATCCATCTTCCTGTTGTATTTTTTCAAAAAACAACAAAGACATTATCTCCTACCAACTTTAATCATAATTTCAGAAATAAATTCCATATTCTCCTCCCATCCAATAAATATTGAAATCCATTTCTATATAATAGAAAGCCTGCTTAACACTCATGTACATGTACTGTGTGTGCGGACACGCACACACACACACACACCCCTTTAGTAAGGGACTGTCCCCATTTTCCAGTGAGTGAACAATGTAGTCAAGAAGTTTTTATATACAGTGCCAAATATTTTTTCAATTAAAGAAACTATGAAGTTCTGCATCTATGTTAATTACATATAAAAACAACAATATTTAAACATGCATTTAACAAAACTAAAAATCCTTTGGTGTCATACTGACTTATTACATGAACAAGTCTAAGTTACAATCTAGATTAAAACTTTTTGCTGCCTAAGTTGATTAATTTTCAACTTTAAGGCTTGATTCAAACCAAGTAGCAAGAATAAATATCAGTCTAGACCTCAAAATTTTTAAAGATTACTTTTTAAAAAGAAACAAATTACTTGTACTTCACTTTAAAAATGACTCTACAAATATTTGCATGTCTTATAAGTATCAATGCCAATCTGGTATTGATTTACAGGAAGAACTAAAAGAATTTTCAAAAGGGGTACTTTGCTTTGTATGCTCTTAAAAATCAACTTACATATTTGGCCACAGAATCTCTGTCTTAATCTTATAAATAAAAACTGCAATTTTCCTATTATTTTATTCTTTAAAATTAAGAAGACATAATCTTCACATTTTCAAATGCAGTCAGCAAACAAAAGAATACACATAATAAACAGAAACAGAGATTTTAAGTTTTCCAACTTACGAGATGGAAGTGACAGCTATCCTCACGTCAACCTAAATCACACAGAATCCACAAATTTTTAAGTTACTCTGCATACTGCAAGAGTCAACATTTACCTTTTTAACTGGACCATAAAAGGTGGCATTGAGATCTGCAGAACCCATGTGATGCTGGAGTGTGAGCTGTCGACCACTGTGTTTGGCTAAGTAGAACCTGTAGCAAAGCAAACTAAGTTTTAAAAAATTATACAATTTACACATTTGAAATTACAAGCTGTGAGACAACAACCCTTTGCAAACATATAGATAAGAGACATTAAAAGATGTAGGAGGCCTTTAGGTTCTGTTCCTGCTTTTTGCCAGAAGAAAGTGAAGGTGGAGTATAGGCTGTTATGTAAGTTAAGTAAGATCAATGCAACTTAATTAGGTATCAACACACTCAATCATTCCTCTTGCACACTTTGACCAAGCCAGCTGTTCAAAGGACTGTTTCCACAGTCTATCCTAAGCCAGTGACCAACACTAACAGTGCAAAACATAACAATTAACATATACTGATGACAAAGGAAGGACACTGACACTCTTGTGAAGTTCTTTTTAAGCTGTTCTTACACGCTAAAAGTTACTAATATAAATTCTTCTGAATATGAGGTTTAAAGTAAAATATATTTACCACTGATAAGAAATATGACTAATGTGAAAACAAAATTCAAATTTGGTTATTTATAGAGTCTTTTTAGGTGTTACCTTCTAAATATCTCAAAAGCATGTCTTGGTGCTGGTGGGATGTTGCACTTTGGTGTGGCTGACTGAGTGGGCCAATATCCCGTTGTGAGAACCCGGACTGTGAGATCAACGCCACCTAAAGATACCTGTACAAATAGAAAGAGATGAACTACAACAGACTAGATTCATTACCTACCCACCCATACAGTCTCTATTGTAATTAGCAAAGTAGTTGCAAAGTAGATATCTTCATGTCTAGAATCTAATAAGGAAAAGAGATCTTAATTATTGGATATATTTAGTTTTCCAAGTAATTATAATTATTGCCTAAGCTGTTAACTTAAAATAATGACAGGATAATTCTTAGATGTGAGTAAAATTATTTTAGACCGAACTTTATCTTTCATCTATGCTTTGAACATTTTTACCTCATTAGATAACTAACATTAGCGGTAGGTCCAGTGTTATGTATCTGTTTTCAATAAACACCTATCTATATGATAGGTGACAACTTCAATGAAATACATACTAGCATTACTCTCACCGTTAGGCTTTCTGCACTCTTAAAAAGAAACAGAAAAAAAAATAAACAAACACTTGTAATTCCCTAAATACTACAAGTAATCACATGTATTCTATTTTTATTTTAGAGTAAAATATTTGTTGTATGACTCCTGAAAGTAAATAAAAGGACCACTGTGTTGAATAGATTTCAACAAGCCCAAACCCTCAGAAGAGTTGTATTCAGCTTGAAGACCCACAACATTCTAATAGAGTTCAAGACTTCAGGACGCTCACAGTTGCTTTGCTGACTCTGATGCTGTCCATCAACTGCTTCCAATACAGGGAAAAGCTTAGGAGATTTAAAGTTTAAGGTCTGCAGCATAAACAATTACATTTAAGAATTTCCGAAGTTAATAGTTTTAATTATGTTTATATGTGTGTCTGTGTGAGTTTATGCACATAAGTGCAGTTGTCCTCATGATACAGGAGGGTGTCAGAGCCCTTGGAGGTAGAGTTACACGCAGTTAGTTGTAAGGTGCCTAACAGGCTGGGACCCAATAAAGCTCTTAATCTCTGTGTTATCTGTCTAGCCCCAATATTATTTTTAATTGCATGTCTAGAGTAGCTTCAAAGTATATGGACTATATATAGACTTTCTATATATAAAAGATTCAACATTTGAGAAATTAATGCAGTCTCTTACCCCGGTTGCCTGTAGATGTTGCCTGAACTCATCCATAGTTGTGTTTGAGATGCTCATATCCCTAAACATTCCTTCCAGTTTTGATGTGAATTGACACCCACACTCAGTCTATGGAGAAAGAACACAAATACATACAAATAAATAGCGGACTTTCCTAAGAAAAGGTATAGAAACAAAGACTTTCATGTTATTGCCATCCCTGATTATCTCCTCTGAAAGTCTTCCCACTTTACTCTATGTGTATGGCTTTTAAACTTTAAGGTGTTTAAGAATAACTTCAGGATTTAGTTTTAACTATCTTTACCAGGCTCTTTCAGAAATTCGAATATACTCCATGGAAAGTGGGACCTGAACTCTGACATTTTCTACAAACATCTCAAATGATTCTGGTACAGGTTAGTTCAGAAACTGCTCTATGCAACAGAACTTGAGAACTTTGATGTTCTGTACTTTGAACAAGTGAAAGCAAAGCACCCTCTGCCCCACCCCACATTCAAAACCAGACTACCCTGAATCAGTTTGGAAGTAAACATTCAAAATCAAACAATTTCTAACTATATGTTGATGTTGCTGTGTTCAACCAACCACACTATTAACATTAGCTAGGCATACTACATTCATTTTAAAATAAAGCTTACCTTTAATTTAGAAATCATATTTTTTTCAGAATCATCAGAAACACTTTTATTTGTGAGCAGTCTCCTTGCCAGGTGCTGTTTATAATAACGTTCAAAAACATCCTTTTCTTGCATAAACCTAAAAAGGACCATAGCCTTATCCAATATTGTTTCTACTTCTTGTTCTGTTAGCTGCAAAAGTAATCAAAAGACAATTTAGTTTAAAAACTACCATAGTTAAGGGAAAGGACATAATTTGAGAATGTGCTCTACTTCATTCATTCCTATACACTCTAATGTATTTAAAGAGTAGAGACTACTCAGATGGGACATCAATTATTACAGGGCTGGACTAAGAACAGATGAAATTTCATTAACAAAGGATACATTAAAATTTTCTGCAGAAATTTACATGGCCATTAGAGATTTTTTAAGACTTCACTAAAAACCTCAAAATTGGTAGACATCTGGATAAATTTTTGTTAAATCCTTAAAAGGGGCCTTTTTGCTTTATCTCTTAAATAAAGGAAAGTAAATAAGTAGTGGGTTGTATTATGCTTGTGTTTTTGGAAAAGAGATTAGAATGGATGTGAATTCTTTGCAGACGGTAGGTTTGTTTTCTAACTTAGCAGTAGCCTCCCTTAATCTTCAGCCATTTGCTGCCTTTTTCTTTTGTCTCAGAATTTCTAAGATGAGGTTTAAAATAGCTTAATTTGATTTTTTATGGTTCCCAAGGTCCCAGAGATGAAACTTAAAATTATGCTTCAGTATGTGGAACTTTCAAAATATTCCAGAGAACTGGTCTTCCAAGTACGCCTTCAAATTCCTCAAAAACCAAGCCCTACTTGATATCCTACACCCAGAACCAGATAAAAGCAACAATCTACAACTGCTGTCAAGTTTTCCAGTTTTGTCATCCCTCGCGCAACTAGTTTCTTAGCTACAAAGGCAATCATTTTAAAATTACTGTGGTATTTGTACTTTTACTTTTAGGGCAATTTTTAAAAAGAAAAACTATGTAAGAAATGTGTATGTGAAATGGTAAGCAACCTTTGGCATGTCTAAGACTTTAAACAGAATTGTCTGTCTAGAAGACCATAGCATATAAGCACAGTAAAGACCCGTGCTTCATTTTTATCTGTAAAACTTAATTTTATTTCTGAACTTTAGATCAGGAAGTAAAACCTGCATTTTCCAATATATTACTACTTACCCCTTTGACTCCCTTTTTCAGCTTATCATCAATAAATAATGAGAGGTATTCAGGAGACCTGGAGTTGAGGTTTAGGAAATACTCGAAGTCCCCAGCAATAGTCTGTTTAAAGAGCCGGTCATTATTGAAGGATTCTTGGAGGAAGCGATCAAACCTACTCTTCAGATCCAATAAGCCCTTACAAATAAAAACAAATTTATGAAATATTATAAAAATGTTCTAAGTAAAATACTTGTAAGTAAAATAACTTTGTTGGTAATTATGAGTTTAATGTTAATTTTATAGACTATTATTATTTTCCAGTTAGTTTCTAAGTTCTAATGTTAGTGATGGTAAGCATTCTACCTTTCACATACGTGTAATATATCAAAATCAAACAGGGTCCAAAGATGGCTCAGCGGGTATATGTACTTTTTGGACAAAGAGGATAAGAGAGAAACGACTCTGTCCTCTGACTTGTACATGGCACACACATGTATATGCATCTCCTGCCCCCTCCACACAAAAATAAATGAAATATAAACATTTTACAACCAACAAAAAAACCACTGCTACTGTTTCTCCTCACCCTCTTATCTGAACCAAATGGGGTAGCCAAAGAGTATTAGTTTTAAAAAAACACTGATTATTCATATTAAAACAACTTAGAGTACAATTTAGTCAAAGTACTGTTTAAAAACATTTTGAGATTTAAGCATTTAAAACACAACTTGTTATTGCTGGGTCTTGAGAAAGATTGATTCCTAATTTTTTGAGAAACGGCTATACTGATTTCCAAAGTGGCTGTACAAGTTTGCACTCACACCAGCAATGGAGGAATATTCCTCTTACTCTGCATCCTCTCCAATATAAGCTATCATTGGTGTTTTTGATCTTGGCCATTCTGACCAGTGTAAGATAGTTATCTCAGAGTAGTTTTGATTTGCATTTCCCTGATGACTAAGGATGGTGAGCAATTCTTTAAAGTCCATTTGCTCAACTATATTCATAGCAGCATTATTAGTCATAGCCAGAACTTGGAAACAACCTAGATGCCCCTCAACCAAAGAATGGATAAGGAAAATGTGGTACATTTACACAATAGAGTACTACTTAGCAGTAAAAAATAATGACATCTTGAAATTTGCAGGCAAATGGACAGAACTAGGAAAAAAAAACCATACTGAGTGAGGTAACCCAGGCCCAGAAAGACAAATATAATATGTACTCACTCATAAGCAGATATTAGACATAAAGCAAAGGATAACCAGCCTACAGTCCACAACCCCAGAGAACCTAGACAACAAAAAGGACCCTAAGAGAGACATACATGGATCCATTTAGGAAGGAGAAAAAGACAAGATCTCCTGAGTAAATTGGGAGCGTGGGGGGTGGGGGTGGGTGGAAGGGAAGAGGGGAGGAAGGAAAGAACGGGAGTGGGGAAAATGTGTACCTTAATAAAAACAGTAAAAAAAAAATAGAAAAAAACAACGTCTTTTCCTGTATTTCAACACTAACATACAAAAATAGTATACTTTTTGTTATTCAGATTAAACAAATCTTGACTAGGTTACTAAAAATCAACAAAAAACAGTAGCTGAGTCCAGTTCCCTTACATATGTAATGAACACCTTGAAATATTTTAAAATACTTAGCTCAGATATATAATACATACACTTAGCAAAAGTGATCCATAAAGTACTTGCTAAATGTTTATCATGAATGCAAAACTTTTATCTACCTGGATATAGTCAACAGGATTCTTCCCTTCGCCTTCCTCGGAAACAAGGGCTTTTCCTTGTTCCCTCAAGTAAGAACTCATACACTCACACATTGTCTTCAAACCATTTGGCACACGACTAAATAATTTGTACATGCAAGCAAGATCTAGAATTAGAAAATAAACAGACTGGTTACATTAAAGATTAAGGTAAAAATGTGGATCTGTTCAAGAAAGTTTACTTATCAATTATTATCATTTGCTGCCCACACGAAAATAAAAGGTGCTGGTTAGTTGAAAGCTACAATTTTGTGAGCTACAGTGCTCGACTAGATGTGATGAAAGCACCAATAAAAGTATCTTGGCATATTTTCACTTATACAGAAGGAACTCAAACAGCATAAACTATGCCACCAAAGTGACAGATATTTGAACCTGTACACAATCCATTCTGTTACTCTATTGTAGAAACAACAGATGCTGCAAATATCTACTAAAAGCTGTAACCAGAAGTCACTAGGAAGAAATCTAAAACCAATTAATATCTTACATCTGAACTGACAACCATTACAATAAATAAAATGTTATTAAAATAAGACTTAAAAGTACACAGTATCTCATAGTAAATTTTGCATAAAACTTTAAGTATTCATTTTTTAAAAATATTCTTACTCTGAGTAATTCTGGGCAATTAGTAGTTATTTCCCAATGACACTGTCTATATTTCTACTTTAAATACTGGGTATACCACACTGCACTGCTTAATTTTAGACTTTGGTCTTCACCACTTTTTTTTTTATAGCATTTTCAGCACCACCAAATGCAGATTTTAAATAAGTTTCTTCCATATGCCCTGTGTTGCTCCAAAGAGCCGCTTATAGGGAAACTGTAATGTCAGAAATTTACGATAATAGAAAAAATATTTACTGTCAGAAACTTTCGGAAATTGTGTCAGAATGGCAATTTTTAGGTCATTGCTGGTCTACCATCTTTTATTCAGCACTAGACAATACATATTATAGGCTAATAGGTCATAAGATATTTGACACAAAATCAGTTTTGTCATCACAGTAAGCAAGCATTCACAGAGAAAAGCATGAATGATTGTTCAAATAGTTTCATGAATATTGAAAATTTATATAATCCTAGCATATTATTATTCTCATTCTGCTATGTCTTTATTTTTAAACCATAATTGTCTACCTTGGGCCTTATTTATAAACCAATTAGTACCTTAAATTAAAGTTGGTGTCTCTTACATAGGTCACTAATATTTGACTCACTGACTTAATCTCAACTTATATTAACACATGTTCTTATTTGTAATACATTCCCAGGGTAACCTATATATGGCAAATTATGTGTTTGTTTAATATATTATAACCAAAATTTTCCATATTAAAGTCATTATAGCGTACAATAATAATTTACAAACTACACCAAGCTCTGCATGCCAAATACCTGTAGCAAACTCTTTCTAAAGTCTATTTTGTTCCTATGTTTTAAAATTTACTTATTTGTACATTTAAGCAGTATATTAATCAATAATTTTACTACACTGCTTGATTCAGTGTAATTAAATATATGGGATATTAGACAATGTGAACAAGTAATCGAAAGTTTGACATTCAAAAATTGTGTCATTTCTCTATACTTAATTAAAAATAAGTCAAGAATACAATACCATTTGAATTTTCATACTGCTGTATGTATCTAATCATTAATGTTCATTTATTTTCCACTCACAGTAAGCGAACTATTCTTTCACTCTGATTTATAAGAATAATGAAATTGTGTCTGACAACAACTGCTGATGAGCAAGGCCACCACAATTAACACATTCTTTGATTAAGCTTCTGGTGGAAGGGCAAGGAAGTTATTAAAGACAAATTTAAAATCACAGGTTAGCTACCTGCTAACAACACGAAGAACTAATCAGAGCAAAACAAAACAGCTATTCTACTACTTAGAGTGCTTGCCAGAATGGGTATACCTACCACATTCACAACACATGTCTCCATGAAGCTTAAAGAAATACTGTCATTCAAGCATGTCCAGAAATTTCAAACACTTCCCAGGCCCTAAACTCAATTTCCATAAACATAGCTTATACAAACAGCCAGGCTCTTTTCTTGGGTTTCATTGTCAGTGGTTACCTTTTCAAAGTAGCAGCACATAGTCTAAAATACCTGTTACCTATACCTTTGCAAGAGGCTTGTTAGGAGCCCTGCAGACAGCTCAGGGGTTAAAAACACCTGCTGCCCAAGCTGATGACCTGAATTCAATTCCCAGGGCTCACATGATGACATGATGGAAGGAGGACCAACTTCCACAAGTTGTTCTCTCGACTTCCGCACATGTATATATACACACAACAAATAAATTCAGTAGAAATGTTTCTGAAAAAATGTTATCATCTGACTTAGACAAGTATCCAAGAGTGTTGTATTTTAGAATCTAGACATGGCAAATAAACTAGACAACTTGTTTTCTCAAAAAAGATTTATGAGAAAAAAATAAAGCACCCTTGTTAATAAAAACAACTTTGCATATAGGTTTTTCTTTTAATCTACCACATATTTAAAACTATAAATGAAAATATAAGCCAAGGATTCCATTAGAGATTAAGAGGATAAATTCTCTTTTCCTGCTAGTATTTTTCTAACTTTACCCCTTCTAGGTCTTATTTTTTGATAATTGTTTTTAAAAAGCAAAACAATATACTTTTCCCATTCCTTATCTAGTTCATACAAACAGGCAGTATGACTCCTTTTACTAATAGTAAGCAGCTAAAATGCAGTGATTTTTTTTTAAATTACAGAAGCAGGAAAACATTGACGGCTATTAAAAAAAAAATCACCACTCTCATGTAAAATGCAAGCTTCAAACCAAAGCACTAGAACCAAGAACTTCTTATACAACACCAATCATTTTCATAACCTTTCAAGGCAAAAACAGCAAACTAAAATTAACAATATGACTGCTATAGTTAATGTATTATCTCAGAAAATGCTAACATTTTTTACTTGCCTACTAGGGTTTTCTAAATATTCTAATGCAGAACCACAAGGACACACAAACATAGACGAAGGCAGGCAGACGGACAAAAACAGACACAACCACCTTGTATGAACGTCTGCGAGACTAGAAAGCACTCACACTAACTGGCATTTAGGAAAATACATATATGAAGGAGGAAGCCACTGGCCTGTAGTTAAATATTAAACTTCTTAATCTTTTGTACTAGAGAAAAGAAATGAGGAAACAAACTGTAAAAAGCATGGGAAAATGCCACCAAAATAAAAATGCCACCAAATTCAAGAACTATATTAACATTTTCATGTATAACACAATGTAAAGATCTGTCATTAACCCCACCCTAGTGCCAACTGGGGCAAATTATTACTATAAAACATAGCTTTTTGAAAACTGACATTCGTAAGTTAGAATTAAAAGACTGATGGGAAAGAATAAAGATTTATTTTAACTGACGACACTTACCTTCTGTCTTTCCGTTTTTCAACATATGTACTAGCCCAGAATTCTCCATTTCTACAATAGTCTTCATGTGCTTGGAAATGAGTTCCCTCTCAACCACCTTGACAATGGGCTCTTCAGTAGATTTGTCAAGGCAGTGCATCACCCGCTCTATTTCCTCATTAATTCTAGCTTCTACTTTCTTTATATACACCGAAGCACTATTTTCTGCTAAAAATTTCTGGCTTTCCATCTGCAATTAAGAATTTTAAAAAGCATAACAGAAAAAAGTTGTTTTTATTCAAACAGGGTCTCTATAGTATTTACAGTAGAACATACCAAGTAGTGTAACAGCTGAAGACATTTCATTCAGTTTCTTACTAAATTAGGCTTTAAAGCATTTATTTACATAAAACTAAATTAACACATTATCTGTAAACATTGTTTTAAAGATCTGCTCATGTACTCGATACAAATTGAAGCATCTGACCCAAGTCAGCAGCTGGACTTCTTCCATTATTACTGTAAGCTGTAACTACAAATATTTGTGTCATAGGCTGATATGATACACCACTGTAACTGAAGTTCTCCTGCCACCCCACTCCCAGGCTTAAAGCACATATATATGCAATTTGAAGAAAAGAACATGTAAATAACTATTAATTCTGTCTATCAAACACTAATCTTACTGATTTCAGAGTCAGTAGTGTCATCCCAAGATTTTAATGTACCTGATAGTAACATTAACTGATATATTTAAGAATTACATAGTAAGACATGCTCATACATGCTATATAAAAAATTTGTAACATTCTCTACCTATCAAAAATAGTTTTAGTCTTTAATATCAAGTTCCTAAGAACAGACTTTAATATTAGCAAAAATCTTGGTTGGACCATCTCCAACCATAATAAACAGTGCACGTGTGCTTTTAAGCAAACTTGTAATAGACACATATGCATGGCACTTCAGTATATTTTTGGAGATGAGTTTTTTGTATTCTTTAAAATTTATTTCTTTACCATGTATATAGTGTTATGCCTACATGTATACCTGCAGGCCAGAAGAGGGCACCAGATTTTGTTACAGATGGTTGTGAGGCACCATGTGGTTGCTGGGAATTGAACTCAGGACCTCTGAAAGAGTAAGTAGCCAGTGCTCTTAACCTCTGAGTCATCTCTCAAGCCCTTACACTTAGGGTTTTTTTAACCATACAATTTTAAAGTGAAATTTTTTTTATTATTATTAATAAGCAGTTCACTGATGCGTAGAAACATGAAGTAGGGGTTCTAAAAAGGTTTTTAGTTTTGTTTTTTATTTGTATCATCCCCTGCAATGGGTTCTAGCTGAAACAAGTCAAAATGTTCAGACTAATTAACTTCATTGAACAATGTTATGATCATCATAGGAGTTCTAGCTATTGATTACCTGAAAAAATTCTGCAGACATTTCCAAAAAAGGAGCTTCAAAATCTTCCTCATAGACTGATCTTCCTTCAAGACCTAAAATCATTAACATCTGGCAAGCATTTCTTATTGCTCCTCTGTCAAAAGAAATTTAATTAATTGATAATCAAATATATTAAAGGCGTAAAATATATAAAAGTTGAGAAATACCTTTATAACATTTAGTTTTTAGCAAAGGAAACAGTTTTCCAGAGAAAACTCATTTATTAAGAATAGATATGGAGCCGGGTGGTTGTGGTGCACACCTTTAATCCCAGCACTCGGGAGGCAGAGGCAGGCGGATCTCTGTGAGTTCGAGGCCAGGCTGGTCTACAGAGTGAGTTCCAGGACAGGCTCCAAAGCTACAAAGAAACCCTGTCTTGAAAAAATAAACAACAACAACAACAACAACACACACACACAAAAACAAAAAAAGGAGAATAGATTTTGAATAATTTTAGTCAAAGTCCATCTTGATTATGAAGCTCTTTATCAAATTATTCTTGTCTCACAAAAATTTTTAAGAAAATATGCTTAAGAAAAAAAAATTCTATTTACTTAAAAAAACAGGGTAATTTAATGGGATACAACTGGAAATAAAAAGGTAAACAGGTTAAGTTAGTAAGCCAGACAGCAGGACAACCTACAAATAAAATCATGACAACACAACATTTTTTTAATAAATTGCTTTTGGGCAATCCTGATTAAACACCAAGTTCAATCAGTAAGAACTTCACTAGCTCACTCCTCTGACACCAAAGAGAAGGAATCCCACTTGTTTTAAACTCCAGCAGCACCATCACAAAAATGGTACTGTAATGGCGAGAAACGTGATAGTGGAAGACATGGAAATGGTTCTGGGATGTTTTAGGCTACACGCAGTATTTTTCTTTAAAAGAAAAAAAGAGTCAAAAGCTTACCAAAGCACAATGCATGTGCCTACAGTTTAGGCTTCTGGGGAGCCTGGAGAGGAAACACCTGTGTTGAAAAGTTCACTACTGGTCTGTGTCCACAATAAGACCATACTACTGAGGGGCAGGCTACAGATGCAGCATTGGCATGAGTGAGGTCCTAGGTTCAATTCCCAGGAATGCAAAGAAAATGAAGTGTGTCTGTGTGTGTACACATATATAAATAAAGAGGAAGGAGAAAAAAATTTAGAAAGTGTCCTTAAAAAAGAAAAAACAATCTAAGAAGCTTAAGATGTTTTAACTCTAGGTAACTTAAAACAGTGAAAGTCTTTGAAGCTTTTAATAAGTACTGAAAATTGAAGTTTTTAATTGTTTCAGTGAAATTAAGACATTAAGATATAAACACTAAAAAACCAAAAGTAAGGAAATACCTGTCTACAACTTCTCCTTTCCGCTCTCTGGCAATCATATCCAATAAAGTTTGCCGAAGATGATCCCTAATACACCCATAACGTACAACTTGATCTCGAAAAATTATTAATCCCAAATTGTAGACATTTTCTACATTATTTTGTTGTACATACACACGGTCCTGTAGTAAAAATAAAAACAAAATAATGTTAAGCAAAATTGGTGCAAATATAAAATAAGAACCTACAACAAAAATTATTCCAAGTACTTTTTAATTTCTAGTATCTCAAGTTATGTAAAAGTAAATCTTTACAATTCATGATTATTAAAACAAATTTAAAATAACTTTTTTCTACTATACAGCAAAAATGGGCAAAATTATAAGCCTGGGGAGTATTAAACAATTATTATAAGGAGACATGCCAGAGAACCAATGAAACTATAAAGAATACCCCAGAAGCTTAAGCATATATATGTAAAATTAATATTCATTTATAGCAAAAGGTTGATGTGCAAATAATTATTTTTTAGACAAAAGTTGCAACTTGGAACATGTATCAAAGATATACATGTGTTAAACTAGTTCACAAGATCTTCAAGCAAAAGAGTAGACAGTAGGATAAGACACACTGAAATCTTTGCTGAGTGGCAATGCCAAGTGTTTTCTTTACTGCTTATTAGCACTGAGAAGGAATTCAGCCTGGGGGTGGGCAAGAACGTTTTCACAACTTATTCCAAGAAGAATCTCCCTTTGTTACTACACTGTTGATTTTATATAATACAGTAATAATGTAGTTCTAATAATTTAAATCCCTCCAAGAGTTCTTTGTTTTTGCAGATATTTCCATGTAATTTCAAAAGACTGCTTATACTTAAAAGGGGCTAGGACTTAAAAAAAAATTTCCAAAAGACATATAATACATTAAGGACTAATTTTAAATGCTGTAAACTCAGGATTAGACAGTTATGTTTAAGCCCAACATTGGTAACAATCGACTGCAAAAAATGTAAACAAAATTCACAAAATTGCTGCTTTTAACTTGTCTTTCAAAATCCAAACCCCAGACATTTTAAATAAAAAATATTCTGAAAGGTATCTTAAAGTTCCATAAATAAAGCATTTCATCAGCACAGAGATAAACCGCATTTTAAATCTATTTGTAGTTCTCCCCTAGATGTTACTCCTAGCCTAAGCAGTCTATAGTAGACATGAACCTTCCCAGTCTGGGGAGGCAGATCATAGGGGAAAGGGGAGAATTAAACAATGGGTACCATCCCATGTCTGTTCTTTCACAGAGCTGGTAGGAAGTCAGATCCTGTCACTGATTTTACTCATAGTTCACTTCATAAACCAAACTGTAAACACACCATCTATAATACATTATCTTAAAAAGAATAGTTTTTCAGACCTTGCTAAGAACAACTATAAAGACTGGCTAACAAGTTTTTAAGAAAGCACTACTTGTTTAAAAATACCAATTATGATAGGCAGATCTGTAGGAGTTAGGTAGAGAGATGCAGTCTATCTATATCTTTAGCCAGGTGATCTTCATGCTAAATTCCTCCCTCCAATATCTAATTAAGGTTGAGGGGTCCCTATTATTTCCAACAGATAAGAGTTAAAAAGATACTTGGCTCTATCCACAGATAATAAAGCTTCTACCATTTTAGCAAAATTCATCCTTTTCTTTCTGATGCCTCAAATGTACCAAGACACCTGTATACTAGGATATAAAAGATCAAACTCAGAATACAAAAGCATGCCTAGAGGTGCCAAAGCACACTATGCTAAAGTAGTTTTTAAGAGAGTGACCCTACAGAGTCAAGGAATACCTCTGGTACATGGTCCAAATAGTTTTACTACTCGAGAAATGGTATTAAAAGCCACGCTACAGAAAAGCAAGTTAGAGTAAGTGGCTACAGGCTCATGAAGTAATCACTGTGCAAAAGGAGGGAAATTTCAGTTCTAATATTCCCATCTAGTGTTCATTTTAAACAATGTTTGCTTTTAAAAATTAAACAGGTCAAGGGGGTGGTGGCATACACCCATAAACCGAGGCTAAGGAAGAAGAATTTAATGTTCTAGGTCAATCTGGCCTATACAAAGAGAAGCTAGCCATCTTAAAACAAAAGGTGGGGTCCTGGAGTTAGCTCAGTCTGCAAACTTGCTTGCTGCCAAGACTAATAGCCCAGAGTTCCACTCCCAGGACAACACACATAAGAAAGAGAAAGAGACCCCGCCCCTTCAAGTTTTCCTCTGCCCTCTGTATATGCACAAAATAAGTACATGTTAAAAAAAATTACTTAAAGTGCCAAATAAAAGAATTCAGTAGAATATTTAGGACACAAATTCTAACAAACTTGGGTTATATGCAAGCCAGAAAACTCAGTTTTGTACATGGTAAGTCTTTATGAAACATCTGACTTCTTAAAGAGCAACAGTTCCACACCTTTCACAACTTAACAACACTCTAAAGAGCCAGAGTAGTCATGTGCTGCTCACCTACACCTTCCTGGCTGACCTCAATTATGGCCAAAGTTACAAACGCTCTAATTCTCTGTGAAAGTTGATGTGGTCAAGCAGGTTAATTAAACTCAATTTCTCACATGAGTATCTATAACAATGTTTTCATTCATTTCTTACAAGAGGGAAAAAACTTTACAAATACTAAGTATTTATTCTGCTAGTAAACAAACACTTCAAATCACACTTTCAAAATACCCCCAAACTAAGTATTCAATAACTAGTCTGTCAGAACATGTTTGAAGAAGCCTCATAGCTTAATCAGAAGGAAATCTGACAAAAAGTAATAGAAGTTATTTTCTAACAAGGTTCCTTTCAAGCCATGAAAGAGAGGTTAAAAAAGCCTAACACAATGAAGACAGAAACAACAGTAAAAAGGCAGAACACAAAAAAGGTTCTTTTACAGGATCAGAAAAAGAAGTCTAATTAAGCTAATATATTACAAAATGAACCAAGCATATAATTTTGTACATAGGTAAAGTTTAAATAGTAAGCCGTACACTTCCGAGTGAACACTAATAAACTTAGTAGAAAAGCAGAGGATGTTTCACTAAACCACTGAGGAGTAGGCTCAAAATCACAAGAATGTGAAAAAATTTAAATAAATAACATTCTAGTTGTTAAGAGAAAAAAATCGTGTACCCCATTTTTTGCCTTCAAATTTAAAAATAAAAAACCTTTAATAAAATAAAAACTAAAGCCGGGTTTGGTGGTACACACCTTGAATCCCAACACTCAGGAGGCAGAGGCAGGCAGATCTCTTGAGTTTGAGGTCTAGCCAGGGCTAGAGAGAGAAATTCTGTTCCCTAAAACCAAATCAATGGATGGATGGATGGATGGATGACTGAATGAATGAATGAGAACTCAAACAGAACAAAACAAGAGCAACAAGTAAATAACAAACATTAAGTGGTGGTCAGGATGCAGTAGACAATTCAGGAATTGTCTACGAAAATATAAAATAAATAAAAACCATATTTGTGTAAAGCTGTAAAATTGTACCAAATCATATTAAAAATGCATAGTTCTCTACTGTAAAATTTTATAATCAATGAGCAAGAGGAAAAAGTTAAAACATTAGGAAATAATCTCCATGTAGTTCAGAAGACAAGTGACATAATTCGGAGGTTAGGAACCAGGGAGATGGTTCAGTGGTTAACATCACTGGCTGCTTTTCCTGAGAATCCAGGTTCAATTCCCAACACCCACATGGTGGCTCACAATGGTCTGTAACTCTACTCCTGGGGATCTGATACCCTCTTCTGGCCTTGGCAGACACTATATAAATATAAGGCACAGACATCCTTGCAGGCAAAAAGAAGCACAGATTCAAGGAGCATAAAGTACTTCCTTCAATCAGTCCTGTTTCTGCCACTTAATAAACTGACCTTTACATCTGTTTTTATCCATAGCATTTACCTTAAATGGCAACCAATTGCAATACTGACAATAGAAAGAACTGCTAAAGCTACCATTTTTTGCCTTCAAATTTAAAAATAAAAAAACCTCTAATAAAAACTAAGCCAGGTTTGGTGGTACACACCTTGAATCCCGACACTCAGGAGGCAGAGGCAGGCAAATCTCTTGAGTTTGAGGTCAGCTTTTAAATTCTAGGACAGCCAGGGCTAGAGAGAGAAATTCTGTTCCCCAAAACCAAATCAATGGATGAATGGATGGATGGATGACTGAATGACTGAATGAATGAGAACTCAAACAGAACAAAACAAGAGCAACAAGTAAATAACAAACATTAAGTGGTGGTCAGGATGCAGTAGAAAATAGTATCAACATCTGTCAAAAGACTAAAATCAGAGTTAGCTGATGACGAGCAGTTGTGCTTTGTACACACCCAAAATACAGCAAGCAGGGTCCTAGAGGGGTGTGCATTCCAATGTTCACAGGAGCAATTTCCAGTCATGAGTGGATGGGACAAACAAAATATGGTGCATATATAAAATAGAGTATTATTCATACTTTTGGGGTAGGGGATAGCATATAGGAGCAGGTATTAAGTAGAGAAAAAAAACCCCACAAAACCAAATACTGTATTGCTCCACTTACACGTGGTACACACAGCAATCAAATTCACTAATGCAAAAATCAGAATTGGGGACTGGAAAGGTTATTAACGGGTAAAGAGTTCTAGCTTTGCAAGAATTTTACAGGATGGTGTTTGCCAGATATATAAATTAAAGGCTGGAGATCTGTATAGTAAGAGATGTTTACTGTCATATACCCAGGCAAGTATTTTATTTTTATTGCTTAACTACTTTTAATGCTATGACTACTTAAAAACAATGATAAAGCATACACTGGGAAGACTAAATCATAGTGCTTAAAATGGTGCCTGGCCCACACTATGGACTATGAAAAGTGCTGTCAGCTATCATTAAATAGATCACTTATCTATTTATCATTGAGTAGATGTTGTTACACAAGGCTGCTATCAATCTCCTTTAAGAGTTCCTAAAGAAATTGTGATCCACTTAATACAAATCTATCCATGCTCCCTGTTTTCTTCCTTTTCCCCATTTCCCAGATATATCTTGCTTTTCACTTTCGATATTAAAATAGTTCCAAGTTTTACAGTTGGAAAAAACCCTGAAATTTTAATGATCTAACCAACACATCCTTAAACAGATTCGACAGATGGTTTTGCGCCCCCCGCCATGAAAAAAAAGTCTTGTGTGGTAGGTACATAAACACACATATCCTAGGAGAGGATCCAGGAATTTCAGCCATGCACTAAGAATTCTCTGGTTCCCAAAAAGCACCAGGGGTCTTATACAATAAATCTCACCCAGAGGGTTAAGTAAATAAATTAATGACAAAGTAGGAACCAAAGCCAAGACTCTCTTAATTCATCATTAAGCACTTTCTCACTGTTTCAAACTTCCCACATAATTGGCAACACTCCACTCCAAAGTAAGCTCTATTCCATGTGCTTCATCAAGAAATTTGTGCTATAAGGACAAAGCTCTCATAGAGCTTCAAACCAGACAAAATCCCAGTACTGAACTGAGAAGGGTACACACAAAGTGCCACCTCTAGCAAAGCTATTTCCAATTGATACCTACTAGGAAAAGGGAAATCAGTTTTTTCCAATCGAGTGTTACTTGGGTATATCAACCACACTCAAGGGAAAGGCCCATACCCAGGAGCAGTTGGCCATTCCAGTCATTAGTTTTCTGGGTAATTCAGACTGAAAATGAAAGGCTCCCAATTAGCCCCAAGTATTTGTATCTTCTAGTATACACATAAGGAAACAGTGACTGGAGCTGGAGTGTAAGTTCAGCATGAAAGAACTTACATGCTCATAGCAAACTCTAACTCCAGCTACAGGTCACCTGATACTTTCTTCTGATCTCCAAGAGCAGCAGGTACAAATATATACATGCAGGCAAATGCACACAGAAAAATAAATCTAAAATAAGCAACAACAACAAAAAACCCCAACAAAACAAGAAGCAAATTTAAACTAAAGCAGTTACAAACTCTAATGCCTTCACCTGCCAAATAGGCAGTACAAATCTGACTCCTCCCTGCAAAGGCTGAAGGACCTATGTGAAAGAGGAGGTGGAAAGATTTTAACAGTCAAAGGTGGCAAATGACTTCAAGGAAACTGGTTTCCAGATACAACAAAGATGGATGTCAAATGTGACAATATGCACAAGACCTGAAAAAGCTAAAACCAGAAAAAAAGAAAAAAAAGAAAATTCTCAGCTCAGAGAAGAGGATCAAATCCCATCCCAACTGGGGAGCTCTGGTATTTGATGGCTGGTAGGAGAGGAAAACTCAAGTCATCCTTAGTACTACTATGGATTCACAAACACCTGGTATATTCACAACTACTCACACCCAGGAGTACTTGGCCAACACAGACCAAACTTGATACATAACGAGAACATGAAGTTGGGAGGGTAGGGAAGTGGGGGAGAATTTAGGAGGGGTTGAGGAAGGGGATGAATATGATCAAAATATATTGTATAAAATTCTCAAAAATAAAAATATAAAAAATACATATTAAAATTACTTCATTTCAACACATATACATTTTTCTTAGTCTAAAAATGTCATTTCTGAGCCAGGTGGTAGTGGCACACAAACAAAACTCATTTCTGGTATATTTTAGCTAAAACCAGAACAGTACATATATTTAAAAAACATGAAACAGGAAAATGAAGGACATAAAGATAAAACGAAAATCTGGCTATGGAATGAAGCTAAATCTTTCTGAATCTAAAGTAAGACTTTAATAAGAATTTTGAAAAGGCAGTGAATTCAAAAAGAGCATATAATATATACTGCTTGTATGTGTCTAGTTTGCACAAGGAGCTACACTAGGTTTATGACACAATGGCTATACAGGCATTCATGTCCCTGACCTCAGTGCAGCCTAGTAGGTAAGTCATACAATACCGTTAGTCCACCTTTTCTGAAGATTTGCTTTCAATGGCTCCAAATTAAATGTAAAATTTTAAAATAAACAATCCCTAAGTTTAAAATAATACAGCGATTCCATACATGAAACCTGACTGTCGCACTCTGACCTACCAGACACAATCAATGCTGTCTATAATTTCCATACTGCATTAGTCAGCACCCTATCCACAACCTCCACTTATTAACTCAGTTTTCAGATCAACAAGTAATTCTTTTATTCAAATACTTCTTATACTAAGTAACAGCTCCAAATTTCAGTACACCGTGACTACTATGAATGTTTCTAAACAACAGTTCTGAGTACAAAAAGAGCATACTTTCAACCAATAGGGCATAACCCATCAGAGACCACTAATAAGAACTCGCCATTTTCCTTGAGACGGGGTCTCATATAGCTAGCTTAGTTTGGCTTCTAACAAATTTTGTAGCATAAAATAACCTTTAACTTCTGATCCTTTTGACTTTGCCTTCCAAAGGCAGGTATTATAGGCGGGTCACCACTAATTCCACACCAGCTTTGACAAGAAATTTCAAAACTTTAAGTCAGAACAAGGTCAGACTTTTTCAAAACGGAGGATTATGAGAATTCTCAGAGAACTTAAGTGATATGATTTTTGTTCTATGGAGAAAACAACAAAAACAAAACAAACTGAGCAAACATACAACAAAGGAATATTTGTGGGACAGAATAGTGCCTAGTGGATGCTTTAGGACTAGTACACACACACTTACTTCTAAGACTAATTACACCAATTTTGAGAAAAAAATGTAAGACGATCAGTTTTGGTCAATAGATAAAAACATAAGAAGAAATCAGATTCTAGCCATGGGAGACGTAGGGAAAAGACATTAAAGAAGTGTTAGGTTTCTGAATGGGCAACTAGAATGACAAATATGAGTTCATTTGGAGATGCCAAGTTTGAATGTCTTGTAGACAATGAAGGGTGTCATCAACTAAACAGACGACGTAAGCCAAACCTCTGAGAATAGTGTTATACATACAATTTGGGAATCATGTACATTACAAAGAGCTGTAAGAGTGAGTAGTGCAGTATAAGAAGAAATACCAAAAGCCCAAAGATCCTTTGATTTACAGAGGAGGAAAAGGAGGATGTGCAGGAGGGGCAGTAGCCGAGAACGAAAAAGCAGAAGGCAGGAGACACATAGTGCTTTGTCACAGATCCAGGGCCTATATTAATATAGTAAAAGAAAAGTGCAGTTAGCTGTGCCAAGTGTTGCTAAAAAGTAACAAAGGAGAATGTGCAGTGCTCTCTGTATTCAGAGATGTATACCTCCTCCCTCCATGATGATCCCAGCAAAGACAAAACAGAACAAAACTGAGGTAGATTCTTAACTGGGATGTGTTTAGAGTGGGCATTAAAAAAAAAAAAGAGCCCATTTCCACATATGCTAATGAGACATCTACCTGAGAGATGGGTAAAAGCTGGGGAGATGATGTTCCATCAGAAAAATCTAGTTGAGGCCAGCTGGACTGGGACTGAAAAAGCATGGAGTAAAACCGGACTCTGAACATGGCAGACAAGGAGAGCTGGCTGAGAAGCCAAGGACAATGGCACTGGGTTTTGATCCTACTTCATGTTCTGGCTTTGTGGGAGCCTAGCCTGTTTGGATGCTCACCTTTCTAGACCAGGATGGAGGGGGGAGGACCTTGGACTTCCCACAGGGCAGGGAACCCTGACTGCTCTTTGGACTGGAGAGGGAGGGGGAGAGGAGTGAGGGGAGGGAGAGGGAAATGGGAGGCGGGGAGGAGGCGGAAATTTTTAATTAAAAAAAGAAAAAAGAAAAATCTAGTTGAATTTTATCTTGAGCATGAATGGTTTGAACATGGCCAGTGCTGGTAAGACCAACTAAAAACAAAAACATCAGTAACTCCCAAACTCTTAAGGGTACATACCAGTTAGTAGGTAATATGGTTCCTAACACGGGTTAAAAACAAAAAACAAACAAAAAACCTGACCCATGTTGGAAGTAAATGTCTTTCTGCATTAACGCAGGTGGGGAAAAAAAAGAAGTGCACACAAGTCCTACTGCTACTTCTGCTTTTCTGAGATGGAGATAGTTAAGTCCTTTACCATGAGGGAAGTCAGAGGGCTGAGCAAGAAAAAATAAGAGCTATAGTCAGGAGAGTACTTTCACCAGACAGTAAAAGGGCTGCCAGGAGGCCTGTGACAGTGAACAAATCCTGACACTGACCCACCCAGTATGAAGTTTCCTCCAGTAGAGCACAGGAAAAGGTAAGATAGTTACTGGATCTATCCCATCACTGTGCTACCTACCATATGGGTTAACAAAAACATTAAGGAACTAGAAATACTAATACTAGCTAATTTTTACTGCACTTATTACTATGGCCATGCTTTACATAAATGGTTCATATAAGCTCTATCACTACCCAGATGATGATTTTTCAGTTTAGACATGAGTAACATGACAAGAAGTAATAAAACTGTTTGACATGGTCATATAAGAAGCAGAGCCACATACAAACCTTGAGATTCCATTAATTTGGAAACAGAAATGAAACTGTTTTAGAATGAGTACACATATATTTTCAAATAGTAACAAAATTTCAATTCCAAGTGACTTTATAATGGTTAGCAGCTGGTATAGAATTTAAAGGCTCAGTCCTGTTAAAACTGCAAAGAGAACAAGAGTAGCAAGCTTCCTTTACACTAGTACATGAGATATTTGTTTTCATGTGTTATCTCATTTATCCTAAAACTGTTAACACAAGGTAGATCCATAACCTGACAAAACAATGCTCAAAAAGCGGTTACTTTGGTAGACCTTTTATTCCATCCCAGGAAAATTAGGTGGCCTCTCCCTCACGCTTTTGCCACTAGACACTCAAAAAATCAGGGGTAAAGGCTTGTTTGAATTCACTCAGCAGAAAAGGCTCTAGTTGCTTGTTCTCATTGTAAATACTTTCTGAACGTCATGTTATTCCATTAAGTGAAGGAAACTATGACAAGCTTTTGTTACTGCAACTAAAGAACTGAAAACTGAAGAGAGTAAAAGTCACTATGTCCAGTTCTCCAACATAAACACTGATGCAGGGCTGGAAAGATAGCTCAGTAGTTAAGAGCACTGGCTCCTCTTCAAAGGACCTAGATTCAATTCCCAGCACTCACACTGTAGTTTACAACTGTAATTCCTGTTCCACAGGATTCAATGCTCTTTTCTGGTTTCCACAGACACTGCATGTATATGGTGTACAGACATGCATGCAGGCAAAATACTTATGCACATAAGCAAAGAACAAAAGAAACAGATAACAAGTCATTAAGACTTAATAACTTTGCAGTGATGCAACAAATTAAACTGAAATAATTTAGATTCATCCAAGCTTACAAGTTTTGTTTTGTGTTTTTTGGTTTTTTGAGACAGGGTTTCTCTGTGATTTTGGAGCCTGTCCTGGAACTAGCTCTTGGGTAGACCAGGCTGACCTCAAACTCACAGAGATCCACCTGCCTCTGCCTCCTGAGTGCTGAGATTAAAGGTGTGTGCCACCACCACTTGGCTACAAGTATTTTTTTTTTTAATTGAGAGTAAAATCAGAAGCTGGATGCATGGCTTTAATGTAAGTACTTGGGAGGCTAAGTTTGAGGTCAGCCTGGTCTACACAGTGAGTTCCAGGACAGCCAGGGCTACAAAGAAAAACCCTATCTCAAAAAACCAAACCAAACCAAACCAAACTAAAACATTACCAAACCAAATCAAAAACTGAATGAAAGAGGCAGGGGAAAGCAAGAGAATAAAATTCAAGTTAAAGCCATCTCACTAAACATCTTTTTCTTGACTGATAAAAATTGAAAAACAAAAATATCAAGTGAAACAGATTATATATCCAATGAAGCTCATATCCTAAAACAAGACTGACTGCAGTAATACAACGGCACGAATTTACAGAAGAATGGCAGCTATAAAGAATATAACTATGAGAAACTGTATTAATAAAACATTTTTGTTGCTGAAAATATTTACAGTTAGGTTTCATAAGCTTAGAAATTCAGCTTTTAACTCATGCTGTAACTACCTTTACCTCAGAAAGACATATTAAATAAGGGTTTTTAGTATTTTTTATTTTGAAGCACAAGCACTAAATGCTTGGTTTAATTTTTCTTCTTTTCTTATGCATGCTACTACTTGTGAATGCAGGGGCATATGACTTCCTCCTCATTCTTCTGGAGGCAGAGTCTCTCAACCAAACCCAGAATTTGCCAATACAGATAGCACAGCTAATCTAGTGAGTCAGATTACTCTGGGGACCCTTAACTCCCCCTTTCAAGGCTGAAAATACAGATGAGCCACTAGGTGTGGGTTCTGGGGATCTTAACCCCAGCTCTCTTACTTGCTTGGCAAGTGTTTTACCACTGAGCTGTTTCATCTCTCCAGCCCATTAAAACAATTTTTAAAATCATGTCTTTTCAGCCTTTTATTCTAGTAATTAAATGAATGTGAATGATCTACACTTTATTTACACAGGTTGAGGGTGACTTTTACAAAGGAAGTATTTTTACTTAAGAAACTAAACCTGGGTCTGGAGAGATGGCTTAATGGTAAAGAGCACTTGCTGTTCTTGCAGATGAACTGAGTTCAGTTCATATTATCCACATGGTGGTTCACAGATACCTGTGACTCTAGTTACTGGGGATACAATGTCCTCCCTCCTCTGACCTCTAAAGGGCACTGCGGGAAGTGGTGCTGATACAAGCATGCAGGCAAGACACTCATACATAGAATCTTTTAAAAAACCAAAAGAAACAAAACAAAAACAAACAATCTACAAAGATGTAGCCAGTATCCAACTAAAACTGACAGAAAGTCACTCTTTTGAAATGTTGATTTCTTTTTAAAGGAAACACAAAAAACCTGTACTTACCATATACATTAGTATATCTCTAATCATCACCATGGCTGTTTGATGATCATTCCAAGCTTGATTTAATGTTTGAAGAAAGTTGTTATTCAATGAATTTAGTACATCTTCTCGTACCTATTAACAGAACAATTCATTAGTTTATGCACATAAATACTCATACATATACATGCATGTATTATTTGTTCAATAAAGTAATCAAGTAGAATCCTTAGCTTTAAATCAAAATATTAAGTTATAGGCCAGGCAGAAGTTAATCTATAACACACAGCAGACTACCAAATATGCTCATAAAATCCAGATTTCTCTCTTAAATTCTAGAATCAAAAGCAAACTCCTAGGTATTTCAAAATACCCAGTGGCTTAACAATGTAAAATAAAATCCCAAAACCTTACAGTGAGTAAGGCTTTGTTCTTGGCTCCAGGCTACCAGGCCCAATGTCCTTGTACATAATCCCCAGGGATGAAGCTGAAGACCACGGATATGGAGGATAGTTGCCTGAGTGCATGCAATCCTAGGTCTCTGAGGAGCTCTGTGACTTTGGAAACGTTATTTCACCTACGAAACTTGATATTCTGACATATAAAATAGTATCCTCTTGCAAGACTGAAAGGACAACATCTAAGGTACAGAGAACAGTGCCTATAATTCTCTAAACACAACAAATGCAAACCTCCAGCAGCAACCATGACTGGCCATTGTGCTGCTCACTCAAATCCCATTCAAATCACTTCAATTTCTTCTACTTAAATTTCACCTCCAGTCTTTCTTGACCTCTTCTTCTCTCTCTCCCTCTCCCCACCTACACTATTTCAAATCTCTCTATAAATACATACTCTATTTCTATCTCTGTATATTACATTCTATTTCCAGCTTTCTACTTCTTTACCTTCTGCTTACATTTTTCTTCCTACTACTCACTGCTATCTGACTACATTATATATTTATTTATTGCTTCTTCCACTAAAATCTAAATGCCTCCATAGTAGAAGAATGTCTCTTTTTAGCTGTTCCTCTATCACAAATAGTACAGTGCCTGGTATAGAAAAGATCCTATTAACTGTGAGTCACTTTCAACAAGTTAAACATTTTCATGACGTTTCCTCATGTCTGATATGCCTTCTTAATCCAACCCCAATAGACCACTCACCCTTAGAAGTCTTTCCTATCTACAAGCTTGTTACTACCTTCCCTAAGTTTCCTGTTGTGCTCTCAGCCCAATGGAAAGATTATTTGCCAGGAAGACAGACTCTTCATGTAATTCTTTGAAATTACAGTTGGACTTTCATATCCATGTGTTCCACATCCACATATTCAAACAACAATCAATCAAAACTATTTGGGAGAAAAAGCCTGTTTCCTACTGAAAATAAATACACCTTTTGCTCTTGTCATCATCTCCAAGCAAACACAGCATTAAAAACCTTTTTATAACATTTGTACTATATTTGCTATATGTTATTCAGAGATGAGTTCAAGTACAGGAGTATGAGCTGGACAGAAGTACATGCAGATTTTACACATGAGAACTAACTGAACACTTATTGAGTCTGGTTGCTATGGGGACCTGGAACCAATCCTAGAGGACAAGAAATGAGTACTATGCTGCACACCTCTACAAATATTCAGACTCAAAAGTCTTCCATGGTCCAACTCAATTCTCATTAATTCCAACTTAACCAAGTCTATAACACCAAACATATGTCAAACCTTGTTAAGTTAGGGAGAATCTCAAGCCTTGGTACACTTTTGAAACATACTAATTAATGAATCAAGATATACATATCTATAAAACTGAGTTTTAAATGTATGCGAATAAAATGTCATTCCATAAGAAATCAATTACTAAGTCAGTTAAAGATCAAAAAAACAGAACGCCTTTAACATACAACACACTAAGTTAAAACCAAGAAAATTGTGCCTGATTTTTTTTTTAACTTTTGAACTAACATTTATTTATTTTGTGTGTTTACATGCATGCACACGCATGCATGCATAGATGTGTCTATATGTATGGGAGTGTGAATTACACCCTGTTCATGTAAAGGCCACACAATAACCTGTGAAAATTGGCTCTATATAAGTAGGTCCTAGATACTGAACTCAGACTGACTTGACAGAAAGTACTACTCCATTTTATTAAATGCTAGAGAAATATAAGTTATCAGATTTTAATTGTGAGATCATACATATAACCTACCCTATGAGTAGTATGAAAACTACTAACCTATATCATAAACCCAGAATATGATATATTTTGGCTTTTAAGACTGAGCACCTTAATTTTAAGGTATAACCTCTGAAGTTGTTTCATAAGTATACTGATTATACCAAAAGATACACACACACACACACACACACGCACGCACGCACGCACGCACATTAGCTGATAGAGCTGTTAATCAAATACTTTTACATAAAGTTGATATAACTGTAAAATTATACTAATGGGTAGATATATAATTTCAATCTACATATTGAAGTATTAAGTGATTAAGTGTAGGGCTTGTCAGTTGCAAATATTAGGGTACAGAACACACACGCAGAAGTTGAAACATTCCCATTTACAAATGCTTTCGGTAAGCTCCATATACTTCACTGGACCACTAAGTTTTGGAGAAAGTACTACTCCATTTTATTAAGTTTTGAGAAGTAATTAAATGAGAACCTGACAATGCAGGGCAGGTGTGGTAGTAAACAACTGGGACCCAAGCACTGGGAGGAGACAGAGACATAGAATCCTAAATCCCAAAGACAGCTACACATGAAAAGTCTTGTATTCCAAATACTAAAACATCTAGCCAATTATATTGAGAACTGAACTTTTGTAACTACTAAAATTTAGTTAATGTGAACTGTATTAAATTACTCCAGTTTGAGACTGTATTTCTAATCAGAAAATTATTTCTAAATGTACTCAACACATTTGTTGAATGAATGACAAAACTGACCAATCAAATAAGTTAATATTATAAAATATGTTCTCTAAAATGTGCTAATTTATATACTTTAAAGTATCAACAAATATTTCACATAATATAATGTTTACAATCTATATCAGTGTGGTGGTGATGTCCTCCATAATTGTGCATTTGAATACTTGGTCCTTGCTGAAGAGAGTATGCTGCAGGGAACACCTGTGAGAATTCAAAAGCCAGGTGTAGTTTCTCATGAATTCTTTCAAAGCTTCCTGTTTTGGGTCTGAGATACAAGCTCTCAGTTATCCCTGCCTCTGTGTCTGCTGCCTGCTGCCATACCGTCCCATCATTGTAGACCCTAAACCTCTGGAACTGTAAGTCACAAATAAACCCTTCTTTCTATGTGTTGTTTGGGTCATGATGTTTTACTATAGTAACAGAAAACTATGACAACCAGCCTCTGTGCAAAATTAAAAATACATTAACCAGCACACAATATTTTCCAAAGAACTGTGCTATCAGTTAATAGTGAACTTTTGTGAGGTAAAACCCAGACCCAGTAAGACAGACACCGTACATACTCATAAGTGCATATTAGACATAAAGAAAAAGATAAACAGGCTACAATCTACAACTCCTAAGAAGCTAGGTAACAAGAACCCTAAGAGAGACATGCATGGATGCCCCTGGGAGGCAAAATAGATAAGATCTCCTGGGGGCAGGGGAGAGAAAACATGAGGAAACAGAATGGTTGAGTTGCAGGAGAGACAAAGAGGTGGAGTAATGAAAGAGATATCTTGATATAAGGAGCCTTTATGGGATTAGGGAGAAACCTGGTGCTAGGGAATACCCAGGAATCCACAAGGATGACCCCAGCCAAGACTCTAAGCAATAGTTGAGAGAGTGCCTGAACTAGCCTTCCCCTGTAATCAGATTGATGACCACCTTAATTGTCATCATAGAACCTTCAGTCAGTTTACTGATGGAAGCAGATCCACAGCTAAGCACTGGATGGAGCTCCCAGAGTCCAACTGAAGAGAGGGAGGAGAGGTTATATGAGCAAAGGGGTCAAGATCACGATGGGACAACCAAGAGATACAGTTGACCTGAGGTAGTGGAAGCTCACTGACTCTAAACTAACATCTGGGACACTAACATAGGACCAAACTAGGCCCTCTGAATATGGGTTCTGTGGCTTGAACAGTTTGTGGGGCCACTGGGCAGTGGAACAAGGATTTATCCCTAGTGCATCAACTGGTTTTTTGGAGTCCATTCCCTAGGAAGGGATACCTTGCTCTGGGGAGAGGGGCTTGGTCCTGCCTCTACTTGGTATGCCAGACTTTGTTGACTCCCCATGGGAGGTCTTATTCTTTCTGAGGAGTGCAGGAGGGGTTGATTGGGAGAGAAGGAGGGGAAACTGTTGTTGGTTATGAAAATGAAAATTATTTTTTAAATAAAAAAATAGCTAGCTTTAACCAGGTAGAAAAAAAAATCAGACTAAAAGTTTTGATTGTTTTATTTGTTAAAGACTTATTTATATGTATGAATAGTTGTCTGCAGGTATATATATAGTGCATTATGCACATAAGGTTCCCATAGGGGTCAAAAGAGGGAGTTTAAACCCGAGAATCCTAGAACTTCACTGTGAGTCTCCTGTTGTGCATGATGGGAAACAAAACAAGCCCTCTGCAGGAGCAGCAAGTGCTCTTAATTCCTGATCTTTCTTCCAAGTCCTATGATTTTTAAAAGCCTGGGCATACACACAAAACTTAACAAAAATAAAGTCACTTAGACAGAACTGTTATACTATTCATATTTATCTCTATACTACGAGAAAATTCTTTTAACAATTTCCTACAGAAATCTTTCTACCCTTAAGAAATAAAAGACATTTATTCAGACGTGCAATAAAAAGTAAAAGCAAGATGAAAATTGCACCTTTATGAAAAATTAACAATTTCTTAAAAGAGGATAAGTTGGCACAGAAACTAAAATGTACATAAGTTAATAAATAACTGACTTATTTTTTTAATTAACACAAAAATTGAGAACAGTATAGCAATGTGTATCTGTGTAGTAACATTGTTAATCATTACTTATTTTATTTTTCCACCAGCAGGGCAAATGGCCAGAGTCTGCTGTGGGGCAGTACTAGAATAAAGGACTGCACACAGCAAGCACTGAAAGAAAACTCAGTAAGTTCATCCAGGTGAGCTGCCACGAAGAAGAGAAACATGGTACCGCCTATGATGAGAAGGGTATGCAGTAGAGGACTAATGGGTGTGTGGTACCTAGACTTGTAAAACTGAGAAAGCCTCACACAACAGTCTGCAGAAAACTAAAGGCATCTAAAAACTTTTAAAACTGGTTAGTCAAGAGAAGGAAAAGACCACCACTGGCTAAAAAAAAAAAAAAAATTTACAAAGACCCATCTGATATCCAAAGCATACAAGAACATTTTAAAATTTAATGAAAAATTAAGTAAACTTATTTTTAAAATTGGCAACAGAAGGTACCTAACTATAGATATACTGACAGCAAATAACTGTTCAGAAAATGTTCAACACAAGCCACCATGGATCTGAAAACTGAAACAATGTGGTGATCCTACATGCCTATTAGGATGACTAAACTAAAACCCAGACAAAACCCAATGTTGATAAATATGTGTAACAGAGAACCTCTTAGTCACTGCTGAAAGAAATGCAAACAAGCAGTTATTATTTTTAAAAAAAGGAAAAAGAAAACTTTCCCTTCACTACAAAAATCAACAAACTGGCAAGTGCAAACAGTGAGATACTACTAAGCACTAAAAGGAAATATGGAACCAGGCTGTGAAGTAGAGAAAACTTAAATGCATCACTGAAGCATAGTCAATGAGAGCAGGCTGTACGATTTCAACTGCATGATACTCTAGGAAAGGCAAAACTAAGGAATCAGTGAAATACTGGGTTGTCAGTTAGGGGGAAGGATGAATAGGCAGAGCACAGAGAACTTTGAAGGACAGTCACAGTATTCAGCAGATGATAATGGTTACATACATGCCCAAAATTATACCTTTAATGCCACAGAATCAACTCACATTAAAGGCTTATGTAAGCTATGGGCTCTGGTTGGTAATGAGGTATCAACTGTATGGGTTAACAAATGTTCAACTCCATGTTGGTCAAAAGGGAGGCAGTGAGAGCCAGTACATGGTAAATCATAGTACCATTCCATTTTGCTAGAAATCTAAAATTTTCTCTGGAAAACAAAGGATATTTAAACCAAAAATCCAAAAGCAGACAATTGGCATAAAAGTAAAATGCTACATGGGCAGTTCTGCTAGAAGAAGACCACTGGCTTAAAGGGCCAGCCTTTCTGGCTTTTACGCCACTTCAACTGCTGTAACAGTATTTACACAATTTTGACTCCTGATATTTAAGACACTGATTAATATTTCACATTAACCTTCACTAAAAAAAAAAACCCATGGTTTTATTTGCAAAGCATTAAAGAAAGGGGTTTTATTATAATGAAAATGTATCATTTGAGTATTTAAAGTAACTGTTACCCTGACTTATATGGCTTAAAAAAAGAAAAAAAAACTGGACTCCATAAGAAAAATTTGAACTTTTGTTATATAGATGCTGTTAAAATGAAAAAAAAGCTAAAGATTGCAGAAAAAAATCAAAGAAAGAAAAATACAAACAAAAATTCACACAACTCAGTAAAGAGTAGAATTTTTAAAATTCTTGAACATCACAAAAGAAAAGCAAAAGGCAAATTTTCAAGAATGTAAACTGAAAACAAGGGCGAGAAATTATTAACCATGCAGAACTGCTAAAGTAAATTGACAGGATCAAGCGCTGACAAAGATTTGTAGGAAATGGAAGCAAATTAGTACAGCCATATAGGAAGTTAGGCATATTTATAAAGTTATTTAAATATATCCTATAATATGCCCCAGCAATCTCACTTCTAAATATTTATCTCAGAAAAATTAAAATTTATTCATGCAAAGTTTGAATATGTATATTTATAAGCTTTATTCACAATCTCAAAAAGCTGTATAAAATAATCATCTTTCATTAAGAGCACAGGTAATCGATGAGCAAATGGTGATACTCTTGGCACAACAGAGCAAAAGGAACCAACTACTGTTACTTTCAACTTGAGTCAGTAGAAATAATTATGCTTAAAGAAGCCAGTCACCAAAGGTAATAAACTCTGACTCCCGTTACAGAACATTGTTGAAAATACAAAACTATAGTGAAAAGAGAACTGACCTGTAGTGGTATATTTTTATTTTAATAAATAAAGCTTGCCTGAAGATCAGAGTGCAAATCTAAGCCATTAGAGGCCAGGGAGTGATGGCACACACCTTGAATCCCAGGAGGCCGACTGGATTCAAGTCTACCCTGGGCTACACAAGTTGGATCCAGAAACAGATCCAGGTGGTAGGTGCTCACAACCTTAATCCAAGTGTCACACACCATTAATACTAGCACTAGGGAGGTGGAGACAGGAGTAATATGGCTGGGCAAAGAGTGGATATACAGTATGGAGTGTGGAGTACGAGGTTTGGTGGAGACACAAGTGCAGTCTAGGCAGTCTAAGAACCATCACTTCAGTCTGAGCACTGAGAGGTAGAAAGGACTCTTTTGTGGCTTGTTTACTGGTTGTTTCTCTGATGTTCGGCATTAACCCTTATATCTATATGTCTCTGGATTTTTCGTATTTGTGCTACACGGATCAGTAGTTGCTACAGATGAGAGGCCAAGGAAGGCATAACTATGAAGGGGGTGTCACAGAGTTTTCGGGAGTAAAAAGAACCATTCCACATTGAAGGTACTAGTGGTTGCATCAATATGTATATATGCTAAGAATCAAAGAACTCTGCATGGAAATAAAGGCCAATTTTTACATCATCATTAAAAATTGGCAAGAAAATTCTCAAGTTGGACCTGTTTATCATAAACTACAATTCCACAAACATTGTTAAAATAACTTAAATGTGTTGGAATTGTTCAATAATGTCAATATAGTAAACTAATACAATAAAAAACCAAATTGAGTGCTAGTTATTTCTGTGAATACAACTTTTTTACACCTTAAAAATGTCAACTTTAGCTAAGATTAAAGTAGAAAGATATAAATACTTATATATTCTATATATACATATGTATTAGATATAAGATATACACATATATGCTTGGCATTAAATTATACTGGAGAATAAAAACTTGTAATTAAAATGAGCCATGAATTATGTGGAATACATGCTAACCAAGAACATTGAAAAATATAATAGAGGCATAACTCTGGGCATCTTGTCCTTCCAGAAATCTGTGGTATTTAAATCTTCACCAAGAAACCCAAATAACCAAAACCATCATTTTCAGACAACTCTAGGCAGGGTCTCTGACCAAGTCACTTAACTGGTCTGATTTGCAGCCCCTTTCTTACACCAAGTTGACTGTGACTGATCACACCTTTGACTTCACATGCCTTACTAATCAGATTTCCCCTTACCAGATAGGAGTTTTTTGTATTGTTTAAAGGGGGTTGCCTAGAATTTTGGAATAACAGACAGTAGATGCCTGCTGAAAACTTTTCTGATTCTAAATCCTAGGACATATTGGTCATTTCATCTGATGACATCAGTGTAATAAATACGAAGTCTAATATTTACATGACCTATAAAAACATTTGTTTCTACCTAGCACACTTAAAATGAGTCTTGTACCACATACAACCATATGTGGTAGGTAGATGTAAATATAGATTCCTTGTTCTATTTCCCAGTCACCCAGATCTGAAAAATTACACAGAAACTATATTAATTACAACACTGTTTTGTCAATAGTTTAGGCATATTTCTAGCTAGATCTTAATCTTGAATCACTCAATTTCTATTAATCTGTGTATCGCCATGAGGCTGTGGTTTATCAGGTAAGGTTCTGGTGTCTTTCTCCTTTGGCAGCTACATGGATGGCATTTCCCTGACTCTGCCTTCTCTCTATCTCTGTTCAGATTTCCTGCCTGGCTTTACTCTGCTAAACCACTGGTCAAAACAGCTTTATTCATCAAACAATAAAAATAACTCATACAGAAGGACATCTCACATCAGGTAGGGTCCTTGTTACATTACACATTTCTCCAAATACGTAGATCTTATTTTTCCAAGGAATGCTATTAAACATATAGCTGTATACCGTGTTTTTACATTATGAAAAATGTCAGTACTTAAGATTACAGGTACTGTTACCCTTCCCTTTAAGGAACAGAAATGTTAACATTAGTTTCCATGTGGAGTTAATACACAACAATGCCAAACTCTAATCACCTGCATCTTCAACATAAATTTGGTGAATAGATGTTGCTATTGTTCACTTACCTTCTTCAGATTTCTTATTTCAAAACAAACAGCTATCTCTTAGCCTTGACTAAGAGAATAAAATGTACATTATGTAGGTATTTTAAGCTCACCATGAGTGAGCTTCCTGAACATTTATCATAAAACTCACTGATTATTAACTAGGTCACAATATTATTCTAATTACTTTTAATTAACTGTTAAGAATAAAGATAGAAATCAAAGACACCACAATAACTTTTTTTTAAAAAAAACTGTATTAACTACAGAAATTTTCTTCCTCTAGATTGAAGCTAGAAATAATTTTATTTTTAGAGAATTTACACAGCTAGTGATACAGCTTAAAGGACTTCAAAGACCACACAAACTCTGAATTTCAAATCAAATATTCCAAACCCCAGTTGTCTGAAAATTTCCAAAAAAAAAAATAAAGTCACAGCTATGGCCATACCACCCTGAACGTACCCAGTCTCATCTGATCTTGGAAGCTAAGCAGGGTCGGGCCTGGTTAGTACTTGGATGGGAGAAATAAAGTAATAATATCAGATATCAAGTATGGTTCAAAAGAATATACCAAAACCCCTCCTTTAACTGAAAGACTTATGATGGCTTCCATCAGGCAAAGCTAGATGTTACAACACTATAATGGAATACAAGATGCATTCAATCACTTTATAATCCCTACAGAGGAAAAAAAGAGAAGTCTAATATTAGGATCAATTTGAGATTCAAAATAGATACAGAAAGGTTTTGGGTAGTACAGTTTAATAATTTCACACATTAAGATAATTTGTTGTATGTTAGGGCAAAGAGAAAACCATGTAAAGTTGGTAATTCTTTAGGAGCATTTTTAAAAAATTAAAATTTATTATGTTCATGGGACAGTCAGAGAATAACTTGCCAAAGCTAGTTCTCCTTCCATCCTACAGGTCTCAGGGACTGCATTTAGGCTGTCAGGCTTGGCAGCTGTATACCTTTACTGGAAAAGCTGGCCCGTCCGTCTAAAAAGCCTTTTTAATTTTTAATTTCTTCACTTTTTGTTTTGCTTGTATGTATGTTTGTGCATCACATGCGTGCAGTGTATGCAGAAGTCAGAAGATGGTGTGAGATGCCTTGGGATCGAAGTTACAGTTTTGAGTCACCATATGCGTGCTCTTAATGCTGAGCCAATCTCTCTAACCCTCTAAAAAGCATTCTTATTTTCAAATATTCTTTCAACTTTGGGGATACAAGTCAGTGGTAGAGCATTTGCCTAGCATGTATGAGAGAGACTTCAATCCCCAGTACTGCAAATACTTTTTAAACCTGTGCTAACCCACATTAGAGAATCACAAGTTCGAAGTACATAACAGTACCATGAAAAAAAAGGAAGCTCTAGGGGTGGGGTGGTGGTTAAAAAAAAAAAATACACAAGGCCTGTAAAATGGTTCCAGTGGATAAAGACACATAATGCCAAGGTGATGTGAGTTCAATCCCAGGGACCAATATGATGAAAGGAAGAGAACTGATTCAAAGAAGTTGTTCTGACTTCCATATGCATGCCTACACATACCTACACACAAACACACACACACATGCGCGCAAAAACTTATTTTCAAAAGGATGCAGAGAAAAAAAATCTCCCCCAGAGGGACACCACTAAAACCTAATATTTTTAAAGCAATCATTTCCAATGGCTAAGGTGTCAAGAGAGAATTTAAAAGCTATCACATCACAAGTACTCAATTAAACTATGAACACTGTAACTGTCGGGTAATAATCTGGTTCCTAGAAGATACATTCAAATCTTAGAACAAAACTAACTGAAAAACTGAGGGAGGAAATGCCCCAAATCATATGATGCACTTACATGGTTATTTAGTAATAATCTGAGTGGCTAGAGATGTAAGTCCAATCACATAAGGAATTTGTGGCTATAAAAACATGGTTGTTTCCACTTTGCCGATTCCTTTCAACAGACCACTGAATGAAAACTACATACATAGAGCGATAGTCAGAAATGAACAAAAGGTTTTTAACACATCTATTATTATTTATTCATTCAAAAGGTCACTCATTCACATACCTATTATTGAAAGACCACCACCACAAACTGTAACAGAAATGAGAGAAAGACTGTGCTTGCAGTTTACTTAAGTTATGCAACAGCTCATGGGTACTACAGAGGAAATGTTAAGTATCATTCTAAACCTGGCTCTCTGACAGCTCTTTTCCGAATCCTTCAAAGCAATAGCTATTCACCTTCTTATATGTCTCACATCTTACAGTTACTCTATACTCAATTCTCTAATAATCCCTTACCCTACTCTAGCTCCAATCACCACTTTAAGGTTTCCTTTTTGTGTTCAGGTTACTATCACGATGCAATTAATTAAAAGATTTTACTCCCTAGGAGGCAGCCTTTTTTTTTCTCTCTGACTCCTATTATCGCCGTAAGCAACTTCTGTATCAAACAAAATAGGTTCTCAGTTTCTCCCAAAAACTTTAAGTTAGAGAAAAGTATTAAGAATTTAAGGTAAATGTCAATGAAAAAGCACTGGAATAGGGTTGACACTAAGCATTTACTATTGTCAGTTCCAGCTGAAGTCATCCTTCTTTTAAAAATTTAATAATTGGCTCCTTCCAGGAATACTTAAGACCCAATGTTCTTACAGTACTTTTCAGAGTCCAATCCACATCCTCATCACTACAGATGTCTCTGAAGGCCTTTCCTACTCCAGTCACCTATGCATTGAGCAAAAATGCCTACCTGATTTCTTTCACATAGAGTATTTCCCTACTGCAAACTTAGAATCTGAACTAAAACTAATGAAAATGAGATGATGAATCTAGAGATCAGCTAGTGAAAATCTTTCCCCCACTGTTCCTACCAGTGGTCTTCTTAAGAGTTGCTTCCACTGTATTTTAATCACAAATGCAATTAAAACTTCTATCCACATTGCTTTATATTTGCCTAAAAATGAGGAAGACTCAAAACATTTTAATATAAAAGTTAAGTCTTCTCAACGAACTGATCAACAAAACAGTTCAAAGCTTAAAAGTGACCAACTTAATTCCTACTAGTACTCTTACATAAAAATACCCTAAATTATCTATAGACAACATTTAATTCAGTACTTCTCTGGTGTAGGAGGTTCTTCTGTTTGTGTGTTGCTTTCATTGGCTGAATAAAGAGACTGCCTTGGCCTTTTGATAGGGCAGCCCTTAGGTGGGCAGAGCAGACAGAACAGAATGCTGGGAAGAAGCGAAGTGTGGCAGAAGCCATGATTCCACTTCCCAAGACTGACGCTGGTTAGACTCATGCCGGTAAGCCATGACCTCGTGGTGACATACAAATTATTAGAAATGGGTTAGATCAAGATGTGAGAGTTAACCAATAAGAGGCTAGAGCTAATGGGCCAGGCAGTCATTTAATTAATACAATTTCTGTGTAATTATTTTGGGGCTAAACTAGCCGGTTGGCGGGGACCCAGCTCACTCCTTTTTACTACAGAGTGGCCCTCCAATGTGGTCTACTAACTCCACGTAAAACCTGAGAGGGATTTAGAAGGAATTCTACACACAAATATAGAGTTTAACACCCTTTTTGCTGTGTGCTGGCGGGGTGCCGCAGAGAAATTTTCCTGACTCAACAATAGCTGCAGAAAAAAAGCTGCGTCATTTTAAAATGCAGCTTCCTGGGCCCTGCCACTGGTGCAAACTCCAGCAATGGAGCATTTGCGGGCACGGATGTTTGTGTGCCCACTCAGGGTTAGGAACAAAGTACTCTGAAACCATGCCAATGGCTCAGCGCTTCCCGCCTGGGCAGGAGGCGGGATCAGGTCCACTAGGTGTGCACAGGCAGGAGAGCATGGAAGATTCCTGCCACCATACAGAGAGAAGTTTCCAGGTTGCGCAGTGCTCTGAGTGGCAGATTTGGCTGTAACTCAGAAAGAGAGAGTTTATGTGCTGCACACTCAGTCTCAGAGTTAAAGTGCTGAGTGCGGCTCCTACCTGGCAGCCCCAGAGCTAGCAGAAATGGTACGCCCACCATTTCGAAATTAGAGTTGTGGAGCCAACATGCAGAGCAGCTGCAACCAAACTGCTTAACATTTTAAAAGCTCTTCAAGACAGTAGAGAATTAAAGACAATGCAATAGGACAGATTCAGACATAAAAGACCTCTAAATGGGTCACAGTGTTATAGATATACATAGGCTTGGGAAAGAGAAGAAAAAGTATTAAAAAGTCATAAAATAAAGTTAATGCTTTAAAAAAAAAGGGTAAAGTCTTTAAAGAGACAGAATAAAGTAATAGAGTAAAAATAAGCCACGTAAAAATGGAAAATTCACAGAGAGTCTGGATTATATGTATTATTGTGTTTTCTTTTAATCTTTTTGACTGCGAAGGAGCTAAATACAGAGAGACATTTTATTGTGTGGTCTGCTAAGCTAATCCAACAATATTATAAAGCTATCTTGACTTCAGAATTTGGGTCTAAGGATATGATGCTTTAGAAAAGAGGTTCTTCTTTTGTTTTTTCAGAAGATGAGACCCTGTGGACTGCTTCTAGACCAATATGGCCCTCCTGAAAGGTTGCTGTGAACACCCTCAAAAAACTTACTTTGCTCAACTGTCAACTAAGATGAACCTAGCACATAGGATACACTATGAAAGACCTGATTAACAGCACCCCCATACAGCAGAAAGAAGTTTGGAGAGAAATAACTACACCCAAATTCCCAAATATTGTTTATAAATGCTCTTTTTAAAAATAAATTTAAAAGGGGATATAATATAGATATGAATAATTTACAATGGTATAAATTCTGCTTGATTGACATAAATTTAAGGTCAATTTTGTTATATGTATATGCATTTCTGATCTTGATTAAGGTATTATGATTGTGTAGCTCATTTTAAAATGATTAGGAAATATAGGTTGTTAATGCATAATCATCAATAATCATAATCATCAAGCTTGTAGTCATGTTAGTTAGATTTTCTAGATATATAGAGAGGTATTTCCGTTAGATAGGCATTCTTCATATCTTTCAAAGACTACAGAATATGGTATTTAATGTTTTAATAACTTAGGGTTTTTCATGACAATGAGACACATCTGCTCCTGGCAGCACCAATCTACTTCAAGAGGAAGATGGACATCAAAGAGGCTCCTTATGGAGCTTGTTAACCATTTGGGCAACAAACTGCTCTTTCCTGGACTGCTTCACCGGACGCAAAGAACCCGCAGAGAGAGGACTGCTGAAATTGCTTAAAGGTCAGACAATCCTTCGGGGTTCCTGATTCATGAAAGAATCAGCAACATTCTGCAGGATACAGAAGAAAGTGACTAAACTGTGTTTGAAATTTCCTGGATACTATAGGCCTGTAGGCTGAAGATGGATGCCCCAACGATACAAAAGAACTTTCGGTGGTGGCACATGCCTTTAATCCCAGCACTTGGGAGGCAGAGGCAGGCGGATCTCTGTGAGTTCGAGACCAGCCTGGTCTACAAGAGCTAGTTCCAGGACAGGCTCCAAAGCTACAGAGAAACCCTATCTCAAAAAAAGAAAAAAAAAAAAAAAAGAAGAACTTTGGGTGACTGTCCAAGCAGTGAGATGTCTCTGTCATTTCTAGAGTTTTGGAAGTTGCTTACTTCTTATTTACTTAGGTAACATTGTTTACTTAGGATATATCCTTCTGGAGTCTGATGGAGTTGAAGAATGGATAGTTACAATTATAGTTTTCCTTTGTTATGATAAAAGATAAAATAGATATAAATATTGTAACTGTAATTCTTGCTTGATAACTGTTTTGTTATATGTAATTTTACTATGTTAAACAGAAAAAGGGGAAATGGTGTAGGAGGTTCTTCTGTTTGTGTGTTGCTTTCATTGGTTGAATAAAGAGACTGCCTTGGCCTTGGCCCACTCCTTACTATACTTCTCCTCTCCTAAAAAAATGTAAGAAAAATCACGATATTGAGAAATTAGTTTACATAAATACAATACTCTACTACACAGAAAAACAAATTTTAAAAAATGGAAATAAACTATTTGTCCTACAAGTAAGACTTTGCATTTACAAAGCAATTCAAAAAAGAAAGCCACCTAAAATTTTAAACTATGCCCTCTTCATGGTACCAATTTTCCTATTTGTAAGCTACAGCATCATGAAGTTCAGATTTATGACCCACGAATTCAAGTATGTGAATCTAGAACCTCTAATGCACACAAAAGCAGTGAGCTTTGCTTGTCAGACTACAACTGCCTGAACCAGGGTTTGGAACACACGAGGTCCTTAATGAGCAGTTCTCTGAATGATGAAAAATGAGCAGGATGAATCTCCTCTTATTCTCCCTTGTTCCCATTCAATCAAAGTAAAATAGTATTCAAAGAACAAGATGCTTGGACAAAGACTTTGAAACCCTACTAGATTATTATGTGCTCTATATAGCAGTAAAAATCTCCTACATTTTAAAAGTTAACAACTTTTTCTTCAGCTATACCCAATCCAAAGCTTCCATAGGTTCATTCATAAAATATTACATTATTTAATTAATACTTTAGGGTATCAATAAAAGTATTAGTACCAATAAAAAAAAATCAAACCTAAGAAACATGTTGAATATTAAAAACAGACAATAATAAAGTCACATCAAAATAGTTTCTTCTTGGACTTACTGGAAAAAATTTTATTCTAAACACATGGTTTAGATATGAGTAGTAAGCATCACAAATTGTGTTTTCAAGCCTTAATAACCTAAATGTGCCAAATATGGTGGCTCATATCTACTGTCCTAATATGGGAGGCTTAGGATAGCCAGTCTGAGGCCAACCTGAGTTATACAGGTCAACTCTATGTCAAGCAAAGAATCAGCCAGGCATGTCGACGCAGAACCTTTAATTCCAGAATTTCGGAGGCAAGGAAGAGGAAGAAGTGGAGCCAGAGGCAGGTGGCTCTCTGTGGGTTTAAGGGCAATCTGTTCTACACAGCGAGTTCTCAAGCCAGCCAGGGTTATACAGTCAAACTCTGTCTCAAATAAATTATAAAAATGGTAAAGCTTTTAGAGAAAAACTTAAACTAGAAAAAGAAACAAACCCTAGATTTATCATATAATCCTTATTTAACTGAACAATTAAGATAAGAAAGTATGAATTCTAACCTCAGCTTCATTTGTTCAAGATGACTAGCAAAAGAATTATGCTTAAAAGTGCAGTTGTCATTTGTACTTAGTACTTTCCCAATGCAGCTACATCTAAGTACTTATTCAACAGACGCTCAGAAGGCAGAAGGATAATTTTTTTTATTACAGGATAACCCTAGAGACTTGTCAGTTACATTTAACATCCCAAATAGTAAGCATCAAAGGAAACTGGCTTCATCCTTACCCTATCTACAACCAGAGAAACTAATGATCACTATTTCTAAACACAAAGCAAAGCTGATTTTAAACATTTCTAAGTTCCTTACACACCAATCATCAGCAAGTAATAATCCCTCTATATGTGAGATACTATGTATCTGACAACTGTGTTCTGTAACTCTTACAGTATTACTGTGTATTATTACCATCATTGGTATAAATCATCAACTTCTGGGTTACTTTGTTCTAGTCCTCTTCATTTCAACTCTTAAGCCCTCTTAATTCTTCAAACAACACATGTAGGATAATAACTTATACAACAGCATTTCACCATTTGCTTAAACCACAATTGGCTCTAACATACATATAATTATGAACCAAGCTATTCTGCCACAGCTTCAAGACCTGGCATGGTGGCTTCTGCCTCTTCTCTCCAACTTCATCTTGTCCTGTTCCCAGCAACTACGAACTCTTAGACTTCTCCACTCACAGCAGATTGTCAGTATCTTTACTTGAGGAATTGATAAAGGATGTCTTGCTACCTATTAGAACGAAGTCTCACTGGAATCTCGCCATAAGCATTTGCTACTTATGGTTATCTGCTGCTTTGTGCTTTATGAGTTTACTAAGGAGTATGACATCTGAGATTGACTCAGAAAAACAAGACATTTAGCATTCTCTTTGCTCAGAATCCTCTCTTGAGGGCATGCTCATTCTTTAAGTCCCAATTTAAACATCACCACTTCCTCGAATAAGCCTAACTTGACTCATACAGCTACTCTCATTATTCTTCCTCTATCATGCTTTTATTGTATTTTTTTTTAACTAAGCATGATTATTGCATGAGTGGAGATCAGACATGTTCTCTTTACCAATATATTCCTTACACCCAACTCAAGAGTCTGGCAAATAAATACCTGGTTTGTTGAATTCTGTCATGTCAAACTATAAGGAAACTTCTGAGGCACTCACAAACTGGTGTATAAAACTTAACTACAGAAAGCATCAATACTTTTTCAGGCACGCTTTCAAAATTATTTTCTTTAGAAAAGACAGGCGAGAACAAACCTGTGAGAAACTAAAGTTTTCACCCTTACTAAAATAGGACAGTATTTTTCTTACAGGAAGGCACATATATTCTGCTATGTTCTCAAACATTTCACTAATATTTTTGGGTCTCAGTTTCCTAGGAGGAAATATTCTAGAGACAATACACTATCAGCAGTAAATGAGAGATAGCACCTGGATTATTTGGACTTTCTTTGATTTTGAAAACTTGTTTCTTAAATTAATAATCAGCTACTTTCATCCTGTACTTTCCCTACAATGGGCTCTAACAAATGAGTTTAAACAAATGTCAAAGACTCACTATTTTCATCTCTAAATCAAGGTACTAAAAACTATATCAAAAAACAATACTGACTCCATATAAAGATTTAATTTTCTTTACATTCTTCAATCTGAAAAGATAGGCCTTAGTTACTTATATACAACGATACAAAAAGTTTATCTATCTTACTGATATGCTATGCAGATAGTTCAGGTAACTATAGGCAACAAAAAATGAAATGCAATGCAATAATAGGTAATACTGGTTTCTATGCAGAATATGATGGTATACTATACCATGTTTAGCATTGCTGAAAAACATTCACTGAACTAGCTAATACTTCCTAAACTCAGAGACAAACATTTTGAGCTACTCTATATACTGACCTCCCTATCAATTAACAGTTCTCTCTTGGTAGTGGCTCATTTGTATAGTAACACTATTTGCAGCTATTATGTTTTTTACCTAAGAATAAAAATGACTATGAATAGAAAAACAAAAATGAAAAGAAAGCAAAGATACTAGCTAGCAGAGGCTCAAAACCTACTTTATTTGACATACAGAACAACAGATGTGCAGAGTCAGTGGACTTCCTCATTAGAAACAGCTTGTTAAGAATGGGGGAATGGGAGGAACCTGTAACATTTCAGATTCTGGAGACATTAAAGATGATATATAAAAAAAAATCAGAAGAGTGTATATGCTTTAAAGTTTTAAATTTACAATCTAGAATAACCAACATGAATGCATGCCCTTAAGAACATACTGAGGGTAGAGCCCTCATGAACATGATTCAGTCTCTCTGCCATGTGAAGATACATCAAGGAAGAAGTTATGTGCAAACCAGGCAAACAGTCCTCTCCAGGAAACAAATCTATGGGTATCTTAGTCTTGGACTATATGACATCCAGAGCTGCAAAAAATTGTTGTTTAAGCCATCTGCGCCATGATATTTGTGATGGCAGTCCAAGCTGAGACAAGTTATGGGACCACCGTAAGCTGAAAATGTCTTAACATTTCTCATGGCAGGAATATTCTATTCTAATGGCTTCATTATATACTCAATCACGGTTCAGATTCCAAAAACTATTCACTTAAACAGTGACCTCACACTCCTCTTTACTTTTTGCATGAACCAATTCTCATCAACACATGATTGCAGTTTTTCTGAGTCTGTGCCCAAGTTACAAATAATAGTAAAGCTTAAAATAACAGTAATGCTACAAATGACACTTTTTAACCAACTCCTCCTACTAAATAAAACCCATTGTCAATTCTTTAGTATAGTCTCCACAAGGACCATGTCAAGTATCTTTTCTCATTTAGCCCTGCCCACTAGGGCTGGGCCTAACGTACAGTAAATGGGGGGGGGGGGGGACAAAGGTTGTGATCATTCCTGTCATTACTCCCTGACAAATGTGAACATAACTTTAATTTAGTTATCCATCATTCTTGATCCCACATCTAAGAACTCAAGTATTCCAATTCTTCACCCTTCAGTACCTTTAAGCAAAACACCCATCTTTCCTCTTCCTTTCAATATCTAACTCTTGAATTAATCTTCCTTATTTCTGACAACTATCAGTTTCCTCCTCAACATTCATCCCTTGACTCTTGTCACTTCATTCTCTGAAACCCAATGCGTAGTCCTCAATACATACTACCACATACCCAATCTCCAGGACTAGTTCTAAATTTGCAAGTGTATCTACAAACATGTACTTTTATTTGAGGAAATTATGTTTCACATGTAAAATGACCTCTAAGGTATTTTCCAACAATAAAAATTGTCACTGTAACTCAATAAAACTCACCCCCTCCTTTATGTGCTGCTAATCACTTTCTAGACTGCACCACAGTACTCCTGTGAGATGCACCACAATCTGAGAAAACTAATTTTGCCTACCTTATTTCCACAACTCCGACATCATTCACTCTTTTCTAGTCTACCCTTTTTCTCAAATTTTTCAAGATTTTTTGACTGTAATAAACACCTGCCCAATTCTACATTTCATCTCATTCTCCTATTAGTAATCTCCAAATATTGTTATACTGTCACCCACTTGTACCTTTTAAACCCTTCCACCATTAAATTTAAATTCTTTAGTGAGGCAATAAAACTTTCTTAATCTTTTCCTATGCTGTTATATAATAATTCAATAATCCCATAATTATTATGCTCCTCCGTTAACATCCCTTTTGCTGTTTAAGGGTAACCAGTTATTCTTTTTTTAATACCATATACTATTTGCTATACTGGAGTGTCTCCCACAGTGTTTGGATATATCCCTCAATCTTTTTTAAAAAACCGATTTAATATCCTCCTTTCTCATGAAATCTTATAGCTCAGGTTAACTTTTCCTTAACATAGTCCCTAAGCTATTATCACCTACACAACTCACTTGCTACTTAATGTATGGGGTTTCATTCAAAGTAAAAACAACCCAGAAAAGCGACAGTATAGACTATCTGTGCATCTACTGCAGTTTTTCACTGAAAAGAAAGGACAGGTATTTAACAAAAATCTGACTGCATGATGAATATAATGCTCTTAATGACCTGAAATACTAAACTACCTAGCTCATGTAACCTCTCCACCCCACCTTCCAGAGAAAGAAATTCTAGAAGACTAATATAAAGGGAAAGCTTTTTTGCAACCCTACAATGACGACTCATCTAAGAACCATCAATGAACACTGAAACCACCACACAGAAGTTTCTACAAGAATAGGACATTCATATAGTATCAAAATATCACTGAACAGTTTACTTAGGAATTACAAAGGGAAAAATGGTACCTTTACAATGAAGAAATCTGGCGGACACCAAGTGATCAAAGTTAACATCACCAATAATGGGATAAACTGACAGCATGTGCCTCCTGATGTGATGCACTGAGGACACAACATCACTTATGTATTATTCCTGCCAAAAATGCACAACCTGAAACTAGTCATGAGGAAACAATCAGACAAACCAAAAACTGAGGGACAATCTATAAATCAACTGACCTATAACCTTCAAAATTGCCAAAGGGCAGGCAGACGAAAGTCTGAGGAACTCAGTAAGTGATCCTGGATCAGATCATGGATCAGAAAAAGATTACTATAGACGACATCGCTGCTACATAGGACAACCAGTAAAATCTGAATATGGATGGTAGCATGGGACTACACTAATGTTAAACTGTCAGGTTTTCTTCATACCTCTTTGGTTATGTAAGAGAACTTCCTTATTCACAGGAGAAATGTTACCAAATAATTTAGAGTAAACAAAATGTATACCTTATTCTCTTAATTGTTCAGTAACAATTACAATAAATAAAAAGTAGTAATAGAACGACTTGCAAAAAAATGTGGCAAAACATAGGTTAGAAATATGAGTTCATTTTACTACTCACAAAACATTTCTGGCTCCCCACCCAAAAAAATATTTAAATGTACCATATAAAAATCTGTAATATGTCACATTGTATTTGACAATCTTAAAGCAAGACACTGTAATAAGGATATATCATAAATGAAATTAGCTTTTTTGTACTCTGTTCAATGAAAACATTATATGTTAACCACTAATTTATCTTTAAAGATTTCACATTTACCATAAAACTTTACTAAAATGAGTAAATGTCTTAGAGACTATTTTTAAGCAATATAGTTTTCTTATTTTCAAATATACAGAAGAGAAAGCTGAAAAGGCTAGTTGAAATACCTATAATTAACATTTAATAACCATCTGTAATTCATTCATTTTTTTCAATAATTATTATATATTCATCACAGACCACAAACTTCCTCTCGTCTTCCTCTTAATTATAAATTGTGATTTAGCCATTATAGGTTTTCAGTAAGGATTTACAATACTGACATGTTAAACAAAGGCTTCCTGTAGCCTTGAAAAGAATGTTCTGGTCAAAATAAAAGAGGGTGTAAGAATTCTCTATAGTTTAGCAATAGTCCTTTAAATTGGGTACCTTATTTATGAGATGTTCAGTAACAACTTCTCTTAGTCCAGTGTAGAGCTTTTCTCCATGCTTATGCAAAACCATTGTATATGCATTTCTATAGAGCTCCTCAAAACTAAGACCACTGTTATTCTTACGCTGGATTTCTTGAATAGCATTTTTCAGAAGGTCCCAAATGCTGTTTACATATTTTTCATCCATGGTCATCTGCAATATTGAAAAGAGAGAAGAAAAAAAAAGTTGAGAATATTTCTGGATTTGTTCGTACTTAAATATTTTGACTATGACTACCTATATGACTTATAGACATTAACAACTATTGTATTTTAGCAAAATAAGATACAGCTGAAGTTGCTTGAGCTAATAGAAACATTCTTATTCACTCCTTTATAATCTCCTCCTCTATTCCTAAGTATACCAGAACACTCTATTTTAAAATCACGATTTCTGTATCCACAAGTCACTTAACCCTTTTTTGCTCACTGTATTTGCAACAGCCCCTTAAGAAAATGTTCATCCTTAGTCGTCAGAGAAATACAAATCAAAACAACTCAGAGATTCCATCTTACACCTGTAAGAATGATCAAGATCAAAAAAACTAATGACAATTTACGCTGGAGAGGTTGTGGGGAAAAGGGGACACTTCTGCATTGCTGGTGGGCATGCAAGCTGGTACAACCTCTCTAGATGTCAGTGTGGCGATTTCTCAGAAAATTAGAAAACAACCTTCCTCAAGACCCAGTAATACCACTTTTGGGTATATACCCAAAGGATGCTCAATCGTGCCACAAGGACATGTGCTCAACTATGTTCATAGCAGCTTTGTTTGTCATAGCCAGAACCTGAAAACAACCTAAATGCCCCTTGACCGAAGAATAGATAAGGAAAATGTGGTACATTTACACAATGGAGTACTACACAGCAGAAAAAAATAACATCTTGAATTCTGCAGAAAAATGGATGGAGCTAGAAAACATTGTTTTGAGTGAGGTAACCCAGACACAGGAAGACAATTATCACATCTACTCACTCATAGGTGGTTTTAAAACATAAAGCAAAGAAAGCCAGCCTACAAACCACAATCCCAGAGAACTTAGACAGCAATGAGGACACTAAGAGAGACTTACATAGATCTAATCTACACGGGAAGTAGAAAGTAGAAAAAGACAAGATCTCCTGAATAAATTGGGAGCACAGGGACCTTGAGGGAGGGTTGAAGGGGAAAGGCGAGAGGAAGGGAGGGGAGCAGAGAAAATTTAGCACTCAATAAATATCAATAAAAAATGAAAATAAAAAATTCCAACAGCCAACCCATTCCTTCACATGAACCCATGAAGTTAAAACTAGCAACACATTATTTATATTTGACCTGCTTAAATTCATATCAACTAACTCGAAGTGTAATTTTCCTACAACTCTATAAGTCCAATTTTCTAGTCTACTGATTACCGACCAACATTTTCGGTTCTATGCCAATATAATCCGTTAATGCTTAAAAGTACAGTGCAGAAACCAGAAGTAAACATTACAAATGCAGGATATCAGACCCCAATCCAGATCTATTGAAACAACCTGCATTTTAACAGGAAGTCTAAGCAAAATGTATCCAGAATGAAGTTTTTTTATGCCAGTCATCTCCTAAAGTATCCCTTTTTTGATAAACACCTTTCTCACCATCATTGATTTTCCCTCTCTACTAAACCATCCCTATTTACATCCAAAATTATCAGTTTTCTACCTTAAAAACATAACCTTGTAACCCTTAACTTGTTTCCATTTTTAATGAAATAAATAGCAAGGGATTGGAATGGTCCTTTATATTCAGTATCTCCAAGTCCCATTTACCCATTATTTCTTTAATTTACAACAATATAACTTTCAGTCCTACCATTTCACTAGAATTGTCAAAAAGTCACGTTACTTCTACATTCATAAATCTAAAGATCAAAGTTCAGATCTCATTTTACTAGACTTATTCAGCAGTATTTTGAAAGAGCTCACCAATTCTACTATTTAAAACAAAATTTCACTTACCTTCCAAGCACTATAGCCACTTACTTTTCTTTCCATTTCACCAGTTTCTACTTGTTTGCTTCTGGTTCTTACCACCACCTCCAATCCAAGACTCATGTGCTAGAGATCTCACCTATGTCTAGGTCACTCTTGAATTTCCTATATCTTATGGGGGGCCCTGTCTCTCTTGCACATTAATGGTTTCAGCTGCCCATTCAATGTTCCTACTGAGCATCTCAAACTCCTCAAGATTCAAAGACAAGACCTAATCTTTTCCCCCACATTCCACTTGCCCTGCAGTATTTTCCAGCTGAACAAATGTCTACTTCTTTCTTCCTGGTGCTAAGGGCAAAATCATCATCTTTGGCTATTCCCCTCACTTCAATTCCAAACCAAAATCCAAATCTTGTTCTCTATCTTCAAAACACAGAGAGCACAATCCCTTCACAATATTTCCATTAATATAATCATAGTTCTAACAGCTACTTCATAATTCTTGGCCTGCCTCCAGAAAGTAATCTCCTGAAAACATAAATCAAATCGTGTCACTTATCTGTTCACAACCCTTAAATGACTTTTCATTTCCCCTGGAGTTAAAGTCAAAAGCTTGTAAGATTCTCCCACAAAGCCTCATTTGATCTCATTCATCTCCCAGCTTCATCTTTTCTCCCTTGTTCACTCTGCTCTGTGCACACCTACTTCCCAACTGCTCTCTGGAATACATAAACTTTGTTTTAGCTTTTGTGTTTCTTACCCTCTCTGTCTGTTTTTCTTTCAGACATATCTGAATGTCTCAAAACTGCTAGCTACCAATGAACAGTTAAGTGCCTATCCTCTTTACAACAGCAGCCTCCATTCATTACTGAGCCCCTCCCATCTACTCCTATTATTTTTCTTTTTCATGTTAGCTTCATGAAGGCAGAAAAATTTTAATAGCCCCTAAATAAACTTGGTACATAACAGGTATTTGTAGTTGCTGATTAAGTGATCCTTCTGCTAACCCCTGACCAAGGAACAACCTCTTTTGTATTACTCTGTATTACTTAGGTCTACTCAGCTCAGTATTTACCATCTGGGAAACACTAGTCAGTCAACTGCCCTAACTGGGTTAGAATTACTGAGTTAGTGGAATTTTTTCCAAATCATTATTTATACATAAAAGTGTGAAAAAAGGAGTCTAGAAACTAATTATTTCACTTAACCTAACTGAGTCAAAAGGATCCTTAAAGAGATGACTCAAGCTCAGTCTCACAATTTGGGATAAGCTTCAAAATGTAAAATGCTAATATAATACTTCCATCCATCCATCCATCCATCAAATCCTCCTCACATCCGAGGTCTACTAGAGGCGTTAAGAGAATCTACTTCTATGCCTAAACTGCTAATTTTTATCAGATATCCTGACAGACAAAATGGTATGTCTAAAAAATGTAAAGGTGTGGTTATATATAACTTTTCACATCAATAATAATAATAATAATAATAATAATGTACATACAAATCAACACAGAAAATAACAGCCGCAAATATTTCACTCACTTGCAATTAGGTTTTAGTCTACTGATACCTATCAATACTGTAGTAAACCAAAACCATCTCATAGCATTAAAAAACAAATATACAAAGCAGGATATAAAGAAAAATTTCAGAGAAAGGGAAAAAAATGAACTTATTAACTCCAGAAATACTTCTATCACAAAATATGTGTAAAGGATCTCCTCAGGCTCCTTATTATCTAATATAAGCTAGACAAAGCACAAGGACAGATCTACACAGCACAACTTACTAAAGAAGCTTCTAAGATTACTTAAAAACTCTCACGCTATTATTATAAACTACTTTTAAAATTTATATATTTGGCTAGGCAGTAGTGGCGCACGCCTTGAATCCCAGCACTCAGGGGCCAGAGGCAGGAAGATCTCTGTGAATTCAAGGCCAGCCTTGCCAACAAAGCAAGTTTTAGGACAGGCTCCAAAGCTACAACAGAGAAACCCTGTCTCGAAACACAACCCCAAAATTAAATATATATGTATATTTTATGATACAATAAATATATTTATTATATTTTAAATAATAAGTATTTTTATTTATAATTAATTTACACATTTTTATATTTATGTTATTTATAATTTATATTTGTGGTTAAAATAATAAATTATATATATGGTGTTTTTCAATATTCTAAGTAGAATTTTCTATGTCATGCCTTGTAAGTAGAGCAATGAACAGGGTCAGAGGACAAACATGTTACTTCTGGTGATTAGTACAGTAGTATCATCATCAACTAAGCAACACTAAGCACAAAGGAATTACATAGTGTACCACAAAGCACCAAATACTACAATATTCAAACCACTGGACTCACTTCACATTTCACATGTAGAATGTATCAGACTGATTATCTCGAGAAACACAATCACAATATGCTACACTAGTGAAGAACGTAAGTTTTGATGGGAAGGGCTTGATTTCTACCATGGCTTTCTCACTGTCAAACCACAGGACCTTAAACAAATCATTTAACTCTTGATTTTCTCATTTCAAAAATAGGTCTAATAACATGACTTATCTCAAAGACTCTGTCACAAAGAGTAAATGAGAATGTCAGTAAATTTAGCACAATTCATCCTTGGACACAGTATAAGCCCACAGTATATAAGTATAAACACAGAACAAGAGTGTTTGCAGATAGAATCTCTTCAAGTCTCATGTGTTCTGCAAACAAAATTCAGAAAGTTTTCAAACTCTGCATATAAACAGGTAAGAGCTAAGACTTAAGGGCATAACTATGAAAAATGGCTATCAGTGTTAAGCAAATTTACTTCAAAGCATTATTTCTCTGTATGTTTGTCTCTCAATACTATCAGCCATGTAAATAATTTCCATCCCCATCACTCTCTTTGGCTCTTGTCACTCTCCATAATGGGTCCCTTATGCATCTTTACTCATTATTAAGGTTACAATAATTATCCACTGTTTGCAAGAAGTCCAAAGTTTCGCAAACTGTATACAGTATTTTGCAAATATAGCTTGTATGTACTTCTTTTCTAAAGGGCAAGTACCTAGTTTTTAATCAGAATTCTCAACCTGGGCTTATTTTTGTCTCACATGCATGAGTGCTAATATTTTTAACTTAATAAAATCACAAAAAAGATATATGATAGGCTTTTGTGGCTCCCTAGCCCATATTGCTAGCTCAAATTTTACCCCAAAACCTAAAGATCCTATACTCATATTTCCAACCAATTCCAGAAACAGATCTAACCATGTGTATATTCCAAGTAAATTCACCACTACACACATGCCCAAATCTTCCCTTTCTCTGTATTCTTCTTTTGTTTAGTCACAGCATTATAAGTCACTTAATTTTACAAACCAGAAGCATAATCTTACAATCCTTCCTATCAAAACCCTCTTCTGGGGTAAGATGGAGAAGGAATACCTTTTCAAGGGACAAACACATCCTTCAAGAGGCAGTTAAGGGTTCTTCATGTATTTCCAGTCACAGAACACGCTCTATCCACCTCCTATCCAGTGGGTTTGGTTTGTTTACATTTGATTTATTTCGTTTATGTGTGCATGTCTGGAGAGTAGGGACGAACGTATATGTAATCAGTGGAGAGCTTGCAGGAAGCAGTATCTCCTTCTACCATGTGGGTCTCAGGGACTGAACTCGGGTCATGAGGCTTGGTAGCAGGAGCTTTTAACCACTGAGCCATCTCACCGGCCCTACTCCCCCTTTCTTAATCTGATTCTTACATGATTTTGAACCCAGTTCAGGTACCATACTCTCCTGGATTTTTTCCCTGGCCACACCAAAAGTCAACATTCTTCAGATCTTCCCATTCAGGAGTTTTTTGCAACCAAGGCCTTAGGAGGACAATGCACATGTTTACACACACACACACACACACACACACCCCACAAAATTTCACTTAATGTCTGCTATGTAATTATAAATATATTGTGTCCTTCCCCAAGAAGTTCAAGCTACAAAAAATAAGTTCCTTCAACAAGAAAAAGCTTCTTTTTAAAGGAAAGATATATAATTATTCTTAAAACTTTGTAATTCCCTCATTAGGCAATAGCAATAAAAATTGCTGTCTTTAAAAAACTATAATGCTCATCTATACTTGTTGTAATAAGGGCGGCGGGGCTGTGTCCCCGGCACCCCGGTCACCTGCTAGCTTATGCCCGAAATAACAACACACACACTGCATTCATTTAAACACTGCTTGGCCCATTTCTATCTAGCCTCTTCTAGGCTAATTCTCACATATTAATTTAGCCCATTTCTAATCATCTGTGTAGCACCGCAGGGGGGCTTACCGGGAAGATTCTAGCCTACGTCCATCCTGGGTCGGAGCTTCATCGCGTGTGCCTCAGAGAGCAGAGCTATTGCATCTACCCGGGAGAGGGGAGCATGGCGTCTCTCTGAGCTCACTTCCTCTTCCTCCCAGCATTCTGTTCTGTTTACTCCTCCCACCTATGTTTTAACCTATCAGGGCCAAGCAGCTTCTTTATTGCTTAACCAATGAAATCAACAGATTGATATATGACACTCCCACATCATATACTATTTCAAATGGCATATCTCCCAAAGGTCTGAGTTTGAAAAGATGTCTATTACATACTTATACAACTTGAAGGTGCTGTAATTATTAAAACCTTGGGTAGAATTACACCATATTTTTGCATCCACTATGTACAAAGTACAAGGAGTTTTCAGTCTCTTGTGAATACCAGAAATATGCAACAGGGCAGAGGTGTGTGTGTGCTAATGTATATATAAACAAGGAAAAATATTTAAGCTTAGTTGAAGCTTCAGCCTCAACAAGGTTTCCTTGGTATGCTTTTCCGAGGAATCACAGTATTCTTAACATTTACGACAGAAGCACTAATTACTAAGGAATCTCCCACTTAGACTATAAACACTTCTGCCTAGTCGTCTCTCTCCTTTGTTATTGTATGCCCCATTATTTATAAATGTGTGTTTATGCATATATACATACACACACACACATATACATGGCATGATGACTAGTGACATTAGCGATGATAAAGGAAAGATGATGACAGAATTCAATGGCATACAATATCATCAATAACCTCATTTTTCTAGCACTAATCTCTTAAATAATGTGAACCATCAGAAACAAAGTCAAAGATCCAAGCGTTGAGGCAAAGAGCATAGGGTAAAGACATTGAGTAAACAAGTTATTAAAATTTCCAAACTTGGCTTTCCTCATCTGTTTATGGTGAAGAAAAGAAACATGATGTACTGAGTGGCAATTAAAAACATTTATGAAAGCACACAGAATATAGCATTTGCTTAATAAATGCAAATTTGCTTCTTCCTTTACTAAACAAGAAAGCATTGCCTATAGACTTTGAGTATAAAATCATTTATGCTTGCTTAAATGCTTTCTTTTTAAAATAGGGACCATTTGGGAATAAAAGTCTGCCAAGTCAAAAATAACAAAATAACAAAAAAAAAATCACCTCAATAATTTATGTCATGAGGAGAAAAAACTATCAATTAGAGCACAGCAGCCTGGGACAATTTCACAAAAGCACTAAATAAGAGTATCTACACCAAATTGGCCTCACTTATAAGACAGCTACTTTTAGGAGGTTCAATTATGCTCAGATTTCAATTTTCAACACATGAGTAGGATGCTCAGGTATCATGCCAAACATCTGAAAATTTTGGAACTTACTTTTCAAAAACAAGATTAAGTTTCTAGACTGGTCTATCAAAGCCCATTTGTTTATAGATCTTACTAGTATTAACAATTCTACTTCAATTATTTTTGAATGATTTTTATAGATGAGAAACATTTCATAATCCAACATGACCATAGCAAGATGGAATCATGTAAGTACATTTGTCCCCAGCATCTGTGAAAAGCTGATTCAAGAAACCTCAGAGATACCAAATTTTGAGAATGTTCAAGCCTCTTATCTAAAATTGGGTACATAATCATCCCAGTACTGGTTAAGTCATTTCTAGACTACTTGTAATACTAATGCAGTATAACTGGTAGGTGAATAGACTGCCTCCCACTGAAGCACAAAGCTGGCCAGTATCTCATCAACAGTCTTGTTTTCATAGTTTCAGAAAATACAGAATCTTATAGTAGCTGTTACAAAAGAAAATACATGAATGCATGACTTAAATTTATACTCCTATAATCTAAAGCCAGTTGTTTTAGTAACAATGACATTATCATTTACCCCTTTAGCTGAAATCACTAGCTTTTTAAATAATTAAAAGAGTTTTTCCTAAATAAAACTTCTACCAAACGTAAGACAACACCAAATAGTAGCTACACTGGAAAATCAATTACATGTAAGCAAAGGGAGAAACAAATGAAAGTGTAATTTGCCACTACTATTATCTGGGTTTTTGAATGGACCTAATTGTAATTAGTTATGACAGAAGACCCACCACATACATTTCTTACAAAGATTATGTTGTGGAATCCGCTTAACCTTACCTTAAAACTGTCAGGTCACAAAAAGACACATGCAGGAAATTAGCTAATTTTCTCACTGCTTCATATGAGAACTTAACCACTACCAGTGGAATACAGCATTCCCACTTGAGAAAAATCCTCTGAAAGGCTAAATAATGTCTGTCACGTGAGACAAAATGTTTTACACAAATTCCAAGATCAGACAAGCATTATTTCCTAGATTTACATAGAAAAAGAAGTAGAATGTGCCCAAGGTAAACCCCAAATTAAAACCTCTGCAAATACAAAACAGAATATGTGGCCTATCAAAGACCACAAAACTAGTAAGAGCAATGAAGGAGCCCAAGGGCCCCTCTATTGTATCACCTCAACTCAAATTATTAAGCCTCTCCATACTGAGAAATTCAAAATCAAGGCCTGTATTAACAACACATCATTATGGCTACATACTTCAGTCTGGTCCACAGAAACAAGTGTTTAATTAAAAAAAAAAATCAGATGTTAGTAGTTCTTTCACAAATTAAGGTGCAAATTCCAACGTGAAATCTCCTTGTCTGGTCTCCAAACTCCCCATCTGTTAAATTAATAATCAATTTTCTCTAAAGTCCCTGTTATGGTTTGAGTATTTGTGTCTGCTCCAAAGCTCTTAAGTCGAAGAATAAACCAATACTAAGAACTGAGTCCTACAGGATAAAGGTTATAGGGGTCGATCCTTCATGGATAAAATTAGGTAACCGTATAAAAGTGCTTGATGGAGGGAGTTAACCCATCTTAGCCCTTTGCTTTTGGTCAAAAGAAGAAACAGCATTCCTTTCCTCTGGAGTATGTGGCATCCAAGTGTCATCTTGGGAATAATGAACAGCCTGTCAGAAAACTCAATTTAGGAATATCATGATCATGGACTTTCCAGCCTCTAGAAATATGAGAAAATAAGTATTTGCTCTTTTTAAGTTGTTCATATATGGTCTGCTGTTACAGTTACTAAGACAGTCCTCCCAAACTTTTTAAAATCAGGAGCTAAGAAGATGGTGCAGTCCATAAAATGCATGAGGACCAAGTCTGGATTCCCACCACCCATGTAAAAGGTTGGGTGTGATGATGCATACCTGTAACCCCAGTGCCAAGAAGGTAGAGACAAAAGTATCTCTGGAGCTCTCTAGCCAGTCAATACAGTTTTATCAGCAAGCTCCAGGTTCAATGAAAGTGCCTGTGTACTGGCTATTTTTTTTTTTTAAGTCAATTTGACATAAGCTAGAGTCAGAGAGGAGGGAACCTCAGTTGAGAAAATGCCTCCATAAAGTTGGGCTGTATGTAAGCGAGTCTGTAGAGGATTTCATTAACTAGTGATTGTTGGGGGAAGGCCCAGCCAACTATGCGTGCCATCCCTGGGCTGGTGGTTCTGGGTTCTGTAAGAAAACAGCTGAGCAAACCGTGATGAGTAAAACCTGTATGGCTTCCAAGCTCAAGCTCTGCTGTTTGAGTTCCTATCCTGACTTCCTTTGATGATGAACAGTGATAAGAAAGTGTAAGTCAAATAAACTCTTTCCTCCCCTAATTGCTAGGGCCATGATGTTTCATCACAGCAATAGCAACCCTAACTAAAACTGTAGATAGAGCTGACGGCTGCTTCCCGCCACCCGGCTTCCAGCTGCGGGCTAGTTTTACCCAAAATAATTACATGGAAACTGTATTCTTTTAAACACTGCCTGGCCCATTAGTTCTAGCCTCTTATTGGCTAATTCTCACATCTTGATTAACCCATTTCTAATAATCTATTGTAGCAACAGGAGGTGGTAGTTTACCGGGAAGGATCTTAATCCATCTGGAGAGAAGAGTTATAGTGTCTGCCTTGCTGCCTTCTTCCTCCCAGCATTCTGTTATGTCTTCCCCGCCTACCTATGTTCTGACCTATCAGGCCAACCAGTTGTCTTTATTAATTAACCAATGAAAGTAACAGATAGATAGAAGACCCACCTACATCATAAAACAACCTATCTCAAAAAATAAAGTGGAAGCCAGGCAGCAGGGGGACATGCCTTTAATCAGGAGGATCTCTGTGAGTTCCAGGACAAGCTGTAACACAGACACCCTGTCTTGAAAAAAACAAAAATAAATAAGTAATTAAAAAAATAAATAAAGTGGAAAAGAGACTAAAGGCACCAAACTTGGATCTTGGCATTACACAAGAATGCATACACACATGCACATGTTCATAAACAAACACCACAAAATACTTTAGGAGAAAATAGTTAAATCTGGCCAATTTAATTCATTTAAAAACTATACTTCGTGTCTAGGCTGAGCAAGGTATCTCTCCATAGAGAGTGGGCTCCATAAAGTAAGTTCATGCATTAGGGTTAGATCATAGTCCCGCTGCCAGTGGCTCCACATACTTCCCAAGTCACACCATTGTCACAAGTATTCAGGGGGCCTATGCCTAGGAAGGGCAGGGGGGCGGGATTGGTCTTGCCTCAATGAGGTGAGATGATGGGACAGACTTAGTTGACTTTCCAGGAGAGGTCTTACCCTCTCTGAGGAGCAGATGGGGGGGGGGGAGGAGAGGTGGGAGGAGGAACTGGGACTGGTATGATAAAAAAGAAAAATTCATCTGAGAAGATGTAACTTCTCAGCCATGCCGCAGGGAAAAAAAACAAAACAACAAAAAACTATACTTCATGTTTCATTCACAAATACTAAGAGAAGTATTAACTGAATTCTCTAATCCTTGTGCTTTAAAATCATTTCATTTATACTCTAAATTTATTTCGAAGTAATTTAACCATGTTGACTGCAAGTAATAGTATTTCTAAGTACACACGATAAACTGCACTGTGCTGCATACACTGGATAAGCCCCAGGACTCCTAGACATGTCACCAGTCAATTTTTTTTTTTTTTCAAGATAGGGTTTCTCTGTGTGCCCCTGACTGTCCTGGAACTTGCTTTGTAGATTAGGCTAGACTAGAACTAACATGCCTTTGCCTTCCGGGTGCTGGGATTAAAAGCATGCACCACCACCACCCAGCTATCAACCAATAATTTAAACCAACTTGGAATTATTTTTCCAGTATATTTCTTTTGAGAAAGCATATTATTTCAGAATCTAGAAAACACTTAACATAAATATGCAGTATCGCATGCAAGATCAACCTGGGTCCCATGGGGGGCATGCATGCTAGGACAGCTATGAATATGACCTAATACTTCTACAGATGAGAATGCCATGTAATGATGTCCAAAGGATGGACAGCCCTGGTAGTCTAACGGAAAACAGCATTCTTTTTGAGTCAGACACTTCGATATGAATTCTGCCTCTACCCTTTCTATGTGTATATATAATATTACATACATTTGTAGTTCTCTGAGAACTCCCAACTGGATTTAAAACAAGAGGAAAAATGTCAACTAAAGCTTGTCTTTAGGATTTGAGATCAGCCAAAAATATTTAAAACAAAATCCAGAATAAAGTAGGTGTTCAACACTTAGCAGTTTACTAATCGTATGAAACGACTTCTCTCTGTTGGAGATGGAGAGTACCTGGACATAAAGAGGAAAACAAGGTTCATTACTTGGAGAGGATATATCAATAGAGCTACTTTAGAGAATAAACTGCAAGCAGTGTATTAAGGATCCCTCTTCGTAATGTTGCCTTGCTGTTTTAGAGTATCTCCAAGAAGTCTTACATTTTCTCCCCTTTGACGATTTTGTTCTCTTGCTCAGCACTTCTCATTAAAAAAAAAAGTTCTCTCTTTTTTTGCTCTAGACTCTAAATCTTAAAAATATAAAAGTCAAATCAACAAATTTTACTTAATCACTTCAGAATTTCAGTTGGCATTAAAACATTAAAAGGAATGCTTTCCAATAGCAAAAGCTTTGAGCGTCTGTCTAAATTAGTGACCACTGTCTTTCAATTTTCTTCTGCTCATCACAGCCTAGAAAACATGAGCAATGAAGGCAAATAGGTGGTATCATCCAAGATGGGTTTTGCTAATCCTTTTGTCTTTGTTCTGCAGAAGAAAAGAATAATGGGACAACTGGTAGCAGAGGAGATAATGACAATGCCATAGTTTGGTCTCCTTGAGGTCATGAATACAATGCAAGAAGCAACCAACCAAAAAATAGAACTGAAGTAATAAGGGTGGCGGTGGGGCTGCGTCCCCAACACCCCAGCCGCCTGCTCAGCTAGCTTATGCCCCGAAATAACAACACACAAACTGTATTCATTTAATCACTGCTTGGCCCATTCTCTTCTAGGCTAATTCTCACATATTAATTTAGCCCATTTCTAATCATCTGTGTGTAGCACCCCAAGGTGCGCTTACCGGGGAGATTCTAGCCTAGTCCATCCTGGGTCAGAGCTTCATCCCGGGAGCGGGGCATGGCGTCTCTCTCTGAGGCATCTGCTCCCGGGAGAGCTGTGGAGTCTCTCTGAGCTCACTTCCTCTTCCTCCCAGCGTTCTGTTCTGTTTACTCCTCCCACCTATCCTCTAACCAATAAAATGGGCCAGGGCAGTTCCTTTATTAGCCAATGACCTTCCTCCATCATAGAACAATAATGACATAGCAACCGCTTGTATCTGCTTATAATGCTAATTTGTCCTCCAGTACTATTCTAAAAGTTTTGTGTATGAACTTGGTATGAAGGATAGAGAAAAGGCCCAACAGTTTATAGTACTTGCTGTTCAATAATCAGGACTGGAATTTGCGTCCCAGCACCCATGCCAAGTAGGTCACAAACACCTATAATTCTAGTTCCAGGGGATCTAACATCCTCTTCTGATCTTCATGGTTTAACACATGTGCACAGAAAATAAAATCTGTATTAAAAACATCTTATGATATGTTATTATTTTCTAAAAGTCCTGTATCACGTTAGGTGTTTTAAGATTTCTATTAGCCAATATTGCCCAAGAGAGGATGCTACTGTAATGCACGGCAGCCAAGATCAGAGTTATTACTGTAGATTCATTATCTGATTCACATCAGTAACACATGGGAAGATCAGAGTTATTACTGTAGATCTATTATCTGATTCACATCAGTAACACATAAGCATTTTAATTTAAACAAATAAACATTCTGACATGTAATGGATAAAAGTAAGACTTGAACTAGCTGGGTGGTGGTGGCGTTTGCCTTTAAAATGGTGCCAGCACTTGGGAGGCAGAGGCGTGCAGATCTCTGATGAGTTCGAGGCCAGCCTGGTCTACAAGAGCTACAAGACATGCTCCAAAGCTACAGAGAAATCTTGTAGAAAGGAAGGAAGGGAGGAAGGGAGGAAGGGAGGAGGGGAGGAGGGAGAAAGGAAGAAGAAAGGAAGAAGAAAGGAAGAAGAAAGGAAGAAAGAAAGAAAGAAAGAAAGAAAGAGGGGAAAAAAGGACTTGAACTAGAGATAATTTGTCTATGAAGGAGACACTAAGTTACTCAAAGTCTGAGTGAGCATTAATAAAAAGATGGTCAGAATGGAGAATAATAGTTCTCAAGGGTGTGAGCCTAAAAAGATGACAGCTGTGGTGCAGTAACTGCATTCTGCGCCCAGAATGAGCGTAAGTTAAGATAAACCTGTCCCCTCAGAGCGAAAAACCAACCAACCAACCAACCAACCAACCAAAAAAAAAATAAAAAATAAACCTGTACCAGAAACTAGGACTTCTACTGCTGAATCTAGAAACCTTGGTAACCCATCATACCACTTACTTTCAAGTAATTTGTTCTAAACACTAAGGAGATTACCCTTCTAAGAAAAATGATACAGGATCATTAATGATCTATGACTTCACTTACACACCCAAACATTTCAAACCACCACTTGCACTAAATTAATCAATTACAACTGTTTGGCTTAAAGAACCAGTTTCTCATTTATCAATCATCCACTACCCATGCACATTTTGTGGTTCAAAAAGCTGTCTAGTATAAGCACTGGACAAAACCATAAACTAATTGGGGAGCAATACCAAGAAAGGGAGGAGAAAGAAAATAACACTTAAACAAAAAACGGTGGTGTTTTAAACCTGTGGTTCTCAACCTTACTAAGGCTAAGGCTGCACCCTTTAATACAGCTGCTCATGTTGTGGTGACCCCCAACCAGAAAATTATTTTCAATGCTACTTCATAACTGTAATTTTGCTATTATGAATCATAATGTAAATCTGATATGCAGATAGCCGTAGACAAACCCCTGTAAAAGGTTGCTTGACCTTCAAGGGGTCAAGACCCACAGGTTGAGAACTGCTGGTAATTCTCTCTCCAAGAACCCCAGAGATACCAACCCTATATGCTTTAGATTGCATTCTTGGGTGGTTTGCAAATTGGTTCTGCAGACTTTCAGAAATGTTAAGCTAGAGTTTGTATAAAAATATGGAGGGAGGACACATCACTAAATAAGTATGCAGAATTTCAATCTACCTACAAAAACATTACAATTTTAATATTCAGATTATGGCAAAATCATGACTCAATAGTGACATAGTTAACTCTGCGCTAATTAAATTCTAAGCTTTACTTTATCACACAGATGGTAAGGAATGTCCCTTCAGTATTCTCATTTTATAGAGAAAACTGAGGCTAATTTAGAAGACAGCACAGCTATAAAGAAGTGGATCTGTTGTTCAAACCACAGCACTACAGAGCCCACACTTGTAACTGCTATTCTCTTAGCCTCTTTTGAAACAGGGTTTCTCTGTCGATTTGGAGTCTGTCCTGGCACTAGCTCTTGTAGACCAGGCTGGCCTCAAGCTCAGAGAGATCCGCCTGCCTCTGCCTCCCGAGTGCTGGGATTAAAGATGTGCGCCACCACCGCCTCTTTACCATACAACTAACACATATATCAAATGCTTCAAAACTAAAAGTTCCCCAGGGTTTACCCATAGTTTTTACCCTTACTAATAATAGTGAAAAACAAGAGACGTACACATACACACAAAAAGGCTCAAGTAGTTCTTTTTTTAACCTATTAAATAAAAAAGGATGTATCTGGCCAAGATTCAAAGAAGTCAAACAATCTTGAAGTGTAGGCTTCCTAGTCACATTAAACAGAACCAGTTTCTCATATTTACAGACTAACCGCAAGCACACTAAATTCTCAAACCCTCGCACGTAAAACAGATTAAAATTACGATAGCATACAACATTGGTTCTCAACCTTCCTAATGCTGTGACTTCTTAAACAGTTCCTCGTGTTGTGGTGACCCCAATCATATACTATACTACTTCCTAACTGTAATTTTGCTACTATTATGAAAACTGTTATGAACCTTTGTTTTGTTTTCTGTTTTTTCTTTGTGTGTGTGTGTGTGTGTGTTTTGTTTTGTTTTGGTTTGGGTTTTGGTTTTTCAAGACAAGGTTTTGCTGCAGGCTGGCCTCAAACTCAGAGATTCACCTGCCTCTGTCTCCTGAGTGCTGGGATTAAAGGCGAGCACCACCACCACCCAGCCTGTTATAAATCTTAATGTAAATAAATATCTGATATGCAGATGGTCTTAGGGAAACCTCAGGGAAAGGGTTGTTTGATCCCTAAAGAGGTCACAACCACCACAGGTTGAAAACCACTGGCATAGAGCTTCAAGAATCAAGTTTAGACTGCCCAGTACCTGGAAAGCATTCAACTAAGTTTTAGCAGTCTACCTTTCTGGATACTCATTATATAATATACTCTATTCAGCTCAGTAATTCTAGAATCATAGATTATGTAGAGTCCAAGCTGCATTCTGTACAGAGAAAACAAGAACTTCCTAGATAGAGCCAATCAAATACCTGACAGAAGGTGAATGATTAAAATTAAAACCAATGACTAAAAATGTTTCAAAAATATAATCATATGTACTGAAGGAATCATTATTAAAAAAGGAATACAGGGAGTTCAAGACTTAGTGGTTATGAGTACTGGTGAAAGACCTGGGTTCAATTCCTACCTCCTCGGCCACCAAGAAGGCATGTGGTGCACAGATGCACATGCAGGCAAAACACTAATACACATAAAATAAAAAAAAATAATTTTAAAAAGAGAATACACAGAGGGGGATATAAAAGCTCAGTGTTAAGAGCACTTATTTAGCATATCTGTGGCCCTGGTTCAAACTCCACCACACAAAAAGAAACAAAACCACAAAAATGTAATATACAAAATAAAACTGAATTTGACTAAGTAATCACACAGTGGTATGAAGCATTAAAAAGAGAAACATCAAAATGCTAATATTCTTTATTTCCAAGTGGTAGGACTATTGGAACTGTCATATTTTCTATCATTAGCTTCTTATCACTTTCATGATTAGAAAGTCTACTACATTGTCAAACCATAATAAATCTATTAATTACATATCATATTTTATCTCAATGACTCTTACTATTAATACATTTTACAACAGGCAGACAAGAATATATTATTTTATTAACTTATTTTAAAATAAATTATCCAGTAACATATTAAGTCTATCTACTAAAGACCCTTCTGAGAAACCTGAATGAAAGTTAACAAAAAATCTATTCTAAGTTCTCCACATTTATAATACAAAGAAAAGTGTAGTATTTCTAGTCATAATTCTATACGCTTTCTGAACAGGACAGATGTTATTACTACCACCACTAAGCTACATTTAATGAATGAATGATCTTCAATTATGTGAATGATTTAACTTCCTAATTAATGTATTATATACACAAAAGGTAAATTTTCACATTTCTAGACTATGCTACTGTGCAAATAGGCTTTAAAATTCAAGGTGTTGAAGAGATAAAATGGCTCAGTGGGCAAGAGTGTTTGCTATGTAAGGATCTGAACTCAGATTCTAGTACCCATGTAAAAAGCTCAGCACAGGATGTGTGAATGAGAAGCTGTAACCTCTATGGAAGGGTGGGGACAGAAGGATCGCTGAGACTTACTCATGGGCTGCCAGCCCATCTTCAGGTTCAGGGAGAGAACATATCATAAGGGAGTAAGGTAATATAGACAAGTATATCCAAAATCCTCTGGCCTCAAACATACCCACAGACACATTACACACACAATAACAGGCACCAATTCTCTCTCTTGCACACAAACAAAATTCAGCCTGCACACTAATTTTCCCAACTCTTCTGAATGCCTCAGGAGTCAGAGTGTGCACTGCTCTTTCAGAAGATCCCAGCCTGGTTCCTAATACCCAAACCCCTTGGTTCTCAACTTCCCCTAACTCCAATTCCACGGAATCCAACATCTTTTTTTGCCTCCATGGGAACCTGCACTCATGGGCACAAATATACACATAATTAAAAACCAAAGTAAGAGGCCCAGAGAGATGACTCAATGGTTAAAAGCACTTGCTACTACTGCAGAGGATGCGAAGTTCAGTTTCCAGAATCCATATGGTGCTCTGCCACCATCTACAACTTCAGTTCCAGAGGATGATGCCTTCTTCTGATCTCTGAGGGCAACAGGCACAAAAGTGGTACAGACATACAAGCAGGCAAACCATACAAACACAACAAATTTTTTTTAAAAAAAGGAAAACATTACGCTTTTTATCTTCTCTTATTCTATGCAAAGCTTCACTAACTCTAAACTATAAATGTTATACATAAGCTACTAAGTCTGTAAGCATAAATATAAGCAGCATTTTGGTATGTTTCCCCATAATTTTTCTGTAAGAAAATAACAGAGGGGCTAGAGAGATGGCTCAGGGGTTAAGAGCACTTACAGCTCTTCCAGAGGAACCAGGTTCAATGGTGACTTACAACTGTTACCAGTTGTAACTCCAGCTGTAAGTGGACCTGGAACTCTCACACAGACAAAAGTACAGGCAAAAATGTCAACGCACATAAAATAAATATAAGAAAAATAAAAGAAAAAAGACACAGAATGAAAACAGTTTACTCCTGGGTTTGTGTGATTAAGACTGTTATTTAGCTTTCCTACAGATACAGTACAAACAGTTCTAACAAGTACCTCTGCTAGGAAACAAACCTATTGTAAAGTTCAAAGACGTTCTTTAAATCTAGCAAATATTACTGTAACTAGAAATAGAAAAAAAAGACATTATCTATCCCCAAGTCCTTATCTTATTTGTCCACGCTCTAATGTTTCTCATGAATGATCTTAGCATTTCTGTCACTTTGTGTACATCATCCGCTGCCCATGCTGCAAAGGTAAAACTCATCTATAATCACAGAGCAGATTACATCCAGAGTCGTCCCTGTTATGATTTAGCATGCTTCATAGACTATTAACTGAAGTTACTTTCAGGACCTATGGGAGCTTTCTAAACAGACAGGTTACATCACAGGAGTGACTTTCACTGTGTCTCCTAATCTTCTAAGTGATGCCAAGAATGGTAAATGACAGAGGACAGCATTTTCATTCAAGAATCACACCTCCAATTCCAGCCATGCCTGTTAAAGCCCATGTGAACAAACTTCTGGACCATACAGAGAGGAACGGTTTTTCACAGAAAAGTTACCCCAGGAAGAGTATGCAGGAGACAGAACAGGAATGAAAACACATGCTAACAGCAAGGAAAGATCTCTTTCATAGGAATTACTTGGCCTGAACCCATATGTAATGTCCCTTCTTAATAATAAACAAGTTCTGTAGCCAACCGATATTTTGTGTACACTTTTTACAAAATATTATCAACAGGAGCCAGATCAGTGCCTCAGTGGTTCAAAGTGCCCACTGCTCTTTCAGAGGACTAGAACCCAGCACTGGAATAGGTAGCTCAGGATGACTCCAAGGTGGTATCTGACTCCTCTGCCCTCTTCAGAAACCTACACTTACATGTACAAACCCATCCCTTCCCCAACAACTGTTTTTTAATTATCAAAAGATTTAAAATAATCCATATTCTATATAATGAAGAAAAGTCTACAAATTAGGTCAACGTTTTTTCTGTCAACCGTCAAAAGTACACAGAAATTTGTAATCTTAAATTTCGTATGTTTACTTAAAAATGTAAATGGAGGGGAGCAGAAAAACTTTAAACTGTGCATTAAGCTGGTGTGGTGTAACTTTCACTATGCTGAATAATGTGAAGGCAAACTTAAAATACAAACTAAAAATATGAGCGTACCTGTCTGATCTGGTAAAATTGTATCTGAAGTCCTCTCATGTATATACACGAACTATTCCGTAAACTGATCACTACTGCACAGTGAAAACCAATCAAATCCAAACTTACTCATTCCTTTTACACATCAATTTTTTGGGGGATAAAAACCCCAACAAACTTGAAATGAGCAACTGAAACTTTTTAATCTATAGTCTGCCGTAAGTTATAACTAACTTATATCTCCACATGGTGTTACCATACACCAGTGGTAGGAATATGTATGTATGTGTGAAATACTATTTACAACTTCTGACTAGCAGTTCACGTGGGCTGTTATACGCAAGAGCACTAATCTATGAAAGGAACTCTGACAGTCTAAGGACTCGACTCCCAGAAGTCAATGAAATATCACTGGACCATTATCTGTCCTGAACAGCAGATTATTTTCAATGGGAACTACCTGTGACTGTTATTCACTTATTAACTAGGAAAAAAAAAAAAACAAACCAAAATAAAAATCTCAGTCCCAGTACTATGTATTATCACACACTATTATCTTCAGCTAACGGAATAAAATACTCTCCTGCTTTTACTCCCTAACACTAGCTCCAGAAAACAAAAATCTTTACCTTTCCACATCTACTGATGAATTCTCAAGCCCTAGTGACAAACAGTGCCTGTAGAGAGCATTCAGCATATCTTGGACCAATGAAGGAATGGAAGAGGAAAGCAGTTTCCAGCAGGGAGATAGGTCCAGAGAGATGCGAACACTGATAAAGATAGAACTGGTTACTCTGAAAAATATTAACTTGTCAGATAAAAGCTCTTCAACATTTTACTAAACAGCAAAGCCTTCAAAACCGAACAGCACCAAGAGCAAACATTTCCTAGAAAACCAGTGTCACTGTTGATTTAAAAAAACAAAACAAAAACCTAAAAAAGAAGCAGGGGGAAGGGGGATAAGAAAGATTTGACAGTCACTTGGATGGTTGATTCAGTAAGAAAACTACTATTACTCAAATTCAAGTTCACAGCCCAACTACAAAGGAAAACACACTAGTGAACTTTTTATTAGTGCTGTCGTCCCAGTATTTCTCACTTTCTGGTGTAATCTTTTATTAAAAAAATCATTCATAATGCAATTATTATGAAGATAATTCATTTTCCTGATTGTACCCTCCCTGTTCACAAAGACCCCATTTATTTACAGAAAAGTTCAAGTTTCTACACACTGACAAAGTGTTCCTTGCAAATTTGCAATTCTGGATCAGATATGTACTTTTCTTTTTGATATTAAGAATTCAGAGGCCCTAAAGTTCTCCAGGACAAAGTTACTCAACTCGGACAACACGGTCATCTTTCTCTTCCTCACTGCAAAGGGTACTTCAAGAAAAGCCTGCTTAAAAAATGATGACAAAGTCCCCCTTCCCTCCCACAGGACAGAATGCTATGACCCTTCGGAAAGAAAAATACATACAAGTTTCCTTGGTTTTACTTTTAAAAATCTGCTCGCCTGCCGGTGTGTCTACTTGACTTTTACCTGTTACTGTGGCGACATGAGCAAGTACGTCCAGTTTCCCTGTTACAACAGGACGTTTTAATTGCCTGCCACAGGCTGTCTGATCAAGGCATGGCATCCAAAGTTACACTCCATCTACTAAACACCGCAAGCCTATGACTCAACGTAACGCCAGGAGAAAAAAAGTTTCTGAGAAAACGTTTGCTGTCGCTAAAATCCTACAAGGTAAAACAAGCCTGCGTGGCGACTATTGAGGACTTCCTTGGCTAAGACATGGAAACCAAGAGCCCAGTTCGTTCCGTGCCTCCCCTCCCAGGAGCGGAGGGAGGATACTGAACAGGAGTGGGTGAAGTGCTCAGGATGTTTTGCAGGACCAGAGATGCTCTATATAAACACTTCTATGCTCGGTGTTGATGGTGGCATTTGTCACCGAGTGGGGCAGGCGGATAGCGAGACGGCTCCCGACTGAGGAGGGGGCAGAGGCGGACAGTCTCCCCTCACCACCGTCCAAGTCAAGCCGGGTCCTTCGGGAAACCACAAGCCAAAAGTTACACACGCCCCACGCGAGAGCGGCGGCGGCAACGCGCGTCCCTTCTGGGCCGCGACACCGAGACCGAGGCCGTCGCGAAGGAGGCCCCGGGGCGGCCCGGGAGGCGAGCGCGCCGGCCCGCGCCGCCCCGTTGCCGGGAAGGCTCGCGCCCCGCCACCGGCGGCCGTGGGGGAGGGGAGGCGGGCTGCGGCCTGTTGGCGGAGTTCAGCCCCGGCCTCGCGTGCGGCTCCCGGCCGCGGCTCCGGGTCCCGGGCGCCGAGGACCGACTCACCGGAAAGGCCCGGATCCGCATCTTGGTGTCCTTCCGGCTGCCCGTGCCTTTGCTCAGATTCGACATGGTGCTCGGCCCCTCCCCGGTGGCGGCGGCGGCGGCGGCTGCTGCGGCTCGCACTCCGAGGCGCCGGTGTCACATTGAAGGCGGGAGGGCGGCCGCGGGGCTCGGCGGGGGGCGGCGGCGCGGCCCCCGGGCTGGGCTGGGCGGCGGGCCGGCCCCTGGGCGGCCGCGGCAGCGGGGGCGGCGGCTCGGGCTCGGGCGGCTCGGGCTCGGGCTGCGCTGGCGCGGCGGCTCCGCGGGCTTCCCCTCGCGCCGGGCTCGGCTGCCTTTATCGCGCTTCTCCGCGATGGCGGCGGCGGCGGCGACGGACAAACATCTCACTGCGCAGGCCGAACGTCCTCCTCCTCCTCCTTCTCCTCCTCCGCCTCAGCGAGACGAGATCCGGCCCAGAGGGTGGAGGGGGGAGGAGGGAGGGAGGAGAGCGGAGAGTGGAGAGATGGGGGAGGGAGCAGGAGGACGGGAGGGGAGGCGGGAGGCCGCGGCGCGCACGTCAGATCTCGCGAGATCAGGGCGGCGCCGGCCCGGGGCGGGGCGGGGCGAAGCCCGGGAAGGGTGGGCGCCGGGAGAAGGGCTGAGGGACGGGGTGGAGTTGAGGGTGGGCGTGGTCAGCGGCCTGGAGGCGGGAGAGGGGCGGGGACTGTGATCGGAGGCGTAGGCTGCGTTTTCAAAAGAGGAGAGACGGAGACCCCGGTAGGCGGAGGTGGCCGCTGATTGGTGGAGGGCGAGGATGATGCGTCACGTGGGGCGGGGGGGGAGTTCCGGGAGCAAAGCTGGGAGGGTTCTGCCGTGGGCTGGCCAGGCTGTGCTTGGCTGGCGAGGGTTGCAGGTAGTCTTGGGAAAGGGCGTGGGTTGCGAGTGGGCTGGGTCTGCGTCCCAGAACTGTTCTGTGTTTTTCTAGGGCACGTGGCCTAGGGATGGGTACTTGAGCCCCAGCCAAGCTCGAAAGGAGGGTTCGTGCCTGAGTTACCTGCGGAGTAAGAAACTGCTGTCCTCTATTTCGCTGGGTGTTGCAACGCCTCAGAACTAAGGCCACCAGGCTTGCTTACACTATGCAAGCTCCTGCGTTTGTTGGTTAATTGATATTTTCTGGAGGATCAAAAGCCAACTAATATCAAAATCCGGTTTTTATTTATATAGAAATAAAACAAGTGCCTAATGTAGTACCGTATTTTAATTATTTGTTAAACATAATGATAGACACCTGCCAAACAAATCTTTTGTACCAAGAGCAGTGTAAATCATTAAAACAAAAATCGCCATGAAATTCAGTTTGCTGTAGGTTTTGAAGCATTTTTTTAGAGGACTCATCATCCTATAGTAGAAATGTTGAGTTCGACTACCTTTTGCCTTTAAATTAGTATGAATCCTACTTCCTAATTTGCCTACTTGGTCAATTGCTGTTTCCAGCTCTTCAGGAAAATATGAGTTTCTCCCGAAGTTTTTGATCTTCACATTTTAAATGAACTGTTGTCCGGTGGACATCTACATTTGAAATCTGAGTTCCAAATACTTTTTAAAATAGAAAACTTAATAAAGCTTGTTTATGGTCAGATTACCCCTAAATTATGTATAATATCTAAGCTTACAGTGCTATGCTCACCTTGGTTGAAAATTCCTCATTGAAAAAATAAAATATATTTACCTCCAGACTTGGTGGCACGCGCCCTTAATCCCCAGCACTAGGGAGGCAGAGGCAGGAGGATCTGTGTGTTCAAGGCCATCTTGTCCTACAACGTGAATTCCAAGACCACCAGGGTGGTTACACAGAGAAACCCTTTTTCAAAAAACAAATATATATATATATATATATATATATATATATATATACACGCGCGCGCGCGCACACACACACACATACACACACTAATCAAAACAGAAGCTTAAGGAGAATGTCTCTTACACTAAACTAAAAATAAGACATCAAGAATGGGTGGTCTTTGGACTTCCCACAGGGCAGGGAACCCTGATTGCTCTTTTGGCTGACAAGGGAGGGGGACTTGATTGGGGGAGGAGGAAGGAAATGGGAGGCGGTGGCGGGGAAGAGACAGAAATCGTAAAGAAAGAAAGGAAGGAAGGAAAGAAAGAAAGAGAAAGAAAGAAAGAAAGTAAGTTACATAAAACCAAGAAGGGCTCTGACAAATATAGTGTTGCATAGGAGTTTATAATTTGTGTGCTAATTGATCTCTATTTCCATAATTATCAGAATATGAAGCTTTTCTGTCGGCGGTCTTGTCACATAACTCCGTTTGTTAGTAAAATTTAATATATGTTCTGGAGCCAGTGGTTTGAATCTAAGCTCTGCTACCTTATTAACTGTCTAAAACATGTCTTTGTGGGCAAAGACTTGACTGTTTTGCCTGGAGGGCTTCATCTGCGAAATGGAGACACAGCATTTCCTCCCGAGTTGCAATCAAATTTGAATGGGTGAATACATTTAAAAGCCATCAAAAGGTCGATGAGGTGGCAGAAGCAGATGTGCTTGCCTTACTCAAGTCTGATGAATTCAAAGTCTGTCCCTGGCACCTGCCTAGAGGTTACAAAAAGAACTACCCTCGAAAGGTTTTTTCTGACACCACACACAAACACACAGAAGATTATCAACATCCACATAGTCACATAGGCAACCATAATGTAATAAAAGTTTAAAAATTTGAAAACAATCACAGCAGTCATGCAATACCTGCTGGCTATCATTATGTTATTCATTAAAGCCTAAGTTATACTACTTCCTTAAAAAATAGGTAAATACTGGTATGCTTTTTAAAAAGTGGATCATATCTGAAGGCCAGTCTGCAGCTCAGAGAGCTGGAGAGCCCTTATAAGGGACAACCAGATGAGCGAGATGGCTAGACAGATACCCACTGAGGACCTGAGTGGTCTCTAGTGCCGATAGATGGAAGGAGAGAACCTACTCAGAAGTTATTCTCTGATTTACACGCACATAATTGATTAATTAAAGTTTTATTCTTTTACTACTCAGCTTGAAAAGTGAAGTTAAATTTGTAGAAAATTAGATGGGCTTAGAATGTATAAGTAGAGTCACACAACCTCAGAAAGAAACTGCATGTTCCCTCTCATAAGGAGAACCTAGCCACTAATATATGTACAATGTAGACAAATGTACTCATGAAGAAAGAGAACAAGAAGGCTGAATATCGGGATCAGGAAGTACTAAATGCAGGGAATGAACACAAGTTATAAGGGAAGATAGAAAGCTAATTTTTTTTGTTTTGCTTTTGGTGGTAAATTAGTGCATAAAATATATTCAGTAGTAAGTGCAAATTTAATAGAAGCCCACAGCTTGCATTCTGAATGTCAATTCTAACTATAGAAGTTCATTGAATCTATGTATGTGATGTTTTTATTTGTTTGCAAGTTTTTAAAAAAATAACAAATTATTTAAATTAAAAATTTTACAAGAACAATTATCCCCATAATTTTAATGAACAAGAGATATTTTAACTCAAAAATTGGGAAGATTTAAGTTTTGAGTAAAGAACAGTTCTCTACATTGACTGATTTAGACTTATGAAAAACAGTATATTGACCGTTCTCAGTTTTCCATGAACTTGGGAAAACACCAAAGGCCAGACTAGGAGAATTAATTACCTTAAGACTTAACTCTATGCAAACTGTAAAGTGATATAATCTCTTTCATTTGTTTTACAAATACAGATACTCATGCTTGTGTTACTTAAGCAAAATTTAAGTGCATTTAAAAGAATCACTACCAAATGTTTGATCTTTGTCAAGTGTTTCTCTGGGTAATAGATCTGGCTGTCCTGGAACTCGCTCTATAGACCAGGCTGTCCTCAAACTCACAGAGATCCATTTGCTTCTGCCTCCTGAGTGCTAGGATTAAAGGCATGTGCCACCACCGCCAAGCCTGTTTCTTAGATTTTAACCACCAAGATAATATAAAAATGCTTCATAATGAATTGCATTAAGAAATTTACTATTTTGGGGCTGGAAAGATGGTTCAGTGGTTAAGAGTGACTTCTTCTAGAAGACCTGCGTTCAATTCCCAGCACCCACATGGCAGTCTACAACTGCCTGTAACTACCTCCAGGGGATACCACACCTTCACAAAGATACTTGCAGGCAAAACACTAATGCACATAAAATAAAAACAAATCATTTTTAAATAAAATTTGTTGACTTATTTGTTCATTCATTTATTTAGTCAAGTATTTCCTGAATGCTACTATATATGTGAAGTACTAGAGTATTCGAATATATGAGTTGAGGCCCACCATCACAGAATATAAAAGTTCTTTTTTGCATCTCAAAATTAGAAGCCACAAACTCAGGCGGGCAGTGGTGGCACATGTCTTTAATCCTAGCACTCAGGAGGCGGAGGCAGGTGGATCTCTGTGAGTTTGAGGCCCGCCTGGCCTACAGAGTGGGTTCCAGGACAGGCACCAAAGCTACACAGAGAAACTCTGTCTGAAAAAAAAAAAAAAAAGAATTTTGCCGGATGGTAGTGGCGCATGCCTTTAATCCCAGCAGTTGGGATGCAGAAACAGGTGGATCTCTGTGAGTTTGAGGCCAGCCTGGTGTACAAGAGCTAGTTCCAGGACAGGCTCCAAAGCTACAGAGAAACCCTGTCTCGAAAAACCAAAAATAGAAAGGAAGGAAGGAAGGAAGGAAGGAAGGAAGGAAGGAAGCTCAAACTCAAGTTGAAATGAGCAATAGCTTCCTGTATATTCCAGTCCAGAAATTAGAGATTTTTTTTTCTTTCCAGGGAAGCAGCATCCTCAAAATGTATATGAAAAACCTTCTAAGCCTCAGTAAACTATTGTATGTCTCCTGGTGGTCCCTGACTTGCAAATAAAAGATGACCTTTCAGGATATTATCTTTTGTGCAGGCAGCCGCCGTCCCAACAGAGCAAGCACACTGCAATAGAACACACTAGATCTTGTGTGCCTGACAGTTATTATTCCTATGCCTGCTGACAGTGTCCTGACACAGGGAAACAGTGGCCTCGTTTCCATTATCCACATGGAGGACGTGCAACCCGACAGGTCAGGCCGGGCATCTGGGTGGGCCAGCCGCTCTTCTAAGTCCCAGACTGTAAAAAGCACCGCAAAGTGTGAAGAGCCTGTAAAAGGGAATAATATAGCCTCTTCTTGGCCCTGAGTTTCTAGGTATCTGGGACACCAAGCCACTGTAATCACCACCGCAGATGCACATGTTTGATTATAAAGATACCGGTTATTAAATCAGCTCACGGCCCACCAATTCAATTAGAATGGAATGGTTTTGAACAGACCATGACCATGGTAAGGAAAGCTGTGTGCTTTTCAGATTAGAAGACGGATATATAGAGAGTCCCAGCTCCTTGCATGAAAGGGCTAGGTCTTTCTTCTTTGTCTCTTCACAAGTATTACAGGTCATCAGACGTTATTAACAGCATCTATACCTGCATTGTACGATGCCGTGTGATTAAAGGGAAATGACAGTAGGCTGACCATCGACAAACTAACCACTTAAACTTGAACATGTAAGAACTATACATCTTTATCCTGTGCTTTTTCACCTTATGTCCTGAGACAAGAAGTGTCTAAGACCTACAAGTATACAAGACACAGTTACAGCTTGAACAAAAGAAAGCTTCTCCATGCCAGATTACTTCATAAAAACACATCTCCATTTTCATCCACAGTCATGATAAATATCATCTTGCAGACAATTCTAGAAACTTTGCCATTGACTTAGACAGTGTTCTGTTTATTTTTACCCAGTGAGTATTTTATAAATAATATTATATATATATATATTATCTTGGCAGGATATAAATTTGCAATTAAAAATCACAGGCATTGCAGCCATATGATTTTTTAAAAACTTATATTGGCATATGGGAAGTGGGGAAGAACATGTACCATAGTGTATGTGTGGAGCCAGATCTCTCCTTCACCTTTCTGTGGATTTGGGGGTTCGAACTTAGGTCACCAGGCGTGTGTAGCAGGTGCTCTTTTATCTGTTGAACCATCGTGCTAGCTTCCACATGATTTCGAAGGAAAATAATTTCCTCGTACTGAGAGCATTTGAACAGTAACCATCCCAAGAAGCCTCCAGGGGACAATTACAATGTGCACTGCTTTCATTCGTGACAGCTAAAGTATATGTTGAAATTTATAATTCATCAGCTCATTCTTCGTAAGGTAATTTTGGAGTTGAGGTATAGCATGGTGCCAGAGAGCAATAAAAGCAAATCATATAAATTTTATTCCATGTTTAGTCATTGTATAAACTAGCCCACCAGTAAGTGTAATAAAATGGCATTATCTTTAAACCTCTTCAATAAGCTCTTGTCTGTATTGTTCGGAGTGGAACCGAATGCTTAATTCTTCTATCTAGACCTGGTAGAAGTCGTGAAGTGAGTGAATTAAAGCACCCCTGGTAGGACAGAGTTAACAATAACTGAAGAACAGACATCAACAGAGCCACGTCTAGGCCCGGTTAGTATAATGAAACAATTCCTAGAGAAAAGTTGATTCATGCCACCACATTCTGGACCCTCTCATTCTTTCATGGGTGGTTTGTTTTTGTTTTTGTTTTTTTTTTCTTTTGAGTAAAGGGTCCACCAAATGGGCTATTCAGAGATGACGGCAACATAGACATCTTTTTAAGATGAATCAGACTTTATATTTCACTGAGTTAAAAAAACAACACAAGAATTTTTTATGTATGGGTTTATTCGGAGTGGCTGAAATTCTCGTTGAAAGGTATCTATCGCTGCATGAACTTCCAGGCTCTTAGAACAACACTTCAGATGCTTGGATTGTTAAGGTGGCTACACATTTGGTTAAGTTAATTAATTATGACAGTGATGATGGTGTTTGTCCTTTAGGGGAGGGCATGCTTCTTATGAGCTTCCCGATCTTGATTTAAGGGGGATTTCTGACTCAGATGGTCTTAGTGGATAGCGATTATCGCTTCCAACCATGTTAGCCTGTGTGGCTTGACTGGTTCTTTGCATAGGGATGTGTACAGATGGTTCAGGTAATGAGATCCATTCACAAAAACATGAGTAGATGACTGAGGACACAGGGAGTGCAACCCTCAGGGGCAGTGGCAGTACATGAGCTAGGCTCTGCCTGGTGGGTGACTTTCATTGGCACCTACTCCTCAGCTTCTTGAGTTTTCATGCTTGCCCCGCAAGTGCGCTTACCCACTGAGCCATCTCTCCGGCGCCCTGAGTACTTTTCATCTCTGTTGTGAAGAAGACAGCTCATCTCATAATTGTGCCCAGACCAACCCAAACTGTCTTCCTTTCTTTCCTTCCTTCCTTTCCTTTGAGCATCTTCTTTACCACTGTTTTAGATGAATTTCCACAGCTGCCACTTCATGTTAGGTCACCATGGGTAGCTATAGAGAAGGTTCAAAAATAAAACAAGCACACCAACGCTTTTGTATATCAATAACTGATGTTTCTGTGAACACAAAGAAAATTAGCTATTATTATATGGTTATATGCCAGCTATAGAGTAGATGAGTACCCATAGAAAATACATGAAATTAGATGATTGTTAATTATTAATATTGTCTGCAAAAAGTATGATATGTCTGAATCAGCTAAACTGCTTTACATAGCAAGATAGAAAACCCATCTCTGTCTCATAGGAAAATACCAGATCATTTGCTTGCATAACAAGAAGCCCAGAGTCAACCTGCAAAGCAAATTTAGTACATTTAGGTTCTAGGCCAAGTTTGTGGCAGTTTCGGGAGCCCTAGCCTCCTTCATTGTTAGTGGCAGCTATAATCACAATATGTATTATTTATAGGCTAGAGTATATGTTTCATTTGACGCTAGAACAGTGGTTCTCAACTTGTGGGTCACAACCCCTTTGGTTATCACATATGACATATCCTGCATATCAGATATTTATATTACTATTCATAACAGTAGCAAAATTACAGTGATGAAGTAGCAACAAAATAATGTTATGGTTCGGGGTGACCATAACTTGAGGAACGGTATTAAAAGGTTGCAGTTTTAGGAAGATTGAGAACTACTAGGCTAAGAGGAATAATAAAGACAAACTCTTAGAGGTGCTGAGAGCAGGGGATGGTTCTCAGAGGCAGACCTTGGAGATACTGCCATGGCTCATTGCCCAAAATAGGTACACACCTAATCTATCTCATTAGGTGGCAGGGGGAATAAGAATGGCTAATTCTAGTCATTGGGGAAGAATAGGTCTTAAAAGTAGATGTACAGCACACATTTATATTTATCTCTTTATGAAGAGATTTCACATAGAAACCAATACATTGAAGGGTTATGAAGAAGAGGTTGTGTGTGTGTGTGTGTGTGTGTGTGTATTAAATTGAGTGGTTAGCTAGTGAAAATGCCTGATCTCAGGCCCAATTACACCAAAAGGAGAACTGTCATATAGAAATGATGAGACTAAAGAGAAACACAGAACAGCCACAGACCCACAGAAAGGTGAAACACGGCATAGAGGTGACATAGGTATCCATGTTTTTACAGACACCTTTGATCTCTGGGCTTCTCTTTCAGAGGCACTTAGCAAAATCTTATTCCCTGTTTCCTTTTGCCACATGGCCTATAGACTAGAGTAGCCAGAGGCAAAAGGAAATAAAGTGGTTGCCCACACACTGGACTTGGAAGATGATAAAGAAACCTCTTTGCCTCCTTCTTTTTAAAAATCAGTTTGTTTTAAATAACTTCAAAGTTAAAAATCAAACAACCATGCAGCTAGGTTAATGAAGCCACTCAAACAAGCCCAGAGACTGAAAGTCTATACATCTCAATAAACTTGTCTATAGTTACAGTAACTATTCTGAAATATTTAGACTTGACTATTCAAAAATGTGTGCCATTTACTCCAGAAACCATTCCGATTCTTGAGACTGTCCTACTTTTGTGTTTTCCAAGGATGTGAAGAACGGGCTATACTGAGCCGGCTGTCCTTTGGACATACGTTAGTATTACAGATCAGTTCTAGTCTCCATTGTTGCTTCTTCTAGGAGATTAACTTGCTTCCTAAAGGTAAGCCAACACCTAACACAGTTTCTGGTGCTCTTGTTTGGGTAGACTTTTATGAGGAAAAGCAGGGCTGTCATTGGATGAACATGTAATCCATGCCATTTTCCTGCTCACAACCATTGCAGTTGAGCATTCTTATCCTGGTAGTAAAGAGTGCAGGGTTCAGTTTGTTGAGTGATTCTGAGTGCTTTGAAATAAAAAGGGGGGGGGGTAATAATAGCATATGAGAGCAACATCCATGAGAATTAATTGGTATAAAAAATGTAATGTACTCTTATTCAGCACCCCAAAGACAATAAGCGCTTGGCCAAGTCGGCTTCCTGCTTCATAGTGAACCTCTTTTTACAGGTAAGAAAGTCATCTCAGAGAGGCAACGTAACTTGCCATATCTTATGGAAGTTAAGTATCTTACTTACAGACTCCACATAAGTAAGTCACAGCAGAAGGGTTCAATTCCTTTTTACTAAATTTCAGGCCTGTTCAATTCTAGAGTCTATTTCTCACTATCTTGTTTTTCTGTTAGATCATCAATTTGGACCTATGATTTAATACCGTAGGGATGATGGAATGAAATGCTTAACATTTAAATGGGGATTGAAAAAAATGAGGGGTTACCTCAAGCTCTCTGTACATAGCCACACTCTAGATGTTGCTTCATAAACAGAAGAGGAGGAAGAGGTGGCACCGGCACCGGCAGAAGCAACAGCAGTAGCAGCTGTGGCAGCTGCTCTATCTCAGACACTGACGGAGTGAATCCTTTGTTACACTTTTGAGTGATGGGTTCAAAATGTCGCAATAGTCATAGCTCACCAAAGTAAAGGAGTTTACCCAGGCTTACACAACAAGCAGGTGGTTTGGACCCCAGCAGGAAGCGTGCAAGGGCTGCACCAAGCGCTTGACCTCGCTAAGAGATCATCCCCTTGCTCTGAAGAATATACTCTGTGATCCACAGTAAACTTAGCATCAATGCACGATATAGCTGAATCTCAAATGGCTGGAACCTCAGAAACAGGATAAGCTTATCTGATGAGACAAACGTCATGATTGTGAATGGCTAACGTGACGAGATGACACCTCAGATGAAATCAGCATGCTGTCAGCTACAGGAAGCACTCCTGTGGCCCTGGTGTGGGTCTGGGCTGTGTTTTCTGCAGCCAGTCCGTTTTCATGCTATTTGCATCCTTGTGCATTTCCATTCATACGCTGGGATCTTGATTCACAAAGACCATCTCTGTGTTCTGAAAAGTATGAATTAAGGGGTGACGACGTAGTTTTGTTGAATATATTCTTCTCAGCATATTAGAGAGACCTAAGTTTTCAAGTTTTGGCGTAAGATGAATTTAATTTGTCAGAAAAAGTAGGTACATCTGAATAGGCTATATATGTTTAATTGATGTTTTTCTCCCTAGCTACAGTGGTGGTTCTTTTTACTGAAGAGTGTGCATTTTATGGATTCGAATAAACTGCATGTGTCCCAATGGGTAAAGTACAAAAGATAATCTTTTGTTTGTTTGCTTGTTTGGTTGGTTGGTTTTAGTTTTTTAAGACAGGGTTTCCCTGTGTTATCCTGGAATTCGCTTGGTAGACCAGGCTGACTTCTAACTCACTGAGATCCGCCTTCCTCTGCCTCCAAGTGCTGGGATTAAAGGTGTGCACCACCACCGCCCAGCACAAAGGAGAATCTTGATGTGATTCAGCTAACCTGTGAGAGTGCCCTTCGGCATCAGAATTCTCTCTCTCTCTCTCTCTCTCTCTCTCTCTCTCTCTCTGTGTGTGTGTGTGTGTGTGTGGTGTGTGCGTGTGTGTGTGTGCATGCATGCATACACGTTTGTGTGAGTACAGGAATATACATGTCACAGTATGTGTATTGAGGACAGAGGACAACCTTAAGTTAGCAGTCCTCACTTTCCACTTTATTTGAGTCATGGTCTTGTTGGCATATATGTCAGACTTCATGGTCTGTAGGCTTCCCTTGCCTTCAGTTACTATATTCCAGTAGGATCCTTGGGGTTACAGATGTACATTACCCAGTCTGGGTTTATGTGGGTTTCAGGAAACTGAACCCAGTCCTCATGCTTTGTAGCAGTCACAATGTCCACTGAACCATCTCTCCAGTTCAACACTGACATTTTTTAAAAGATTTATTTATTTATTTATTATGTATACATAATTCTGCCTTCATGTATGCCTACACACCAGAAGAGGGTGCCAGATCTCATTACAGATGGTTGTGAGCCACCATGTGGTTGCTGGGAATTGAACTCAGGACCTCTGGAAGAGCAGCCAGTGCTCTTAACCACCGAGCACTCTCTCCAGCCCCCAACACAGACATTTTAAATGCATTCTGATATATAGTGTAGTCAATATACTTTGGAATTATTAAATAACTAACTCCAAAATACAAAAATAAATACATATTTTTGTATATTAAATTTATCTTTAAAGGAAGAAAAGGAACCATAAATGAATTATAAAATCTCTTTAACAAATGCAAGCCAAAATACACCCTTAATATCGAATGCTGTTAAGCACTGTGTTCTGGAAGGGGGACATTTCTCCATGTCTTATTGTAAATGTCACACATAATCCATTATCACTAAAATCCCAGAGTTTCTAGAAAGTCTCTGATCAGGACTTTCCCCACTCATAGGCATTTATTTAAGTGCAGCTTTGTTGTTTCTCCCCAAGTGGGTTTCCTTTAGGATTTCTTAACACAAATTTACAATGTACTTTCACTATAATTTCCTGTAGTAGAACCTAGTCTATATCCTTTCTCAGGGATCAACCACGCCATAAACAGAGCCATTGTGATGCTATCCACAGTATGTCTGAAAGTGTAACATTAGCTCAAGCTTTTAAATGTGCTCAAAGTATGCATATTTCTCTACTGGAAAATGTATGACATTCTGAAATAAATATATATTGCCCCCATGTGAGTGAAAATGCTATAACTCTATAATTCTCAGAGGCTCACTTGAAATTTGAATTCTAAGAGCATGGCTTTCCTTTGTTTTCAGCTTCAACAGTGACTGATTTACATCATGCAAACTACCCTGAGAAGACAGGAAAGGGGAAAGTGAACATTAAAAAAATGACTGGTGCATTTCCAAGGTATTCTCCTGAATTAGAAAGGCCTAACCTTTATTACAGTTAGTAGCAGGTTTATTGTGAGCATTAAAGAAAAGAAAAGTCTGTTTTTTTTTAAAAAATGAAAACCATAAAACCTAAGCACAATAAATGTTCTTAAGTGTTTCAATTGGTTTTCTCATTTCCATGGGAAAGCACAGTATATGACTTTACTTTGTAATAAAATCCTGAACTTATTTCTTGATTTTGGTGTTGATGGACAATAATCCACCAGTCTGGATATTGCCCTGCACTCCTTCCTTTCTTCTTTCAGTCCCTCCCTCCTCCCTTCCTCCGTCCTTACCTCCCCTCCTTACCTCCCTTCCTTCCTTTCTTTCTTTGTGACAGTGTTTCATGTACCCCAGGCTTTCTTTGTTTTCTTTTGTTGCCAAAGATATTTTTATTTTTGGAGACAAAATTTCTCTGTGTATTCCTGGCTGTCCTGGAAATAGCTTTGTGGACCAGGCTGGCCTTGAATTCACAATGCACAGAGACCTGCCTACCTCTGCCTCCAGTGTGCTTGGATTAAAGGTATGTGTATCACTCTGTGAACTGAGTTACATCACCAGCTCATGTCCATCTGTGAAGTAGAATTATTGATTGCTTTTATTACAGGCAGTCTTTGTAAGGATTTTTGAGTAAGAGCCTTGAAAAACAGCGTCTCTAGAGCTAAGAACAGATATACCTGTTGTCCATTTGGGGTGGTTGGAATGAGAAAGGCTCTCATAGGCACTTATGTTTGAATGCTTGGTCCCCAGTTAGTGGAACTATTTGTGAAGGATTAGGAGCTGTGGCCTTCTTAGATAAGAACAGTCACTCGGAGTGGGCAAGTGGGCTTTGAGGTCTGGTTTCAAAAGTCCAGTCTCTCTCTGCCTGCAGTTTGAAGATCAGTTTCAACCTCTCAGCTATTTTTCCCGTACCATGCCTGCCTGCCTGCTGCCATGCTCCCCACCATGATGGTCATGTATTAACTCTCTAAAACTCTAAGCAAGGTCCTAATAAATGCTTTCTCATATAAATTGTCTTGACTATGGTATCTCTTCCCAGCCATAGAACAGTCACCAATATACTATATCAAAGAGTTAGGTTCCTTAGCTTAGGGTTTTTTCTCTATTTCACAACACGGCATATTCGGCTGTCTACACTCACTTGCAATACCCCGCATTACCCTCTTGGAAGTAGGTGATGGTGTGCCAATGCAAACGCTGACCCTACCTATAGAGTAAGATAAAGCCCTCTACCCCTTACCCAGGAGCCTCATGTTGTCTAACAGCCTTCACTGAATTGCGGTATGCTAATTCATTAGCTGATATTTATATTCACATTAAACTGACCAGATTTAGCGTCCTTTGTGAAACAAACCTCTGGGCATATCTGGAAGCTTTCAGTCAATGAAGTTTAATAGAGGAGGAAGGGCTCACCCTGAATGTGAGTGGCACCGCGGCACAGGCCGAGATTCCAGGACGAATGACAAGTTAAGGTCAAGGCATAGTGTGATGGCTCAGTGAGTAAAGGCACTCCCCCCAAGTCTGACAACATGACTTAGATCCTTAGGACCCACAGATGGAAGAGAATGGACTCTCACAAATTGCCCTCTGACCTCCACTTGTATGCCCTTATGTATATGTATATGTACACACCAACACGAATAAACAAATATTTAAGGAAGGAAAAGGATAGGGGTAGAGAGATTGCTCACAGGTTAAGAGCACCGGAATTCAAGTTCATTTTCCAATACCCATGATGGGTAGCTCATAGCTGCCCATAACTTTAGCTCTAGGAATATGACACTGTCTTCTGGCCTCTGTGAACACCTGCACACATGTGCCACACACACACAAACACACAAATAGGAAATCATAAAAATAAATCTAAAAAAAAAATAACAAAAAAAGAGAAAATGTAAGTGGTGTACCAGCATTTATCCCTCTCTGTGTCCTGACTGCAGATACAACGTGATCTGCCCCAATGCTCCCGATGCTGTGCCTCCCCCACCAAGATGGACTGTACCCTTGAACTGCAAGTTCAAATAATATTATTTTTCCTTGGGTTACCTTTGTAGGGCATTTTGTTCAGCATGAAGAAAAAGAATCAATATAGACAATGAGGAGCCAAAGTTCAGATTGTTCATGGGTTTTCATAAGAAGTTGTATGTCATGTTTGAACAAAGATTCTTCTTCCTATCATTTCTTGAGAGATATTTTTGCAACATAGACACTAGATGTTGGGAAATAGCATATCACAATAATAAAGAACACAGGCTCTGCAGTTGGACTGTCTTAGTTTAATCCTGGCGAGGACTGTTTTTTAATTTCTGCTCCTCCAGAAATTGAGACAAGAATATGACTGCGGCAATCTCAGAAATCACTGCTACACACTGAGAAAGTAAGAAGGAGAATAGAGATCGGACAGATGGCACAGTGGCTAAGAACACTGTCTGCTCTTACAGAGAACCCTGATTCGGTCCCCAAAACCCACAGGGTAGCTCACAACCTCCTGTAATTCCAAGTCCAGGGCTTCTGATGCCCTCTTCTAGCTTCCATGGGTACTAGCTCTACACATATGGTACACAAACATGCAAAAACACCCATACTGATAAAATATAAATCAATAAATCTGTATGAAAAAAAGCTGAATAGATGGAAGCAAACAAATAATGAATTATCAAGGAAGTTATGATGATGGATAGTCAGCTTAATTCTACTCAAGAACTCTCGGTGGTCAATATAGGATGAGAACTTCAATGCTATCCTACCAGAGGGGTGAAGAAACTGGGAGATGGTGTACCAGTTCCCACTTGTCCTTGGTGCAGAGCTCCTGAAGTGGATAGGTTTCGATTCTAGTCCTGACCAGTCTTGCATAGCATAAAGATGGTTGCAACAGGTCTTGGCAGTTAGGAATGAAAACTGGGTGTTTATCACATGGATAAAGCATAAAGAAATATAGAAGGCACACTTGTAGATTTGGATACATATTTCTGCTAGTGGTTTATTCCTAGGATTTTCTTCAAGGCTGTTTAATGTTTCTACTTCCTCATGAATAGAAATAATAGAATTATTACATAAAGTTGGTAAAAGAATGAAATATTGTAATAATGGAAAGCACTTAAAACAGGCCACAGAGTTTAATAAGAACTTAGTAAACGTTGGCCGTTATTACAGAAGAGCACAGCATTTATTCCCTACTTGATATTTCTGTGTACTATTCTCTGACAGGAGAGTTTGACTTTATATTCCTTAACATCATGACATTTTATTTTGCTAAATGTCTGTGGTGGACTCTTGGAGACTCAAGGTGTATTTATGTTTGACATGTGTCAAGGGGCAACTTTGTCTGCCACCAGGGAAGCGCTAGGAATGATGTATTTAAAGCTTATTCGTGTTTAAACTCCCTCGGAAAATTTATGGGGCTAAGCATTCCTGAACTCTCTAATTTAAAGATTTACTGCTATGTCAGAGGAACTAATTAAAATTTATTTGAAGTGTTAGTAACACAGTAGCATTGGGCTCCATTTTTTTTCTTCTAAAATGTGAACAAGAATATAAAAGGGAAGTGTGTTTATTCACTTATTAAAATTGTATGTTTATGGGTGCACCAAATGTCTACGGAGGCCAGAAACAAGTGTCTGATCCACTGGGGCTGGAGTCAGAGGTGGTTGCAAGGCACACTGTGGGTGAAATTGAACCTAGGTCCTCTGAAAGAGCAATCAGTGCTCTTAATTCCTGAGCCATCTCTCCAACCCATGAGAAACATGTTTTTTTTTTTGAAAAGCATGTTTTGAATGCAATTTTCTAGCATTATATATTATCTTTGTCAGAGTCCTGTGAATCCACATGATACTAACTATGGAATTCGCCAGAATGCTCAGGACTTTAAGGAAGGCCACTTAACTGTAGATTAGGATAAATTTGTACTATTAGCCAGACAGCACTGGTAGGAAATCACCAAAATTTGTAAATTATGCATAAATTAAAATCACATTTTTTATCACATTTAAATATTTCAAATGTCCTTTTTATGTATATGTACGATTATTAAAATAATATAATAGCAACAACAGATGTTTTAAATAGTCTTTTGGAGAACATAAGTGATTATTAAAAATAACGTAACAGAGGTAAGAGGTTTGAGTTCTGTGTCTTTGTCCCTTCTCAGTTCCCCCTGGAGAGACTAGCCTGAGCAATCTCAGGAACCAGGAGCCCCCAGCAACTTTGAAGACCACTGCCTCAAATCAGGCTAGGAAACCGGTACAGTCAGGGACAGTGGCACAGCTCAGTGTCCATCAGCAGAATCGAGCAGGCATATCCCTTCCCTCTCATACTCAGGGTCTGAGCCCACACCTTAACTATCCCATGTCCCATGAAATCTCATCTCTTCTGAACCCACTCCAAAACAAAACAAATCCTATCTTTCAAAATCACTCTCGTTTTGTTCCATTCCCAAAGATCCTGTTGTTTCTTCTCGGTGAAATATACCTTTGAAAACATCAATTTCTACCAAATGATTAATGGTGATATCGAATCCAGCACAGTATGTGTTGCATAAATGTTTTGGAGAATATAAAGCATCTGGTGATCTTGGTGGAACATATATATATATATATATATATATATATATATATATACATATACATATATATATAGTCTAGCAAGGATAACTTGGATATGCTTCTTAAAGCAGAGAGTAACACTGGACTTCAAAGGTGCCACCCTAGGATAGAGACGTGTTTGGGAGCATGTTACCCACTTATAATTATTTTTCAATCAATGACTTTAAAAGGTAGTTATTATTTTATATGTATGAGTGTTGTGCCTGCATGTATGTTTATGTATTACATGTGTGTCGGGTGCCAGCAGATGCCAGAAGAGAGCATTGAATGCCCTAGATGTGCAGTTATAAACAGTTAAAAGCTGCTGTGTGGATACTGGGGATCGAACCCAGTTCTCCCAGAAGAGCAGCCAATACTCTTAACCACTGTCAACTCTCTAGCCCCCTTATTTACACCCTCTTATCTTCTTGAGATAAGATGCGTGTGGTTTAGTGGACGCAGTCTCATGGGGCAAATCTGACATTCTATGAGTTTCCTGGAGTCCAAGCCATCGGTAATTCATGGCTTGTCAAAGATCTTGACTGTTTCTGGGCATCACTACAAGCCCTAGAAAGAAAGATGAGTTACATGTTTTCTTTAGTAACGACATGCGTTAAATAATGTACCCTCGGATTAAATGTGTCACCTATTCAACAGTTCTTCCTTTGATGCTTTCATGTGGAGTTTGAAAACTGGGGAATGTTAACAGCTGCCAAGGTGCCGAACGTTACATTTGCACATTTTACACGCTGAGCAAGCATGCCACTCCATTTGTCTGACCTAACTGTACTCCCTTCTTGAGAACTAGTTTCCATTGTGTCCAGTAAGTGTGCAGCAAACCGCATGACGATACACTGCTCATGACAGCGGACTGGTGGAGACACGGTAGGCAGACAAACGCAGGAGAAAGAAGGCCAAATAAAACCAGGCAAGGAGGTGAGGGGATGGAGCTTCAAAGAGGGAGAGTTCAGTCTGTGAAAAGTTTGCTATACAAGCATGAGAACCCAACATCTGTCCCCAGGAAACTTGTAGAAAGCCAAGAATAATGGTACCTTCTTGTAATTTCAGCACTGGAAAGGCAAAGACAGAAAATGGGCCGATGGTCAGCCCGCACCAGCTTAAGCAACAAGTCCCAGGCCAGGAGACCCTTACTCAAAAAGCAAGGTGAATGGTAGATAAGAAAGTGATTTCTGAAATTGCCTGCTGTCCTCCCCAGTACTCCCAGTTGTGGATATGCCCACCAGGCCACGCCCCCTCCCATGCTTGCCCACAAAAATAGGTAGCCGGACAGTGATCTTGTATGTGTCTCCAGTGAATGCAGAAGGAATAACACACAACGTGTTTTGTTTGGGAAAGCTTTGTGTAGAGCAGGTTGCCCTGGAGCTTGCCGTCACCATGTAGAGTGCTAGGATTACAGGCATAGACCGTCTCCCCCAGCCCTACAGCTTGACTCTAGAGAACTTTACAATTCCTTCTAGTTTGAGAGAAGCCCAGATGTGTTTCCTGTTTGTACAATAGATAAATGGGTAATCTGCCTAACATAGAAAGCTGATTCCCACAAGAGCGTGGTCCAAAAAAGATAACATATGAGTAATTATTTTTTTTCCGAGACGGGGGTTTCCTCTGTCGCTTTGGAACCTGGAACTCTTGTAGACCAGGCTGGCCTCAAACTCACAGAGATCTGCCCATCTCTGCCTCCTGAATGCTGGGATTAATGGAGTGCACCATTAATGGTGTAATTTTTTTTAAAAAAACAAGATCTGGTGAAGCGATGGTGGCACACGCCTTTAATTCTAGCACTCGGAAGGCAGAGGAAGGCAGATCTCTCTGAGTTCGATGCCAGCCTGGTCACATAGGCTAGTTCCAGGACAGGCTCCAAAACTAAGAGAAACCCTGTCTTGAAAAACCAAACCAAACCAACCAACCAAACAAACAAACAAAAAAGATAAGGTCTACCTATGGAGTTTTGCTGCTTTGGAAGTCACAGAAATCAGCCTACTTCTGCCTCCTGAGTGTTGAGATTAAAGCTGTGAGCCACCATATCTGGTTTACCTATATAGCGCAACGTTTTCTAGAAGCCATGCTAAAAAAGAAAAAGATGAAAAACTTTAAATAATATAATTTATCTCAATATATCAACAATGTTATCCCAATATGCAACTTAAAATTGTTGAGGTATTTGCATTGTCATTTCTATCATAATCCTCAAGTCTGCTATGTACTTTACAGTAGAGCACGTCTCAATTTGAAACTACATTTCACATGCTCAATTGCTCCCTAGAATGGTAACTACCTTATTGTAAGAATAGTTGATGAAAACCACGCATGCTAGCAAGAAGTACATTTCCTGGTTGTCTTGTATCTAACATGGCCATGTGTGTTAATCAGTTTTTCACCGTTATGGCAAGTACTTGAGAAAACTTCCAAAGAGGAAAGAGACTTAATTTGATTCATGGTTTCAGCCCATTACTTCATGCCTGAGGGGACACAGAACCATGATGACGCAGTCACATGGCACAAAAGAGTTGCTCACTTTATAGCAGCCAGGTAACACAGAAAGAGACGGAGAAGGGCCTAGGGTAACATATACTCACAACTGCTGTGGGTGATCCTTCTGTATGCTGTGAATATGTATTTCTCCCATTGGTTAATAATAAAAGATGTTTGGTCTATGGCAAGGCGGGGTAAGGTTAGGTGGAACAAGCATACTAAGGACTCAGATGAAAAGGGTCAGAGTCTAGGGAGATGCAAGCCAGCTACTTAAAAAGCAAGATACCGGAGACCAGTAAAGCCATGATCGTGTGGCAATAATAGAAATGGGTTAATTTTCTCTTGACTATAACAAATGAAGAAAAAAAAAGGAAATGGGTTAATTTAAATATAAGAACTAGTTAGTAATAAGTCTGAGCAATCAACCAAACATTCTGTAATTAATATAAACATTTGTGCCTTTATTCAGGACTGGGCAGTTGGGACAAAGAAAACCTCCATCTCCGTTTACATCCAACAGCATGCCCCTTGTGACCTCTATATTCCAAATAGGCCCTCACCTCTGAAAGGTTCGTAACTTCCCAATAACACCATCAAATTATGAATCCATCAGCGATTTAGTCTATTGGTTAAGTAAGAGCCCTCATGTCCCATAATCTCTTAACGAATGGAATTCATCAGCTGAGGATCAGAGTTTTTAAATGGACATTTCATCGTCAGCTCCTAATACCGGGTGGCTAGTGTTATGCCAAAAACATGAGAGACCAAGCTATTTGTGTCACTTCCAAAATAGACTGTTAAGAATAAGCTTGGCTTCTCTACTCTCTTTGTCCCTTTCTACCAGCTTGACAGGAAGGACACACCAGCCTTCAAAGCTATGTGTGACAGATGGCACAAAAGAGAAGGAGAACATATCCTCTGAGTCATCATTTGGAGCATAGCCTACTATTCATTTTGTATATTAAGCCAGAAATAATTCTCCTTTCTTTAAAAAAATAGTATTCTTTCTTTGTCCAGCTGCTAGCCTCCCTAATTAATATACCTATCTTTTACTATATTGTTATCAAAGTCTTTTTCACTTTCTAGCACCCATGCCCTGGACATTGTGCACACACAGGTACATGCACAAGGATGCACACACAACATATAGGCATTCTCAATGCAGGTGCATGAACAAGGATGCACACACAACATATAGGCATTCTCAATGCAGGTGCATGCACACAACATATAGGCATTCTCAATGCAGGTGCATGCACACAACATATAGGCATTCTCAATGCAGGTGCATACACAAGGATGCACACACAACATATAGGTATCCTCAATGATGTCTGCCATTTTGTGTTTCATCACCTAATAATGTCTCCGTGCATATTTTAGCACAGGCATGTTTAGGCCACAGATTTTATCTGGAAAAATAAGACTCTTTAAAACAAATCAAGTTAAAAATATGAATAAGCTACTATATAAAACATTTGTAAGGGGGTTAGAGGTACAACTCAGTGGCTGAATATTTGCCTAGCATGTACTGGGTTCTAGGTTCAGTCCCCAGCTCTGACTAAAAAACTAAACAAAGCAACCCAGCAGTAAAAGATCCTTAAAAACTGAACTCAGGACTGGTGAGCTGTGTCAGTGGGTAAAGGGGTTTGCATTAAAGCCTGATAACTTGCTCTTGATCTCCTGAACCTGGCAGGAGGGGAGAAACAACTCTCACCGCCACATGCATACACATGTGCATGTGTGCACACACAGACACACATGCGTGCACACACACAGATAAATAAATTATGAGTAACTCTTTCAAAAAACAAAGTCAAAGATTACAGCATTGACTTGTTTGTCAATCAGTTCTTGTCTATGACCTCAAAGACCCAGGTAACAGAGGACAAAAAAAATAGATAAATTGAAGTTATACATTTTCTTTGTTGCTGTTGTTTATCAAAAGACACTTTCCACAGAGCAACAGGCAACCCCTAGAATGTAAGAAAATAGGTGATAAGAAAAGAAATGTCCAGAATGTATGGAGGGTTCCTGTCCCTCAAAATAACTATGCAAGCAACATGACAACGGGGAGAGTACTTAAATAGACATTCTCTGATGTGGGACACCCTTCTGTATGCTGTGAATATGTTTTCTTACCATTAGGTAATAAAAAAAAGCTACTTTGGTAGTGTAGAATATAGCTAGGCGGGAAATCCAAGCAAATACAGAGAGAAAGAAGACAGAGTCAGGGCAACACACCAGTCGCCGGAAAAACAAGATGTGAGATAATAAGCCACGAGCCTTGTGGTAAAACGCAGAATAATAGAAATGGGTTAGCTAAGTTATAAGAGCTCGTTAATAATAAGCCTGAACCATTGGCCAAACATTTATAATTAATATTAAGCCTCAGAGTGGTTATTTGGGAACTGGTGGGTGAGAGAGAAACCTCCAGTTACATTTCTCCACAGAAGAGATACACATGGCCGATAAGCACATGAAAAGATGTTCATGTCATTAATCTGTGGGGAAATTCAAACCACAACCATATACAGAAGCCACCTCACGCCTGCTAGGATGGCTACATAATCAGGCATCCCAGAAAACAGCCACCGTTGGAAAGGATATGAAGAAACTGGACCCTTTCTGCTCTATTGGTAGGAATGTAAAGCTTTGTAGTTGCTCTAGCAAGCAGTTTAGTGGTTACTCAAAAGTGTGAAGTAGAATTACCATGTGGCCCAGCAGTCTTATCTCTAGCTTAAACACCTGAAAGCAAGATCTTGAAAGAAATAACGTGTTTACCTTACCATGTTTCTAGGACCATTAGTGTCAATGATAAAGCATGGGAGCAGCCCAGTGTCCACTGCAGATGAATGGTAGGGGAAAAGTGGCAAATATGAAAGATGGAATGTGCCTCAGCTGTAAAAAACAGTAAAAGAAGGAAATTCTGAGTTGCTATGCGGTATGAATAAACCTCAAGGACATTTCCCTAATGAAGTAAGCCAGCTGCAAAAGTACCACCCCTGTGGCTCCACTTCTATGAGGTACTTGGCACAGTGAAATTCATAGAGACAGAATGGGAAATTGTGTTTGTACCAAGGGCCTGGGAGGAAGAAACGGAATTATTGTTCAATGAGTCCAGGCTTTCAAGTTTACAAAATGAGAAGATTTCTGGAGATGGGTGGTGGCAATGGTTACTCAGCAATATGGATGCTTTTAATACCACTGAACCACACATTTAGAAATCATCAAGAAGGTAAATTTTATTCTCTGTATTCTAATCAGAGCCTTCAGAATCCTAAAACATTCGATTCGTAAACATGCAATCCATAATTGCTGAGACGTTTTCAACCTCAGCATAGCTAAAATAGAGAAAAAATAGTCCTACAGTGGCATAATGATGAAATGTGGTTTAGTTTTTAATGTGTTAATATAACCATGGCAGATTAGCAAGGCTCCAGGACACTATATTAACTCCTGTGAGATCCCTGTAGGAGATATATCTATTTTCATGGAAGGAGGTTTAGAAGCATAAAGTTAAATAGCTTTCACAGGTCATTTGCCCAGTCCTCTGTAATAGAGTTTCCCGTCCTCTGCATGGACACAGAGACTGATACTGCTGCTATCCAGGGCAGGATGGTTCCCAATATTCTCTGGTCTCCAGACATTAGCACCTTTCCCCATCAACTTATGTAAACAGAAGGCGCTGAACACGCCCCAAGGGTGAAATCACTGGAGCCTCATTTTTTTTTTTCCGAGACAGGGTTTCTCTGTAGCTTTGGAGCCTGTCCTGGAACTAGCTCTTGTAGACCAGGCTGGCCTCGAACTCCCAGAGATCTGCCTGCCTCTGCCTTCCGAGTGCTGGGATTAAGGGCGTGCACCACCACCACCCAGGTGAAATCACTCTAAACTGAGAACCCTGCCCTAATGTAAGCAGATTACTAATCCAAGTCTCTTTATGTAGAGGTGGCCATGGGAAGACAGCGAGGATAGGAAAGTGGGCAGGTCACTAGCAACAGAGTGTAGCAAGGCAAGGATCTACCGAGCTCACTTAGATTTCTAAACATGCCATGAACAAGTTGTCAGCTGAATGGATGTGCTGGCTGGTCTTATGTCAGCTTGACACACAAACTAGAGTTATCTGAAAGAAGGGAAACCCAACTGAGAGAAGACCTCCATAAGATCTGGCTATCAGGCATTTTCTTAAGTATTTATTGATGGAGGAGGGCCCAGCCCGTATTGTATGGTTCCACCCCTGAATTGCTGATTCTGGATTCTATAAGAAAACAGGCTGAGGAAGCCACAAGAAGCAAGCCAGTAAGCAGCTCCCCTCCATGGCCTCTGCATCAGCACCTGCCTCCAGGTTCCTGCCCTGGTTGAGTTTCTGTCCTGACTTAGATGGTGAACGGTAAGGTGGAAGTGTAAGCCGAAGAAACAAACCCTTTCCACTCCAACTAGCTCTTTGGTCACGGAGTTGCAGCAATAGAAACCCTGACTAAGATAGTGGGGGTAACTTTTTTTAAAGGCAAAGTTGAATGGTGATAAGAGATAGAATCCCTGTCCAATTGATACTAGTTGAAAGGGAGTTTACTTTTAGGGTGCAGCTCTCTCTTGTAAATGAGACACAGTTGGGAAAGGAGAAGCAAACTAGTGAAGCTGCTGCAGACAGCAGTTGCCTTTCAGTGGCTGCTGGACCCTTCAGGCAAGGTTTTGCGAATACATGCTTTCTGTTCCACGGACTAACTTCTTTGCTATCTCTTGGCGTCTGATCTGCCCATACTTGTGTTTCATACCTGATTTGAGCTTGCTGTAGTGTTCACTCAAGAACACCTAGATGAGCTTTTACATGCTTTCCTACACTGAATGGACTGTGAATTCCAGATTCTCAGGGAAGAATTGGGTTGGTCAGCTACACATTCCAAATGACTCATCCCATGAGACCAGAAGTGAGTACATAGGATAAAATGCCTTTTTTTTGTCATTCCTGATGGTGTGGGGTGAGTGATGACAGTTCTCAGGAAACGGAAGTTAGGGGGGGTCTATTTCCCCAAACATAGCCTTTGGATAGGGCTGTGGCATGGGAGAAGTTAACTATTAGAAAAATAAATGGTGCAAATAAGTGTATTTTATATTCATTGAGTAAATTCCTCAATGAATTAGACCCCACAGCTCAAGCATGATTATATAAGCTTGATTTATAGAAGGTCAAGTTACATGAAGATAAGTAGGCAATGACTATAAATATGAACTGGTAGGTAACTGTCAAGGGCATTAAATGCAACATTTAGATTTTTGTAACCAAAATAAGAGCTCTCTTAGTAAGACACTGAAGAAACGAGACCTCCTGCTATCTTAATTCTCAAAAATTGAAGTCAGTAGACCATTTTCAATTAAACATTTAAAAAATTCAATTATAATTACACTACTCTCCTCTTCCCAATCCTCCCTCTAAACCCTCCCCTCACTCTCTCTCAAATTGGTGGCTTCTTCTTGATTATTGCTATACACACACATACATACATACACAAATATATATTTGTAAATACAGCTTTCCAGCTTCCAGAGTCTGCCCAGCGTGACTTGTATGAATATGACATCAGGGCTGACAACGTTGTATTGGATAACCAATTCAGAGACTCATCCTTGGAAAAGGCTAATTCCTTCTTCTTTCAGTAGATCGCTTTTTAGAGACCAAATTATCAAGCTAAGACACCTGTAGTCATTTCACTATAGCTACAATGACCCACATTGGTCAGGATCTTTCTGTGGACCAACAACCATTGAAGCCATAACTGTTTTCATGAGTGTCTAGAGTAAGGGAAACAGAGTTTTGTTCACCATTAGAAATGCCTCAGCTGGTTTATGAGCTACCCAAGCAGCACGGAGATCCGATCTGGGCACCAGGAGAGCCATCATTGGGGTGAGTGAGTTTCTGAGCTGCAGCAGCAGCCTGGAAGAGGGAACTCAGACGTTCCTCATCCCTCCTACTCTTCCTGGTCATCCTGCAGGGGCTATACTGCCCAATACCTCCTCTCTCTTCCTATCCCACCCAGCTTGCATCCAGAGCCCGCACCCCCCCCATCTGCCTCCCTCCCCTCTTTGGCCACATAACATCTCCCAGCTCAGCCTGTTCAGGCGCTGGGACCGAATCCGAATCGGGAGGGCAACCGGGAGGGCGGTAGTTCCTTTGTCTCAATAGCCTGCCTGCAGCAAGCAAAGTAGGCCCTTTGTTTACGAGCTACCCAAGCAGCACAGAGATCTGATCTAGGCACCAGGAGAGCCATCAATGGGGAGTGACATCACTGGGAAGGTACATCAGTGGGCAAGGAGACCTGATCCTGTAAAAGAAGATCCATAGGGAAGCATTCTGAGGAAGAGATGGGCAGGTGCCAATGCAAGAATTCACCCAACAATCTGAAAAACAACATGAAACCACCAGAATCCAGCGACCTCAAAACAGGAGGACATGAACACCTTAATCAAGAAGAAGTAGAAAAAATTGACTTTATGAAAGTGATAGAGGCCCTTAAACAGCATGTAGAAAACACCCTTATAGAAATGGATGAGAAGTATAACAGAAAGTTTGAAGAATTGAGTAAATCAGTGAATGATACCCTAGGAAACCAAGGAAAAACAATCAAGCAGATAATGGAAACAGTTCAAGACTTGAAAACCGAAATGGAAGCAAGGGAGAAAACACAAACAGAGGGCCTGCTGGACATGGAAAATCGAGGTAAATGAATAGAGACTACAGAAACAAGCATAACCAACAGAATACAAGAGATAGAAGAAAGAGTCTCAGATTCTGAAGATACCATAGAGAAAATAAATGCACTGATCAAAGAAAACAGTAAATCCAACAAATTCTCATCACAAAACATTCAGGAAATCTGGGACACAATAAAAAGACCAAACCTAAGAATAATAGGAGTAGAAGAAGGAGAAGAAGTGCAGCTCAAAGGTCCAGAAAATATATTTAATAAAATTATAGAAGAAAACTTTCCCAACCTAAAGAAAGATATACCTATGAAGGTTCAAGAAGCATACAGAACACCAAATAGACTAGATAAAAAAAAAATCCCCTCGCCATATAATAATCAAAACACAAAGCATACAGAATAAAGAAAGAATATTAAGATCTGCAAAGGAAAAAGGTAAACCTATCAGACTTACACCTGACTTCTCTATGGAAACCATGAAAGCCAGAAGGTCCTGGATAGAGGTACTCCAGGACCTGAGAGACCATGGATGCAAACCCAGACTACTATACCCAGCCAAGCTTTCGTTCACTATAAATGGAGAAAACAAAATTTTCCAGGATAAAAACAAATTTAAACAATACGTAGCCTCAAATCCATCCTTACAGAAAGTAGTAGAAGGAAAATCACTAACCAAGGAGTCCAACAATGACCACAATAACTCAGACATCTAGAGACCCTTCACCAGCACAACCCGAAGAAAGGATACGCACAAACTCTACTACCAAAAAAGTAAGCGGAGTTAACAACCACTGGTCATTAATATCGCTTAATGTCAATGGACTCAACTCACCTATAAAAAGGCACAGGCTAAGAGATTGGATACGAAAACAGGATCCAATATTCTGTTGTTTACAAGAAACACACCTCAACCACAAAGACAGGCACCTACTCAGAGTAAAGGGCTGGGAAAAGGCTTATCAAGCAAATGGGCCTAAGAAACAAGCAGGTGTGGCCATACTAATTTCTAACAAAGTTGACTTCAAACTTAAATCAATCAGAAGAGAGGAAGAGGGACATTTTATACTCATAACAGGAACAATTCATCAGGATGAAGTCTCAATCCTGAATATCTATGCCCCAATATAAAATCACCCACTTATGTAAAAGAAACATTGCTAAAACTCAAGCCAGTCATCAAAGCACACACACTAATAGTAGGAGACTTCAACACTCCTCTCTCACCAATGGACAGGTCAATCAGACAGAAACCAAACAGAGAAATAAGAGAATTAGTGGAGGTAATGAATCAAATGGACTTAACAGACATCTATAGAACATTCCACTCAAATAGGAAAGAATATACCTTCTTCTCTTCAGCTCATGGAACCTTCTCAAAAATTGACCACATACTCGGTAACAAAGCTAACTTACACAGTTACAAAAAAATATTAGTAACCACTTGTGTCTTATCAGATCACCATGGATTAAAGTTAGAGTTCAACAACAATGCTACCCCCAGAAAGCCTACAAACTCATGGAGACTGAACAGTCAACTGCTGAACCACACCTGGATCAAGGAAGAAATAAAGAAAGAAATTAAAGCCTTCCTTGAATTTAATGAAAATAAAGAAACAACATACTCAAACTTATGGGACACTATGAAAGCAGTCCTAAGAGGAAAGTTCATAGCACTAAGTGCCCACTTAAAGAAAACAGAGAAAGCACACGGTAGAGACTTAACAGCCCACCTGAAAGCTCTAGAAAAAAAAGAAGCAGACTCACCTAGGAGGAGTAGAAGACTGGAAATAATCACACTGAGGGCTGAAATCAACAAAATAGAATCACAGAAAACAATCCAAAGAATCAATGAAACAAAAAGCTGGTTCCTGGAGAAAATAAACAAGATTGATAAACCCCTATCCAATCTAATCAAATGGCAGAGAGAGAATATGCAAATTAATAAGATCAGAAATGAAAAGGGGGACATAACCACAGACACAGAAGAAATTCAGAGAATCATTAGATCTTACTACAAAAGCCTGTATGCCACAAATCTGGAAAATGTAAAAGAAATGGACACTTTTTTAGATAAATACCATATACCAAAGTTAAACCAGGAACAGGTGAACAATCTAAATAGACCTGTTAGTCGTGAAGAATTAGAAGCTGTTATCAAAAACCTCCCTACCAAAAAAAGCCCAGGACCAGATGGATTCAATGCGGAATTCTACCAGAACTTCCAAGAAGACCTAATGCCTCTACTCCTTAATGTATTTCACAATATAGAAACAGAAGAGTCATTGACAAATTCCTTTTATGAAGCTACAGTTACTCTGATACCAAAACCACACAAAGACTCAACCAAGAAAGAGAATTATAGGCCAATCTCACTCATGAACATCGAGGCAAAAATCCTCAATAAAATACTGGCAAACCGAATCCAAGAACACATTAGAAAAATTATCCATTTTGATCAAGTAGGCTTCATCCCAGAGATGCAGGGCTGGTTCAACATACCCAAATCTATCAATGTAATCCATCATATAAATAAGCTGAAAGAAAAAAAACCATATGATCATTTCATTAGATGCTGAAAAAGCATTTGACAAAATTCAACATCCCTTTATGATAAAAGTCTTGGAGAGATTAGGGATACAAGGGTCATACCTAAATATAATACAAGTTATTTACAGCAAGCCGACAGCTAACATCAAATTAAATGGAGAGAAACTCAAAGCCATCCCACTAAAATCAGGAACACGACATGGATGTCCACTCTCTCCATACCTCTTCAATATAGTGCTTGAAGTTCTAGCAATAGCAATAAGACAACATAAGGGGATCAAGGGGATTCGAATTGGAAAGGAAGAAGTTAAACTTTCGTTATTTGCAGATGATATGATAGTGTACATAAGCGACCCCAAAAACTCTACCAAAGAACTCTTACAGGTGATAAACACCTTTAGTAATGTGGCAGGATACAAGATCAACTCAAAAAAATCAGTTGCCCTCCTATACACAAAGGATACGGAAGCAGACAGGGAAATCAGAGAAGCATCACCTTTAACGATAGCCACAAACAGCATAAAATATCTTGGGGTAACTCTAACCAAGGAAGTGAAAGATCTATTTGACAAGAACTTTAAGGCATTGAAGAAAGAAATTGAAGAGGATACCAGAAAATGGAAGGATCTCCCTTGCTCTTGAATTGGGAGGATCAACATAGTAAAAATGGCAATCCTACCAAAAGCAATCTATAGATTCAATGCAATCCCCATGAAAATCCCATCAAAATTCTTCACAGATCTTGAGAGGATAATAATCAACTTTATATGGAAAAACAAAAAACCCAGGATAGCTAAAACAATCTTATACAATAAAGGAACTTCTGGAGGCATTAACATACCTGACTTCAAACTCTATTACAGAGCTACAAAAATGAAAACAGCGTGATATTGGCATAAAAACAGAGAAGTCGACCAATGGAATCGTATAGAAGACCCGGATTTTAACCCACAAACCTATGAACACCTCATTTTTGATAAAGGAGCTAAAAGTATACAATGGAAGAAAGAAAGCATCTTCAACAAATGGTGCTGGCACAACTGGATGTCAACCTGTAGAAGAATGAAAATAGACCCACGTCTTTCACCGTGCACAAAACTCAAGTCCAAATGGATTAAAGACCTCAATATCAGCCCGAACACACTGAAAAGGATAGAAGAGAAAGTGGGAAATATCCTACAACAGATGGGCACAGGAGATCGCTTCCTATGTATAACCCCAGAAGCACAGACATTAAGAGCAACATTGAATAAATGGGACCTACTAAAACTGAGAAGCTTCTGCAAATCAAAGGACACTGTCACTAAGACACAAAGGCAACCTACTGACTGGGAGAAGATCTTCACCAACCCCGCAACAGACAAAGGTCTGATCTCCAAAATATATAGAGAACTCAAGAAACTAGACTTTAAAATGCTAATTAACCCAATTAAAAAATGGGGCACTGATCTGAACAGAGAATTCTCAACAGAAGAAGTTCAAATGGCCAAAAGACACTTAAGGTCATGCTCAACTTCCTTAGCAATCAGGGAAATGCAAATCAAAACAACTTTGAGATATCATCTTACACCTGTGAGAATGGCTAAAGTCAAAAACACCAACGATAACCTTTGCTGGAGAGGTTGTGGAGGAAGGGGTACCCTCATCCATTGCTGGTGGGAATGCAATCTTGTGCAACCACTATGGAAGTCAGTGTTTCGGTTTCTTAGGAAATTCAGGATCAACCTACCCCTGGACCCAGCAATACCACTCTTGGGAATATACCCAAGAAATGCCCTATCATATGACAAAAGCATTTGTTCAACTATGTTCATAGCAGTATTATTTGTAATAGCCAGAACCTGGAAACAACCTAGATGCCCTTCAATGGAAGAATGGATGAAGAAAGTATGGAATATCTACACATTAGAGTACTACTCAGCAGTAAAAAACAATGACTTCTCGAATTTTGCATGCAAATGGATGGAAATAGAAAACACTATCCTGAGTGAGGTATCCCAGACCCAAAAAGAGGAACATGGGATGTACTCACTCATAATTGGTTTCTAGCCATAAATAAGGGTCACGGAGTCTACAATAGGTGACTCTAAAGAAGCTAAGTAAGAAGGGGAACCCAAGGAAAAACATATAGTTATCCTCTTGGCTAAGGGAAGTAGACAAAATTGCCGGGGAGAAAATTGGGATCTTGGGGTGGGGTGGGTTGGGGGTAAGGGGAGATGGGGAGAGAAAAGTTAGAAGGGAAGGAGGTCGGGCCTTGGGAAAGCAGGAGGATTGGGATAAAGGAAGGTTGGACAGGGGAGCACGGAACCACAATTCTTAGTTAAGGGAACCACTTTAGGGTTGGCAAGAGACCTGACCCTAGAGGGGCTCCCAGGTGCCCAAGCTGAGGTCCCCAGTTAGTTCCTTGGGCAGTTGAGAATAGGGAACCTGAAATGACCCTATCCTTGAGCAATACTGACGAATATCTTGCATATCATCATAGAACCTTCATCTGGTGATGGATGGAGATAGAGACAGAGACCCACACTGGAGCACTGGACTGAGCTCCCAAAGTCCCAATGAGGAGCAGAAGGAGGGAGAACATGAGCAAAGAAGTCGGGAGCACGAGGGATGCACCCACCCACTGAGACAGTGGAGCTGATCTATTGAGAGCTCACCAAGACCAGCTGGACTGTGACTGAAAAAGCATGGGATAAAACTGGACTCTCTGAACATGGCGAACTATGAGGGCTGATGAGACGCAAAAGACAATGGCACGGGGGTTTGATCCTACGTAATGTGATGGCTTTGTGGGAGCCCAGCCAGTTTGGATGTTCACCTTCCTAGATATGGACGGAGGTGGGAGGTCCTAGGTCTTACCACAGGGCAGAAAACCCTGACTGCTCTTTGGACTGGAGAGGGAGGGGGAAAGGAGTGGGGGGAGGGGGAGAAGGGTGGGAGGAGGGGGCGTAGGGGGGGAGGAGGGGGAAGGAAATGGGAGGCTGGGAGGAGGTGGAAACTTGTTTTTTTTTTTCTCCTTTTCTCAATAAAAAAAGAAAAAGAAAAAAAAAATGGGGCACTGAACTGAACAGAGAATTCTCAACAGAAGTTCAAATGGCCAAAAGACACTTAAGGTCATGCTCAAACTCCTTGGCGATCAGGGAAATGCAAATCAAAACAACTTTGAGATATCATCTTACACCTGTCAGAATGGCTAAAATCAAAAACACCAATGATAGCCTTTGCTGGAGAGGTTGTGGAGGAAGGGGTACCCTCATCTATTGCTGGTGGGAATGCAAACTTGTGCAACCACTTTGGAAATCAGTGTGGCAGTTTCTCAGGAAATTCGGGATCAACCTACCCCTGGACCCAGCAATACCACTCTTGGGAATATACCCAAGAGATGCCCTGTCATATTACAAAAGCATTTGTTCAACTATGTTCATAGCAGCATTATTTGTAATAGCCAGAACCTGGAAACAACCTAGATGTCCTTCAATGGAAGAATGGATGAAGAAAGTGTGGAATATGTACCACAGTACATACTACTGTGGTAAAATACTACTCAGTGGTAAAAAACAATGACTTCTCGAATTTTGCATGCAAATGGATGGAAATAGAAAACACTATCCTGAGTGAGGTGTCCCAGACCCAAAAAGAGGAACATGGGATGTACTCACACATAATTGGTTTCTAGCCATAAATGAATAACATTGAGTCTATAATTTGTGATCCTAAAGAAGCTAAATAAGAAGGTGAACCCAAAGAAAAACCTATAGTTATCCTCCTGGATATGGGAAGTAGACAAGATTGCCCAGCAAAAATTGGGATCTTGGGGGAGGGGTGGGATAGGGGTAAGGGGAGATGGGGAGAGAAATGTGAGAAGGGGAGGATGGGGGGAACTTGTGTAATTGGGATGGTTGGGATAAAGGAAGGATGGTTATGGGAGCAGGGGAGCATATATCTTAATTAAGGGATCCAGTTTAGGGTAGGCAAGAGACCTGAACCTAGAGGGGCTCCCAGGTGCCCAGGGAGATGTCCCCAGTTAGTGGCTTGGGCAGCTGACAATAAGGAACCTGAAATGGCCCTATCCTATAACCACACTGATGAATATCTTTCATAACACCATAGAACCTTCATCGGGCGATGGATGGAGGTAGAGACAGAGACCCACACTTGAGCACTGGAATAAGCTCCCAAGGTCCCAATGAGGAGCAGAAGGAGGGAGAACATGAGCAAGGAAGTCGGGACCGTGAGGGGTGCACCCACCCACTGAGACAGAGGGACTGATTTATTGGGAGCTCACCAAGGTCAGCTGGACTGGAACTGAAAAAGCATGGGATAAAACCAGACTCTCTGAACAATGAGGACTGATGAGAAGCCAAAGACAATGGCATTGGGGTTTGATCCTACTTCATGTTCTGGCTTTGTGGGAGCCTAGCCAGTTTGGATGCTCACCTTCCTAGACCTAGATGGAATGGGGAGGACCTTGGACTTTCCACAGTGCAGGGAACCCTGACTGCTCCTTGGACTGGAGAGGGATGGGGAAAGGAGTGGGGGGAGGGGGAGTGGTGTGGGAGGAAGGGGAGGAAAATGGGAGGCTGGGAGGAGGCGGAAATTTTTTTTTATTTTGCAATAAAAAAAAGAAGGAAAGAAAGAAAAAAGAAATGCCTCAGCTGTGAGGAAAAACAGAATCATGAAAAGTTCAGGAAATTGGATGTTCCTAAAAACAGAAACTGTATGCTCTTCCTCATCTACTGATCTTAACCTGTAATGTGTGTGTGTGTGTGTGTGTGTGTGTGAGAGAGAGAGAGAGAGAGAGAGAGAGAGAGAGAGAGAGAGAAATTAAAGTCTAAACAGGAAGGACCGAGAGAGCGTATGAGGTGATGAGGAGGCATGAGGGGTGGGGAGGACAGAGGGAGGTGATGGAGGGAAAGAGTCTGCAGGGGAGACTGCTAGGCAGGAGCAGAGGGAGCAGAGGGAGCAGAGGGAGAGAGTGAAGACAGAGAATCCCAAAGACACACTTCGGTAGAATATGTCACCAAAGCATCTAGAGTATTAGATGTTGGCTAAAGAAAATAAAGACAATTTGGAAAAAGAGAAAGATCTGTGCTGCAAATTTCCCTGTGGGACTCTTCTAACAGATTCAAGAGCTTCCTAGCAACTGGCCAAATACCTGCATCCAAAAGATTCTAGCACTCTCCACCCTCCTCGTATGAAACCTGGCCCCTCAGAGCTACCCATAGAGATCCCGATGGCTGGGATGCTGCAGGTTTTTTTTTTTTTAAATTTATTTATTTATTAAGGATTTCTGCCTCATCCCCACAACCGCTTCCCATTTCCCTCTCCCTCCCCCGATCAAGTCCCCCCCCCTCATCTGCTCGAAGAGCAATCAGGGTTCCCTGACCTGTGGGAAGCCCAAGGACTGCCCACCTCTATCCAGGTCTCGTAAGGTGAGCATTCAAACTGCCTAGGCTCCCACAAAGCCAGTACGTGCAGTAGGATCAAAAACCCACTGCAATTGTTCTTGAATTCTCAGTATTCCTCATTGTCCGCTATGTTCAGCTAGTCCGGATTTATCCCATGCTTTTTCAGACCTAGAATCCAAAGACAAACACATAGGCATCCTCAGGAATATTAACCTTCATCAGTCGATGAAAGGAGACAGAGACAGAGACCCACACGGGAGCACCGGACAGAAATCTCAAGGTCCAAATCAGGAGCAGAAGGAGATGGAGCACGAGCAAGGAACTCAGGACCACGAGGGGTGCACCCACACACTAAGACAATGGGGATGTTCTATTGGGATGCTGCAGTTTTTGACTGTAGAGTCCACCTGGGGATATCAAAGTGTTTTGTAAAAGACAAATCTCTATGGAGAATAAAAGCCTACCGTAGGATTTAATAAGCCTGTTTCGTGTTTCAGATACATTGCTAATGGTAAGCTGAAAAAATTCCTGCCAGAGATAATTAGTGATAATGGTGATTACTGACCTTCTGCAGTCTTTCACCTAAACAGATGGCAGAGAGCTTTAGAGAAAAAAATGAATGCTTTAAGGCATGATTTCTCTCTCTTAAATAAAAGTTCTTCTAGGGTCAACAATAGTTTGCATTTAACATAGTGTATTATGCTACACATAACCAAATAACAGTTCTGGGCAATTCTGTTAGCCTGTTAATTTGCTAAGCAATTAAGCTTTAAATGGATTCTCACCCTGAACATATTATAAGTGTACGGATGCATGCCATCTCTATTTTCTTTACTTTTTTATTTAAATGAAATAGGTACTATCATATGGAAGGCTTTCAGAGCACAGGGGCAACTCACTTAGTATGCCTCTTTCTGGCCCATGAATCATCCTCCCTCAAGTGCCATAAACCTCTTCTCATGCATGCGAGTGGAACCAGGAGGTTTGAGATCTTTTAGAGTCCTAAGACCGTAGGATGTATTTTGTGGAGTCTTTCCTTAATTTTATATAAAGTTATACAAACATTGAAAGTTGTTTTTTTTTTTTTTTTTTTTTTTTTTTTTTTTTTTTTTTTTAGTTTGGTGTTGTTTGTTTATTTGAGACAGGATTTCTCTGTGTAGCCCTAGCGTTCCTGAAACTTGCTTTGTAGACCAGGCTGGCCTCAAACTCACAGAGATCTTCCTGCCTCTGCCTCCAGAGTGCTGGGATTAAAGGCATGTGCCGCCACCACACCTAAATAAAAAGGTACAAAACGTGTATGATAATTTATCAAGCATTTAATTTGTGAAAAGGAACATTGGAATCGTTCATTTTCTTCAGCCTTCCTTTTCTTGTTTCCCAAAGGTGATCTGGCCTCCATATTATCTAATCCTTTATACCATGAACTGGGTATGTGTCAAGGTGGAGCTTCCTTTAGCAACTTGACTGACTACACAGAGTCACCTGGGGAGAGAGAACCTCCATGGAAGAATTGCCTTAATCAGATTGGCCTATGGCCATGGCTCTGAGAGATTCTCTTCGCTGATGTGGGAAGTAGGAGGGTGGGTGGTTCCACCCCTATGCAGATATTTATAACCCCTGGGCTGTGCACAAAAGTGACCTGAGCTAGGCACACCTTGAATCCCACCAGAAGCCATAGGGAGGGGGAGGCACTATGCATTATTAGTCAATCTCTTTACATGGTCTAGATCATGCATTTATTCATAAGCAAACTGTCATATACAACTGATTTGCAACACAGTAAGCACTTGCTGCTTTTTCTGTGACAAATTGAAAGTTGACTTAAAGAATATGTGCAACAAATGGGAAAACAGAAGCTAGCGAAGATTGCTTTCGCCGTGTTCAATGAGAGTGAGGGCGCATGTCTTAAATGTTTACCCAGCCCCAATACACTCTTCCAGAGAGGAGAGCTGGAGAACAGCAAGATCTGGGGCTCCAGGATTTTTGAGGTCCTATTTTCTTATATCCAGTATATACTAGGGTTCTTACCCATAGGGCACATGCATGGTACACACACACACACACACACACACACACCGAAGAGATATAAGGAAGGTATTGGCTCACGTGGTTAAGAAGTTGATAAGTCCTAGGGTCTGCAGGGAGAATCGGCAAGCTGGAGACCCAGAAGAGCTGATGCAACTTTTATCCAGAGGCCAGTAGACTGGAGACCCAAGGACAGCCAATGTTTTGGTTGAGTATAAAGGCAGGGAAAATTTGATGCTCCAGTTCAAAGGAAATCCAGGCAGGAATAATTCTCTCTTAACCCAAAGAGGGTCACCTTTTGCTGACTAAGAATTGGTTGCAATGTAAACCAGACAGAACAAACTTTTGTGTTTTCTAGGAAAATAAATTTTACTATCTTAAGTAACTGTGTAAACAAAAATACTCAGCCTTCCTGAGGGGGGAGAAATGTCAGTCATCTGCTGTTTGCATGCAATGTCCTAATTACAAATTATTTTTAAAAACTCATTACAAAATGGAAAAAAGGAGAATTTCTCTAAAAGCATTATGCTACTTAGGCTGAGTCCTTTATGGTCACCAAAAAGCTGAAAAAGGAAAAAAAAATCTAGTTAAACAGAAGAAATGACTGAACATATCTCTGGCTTTTAAAGGACATGCATTGAACTGTCCTTGCGAGCTCGCTGTGTTTACATCAAGCTCTCAGAACTCACAGGGAAGCTGGGCTTGTCTACCATTCTGTAGAAGTGAATTAGAATATTGACAGAGTTTTTTAAAAAAGGAACCAGCCTAGACTGTACTTGACCTCCCTGTGTAGCCAGGGGTGATCCTGAACTTCTGGTTCTCCTGCCTCTGCCTCTTGGGATTTGCAGGTGTGTACCACCACACCTGTTTGCACAGCGCTGAGGAGCAAACCTGGGCTTTTGCACACAATAGGCAAGCACTCTTCCAACTGAGCCACACCAGCCCTCCATCCTCGTATGTATTTATTATTCTATGTTATTCCTTTGAGTTGTAAAAGATAATGATGAGAATAAGAAGAAAATAAAACGCATTATGATTTTTACCACATTTATTCTTATCTGACCTGTATTTATGATTTGTTCTTAGAAAATGACCAAACTCAATTAGAATCCACTACATTTTGTTTGAAGATATTTTGTGAATTCAGATGATGTGTCATATTTGAGATGATGCAATCTGAGGGCATATTTAAACATTGTATCAACAATTTACAATGGTTTATTTTTTTATTTTTGTGTTAGTGTGTACACATATATCCCCAGAGACCAGAAGAAGTTATTGGATGCCCTGGAACTGGAGTTATAGGAAGTTGTGAGGTACCTGAACCCCTGATGTAGGTATTAGAGACTGGATTTGATCTTCAGGAAGAGCAGTAAATGCTTTTATCCACCGAGTTATCTCTCCATCCTCTTATAGTATCTTTTTGCTCACCCTCTGCTGCTTATTTCTAAAAAGTAGTATCCCAGAACTTCTACAAATCAAGACAAACTATTAGAACAGAGGACAACAAGAGCCTAGTGACCTTAAATCACAGAGAAACAAAAGCCCCATCTACAGTGTGTCTGTCTCTACTTTTTTCTCCTTGATACACAATCGCAGGCAGACATGTGCACACACACAGGCCGACACACAATCGCACATACATATTTTTCTCCCAGGTGAAATTGGATCAAAATAAATCCTAGGTACAAGCCAGAGTGGTAAGTGTGGTGGTAACACAAGTAGGTGTCTGAGGTTCACCTAAAGAAATCCTACCTGTCCAAGATGCTCAGCTTACATATGGAATCCTTAGTGCGTGTGGCCCCCCTTTACTCTTGCTCTGCGTGTGTGTCCGTGCATGTATGTGATATACATCTGCATGTGTGTTGCACATGTCCCTGCTTACATGTGAAAACCAGAGAACAACTTCAAGCACAGTTCCTCAGATATTGTCTGCCTTGTCTTTTAAAACAGGGTCTCTCCCTGGCCAGTGAGCCCCCAAATCATCCTGTCTGCGCAGCCTTGGGGCTGGCATTAGCAGTGTGGACCTCTGTGCCTGGTTTTCTTTTACGCTGGTTCTGCACGTGAAGCTCTGATTCTCTGACTGGCAAGCAGTCTCTTCAGTAGCTGAACTATTGCCATTCTCCTGGAGTTGTTTAAATATCAGTCATCTGTAACTTTTGTCCAGGAGCTGAGTAGAGCAGCTTAGCACTAAAGAAGTGTCTTTCTTTTTGAAAAACAAACAACAAACAAATTCCAAGGAAAATGTCTCAAACCTGGGAACAAGTGACTCGGAACTGACAATCATTAAATGTTTATTTGTTATATTTGTATTATATACTTAAAAATTGCTTTATGATTCAAATGCCTTTGACTATATTTTTAAGGTGTCTAGTTCAGCATTGTAGTCACCATTACTATCTCGTTTCAGGAAATTTTCACCTCCCTTGTGCCCATTAGCAGTAATTTCATGGTCTCCTTCCCAGGTGCTGACCACTACCAATTTCCTTTCTCCACAAATGAACCTTCCCTGGCGGTTTACATAAATGGGATTATACAAACATGGCTCCGGGGCTCTAGCTTGTCTCTTTGAGCATGATGTTTTCGAGCTTCATCTATGTAGTAACAAATCAGTTCTTCACTCCTTTTTATGGTTGGATGATATTCTGTTGTATTACATTTTGCTCATACATTTATCAATTGATGGGCGTTTGATGCTTTCTTCTTTCCAGATGTTGTAAATAGTGCAGCTAAAACAGTACACATGCTTCTTTCTTTTATATAAAGTGTCTTAATATTTGTGACACACTTTCAAACTTCTTGTCTCATTGGCCCTCACAAATATTTTGTGCAACCAGATAGTCTCTCTATTTCTATTTTATAGGCAGGGAAACAAGTTCTTAGAAAGAATTATCTAATTTGTGCTAGAATAATCATTCAAATCCAGTTCCACCTTGACAAAGTGGCTTAAAGAATATCAAAAGAGAGACTGGGAAGATGGTTCGGTGAGTAACGTGCTTGGTGTGCAAGCACGAGGACCTGAGTTCAGATCCCTTGCATGGATGTAAATGCCCAGCATGGCTGAAAGAGTCTGTAACTCAGGAAGTAGGGTGTAGAGACAGGCTGATCCCAGGGACTTATTGGACAGACAGTACAGCCAAAGTGGTTAGCTCCAGGCCCAGTGAGAGACACTCTCTCAAAAATAGGTTGGGGACAATAGAAGAGTGCCCACTGCTGACCTCTGTCTGACCTCCGCACGGGAATCCTTGGACAAGTGCACTCAAACACACATGCACCCACACAAGCATACGAACCTGCACATGTGTGCACACACTATAAAATGTCTAAAGAAGCATAGTTGCTCTCAAGGAAAGGTGAAATTTATTTCTTATTTTTAGTTTTTAGGTGTCAATGTTTTTAGATATGTTTGTTTGAAAAACAATGCTGAGACTAATTCACAGCTTCTAGATGAAAATGTTGCCATAACAGTGGTCACGATTTCCAAAAACAGAGTCATAATGGAATTGTGCTGGACTGTTGCATAGGAACAGGGATTTTTTTGCCTTTGTTGTTGGGTGATTTTACTTTCAAGGAAAATGCAAAGACAGATTGTAACTGTTCGCAGTTTTAACGCTTCACAGAAAGAAATGGCTTCAGACTATTTTGTCTTTTAATTAGCATGCATCTTGGAGACATGTCTAAGGCTAGATTTACGTCTTAACATGGTCTATTAATATTTCAGTTTTGGCATCAGACACATGAAATAGTATTATACATGCAGTCTTTGCCAAAAGCATTCTGAGTCAAAACTAGACTAAATACGGTTCTTTTTTATCATTTGAATCATCATATTTCAACATTTGGTAGAAAATTATAGGAATGATTTAATCCAAATCCTCTCACAATACGTGACTTCTGGATCATGAATTGAACGTGCCCTTGTCACTTGTCTTCTGAAGCCAAAAGCAGTGTCACTTATAACAAAGGACAGAAGCTCAGAAGCAAATAAAAAGTTGTGTTCAGCTTTCCCCTGCTGGGAATGCCTTTCCCACATGTCCTCTGGCTTGCCCTATCTCTTCTGTCTTCCCAAGCCATTGACTCCCATTGTGTGTCACTGTGCATATTCTATCTGCCACTCTATTGAAACATCTACTTTCTCTATCAGATCACTGTTGAGATTTACACATTTTGTTTATCTCCAGCATTCAGCAGAATTCAAGTAGAGTTGATTTTAATTGGTGTGTGTGTGGTATTGTATGTGTGCCTACGTGTCTGTAGGTACATTCACATATGTGTAGGCCAAAGATTAATGTTGTACACCTATTTCTATCACTTCCCCACCTTACTTTTGGAGAGAGGGTCTCTCACAGAACCTGGGGTTCACTAACCTGCACTGAACCTGTTCAGCAGGATTAGCTGCCTAGTGAGCTACGTGGATCCTGCTCTCTTTCCAGCAAGTACTAGAATCACAGGCATGTACACACTTGACTTTTTATGTGGACGTTAGGGATCTGAACTCGGGTCGTTTTGCTTATGAGGCAAACATATTATTGACAGAGCTATCTCTCTAGCTCATGGATTGACTTTTTAAAAAGAACCCTGAATTCTGATTTAACTGATTATGAAATCAAGATCTCCATTACTATAAAGGAACAATACTGATCCCTTCATAGCTAAAAGAACTATGAGAGTTGCCAAATACCTTATGCACAGCTCCAACACTGAGGTACTTAATGAATTCTGTGAAACGTAGAAGCCAAACCAGACAAATATAGATTCAATATTAATATTTAGCAAGACTATCAATACCTATTCATGTAATTAAAGGGGTGTTTGAAATATGTAAAATGATTAGTGGTAGTAAGATTGGGTCATGCTGTTAGCTAACTTGGTAGTTTCTTCTTTAACATAAAATTATTGAGCAATTGTTTTGATTCTTCTTGATTGATTAAATGTAGGTGTAGCAGATAGAGTTGAGGCTGCCTCCTGTGCTTTGAGTCACTTGAAGGGTGGAGTTGCTGTCGCCAGAGTTGGGGGGGGTATGAATCTGTAGTGGGGTGGGTTTGTGAGAAGTAAACACGAGGCTGTCTGCTCTAGATAGACAACTGGGACACCTTAGTGAATAAAATCAGGAAAGGTCCAATGCCCTGGCAGTATGTTCCCACAGAAGCTGAGGATGAAAATGCATATCCAAAGTATAGGGAAATTAGACATCATGTCAGGAGACAGCGCAGAGTAGCCTTGGAAGGGCTGGTGTTGAGAGTATTTAGACAGAGAGTATTTCCAGAAGAAGCAGTTCTAAGCACACTGCAAGTTCCTTCTGGGAGTATTGGGAATGCAATGTCTGGAAGAGAAACCAAGGAAAATAAGAGAAAAGCATTGTGAACTAAGGGTTATATCACAAATGACCTGTGGGCCATTCTGAAGATTTGGGTTGTTTTACTCTGTTCAGTCACATAGTCTTTGGAAGGTTTCCTGCAGAATGGAGTTATGATTTTTGACTTACCTAGTTAAAGTTTTTCTCTGTGTGTTTTGATGAAAATAAACTGTGAAAAAGTGGACATAGGGAGACTTTTAAAGATGGTAGCATAGACTCCAGGCAAGAGAGGACAGTAGGTCATTGGTGGGATGGGAGCAGGAAGCCAGAAGAATCTGGATTCTGGATAGATTTTAAAACTAGAGCCAACAACATTTCTCTGTGGATCAAATGTGGGGCGTGAGGGAAAAGGGAATCAGGAATGACTCCAAGGTTTTGATGTAAACAACCAGGAAGGTGACACTCAGCAAAATCAGAGTGTTAGTGGTGCAGGTATCTGGACGGGAGAGGTCAGGCTGTCTGGATCACTTAACTTTCTCACAAGACATTCAAGTGATGGGAGAGATCAGGCTGTTTGGATCACTTAACTTTTTCACAAGACATTCAAGGGATGTGAAAGTTGGGGAAGACAAAAAGACTATTGACCTAGAGGGAGGAAAAGAAGCAAACATTTAGAGACAATGGGAGAATCTAGGGACCTACAAAGGATGGACCAAGAACTCCAGAGAATAACATTGAAAGTATTCTGAGTGTGAGGAGAACAAGAAGATGGAGCTGAATAAGAATAGCAGGGTATGTTCTTGTGGACATGAGGGTAATAAAGACTCTAAGACATCTGGCAATCTGGTTCTTTTTATGGTGACTGACATGCATGAAGACACAGAACATAATGAGATTTGCTCTAGGAATTCAAGACAAAGGCGGTGAACTGAGGAGCTGAGGAAAGAGTCATGTCTACAGGCTCCCTTCTAATCCTGTTGGAAGGGAGGAAGCGAGAAGCAGATGCTTTTTTCTTTTTTGACCCTGTCCATGTATTTAAGAACTTCTGAAGAAATAGATGCTTCTATAGGAAGATACTCTATTGACTCCTCTTTGTGTACAGTGGGAGACCTGTGGCATTACAGTTTCTATTACATATAGAGTAAGCACTATGGGGACAAAGGGAAGTAATATGGGCATTGCCCTGAAACTGTGTGTGGCTATCATATTAAAATCAAAGTACTAGTTTCATCACAGCCCAAAATAATGACAACCTAAGTGACTCAGGAGCAGGGGCTGTGCTCCTTTGTTAATTAGAAACATTCCTCAGGGACACATTTTCAGCGATGTTCAAGGTGATGAACATTTTTAAAAGAATCTTGTCTTTAAATGGATTAAAGATATCTGCTAACAAATGAGTTCAAATTTTACCTTTGAGCTGGCTGAGTATGACTTCTTATGCTGTTAGTGTCTTTATGTTTCATGTCCTCCAATAGTAGCGCAATGAAGACTACTACACAGAAAAATGAAAATTAAAATTCATTACCAAATCCAAAGAAATAACATAAACAGAAAAGTGGCACGGAAGTAGTCGATGCTATTGTTGTAGTGAGAAACACTGGAATATCTTCTGAATATTTAATCTGTATTTACTGTGAACCCTTGAAAGCACTCTTAAATACTCAGTCTAGCTGGGTGGTGGTGGTGAATTCCTTTAATCCCAGCACTCAGAGGCAGAGGCAGGCGGATCTCTGTGAGTTCAAGCCCAGCCCGGTCTATAGAGTGAGTTCCAGGACAGGCTCCAAAGCTACAGAGAAATCCTGTCTTGAAAAACAAACAAACAAGCAACAACAACAACAACAACAAAATACTCAGTCTATCACACAGTCCATCAGTAGCTGTTGGAAATTTATCTTTGGATTTAGAATCTAATAAGGAAAAAATTTTTGGAAAAATAAAACTATAGTTACCCTTATTTGCTAACATAGGCAACCAAGACTAAGAAAACTTTTAAAAAATCTGAAAGTTGATGTTTAAGATATTTTTCAAAGAAATGTGGTAAATATTGCAGGGTTTTATTTTTAAAGTAATCCACTTAAATGCCTTTGAAATAACAAACAAATTTTACCTGTTGTTTCATTTCATACATTGGAACTACTCTCTTAATGTTAAGTGATATGATTTGGTCATTAGATAAATAGTCACCTGCAGTCTTTGTTCTAAAGTGGGAACCCTAAGACATCTTATTCTTTAGTGTAGGAAACTATTTGATGAATTATTATGGTGGGTAAACAAAGCTATAGAAACAGTAGGTACATAGCATTATTTTTGATTTTGTGTAGTCCAGGAATAAAATATAATTTTCCTGAAGCCAGCACCAGAATATTCTCTTTGTCACATGCCAACTACCACTCTCTCAGTTTGAATCTATGATGCCTTGGTGACTGGAATGAATGATTTGAGACAGTCATACTGTGTGGGTGAACACCATAGCTGCACCCAGGTCAGGGCTAGAGCTCTCAGAGTCAGAATTAGTCACTTCCTAAACTGAGCCACTGTTGGTTCCATTCTTTTCTCACTTTTTGCTCCTTTTCTACTGAGGATAGAGATGAACAAAATTCAGCTGAAACCTTACCGATGCACACCACACAAAGAACTATTGTATGGGGGTTCCCAGTACAGGAACCCCTCTTGGGAGCTTCTTCATACTCTGTATATTCCCTCTTGCCTTGGCTCAGTTACCTTTCCTCCATACCAAAGAGAACCAAATTCTAATTTTAAAGGAAGTTTTACTAAAACAATACTCTTATGATTGACAGTAAGCTCATAAGAATCTATTTTGAGAAAGTTTCTTCTGCCCAACTTTCTTGTGATGCAGTGTAAGTTAAATTCGGTAGGAATAGGGAAGACACACTGTCAGGGGCAAAGATAGATGAGAAAATCTTGACTGGCATCGAGTGTCTTAGCTGAGAAGCAGAATCCCATTTAATTCAAATGCCTTGAGATGCTTGTTGTTGACGTCACTGTCATCTTTGAGAAAGAAATGAAACAACTGTGAGTCTCTTGAGGGGATAACCACTGGCCCAAATAATTAGACAACTTTATCTGCAAATGTAAGGACACTCCAGCGCTGAGGGCGGGCACCATGTTTTGAAAACCCGTTCGTCTGTTCCTAGTTTTTGTGGTATAATAGTTGCTAGTTGTTCAATAATTCTTACTGAATAAAATAAATAAGTAAATTAATGAGTGGCCAGGAAGGTGGTACGTTTGATATATATATATATATATATATATATATATATATATATATATATGTTTCTGTCCTTCAGTAATATATATCTGTGTGTTGCATTTATAAATATAAATTATATATGCAACACACAGATTATATTCTCTGGAATATATATTATGAAATGATCTGAAACTCAAGAATAAGGCATTTGTAAAGTCTACTCCCTGGAAGGTACGAGAGAGATTCAATAATGCAATCAAGACTTCAATTGCACAGGATTTTATAATAGACCAGATGTCAACCATTTGAATTGCGTTTGGCAGTAAGCAGACATAAATGCTACATTTTAAAATAAACAGCTTGGATCATGAACCAAGTTTGCTTCTGAATATCACATGATAGAAGCTGCCAGATTTCCAGTCTGCATTAATAGGTTTAGAATTATCTTGTTGGAGCTGGGGAAATGAACTTTTAGGTTTTTAATTTGTAGTGTTTCTTCCAAACTCTTTGATTCTTGGGAGAGAAATTCAATAGAAAGCAAGGCCCTAGCTTTCAGGAATTGTTCCCCACTTCTCGCTACTCCCCCAGGTCTTTATGAGTGTCTGGATTTCACCATTTTTAGATTTCTGCAAGTAGGAAAGAGCAGGAGGTAAATAAACAGCTGATAGCAACGTAGCCTATTTCACCGCCCTGGTGATAATGTGGTACTCCTTGCCAAACTCTTCACACTGTAAACAGCTCAAGGAGTGGGCGACTATGGGAGGGGCCCTCTGTCATTCCTGCCAGCAAACTTCAGCACTTCCTCTTGATGGCTGCCTCCTCCCACTTGACTCTAAAGAAAACAAACAAGCCAGGCATCTGCCTCTGTCACTGTAGGCCTGTGAAAGGTGAATGGCACTTTACTGAAGTGTGTGGTAACTGCTGGTCTAGGCCCTCATGGTCTAACTAGAGGTCACAGCTTAGCATCCGAAGTTGCACAAGGTGTTTTGTTTTCTTTTTATAATTGGATGTGAATGACTGTCTTGTGTATCTACTCATACAATAAGGTTCCCTATTCACCTGACTCACCCTTTTCCATTACCTGACTGGCTCCTGAAGGCCTTGGCCTTACCAGACCAAACCCCAGAAGGGAGAAATAACATTAAAACTAAATTTATTTACATTAAGTATGGAGAGGCAAAGAATATGGTTACTTAGACGTAACCCTGAGATAATTGAATCACTGTCTTAAGAATTCGATAAAAGCAACCTTAGCAGGACCTTCAGAACTTGGTTATCAATATCTGTTTATATAAACTAAGACTTTGATCCCAGCACTCTGGAGGCAGAGGCAGGCGGATCTCTGTGAGTTCGAGACCAGCCTGGTCTACAGAGCTAGTTCCAGGACAGGCTCCAAAAACACAGAGAAACCCTGTCTCGGAAAAACAAACAAACAAACAACAACAAAAAAAAAAACCTAAGACTTTGGCTTGACTGGCACCCTGAGGAATTTCTTTGGATTAAACGAACACTTTATTACTTCATGACCATTTTTCTTAGAATGTCTGATTTTGGAAGAGTTTTGAGAATTTACTTTAACATTGCATGGAAAATGAATTCTTCTCTATGATTCCATTTAAGATTTTCTAACAATACATGTTATTATTTATCCATTTTCTTTCTAGATTTCCTTTGGAGGTGTCTCTGATATTTTTTCTTATATTATTATACACCTGCACTTTATACTTCTACATTTGTGAGCTACCTTACCTAGTATCTGCTGAGATGCTGCTGTACGTTGGATCTTTTGGAACTGGGGAATTCCAACCCTTGTTTAACTGGTTAACCTTGAGTAAGAATCTCAGATGCAGGGAGAATGTTTCTGGGAGTTAGTGGTTTAGAATGTATGAATTCTAGATATTTATTTTTTATTTATATTTTTTGTTTTTCAAGACAGGTTTCTCTGTGTAAGTCCTGGCTGTCCTGGAGCTTGCTTTGTAGATCAAGCTTACCTGGAACTCACTGAGATCCACCTGCCTCTCAAGGGCTGGAATTAAAAGCATGCACCACTACCCCTTAGCAAATTCTAGCCATTTTTAATAACGGAAAAAATATACCTAAGATAAAAAGCATAGACTTTGTGGCATATGAATTTCAGAACTTTTAGTTAGAAGATAAGTGATCTGTTTTACACCGTCTCCTGAAAGCCCAGAGTTTCTTAAGCATGACATTTATGTATTTATTTATTTTGAAATTATAGGCTCACAGGAAGTTGTAAAGTTAATATACTGAGTTCTGCTGTTCAAGTCACTTAGTTTTTTCCATTGTATGCAGGAAGAAAATGAGAAAACTGCTATCTATACAATGTGGATATATGACCCTGTGGCATTTCGTCACAAGCATGGACCAGCTAAAATTACCAAAATCAAAACACAGACTTGGTCTACTTACAAAGACTGCTCTTGGTAGGTGCTCTTTATCCACTAGTTCCAAACTCTGTCAATCATTGATCTATTTTCTATTTTTCTAGACTTGCCATTTTGAGACAGTTATACCACTGGAAACAAAATAATATATGCCGTTTGGGGGTTGGCTGGTATCATGGTCTTGAGACCCATCCAAGTTGTGTGTATCAGTAATTTATTCCTTCTTGTGGCTGAGTAGTATTCTACAGTGTCTGTTCCACAGTCTGTTACTTTTTCAGATTGACTTGCTATGGACAAATACACACAGTTCTGGAGATGTATGTATTTCCAATTCTCTAGGATAAATGCAAATGCTGGACAATATGGCTAAGTGCTTGCCTACTCTTTATTTAAAAAATGTAAATGTTTCTCAGAGTGGCCGTTTTACATTCCCAGTAGGCATTTTTTTCATTTAGTAGAATGACTTATTAAGAAACTGACTTGGGTGGAAGGGGAGAGGGGAGAAAAGAAGCTCAATAAAAACAATAAAAAAAGTTAGAAGGAAAAAAGAAACTGATTTTTCTCAGGCAGTGGTGGTATATGCCTTTAATCCCAGCACTTGGGAGACAGAGGAAAGCAGATGTTTGTGAGTTCAAGGCCAGCCTGGTCTACAGAGTGACTTCTAGGACTGGCTCCAAAGCTATTGAGAAACTGTTTTAAGAAGAAAAGAAAAGAAGCTGACTTCTTTTTCTTTTTGAAAATTCCCTTCTTTTTTAAATTTTTATTGATATTGATTGAGCTCTACATTTTTCTCTGCTCCTCTCCCTGCCTCCCCACTTCAATCCTCCCCCAAGGTTCCCATGTTCCCAATTTACTCAGGAGATCTTGTCTTTTTATACTTTCCACTTCTCATGTAGATTAGACCTATGTAAATCTCTCTTAGTGTCCTCATTGTTGTCTCTGGGATTGTGGTTTGTAGGCTGGTTTTCTTTGCTTTATGTTTAAAAACCACCTATGAGTGAGTACATGTGATAACTGTCTTTCTGTGTCTGGGTTACCTCACTCAAAACAATGTTTTCTAGCTCCATCCATTTTCCTGCAAAATTCAAGATGTCATTATTTTTTTTTTCTGCTGTGTAATACTCCATTGTGTAAATGTACCAAATTTTCCTTATCCATTCTTTGATCGAAGGGCATTAAGGTTGTTTCCGGGGATATGACAAAGCTTCTATGAACATAATTGAGCATATGCCTTTTTGGCACAATTGAGCATCCTTTGGATATATGTACCCAAAAGTGGTATTACTGGGTCTTGAGAAAGGTTATTTCCTAATTTTCTGAGAAATCGCTACACTGACATCTAGAGGGTTTGTACCATCTTGCATTCCCACCAGTAATGCAGAAGTGTTTCCTTTTCCCCACAACCTCTCCAGCATGAGTTGTCATCAGTGTTTTTGATCTTGGCCATTCTTACAGGTGTAAGAAGGAATCTTAGAGTTGTTTTGATTTGCATTTCTCTGATGACTAAGGATGTTGAACATTTCCTTAAGTGTCTTTCAGTCATTTTGGATTCCTCTGTTGAAAGTTCTCTGTTTAGGTCTATACTCCATTTTTTTTTAATTGGATTATGTGTTCTTTTGGTAACAAATTTCTTGAGTTCTTTATATATTTTGAAGATCAGACATCTGTCTGATGTGGAGTTAGTGAAGATCTTTTCCCATTCTGTAGGCTGTCGTTTTGTCTTGTTGACCGTGTCCTTTGCTTTATAAAAGCGTCTCAATTTTAGGAGGTCTCATTTATTAATTGTTTCTCTCAGTGTTTGTGCTACTGGGGTTATATTTAGGAAGTGTTCTCCAGTGCCAATGCGTTCAATTGTACTTCCCACTTTCTCTTCTATAAGGTTCAGTGTGGCTGACTTTATGTTGAGGTCTTTGATTTGTTTGGATTTGAGTTTTGTGCATGGCGATAGATATGGGTTTCTTTTCATTCTTCTACATGTTGATATCCAGTTATGCCAGCACCATTTGGTAAATACGTTTTCTTTTTCCATTTGATAATTTTTTGCTTCTTTGTCAAAAATCAGGTGTTGGAAAATGTGTGGATTGATATCTGTGTCTTCTATTTGATTCCATTGGTCCTTCTGTCTGTTTTTATGCCAATATCAGGCTGTTTTCAGTATTGTAGCTCTGTAGTAGAGTGTGAAGTCAGGGACTGTGATGCCTCCAGAAGTTTTTATTGTACAAGATTGTTTTGGCTATTCTGGGATTTTTGCTTTTCCATATGAATTTGAATACCATTCTTTCGAGGTCTTTGAAGAATTTTGCTGGGATTTTGATAAACGTTTCTTACAGCCAATTTGTGACTCTATTGGTAATCACTCCAGCTGTGATCCTGTCTCTTTGAAAGGCATCATAATAACACAGACATGAATATGAGATGCTAGTACACGACTTACAGCAGATCAGCAATACACTTCTATCCTGGATGGATGGGAGCAGGAACAAGCACATCAATCATTGAGTCTCCCTTCGTTGAGAAGCCTTTATCATCATGGGCACAATTTGTTCTGGCATTTCAGATAACTGAAATGCATTTCAGATACCATTGCTGTCTTAGGGTCCTAATCTCCCAAGATACAGAAACTTTTAAGGCATTATCATCTTGCTTTTGCCATTGTCTTAGGAGCAAGATCTTTTTAGTACCAACTTTTAAAAGGAGACCAGACGAAGATATAAGGTCACAGCGTGAATTTCAGAGACAATATTCAAAGCTACAACATAGTGGGAGGGAAGCCATCCCTGGCTTTGGACAGCATTCTGCTGCTTTGTTTTCATTAGCTCAGTCATTTGCCTGGCTCTCGATGCTTGGCTGCTCTCGGGCTCAGCTACCTTTTTTGAACAATGGTGACACTACTGATCACTTTATAGGGTGGATGGCATTAAGCACAACTGTTCACGTAAATCAGTGGGCCTACAGTATCAATACCCACAGCTACTATTGGCTTTGCATATTACATCCAATGTACTAAGCTCATCCCATCTAGTGCTTACAGAATTGGACTATGTTCCACTCTCTTCTAACGTCTGCTTGTCTTTCAAGTGTCTCATCTCCTTCAAGTGGTGAGTGTGAAGGTAGGTTTACAATTGCATTCTTTCATCCAACAAATAATACATGCTGGGTAGAGTTCTAGGTCCCAAGAAGACAACCCCGAACAGGCCCATGTCTTCCTAATGTTTATAATCTAGAAGAAAGAGACTAAGAAGCCACCTGCAGGCAAAAGGATATTTTAGACATTTGCTAAGTGGAGAAAGAGGAAGGGGGACAGTAAGAGAAGCAGCAGGAGGATAGGGAGGAAGAGGAAGAGGAAGAAGAAGAGAAGGCAGTTTAAGGAGATAATTGATATGAGGCCGGGGGACAATGAATGGGGCTCTTTGAGAAATAGCAGTCAAGGAGACAACCTCTAAGAATTAGGAGAGAAGAGAGAAAAAAGAAACATCAGGGGCTGGAGATATGGCTCAGCGGTTAAGAGCACTGATTGCTCTTCCAGAGGTTCTGGGTTCAATTCCCAGCACCCACATGGCAGCTCACAACTGTCTGAAAATGCAGTTCCACAAGATCTGACACCTTCACACCAATGCACATAAAATAAAGTTAAATAAATCATTAAATTTTAAAAAAGAAAGAAACATCAGCAGAAAGCAGTAGGGAAAGAGGCAGAATGTGTGCCTTTCCCTCATCTGTAGGATGCAGATAGTAATAGTTATCATGTATTAGAATTGCTGTGAAGATTGATTAAATTAGAGGGGCAGCATGGGCCCAGGGAAGCTTGGTTTGGATTCCAGACTCAGGACTCCTTGGATTCTTTCCCATCTGCAACATTTAGCTGTGGGACCGTGAAACAGGTTTCATTTTTAAATTTTATTTACTTATTTTTAAAATAATTTATTTATTTCTATTTTATGCACATTGGTATTCTGCCTGCATGTATGTCTGTGTAAGGGCATTGGGTCTTGGAGTTATAGACAGTCTTGAGGTGCCATATGGGTTCTGGGACTTGAACCCTGGTCCTCTAGAAGAGCAGTCAGTGCTCTTAACCCCTGAGCTATCTTTCCAGCCTAGAACAAGTATTTTTAAATTGATTTTATTGAGCTATATATTTTTTTCCAACTCTCTTCCCTGTCTCTCCCCTCCCCTTCAACCCTCTCCCACGGTCCCTATGTTCCTAATTTACTCAGGAGATCTTGTCTTTTACTACTTCTCATGTAGATTAGATCCATGTACGTCTCTCTTAGGGTCCTCATTGTTGTCTAGGTTCTCTGGGATTGTGATTTGTAGGCTGTTTTTGTTTTGTTTTGGTTTATGTTTAAAAACTACCTATGAGTGAGTACATGTGATAATTGTTTTTCTGGGTCTGGGTTACCTCACTCAGTAAGATGTTTTTTAGCTCCATCCATTTTCCTGCAAATTTCAAGATGTCATTATTTTTCTCTGCTGTGTAGTTCTCCACTGTGTAAATGTACCACATTTTTCTTATCTATTCTTTGGTTGAGGGGCGTTTAGGTTGTTTCCAGGTTCTGGCTATGACAAACAATGCTGCTATGAACATAGCTGAGCACATGTCCTTGTGGTACGATTGAGCATCCTTTGGATATATACCCAAAAGTGGTATTACTGGGTCTTGAGGAAGGTTGTTTCCTAATTTTCTGAGAAATTGCCTTACAGATATCCAAAGTGGCGGTACCAGCTTGCACTCCCACCAGCAATGCGGGAATGCTGGAACAAGTCTTTAAACTTGTCTCTGCCTTTAAATTGTTTATTACCGATAAGAGGTAATACCAGGATGTCCTTCAGATGGTCGTTTTGAAAATTAGACAATGTATGTCATTTAAGTGCTGCAAACTGTGACTAGCATTTGACCACCTCACCTTAGGACAGCTGTCAGCTAGAGGCACTGAATACATGCATGATTATCATGAAGCAAAACGATGCCCATGAAGTTCTATCACAGCATTAAAATCATATCATATGGATTATTTTACAGAACCTTATCTTTACTGATTTTGCTTTCCTGAAACAATTATCACTTTATCATGTTAATACTTTAGAATTAAATGGCAGAATCCCAAGCTTTTAGGTCGACAGAAGTGAAGCAGGTCACAGAAATAAAGGCAGGAAGCAAGTTGTGGGTAAATCAGAGCACAAGTCTCATCTAGCTAGACAGGCAGCCGCCACGCTTTCGCCACCGCGGTGGACTGTCTAAGTACCAACGGTGCCACAGGCGAATTCTCCAAGGGAAGCTGAGAATCTGGAATGTTTAGATAAAAATTTCAGACAGTGTACATGTTCACATTTAAACCACGGAGTTCAAAACACTTTGCTTCTCCAGGCGATAAGTTTTAGGGAGGTAAACCCACCCCGGGCCACCTGTTTAAAAGTGCTGATCTAGAGGACAAGAGATTAGTTGGTGGGATCATTCGAGAATGGGATTCACGAAAGGCCAATGTAAACGGGAGGTTGGTTTAAGCATCAGAAGCCCTAGAGCAGGCAAGAAACTTGTACTCAGAAGCTGCTCCGGGCTAGGAGGATGTTCAGAACATGGTGGCATGTGACCACTGGTGACCCATGATAACCTCATCTGAGGCTAGCCCCAATGCCACAAATGTCTGTACTTTGAATATACAGGTTGTTTTTACTTCGGCCATTAGGATGCACAGAGACTGTATTGTTAAGTCCCACGGCTTCCTGGATCGCGAATTGCACCTGCTATGCAGAGCTACGCATCATCCACAGTTAGGCAACTGCTTGCTTTTGTCCTGAGGCCCTTGTGAGCCTGCTCACATTCTGAAAGCAGGAAGACTTCCCTACAGTCAGATAATGGAAGCCCATAGGTAAGCTGAGTGGGAGAACAGGTGTGAAGACAATGATGTAGTTCATTAATGGATTGCTTCCATTATCCACAGCCATTAGCTTATAGTTTTCATAACTCAACAATGCCCAATTAAGGCTTCATAATTTTTTTTGCAATGATCTTCCGTCTATTGGCAGAAACAAAGAAAAGTACAATAAAGAGGAAAAATATTCTTTGATGTTTATTGCTAAGATTGAAAATAAAACTCAAACATTGAATATAATTTAAAACTTATAGGACAATGCCAGTTGGTAATGATTCTTTTTGTTTTTGAAAGCTTTTATTATTTTATATTAGTTGTACGTAATAACTGGTTTCATTATGACATGCTATTACATGCATATAGTGTATTTCGATCATATGCTCCCCATTACCCGCCCTGTTCACCTTCCACTCCAATGGATCCTCTTCCTTTCCTAGCCCCCTTCTACTTCCTTGCCCCGTGTGTGACCCCATGAGTTGAATTCGAGTTGCTTATAGGATCAGAGGCGAGAGGTTATTTACAGGGGCTTGGAGTAGTATGCCGAAGAAACTGTCTCTCCCTCCCTCTCAGCAACCAATAATGGCCTACAAATCCTCAGGATGGCTGGGGCCTTAGGACTCCATGCCTCTGTCACATAATGTTGATGGGGACAATCTCACATAGGTCTTCTTCCGATTCAGTGCCGTGAGTTCAAGGATGCAAGGACCATGTTCTTCTTGGAAGCCAGTTCGACAACATTTCTTTTCCTCCAGCTTCTAGGTCCTTTCTGCCCCCATCCATGATGTCCACTAGGCCTCTGAGGAGTGATGTAGATGTCTCCTTTAGGGGTGAGCAGATAAATGGTAGCAAGGTACCATTTTGTACTGCTGAGGGATATTTAGTAGGATTTGGAGGTAATTTGCTGTTTTCCCAGGGGTAGGAGTTTGTTATTGGCATGCAAGTATAGAGACCAGGAATGTTTCACAGCATCCCATAATGCATTGAACAGCTACCACAGTAAAAAATTATCAGGCTCAATGTGTGAATGGTTACAAAGAAAACCGCTGTAATTTTAAAGGGAAAAATGTTCACACGAGTGCCATTATGAGAAGGTAACTTTAGAAATGAAATTAGAAGCATAAATTAAAGACTACTACACAAAACTCTGAGCTAGAGGTACACGTTATGTGACTGTGGCAAACACCCATGCTTTTATGAAATCTTAGCTACATCAGTGGAGCCAATCACAGACGCAGGGGCCATCTTCCTCCGACTTAGATTAGAAAACCAATTTCACTACAGAAGAGATGCTCAAAGCTGCACACGGAAGACCGTGAAAGATGGATGTACCGATGCAGACTAATAACCCTACAAATGCTCTCTAAGTAGAACTTGAAGAGAATAACTGAGGGTCTGCAGTCCTGCCAGGGGGACGTACGCATGACGTTATGTCCAGCGGTTGCTTGCAGGGTTTGCCTCCTTTGCCACTTTGTGAACAGATGTGAACAGATGTTCTAAGTGTAAAGAAAATCAAAAGGCAAATAAATAGAGGCCGAGGGAGTTGTGCACAGTGTGCCACAGATTTACTGTCAGGTTCACTGTTTGTGAGGATGTGCCCCTGGACCTGAAGATGTGAGCCCTTGTTTCTGAAGGAAAGGGGTTAGCCTGAAATGTAGATCAAGCTTCTGAAGACATAGAGTACCATTAAGTGGCTAGTAAGCTTGGGGCATTGAGATGCAATATTGAATTTGGTGAAATGTTCTATGGAATGGAAGTATAGTTGGTATGATAGAAATTTTCTTTTTCTTCAAAGACAGTTTTGATTTTTGAAGCATCTTTGATTTTTTTAAAAAAATAGAAATAAGCATTTCAATTTTACTGCAAGGGGTCAGGGGTGGGATATGACTTTTGAATGTAATTCGTATGTGACTTAATAAACCAGGTAGACTTTCTTCCTAGTGTATTAACCACAGAAGTATTATGAACCCATGGAAATCATATCACCTAGAAAAAAACAACACACACTGGACTGTTTATGTGAGATACTTTACTGTTAAGCTTAACTGATGCATTTATACATCTTCTTTTCAAGACAATGTACCTACTTCAAACTGTCTTTTACTTTCTGTTTCATCTCTGACCTCGAAACCAGGAAGGTTCATATGTATGGAATATTGACCAGATATTGTACATGCTTCTCATAGAGCTACTTATATAAATCCTACCTGTGAAGTATATCATCCCATTTCTAAGCAAAAAGTGGGGCCCAAAGTGGGTAAGGTAACTTGTTTAAAGTAATTCAGCTTATGAGTAGTGCTGGTGGGGGTGCTGAAGTTTCGGTTTGGGTTATGTAGTCCCAGAATGTGCAATTTATAGATACTCAGTACTGCCTTCTGCAGTATGGTTGGAAATCAAGGTTTAGAATTTTTCAAGTCACTGAGTCAATTTTGCCAGGTTGGTGTGGAGTGGAGGATATTAAACAATTGAATCCTCATTTTCCCCGGAGCTTCTTTGAATTCTCTTAACTCTCCTTGAAAAACAAAAAGGAAAACAAACACTTAAGATGTCTAAGATGTGGACACTGTAAGCAATTTTTGCCAACTGATGAATTAGCAGTGGGCAAGAAGATAGACCACAGTAGAGAAAAGCAGCTTTAGTTCTCATGAAGCCTACATCCAAGAGATGCAGGGTCAGTTAATATCTCTGAGCCTCAGAGTCATCATTTGTAAAGTGGGCGGACATGTTGCTTAGTCGTTGCAAGGATTAAATAGTGGCAGGTGAAGCACCAGGCAGGCCTAACATATGGGAAGTGCTCAGCAGATGCGAGTGCTTCCGTGTGTTGGGGAGGTTGGTGCAGTTCTAGAGTGGGGATGTGTTAGCAACTAAATCTCAGACAAGCATTTTAAAACTTGGAGATGCGGGCAGGATGGTGGTGGCGCACGCCTTTAATCCCAGCACTCAGAAGGCAGAGGCAGGCAGTTCTCTGAGTTTGAACCAGCCTGGTCTACAAGAGTTAGTTCCAGGACAGGCTCCAAAGCTACAGAGGAAACCCTGTCTTGAAAAAACCCAAAACAACAACTAAACAAAATAAAACAAATATCCTTGGAGATTCAATTCTGTCTTTGCCAAGGAGAATTAAGTCCTTTGGAAAATGATATGAGAACTCTGACTCACCAAGAACAGGTATTACATATTGTTATGTTCACCAAGCCCTCGTTATGAGGTGGCATGTTGCTTACTAACGATTTGAATTTTTATTTTCATGAATTAAAGCCTATGTGTGTAAAAACAAAACCAAGTAAAACCCAGGAAAAGGAAGCTAGGGATTAAACATCTAATGAGCTAATGTAGGGAACACGAAGAAATGAAGCCCCATGAGGAAGATGTCAGACAGACAGAGGGAACGTCAGTGGGTCAACATTACGTCGACGAAGGAATGAAAACGGAAAAGGTTGGTGTGAGAAGTGGAAGCTGGGTCAGTGGTGTGCCACAGAGAACGTGGAAGCAAGAGCGACTGTTTTCTTTTCTGTGTGGTCTTCACACACTGGGTGAACATGCCAACTCTTGTCCCTAGACCCAGAACCTGTTAAAATTAGGAAGGATCGCCCTCTAGAGGTCAGATTAAAAGTACAGTTGTGAACCCCGCCTGGTGTCTGCTGGGGAGAGTCTCTTTCATGAGGACTTTGCCGCTGAAAGAAACTCCTAATTTGAAAGGCCATGAAACTAAAGCTTGTAAAGGGTAGAAGGCTTTACCACATGGGGCTAATTAGTACAATTTAGGTAATTAGACCAGTCCGGTTTACCTCCCTTCTGCGGCTTTCTCATCACACTAATTGAATAAAGCAGCGAATCTTTAATGACAAATCTCTTTCATAAGCAGGAAATTAAAAACCGGTCAACAAAAGGAACAGCAGTCAATTAGCAAGAGGTGGCACATTTCTTGGACTCTGTCATGGCTACAAGAGCAACCGTTCTAACATGGTCTTTACAATCTGGTTAATTGGTCAAGACTAGAATGTATTGAAATATCAGGGCCACTAAACTTTGCTTAGATTTCATCTTACATTGTCTGTTTAGGACAGTCCTAGTATACACATACTGTAAGATGAAAGGTCTGGAAGATGGAGGGAGTTGGAGAACAGAAGAAACCGTTTTGAAGATACAATGGAGGTGGTAATTAATAAACATTTGTGAAGGTCTGAGCAAGGTAAAAATGACATCCCGATTTAAATATAATGTCTTTGCTCAAAATATCTTTCATTATGAAACTCACACACACCAAAGATACACGTCCACTTTGACCAGACAGACGCTAGTGTTTTCATTTTGGCATTAATGACATCAGCACCAGAGAGACACGCACTTTCAGAGTCACGTGACTTACGTCTGTAAAAGCAAACATGTGGCATGCAAACGTTGTTGTTACTGCATCTCCATATCTAGGCAAAGCCCTAATCATTTGTTAGTGGGTACATGGTAGAACTCCATAGGCAATAACACCCAGTTCTGTTACTTGCTATTAGCACATGAAGAAAACTGTATTCAAGAGGAGAAAAAGAACACACACACATTTTTTTCCCATGATGTCATACTTCTGAACGTTTCTTTGGTTTCTCACGCAAAGTGAGCTGAGAATGGATTGCTGATTGAGTCTTGGTTGGCAGTTCTCCCCGGACCAGAAATTCTAAGCGTCAGACATAGCGTCAGTAAACGAGACATCACATCAGGGAAGTGAAAGACCAGGGAGCCTAAAGCAGGATGTGAAATTGACTTGTAAGGTGAAGCACTTAGATACAGTTGTACATGGTCAGGAGGGAAAAGAATCTTCTTTGACAAAACACAGAAACTTTGGACCACTGCCTTGACCTTAGCAAGATGCGTAGGAAGTCTCATCAAGGATCCAGGCCTGAGAATACTCTTTTGCGGGCTAAATATCACCACAACTTAAATAACGTGCCAACAAATATCGCCTACTTTATAGTCCTTAAAGGTTGTATTAATAAAGGAAAGTGTAACTCAAAAATGATCTGGGACTATTTCTGTGGATCCTAAAGGATATTGGATGAAACAATTACTAACCTGAATGAATAAACATTTCCATGTATTGTGCTCTGTCTGTCTCTTTTTCTGTGTTGTGTTGTGTGTAGGATATGTGCTTGTTAGTGTAGGAGGATGCTCATTTGTGTAACCAGGTGTCAACTTAGGGACAACCTCTTTCCTCTCTTTCCTTTCCTTCCTTCCTTCCTTCCTTTCTTTCTTTCTTTCTTCCTTCCTTTCTTCCTCCTGCTTTCTTTATTTTATATTTATTTTTTGGAGACAAGGTTTCTTTGAACATGAAGCAAATTTCAGCTCAGCTAGAATAGGTAGCCAATGAGATTCAGAGATTTGCCTTCACACCCTCAATGGGGCTAGAGACATACACCCAGCTTTTATGTTTTACATGGGTCCTGGGGATCTGAACTCAGATTCTCATGTTTGCATAGCAGGTACTTTGCCAACTAAGCCACCTCCCTACATCCTGTAAATATCATCTCTTGGTAATGAAGCCATTTAGTCCTTAACAAGCATTTAAAATTACAAAAAGTCTAGTCTGTTGTGTTTGACATGGCTATTATTATTATTATTATTGTTTGTTTTTTGAGACAGGATTTTTCTTTAGTTTTAAAGCCTGTCCTGGAACTAGCTCTTGTACACCAGGCTGGCCTCACACTCATAGAGATCTGCCTGCCTCTGCCTCCCAAGTGCTGGGATTAAAGGCGTGCATCACCACTGACCGGCTGATGTGGTCACTATTTTATACAGAAAGGATAGTTGTTACAGACCTAGTTAATGAGGTTGTGAAAGGCCTGGGACACTTTATTGTGGCAAAGAAATAATGAAGCACAGACAGCTCTTTGTGCACCATGCTGCACGCTGTTCCTCTCTTCCAACAAACTCCGTGAATCTAGATAGCATATGTGAAATTGATTGAAAGATTGAGTATCCAATGTCTTAAGGTACAGTGAGTGATGCCATAAGCATGCACCGCAAGTACAGCGGCAGCCACTCAGGCTCTTGTGTGTTATGACCAAGGCAGAAGACACCGTGTTGTAAAGTTTCTCTCAGTGGGACAGCATCACCATCAGTCCCGGATGTGGTGCACTGCAAGATCTTTGCTTACAGGCAGAGCTTTAGTTGGATGGAATTTGAATTTCTTGCAGCTCCTATGGAGCCCAGTGACTGACCATCTTCATTTCCCCCTGATGTTTGCATTCTGATGAGATTTGGATGGCAAATTACTGTACTATGGTTATGGTTGGGGAACTTTTATGAGGGCAGCCAGATACCTTTGAATTTAAGGACCACATTGCAGTGTAGTCTGAGGAACGAAAGCTCAAGGATGGATGCATTGATTCAGCACCATTTTCAGAACAGCTCCTAAAAGTCCTTTGGAGCAAGTAACTGTGAGCCACACCAAGACAACACACAGTAAACCTGGCAACATTTGGTCTGCCTTGCAGCTAACTGCCTGTATACATATACATAGTACCAAAATAAAACAATATATGTAACTTAATAATTTCTAATGTTACATATTATAGATAATGCACATATTCATATTATATATGAATAAATTAGGTATATTATATATGTATTAAATTCTATATGTGAATAAATTCATAATATGACCAAGTATATTTGTAGATTATAAGGATTATAGATATACCTTTGATTACACCCTGAAATATTTTTCTAAAATTGTAAATAGATTTAATATACAACTGTATTAAAGTGTGTGATTGGTCTTTAGTACAGTGAAGGTGAAACAATGTTTCGAACTTTTCCTGAGTGCTGCGGAGCCTGTTGTGTTTGTTCGGTTCTGATGGAGAGAAGGGCAACTGAAGAGTTAGTGAGCGCTGAAGGAATAGTAATAGTGTATAGTCTGGGAAACTTTAACCTGGAAGTTCAAGAGGATGGGAGCGTGTGATTTCTATGGGACTGCCCTTTTATTAACTTTTGGCTTTGATAAAGAAGAGATGTCCACCCTTTCTTCTTTCCACACCGAGGCCTTGTGACAATAGACTTATGGACTAAGACTGGGGCAATGGAGATGAAGAGAAAAACAGTGTTTGAAGGTTCAGGGAGCACCTAACCCTCTGTAGGTTGTTTGGCTATAAGTTTTTTGTTATTAGAAAAATTTGCTGAAAGTGTTGTTGATTTAATTTTAGTTGTAGCACTCCTAAAACTTTTTTCCTTTTAAAAGACGGAAAATTTTATTTGCTGTTTGTTTAGCCCCTTTATTTCCAGGGGCACTGCAGAAGCTGCCCCTGAGTAATGATTATCTTAAGGCAACTAGAGGCCCAGTGGACTGTTGCTGACCTCTCCTTCAGTGCCGAGTACCAGAGGACCAGGAGGATGGTGAGCAATACTGCTTCAGTTTCTCAAAGCTGGGCACAACGTGAAAGCCTCCGTTTCCATGAGGACATTGCAGTTGTCAAACAGCTTCCTTCCTTCCTTCCTTCCTTCCTTCCTTCCCTCCTTCCCTCCCTCCTTCCCTCCCTCCCTCCCTCCCTCCCTCCCTCCCTCCCTCCCTCTCTTCCTCCCTTCCTCCTTTCTTATTACTTGGCACCAACAACTTATCTTGAACACCTCACCGATGGCTCAGGAAAGCTTCCAACCACAGACACCCCAGAAGACTTCAGGAAATCCCTGTGGCTGTCACAGCCAGCCTTACAATCAAGGTTTTGTTTCCTTCAGAGTGTCGGCTTTGGTCCCACCTACTTCAGTTAATTGGCCTGAGAAAAGATTTTATGGGCTCACAATCCATAGCAGCTTGAGATGACCCCTGGATAACTCCACCTGTAGCCACTCTGGATAAGCCTAGATCTCACTAGAGCAATCTCTACTTCCTCATACTCATAATGGCTCCTGTGTATAGGTGACTGACTGGCTATATAATCAGCAGTGGTCTCTTTCCCCTTGGGTTATTTTGGGAAACTTCCTGAGTTCTACCTTGCCCCTGACCCCATAGCAAGTTGCAACATTAGGTCCCAATAAAATCTCTTGGGAGTGTTTTTATTGCCCGATTCTGATCTTTATAGAAGAAAGACCAGTGGGTGATTTCCCTGGCTGTCAGCCCCAGGCACACCCAGCAGCAGCATCTAGAGGGTGATGGAGGAGCTCTAGTCAGCTTCAGGAAGCAGAGGTTGTGTAGGCTGTGAAGGACTGTAGAAGTGCAAAGAGGGCCAAGATTGCAGAGGAACTGCAAACCCCAGCTTCTAGAAGAGCTACCCAGGGTGGCTGAGAGCTAAGGACCTGACTCCCCCAGAGCTCAGAGAAGGTATAACTCTAGCTGCAGGGTACTGAGCCACTGACACTCAAGGTCTTGACTCTAGATGCTAGAGCTGTGGTTCCCAACCTTCATAGTGCTGTGGCCCCTTTATACAGTTCTTCATGCTGTGGCGATGCCCAGCCATCACACTGTTCCATTGCTACTTCAAAACTGTAATTTCACTACTGTTATGACTTGTAATGTAAATATCTGATATGCACGATATCTGCTATGCAACCCCCCGTGGAAGGGTCGTTTGACCCTCAAAAGGTTGAGATCCATAAGTTAAGAACTGTTGCTCTAGGGCAATAAGCCTCTTGTATTCAGAATCTAGAGCCATGAGCCTCTGGTTCACTATGTTTGTTGCTATAAGCTTCTGGCTCTGAAAGCCCAGCTTGCAAGCCTCTCGCACTCAAAGGCCCAGTAGCCTGAAGAGTTATTCTTCCCTTACTCTTGATTTCCATCTAAGTGGAGATCTGAAGCTCTCATGTGACATTTGCCCCCACTTCTGAAAATGTTCTTTCACTTTCTCAGGAGGTGGAGAGTGGCAATGTGAGCTCGAATCCCATCATCCAAACAAGACTTAGCCAAAGAAAGAAAGCTTTTTGAAAGAATTGCCTGAATTGCTCTGTTTGCCTCCTTCTTCCACCTTGTGCTTTTTCTGTGCTTCTGCGGTAGAGTTTGTAATGCTTGGAAGATGGGTCTTATGCCCAAAGGTTGAGTTCTTTAACAAGAGAGGAGAAACTTATTATTGACTTAGAAAAGTATATGAATATATTTATATATATAAATATTTATATATATAAATCTGAATTTTTTTATCATACCTACAGGTCACAATTAAGCAAGACAAGATGTAAAATATGCTTGTAGGTTTTGGTACATGCTAAGTATACAATGTTCTGTCATGAGCTAAACACATGCTTCTTCTTCTTCTTCTTCTTCTTCTTCTTCTTCTTCTTCTTCTTCTTCCTCTTCCTCTTCCTCTTCCTCTTCCTCTTCCTCTTCCTCTTCCACTTCTTCTTCTCCTTCTCCTTTAACTAGTTCTGTAGACCAGACTGGGTCTCAAATTCTCAGAGACCACCTGCTTCTGCCTCCTGAGTGCTGGGATTAAAGATGTGCACCATCACCACCTAGCCCTCGTGTTTTTTTTTTCATATGTACAAAATATTGAAGGCTGAGGTAGAATATTGAATAAAATATTATTAATTTATAAGTTAGGTGAGAACCATGTAAGGCCCCAGAGAATTTTGTGATTTGTAGACAAGGCCCTGGAATAACTTTGGGAGCTTTCCAATGTTTCTGTCCTTAGCAGCTTGAAGAGGCAGCTATGGAGACATCAGGACTTCTGGCGCAATGTTTCTATTGAATTTCTGAAGTCCAGCTGAACATGATGGACATTTCAATAAGTTCAGAACACTGACTTTTCTTTTAGTATTGCTGAAGAGTAGCTATGAAATTGATTGTAGCAAATTAAGAACAATGTTTGATCAATGCAACTGCTATTCTTTTTCCACATTGCTTCAAGTGTGATTTTAAAAACCGCCTCTCCTGAAGCTATTGGTGGTAGAAAAGTCTGATGTGGCAATAGTGAACATTGGGATCTGCCCAGATGGTACTGTTGTGTCCCTTTGTACTATACTATTTCTGAAACTCTTCTTCCTTGTGTGTACACTTGTGTCCAGAAGCTTCTGGCATACAGAGCCACCACCCTGGTGGTCTTGGAGAACTTGCTCTGTTTATAGAAGCTGTGACCCTTGTGGACTACCATAAAAAGAGCCAAGAATCTGAGACACCGAGTCACCTTAACTCCAACAGGAGCAGCTTTGACTGTAGCCTACACCCAGAACATCTTAATAGGATCAGGCTGAAATCACAGCCCCAACCCCTAGGTTTCTGCCCAGAACTGCACCTTGCTTGGATTCCTCCCATCAATCTTCTTTTTTTCTGAGCATTTTCTTCTCTATCTAAATCAATCCTTGTGCATGAAGCCCCATCTTGAGGTCATCTTCTGGGGGACCAGATCTGAGACAGAAAAAGCAGAAATGAAAGGAGATAAGCTTGGTAAAAGCATGTGGTTTCCCAGCATGCTTGTTTTTAGACTTTTACTGACATTTTATAAAATTGCTATACAACTGTAGACGTGGGAACACTTTCAAAAGGATATCATAATTTAGTGTCTATGCTCCTTATCTTGCTAATATCTTATTGATGATTGGTAAAATGATTAGTTAATATAGTAGAGGAATGAGGTGATTATGCTTTGCTTACAAACGGGAAATTAGTCAACCAAATTTAGGAAAAGCAAAATATCCATCAAAATTAAAATGTCTGGTTACAATACATATATTTTTATGTGTATGTTGCAGTTGTGTTCATATATTAATGTTTGCACCCATTAAATTATTCCAGGCCACAGACTATTGTCCACAAATATCTAAGGAACAGTAAGTGTTTCAGGACCAGTTGGATCTAGGAGTCCAATAGCAACATTGGTAATATATCATTCTTGATTCTTGGTTCCTTTTTTCTTTATGTTGGTTTTATTCTTAGGATTCCTTCTGTGGTAATAATGACAGCACACTGTGAGCATAACTTCTAAAAAGTCCTACTTCTTTCTCAGTAGTTCTAACAACATGACTACAGACAATTCTCTGTGAATCGTCTTGACTTCCAGACCTAGTCTTGAATCATTAATTGTGATCAGGGATCAGCTTATCTAGTCATACGACCTAGGCCATGGAAGGAGTAGCTCCATGAAAGTAGACAAGGTGATGACTTAATGGGTGGGGTCCTTGCAATTTACTTGGATTTACAATGGGGAACAAGAAACAAATCTTGTCTTACTGAACAGAACCAAATTCAATCCCTTAATTGAACTGTGAAAAATTATAAAGAAACTTGGAGGTGGCGGCACACACCTTTAATCCCAGCACTTGGGAGGCAGTGGCAGGTTGATCTCTGTGAGTTTGAGGCCAGCCTGGTCTACAGAGCGAGTTCCAGTATATTCAGAACTAGATAGTGAAACCCTGTCTAGATAAACAACAAAACAAAATAAAACAAAATTATAAAGGAGCAAAGGGAGGCTAATATCCTAAATTATCTTACTGGGTTCTTTGGTTAAGGATGATGTTGGAAGATAGTAGTCAAATGCAAATAATTTCTAGTTTTCTTTATCTTACTAATATAGATACTAATGCAGCAAAGAAAGAGTTTGGTGAGTATATATACTTAGATCATGTGCCAATGATCTTAGCTGTAATATATATATATATATATATATATATATATATATATATAACTTTGTGGAAGCCTTAAATGCATTTCATTTAGTTAAGATTCTCCAGCAAAACAGATGCAGTAAGAGAGGCATGAAAATTTCCTGTGAGGAATTGAATCATGCAGTTATGGTGGTAAAGTCTCATGGTCTATTGGCTGAGAACTTCGGGCCCCGGAAGGCCAGCAGAACAGTTCAGTCAGACGGCCTGAGAATCAAGGACACCCACTGTAACTGCCGTCAGGAGAGCTCGGGAGGATGAGATGAAATGTCCAAGGTTAAGCAGTGGGGAGGGGAAAATGAGCAACTTTCCCCTCTACCTTCACCTTTTTTTCTATTCAGGCGCTCAGTGCTCAGTGGATTAGATGCTGCCCTTCCATGATGGGCGGTGCAATTTGCTTTACTGAGTTCACTGACTAATGCAAATCGCATCTAGAAATACTCTACAAATACAGTCAGAAATAACTTTAGTTTTACGTTTTTCACCCTGGGGATTTGCCCCATGGTCTCTTATTTGCTTCTACCATCAAGCTACAGACCCCAGCTCAGAAATTGTTTTTTTTTTCCTTAAATGTGGGTAGTGTCAACTCAGTTAAGTTTACATATAAAACAAGCTACTCTGCCTGCCCATGTCTGACGGATCAGACAGGCAAGAAATTATGTATTTTAAGAGCTTTCAGGCTTTCAAAAGGCTACTAGAGGGTTAAAGGCAAAGCCAGTACTCCACCTATCTGTTTCTATGCAAAGAAGATAATTGGCTGGGGGATAATGAGAGAGAGTTATTCTGAGAATTGCTGTAATGCAGTTCTACTTACTTTTTAATGGCGAGTCTTTACTTTGCAAGAAGTAAGGAGTGCCACGTTATGGGAGGACATGGGGGAATTTAATTATTAAGTTAAACAATAAACTCTTTAAATTACCCTAATTTCCAAAAGGATCCAGAATCCTATTAGTTGAATTATAAATAAGTAAATAAAACCTGAAAAACAATTGGAAAGCCATTATACAACAGGAAAAAGATTAGAAAAGACTTAGTACCCTGGGGCCTAAGCAATATAATTAAAAGCAGCGTTAAAAAAAAATAACTTGTTCTCTAAAGCAAGAAGAGCATCAAGGCTGATGCTGTTTTCCAGAAACTTTCAGAACCATGGTGCATCAGTAGGGTTTGCATGATATTTGGTAAAACATGTATGTTGTTCTTTTGTAGGGAAAAATGTTGGGGGAAATGAAAAAATATAGTAATAGTTAATGGCTATCATTTATTAACATTTTTCTCTCTCTTCTCATTTCCTCTCCTCTTGTCTTATCCCCTCCCCCTCTCTGTGTCCCTCCCTCTATATCTCTCTTGTTCCAGTTCCCTCCCCTTGAATCAGGGCCTCGCTATGTAGCACTGGCTGCCTAGAAATCTCTCTTTAGACCAGGCTGGCCTCCAACTTCCAGAGATCCACCTGCCTCTGTCTCCTTATTTCTAGAAATAAAGGTGTGTCCTACCATGCTTAGCTCTTTCTAGGGCCCAGGCCCTCACGTATGCTAGATAAGGACTCTACTACCACTGAGCTGAGTTCTCAGCTCCGAATAAGTCTTATAAGTGCCAGGCACATGACTAAATAAGTTATATATTATTTCTTTAAATTTGAGTGTAGCTTTGAAAAGGTGGGTCCTTACTATGGGTTGAACTGTGTTCTTCAAAAATGCTTATGTCAGCTGGGTGGTGGTGGCACACACCTTTAATCCCAGCACTTGGGAGGCAGAAACAGGTGGATCTCTGTGAGTTCAATGCCAACCTGGTCTACAAGAGCTAGTTCCAGGACAGGAACCAAAGCCACAGAGAAACCCTGTCTTGAAAAACAAAAACAAAACCAAAAAAGTGCTTATGTCTTATTTTACCATCTGGGATTTTCAAATATTCTCTTATTTGGAAATGAGATCTCTGCAAGTGCAATTAGTTATGACGAGATCTTAAAGGAGGATGGATCCGTCTGCGGATGCGACTGTTGCCCCTGGGGAAGGAATTTGGATGCAGCCACCTAGGGGAATACTATGTGAAGGTGAGGACTGAGATCCACAAGCCAAAATTGCTAGAAAACTCCCATGTAACTGTGGGAAACATGGAAGAAAGAAACCCTCAAGTACTCGTAATACTCACTTTGCACAGAATCATCAGATGCCTACTCCGTCTCATCGTGGTCTCTAGAAATCAGGATGATTTATCACCTAGAAGCCGGCCACGTTTTTCATCTGGACTTCTGTGTCTGCTTTTACGTCCATAAAGTGGTGACATTCAGACAAACTTACTTGTACCTCCAACGATCACATGGGATACCTTACAGCTGAAGTTCAAGTTATAAGTGGTTTGTCAACAGACAGGTCCATGGCATACTTTTATTAAGTCATTTTACTGGGACTATGAAAGAAGCTACACAGCAATGCAAACTCTAATTTTTTTTTTTTCCAAAGGAGTAACTGCTAAGTTCTCAGAGCTAATGTTCTGGGAAGATTTGCTCTTTTTTAGCCACAGCAATGTCTGTCTTGCTGCATGGGGAATTCCCAGCACCCACTTCTCTGCTGGCCACGCTCTGTGTTTCTTAGGCAAGCTTTTTCAACCATGCAGTATTTCTCATTATCTGGTATGGGGATTTGAGCGCTCTGGCTCCGTAGTCATAACAAATATAATGTTACACTCAATTTTTTCCCTGAGTTTCAAGGAGGCAAGTTATATAAAAATTTCCTCACTGTGTTATTATAACCAGCATTAACCCAGAGGAGAAACACTGTAGGTCTATTAGACTCCCAGTGGCACAGGGGCCCGTCTCAAGCAGAGGTAACAATCCAACCTAGATAGACACGTGATTTAAATTGGCTCTGCAGGATCATTCTGGATTTCAAAACCATGCAATTTCTTCACACTTCAAAATGCTTCCTGTGAACCAAATGTAAGAGTTGACGGTAGATTGTAGCATCGGCTGTTAACTCGTTCACCTAGATCTAAATCCCAGGCCTGCCACCATTTTTCCTGGTTACAGACCTCAGGACCCTGTCTTAATTAGGATTCCCTGAACTGAGAAGGATGGGTGTGTCAGTTAGCTACTGCTGCTCAACAAAGCACCTCAAAAGTCAGAAGCTTTAAAGCAATAACTTTCTGTTTTCCATGTTTCTAAAGGGTAAGCGTGACAGGCCAACTTCTGGTCTGTTTGGGGATATCCACACAGTGGCCTTAGGAGTTCAGTTGGGCTCCTTGTTCACACTGCAGGTAGTTGAGCAGACTGCCTATTGGCTGGGATGTGGCGCTCAGTTCTCAAAGACTATCTCATCCTCTATTAGGTGAAACCAGCATCCCCTAATACAATTTCTGTATCATTTTCCAAAAAAGATGAAAGCAAAACGCTCTTGGGGGGTTGGCCTTGCACATCATCGCTGCTAGCACAGCATATAGTTAAGGCAAGCCACAAAGGCAGATCAAATTCATGGTGGTTGAAAAATGAACTCCAGGCTCGTATGGGAGAAGTGGTAGAGTTTCACTGCAAAGCCTGCTATAAGAGGTGGGGGAAATTTCTGGCTTTTACAAACTCTATTACAGTGGCATTATAACAGGCTGCCATTATTCTTTAGTTAATAACACGTTTTGATACTATAGGCCATCACCAGAACCATGCAAGCAAAGCAACGACAAACGCAAAGTCCAACTTTCCATAGCATTGACTTCAGCAGTAACTAGCGAAGCTGCTTTACAGAACAAAGGAAAGGGGGTTCACAGGGTATACCATATACGGGATATGTTGCTTGGTGCCTATGTGTCATCAGTTAAGCTGAAGCTGAAGGATTGCAAAGTACCCTCTCCTGTGCATGCTTTTCACGTCTACAGTGGAGGAGGACAACCTCATTCAGGGTATGGTCCTGGGACTAGCCACATCAGCGTCACCCCATAGGCTCCACCTGAGACCTACTGAATCTAAATCTCTGGGACAGGGCCCCGGAGCCTGTGTTTTAACAAGCTCCATGGGTGTTTTTTTATACACACTACAGTTTGTGAAGTACTGATTCAGAATCAGACCCCCCGGCTTCTTAGCTAAAAGCATTAGATTACAGATTCTCAAATCTCATTTTCCCCTGTTACCTGTGGCTAACTTGATGATCTATAATGTTGAATTCACTGGACATAAGTCACATACTAAGTTTCTCAACATGTTTGAATCCAAAGAGCTTATTGACAGTGATTGCTGTCATTCCTGTTTCTATCGTAGGGAGTCAGCAACCAGGGCTAGGGAGAAAGGCTTGCTTCCAAGCTGATGAACTGACTCTGGTCCCTGTGATTCCATAGTGGAAGGAGGGAACTGACTTCTACATGCCTTCCTCTCACCTCCACATACATGTTATAGCATGTGCACATCTGTGTATGTAAGTATGCATGGGCATGCACGCACACACACACACAACAACAACAAGGGTCTGTAGCTCAGTTGGTAAAGCTCTTGCTTTGCATACCCGAAGTTGTGGTTTAAATACCTGGCTCAAAACCAAGTGTGGTGGTGCACGAAAGAGGTAGAAAGTCAGGAGGAGCTGTTCAAGGTCAGCCCCAGCTACATAAAGTTCCAGGCCAGCCCGGGCTGCAGAAGACTCCATCCCAAAAAGAAAAAAAAAATGTTCGCATGGAAAAAGCTACTTTAGTAAATATAGCAGAGCAAAGAAAAGTGGTAAAAAAAAATAACGAGAAATAACATATTGTTTGCACCAATTTGGGGTCAAAGCCTCCCCCAGGATTGTTCCAAAAGGCTAGCTTCAAAACGACCCAGCACACTGAGCTCTGTGAACATACTCATTTCTATGTTCACAAAGCAGAACAAACACAACCTGGTGAAGCCCAGCCAAGTGGCATTATGCTTTTCAAAAGCAACCTCGCGCCAGACAGCTGTTTGTGTTCATTAGGAATTCCTTCATAAAGGGAGGGATTTAGGCTCGCTTGCAAAAGTAAACATGGCCTTATTGCTGAACGCCTGTGTGGTTTTCTTTTAGGCAATGAAGATTTTACTTTCCAAAGTTGGAGAGGTGCATCACTCAGTTCCAATAACACTTTTAGAAAAATCATTTTTGAAAAAGAGATGCTTATAGTTAGTATGCATGTGAGTAGATGTGTGTTTGTGTGTGCATGTGTGATTTCATGTTTATGTGTGTGCATGTGTGATTTCATGTTTATGTGTGTGCATGTGTGATTTCATGTTTATGTGGGTGCGTGTATGGAGTGTAGGTGGGAGCTAGAGGGTCAGCCTTGGGTGTATGTTCTCAATCCCAAGAGCTGCCTTTCCAGTCCTGAGATTCCGAGATTAAGAAATAAATAGAAAACAAGAATGAGAACAACTCTTTCTACTGTTAAATAAAAGTATTTTAAAAATCAGTGGCTCAAGCACTGAGTTAATGTCTTCTCTGATTTGATAGCAATAGTCATTCAGTGTGGAAAGTGTGTATCCTTCATCCATCTAGTAATGGTACCTGTTGAGGGTTGCTGTGTCCTGGGAAGCAGGGAAATGGTGTGAACAAGATATACATGACCTCTACCTTCATGAGACTTAGCTACCATTGGTGAAGGCAGATAAAGATAAGTGAAGAGACCACTTGACTCTGAGTTAGTTGAATCTTATAAAGTAAATCAAGGAAGCACTGGGGCTAATCACAGGAGGTGTCTACTTTGGTCAGAGCACTTATTTATTTTTAAGGTTTGTTCTCATTTTTTTTATTCTTCTCTCTCTCTGTGTGTGGTCAGTGTCTGTGTGAATGTGTGCTGTGTGTGCCCGAGTGCTTGTGAAGGCCAGAAGAGGATGTCAGGTTCCCTGGCGGTAGAGTTACAGTTTGGCTGTGAGTTGCCTTAACGGATGCTGGGAACTGAACTTGAGTACTCTGGAAGGTCAGAAAGCCCTCCTCATCTCCAGTGCCAGAAGACAGTGTTTAAATGGAGATCAAGACGCTAATCTCATTTGGTGGGAGGCAATGCCTAGTAGACAGAAAAGCACACAGACCATGGATCAGGAAAAACCTTGACTCTGTTGGCATAAGATTACTAAGGGTGGTGTTTGAGACAGAGTACAAATCCTGCTTTGTCTTTGCTGCTGGCAGTGTAGCACAACTGGGAGTCATTTAGTGAAGGCCGCTCATGGGTAGTACACCGTCGGTCCCGGTGTCCCATCAGCGGCTCCTCTGGGTCCCTGCTCACTTCTCTTACTGTGGGGTCGTCACTCTCCTGACTTCCACTTACAGCAGCAGAGTCTCATCTGGTTTCTACCTACTACAAATTTAGACAGTAAAAAAATGCCATCATAAGAACAAAATTGTGTCTTGTGTTTAATCATACAGGTGGTTTGGTAGGGTAGGTTAGTGGCTCCTATATCTGAGAATAAACCACTGTGCCTGTGCAGTGTGGTGCAGACCAGGTGTGGACTAAACTTCTCCTGATGTTACCAGTGACAGGTGGAACCATCTGCCTGGAGACAAAATAATCCGGAGATAAAGTTGTAAAGGAGACATCTTCAGAGCAGATGAACAAAGCCAAGAAGAAAATACCAGATGAAATTAATCTGAGGAAGCTGAGGGTCTAGCTCACTCTGATGGCAGATTTTGAGAAGCAAAGTGCAATGGAGGACATTTACGAGAAAAAAAATCTGCCCTAGTTGGGATGCTGAGGCTGAGAAAATGTTTTGCTGTGGTTCCCTGCTCCATCTATTTTGTCTGCCAGGACAAGCTCTTTAAAGCCGGAAATATGGACCAGGAACTATAATATAGTATGGTTTATGTGATGCATTAAGAAACGAATAAGGGACTGCACAAGCTTGTGATGAAAGAGACTGCCATCTAGTAACCGTTTTGGAAGTGCAGCCTCGTTTAACGGGTGGACACAGTTACCCAGGCACACTCCAGGAAGAGCAACAGCACGGGCTTCCAGCAGTTTCAGGTCTTTACCTAGTATCGGGGGCCAGACGTGTGTGTAAAGGTTACTTGCTGAGATCTCACAAAGGCAGACTTTGGAGTTTATTCCAAGTCAGCTTTTCAGTCTCTTGATTCTCTTGTCCTTAAAGACCCAGAGGCACTGGCGACTGGCCAATAGTCCCTGTAGGTTTCAGGTTTACTTCTCTTATTTCTTTGAAAGCTGTCTTCTCCACATCCTGCAGTTTCAGGGGCTCATTTTCTTCCTGTGGAGCACTCAGTAGACTCCTTCTCAAGGTTTAGTATTTAGGTGGGTGTATGTCTGACCATGGTTCTGCGGCTTGGGGGATGCACCAAACAGAGCTGAATTCCATGGGGACTGGATTGGCTGATTTCAGATTCTGGTTCTGTTGTTGCCAGCAAGAGTGGCAATAACTTAGGGAGAGTGACTCTGATGGTCTGAAGGTTTGTGCCCCTCCTAATTCAGACGCTGAACTCCCACTGGAGGTAGCATGTGTCTTGGTCTGTTTACATCGTGATAACATATAATATAAGATGGTTAATATGTAATGGCAGGAATTTGTTTCTTAGAGTTTGGAGGTTGGAAAGTCCGAGATCAAGATGTTTGACATTTAACAGTGGCCTTCTTGCTATATGGCATAAAGTGAGAAGGGCCAAGATTCTCTTTTTCTCATGTGTATGTGTGTGTGTGTGTGTTTGTATACAGAAAAAGGGCTGAAACACAACCGTTTATAGGAAATCCATTAATCCATTCATGAACCTAGAATGCTTTTTGCCTAAGTAGCTCTTAAAGGTTTTACCATGTAATACAGACACTGGTAAAATAGCAATTTCAATATAGGTTTGGAAGGGGTCATTCAAACCACAGTTTGAGGTAATTAGGGCATGAGGGTGAGGGACTGTCCCCTTGTAAAAAGGGACCACATTGAGGCCCTTGGACAAAATGACTACAAAGACATATCTTTGAGCCTAAAGGTGAGTCATCGCCACACACCGAATTTTCTCTGATCTTTGCCCAGCCTCCAGAACTGTGAGGAATGAATTCCTGTCCCTTGCAGGCCATTTAGTTTACATCATTTTTTTATAGCAACCCAAATGACCACGAAAACTTCTTTCTCTTGTCTGAGAGATTGCCTACCAATATAGGTGTCTGGATTCTTACCTCAGAAGCTGAACTGCATGGTCATAAAAACCCTGTTCTTTCCAAATTTCTGACACCAGAAGACATTTCCCATGCTCAGACACAGTTAGGAACTGCCTAGGACATTGTGTACACATGTATTCTCCCTTCCTGGAAAAGCCCCAGTTTTCTGATTAGCATTGTTTATAGTCTGTAGAGAAGTAATACCGCTCCCGGTGAAAGATTTTTGGCACACTGTCCAGGCCCAGGTGCAAGCTAGGTCCGTGATGGCCCTGGGCACTAGCAGGACAGCAGGTGCACATGCAGGTAAGCAGGATTAGACTGGATTAGGGCCAGAAGGATAGTATTTCATTTTATGCTATTTTGGAAGCTTAATCCACAGAGCAATCATCAAGGAAATGTGATAATACATGTTGGCGAAACTGTGTGAATGTGACGGAGACCATATGGCGGGGCTATTTATTTTCTTATTAGGCAAATACTATTATTTATCACACAGCAGGTATCCGCTGTGATTATATTTTGATGTGAACAAGGCAATCGCTAAACTGCCGCTGAAAAATAAGGCTAACAGCATTCTTCTGGATCCATTTCTATGTTTAAATTATCTTCCCATGTTTCTTCATTTAAACTCATTTAAAATTAGCAAACTTCGTGATTTAATTGCACATTGCAGCTCAAAATAAAAGCCTTTGAGATCTGGATAATGATTTATTTCTGGGTTTGTTTCTCTAGTTAAAAGTCAGCACAAACCACCAATTAAACAAGCCATATGATCAATAACAGTCACTAGTCGTCTGGCAGGCTAGGGGGGAATGCAAGATGAACACGGATGCGCCGGTTGCCAGGCTTCCGCGTGCTTGTTACATACTGTGTTTTGCTTAGTCTTTCCATAGCCCCTCAACTGAATCAAGACCTAAGCTTGGGTTTTGGATTACTTTCAGATTAAGTTGGTTATTGTTGTTAAATTAAATGAGGTATGAATTAGCTTTCCGGAGTTTGGCCTTTGGCTTCTGTACTGAATTTTTGATAACTCTCTTCACAAGGCTTCGCATTCTTAGGGTCAAGATCTATGGCCATGTATTTGCATGCCCTTTCTTCTGCGTTGTAGAAGAGGATGTCAAATCCCCAGGGTAGGAGTCAGGCAAGCAGCTAGCCCTCTGCTAGAGCAGCGAGCACTCTTGGCTGCTGAGCTCTATCCAGTCGATGTATACTTTCTTCATGGCTTTTCTATGATTTATACCTAGTCAGGAAAACAAATGCTGGTGAACAGAATAATATCTCCAAGGAAATTCCACATCTCAGTAACTGGAGCCTGTGAATGCATCACCTTGCATGACAAAAGGAACTTTCTAGATGAGCTTAAAGGAAGGACCTTGGCAGGGACACATTGTTTTGAATTATCCATGTGGACACATTGCAATCCCAGAAGTTCCTGAAAGCAGAAGAGGGGAGCAGAAGGAGAGAAGACCTGAAAACCGCAGTTACTGGCTTTGAAGAAGGGAGGCCATGAATCAAGGAATGGGTAAGACTTTTGAAACAGGAGAAAGCAAGACAGTGTGCTCCCTTTAAAACGCTCAGAAAGGAATACAACTTTGATGCAACCATGATTTTAGACCAGGTAGACTTTTGCTCGACTTCTGGCCTACAGATCATCAGGGATTAAATTTTGTGTTTTTTAGCCATTAAATTGTGGTAATTTGTTGTGGCAGCCATAGAAACTTAATCCAACAGCTAAATGAATTCTACACATGTACAAATCTGGGTACCAGTTACCCAGAACAAGAGAGAAAATTTCTACTGCTCCAGTGAGCTGGATCATGCCCCTCTGCAGTTGATGTCACTCATCTGAAATAGCCACGGTCAACTTTAAGCTTCATAGATTTGTTTTGTCTTTTTCTGCTTGTCTTACAGACAGAACCATGTAACATTTTCCTTTGTTTCTGGCATCTTTCTTTTAATGTAACAGTTCTGAAGTTCATTTTTAATGTCATTCATTTTTTGTTGCTATTATTTCCATCACATGACTATATCACATTTTCTTCAGTTATTCTTTTCTTAGTTTCTCTTTTAGAATTAATAGCAGTGTCCTTTGACCATTCTTATGTAAGGCCCTTTACATGTGTTTATTTCTCTTCAGGACATTCTAACAGTAGAATTGGTGACCATAGATATTTTGCATAACTACTGAAGTCTGCCAATGTCTCTTCTAAGTAGTTACATTATCACAGAATATTTTTAATTAAAATGTAATTATATTATTACCCCTATTTCATTTCTTTCCTTCAAACCCTCAAATTCCTGGGCTCTTTTTTTTTAAATTGTTATCATTACACATAAGTATATAACAAACAAATAAGCACAGAATATTTCTTCAATGATTTGAATCAGATCTACAAAATCTTTCTGGAAAGATATATAAACATCATGAAGTGGCCCCTTTTTATGATTTTTAGTGTTCATGTACACATTTTTCTGTTTTTGAAGTCTGCCAACTGACAAAAGATGTATATATTTATAGTACACAGTATAGTATTTGGGTACATGTATATGCCTATATTTATACATTGTATAAATCAAGAGAATTAGTACATACACTTCCATACATATTTCCTTATTTGTTTAGGTTGAGGAGACTTCAATTCATGATGCAAATAGTGTCTCTTCTGTAGTCTATGGTTTCACTTTTTGTTGTTGCTGTTGTTGGTACTGATTTTGCTGTTTAAAATGTCCCTCAAGCTCTGTGCTGAAGAGCTGTAGAATTTCTATGAATGCAGGAAGGCTATGTAATATGTGACTTACAGAGAAAGTATACATGTTGAAGGGGTTGTTTGGACAGGATCTTTGATACTGTTGACTGTGAGTCCACCAGTGATGAATCCCACACATGTGAAACAGGGTATTTTCTTTTTTAAATTTTTTTATTTAAAACTTTTTAATTTATTCAACCGAAGACAATATGTTTATCATAATTAAACATAAAAAGGTACACTCACAAGACCAACAATTAAAACAACTACACTTTGGGGAAGATCAAGAGGTTGGACACATTCTAGAGCAGCAATCACACTGCATATTACAAAGGAAAACTAGCATCTGTGCAAGTGTGTGTTTGTTAGTGCATTGGCGAACTACCACACCATTATTTTAGTAGAAACAAGGAACTTCCATATGGAGACACACCTTAAAAACACATTGTATAGATCAGTTGGTGACATAATTGAGACCAGTGTTTCACAGGATTCTAACTTTGCATTTCTCTTAGCCTCGAGGTTCAGTATTCACGAATACACATCACACTAACTTCAGAGAACATGCCTACCATGATTGTACACCTGCAACACTGTCTCTAGATGATCGTTTCTGGATTCCATTGATCCCTCTGAGATGTTCCCCAATAAAAATCACCTAATCAGCATAGGAAAAAGCAGCACTGATGGGTGTCTCCTGCTCTAAGGAAATTCCTTCAGGTTTATAGTCATATTTCATTGAATTTCACCTCCATCCTTTTTAGATTGTGGGCTTAATGTTCTGTATTTTCTGGCATATCTATTTTCTCTTCTCAGATAGATAGCAATCTTATGGTGATATTAATAGAATTATAGACTGTCAATGGAAGGAAGACACACAGATTTAGCAATGCAACCCTCTTGTTTGCAAATATGACAGCTGAAGCTATAGGTAGGATTGACACGATTTAGAATTCCATCTGTTCTGCTACTTTCTATTTAATTAATGTGAGTCAAGCTGAAGAAAGGAGGTCATGGTTGGCAATATATAAAACTCGTTAAAAGATAAATACAGTAAGAATAATTCTGCATTATCAGTATCATACATATTTTACTGATAGCCCATAAGTAAAAGATGTTAGAATTCTTGATGGAGGAAGGTCATTGGCTAATAAAGGCACTGCCCTGGCCCATTTTATTGGTTAGAGGATAGGTGGGAGGAGTAAACAGAACAAAATGCTGGGAGGAAGAGGAAGTGAGCTCAGAGACTCCACCGCTCTGCTCTCGGGAGCAGACGCCTCAGGGAGACGCCATACTCCCAGCTCCCAGGCAGACACACGCCATGAAGCTCGACCCAGGATGGACTAGGCTAGAATCTTCCCGGTAAGACCGGTGCTCACCGATTATTAGAGATGGGTTGATCGGGATATCAGAATTAGCCAGTAAGGGCTAGGGCAGAAGGGCCAAGCAGTGATTAAATGAATACAGTGTCCGTGTAATTATTTCGGGGCATAAGCTAGCCGCCAAGCAGGCAGCCGGGGTGCTGGGGATGCAGCCCCGCTGCCCTTACTACTTCTTATGGCGCCCACGTGGACAACTGCTTTCACATAAAGCCTGAGACAGCTTGGGAAGTAATTCTAGAACAAAATGAAAGCATTGTGCCTGGTTTCTTGGTAGCAGCAATTTCTCGGGTCTACTCTGCTTGCCAGAGGCAAGCAAGCGCCTCATCAAAGAGAGGCTTCCTGACTCAGCTTTAGCTGCAAAGCCTGCAGCTCATTAAGAGGTCCTGCCACGAAACACTTAAATGGTGTTGACAAAAAGCTGAACACATGCTTTTCGGTTTTCAGCCATAGCAGGAAAAAAGCTGCGCCGTTTAAAAATGCCGGCTTTCTGAGCTGTCCTGCCAGGACAAACTCTGACTCTTTTACGCAGGCGGTTTGCAAGCACAGGCTGCTGAAGCTCGCTTGCTGGCTACAGCCAGTACCTCAGCCATGAGGCTGGAAAGCTAAGGAATGGACTGGATCTAGCTGGCAAAGCCACGCCTTTAATCCTACCCATATTGCTCAGTAATTTAAAGGCTCGTGTGGTCAGAAAAAGAGAGATATACAGTAAAGAGAGATTCAAAGACAGAGAAAATTTCTAAATGGTTTGAAGTGTGTTAAAAATATATGCAGACTAAAATTTAAAGTTCTTAAAGTAAAAAAAAAAAAAAGGAAGAGAGTTGTTGTGTGTGGTAGCACATGCCTTTAATCCCAGTGCCTAGAAGGCAGAGACTAACAGATCTCTGTGAGTTCAAGGTGTAGTAGCAAACACCTTTAATCCTGAATGCCTGGGAGGCAGAGACAGGCGGATCTCTGAGAGTTCAAAGACAGCCTGGTCTACAGAGTTACTTCAGGTCAAAGATACAGAGAACCTGTCTCAAAAAGCAAAGAGTTAAAAGTAAAAATAAACAAAATAGAGGTCAAAACAAAGCTGCACAAAGATGGAAAATACACAGAGAATCTTGATACTGTATGCTCTTATGCTCTCTTTAAATTATTTAAACGCTGAGGAAGGAGCAACAGATGCTAAAAGATATTTATTTATAAATGCTGCTGAACTAATCCAACATAGATATTTTGAAAATGCCTTGAATTTGAAATTTGGATCTAAGGACATGATACTTTGGAAAGGAGTTTCTTATTTTGTTTTCACAGAGAATGAGACGCTGTTCATTTCTTCTATTCCGATTTGGTATGATGGACCACGCCCTCCTGAAGGGTTGGTGTGAACGCCTTCAAAAAATTGCTTCGCTCAACTGCCAACTGAGATGAAACTAGCACACAGGTTATACCATGAAAGACCTAATTAACGACGCCCCCATTCAGCAGGAAGCAGTTTGGAGAGAAATAACTGCGCCCATATTCCCAAAAAATGTTTATAAATGTTCTTTTACATTTAAAGGGGGATATGATATAGGTATGAATAATTTGCATTAGTTTAGATTTTGCTTTATTGATAGAGATTTAAGGTCAATTTTGTTATATGTATAAGTGTTTCTGATTTTGATTAAGGTATTGTGATTGTGTAGTTCATTTAAATATGTACTGTATAATTAAGAAATATAGGTTATTAATGGATAATCATCAATAATAGTAAAGCTTGTAGTCATGTTAGTTAATATTTTCTAGATGTGCGTAGATATATTTTAGATAGACATTCTTCATGTCTTTCAAAGATTACAAAATAGGACATTTAATGTTTTAATAACTGAGGACTTTTCATGACAATGAGACACTCTGCTCCTGGCAGCACCAATGTACTTCAAGAGGAAGATGGGCATCGAAGAGGCTCGTTATGGAGTTTTGATAGCCATTTGGGCAAGAAACTGCTCTTGCCTGGACTATTGCATAAACTGGACACAGAGAACCCCCAGAGAGAGGACTACTGAACTTGCCTAAGGTGAGATGATCTTTCGGGGTTCCTGATTCATGAAAGAGTCTGCGAGACATTCTGCAGGACACAACAGATAGTGACTGAATTGACTTTGAATTTTCCTGCTTTATGGAAATGTCTGCTGGATACCATGGGCCTAAAGGCTGAAGATGGATGCCCCAACGGTACAGAGGAACTTTGGGTGACTGTCCAGGCAGCGAGATGTCTCTGTCATTTCTAGAGTTTTAAAAGTTGCTATTTTCTTGTTTGCTTAGGTAGTATTGTATCTTTCTGGAGTCTTTGATGGAGTTAAGAATAGTTAGTTATAGTTATAGTTTTCCTTAGTTATGATAAAGATTATTGTAACTTTTACTTGATAACTGTTTTGTTATATGTAATTTTGCTATGTTAAAGTTAAAGCTTTTTTTTTTGTTTAAACCGAAAAAGGGGAAATGATGGAGGAAGGTCATTGGCTAATAAAGGCACTGCCCTGGCCCATTTTATTGGTTAGAGGATAGGTGGGAGGAGTAAACAGAACAAAATGCTGGGAGGAAGAGGAAGTGAGCTCAGAGACTCCACCGCTCTGCTCTCGGGAGCAGACGCCTCTGGGAGACGCCATACTCCCAGCTCCCAGGCAGACACACGCCATGAAGCTCGACCCAGGATGGACTAGGCTAGAATCTTCCCGGTAAGACCGGTGCTCACCGATTATTAGAGATGGGTTGATCGGGATATCAGAATTAGCCAGTAAGGGCTAGGGCAGAAGGGCCAAGCAGTGATTAAATGAATACAGTGTCCGTGTAATTATTTCGGGGCATAAGCTAGCCGCCAAGCAGGCAGCCGGGGTGCTGGGGATGCAGCCCCGCTGCCCTTACTACTTCAAATTCTGTCATTGCAAATCCAGAATCCAACGGACTTGTAGCGATATATTGCGAAGAGATTCTTTAATGATTGAGTGCACTGCAGTTTAAATTCTCTCTCTCTCTCTCTATCTCTCTAACACACATACACACACACACACACACACACACACACACACACACACTTATTGAACTTCTGATTCTCTTGACCCTATCTCCCCATTACTGTGATTTCAGGAGCAAGGAATAAACTCACTTTCTGTGCTGTTGTATCAAAGGATTCCTGGACGCTAGGTCAGTACCCTATTAACCAAATCATATGCTATTCCAAACTCTTCTTTTAACTTTGGTTGTACTGTGGGTTGAACTCTGGGCCTCACTGGTGCTTATACAAACATTTTACTACTGAGCCACACCCCAGCCCTTCCTTCTTGTCTTTGTGAAAAGTTATTTTTTTTTAGACTAGCTAAAGTATTGAACATAGATTCAAATTCTGTTTTCATTTGTATAGAGGGGGAAAAACATCATGAAGTCATTTACAATATCTCCATTATTCAGTTATGCATCAACAGACAGTATTTTAATTCTTATTTTATATGATAAAATGATGTGCAGGTGCCTTTTTTGTATTGAGTAGACATAGACATATTCTAAAGAGAACGGTTGCTGTTGGCCAGAGGTCATTGGCCTTGAGTGCAATCCTTATTTATTTTCAGTTATCTCAATAATATTCCCTGTCCTATTCAAAATCCCTTTCACATATGTTTACATACTCTTACATGTTCACTTACAGATTCTCTTGCATCTCCTCAGGTTTCAATATTCTTAAAAAGGTTAATTTAAACCAGCCAAATGGTTTTTTATTTATGTTAAAAGCAAAAAATGCACATGTTGTTTTATTATAAATATTGTCAGTCAACAAGTCCCTTGGAAGGCTCAGTGATTGCAAAATAGCCCCAGATTAAATATTGTGAGCTTGCCAACCCAAACCATTTATTCAACATCTGCTACATGCAAGACACTATGCTAGTTGGAAAAGCCTTAAGGCGACAACAATGCAAAAGAAAAGCCTATTTCTGCCCCGTTGCAGTTAACAATGCAAGCAGTGGCACTCCAAGAGGATGCTCAATGAAATCGAAGCAATGGGGATGACTCCCTGGAACTCTAGTGATCAAGGAGAATATAGTAGCTCTGGGGGTGTCCTGGATGTTTCCCCCACGCCTGTGACGGTGAATATGCACAGTTGGACTGAGTGACATTTAGTTTCAGGGACCTTTGACCCTTCAGGGATGAAAGTCAGGGCTGCATAAGCAAACTACCGAAATCAGCAGAGGAGCTAGCTGAGAGAGAATATATTTATTCATTTATTTTTTATATATATTTTATTGATATTTATTAAGCTCTACATTTTTCTCTGTTTCCCTCCCTGAAAGGGAATTTAAATTAGATGCTAGAGGCGGGAGACTGGAGACTAGAAGAACTGTCGCCTAAGACCATTTTCAGGGCTGTGATGATTACAATCACATAACCTGTGGAACACACAGCTGGCGGCTTTTAATACTCGCTTGTCTTCTGGATCTTCTTCAGTGGTCCCTGCATGTTCCTAGGATGATTCTAATGGTCAGACAGAAGTATAGCATTTTTCTCCTTCTGTGACTTTCTAAGGTAATGCTTTTTGTGTCCACAGAGGAAAGCTAGTAGGGGCCCATCATTCATGCACAAGGACTTTTCAAAATAATCTCCACGTGTTAGATGATAAAATCCAGGTACTTTATCTAATTTGCATAATAAGAAAGATTGCACAACAAAGCATGGGAAATAAATGAGCAGAAACAAGCCAGGTGACATCTCATCTTCCTGCAACTCTGGACATGTGTGCTGATTCATTATTTCTTCTCAAGTCTGCGTTTGATAAAATAGCTATGGTTAACTTCATTATGCTAAACATTAAATTTACCCATTTTATATTTTCTCCTGAAGATTATTTATGTCTATAATTTTTGAAATGACCTTTTCCTACTAGGACAATGAACAAGACAAAAAAAACCCAACCCAAAACAAAACATAAACAGCAATCAAGGAACCCCAACATAGTACTATTGAGATTGCCTTTTCTCACACAAGAGATTTCTATATATTCTCTAAAAAGCCATTACGTACAAAAGCTCTATATTTCATTTCAATTTTTTTTGAAAGGATAAGGCTAATATCACCTCAACATTCCTCATCACCCCAACACTCCTCTCTCTTCTTTGAGTGGTCTTCCCTTGAGCCCTTGGTAATGTAGCAAGGTCTACTGTGAGTGAGAAAATTCAAACAAAAGCCTCTGACATTATCCTTTAATCCTTGTGTGAGGCAGCGACCTTCAAACAACATGGCACCTAAAGGAACATGGGGAGATTGGTGTCATCCTGAAGTCTCCATGTCTTTTGTGTGTATGCGTCTTCCTCTAATACACTCTACCTTATTTTTTGAGGTGGGGCCTCCCACTGAACCCAGATATCACTATTTCATCTGAAGTGGCTGGCCAGTGAGTGCCAGAGAGCTGCATGGCTCCGCCTTTTCCTAGTACCAGCGTTGCGGACCCGCATCACCATGCCTAGCTTTTACACTGGCATCAGGGTCAGAACTCTTTCCTGTGATTGTGTGGCAGGAGCTTTACTGACCAGTTTATATCTCCAGCCCTAAGATATGGTATCGTTTCTACCACATACTGTTGTGGGAGCTCCTTCCTTGAGATACCAGCCCATTGGGGTGTGGTCTCTCTCCCTTTAAAAAAGCGGCCACTTCCCTCTCCTCTTTCTCTCTTGCTTTCTGCTCCGCTTCTGGCGACTAGACTCCCTTCCTGGTGATCTGTAAGTTTTTTCCCCTTTAAATAAATAACCATTCTATTAATCATAATTCCAAACTGGTGTGGGATTATTTGTGACTTTCGCCTTGGCCTTCAACATACCACTACAACTTCAGGTACAGAAGGCAGCCATAGATCTGGGCACACACATTCCTTAATTAGAAAAGAAGATCAGGGCCCATTCTCATTCGTATGTCACACAAGTGTGTGGTTTTACTCCACATAATAGCAACTCATTTGTTGTCTGACATGATCCAGTCTGAAGAACTCTGCTCTAGCTCTGTTTATAGGAGGCTGAGTAATGACACCCTCCCCCACCTGCAAAGTCCATGTCCTTAAACCACCCAGGTGGTCACTGTGATAGTTTTCCCCTTACAAAATACCTGACTTAAAAAAACCTCTTAAGTGAGGGAAAATTTGTTTGGCTTCATAAATTTCAGAGGTTTCCCTCGGTGGTCTCTTGGTTCTACATCTCTAGGCCATTGAAAAAGCAATACATCATGACATAAGTCTCCCAAGGGATCTGTTTGCTCCAGCCAGGCTCCACTTCAGCTCTCACAATCTCCCAATAACAGCATCCCTTTGTGAATTCATTGTCAAGGTATCAATGTATTGACTAGTTCTAAACCCACACGACATAACCAATGTGATTTCTGCACCAGAGTCCCAGCTTTTAATGCATGAATATCAGGGGACATTCAGTAGACAAAGCAAAATACTCTACCTGACAACCAAAGGCTCAAGCCCTTTTCATAATGCAAAATGGCTTTAATCTCCAAGAGCCCTCATAATTGTACCTACATTGTTCAAAAGTTCCAGTCCAGAGTCTTTGCTCAGAACAAAGGTAAGCTCTTAGCTGTGTGTCTCTAGGAATTAAAAGAAGAAGCTACATCCGTCTACAATGCAAGGCACAGAGCAAAGGATCCCATGCCAAAGGGAGACTGAATGGCAGCATCAGATCAAAGCAAGGATGAAACATAGCAGAGCAAGTATCAAACACCTCTGACTTCCCAGTGCACCTCAGCCAGTAAACCGATACTTTATAACAACGATCCCTTTTTCTCCTCCAAAAATATAATTCCTCGACCTAGTCCATTTATTAGCTTATTCAGTTCATTACCTGGCCCCTCCCCTCAGGACTGCTCCAGGCCCTGTTGAGCAGCAGATGTCAAGCTTCACTGGCATAGAGTGGTCTGTGTGGAAACTGGGTTGGAAATGTCCTCCGGGGTGATTGCAACTTCATGAGGACTTTGCCTGCAGCTTGGCAGGTCTGTGATTGACAGTCACTGTAGGAAGGAGGTCATTTTTAGTAGGAACGCAACTGAGGAGGAATGGCTGGGAGTTTATTGAAACTGTTGAAAGATACCCCGGTCTTCAAACAAAGGAAAAAGCACTAGAAGCTAAATAAGAAGGTGAATCCAAAGACAAACATATAGGCATCCTCCTGAATATTAACCTTCATAAGGCGATGAAAGGAGACAGAGACAGAGACCCACATTGGAGCACCGGACAGAAATCTCAAGGTCCAAATCAGGAGCAGGAGAGGGAGCACGAGCAAGGAACTCAGGACCGCGAGGGGTACACCCACACACTGAGACAATGGGGATGTTCTATCGGGAATCATTGTGTTATGTTTTAAAAGTAGATTTATCACATAATTTTTCAATGGGGAAGAGCTTTGAGGCCATGTCTGGTATTATTCATTACTTAAATCGTTGTCAGACATTAAACAGTGACAGAATGCTGAAATTGTCTTGTGCAGGACTTAAGTTGGAGAAAGGGCACTGAACCATGAGACAGAAGATGGTGTTTCTGCAGTGTAAACAGGGCATTCGTAACTCCCCATGTATGGTTTGGAACCCGAATGCATCTCTACTTTATTATCCTAGAAGGTAAAGGTCGCGTCTTGTACCTAATGTTACTTCTCTCAGGACAATCCCCTAGTTAGTACTTCCTAGGAGTCGGACCGTCTCAGTATTTTGCATAATTTAACTCACTAAATCTTTAAGATGTAGAGAATACCAGAATATCTCTGCTTTATAGACCAAGGATCTGAGACGTAAAGGGACCTAAAGTTGCTTAAGACCTTACAAATGTGTTAGAGAGAAGGCTGTCTGGTTTCAATCCTGTGTACTTTCTGCTGTAAGACCAATGACCAGCCTTTCCTATTTATTGTTCAGCTGGAATGTTGCCATTGGGAGTGGGTAGAGGGGACAAAGAGATTGCTCCAGTCAAGGTTCATTTCCAGGGAGGCTGACATTAGCTCTTCAAAGGTGTGGCTTGGACAGTGAGGTTTCGAGTGTGTTCTAGTTGATTTAATATTGCATTGAACCCAGGGTTTGAAGCCCTATAGTTTGGGCAGACAGTATGAAGTCACTCACACAGTAGCCAAGCTAATAGTATTAGAGAGGCAGCAATTGACTTACATTTTGGATATCCATTAAACTGTTGTCATTTAGCAGATTACTCTTCCCATTATGTTGAAAGGGATAATAACGAGAACAGAGAATGTTTTCCTCCGGAGATGCCCATTTTCTCGCTTACCCCTCAATGCTGAGTCTCTTATATTAGAGAACAGGGTTAATTGGATGTGATGGCTCCGGTTAACTGTCAACTTGTCAGAATCAGAGATTACCTGGGAGATAGGCTCTCCCAGGAGACGCGCCCATGAGGGATCATCTTAACTGGGTTAACTGAGATAGGAAGGTCCACGCTAAAACTGAGCATTCTCTGGGTTTGACATCCTGGACTGAGTAAAACGGAGAATGAGAGTTGAGCAAATGTATCCAATTCTCTTTCTTTCTCAGTGGCAGATGCAATGTGACCGCTATTTCAAGCTTTTTTTTTTTTCATGTTCCTTGCCATGGTGGACCACACTCTTGAACTATGAGCCAGATTAAAAACCTTTCTCCATAAGTGGTATTTGTCAAGATATTTTATCACAGGAGCAGCAGAGGAATGAAGATATTGGACAAAATATTACTTCTAAAGTAAAGGGTGTTGCAGAGACCGGTGTTTTCATCCACATGGAAAGTGTTGGTTGTTCTCCTCAATTTTCCATCATGAGAGAGTTCTTACTTAGTCTGTAACGACTATGCCGACACTGAACATCCTAAGGCTGAGGGCGGAAAGGAAAGATGTGGGTCCAGGAATGAATTATACTCAGAATTGGAGAGGAATGAGTGAAATTGAGGCTGCAAATTCTGCCCCTGAAGGAGAGGATTGGTGTATTTCTTAGAATGTTAAGATAGAGATGAGTGTCGACATGGGTTTCAGAACATGGGTCCAAACATATGACAGCTTGTGTGTGTGTGTGTGTGTGTGTGTGTGTGTGTGTAACAGTAATAAAGAAGAGGCTAATAATTTGATAGGAAGTGCAGGAGACAAAGGAGGAATTGGAAGGGAATGGGGGAGAGGTGGAAATATAAATACAGTACTCATGATTGCAATTCTTAAAAGATTAAATAAAAAATAGATTTGAAGTAATCTAAAAGAGGAAGAAAGGGGGCGATTGCAGATGTGACTGGAAATCTGACCTCCACAGGGAATCTGCTTTTAGAAAATCCTGGTCAACAGAAAGTTTACTCTTTCTCTGAGTTCATGGGGAATGGCCTTGCAAATTAAAACTTTCCATTTGGGTGAGTTGACCAGTCCTACAACTACCCAGGCCCAGAATCAGAGTTATGGAGTGCTCCACCCCAATATCCACCCCATTTGTGATCTACTGGAGCATGTGAAGGGACAGGTCCTATAGACCCCAAGTTGCAGGATCTCCATGACACAGGGCAATGACAGGATAACTAAGAGGAGTATCAATGTAGGCCAGACATCAGTAGTGTGGCAGTAACCAGAGGCTTTGAGCCAGACCAATGACTCTTGGCAATGAACACTTGCAAGTAAAGATAAATGGACAAAAGGGGTTCACGGCATGACCCACTGTGTTACACTACAGTTTCCATGATGAGATGGTTTCCCCTTTTCTCTTACATTTTATTGGTGGGATTGCTGCAAGGGTAGAGGGAGGATACAAAGGGATGGGAATGAATGGAATCGAGATGCATGATGTGAAAGACAAAAAAGTTAATAAAAAGAGAGTTTACAAATTTCCAGTTGGTTTTAGTAATCCCAAATCACTGCTGAAACCCAGACAGGTGTGTGCTACGTGAACCCTTTACCAACCGACCCACATCTCCAGCTCAAAAACAACTTTGAAACAAAATCCTCCTGTTTCTCTCTTGTGACATATGCGGGGCTCTGAGTTAGACTGTGACGGAGCAGAGTCCCAGATTCCCTGTGAAGGAGGATTTTGTTCCACCCGGCACCCAACTTTTTCTCAACCCCAAACTTTCTTATCCTCTTGGTATCCTCTAAATATAGCTTTCCCGATGCACTTTCTGTTTTCGAATCTGTGCTTAAGAAATTATGTTTAAGTCAGAGTTGAAATCTGGTTGACTAGAGCTTAGATCTCGCTCCTACATATGTTGTGTTTGACTTTCACAGACTTAAAAAAAGTGAATGTTAGTACTTATGAATCAGTAGACTGTACATAAGAACCTAGATTTTAACACCTCTTGACACTGGGGCCAAATGGTAATACTGCATAACAAAGGGCTAACTATGGTCCCTGTCAGGTGGGCTCATTTGGGTCTGTTCTGCAATCCTCACTCCTGTCCATTACTTGTCTGTCCCTCGTAGGTATTTTATTTTCTGACTTACATATAAACTACTGGAGGCTTGGGATATAACAACTGTAATATAATTTGCTGGTTAGCATGTGACTGAAACCCATTTCATGCTACTTGTCATTTATTATATGTAAAAATAGTTGACGAAATCTTAATATCTATGCCTCTAGAAAGTCATGGAAAAGAGAGTTTAATTTTAAAGTTTACATTTTGTGATTGCATGGACTTTTGTGTTTGTTTATTTGCTTGTTTTTGCTGGACAATATTAGACTCATAATAGCTAATTCAGTTTGGGGCAATGACTATAAGCAAAATAACAGTAATATACTAGCCACTGAACTTGTCATTAGCTTAGTCATTGTAACTTTTTTATTTGTGACATAATGTGAGTGGCTGGCATGTATTACTTTAAAAAATGTCCTGGGTTAGATCAGGGGGATACAAGTTGGAAAAGAAGAAGTCAAACTCTCAGTATTTGCTGATGATAGAATAGTGTGCATAAGTGAACCAAAAAATTCTACCAGGGAACTTCTACAACTCATAAACACCACTAGTAATGCAGCAGAATACAAGATTAACCCAAAGAAATTCAGTAGCCTTTCTTTATACAGATAACAAATGGGCTGAGAAAGAAATCAGAGAAACATCATTCTTCACAATAGCCACAAATACCATAAAATATCTTGGGGTAACTCTAACCAAACAAGTGAAAGACCTGTATGACAAGAACTTTAAATATTTGAAAAAAGAAATTGAAGAAGACACCAGAAAATGGAAAGATCTCCCATGCTCTTGGGTAGGCAGAATTAACATAGTAAAAATAACAATCTTGCCAAAAGCAATCTACAGATTCAATGTAATGCCCATCAAAATCCTGGAAAAAATTTTCACAGACCTTGAAAGGACAATCTTTAACTTAATATGGAATAATGAAAAACCCAGGATAGCCAAAGTAATTCTGTACAATAAAGGAACTTCTGGAAGCATCACAATCCCTGACTTTTAACTCTACTACGGAGCTACAGTACTGAAAACAGCCTGGTATTGGCATAAAACCAGACAGGAGAACCAACAGAACTGAATCAAAGACCGGGATATTAATCCACACACCTTAGAACACCTTATTTTTGACAATGAAGCAAAAAATATCAAATGGAAAAAGAAAGCATATTTATCAAATTGTACTGGCATAACTGGATATTTACATGTAGAAGAATGCAAATAAATCCATATCTATCACCATGCACAAAACTTAAGTCCAAAGAAATCAAAGAACTCAACATAAAGGCAACCACATTGAACCTTATAGATGAAAAAGTGGAAAGTTCACTTGAATACATTGGTACAGGAGACCACTTCCTAAATATAACCCTAGCAGCATAGATACTAAGAGCAACAATTAATAAATGGGATCTCCTGAAGCTTCTGTAAAGCATAGGACACAGTCAACAAAACAAAATGGCAGCCTACAAAATGGGAAAAGATTTTTACCAACCCCACAAGTGACAGAGGTCTGATCTCCAAAATATACAAATAAATCAGGAAACACGGCATCAAAATAGCAAACAATCTAATAAAAAATGGGGTACAGATCTAAACAGAGAACTCTTAATAGAGGAATCTAAAATGGCTGATAGACACTTAAGGAAATGTTCAACATCCTTAGTCATCAGAGAAATGCAAATCAAAACAACTCTGAGATTCCATCTTACACCTGTAAGAATGGCCAAGATCAAAAACACTGATGACAACTTATGCTGGAGAGGTTGTGGGGTAAAGGGAACACTCCTGCATTGCTGGTGGTAGTGCAAACTTGTACAATTGCTTTGGAAATCAGTATAATAATTTTTCAGAAAATTAGGAAACAATCTACCTCAAGACCCAGCAGTACCACTTTTGAGTATATACCCAAAGGATGCTCAATCATATGACAAAGACATGTTCTCAACTATGTTTATAGCCATATTATTTCATATAGCCAGAACCTGGAAATAACCGAGATACCCCTCAACCAAAGAATGGATAAAGAAAAATTGGTACATTTACACAATGGAATACTATACAGTGGTAGAAAACAATGACATCTTGAAATTTGCAGGCAAATGGATGGATCTAGAAAAAAAAACATATTGATTGAGGTAACCCAGACCCAGAAAGACAAATATAATATGTACTCCTTCATATGTGGCTTTTAGACATAAAGCAAAATAAATAAATAAATAAAACCAGCCTATAATCCACAACCCTAGAGAACCTAGACAACAAAGAGGACCCTAAGAGAGACATACATGGATCTAATCTACACGGGAAGTAGAAAAAGACAAGATCTCCTGAGTAAGCTGGGAGCATGGGGACCATGGGAGAGGGTTTGAGGGTAGAGCAAGAAAGGGAGAGGAGAGAAGAAAAATATATAGCACAATAAAGACAATAAAAGAGAAAAAAAACAACAAAAAAAAGAAAAATCAAAAAATTGTCTCGAGTTTGGGTATTGTTTCTCACTCTTGTTTTAAACAGTGTGAGTGTGAAGCTCTAAGGACGCAGTAAATGTGAGTGTGCACAAACAAAAAGTTATGGCAGCTTCATAGTTAACAGCTTAGTTTGTGCTCAGTGTGTCTTTATTCCTTGGTGAATGTGTTTTTATATCTCATCTGTAGCTCTTTCCCCCAGTTGTAAGCTTGCCTTGTTATCCAGTTGGCTGTGTTATGGAGAATATTGTTAATCTTGAATGAAAGTGATACAAGAAACATTTGATGCTGTTAGGTCACCCTCCCTTCAGGGTTTGTTGCTTTACGTCTCTCTGTCCAGCAGTCTATCCGGGACTGTGAGCAACCCCTTCATTGGACCAGCACAGATTCTTCCTACCTATGCCTTACTATTGCTTCTTCTTTTGTATGCTGCTGGAATTGGATAGCCATGGGTCTTTCTTCTTTTAAGTGTTTACAATAGAGGATGACAGGCATAACTATACAACAGAAAACACCCTGGGATGCTTATTTAAGAATGAAAATGTCCAACCTCCTTTCTATTTTCTCTTCACCCAGTAGATCTGAGTCAGGGCCTATGGATCTACATTTTAACACTGCCAATTTTAAAACAAGATCTTTCTTTGAAAATTACACGAGTTTTATAAATACTGTTATTATAAACAGGACAGGGAGAGAGTCTATTGATCGGAAGCTCAAGTGTTGGGGTTTTCTAAGAATTTCCAACTTTTGAGCAATAATGATTTGAGTTTCTCTTCATAATCAGCTGTGGTGGTTCTGAGTCCATAGTGTATGTTGGGGATTTGCTTGTGCTCACGTGCCAGTGACTGGCTACTGCAGAACAGATCAACTAGGATCTGTCAAAAAACGAATCAGCTAAGCTATCAATACAGCAAGTGTTGTAAACAGTATCATGATTTTTTCTTTTCTCTTTTTTTGCCATTAACCATTGTCTAGGTTTGTCGTGACCTCATCTGGGAAGTGAGCCAGTAGTGTTTCCAGATGGTTCACAGTGCTGTGTTGCACACTCAGGATGCTTAAGTCCCAGTGCTACATGCTAAACACTGGATACACACTTGCCCTTTAAAGACAACACCATCATTCCCATTCCTTGGCCAGTAGGGCCAGTCGTTGAATCCTGAGGTTTTGTGTGGGGAGCCGTTCACACATACTCCATTGCAAGATGACGCTGACCATCAGCACCACCACTGTAATCAAGCCAGTGCGCATGTGCATGGTAAATGACAGTTTACCTTGTCAAGCCAGTGCGCATGCACATAGTAACTTTCCATCCCTTGCTCTCTGCCTCTCCCGTGGCGTCATAGGGTTTGACAGGCTGCAGCCAGTCAGAGTTTGACACGTCCGAGGCGAGGACTGTTAAGCTATATAAGGGCCGGGTTTTTGACCCTTGAGGTCTTTGCTCCTTAAGCTTATGCTCTCCCTCTCAAGACGCATAAAGCTTTTCTGCAGAAGGATCCTGAATATGCCGCATCGTTCTTGCTGGCGAGACGGTAGCGCGGGACAGTTTTGTGTGTCTTACTGGACAGTTTGGCAGAGTTTTTCCCTAGGAAGATCACTGACACAGATCTTGTTGTGCTCATCTCCTGGGAATCTACTCCTCACTTCACACATCTTTTTCTGCAATGATGTTTAGCTGCTCTGTGCTCTGATTTGCTGAGAACTTCAAAGGATGTGGATTCTTGGGAACTGATGACCTATTTTTAGGTAACTGGAAACTGACTGTCTTTGTCTTCTCCCTACATGGAGCAAATCAAGAGGAAAAAAAAATAAGACATTTTAGTGAACCTTAATATGTAACATTTTCTGTTTTTCCAGTCATAGAAATTTGTCAACAGTGCTTAAAGTTTATCTTAATGTATCATAATACTTACTTTCTTAATTGCCTAATAATAATGTGAGAATGTATATTAGAACTGGCTTTTTAATTAAGCCCTGTGTATGGTGTTGGTAAAAATGTAAAGACATCAGTTGGATATCATGCTGTTTTAAGCAGAGTCTCACAACTCCACAGTTTAAATATGTCAGATATATTTAACTACGAAAGCACATATTAAACACACATCAGTCTACTTCTTTTGACTCTGAGATCACAAAATGTCCATCGTGTGTCAATCCTAAAGGGACAGGGGAGAAGAGCCGAAGAGCCGCAGCTGGTGTCATTTGAGGGACTGGATCCTTCGCTTGTCTTTCTTCTCCTTTGACCCCGATAGTTTTTATACAAGTTTCTGACCTTCCCCAGGAGAAACTGCTCTTAAGACTCTGTCTAAAGAGCAGGGTTTGAATGATTGCTCTTCCTTCACGGCTGTTCTCTTTTGTGGTAGATAAGGGTGTAGCTACACAGAATGGCATTTCACTGCCTGCATCTCAGAACACATCTGCCCCTTCCCCTGGGAAGAAGGTGGACCAGGGCTTCCATGTGTTAGGATCAATAAAATAGGAACAACCACTGCCAGCTAATGACCCACTCGTTCAACTATTTCCCTGTGCTCCACAAACACTGTGAGGTAACTGCTAAAATGATTCCCATTGCTCCAAAGAGTAGATTGTGGCAAATGACACATTAATAACTCCTTCCAAGAACATGCTATTTAAAAGCGATGAGGCTAGGATTTTAGCCATTTCATTCCAAAGGCTGCCCTTCCTAACCTCACAGAGGCAGAAAAGTACAGATTACTTTTATTGGAATAGGTCTGTTTTTTCCAGTCAGCAAATTTAAGTAAACAATTATTACAATTATTTACTGTTTGTGTTGGTGTCGGAGAGCACATATATATGCACATGTGTGTGCCATGGGACACAAGTGGCTGTCAGAGTACAACTTGTGGGATTCTGTACCCTCCTTCAGCCTTGTAGGTTCTGGAGATGGAACTCAGATCACTAAGTTTGGCAGTAAGTGCCTTTACCTTTTGAGATAAGTGTCTGTACCTCCAATCAGTAAAGTCAATAAAACAACATCCTTATTTTTGCTTTCCATTGTCCACCTGGGCCCATTTCCTTAATTTTTTATTAATATCCTGAAATTATTTGTCCTTGAAACCCAAGAAGGAAAAATTGGGTTTCTATATCAAAGTCAAATGAAAACCTTAACTTTCGTTTCAGAAAGCTTGGGTTCTTAGACACGTTGGTAGAAGCATTGTTCCAAAAAAAAAAAAGGGAATACTTTCACAGTATAATAATGGAAAATATCACCAGCAAATTAGGCTTAATGTCTGATATGATTCAAAATCCAGCTGCAGAAAAATTGGTCCTCTATTTATCTTTGTAAAATTCTGAAAGTTGCTAGGAGGTAAGTGAGCTTTCCAAATCAAAAGAATAATGACATGCCATGTTACAAGTTAATTCCCAAGTACATAAGAGACGGAGTGAAAGAGGACTATAATAAAAGATATTAATTCTGATTAAGTGATTCTCTGTCACTAGCATATTTTTGTGCCAATCCAGATGTTGATTTTAAGCCAACATGGACTTTTCTTCTTTTAACACAACTCCACACTTGGCTCAATATTTCAAATTTAACTAACTTCTAAATTCTGGACTCTGTTCAGAGTTTATTAGCTGGCAGCTTCAAAGCTGCAAACCATTTTGGTTCAGAAAGACAATACTTTGTAAACATTGGCTAGTTCCCCAAACTGTCATAAGAAACAATAGAAATTAAAATGGGAAAGCTAATTGTACTGTAATTCTCAATCCTATGGGTTCTCTTGCGTTCAAAAATTAAAGATTCTAACAGTCACTACACAATTTCAAAATATATAGATGCAAGATAGCCATCAAAATCGAAAGAGTAGCCATTCGGTAATAAGATAATGAAGACTTTTCCTTCTGTATACTCCAAAGTACAAAATATACTTTGCACATTGTAAACATATTTTATTTAAAAAATTACAAGTATATTTTATAATGTACAAGTTGTATCCTTTTACCTTTTTTATGCAGTGAACAACAGTCAACCAGTTTTGTAAAAGCACTGAATGATAAACATATATATATATATATATCCGTATGTTTGTATACACTACATATGTGTATAAGCTCTAAGTTTATTTGCATTATTAAAAGAAAATAGGTCATTTTTATCTTTCCTTTTCCTCTTCTCCGAAGATACGTGGCCACAGGAACTCAACTGTTAAGTGTATACTTACTGTTTCTATGTCTTATGTCTGACTTGACATGGCCATAGGAACTCAACTGTTAAGTGTGTACTTCCTGTTTCTATATCCTATGTCTGACTTGTCATGGTCACAGGAACTCAACTGTTAAGTGTGTACTTCCTGTTTCTATGCCCTATGTCTAGCTTGTTAACAGGTTCTCCTTTCTCCAACTGTGAGATGCACCTAGAAACGACATCTACTGTGATGATTTTTGGCCCCCAAATAATCACCCTTTGTCTAGGTTGCTTTATAGTCTTCAGTCTGTTCTTATGTCTGCTGTTCTCTTCAGCCTTTTCACAATGGGGCTTCCTACATAACCACTTAAAAAAAAAGAACAGATTAAACAAGAGAGTCCTTGGCCATGCTGAGCCTCTTCCTTGAGGCTTGCTCACCTGGTTACCTCTCCTTTAACACACCAGTTTCGATACGCCTTACTGGAGCTTTTGCCTCGAACTATTCTCAACACCGGGGAGTTCTCTCTTAGATACATTGGGTTCATTTTCTTTCTCCCTTCTCTGGTTTTGTCTACAGTATCAAGCGTTTCAACAGTGGTCATTCCTATAACCCTTCACTTCTTTTTATTGCCTTATTTTCCTTTGTAGTTGTTAACATAAGATATACTTTATGCATTTTTATTCATTGATTATGAAGGAAAATATCCCCAAAGGGAATTTTGAGAGTTGCTCTCTTCTGTGTAGCAGGGCCCAGAATCCTGCCTTGAAGGTGATACCCCAGGATATATTTGTTGAGTGATGGGTGGATGTGTAGTAAGAGTAAAGAACCGTAGACAGAAAGGGCCAAAACCAAACTCACGATGACATTTATCCCTAAGGAGGATGGGGGAGACACAAAAAAACCTTACCTATGCTAGACTCTTATAAATGAATACACGGGTGTTTATAAAATCGCTGAGAATCTGTATCTTTAAAAATTTCAAGACAATTTTCAAAACTAGGCTTCCAATAATTAAGTGGGTAAGACAGTATTGCATAGCATTTCCCCAAAGACCTTCCATAATGGATCCTGTTGGCTCTCCATCCCCACATTTTCCCATTCCTGCAGTTTTTCCCCAAGTTGGGGTATTTCCATGTTTATGTCTTTTGTCGTTCTATGGGGTATAACTTTCCCCCTTTCCTTTGTCTGACTAAATCCAACCATCTTTATGACTTAGGGTAACTCTCATTTCCCTAATGGAACTTTGTACAAGTGACACACAGTTTTCATTCTGTCTTTTGAAATCAAAGTGCCTTGGCCTCTGCATCCCACACCCAGTGGGAAGTCTCTGTTCTTTGCAATACTTAGAAGAATTCGTGCAGGCCTGTGGTTACTTTTTGATTTGATTTCCTGCCACCACTAAATGCTATGACTCATATTCTTTCAGCAATACAACCCCCCCCCCCCCCTTTTCTCCACTGTGATAAGCCAGTCATGAAACCCACACTCCCTTTTCTCTATTTTCCTACTTGACTCATACAAGACAGATGTGTGGAGACCTTGATAGAGTCAGAACTTTACTGGGGGCAGGACGGAAGAGTGGAGGGAAAAAGTCATACTTCTGCATGGCAGGCTTTGTAGTAGACATTCTTGCTGTAAAGGGATCCTTGATCCTACCCCAAGCTTATCTGTCAATTGTTTCAGCTTCCTCTACTTTTCAGGCTAACTCCTATTATTTACCTTTTGTAGTTAAGACTCAAATAAATGACAGCTTCAGGAAGCAAGATATAATTTGGTTCGCAGTTATTAGAGGGTTCAAGTCCATAGGTTCTTGTCAAGTGTTGATGGGCAGAACATCTTTACTGTGAGGTTCAAAGGAAATTCTGCTCCCCCAAATTCTAGGGCCTATACCCTTCTACCAAAAGAGCTATTTCCTTATCACTGCCAGAAGGGACCAATGGCTACCTGTGGTGCCTATTAGCATACCAAAGTACATGCTGGCCTGCAGGCTTCCTTAGTACAAGTACCTGCAGTTCCACTCAGTTCTTCTTACCTTGCCCCTATCCTGAATTTATCCAGCTCATAGATTTCCCTCTTCCAGTGTCTCATTTCCTTATACTATGTCAGCCGCACACCCTCTTTTTTGTCTTCTTTCTTTGTTTCTTTCTTTTTTGCCCCCTCTCTTGGTCATATCTTTGTCTTTCTCTCCCACTTCTATCTTTATCTTCCCTTATGGTCTCATCTAGTCTGTTGGCCATGTTCTGTCTAATACTTTCTCCTGCTGCTCTGGACTCTCCCAGATGCCTCTGGCTGTACCCTCCCTCATATCTACAATAAAACCTTTCCATCAACCATACCCTGGAGTGGTTATGCCCTCAGTTTACACACTAACATGGGTAGAGCATCTTGGGGGCAGCGGTGCTTGATAAGGGACAGCTGTTCACATTACAGCAGGCAGATCAAAGAGAAGTTACAGGAACAGACTAGGAACTTACCCCAGTGACTCAGGTCCTCCAGCTAGGTTCCATCTTTTAGTTTCCACAACCTCCCTCAATAGTGCCACAATCTAGAACACCAATTGTACAACACATAGGACAGTCGGGAGCATTTCATATTGAAATCATGCCATTCCTTAAATACCATCTTGTGCATTCGGAAACACTTTCCCTTTGAGTCTTGTACCTTTGGGACTATCCCTAAACAGTTTATTCTGTTAACTTTCTCCCTAACCCCTTGAAGACATTTGCCTTCACGAGAAACTTTCTCTCTCCGAAAGGAATTGTGTGTTTAGTTCCTAAAATAGCTATCCTTCACCCCAAGACATACTATTGAGTGGTCAGTTTGCCTGTTGTGTCTTCTTCATCCTCTAATGGCTTGATTGTCTAAGTCTTGTGTTAGTGCATGGTTCAGAGTATAATTAATGCTTGATTGTCTAAGTCTTGTGTTGGTGCATGGTTCAGAGTATGATTAATACTTGAGGAAGGAATAAAGACTAAGTTTTCTGCTTATTGCAGAACATCTGTTAGAAGGTGAGATTGGACCATTACAGTTTGTTCTTTTGATTCCCTAGCCATCAATGGGATGGAAATCGTTTGCACTCTGGTTTTGTTTCCTCCAGTGGGTACATCCTGACATGTCTAGAAGGATGCTTGATGAGTCCTCAGTCACGCCTGTAAATTAACCAGGGACACAGTGAGCATTACCTGCAAACAAAACTGTGATCAGAAGAAGCTCTCTGGCTGGAGCTACTGCTGCTGTAAGCAACTGCAGCCAGCATCTTTTCTCCATTGTCCTGATTTCTAGTGGAAGAACGTGCCAGTGATGCTCCGATGATGTTTGGAAGTCTGTTTCGAGCTTTCCAGGGGTCATTCGCTGCACAGGAGTGAACTGCTGGAGAAACGGAGTAGCGTCTGACAATCATGACATTGCCTGTACAGGAAGCACAAAATTCAAGCTGTGAAATATTCTACCCTTAAAGATATTCACAATCGAAAGATGATGTTGATCATACCTAGTTGATGTGAAAAGAAAGATATCATTTTGCTGATTTGTGTTACAAGTGTTAGTTGATTATAGCCACAGTTTGGACACTTTTTCAAGAAATGGGGTAGTGAACATCATGAAAATTTTGTCTGCATAGAGTTCTCAGTGTGTAGTTTGTTGCCATAAGCAGGCAATACGTGATGCAGTGCAGATGATGACAGATTTTAGGATGAGAAAGCAAGGGATAAAGACACATGAAAGAAGAGATGAGGTCATTTCATTGTGTGGTCAGAGAAAACCCAAGAACATAGAATTAGTTCATAGTAGATTACTGTAGATTTTTATGGTTAACTAGAAGATTGTGAGGAGCTCAAAAGCTTCAAACATGAAGCAATAATGAATATCCAGAAATGTTAATTGTTCTAATGTGGTCATTGCACATAATATATAAATGTATATTGATATATTATGCTATACCCATAAGTATGTACAATTATTATGTGTTAATAAAGCTGAAAATGTGTTTAATGAGATATAAATACTAATTATACTGACAGTATTAAGCGTTATATCTGTAAAAAAGTATAAAATTTATCATAATATATTTCATAAGTGTATATTGTTAAATAGTAAGTGTAAATTTAAATATAAAATAAACAGAGACTTGGATATAAATAGATTATAAAACAAGTCCTTAAAATTAGGATATCGTGGAATGTCTCGAGATTGTGGTTCCTGAAGGTATCTTCACTCTAGACTCCAGAAAAATGGGTTCATCCACTGTCCTTGGCCACCTAGATAGCCACAGTAATCCAGCTGGTTGTTCCTAACTGTCCTGTAGTTGAATGACTTGGCTTTATTTGGTGACCATGAGACAGCCCACTGGGAGTTAAGAACAAGATAATATGGAAGAAAGCAGAAGGGCTTTATATGGGCAAGTGAGTGTTTCTTCCTAATGGCAGGTGGATGGACTTAGTTCCCAAGGGCTTACAGTTCAGTTTCTGTCCATCAACGACTTCCAATACATTTCTTCTGTGAAGTAAACCAGATTTTCCTTGTTTATGCTAAAAGCTGAGAACCTTGGTTCAAAGAACTCTATTTTAGGGAGTCTTGACTTCTCTGAGTCCCTCTTAGCTCTATGGCTTGAGGCTGATCGTTTGACCTCTGCTTGGATGTCAGTTGTCACTTATGAGGGCAGCATTGACCTCGTGGGTTGATTTTCATTTTTCAAGGTCCTTTCTACTTGTTGACTCTTTGTGTTGCTTGCTATAACTTTGTTGTTAGCTAGCACGGAAATGTAAAAGGAAGCTATGCAATGTGTTTAGGTTTCGAGAATGCCAGAACTACAGTAATTTATTTAAATTTGCCACCTGTCATTGCAGGAAAAGGACGGAAAGGGTTGTGACACTGCAAAAAGTGGAGACTGACCCGGCTTTGCACAGTTTACAAGATCAGAAGATGAGATTTTAGGGATGAGTTTTGAGCAGATATGTGCAAATTTATCTGAAGAGATTAACTGTAAATGCCATTCAGAAGTTACCTTTATGTCTTTCCAAAGACTGTAGTGTACACCATATGTAACTATGTATAATCAGTTTTGGAAATTGAAACGTTAAAGTTTCTGTTTAAAAGAATTAGGAAGCTACCTCTCCATTCTGAGTCCTAGGGAACTGGACGGGGAAAATTATGCTGATGATAGCAAAGTTGAATTCATTTTATTTGGGTTCTGCATTTAATGTGGAACTGATTACCAAATAAATTCTTTGCTCATCTCCCCGAGTCACAAATTACCCTTTTCTTTCTTATACACACAAGGGAAGAAATATTCACACAGCATCACAGGACCACTAGTCCAGTTTCAAAGATCACTGCCAACTGCAATTTACTTGCCAGTAAAGGATATGAGAGATTGAAAAGAATCAGAGCCCTGCAGTGCTGGGAGTTCCCTGAGATGTTTCTTTTATCTTCCGCATTGCCAATTATAACACTCACAACAGCCACGAGGTGAGGTTGCACAGAGCAGGAAGGACCAGGCGACATTCTCAGAAAGTGCTGTTAGATTTTTACATCCATCAAAACCCATGCAATGCTGATGTTTCTACAAACATGTTTTATCCAAGGAGAATTCATTCTGAGTAGGCACTCTGTAGCCTCATTATGTGATAAACATAGTTCATCAGCCAGCAGATACACCCCTGAGCTCTAGCTCAGGTCTTGGCCTCAGGCAATCAAGGAAGAAGCTAACTCTACTCTAGAAATGTCTCCTTTGATTTTCTCACGGTATCTATTACACATCTGGATGAACTTGGGGTTCCAAGTGATTTGTTTGCAGCTTTTTCAAGCTAGTTTCTTTCTTGAAGAGAGGCATATACTTGTGTTTTATGATATTTAGTTATCAGGAGGTAGTTTTGTAAGATTCTGTTTTTAAATACAAATTGGTTGGCGCACGCCTTTAATCCCAGCACTCGGGAGGCAGAGGCAGGCGGATCTCTGTGAGTTCAAGACCAGCCTGGTCTACAGAGCTAGTTCCAGGACAGGCTCCAAAGCCACAGAGAAACCCTGTCTCGAAAAACCAAAAAAAAAAAAATACAAATTGGGGATGTCGCTTTCTTAAATGTACTGTGTTTTATATTCTTATCTGTAAAATAAAGGAATTTTTATGGGGTGCACTCCAAGATTACTATGTAATAGATTTCTAGGGTTCCATTGCAAGTTTGAATTTCAAATGATGTTGCCAACATATCATTCAAACTTCCAATAGAAACTTGTATGTAAGTCAAGTAATAATATTTTCTTGGCAACTGTCACTGAAAAATTGACATTGCTCTTGTTTGTGTTGTCTGACTCAGGTCTCTCAGAGCCCATGGGATAAGGTCTGTCACTGTCCTTACAGCACAGGAGAGGCAAGTGTCCATGAGCAGATTCGTAGAATCAAGCATTTCTCTGTTGGAAGAGGCCTTGGAATGTATCTGGTGTAACTGACTTTTTCCCCACAATGTGTGTGTGTGTGTGTGTATGTGTGTGTGTGTGTGTGTGTGTGTGTGTGTGTGTGCATGTGTTGTGTTTGTGTATATGTGTGTATGTGTGCATTTATTCCTGTGTGTGTACATGTCCATATGGAGGCCAAAGAATGATCTTAGGTATTAGGTATTGTCCTTCAGATGCTGTCATCTTTTTCTCTTTTATTCCTTCCCTCCCTCCCTCCCTCCCTCCCTCCCTCCCTCCCTCCCTCCTTTTCTGCCTTTCTACCTCTCTTCTCTCTCCTTTCTTTCTTTCTTTCTTTCTTTCTTTCTTTCTTTCTTTTTTCTCCCTTCCTTCCTTCCTTCCTTCCTTCCTTCCTTCCTTTCCTATAGTAATCTCTCCTGCCTGAACTCACCAAGTTAGCTAGGCTTGCTGGACAACAAGCCCCACAACCCCCTCTCTCCATCAAGTCTCTCCAGTGCTGATTTTACAGGGTGTTCCATCACAGAGGCTTCCTTCCTTCCTTCCTTCCTTCCTTCCTTCCTTCCTTCCTTCCTTCCCTCCTCCTCCTCCTCCTCCTCCTCCTCCTCCTCCTCCTCCTTCTTCTTCTTCTTCTTCTTCTTCTCCTTCTTCTTCCTCTCTCTCTCTCTCTCTCTCTCTCTCTCTCTCTCTCTCTCTCTCTCTCGGTTTCTAAGGCTTGAATTTAGGTCCTCAGGCTTAAAAGGCAAACGCTTTACAACTGAACTGTCTCTAAGCCCTGATACTTAAAAAGTTTGTGTACTCACTGTTCAAAACAATGAGTTTCACTATGAGATTCTAATAAGTTCATATGTGTTGAATTCAATTTCCATACCCTCATTTGTCCCCCCCCCCCATAGATACCATTCCCTTTTCTTTTTATTTATTTATTTATTAAAGATTTCTGTCTTTTCCCCGCCACCGCCTCCCATTTCCCTCCCCCTCCCCCAATCAAGTCCTCCTCCCTCGTCAGCCCAAAGAGCAATCAGGGTTCCCTGCCCTGTGGGAAATCCAAGGACCACCCACCTCCATCCAGATCTAGTAAGGTGAGCATCCAAACTGCCTAGGCTCCCACAAAGCCAGTACGTGCAGTAGGATCAAAAACCCATTGCCATCGTTCTTGAGTTCTCAGTAGTCCTCATTGTCCGCTATAAACAGCCTCCCTTCTGTTCTCATGTCACCTGAATTTTTTAAAGGACTAGACTTCATATATTATAGAAACTACTTTGTATCTACTTTCCTGACTCTGGCTTATTTCACTTAAACTGATGATCTCTTGTTCCAGCCATTTCCTGAAAAATGACAGAATTTTTTCATTTTTATTATACAAAAGCCAAATTGTTTCTATGGTAGATGATATGAAGCTATTCTTAAAAGACTGTATATATAACTGGAAAAGTTAGATTTGATAAAAACCTTTTAGCTGAAGAGCAGGATGTAATCAGCAATTTGATGTGAGGGGACTATTGTGTTAGCCTTCCTGCGGAGGTCTGAACAACTGTCTATTCACTCCAGATTGGGAATGAGAACCCCCTCTCCCCCAATCTCATCAAAGTCCATCTTGTGGAACCAAAGAGCTTACTGGGATTACATAGAGGAGCATGACTAACCAAAGGCAGCCAGATGATTGAAAAGCCCACTCCAGCCTGGGGCATGACTCATGAAAGCTGCAACCAATAACTGTTAGCAGCTTGACAGGTGGGACAGTCCTCTTTCATAACCCCAGCTTTCAACCAACACAAACCTAGACATATGCGGGAAGAGAAATCTCAGGGAGTAATGACTCCATTAGACTGGATATGAGCATTTTCTTGATTGCTGATTGATATGGAAGGCCCTGAGCCACAGCGGACAGTACCATCCCTAGACAGGTGGGCCTGGCCTGTATAGGAGAGGTGTCTAAGAAACCCAGGGGGAGCAAGCCGGTAAGCAAGATTTCTCCATAGTCTCTTCTTCAATCCTTGCCTCCAGGTTCCTGTTTGAGTTCCTGTCCTGGCTTCCCTTAATGATAGACGGTAATATGGAAGTGTAAATAAACCCTTTCCTCTCCAAGTTGCTTTAGACAATGGTATTTATCAAAGCAACGGAGAGCAAACTAAGATATTCCTCTTCTCCCTGCAGTCCTTACTGTTTATATAACCTTGCGGAGAGAGGACTCTTGAGGATCTCCTAAGTTTCGTGGACTTCCTGAGACTTATGACTTATTTACTTCCTGAGTCTTAATGAGCTTGGTATGAAATGTGTCTAGTTGAAATTTTCTGATTCTGAGTGAGTCTCCTTTTAGGAGGCTAATAAATTCTATGATATTGCTGTACAACAGATGCCAAGATCAGCAATCTGAGATGATCTGCCCAACACTGAACACTGTTACAAGGCTGGGATTCCAACCCAGATATTGTGATGCTCAAATCCATGTCCTTCCCAGTTCAGTTACTTATTCTTGCAGAAGCATATAACATAAAAGACAAATGTAATTTTATATTATTTCTTTTATTTTTTTAAGGTTATAATACAACTATATAATTTCTCCCTTACCCTTCCTCACTCCAACTCTTTCCATATGGCCCTCCTTACTAATATGTGAAGTTTATGGTCTCTTTTTTCATTAATGGTTGTTATATTAATTTCATTAATTGTTGTTACAAATACATTGTATATGTATATACATATATATTTTTTTTTTCCTTTTTTTTTTGTTTTTTGAGACAGCGTTTCTCTGTACAGCTTTGGTGCCTGTCTTGGTGCCTCTTGTAGACCAGGCTGACCTTGAATTCATAGCGATCCACCTGCCTCTGCCTCACAAGTGCTGGGATTAAAGGTGTGCACCCCCACCACCTAGTTACATATATATTTCTTAATGCATAACTATAAACTGCTCAGGTTATATAGTGTCACTTGTATGTATGTGTTCAGGGCTGACCATTTGGCAAAGAATATAATTCGAAGATATCCCACTAGACTTTCAAGCATACCACTATATTACATTTTTTTTTGTGTGCTTTGCTGGGACAATCAGAACAAGTTCTTAGGGTTTTTTCTGACATGTATTTCAGCTAGTCCTCAAATTAATAGTAAGGTTTTTACTGCAAGTTATTATTTCTATGCTGAAGAAGTGTGATTCCAACTGTGTTTCTAGGTCTTAAAAATGTTCTACCACCTTCCATACTTAATAATATTCACATCCTGAGAGTACAAAGGATAGTACTTGGAAATGTGCAATACTTATCTCAGGATAAGGTGCTAAGATATGAAGATTCTAGTTGCTTTGTTATGTGAATGAGAAATATAGAAAAGAGACTTGAGGCAGTACTATCTACCTTTAGAGCAAATCAGTGGTTGTGATGGCAAGTGAGGGAAGTTAACATTTGGCCAATTGTCGAAGACTTGTTGTTTGAGCCAGATTTTCACTCAGTCTCACCGTGAACTCACTGTGTAGCCTAGGCTAACTGCAAACTCACGATTCTCCTGCTTCAGCATCTTATGTACTAGGGTTATATTGACAGATGCCACAGTGCCTGGCTGCAGACAACTTGATGGTTGTAACTGGGTTGGACAGGTGGGTGTTACAGCAACTGGTGTTTAGGGAGCCTGGAAATGTTGAGCATCTTCTAACATCTAGACTGACCTCAACAAAGAAGAATTAGTCAATAGGAAAGGTCAGCACTGCTGGGAATTAGAAGCCCTGTAGAAGGATATATTACAAATATCCATATCTTTTCTTCCTGTTTTCCAATAAGGGGGTCTAATATTATAGATTCTTCTTTTGTAGTTTTCTTAGATCATCAGTAGACAGAGTTTCTCAGCTCCAGACAGGAATGTATTTGTAGCTTTGAAATGCTTTCCCTCTTCACTGGAAAAAGACATCTCTAATAAGATCACGCAGCAGATGTGACATGCTCCATTATCAAACTCTTCCCTGCCTCTAATTGGCATTGCCTGAAACCTGTGATGGATGATATTAAGAGCAATGAGTAGTTAATTATGGATATCATTTTTGATTTGAATACGTTGTTGAGGGTGAGCCCTGACAACTGAAAGGTAGGACGTGTTTCTTACTACAGAGTCCAACATTTTAAGTAATTATGGAATTAAGTCTTTCCTGTAAAAAATGAGATATTTGACTTTTAATCTTTCATATTGAGGTATTCAATATGTATATAATCTATATATCTGTACACTATCTGTCTATGATCTATCTATCTATCTATCATCTATCTATCTATCTATCTATCTATCTATCTATCTATCTATCTATCATCTATCTTTCTATCATCTATCACTGTCTATCTACAGGTTAAAGTGTGTGTAATGTGTCTCACAGTGTAGAAAGAGGAAAAGGGATAGTGCCTGTCATATGTTGCATACATCCAAGTACTACTAATCATTCCAAGTGGTCGCCATCAGCACAGAGGCATGCACCACAGTACCTCCAGGTGGAGAAGATTCAAGAGGTCTAATATGGAACCCAGAGTCAAGTGACTGAGTAACAGGTCATCGAGAACCACATTTATCTGATTTTGATCCACAGGTTAACCCACTTAAAAAATTATTCCGTGGTTATTCAGTGATTGATAAATGATCATACCAATCAACATGCACCTTCATTGTTCTACATTTGCAGAATTTATATACTTAAAGTCAAAATGGAAGAAAATTTCTGAATGTGACTGATGTTTTACACATCTGATTTTAGCTTTCCTGGTACACTCAGAGTCATTTTATTGTTATTGAAATATAGGATTTAAAGAACCTAAAGGGAATTTTGACTAGAGATTTAAAGTTCATCTACTAGAAGGAAGAGGCTGAAACCTATCACTGCAAGTGCCAAACGATGAATTTGTTGTAGCAACCCAACAAATCAGTCATTTGGGAGATACTTGAAAACGTAAGCATAGCCCAGAAGAGCCACATATGTTTGGTACCTTGTTCCTGCAGAGCTGATGGAGAATCAGTGGGAACACCATGAGGAAGGGCTCCTGGAGTTTGCCCGTACTCTGCTTCTTCCCTTTCATCTCTGGATTCCTTTTCTGAGCCAGAGGCCATCTGGTTAACCGAAGTCAGCTTCACACGGAGGGTATGATTCTCTTCCTCTAGTCTGTTGATTTTTGCTCTCATTTCTTGGATAACCTGCATGAGTTGGATGCTAGCTTCCATGGCCTCTTCTCACAGACTAACTTTTTCTCATGAGCCAGATGCATAATCTATTCAGTGGGACAGGGTCATCCTGCCCATAAACAATACATGCCACTTGAACAATGGATCTCATGCACCCCCCGTGCCATCTTTCATCACCAGGGTAGACTGTCCAGGGAGGTAAAGGATCTTCATGACTTATTTATCCTGGGTTTTGTTTTCCGGAACACTACTTTTCTATCTTTCATTTCATGTCAATCAACAGACATAGAATGGTGTTTGTGTCTGAGAGAAGGGAATATTTCAAAAATTTCCAGTAAAGGGCAGAGTTTCTTGTTACCATCATTAATTTACCTTCATGATTGCCATTTATTCTTTCCTGTTGCCACATCCAGGATCAAACAGTCACATGATCACCAACTGTTGCAAGTATATCAAAACTGACACATAAATAATTCTTTGCTTTGTAAACTATGTTGTAGTTCTGTATTTTGGGGCAAATTACTAATTTTGACACCTGTTGAATAAGAAAAGCTTATGCTAGCCACAAGGTGACATAGGAACTAACTATAGGAATTTTATTGAAATGTGTTACTGATAACTGTGCATAGATTGCTCAAGATAGGCAGGTTTCTGTCCACACAGATACCTTTTTGCTGTTATTGGCTTTTAGGATGTTTTCTTGGCAGAGGCTTTTCAGGGAGATTTTAGAACGTGAGACGATCCAGGGTGAGAAAGGCATAAAAACGCTATAGCTTTTATTATCTATTTCCTCAAGAGGTTTCTTTGTTGGGAATGAAAAGTACAATCCTAAACAGCACATTCTCCAATGTCAATACTTGGAAAATCAATGCATGTGTCAACATAAATGTGTTCCTCAACGAGGTGAAATTGGTTAGAAAACTGTTTTCTTCTTTTACCTCTGTCTGTTGACACTTCCTGTCCATCCTAATAGACATCTGTTGACTGACCCTATGCTCCAGAGATGGATGGATGAACCAAGTTTCATTGCTCTTTTTAGCAAACTAGTTTGCTTTTTAATACTATTCATTTATTTATTACCAGTACTGGGGATTGAACCCAGGACCTTGTGCATGGTTGGGAAGCACTCTACTAACTAGATAAAATCCCAGGCAACAACTTCCTTTTATATGTTCAAATTTTAGGATATATTCATTCAAAACTTAGTCTATGAAAATAGGTAGGCTGTTATGATGTTATTTCTATTTTAATGTGAATGATTTTTAGCGAACACTTGTGTATGAGGCTCTTCAGAGAGCACACAAGTGGATAACAGAAATAAAGTCTGCGAGAGGAGATGGCACTGTAATGGTGGTCTATCTTAACCACCGCTGGATGGATGTTCAGATCTGTTTTATAGTTTGTAAGGGATCCCATTTTTTGAGTACCTCCATTTTAAGAGTATACTTTATTTTTTTTTTTTTTTGTCTTTCTAGAGTTTGTTTCCTGAATTTTTGGTGTGGAAGTTAGATCTCACTAGTATACTTTGAACTCAGATTTTTTATGCAGCTGAGGGTGACCTTGAACTGCTGACTTCCCTGCTTCTACATACTGGGATTACACCACTTGGCTTTAAGGGTGCTTTTCTGGCCTTCAGGTTGAACCCCTATATCTGTCTCTGGGTTTTTATTAGTCATGCTACTCACTGTATGACAATAGGCCTCTTGAACTAGGCTATCCAGCTGTAGAGATATCCTTCTGAAGGCATCTATCACAGCGCCTGTATTATATTACAGAAAATAATATTCTAGAAAATATTCTACACACGTGGGTAGTAAAATCATTCTTAAAATTATATTTAGCATTGAAATCATATTTCATTCTTGCGATTGTTTTCAGCAACAGTATAGGACACAAAATAATACATAAGTGTTGTAAATTATAAGAGCATTAGAGTTATAGTCAACTTGATTATGTTTCTAGAAACAGGAGAAAATGAACCCAGAATTTTATTTTGCCACAGAATAAATACTTAAAAAGTCAGCAGTTTTCTTAAGCACTACCAAAATTATGTAGAAAAAAATTGAAAGGTATTCCAGTGACAAGAATTCTTCATATGTGAAACTCACGAGGGTTTCTTCATAGAGTTTGCTGTTTGTGTAATGAAGAAAAGTTTACAAAGGCATACAAAAGAACATAAGAAAATAAAACCTATTCCTGGCAAAAAAGACTGTAGATTTTAAATAATTTATATGTTTTATGAAAACCAAAATCCCAATGGGACTTGGAAATTGACAAAATCATTGTAAGGGTCATCTGGAGACAATCACTGTGCATCGTCTGATAGCGAGGGCTTATTTCCAGTGTCTTATCTACTTAAGATTGTCAACATAGCACAAGACTATGATGATAATAGAGCAATATTCATGAGTTCATAGTCACGACAAAGAGAAAAACAGTTCTGAGAAAAAACTCAAGAGAAGAAATGTGGAGAAAGTCCAGAATTCTGAGTAATTTGGGACATTAAAGTAATTAAATACTTATTTTTGGAGGGGCCTCAGAAGTTAGTAAAAATTTTGGAAAATAAAATAAACCTCAACAGACTTGATCATTATAATGTGTTTTTTTCAATGAACAGTTTAGCAATAAATATAAAGCATCTAAAGAAGTTCTTACCAGGGGTAGAAAGATGATTCAGTCAGTAAAGTACATACTGTGGAAATATGAAGACATATATTCACAACACATATGTATGTATAAGACATGCACATAAATATACACAAGTTCTTAAGTGTAAACTATTAAATTCCATCAAATTTTTTGGATATACTACAAATCAATAGCCAAGCTTTGGAAATAACCTAAATGTTCAAACAATGATAATGAATAATTCAAATGCAACTATACAATAAAACAATATTCTGGACCTCAAAATGCTGACTGAAAAAATGTAGTGTATGCAATAATATATAGAGAAAAATATAAACTTTGTACAAAAGATTGAAAGAAAATACCCAAAAGAAAAACCATCCTTATTTCTGTGTGATATGACTTTGTATGTTTTTTTATGTATAGATGTATGCCACCTGTCTCATTTACTTTTTTTCTTCTCAAGATACATAAAAAGGTTGGTTTTTTATTTATTATTATTATTATTATTATTATTATTATTATTATTATTATTATTATTTGGTTTTTCGAGACAGGGTTTCTCTGTGGCTTTGGAACCTGTCCTGGAACTAGCTCTGTAGACCAGGCTGGTCTCGAACTCACAGAGATCCACCTGCCTCTGCCTCCTGAGTGCTGGGATTAAAGGCGTGCGCCACCACTGCCCGGCCATAAAAAGGTTTTATTTGCAGGGGAGCACAGATTTAATCAAACAAGCCAAATCCCATGTCATCATTCGACTCTTCGGACTCCTCCCTTCTTCTCTTCTTTCTTCTCCTCTGCTGCAGCTGGGGCAGAACCAGCAGCAGGAGCTGCAGAGCCAGGGGCAGCAGATACAGCCACAGCTCCACCAGCAGGCACACTGGCAAGTTTCCCAACACCCTGGGCAATGACATCCTCAATGTTTTTTCCATTCAGCTCACTGATGACCTTGTTGAGCCGGTCATCGTCCGCCTCGATGCCCACGCTGTCTAGTATCTTCTTAATGTCTTTGGCGGTAGGAGAGGAGTTGCCCCCAAGGGCGGCAAGCAAGTAAGAGGCGACGTAGCGCCTGTCGTCTGCTGCGGACCCGCCTCACGCGTGCGACCTCGGCGGCGTCAAGCGGCCTCATTTACTTTTTATTACAGTGATAGGACACCATTATCAAGGCACTTTATAGAAGAAAAAAATTCATTTGGGGCTCACAGTTTCAGAGGGTTAGAGTCCTTGACCATCATGGTGGGGAATATGGCAGCAGGCAGACAAGCATTGTGCTGCAATAGTAGCTGAGAGCTTACACCATAACTCATCTGTCTGTCTATCTATCTATCTATCTATCTATCTATCTATCTATCTATCTATCTATCATCATCATCATCATCATTTCTGTCTGTCTGTCTGTCTGTCTATCTATCTATCATCATCATTTCTGTCTGTCTGTCTGTCTTTCTGTTTGTCTGTCTATCTATCTATCAGAGAGATGAGTTGTGGGAGGAGTGCTAACTAGGAATTCTTGGGCTTTTGAAATTCCAAACCTGCTCCCCCAGTGACACATCTTTTCCAACAGGGCCTTCTAATCTTCCCACCAGCAGGGGACCAAGCATTTGAATACATGAATCTATGGGGGTCCATTCTCATTTAAACCACCACACTATCTAAGTTAAAAAAAAAAACCAAACTATACTTATGTGAAAGACTTCTATGAGAAACACATTGGATGATGAAAATAAAAACAAAATAATAAAAAATTAATAAAACACCTCAATGTTAGATTTTTCTTTCGGATTTTTGGCTGAGTTTTGATAAAATCAAATGATGATTCATTCATAGGACTTGTGGGAAATGGAATTTCCTAATTTCTGTACCAATGTAGTTTTATTTCCTAGTAGTTATTACAAGGATCTGTAAGTGGTCACACAAATAAAAACTGGTTAGACTCTTTATATTGTATGACCACTAGGATCTTATGATTGAGGGTGATCTATCATCTATCTATCTATCTATCTATCTATCTATCTATCTATCTATCTATCTTCTGTCTATCTATTTTTGGCTTTGTGGGGACAGGTTTCCCAGTAGCTAAGGAGCCAGTCCTGGAACTTTCCCTGTAGACCAGACTGGCCTAGAACTCACAGAAATCCCCCTGCCACTGTTTCCCAAGTGCTGGGATTAAAGGCATTCGCCACTACTGCCTGTCAGAGGGTGATTTATTTTTAAGCATGCGGATATCTTATGCTATAGATGTCCAGGTCACCAACAGACACTTATACAATCAATCCTCTTGTCTCCATCACCCAGTGAGTCTCATACCCTCAGTCTCTAGCATAAGTCAGTGCTGTGAGGTGGGAACAGATGGTCAGCTCTTTTAGATACAAAGGCAAATTTTCAATGTGCACGTCCTCACATTGGGATGTCTGGCTTTTAGGGGAGAGAAAGATTTGGACACCATCAGTGTCTTTCTTTCTACTTGCCTCAAATAAATTATAATGAAAAACTTCCTTTTACTGGACATTAATCATGCTTTGCAAAATCCTGGGAATAAAGCTGACTAGAGGTTTCCTTACCTGCTAGAACCTTCCTTGTGGTGAGTCAGTAACAAAGGACAACCAAGGTCAGAAGAGAACACAAGGCTTTTGAGCAGATCATTATCACTCAGTCACATCTATTTCCACACACAGATATCCAGTGTCCTTGCCCTTGATGACACAGTAGGAAAAAGTTGCTTGCATGAAATCATATGTCTTGCTTTTCAAGCAGACACTTATCCTTGTGTCATAAAGTATTACACATTCTACTTGCATACTGAGGATTCTGTGACCTTGAACTTGATGTACAGCTATTGTCATTCTGATTTCCCTGGTAATCAGAAGCACCTGTTGTTGCAGTGAGTCCAGACTCAGGACCACATTTGACAGGTTGCCAAATTGCTATTGTTTAGACATAAGACCACAGAGTGGCAGAGTGATCATGTGGAAAGGAAAATGGAAAGAACAAGCTTTTTGATAGACACAATGCTCGTGACACAGTGATACATCAGAGGAAGAGATGCTTAAGGTTGGCCTGGGTCCATTCATATGAAAGAAATTAACTAGCTCCTGTGCAGTCAGATGTGAGATGGTCTTGGCTTGTGGTGTGGGAGGTCCTTTTGTCTATGTGTTGCTTTTATTGGTTAATGAATAAAGAAACTGGCTTGGCCTATAGCAGGTAGAACTTGCAGGGAAAACTAAGCTGAATGCTGGGAGAAAGAAGGCAGAGTCAGGGAGAAGCCATGGAGCTGCCACCAGAGACAGACATGCAGTCTTACATACAGTTGGCAAACCACTGCCGTGTGGTGATACACAGCTTAATGGAGATGGGTTAAATTAATATGTAAGAGTTAGCCAATAAGAAGCTAGAGCTAAAGGGCCAAACAATGATTTAAATAATATAGTTTCTGTGTGATTATTTCAGGAGTCTGGGCAGCCGGGAACAAGCAAGAGTGTCTTTTTGCACCTAAAGAGACATCTTTGGACATAGGCATGGAAAGAATCATTATCCATTGATAGACAGCTGTGGCCTGTAGTGAGTTCTTATAAAGAACACATATTCCAGTCGCCACTCTGAGACTGACACATGTGGAAAAAATATTAAAGTGGTAAAACAGGAAAGTGAGGAGATCTGAGATCATAACTTAAAATATAAGCATTGGAAAAAGCATAAGTCAAATGTCCACAGAAACAAGGTGAATAAAAAAAAAAAGAAATGGTGCAGTATGCAGCTCCTTAGCTCTAACTAGGCTTTGCCACGAAAGAATGAAATTCTGCGCTCTTTCGGCACATAACATCACCCAGCCCAGCCTGTCTGGGCACTGGGTCCGAATCCTCGGGGCACCCAAGCGGGCGGGAGTCCCTTTGTTTCTATGGCCTGCCTGCACCAAGCAGGGTAGGTGCTTTCTTTGCGACCTGCCCACCAGCATGGAGGCCTGATCTCTCGGCACCAGGAGAGACAGCGTTGGGGTGAGTTTCTGGCCCCCCGGCACCAGCCTGGGAAGGGGAGCTCAGAGGTTCCTTGGCCCCCTATCCTTCTTGGGCTCTCTGCAGGGCCTCCACTCCCTGCATAGCGCCTCTTTCTTCCTAGCCCACCCAGCTCCCATTCAGAACCCTCCCCACTTCAGCCCCACCGCCCTCTTTCCGCACATAACATTACCCAGCCCAGCCTGTCTGGGCACTGGGTCCAAATCCTCGGGGCACTCAAGCGGGCGGGACTCCCTTTGTTTCTATGGCCTGCCTGCACCAAGCAGGGTAGGCGCTTTGTTTGAAAGCTGCCCAACCAGCACAGAGAACTGATCTCTTGGCGCCAGGAGAGCCAACGTTGGGGAGAGCCAGCGTTGGGTAGGTAAGGAGACCTGATCCGGTAAAAGAAGATCCATAAGGGAGCATTTGGAAGAAGAGATGGGCAGACACCAAGGCAAGAATTCGCCCAACAAGCTGAAAAGCAACATGAAGCCACCAGAAACCAGCGACCTCACAACGGGAGGACATGAACACCTTAATCAAGAAGAAGTAGAAAAGATTGACTTCATGAAAGTGATTGATGCCCTTAAACAGCATGTAAAAAACGCCCTTATAGAAATGGATGAGAAATATAACAGAAAGTTTGAAGAATTGAATAAATCAGTGAATGATACCCTAGAAAACTAAGGAAAAACAATCAAACAGATAATGGAAACAGTTCAAGACTTGAAAACTGAAATGGAGGCAAAGAAGAAAACACAAACAGAGGGCCGGCTGGACATGGAAAATTTAAGTAAACAAACAGAGTCTACAGAAACAAGCATAAACAACAGAATACAAGAGTTAGAAGAAAGAATCTCAGATTCTGAAGATACCATAGAGAAAATAAACACACTGATCAAAGAAAACAGCAAGTCCAACAAACTCTCATCACAAAACATTCAGGAAATCTGGGACACAATAAAAAGACCAAACCTAAGAATAATTGGAGTAGAAGAAGGAGAAGAAGTGCAGCTCAATGGTCCAGAAAATATATTTAATAAAATTATAGAAGAAAACTTTCCCAACCTAAAGAAAGATATACCTATGAAGGTTCAAGAAGCATACAGAACACCGAATAGGCTGGATCAAAAAAAAAAAAATCCCCTCGCCATATAATTACCAAAACACAAAGCATACAGAATAAGGAAAGAATATTAAGAGCTGCAAAGGAAAAAAGGCCAAATTACTTATAAAGGTAAACCTATCAGACTTACACCTGACTTCTCCATGGAAACCATGAAAGCCAGAAGGTCCTGGATAGATGTACTGCAGAAACTGAGAGACCATGGATGCAAGCCCAGATTACTATACCCAGCCAAGCTTTCATTCACTATAAATGGAGAAAATAAAATTTTCCAGGATAAAAACAAATTTAAACAATACGCAGCCACAAATCCAGCCTTACAGAAAGTAATAGAAGGAAAATCACTAACCAAACAGTCCAACAATGACCACAATAAATCAGACATCTAGAGACCCTTCACATACACAAAACAAAGAAAGGAAACACACAAACTCTACGACTAAAAAAATGACCGGAGTTAACAACCACTGGTCATTAATATCACTTAATGTCAATGGACTCAACTCACCTATTAAAAGGCACAGGCTAAGAGATTGGATACGAAAACAGGATCCAACATTCTGCTGTTTACAAGAAACACCCCTCAACCACAAAGACAGGCACCTACTCAGAGTAAAGGGCTGGGAAAAGGCTTATCAAGCAAATGGACCTAAGAAACAAGCAGGTGTGGCCATACTAATCTCTAACAAAGTAGACTTCAAACTTAAATCAATCAGAAGAGATGGAGAGGGGCATTTTATACTCATAACAGGAGCAGTTCATCAGGATGAAGTCTCAATCCTGAACATCTATGCCCCTAATATAAAAGCACCCACGTACATAAAAGAAACATTGCTAAAACTCAAGGCAGCCATCAAACCGCACACACTAATAGTAGGAGACTTCAACACTCCTCTCTCACCAATGGACAGGTCAATCAGACAGAAACCTAACAGAGAAATAAGAGAATTAATGGAGGTAATGAATCAAATGGACTTAACAGACATCTATAGAACATTCCACCCAAATAAGAAAGAATATACCTTCTTCTCTGCAGCTCATGGAACCTTCTCAAAAATCGACCACATAGTCGGTAACAAAGCAAACATCCACAGTTACAAAAAAATATTAGTAACCACCTGTGTCTTATCAGATCACCATGGATTAAAGTTAGAATTCAACAACAATCCTACCCCCAGAAAGCCTTCAAATTCATGGAAAACGAACAGTCAACTACTGAACCATACCTGGATTAAGGAAGAAATTAAGAAAGAAATTACAGTCTTCCTGGAATTCAATGAAAATAAAGAAACAACATACTTAAACTTATGGGACACTATGAAAGCAGTCCTAAGAGGAACGTTCATAGCACTAAGTGCCCACTTAAAGAAAACAGAGAAAGCTCACATTGGAGACTTAACAGCTCACCTGAAAGCTCTAGAAAAAAAAGAAGCAGACTCACCTAGGAGGAGTAGAAGACTGGAAATAATCAAACTGAGGGCTGAAATCAACAAAATAGAAACACAGAAAACAATCCAAAGAATCAATGAAACAAAAAGCTGGTTCCTGGAGAAAATCAACAAGATTGATAAACCCCTATCCAAACTAATCAAACAGCAGCGAGAGAACACGCAAATTAATAAGATCAGAAATGAAAAGGGGGACATAACCACAGACACAGAGGAAATTCAGAGAATCATTAGATCTTACTACAAAAGCCTATATGCCAAAAAACTGGAAAATGTAAAGGAAATGGACACTTTTTTAGATAAATACCATATACCAAAGTTAAATCAGGACCAGGTGAACAACCTAAATAGACCTGTTAGTCGCGAAGAATTAGAAGAGGTTATCAAAAACCTCCCTACCAAAAAAAGCCCAGGACCAGATGGCTTCAATGCAGAATTCTTCCAGAACTTCCAAGAAGAACTAATACCTATACTCCTTAATGTATTTCACAATATAGAAACAGAAGAGTCATTGCCAAATTCCTTTTATGAAGCTACAGTTACCCTGATACCAAAACTGCACAAAGACTCAACCAAGAAAGAAAATTATAGACCAATCTCACTCATGAACATCGATGCAAAAATCCTCAACAAAATACTGGCAAACCGTATCCAAGAACACATTAGAAAAATTATCCATTATGATCAGGTAGGCTTCATCCCAGGGATGCAGGGCTGGTTCAACATACGAAAATCTATCAATGTAATCCATCATATAAATAAACTGAAAGAAAAAACCCATATGATCATTTCATTAGATGCTGAAAAAGCATTTGACAAAATTCAACATCCCTTTATGATAAAAGTATTGGAGAGATTAGGGATACAAGGGTCATACCTAAATATAATAAAAGCTATATACAGCAAGCTGACAGCTAACATCAAATTAAATGGAGAGAAACTTAAAGCCATCCCACTAAACTCAGGAACACGACAAGGCTGTCCACTCTCGCCATACCTCTTCAATATAGTGCTTGAAGTTCTAGCAATAGCAGTAAGACAACATAAGGGGATCAAGGGGATTCGAATTGGAAAGGAAGAAGTGAAGCTTTCGTTATTTGCAGATGATATGATAGTGTACATACGCGACCCCAAAAACTCCACCAAAGAACTTTTACAGCTGATAAACACCTTTAGTAATGTGGCAGGATACAAGATCAATTCCAAAAAATCAGTCGCCCTCTTATACACAAAGGATATGGAAGCAGAGAGGGAAATCAGAGAAGCTTCACCATTCACGATAGCCACAAACAGCATAAAATATCTTGGGGTAACTCTAACCAAGGAAGTGAAAGATCTATTTGACAAGAACTTTAAGGCATTGAAGAAAGAAACTGAGGAGTATACCAGAAAATGGAAGGACCTCCCTTGCTCTTGGATTGGGAGGATCAACATAGTAAAAATGGCAATTCTACCAAAGGCAATTTATAGATGCAATGCAATCCCCATCAAGGTCCCTTCAAAATTCTTCACAGATCTTGAGAGGACAATAATCAACTTTATATGGAAAAACAAAAAACCCAGGATAGCCAAAACAATCCTATACAATAAAGAATTGTCTGGAGGCATTACCATCCCTGACTTCAAACTCTATTACAGAGCTACAGTGATGAAAACAGTGTGGTACTGGCATAAAAAAGAGAAGTTGACCAATGGAATCATATAGAAGACCCAAATTTTGACCCACAAACCTATGATCACCTCATTTTTGATAAAGGAGCCAAAAGTATACAATGGAAGAAAGAAAGCATCTTCTACAAATGGTGCTGGCATAACTGGATGTCAACGTGTAGAAGAATGAAAATAGACCCATATCTATCACCATGCACAAAACTCAAGTCCAAATGGATTAATGACCTCACTATCAGTCACAACACATTGAACCTGATAGAAGAGAAAGTGGGAAGTACCCTACAGGAGATGGGCACAGAAGATTGCTTCCTATGTGTAACCCCAGAAACACAGACATTAAAGGCAACATTGAATGAATGGGACCTACTAAAACTGAGAAGCTTCTGTAAAGCAAAGGACACTGTCACCAAGACAAAAAGGCAACCTACTGACTGGGAGAAGATCTTCACCAACCCCGCAACAGACAAAGGTCTGCTCTCCAAAATATATAGAGAACTCAGGAAACTAGACTTTAAAATGCTAATTAACCCAATTAAAAAATGGGGCACTGAACTGAATAGAGAATTCTCAGCAGAGGAAGTTCAAATGGCCAAAAGACACTTAAGATCATGCTCAACCTCCTTAGCGATCAGGGAAATGCAAATCAAAACAACTTTGAGATATCATCTTACACCTGTCAGAATGGCTAAAATCAAAAACTCCAATGATAGCGTTTGCTGGAGAGGCTGTGGAGGAAGGGGTACCCTCATCCATTGCTGGTGGGAATGCAATCTTGTGCAACCACTTTGGAAATTGGTGTTTCGGTTTCTCAGGAAATTCGGGATCAACCTACCCCTGGACCCAGCAATACCACTCTTGGGAATATACCCAAGAGATGCCCTATCATATGACAAGAGCATTTGTTCAACTATGTTCATAGCAGTATTATTTGTAATAGCCAGAACCTGGAAACAACCTAGATGCCCTTCAATGGAAGAATGGATGAAGAAAGTGTGGAATATCTACACATTAGAGTACTACGCTGCGGTAAAAAACAATGACTTCTCAAATTTTGCATGCAAATGGATGGAAATAGAAAACACTATCCTGAGTGAGGTAACCCAGACCCAAAAAGATGCATATGGGATGTACTCACTCATAATTGGTTTCTAGCCATAAACAAGGGTCACGTAGTCTACAATTGGTGATCCCAAAGAAGCTAAGTAAGAAGGTGAACCAAAGGAAAAACATATAGTTGTCCTCTTGCCTATGGGAAGTAGACAAAATGGCCGGGGAGAAAATTGAGATCTTGGGGGTGGGGTGGGATGGGGGTAAGGGGAGATGGGGAGAGAAAAGGGAGAAGGGGAGAATGGGGGGAACTTGGGGAAAAAGGAGGATTGGGATAAAGGAAGGTTAGATAGGGGAGCACGGAAGCACAGTTCTTAGTTAAGGGAGCCACCTTAGAGTTGGCAAGAGACTTGATCCTAGAGTGGCTCCCAGATGCCCAAGCCGAGGTCCCCAGTTAGTTCCAGCTGAGGATAGGGAACCTGAAATGACCCTATCCTATAGCAATACTGACAAATATCTTGCATATCATCATAGAACCTTCATCTGGTGATGGATGGAGATAGAGACAGAGACCCACACAGGAGCACTGGACTGAGCTCCCAAGTTCCCAATGAGGAGCAGAAGGAGGGAGAACATGAGCAAAGAAGTCGGGACCACGAGGGGTACACCCACCCACTGAGACAGTGGAGCTGATCTATTGGGAGCTCACCAAGGCCAGCTGGACTGTGACTGAAAAAGCATGGGATAAAACTGGACTCTCTGAGCATGGAGAACAATGAGGGCTGATGAGAACCCAAGGACAATGGCACGGGGTTTTGAACCTACGTAATGTGCTGGCTTTGTGGGAGCCTAGCCAGTTTGGATGTTCACCTTCCTCGGAATGGACGGAGAGGGGAGGACCTAGGACTTACCACAGGGCAGGGAACCCTGACTGGTCTTTGGACTGGAGAGGGAGGGGGAGAGGAGTGGGGGGAGGGGGAGAAGGGTGGGAGGAGAGGGAGGGAAATGGGAGGCTGGGAGGAGGTGGAAACTTGTTTTTTTTTTTCCTTTTCTCAATAAAAAAATGGGGGGAAAAAAAAGAATGAAATTCTGCTTTTTTCAGCCCCACCTGTTCCCATTTTGAATGAGGTCTCGTGTAGCCCAGGCTGGCTTGGAATCCACAGTGTAACCAAGAATAGCCTCCAGCTTCTGATTCTTCTACCTCCAAATCCTCAGTACTATCATCACAGGTTTATGGTACCACACACCGCCCTACCTTGTTTATTAGCTTCTTCAAATTGAACCCAGGACATGATGGGCAAGTACTTTGCAAACCCGAGCCACACCCTCAGCCCCTCAAAAGCTGGGAATTCAGATTCTGTGAGATATCCACGTTTTAAACAACAGGCAACTTATTCACCTTTCTACAGTATACTGCACAAAGCCTATAAAACAAGTTAATGGGGACGGATTAAGTCTCATGGCTTCCTATTATAGTCTTCCAAGAAGCAGGCAACTTCATTTTCCCTATGAGAAATGTCATGGACTAAATGTTTGTTCCTCTCCCACTGCTGAATTCATCTGTTGAAATCCTATCTACCCTTCTGATCATATTAGAGGTTGTGACTCTTGGGAGATAAAGGATAAATTGCTCCTATGAGCTGCATGCAGGAGAGTAGGGAACCCCGGCAGTGTGTGTGCCTGTGCGTGTGTGTGTGTGTGTGTTACCTATGCCTGGAGACTATCATTCCAACATGCTACATATTAGCATTTTCTTAATAAATATTAAATTGTTCTATATTGGTCTCTTACTTGTTAACTCTGATTCATTGTACCCAAAGGTATAAAACGAAACTGTAGTGCTTCCAGAGATTTTTAAGTTATCAGAAACAGCAACATTCCTGGGAGTAATATCACTGTTTTATGCTTCCACAATGCATTAATACAATACAAAGCTTTTCAAATACATTGTTCTGTTTTGTCTACTGGGCATCTTTTTCAGTTGGGTGCTATTTTGTGTCATGAGAGACAATGAACAAGCTTTACAACCTTATATCTCTGGGTTGAAATTTCATGTGTGCCACTTCCAAGGTATAAAGCTCTTATGGATTGATAGTATAGCTATACTTTGTGAAAGTGGGGCCTTTAAGGAAGTGAATGAGGTCATAAGGGTCATGCCCTGATCTGAGAGGATTAGTGCCCATATTAGAAGTGGCTACAGAGAGCACATGCTTCCTTTATCTGAGTACAGAAAGAGGAAAGGCCACATGAAGACATATCAAAAAGGAGATCATTAGCAGAAATCAAAACTTCCAAGACCTCAATTGTGGCTTTACAGCTGCCAGACCTATAAGAAACTCAGTGTCTATTGAGCAAGAGCCCCCTCTGTGGTATTTTCTTATTGAAAGGTGATTAATTTTTAATATAATTTTAATTATTACATCACTTTCTCCTTTTCCTCCATCCAATCGCCTCTAGGTACCCTCCTCTAGGTACCCTCCCTTGAACCCCTTCATGTCTCTTCCCACTCCCAAGTTGATAGCTTCTTTCCTTTGATTACTAGTGTTTGATCACGTAACCATTTATGTTTTTAACAGAATGGCTCTGGATAGTCAGCTAGTGTTCCATGTGCTACATTCTTTATTTTCATTGTTGAAATTTAACTCTAAGTTATTTTTAAAGACCTGGCTATGTAATTTAAAAGCCGAGACACATCTCTACCATGGTGATAACAGGAATGAAATTATTTTGTTCATTCACTTCATCCAGTGCTCTGCTGGGCAGTGAACTCTTCAAAGAGATTGTCACTGTCTAAAATAGCTGTCCTTGTCATACCACGATCCCTCATCTAGGTTTATTTTTCTCCCTGATGAAAGCCTATATAGCAGAAAATTGGTTCATTTGTTCATTATGTACCTCTTCTAGTAGAGCATAGACACTGTGATTTTTTAAAATTTTTTAAAAAATTTATTTATTTATTTTTGGTTTTTTGAGACAGGGTTTCTCTGTAGCTTTGGATCCTGTCCTAGAACTCGCTCTTGTAGACCAGGCTGGCTTTGAACTCACAGAGATCCACTTGCCTCTTCCTCCCGAGTACTGGGATTAAAGGCGTGCACTACCACTGCCTGGCTGATCTGTCTTGTCTTTAGTGGAGCTATATATTTGAGGAATGTAGCTGCCATGTAGTAAGTATTCAGAGAATATTAGCTAACTAAATGGTTTTTGAGGAGATTAGTGGAACATAAACAAGTAGACTCTTACAGATTATCTCCCGTCAGGTCCTCAAATTATGGAAACCATGATGAAGGGTGGGGGTTTAAACTTAAATTTTATTCATGCATTTTAAGCATCAATTATTTAATTCTTTTATATATGCTAATCACTAAATGAAACATATGTGCACTAGTACAAGGATATAGGCACAATTAGAAGTTGGGTAAGGTTTAGATCATTTGAAGGTGCCTAAATCATGTCGAAACCTCTTTCCACTAATTCCTCTTTCCACATTGGAATGGAACCCGGAAGTCCCATCACGTGTCTAGAAGCAGCCAACAAAATATCTCATGGAATTAGAGAACAAAGAAGCAAAGAAACATTGTTTTACTCCATGGCGCTTTGGGGTAGTTCATTATGCTGCAGAAGGTGACTAGCAGAGGTACAACAGGGGTTAGAAACGAAGAGAGGGAATTTCTCTGGGTTAAAGAATGGCATATCCTCCTGGGTCTTCAGCAGGAGAAATGTCTTAAAGGCTTATATATGTAGATGCCTCTTAATGTGTTCATGGTTAGGACCTTAAGAGAAAATCCTAAAAGCTTCAGATGAAGAAGTTTTAAGACACTGGATGCTTATAAGAAAAGAAACTATCACCCAAATCCTGAGATAAAGTAATTTCGGAATTCTAAATCCAGCCCAACACTCATTTATGTATGAGATGGTCATAAAAAGAGGGATTTTCAGATTTGCTAATACTTTGGAAGATTAGCATTTATGATAGTTCTGCAAAAGATTGAGTTAAGGATATACTGCAACAATTGGAGCACTGAATTAGAAAAGAGTAAAACCTGAGTTTGAACAATTGATAGTTAAATAAACCAGTGATAAGTTGAGCTATCATATTAATCTTTGGTATGTAACATAAAAATGTAATAACGACTTATCTGGAACAGAAATCCCATAATTTATGACATTAAATATTCTAGGATGATGAAGTGTTAAGTGGCTTTGCTTGTTTTGGGAAAATGCAGATATGATTCATTCCGTACACTTACAGAAAATACAGATGCAGATAAATCTAATGAACTTGTAAAGGTCAGCCCTGGGAAAACAGAGCAGGATTCAGGTATTCTAAACTATAGAAAAGACAGAATGCACTGCATCACCAGCAAAGTGCTGGGAGTTAGAAAATACACGACATTCTTGGGTGAGTAGGTTAAATGTTGGTTAGAGTGGAAAGACTTAAAATGGAGGAAAGCTTTCAGGGCTTCAGCCTTAGCTAAAGAGCTACTGATAAATGGTGAATGCCGAGAGCAGGAGAAACAGTCTTTGCAGGGAAAGCCTCCCTGGGACCTGCCATTGGCTATCCAGTACCAACTGGGCATCCCTCGGATCATATAGACACAGGTAATGTCTAGACTGAGAAGGCTGTGTTTATGCTTTTAGAAGTGTGTGTGTGTGTGTGTGTGTGTGTGTGTGTGTGTGTGTGTGTGAAAAAGAGGCCATGAATTTAAAAGAAGGAGAAACCTGGTTGTGTGGAAAGGGTTGGAGGGAAGAAAGGGGTGGGGAAAATGATGTAATTATATTATAATTTTTAAAAATGTGAAAAATATTTAAAAAACCAGTGATAGAGACAATCTAACAACAGGAGTAAAGAAAGCAATGCCCCTGTTCTTGCGGTCCAGCACAGCAGAATGAACACAAATGTTTCCTTCTCTGCACTATCCATCAAAGCTACTCTACAGAGAAGGACAAGCGGCTCCAGAAAGATCATGACAAGAAAATGGTGACAAAACTTTGAAGCTAAAAATCAAGTTAAAATTGATTCTCAGAACCTACATGGTAGCTCACAACCATTTATAACTCTAGTGCCAGAGGGCCTTATTTCCTTTTCTGACCTCTGAGGACACTAGGCATGCATGTAGTACACAGACATACATACAGACAACATCCCCATGCACATAAAATAATAAATAATTAAACTGAATGACAACCAAAACCTGGCAGTTCATAGGAAAGCTCACAGAGAAGCTGAGATGGAAACTCTGCATGGAATCCTTGAAACCATTCCTTCAACAGCAGGACCTGTGACCTAGGAGGCAGCCAGTGGCTAAGGACATGCAGATATGGCATGGTCCGATATATGGTGTATATTGTATGATTTTTAGTCTTTTGATGTTTTGGGGGTCTACCACCAAGCTCCCAAATAAATAACACTCAGAGGCTTATTTTTAGTTATGAATACCTGACCATACCTGACCTTAGCTTGACTTTTTTTTTTTTTTGCCAGCTTTTCTTAACTTAAATTATCCTATTTATCTTTGGCTTCAGGCTTTTATTTTTCTCTATTCCTGAATACCTTTGCTTTCCTTCTTACTCTGTGTCTGACTGTGTGGCTGGGTGACTCGGTGGTTGGGTGCTTGTCCTTTGAAGTCCTTCTCTTTTTTTTTTTCTCGTACTTGATCCCTATTCTCCCATATTTCTCCTCTTTCCCACCTATTGCTTCTCACTCGGCCGACCCACAGTGGAACTTCCTTGTACTCTGTAATTAACAAGAATGTTTGTGTTCTTTCTGGCTGGTGGTTTTCCACAGAAGCATTCCCAGTACACGATACCCTGATCTAGCCGCTCTTGGGCCAGCTGCCTAAAGGTATACAAGGCTTTAGCTCAGGACAAAATAAAGGTTTCTGTTCCTCTACCTGAAAAGAAGCCTCCAGGTTTCAATTCTGGCACCCCCCCCCCCCCCCCCCAGCCAGTCTCGGCATCCAGGCTGCACTGGTGCGGCAACTCCTGCTTTGTTATTGGCCGTTCAACTCTTTATTAAGCCATCAGATGTTTTAGACAGGCATAGTAACACAGCTTCACAGAGTTAAACAAATGCAACAGAAACAAAACCCACACAATTTAATATAATATTTCCCAGCAGGTACCTACATCTATGTGGGGTCACCCAGCAATGCATCCCACCAATGAAGAGGCTTGTGCTAGTTCTGCATTTATCCCTTTCTCTGTTTTCAACTGTCTCTGTCTTTCTCTCCCACAGAGATTCATATGGTTGTGCACACATTAAATTTAACATGAGTTCATAATACCTCACTTTGACTTTGCCTGGGTAAGAAATAATTAAAAAGAAAACTGGGGAAATCTATTGTGAAAGACATGAGATGAAAACAGAATAAAAATACCTATAATGAGCATAAACCATCGAGGGAAAAGAAGACAAATACTTTTATTTCACTTGCCTGGAAGAATATATGAAGAACAGTAGAGTTTATTAAAGATAATAAAGAATGAGAATTTGGAGGTTGACAACAAGATAGCAGAGATGCGTGGCTCTTAGTCTCTGGGCACAGTTAATATTACCAAGAGGAGAGATTTCTGCGCTCACTGCCAAGAAGTTTATCTGTCAGAATTACAAAGCTCCCATGTCACTAAGAGGAAATAAAGTTATTAAAAATGAATGGCAAAGTTCTGCGATTAACATAACAATCTTAAAATGGAAATCTATCCCTCAAATGAATATATTTAAATGTATTTACTAATCTTATTGACTTTCCCTCCTTGTTTCACAGATAAACTGTTTCAAGCTGTCCTTTCTTAAATGCAATGAGTGTAACCATGTGGTGGAGTTCAACTAATAGAATGTGCACCCTGCCTCAGTTAGAGTTTCTATTGCTGTGAAGAGACACCATGGTCATAGCAACTTTTATCAAGGAAAACATTTAACAGGGTGGCTTAAAGTCTCAGAGGTTGGGCCATTATCATCATCCCCATGTTGGGACATGGTGGCCTGCTAACAGATGTGGTGCTGGACAGAGCTGAGAGTTCTACTTGATTTTCAGGAAATAGGAAGTGAACTGAGACACTGGATGTGGCTTGAACATCTATGAAACCTCCGAATCCACCTCCACAGTGACACACTTCCTCCAGCAAGGCCATGCCTACTCCAACAAAGCCAGTTCATCCTCATAGAGCCACTCTCTCTGAACTCACGGGTACCAATTGCATTCAAACTACTACAACAGTCTAATAGATATTATAAGATCATGGAAAAAATCTTGATTGTGGCTAACATTAGGAAGAAACTACTGAGAGAATGTTTTGTTGGAGAGGATAGTCGTGGTCAGCCTTTCCAAAATGTCACAGTCCTCAGGAAGCTCAACCAGACTGTCAAAGGCCTTGCAAACCACCCAAAAGTGATTGGCTTAAATGCTTTTGTTTGGTAGAGAAGACAATAATTAGCTGGCAGGAAATGTGAGGAGAAGGAGGTTTTAGAATATTTTTGAGGTTCATAAAGTGTAGAGTCAAGAAGGGATTCCACTAGAGATAATGTTTTAGTAGTCTTCAACACCAAACTTCACAGTGATCTTTATGTTCTTTTTGTAAGGCTTCTGTTTGCTGGGTGACTTCACTGCTTGTGCTAGGAAAACAGACTTTCTTTTCAAGAAATATTAGCCATGACTGATTTTTAAGGGGTGAGACACGCTTAGATTTCTCTGAGGATTAACTACCTAATTGAGATTTCTGATTGAATCGCTGCTATAGCGCAGAATTCTCATCCCAAATAGAAGAGATGAACTATTACACTTGGTTCTTTTTTTTTTTATCGGTTTATACAAGTGGCTGCTCAAAATGAACTGTGCAATTTTGTCTGCTGTATTGTATTAGAACAAAGAAAGTTGTTCGTTCCCTAGGCTACTGGGGTGTGTTGAACAAAGCAATAGAAAATAGTAGTTTTCTCTGAATTCATTTAAAAAAAATAGAGAGCAGATACTTCGCTGGTAGAAAAAGAAATAAGAATATCCACTCATTCGGATCTTGAAAAGGATGGCTATTGTGTTTACCAGCAAGCACTGGGTCTGCTTCTTCTGAAAGCGTGAATACACGAATGGTGGAAGGATTTGACTCCGGAGTTCAAGCTGATGCTGTCACTGGAACGAGGGTTCACACAGTCTGTCTGGGCTGGAGGTCCTTTGGACAGTTTCTGTTTCTGTTCCCATCGTCTCTCTTGTGTGACAAGCAGCTGGATCACTACAATGGCTTCACAGGGCAATGGAGCCGTTGGCCTTGGGGCTGTTGTAGACACTGATAAGATAGCAGAGTTCTCATTCTGAAATATCCAGGACTACAACTCAGTGAGAAAAGTTGGTTTTTGGTTCACTACTGGTTTGGTTTTAATGAATTTTGTTCTAGTTTTGGTTCACTCAGTGGGCTTTTCTATGAGATTTTGTCAATGATCGAAGTTAAAGTTAACTGAGTATACAGACTTTACTGTCTTTGTGATGCAGTGAAATACCTTCCATAAATTAACACTTTATTCTTGCTTGCATTCAATGCTTAGTCTCTTGAAATGTTTACAAATTTGGCAAATGGCCAAGATAGCTATTCATCTGCTCAATTGAGGTTAGGATCAACTCTAGATATGAGCTTTGCCACTGAAGGAGAAAAACACCTCATTATTGTTTAGAGTCTTGGTCATCAACTGTGTTACTTGGTGGTGTATTGCCCATATAAAAATAGTAATATAAACATATTGACTTTAAAGAGTATCATAAAAACTAAAGGATATCAACAGAAAAATAGTTAAAATTGTTATCTTTTTCCTCTATTTATTTTGAATTAAATAGTCAATTTCTTTTGCCACTGGGCTTTTGAGAAGGCTCATGTGGCTGCAGCATAGCTTCCTGAGGGCAAATGGTATGGAGGCACAGAGGGAATCATAGGCTCCTCCCATTGGTCTGGAAGACTATGGCAAGGCTCTTCCCTCTATTCTCAGTCTGTGTGCAGCTGCTAGTGTGCTTTGATGGCAGGAAGAAGATCAGATTTACATTTTAACTACTCCTTTTCACAAACAGGGAAAGAAAACCCTTGAGCCCACTGACTAGTCCAGTCTTCTGAGGGAGAGATAAAGGGAGGTGCAATAGACTTAGTGAATTTTGGATGTGCTGTCTACATTCCTGGTGGGTTCTTGGTTGCTCAGCACTTGCTTTAGAGTAATAATTAATATGGGGTTCTGCTTATAAACGTGAGACAGATTCATGGTACTCATTTTTCGTTAAGAGATCAATGTCCAGAAGAGATGTTATGTTCTAGCGAGTGTATTGATCTTATCATAAAATAAATGAGATGCCCATAAACTCCAGAAATAGGACACTCAGACATTCCTGAAGTTTTTAACTTATGAAATTGGTGGCATATTACCATAATTCAGAAAAATATTTAATAATTTTTTCCTTGGAAAAATCACTGATAAATATGACAAGTAGAGAGTTTCCTGCTGAGATATTTTGGACATCATTAGAGAATTTTTTACTTGTATTTACCTCAGATAACAAATGACTATTTCCTCTGAGGGTAATGATGATTCCCATATATCCAGGCTATCTGTATTTTCAGCAGAAACATAGAATCAAATGCCATATTTTGTAATCTTGCTTAATTTTTCAACCATTGAGAATGATTGCATACAATATGGACAAATAAGTAGTACTGTTCCTAAATGTCTGAATCACTCTCCTGTTTTCCCAGCATTCCCTGTTGAGATACAATTTTGGCAACAACCCTTTGCACAGTATTCTCTGACTTTTTGTTTAGAAGGAAAAGTAAAATACAAATTATACATCTGAGATGTGTCTAGTATGCCTTCCTCAACATGCTCTCAGAAACACATAAAACTAACGAGCATTCCTGAAAGTGTTATAGAGCAAAATCTAATTGAAGAGTGTTAGGAAGACTTGTCGCTTGTTTTCTTTCTCTGTTCTGTACTGTCCATGAGATGCTGGTGTAATCTGTGGAGTTATTTTTTTGGTCCCAGAATCTATCAATATCATTGACAAGAGAAACAAAAGAAAAGAAACCTCTATTAGAATGTAACACATGTGGAGAATGCTGGCCTTGGTGTTGATGGAACTGGAACAAGCAGAAATCTCCCACATCCTTGTTAGGAATGTGAAATGAAACAATCAATTTGGATAAAGGTCTGAGTGTTTTTTTTTTTTATAAAACTAAGATAGACACATAATCTGCCACTTGTGACCCAGTGATTTTGTTTCTAGGTCCCGACATAGAGGAACAAAAAGACTTATAGCCAGTGTTAATTGCAGTTTTATCTATAATAACTCTGAACTGGAAACAAGCTGTGTGGTTATCAACAAGACAAAGTACAGTATGTTCGTGCAGTGAACTAGTATAGCCCCGAAAAGGATAAGCTACTGATTCATGCAAGCTTTCTAATGAATGTCAGAAATTTTATGCTGAATGAGAGAAGCATTACAACAAAGATTCAGTATAATTCTACATACACTATGTTCTAAAATAGAAAAAAAAACCTGATATGTGGATGCAGAGAGGAAGAAAGGGATTAAAGAATCATGCCTGTAATCTCAGAACTCTGAAGGCTTTTGAAATATGATAATTATAAAATTTGAGGCCATCCTGGGGAACATCATGAGACCTTGTATCAAAAGTAAAAAAATAAGATGCAACCTTTTCTTTGTCAGTGCACAAATGGTGTCTGTCTTCCAGCCTACTGGTGATCTGACTGCAAGGGAACCAGCTCAGATGTGTGTGTCCAACAGGTCAGAGAGATTTCTACTGTGTCTGCAGCTGTAAACAGACCAGGTAAAGAGGTTTGCCTTTGGGTGACTCTCCAGTTTTTTGTGTACCTGTTCTGGTTGTATGTGTAGTACCTTTCTCTTCTGCCTCTTGAAGTGGAGTGGTGTGCTATAAGCAATCATCATTTGTCAAACTCAATGGCATTTAATACATTTAAATACATTTAAGATTTTTGCACTTCCCTTCATGTAGAAATTACTCTTCAAAACTATAAAGCAATGTTAAATTCTACTATGGCCAGGCTGAGTTTTCTTAAGGAGGAACTGTGCTGATGCCAGCAATTTAAGATTTGTTTTAAAATTTTTAATTATGTGGGTGCATATTAGTCTCTGAGTGGGTATGAGTGTGTGAGTGCAGATGCCCATGAGGATTTCGTGGGTACTGGAGTAACAGGTGGCTGTGAAATGCTTGGCACAGGTACTAGAACCAATTTCAGGTCCTCTGTAAAAACAGTGTGTGCTCTGAACCACTGATCCATCTCTTCTTTTGAGAGAGGGTCTCTTTGATATTTGCTATTGTGCTGTATACTCCAGGTTTGCTGTTCTTCACACTTCTGAGGACTCTCTGACTCTGTCTCTCCTTTCATTGCAGGAGTACTGAGATTTCAAATGCTACCCTGTTGTGGAATATTAGTCAAAGGTGTGCTGCATTTGCTCATGCTGTGGAACATTTGTTTAATAATGTAAACATGTATTGCATTCTTTTATGTTGTATTTGTCTAACTCTGTGAAACTTTGCCTATATAAAATACTGATTGGTCTAATAAAGAGTTGAACAGCCAATAGCAAGGCAGGAGAAGGGATAGGTGGAGCTGGTAGGCAGAGAAAATAAATAGGAGAAGAAATCTGGGAAGAGAGGATAAAAAGTAAAATAAGAGGAGAGGAGGATGTCAGGGGCCAGCCACCCAGCTACACAGCAAGCCACAGAGTAAGAAGGGAGGAAAGGTATATGGAAAGATACAAGCTCAGAGGAAAAAGGTAGATGGGATAACTTAATTAAAAAAAAAAAGCTGGTTAGATATAAGCCAAGCTAAGGCCAGGCATTTATAAGAGTAAATTTCCATGTGATTTATTTGGGAGCTGGGTGGCTGGCCCACAGATAGTCAAAAGAAAAAAGACTTGAAAGAAAGAATAAACAACTGTAGACTTAAGCTTTTGTCTTGCCTGGTCTGGCAGCTGTTCAGCCCCCCAAAGACACATAGAGGCTTATATCAGTAGTAAACTGTTTGTCCTAGTAGTTCAGGCTTATTATTAACTAGCTCTTGCAACTTAAATGAACCTACAGTTCTTATCTATGTTTAGCAATGGGACTTGGTACCTTTTCTCAGTGAGGTATTCTCATCTTGCTTCCTTGGTGTCTGGCTGGTGACTGACTCTCTGCTTTTCCTCTCCCCCGAATTCTCCTAGTCTGGTTGCCCACCTGTATTTCCTGCCTGGCTACTGGCCAATCAGCATTTTATTAAACCAATATGAGTGACAAATCTTTACAGTGTAAAAAAGCATTATCCCACAGCAAACAACAATTACTACACTACTCTTTCTGGATTTATATGAACTGTAGGGATTTGAATTCAGGCCTTTGTACTTCTATGGTAAGAACATTACCTATTGAGCAATCTCCCTTGTCTCAAAGTATTCCTGAATATCAAATTCCACTATTTTTTTTTTTTTTTACTAAATGCACTGGGAATCCCATTAAATCTATTCAAACTTTTTCTACATTGTATATTAACTTGATCTTTTCCTCCTCAGAATTATATTACAAAATAGAACAAACACCAAACACCATAACATTTGACACTATACCTTTTTAGAATTGTGTAGGTAGTGTTTATCTTTTTGACTAAAAAGTAAACTTCAAGAAGGCAAATTCTGATTGCATTGTTTTAAATTCTTCATTCACAAACTCCCTCTTCATTATTCCCAACCTTTACCAGAGTGTTTATTTCAGGATTATGTCTATCAGTACAGCTAAGCTTAGAGGCACAGATAACAACTGTAGCTTTGTCATGCTCAATGGAGTCTGTACTTTGTAATTCAATGATGGCCTAGCCTAGAGTACTACACTCGTCTGTTTCCTGGATGAATTCCAGTTTCCATTTTATAGTCCTGCATATTTGCTATTTATAACTCAATAGTATGCACAAAGTAGTAAGGCCATGAGACACTGATAGAGCAGAGTCAAATGAAATTTTGCTAATAAAGTAAACTCAGATTTATTGAGGCACATTTGGTAAGTTCATAGAGAGGCTCTCCCTTTGACATTCTTTAGAGATGTCATTGCAGTGTGGAGAGCTGATGAGATAAAGGGATGTCTATACTTGCAGCACACAGACATCTTTACCCAGAGACAATAGACCTGTGATTACAAAATCATCACGGGGCGGTTTGCATTAGCACTTCCTTCCTAGCTAGTGACACTCTGATCTTGCCTTTCCTTAATGATTGATAACTCTGTGGAGACAGAACTGGGACAATAGGAGCTGCTCATTTCAGGAACAATCTCTAGGATTTATGAGCAGGAGTAATTAATCTATAGCAAAGAGATAATTAAAATTATCCAAGAGCTAGATTGTGAAACTCAAAAGACAACATTGGGTGAACTATCACATACTATGTTTTCTGCCTTTTCCATACTGGACTTACGTTGATGATAGCAGGTAGAATTCACATTTAAAAACATTTATTTTCTGTACCAACTACTCATGCAGCCCAGGCTGCAGCCAAACTCACTATGTAGTTGAGGATGATACCTTGATCCTCCTACCTCCATTTCCCCAGTGCTGGGGTTACAGGAGTGCACAACCATATCTGGTTTATGTGGTGCTGGGGATTAAGCCCAGGGTTCCCTGCAAGGTAGGTAAGAGCTCTATTCCCAGAACTAAACCTCCAGTCACAGCCCTTATTTTTTAAGCACATAATTTTTTTTGGAACAAGTCTAAAACATGCAAAATTTTTGCTCTCATTTTAGGAGACAAAATTCTAATGCAAACCCTTTTTATTTCCAGCTCAAAAAAGAGCTTCATGCCGGGCGGTGGTGGCGCACGCCTTTAATCCCAGCACTTGGGAGGCAGAGGCAGGTGGATCTCTGTGAGTTCGAGGCCAGCCTGGTCTACAAGAGCTAGTTCCAGGACAGGAACCAAAAGCTACGGAGAAACCCTGTCTCGAAAAATCAAAAAAAAAAAAGAGCTTCATTATTCCTCATATCAGGAATATGATATGTAAACCCTCATATCAGGAGGGTTTTACAGAGTCTAACTTTCTGAACTTGCTCAGGTCTGCTCATGTGGATAAAAGGTCCTTCTTCCCTACAGGTACCCAGAGTGACTCATCAGTCTGCAAGAAAAACATCTGTCTTTTATTTCATTTTTGGATTCCACAGCTCCACAATTTGGAATGATTATATCAGGCTTGAAATGATTATATCAGGTTTCCCCAAACCTATCAGACTTGGCAAATAAGTCCCTTTATTAAAATTATTTTTTGTTATAACAAAAACCATATAAAATTTACCACCCTAACCATTTTAACTGTATGGTTTAGCACTGATAAATATGGTTATATTTTTGCAGAATGAACCTCTACAATTTTCTGATCTTGTTAAAGAGAAATGGGGTATATAATGTATATGATGTACAACTGACTTATTTTTATAAGGTACTTAGAACAGTGAAACTCATAGTCACAGAAAGTAGACTAGTCATTGCCGGGAGCTGAAGTACATGGGAAGTTATTCTTTAATGAATATAAAGTGTATGCTTTGCAAGACCTGAAAAAGTTTCCCAGCACTGAATGTAGAAGATGCTATCTTTCCCTAATGTATGTTTTGTTACCTCTGTTGAGAGTCAGATGCCCATAGTTGATGACTTGCCTTCAGGATCCCCGTTCGAGTCCTCTGGCCTATGTGAGAGTACTAGGCTGTTTTTCTTACTTGCTAACTGCAGTGTATTTTGAAACTGCATATCCAGATCTGCTGGGATTGTTTTGCTACTTCAGGATTGCATTGGCCATTTGGGAATATTTTGTACATCTACATGAATTTAGATTTTTTTTTTCTGTGAAGAAAGCCATTGGGGTTTTCATAGTTTATTGAGTTGGCAGAATCACAATTTCCCCAAAGCTTATTCTGCTGATCCATGAACACCAGATAGCTTTCCATCTCCCAGTTCCTTCAGTTATTAAACATTTTAAAATTTTCATATTAGGGTCCTTCCATCTCTTCTGGCAGGCTCATTCCTAGGTGTTTATTTATTTATATGTATAATATAAATTTTTACATTATATTATAAAGATATATATATAATATTTATTTATATGTAATACATATTATTTATTGAGACAACTGTGAAAAACTTTCTTGTTCTATCTTTTTTCTCAGTATGTTCATTATTGGTATAAGTTGCTAAAATTTGTGTGTTGATTTTGTATCCTATTACCTTCCTGAAAGTGTTTATGAGATCTAAGAAACTTTTGATAGAGTACTCAGGGACTAATGAATATGGGGACTTATTGTCTGCACATGGAATAATTTTACTTCTTACTTTTTATTTCTATCATTTTAATTTATCTTGTCTTGTTGCTGTAACTAAGACTTCCAGTGCTATCCAGAATAGGAGTAGAGGGGGTCGACGGCTTTGTCTTGTTTCTGATTTTGAGGGATTGTTAGTTTACCTTCCCCATATTATAATATTAACTGTAGTTTTGTTGTCTATAGCTTTCATAAAGCTGAGCTATGTTCTTTGTATTCCTAGTTCCTTTGGTCTCATAACATGAAGGTGTGTTGAACTTGGTCAGAAGACTTTCCTGCATCTATCATGATAACTACATAGCTTCTGACTCTACTGTGATGGCTAATGTTTAAGTTTAATTTAATGAGAAGAGAGTGACCACTGAGGGAGCAGGCCCAAGTCAGAAACCTCTGTGTGTCCAAGAGCGAATCAGGGACCTCTGAGGAAGCAGGCCTGAGCCAGAGAACTATGTAGGATGGGCGCAAACCAGAGACCTCCATGGGAGCAGGCCCACACCAGGGACATATATGGAAACAGGCCTGAGGCAGCAACCTTCACATGAGCAGGTACAAGGAAACCAACTCTGAGGGAGCAGGCCTGAGCCAGAGACCTCTGCAGACCCAATGTGAATCAGGGACCTCTGAGGTAGCAGTCCTGAGGCAGTGACCTCCGCCATGGATCAGGCCCAAACTAGCAACGTCCTTTTAGAGCATGCCTGAGCCAGCAACCTCTGCCAGAGCAGGCCCAAGGTAGAAACCTCAGTGGAAGCAATCCCAGGCAAGCAACCTTTGGGGGAGCAGGTCCGAATGACCCACTACCTACACCAATCAGAGGGAAAGATGGGTAGACAAGGTAAGAACACATTCAACACCACAAAGAACAACATGACATCAATAAAAACTAGTGATCCTACAACAGCAAGACTTGACCAACCAAATATAGATGAAGCAGAAGAAAATGACCTAAATATAACTTTAGGAGAATGTTTTAGGCTCTTAAAGAGGAAATGAAAAATTTCCTCAAAAAAAATGGAGGAAAAGACAAGCCAAAAATTGGAAGAAATCAACAAATCCCTTAAAGAAAACCAAGAAAGAGCAATCAAACAGATGAAAGAAAGGAATAAAGACCTGAAAACAGAAATAGAGACAATAAACAAAACACAAACAGAGGGAATTATGAAATGGAAATTATGAGAAAATGATCAGGAACCACAAATGTAAGCATAAACAACAGAAAACAAGAGATGGAAAAGAGAATCTCAAACGCTGTAAATACAATAGAGGAAATAGACTCATTGGTCAAAGAAAACATTAAATCTAATAAAAGCTTAAAACAAAATATCCAGGAAATATGGGACAGCATGAAATGACCAAACCTAAGAATAGACCATGGATGCCAGCCCAGACTACTATAACCAGGAAAACTTTTCACCACCATAGATGCACAAAACAAGATATTCCATGAAAGAACCAGGTTTAACCAATACCTAACCACAAACCAAGCCCTACATAAAGTACTAGAAGGAAAACTCCAACCCAAGGAAGTTGTATATATCCACAAAAACACAGACAATAGATGATCTAACAGCACCAAATCCCAGAGAAGGGAAAAACACACACAATAACATCACCAACAACTGAAACTAAAATGACATGAGCTAGCAATCACTGATCATTAATATCATTTAATATAAATGGACTTAACTTACCTATAAAAAGATACAGGCTAACATATTGGATATAAAAACAGAATCCATCTTTCGGTTGCATATAAGAAACACACCTCAACCTCAAAGACAGACATCTCCTCAGAGAAAAGGGTAGCGAAAAAATTTTCCAATCAAATAGACCTAAGAAACAAGCTGATGTAGCTATCCTAATATCTTACAAAAAGACTTCAAACTAAAATCAATCAAAAGAGACAAAAAAGGACATTTCATATTAGCCATAGGAAGAATCCATCAAGAGGAAATCTCAATACTGAACATCTATGCCCCCAATACAAGGGCACCCTCATCTGTAAAAGAAACACTTCTAAAACTTAAATCACACATTGACCCCTACACACTAATAGTGGGAGAATTAAACACCCTGCACTCACTACTGGACACATTAGTCAGACAGAAAATTAACAGAGAAATATGGAAACTAACAGGTGTTATGACTTACATGGACTTAACAGACATCTATAGAGCATTCCAATCAAAAATAAAAGAATATGCCTTCTTCTCAGCACCTCATGCAACCTTCTCAAAAACTGACAACATAATAGGTAACAAACTAAACCTCAACAGATAAAAAAAAAAAAAGAAATAACTCCATTTATCTTATTGACTCCATGGCTTAAAATTAGAATTAAATGGCAACACTAATTCCAGAAACCCACAAAAACATGAAAATTAAGCAATGCTCACTTGAATCATCAATGGGCCAAGGAAAAAAATAAAGGAAGAAATGAAAGACTTCCTAAAATTCAATGAAAATTGCCACACAACATATCCAACTTTATGAGCTACAATGAAAGCAGTGTTAAGAGGAAAGCCTACATAAAAAGCTGGAAAAATCCCACACTAGTGAGTTAACAGAACATTTGAAAACTCTAGGACAAAAACAAAAAAACCAAAAACAAAAAAACAAAAAAACCCCAAAAAACAAAACAAAACAAAAAAAAAAAACAAAAAAACTAACTCAGAAGGAACAGATGGCTAGAAATAATCAAAGTAAGAACTGAAATCAACAAAATAGAAACAAAGAAAACAATACAAAGAATCAATTGGACAAAGAGTTGTTTCTTTGAGAAAATAAAAAAAATAGGCAAACCTTTATCTAAGCTAGCCAAAAGGCAGAGAGAGACTATCCAAATTAACAAAAATAGAGATGGAAAGGGGGACATAACAACAGACATGGAGGAAATCCAGAAAATCCTTAGTTCATATTTTGAAAATCTGTACTCCACAAAATTGGAAAGCTTAAAGCAAATGGACAAGTTCCTAGATAAATATCACTCACCAAAATTAAAGCAAGATCAGATAAGCAAATTAATTAAACCTTTAACTGCTAAAGAAATAGAAATAGTCATAAAGTCTGGTGGTGGTGGCGCACACCTTAAATCCCAGCTCTTGGGAGGCAGAGGTAGGCAGATCTCTGTGAGTTCGAGGCCAGCTTGGTCTACAGTAGCTAGTTCCAAGACAGGCTCTAAAAGCCACAGAGAAAGAAACCCTGTCTTGAAAAATCAAAATAAATAAATAAATAAATAGTCATCAAAAGTCTTCCAACAACAACAACAACAAAGGCCAAGACCAGATGGTTTCAGCACAGAATTCTATAAGATTTTCAAAGAACTAATGCCAATACTCCTCGAATTATTCCACACAATATAAACAGAAGTAACATTGCCAAACTCTTTTTATGAGGCTACAATTAGCCTGATATCCAAACCACATAAAAACATTACTAAGAAAAAGAATTATGGACCAATTTCACTCATGAACATTGATGCAAAAATACTCCATAAAATACTGGCAAACTGAATCCAAGAACACATCAGAAAAATTATCCACCATGATCAAGTCAGCTTCATCCAAGAGATGCATGGATGGTTCACCATACAAAAATCTATCAATGTAATCCAGCATATAAATAAACTGAAAAAAAAAGAGAAAAGACCACATGATCATCTGTTTAGATGGTGAAAAAGCCTTTGACACAGTACAACATCGCTTCACGATAAAGGTCTTGGTGAGAGCAGGCCTACAAGGAACATACCTAAACAAAATAAAGTCAATATACAGCCAGCCAACAGCTAACTTCAAACTAAATGAAGAAAAACTCACAGTGATCTCACTGTAATCAGGGACAAGATAAGGTTGCCCACTGTCTCCATATCTATTCAATATAGTTCGTGAGGTTCTAGATAGAGCAATAAGACAACAAAAGGAGGTCAGGAGGCTACAAATTGAAAAAGAAGTCAAACTCTCACTATTTGCTGATTGCTTACATAAGCGACCCCAAAACGTCTACCAAGTAACACTTTCAGTAATGCAGAAGGATACAAGATTAACTAAAAAAAAAAAATCAGTAGTCTTCCTTTACACAGATGATAAATGGACTGAGAAAAAAAATAGAGAAACATCACTCTTCACAATAGCCACTAATAGCATAAAATATCTTGGGGGTAACTTTAACCAAAGAAGTGGAAGACCTGTATGACAAGAACTTTAAATCTTTGAAGAAAGAAATTGAAGAAGACATCAGAAAATTGAAAGATTTCCCATGCTCTTGGGTAGGTAGAATTTTAACGTAATAAAAATGGCAATCTTACCAATAACAATCTACAGATTCAATGCAATGCCCATCAAAATCCCAGGAAAATTCTTCAGAGACCTCAAAAAATAATACGTAATTTCATATAGAAAAGCAAAAATCCCAGGATAGTCAAAACAATCCTGTACAGTAAAGGAACTTCTGGAGGCATCACAATCCCAGATGTTGAAGTCTACTATAGAGCTACAGTACTGAAAACAGCCTGGTATTGGAATCAAAACAGACAGGAGAAACAATGGAGTCAAATCAAAGACCAAAATACCAATCCACACACCTATTAACACCTGATTTTGGACAAAGAAGCAAAAAATATAAAATGGAAAAAAGAAACATATTCAACAAATGGTGCTGGCATAACTGTATATTAACATGTAGAAGCATGAAAATAGATCCATATCTATCACCATGCACAAAACTCAAGACCAAATGGATCAAAGACCTCAATATAAAGCCCACCATATTGAACCTCATAGAAGAGAAAGTGGGAAGTACACTTGAATGCAATGGCACAGGAGACCACTTCCTAAATATAACCCCAGTAGCACAGACATTGAGAGAAACAATTAATAAATGGGACCTCCTGAAACTGAGATGCTTCTGTAAAGCAAAAGACACAGTCAACAAGACAAAACGGCAGCCTACAGAATGAGAAAAGATCTTCACCAACCTCACATTGGATAGAGGGCTGATCTCTAAAATATACAAAGAACTCAAGAAATTTGTCATCAAAAGAAAAAAATAATCCAATAAAAATGGGGTACAGACCTAAACAGAGAACTCTCAACAGAGGAACATAAAATGGCTAAAACACACTTAAGGAAATGTTCAACATCCTTAGCCATCAGGGAAAAAAATCAAATCAAAACAACTTGAGATTCTATCTTAGACCTATACGAATGGCTAAGATAAAAAACACTGATGACAACTTATACTGGAGAGGATGTGGGGTCAAGGGAACACTTCTGCATCGCTGGTGGAAGTACAAACTGGTACAACCCCATTGGATATCAGTATGGTGATTTCTCAGAAAATTAGGAAACAACCTTCCTCAAGACCCAGCAAAACCACTTTTGGGTATATATTTGAAGGATTCTCAATCATGCCACAAGGACATACGCTTCACTGTGCTCATAGCAGCATTGTTTGTCATAGAACCTGGAAACAACCTAAATACCATCAAAGAATAGAAAAGGGAAATGTGGTACACTCACACAATGGAGTACTACACAGCAGAAAAAAGCAATGACATCTTGAAATTTGCACGTAAATGGATGGATCTAGAAAACATCATATTTATTGAGGTAATCCAGACTCAGAAAGACAAATATCATATGTACTCATTCATAATTGTCTTTTAGACATAAAGCAAGGTAAAACCAGCCTACAATTTACAAACCCAGGGAACCTAGTCAACAATGAGGTCCCTAAGAGAGACATACATGGATTTAAACTACATAGGACATAGAAAAAGACAAGATCTCCTGAGTAAATTGGGAGTATGTGAACCATGGGAGAGGGTAAAAGATGAGGGAGGTGAGAGAAAGGGAAGGGAATGGAGAAAAAGTATAGCTCAATAAAAACAAAAAAATATAATTAATAAAATGTTTAATTTAGTGAATCTAAAATTAACTGGGATGGATTTCTGGGCATGCTGTATTATGCATGATATATTCTTCTAGTTAGGGTCCTATCTGTGTAAACAGAAAAAAGGAATAGAACAGCATGAATTTATCAGTTTCTGTTTCCTGATTGTGGATATGATAGATCCAACTGCTTTGTTCTCTATTCTCTCATTCTGTCTCTATTTTGTCAAGCTCCTGAGAGACAGTTACTCATTATTGTTATTTTCATCTTAGAGGCTTGCTAGTTTACTGAATACATAATGCTTAAATCTTTTCTAAGTCTCATTTGTTTCTCTATTATACTGAAAACACATACTCATCCCTGGGTTCCCCCTCTTCCTTTTCAATGTTTTTTTCCCCTCTTCTCCTCCATTTTTTTGCCTGTCATTTTCATCATTATTGTTGTTGTCTCTATTGAGTAACTACTTTTTATTAAAATATGATTTTATTCTTGAAATTAAATATAATTACATTATTTTCCCATTCCCTTTCCTCCCTAAAACCTCTCCAATATACTCCTCCCTTGTTCTCTCTCAAATTCATATTCATACAAATAATATGGGCTGAGCAGGTTTTCTTTACATATTTAGTTACATATATTTGTTTATATTTATATATCTATATAATAAAATATATGTTTATATTTGTATTTAATATATAAATATCTCACACCAATATTTGTTGTGATATATAACAATATATGTACTTATAAATTGTAATATCTATCACAGCAAATAACGGTTGTACTACTTTTATTTGTTTGTTTGTTTGTTTTGGGGGGAGGAAAGGGTTTATTCGGCTTATGCTTCCACATCAGAGTCCATCATCAAAGGAAGTCAGGACAGGAACTCAAACAGGGCAGGAACCTTGAGGCAGGAGCTGATGCAGAGGTCATGGAGGGGTGCTGCTTACTGTATTGCTCTCTGTGCCTTGCTCAGCCTGCTTTCTATTTTTAAGTTTCTTGCACAATCCTGGGTTTGTGGTGATGAACAGCTTTAGCTAATGTTTATACAGAAAACCCCTTGTTTCTCCTTCCACTTAAACAATACCATGCTGAAAACAGTAAAACTTATTAACTTTTTATCTTGGAGCTTACTCTTCTGTTTTTTAGGATTTCTTGTGAGAGAACTGATGTTTGCATGATAGGTTTGCTTCTGCAAATGACTTAAAATCTTCTCACAGCTTGTAATGTTCTTTTATGTTCTGTGCTCTTGGTATTGTAACTATTGTATGATATGGAAAGGTTTTTTGTTAGTCGAGTCTGCTTAAGACTCTAAATTCCTCTTATACTTTGATGTCTTGTGTCCCTTCCTAGATTTGCTGAGTTTTTTTTTTTAAATGGTTTTACTGAGTTGGTTTTCTCTATCTTTAGTTTGTATCAAAGTTCCTTCACTTGTGGCACTTTTGTGAGTTGAGTCTCTTAATTGTGTCCCAGAGGTCTTGAACGTTGTGTTCAAGATCTCTTGTTTTTTTCTTTTCTGTTCTCTGTCTGTTGCTCAGCCCTGTCTTCCATCCACCACGTAGTTCTTGCTTCTGTCTGGTTTGTCCACTGTGGGCCTTTTCACTTAGTTGTATTAACTGAGTTGAGCTTCTTGGTTCCAGATTCAATTTTTTTTTTCTTTTTAGAACATATCTTTTTGTTGATCTTTGCATAAAACAAGGTCGAATTTTTTATTCAAGGTTGAATTTCTCATCTAGGTTTGAATTAAAAGCTTCATTTATTTTTCTATTTGGATACTATTTGAGGACATGGTACATGGATCATTTTAAAAACTAGACTTTTAATTACTTTACAATCTAAAAGTTGAAGAGTTGTGATCTCTTTAAGGTCATGTCTTGCTTTTTTATTTCTGTTTCTATTCTGTTATGTGTGTAAGCTTTTGGATGGATATCATTTTTTGTTTCTTATGATGTGTCTTGTTAGTTAGCAATTGTTTTTAAAGCTAAATTCCCCAGGCCATTCAGAGAGGAGAAAACAAACTGTTACAAGAGGAACAGCAGAATTCAAATAAATATTTACTTTATATCGAAGTGGTATTGTGTCATTTCTTACACGATTTGTAAATTCCCTCCCTCCCTCCCTTCCTTCTCCCTCTCTCCTTTCCTTCTTCTCTCCTTCCCATCCTTCTTCCTGATTCTGAAATTAGTCACATACTATGCTCTTTCTTTTGTGACTGAATAGAGTTCAGATTGTAAAATTTTTTAATGGCATTCTCTCTGGTGAATAAGTGCTGTGAGAGAGGCTACATTATTAGAAACAGCAAGCAAGCAAACAACTCTGACAATGCAAACATGGTCTGCCCCACTGAGATGATGTGAATTAAGCTCAGGGGTTGCCAGGCACCTCAAGATTACCATTGAGAAAACGAGGGAGTTTGTCAAGGGGAGGAGTGACAAAATGAAACCGAGAACCCAGGTGGGGTGAGAGAAAAGGAGTGACCTTGAATCAAGAGCCGAGCAAAGTGATGGTGTCCCTATTAACTTGGTGGCACAGGAGTGCCTTGAATCTTTGAAGAAGGCCAGCTATTACCTCCGACTCACTTTCCATAGAGGTTAGGCAAGACTTATCTATACTGTGCATTTTTAGATCATCTGTCTCTCAAAGGGAAGTAAAAATTCTTAAAAATAGGCTGATAATTTTAACTGTACTGATATATAAGATCAATAAGAAAAATTTAAGAAAAAATATAGCCTATTGTCTGATGGTTTGTAGTTTCTTTTTTGAGTTCTAAAATTATTTGATTTCCAGATTTCAAGGATAGATTAAAATACTGTCAATCATCAGAGTCTGTAGTTGAGTTATGTATCTTGGGTCACTCAAAACTATAGGTTGCTCTCTCGGTTCTTCAGACTAGATTAGAGTAAATTAAGATATATAGACACTGTTTCTCTAAACACTATATTCATTTTAGTTGTACTAAGGATTTGTGTGACAACTCAATCACATTTGAAAATAATACATGGTTCGCTGTACTCCTAACCACCATCTTTTACTTGATTCATCAGATCTGTATTGAATTTCAGCAAACCTGAAGAGATAAATATATCAGTTCTTATTCAATTTCATGAACTGAACAAGAGATAAGATTTCTCTTTTTAGTCCCTGTCTTCTTGCTCCCGCACAATCTTTGGGACCGTTGATGCTTGTCTTATCTCTTCCATTGGAGATCTCTCTCTCTTTCATCAGTGTATTTGTATTTTATGTGTGCATGGTATACATATGTGTGTGCAGATGCATGTACCTGATTGTCCATACAGAAGCCAGAGGAGGGCATTGGGTACCTTGTTCTATCTTTCTTTGCCTTTTTCTCTTAAGACTGGGTCTCTGAATCTAACTCTCAACATTTTTAAATAATGGTTGGCATGTAATCTTTAGTGACCTTCCAGTCTCTTATTCCCACCTCCAAGAACTGGGGTTACAGGCACATGTGGCCATACCTGGCTTTCCTGTGGGTGCAGGAAATCTGAACTCTGATCTTGTGCTTGCTCAGCAAGGATTTCTATCCATTGAGCCAACAGTCCAGCATGAAAACTCTTTTTTTTTTTTTAAAAAAAAAAGCAAGATTGCAGTAGGGTTGAAGTGCACTCCTCTCTCTGCATCCTTCTTGCTTCCATCTTCACAGCTTTAGACTAGTTTTGAGTCTCAGAGTGTGGTCATCACATCATCCTGATGGAGGGCAGGATGGGTATGTAATCTAAATCTATGAGTTTCAAATTATACAGTGAGCAGAATCACTAGGAAGACTGTGTGTGTGTATGTGTGTGTGTGTGTATATGTGTGTGTATGTGTATGTGTGTGTGTGTATGTGTGTGTGTATGTGTGTGTGTATGTGTGTATGTGTGTGTGTATGTGTGTGTATGTGTGTACTTGTGTATGTATGTGTGTGTATGTGTGTATGTGTGTGTGTATGTGTGTGTGTGTATATGTGTGTGTATGTGTATGTGTGTGTGTGTATGTGTGTGTATGTGTGTGTATGTGTGTGTGTGTATGTGTCTGTGAATGTGTGTGTATGTGTGTACGTGTGTATGTATGTGTGTGTATGTGTGTACGTGTGTATGTATGTGTGTGTATGTGTGTATGTGTGTGTGTATGTGTGTATGTGTGTGTATGTGTGTGTATGTGTGTGTGTATGTGTGTATGTGTGTGTGTGTATGTGTGTATGTGTGTGTATGTGTGTGTATGTGTGTACGTGTGTATGTATGTGTGTGTATGTGTGTATGTGTGTATGTGTGTGTGTGTATGTGTGCATGTAAATATGTGTGGAAGTCAGAGGTCAAACTTGAGTTTCATTCTTTAGGTGCCACCCACCTTTCCTTTTTTAAGACAGTCTTTCACCAAGGTCTAGGGTTTATTTCTCAAGTGAAGCAGACTTGCCAGTGTTATGTCAGGGATCTGTTTTTCTCTGGTTCCACAGTTTGGGGGTTAAAAATGTGTGCCATCTTACTTGGCATTTTTGTATGGATTCTGAGAGTAGAACTCAGGCTATCACGCTAGCATGGCAAACACTTTGCTCACTGAACTATCTACCCATCCCAGTGATCTTTTTTATTATTTATTGTTTTTTAATGAGTTATATATTTTTCTCTGCCTCCCTCCTTCTTTTCCCCTCCCTTTCTACCTTCTCCCTTGGTCCCCATCCTCCCAATTTACTCAGGAAATTCTGTCTTTTTCTACTTCCCATGTAGGTTAGAGTAATTTAATTTTTTTTTTTTTTTGGTTTTTCGAGACAGGGTTTCTCTGTGGCTTTGGAACCTGTCCTGGAACTAGCTCTGTAGACCAGGCTGGTCTCAAACTCACAGAGATCCGCCTGCCTCTGCCTCCCGAGTGCTGGGATTAAAGGCGTGCGCCACCACCGCCCGGCTGAGTAATTTAATTTTTAATATTTGAGAATTTCATAGCCAAACAGAGTTGCTTTTTGCTTTTAACTTTTATTTATTTATTTTTAATTTCATTTTGCATTCCAACCACACCTTTTTCTCCCTCCTTTTCTTCCCCCCACCTCCCTTCAAACCATCCCCTCATCCATTTCTCCCAACAGGTTAAGTGTTCCCATAAGGAGTCAACAAAGTCTGGCACATTAAGTTGGGGCAGAACCAAGTCCCTCCCCCTGCATTAAGACTGACCATGGCATCCCACCATAGGGAATGTGTTCCAGCAAGCTAGCTCATGCACCAGGGATCGATCCTGGTCCTACTGCCAGGGGCCCCTCAGATAGTTGAAACTCCACCACTGTCTTCCATATGTGGAGGGCCTAATTCGGTCCCATCTGTCTGTCAGTCTAGAGTTCATGAGTTCCACAAGCTTGGTTCAGCTGTCTCTGTAGATTTCTCCATCATGATTTTGATATTCCTCTGCGAATATATTCTCTCCTCCCTCTCTTCAATTGGATTTCCAGAGCTTGGTCTGTTGCTTGGTTGTGTATCTCTGAATCTGGTTCCATCACTTCATGGATGAAGGTTCTATGATGATAGTTGGGGTATTCGCCAATCTGGTGACAGGGGAAGGCCACTTTGGGCACCATCTTGAGCTGAAAATTTTGTCCCTTGGCACAATTAATAGTAGTAGATTCTTCCCTACGGCCTATGATCTACTCATCATCAGCTCTTGGTCTTGTTAACAGACCTGTTATGAGTTCCATGTTGGAGTAGGCCTGAAATCGATGCAAGAAGTGATTGGTTACCCCCATAATGTTTGTGTCACTACTACACCCGGCATCATATGTTGTCAGTCCATTGTCATTATTACTATACCTCACTGGTTCCAGAGCTGGGTAAGAACTCTTCTAACCACTTGTATAGCACCTTCTGGCATTGTGAAGGCTATACAGTAGGAATGAAACTCCCATGCCAGGATCAGTTTGATTGCTACACGTTGTATGCACATGTGTTATCTTCGTTAGTAGGGTCTTATCATTAAGTATACACTGCCTCTTTACCCTGCCTTCCCCGCCCACACCATATGTAACTCTTCTTTCTCCATTATTATAATTTTCTCCTTATACCACCTGTACTCTATCCTTCCTGTGACAGCTTCTCTCATGGCCCCTTACTATTTTCCCATTTTCTATGGGTACTCCAGATTAAGCATGTTTATCTAAAGGATCAAGGTTAGTTTTCACGTAATGAGGGAGAACATATAGATCTTCTTTGGTAATTTCATATATGAGTACAATATATTTAGATCATATCCACCTCCTTTTTCACACTCCATTTTCTTCTGGACCTCTCACATCACCTTCCCAATTTCATTTTTTGTTGTTCCACCTCAGCTTTGTCTTCATCATCTTCTTCTTTCCCACATTCAGTGGTTGTTATTAATTGGTATATAGATGACCCAGTTGCCATTCCTTGAGCAATGATCATGGCCACATTTGGAGAACCATTGACTTGACATAATATCAGACCAAAGAATGTTTTTGGAATTCTACATGTATGTTCATTGTTGAAAAAACATCCACATCTCTGTTGTATATAAGTATTCATTTCTCTTTCAGACGTGTTAAGATTGGTTGGTGTCTGGTTGTATGTACCTGGGACAGGCTAGGATCCCATTCTGTTCTATGTACCTTCCATCCTTACTAGGCCAGGGGCTACTGAAATGAAAGCATAGTCTTCTAATGATTAAAACAAAGTGCCAGAGATAAATTGTCACTGTGAAAGCCTCCTTCATCTTTAACTCATGACACATGTACTAATATTCCATTATCCAAAGCAGAACACATGGCTAGTACCAACATCAAAAGCACTCATGAAAGTGGAGGTGAATTAATGAATATCTACTAAATGATAATGTAATACACGACATCTGGAGAAAGTGCATTTTTACCACTGGTTTATAAACTCGGAAGCTATAATCTTGAATCTGCTGGAGACTGATTTTGCAGCCATGTAGAAAGAATCTGCGTTGGAACAATGCCAATGACAGATAAATTCAGCCAAAAAACAGGGATAAATTCTTGGACATCTAGCTATACTAAAAAGGCCCACAGTGAACTTCTTTTGATAAGTAAAGTAGTATTTCCATTTTCTCTATATTAGTTTTTATAAATCAAAGTCTTTAAGTCCAATTTGTGACTAAATAGAAAGTTATTTTCAGTGTTTAGATGGTTAATTCAATAAAAGGTATATTTAATATGCTGTGTTGAAATGTTTGCCAATTGTTTTAGTATAGAGATTTTTTTTAAAAATTTGATTCCAAGTTATATTTAATTTAATACAATTTGTTTTAATTAAAAACTTTCAATATTCTGAAATAAAATTTTGCTCAGTCATAATCCAAAAGATGAGATAATCGTCAAGTATCAGAGTGCCACAGGTGAGCAGAAAGAGACCTAAGGTGTTTAGGGGGTCTAGAAATGTCAATTGATTGGATATTGCAGAAAGATGTTAGCAATGATACAGAAACAAGACGGACTTAAGTGAGATGAATTTGTATATATCTTTCTAACAGGAACATAGGTCACCAAAACAGGCTTGGTACCCCATCCTTACTCTCTGCTCTGCTCTTCGTTTTCTCTCTCTAGTTCTTCCTGTTCTCCTTTTCCACAAAAGTCTTCCAATGCATCACAGGAGGACACAACCCAAGGCATGAGTGTTGAGCTAAAGTAGATTCTATGTGACTCATGAAGTCCTTAGGAGTGGTTCTGCAGAGACTTGTACAAAGCCTCCTACTGAGTTCTGATTTTACTCTGAGTGGACTGGGTGAGAGGAGGACAATAAACTTCAGTTTATGTATTCAATTGTCTTTGATTCATAGTTCACAGTGTACAGTGTGGTTGTGTTACGTGTGAGTTATGGTTCTCTTGGAACAAAGGCAGTTGTTATGAACAATCCAGTTCACAGGATAGAGCATAATTAAAATGGAAAACAAATTTTCTGGCTCTGTATTACCAATTGTCATGTCCATCCTCTGTATATGTGTGTGTGTGTGTGTGTGTGTGTGTGTGCATGTGTGCACATGTGTTGATCTTTTGAATAAACCAGTAAATCAGCGTTTATTTTAGTTTCCTCCTATATTCTCTTAGGTCCTTATCTTCTCCATTTAAATTTGGTTTTATGGCCGGGCGATGGTGGCGCATGCCTTTAATCCCAGCACTCGGGAGGCAGAGGCAGGTGGATCTCTGTGAGTTCGAGACCAGCCTGGTCTACAAGAGCTAGTTCCAGGACAGGCTCCAAAACCACAGAGAAACCCTGTCTCGAAAAACCAAAAAAAAAAATTCGTTTTACGTTAATTTTATAGCAATATGTGTACATAAATACTTGGTTCTTTATAGCATTGCTCCCTCCAAAAAACTCTGAATTCCATTTAGAGCCAGGTGTTGGGTATTGAGTATTATAAATGAATGCTGAAGATGTTTATTTAGTAAGTGTCGGATTTCAGCCTTTGAAATACCTGCCAGGCTGGGATTAGAGAACAATCTTCTTGCTGTTATATAGCTTCTACACCTTTTGAGTGAGATTAAATTTCCTGGTTTTGTCACCAAGAAAGAACAAACTGACCCAACATAGAAAGCAAACCCTGTTTCAAATGACTTTAGACATCAAGAAACATCTTCATCTCAGTAACTGTCCCATCTAGCTGGTTCTTAGAGAACATGTGTTTGTGGATTTGTTTTTCTTGTCAGCAATTGTTCTAGTTTCACCGCCATCTTTTATGAGACATTTCAGAGGCTTTATCCAGATCTAAGCCAAGAAGTAGCACCTGTCCTTGGGAATACATGTAGATAATGGGCAATATTTATATGTTTGAACAACATATAATACAGTGCCATGTCAGAAACCTGAGAGAATGTGTTTCTGCCTTTATATTCATCATAAGCCAGGGCTCCCAATAGCCATGATGTGCTCAGCAGTGAGCATGCAGGGAAACAGTATCAATTTTCCTTTCCCTGAATTTATGTATTTATTCAATATATGTTTTACAATCATCTGGATAAATATTATTAAAAACTACTTGAGGTCACAATAATCCGTTTCTCACCATATATATATATATATATATATATATATATATATGAGCCTTTCGATCTTTGTTTAATCCCCTTAACCACTGTTTCTCCCATTTAATAGAAGATGCAACTGAGGCTCAGGTTGGATCATTGTGTAAGGTCACAATCAGTTATGAGGCTGGTCATCTGTGTCAGGGCCCTCTCCTTCAGAACCAGAGTCAACCCCATTCTCTTAGTCTGCTGTGACTGAATGCTTCCATTAGGGAAATTGGAGGCATCCGTCAGTTTGAAGTTGCCTTAAGAAGTCTAATGTTGTGGGATATTTTACACTGTGTGGAGATAAAAAGCTGTGATCGGGTTGCTAAAGAGCTGAATGGCCAATAGCTAGGCAAGGAGGTATAGAAGGGACTTCTGGTCAGGGTGAGGAAATGTGGGGGATGTATCTAGGCATGACAGAGATGCAGAATGAGTCGGACACACAAAATGGGAAAGAAAGGTAAAAAGCCGTGAGGCAAAGTGTAGATTAATATAAATGGGTAAAGTTATAAGAGCTAGCGGGATAAGCTTAAGCTAAGGTCGAGCTTCCAAAACCAATAATTAGTTTCTATGTCATTATTTGGGGTCTGGCAATCCAAAGGCAGTCCTATGAGAAAGCTTGTCTAACTTTGGTTCTCTTTAGACTCATTTGTGAATTCTTTCGTACATGCACTCAGCAAACATTTGTAGATACTCGTGCCCATTCCAAGTCCTCTGTTAGCCTCTGAAACCAAAAGCAAACACCGTGCAATCTCTGCCTCTAAAGACTTGTATGCTTGGATTCAATTAATTTTCTGTCTTTCACAGATTTCTCTTTTCATTACCTTATGCTTTGCAACATCAGAAGGTGACAGTGGCCCATTTTAGTCACTAGGAAATTGTCCACGTCACATATCAGCTGCATATTCTAATGTCAAGATACCTGAGCGCAGAAAATGTAAGGCATTTATTCTGCCAAGAAAAATCTTGCTTGTTAATTTAACACTAACAGTTTAGGTTTCAGAGGACACATCATCTGCTAGAGAAAACAGGCATCCCAAGCATCTGCTAATTCCATTAAAGAGATGGAACTGGTTAGAAGGAAGCAAAGCTTCCACCTGTAACAGCCTTGCATGCCTCAAGGAATGCTTGGAGGAGAACGAGTTGGTTGTTGTTTGTAACCCCAGCCAGGAGCTATTTCTGAGACCTGCAGAGGAGAGACCTGAATTGCACTTATAGTTCTCCTGGGCTCCTGCATTTTGTCAAAATTAATTTTTTTTACCCTTTTGCTGAAAGGACTAAAAGACCTGCACATTTGGTCAGAGTGGCAAAACCAATAATAACTACAGCAGCATTAAAACCCATTGTTCACAGTTAAGTTTCAAATTTCAGCTGTTATTTCTATTAACAACTTGATTTGAAAACCCAATTTTGAAATTTTTATTTTTATTATTTGAAATGAAAATGTAATTATGTCATTTCTCCCTCCCCTCCCCTCAGCTCTTTTTCAAATTCCTGGTCTCTTTGTTGTTACACACACACACACACACACACAACTATATATATGAGTACAGTCTGCTCATTGTGTACAATGTTACTTGTTTGTATATGATTTCAGACCTGATCACTTAGAACTAAGAGACCTTTCTGTTTTTCCCAAAGTATTCCTTAGGTTCCTATAGTTCTTTGCCTAGAATTGGGACCCTTTTGAGTTTCCCCTTTCCGGGACAACATATCTATTGTTCTTGTTTAGGCAACTATGTTGTTGAGATTTCATGGGTGGAGCTCCCTGACGTTTTGAGGAGACACAGTATCATGGTGCTCTTCTTGTTTCTCTGGCTCTTAAAACCTTTCTGTTCCCTCTTCTTCCATGTTCTCTGAGCCTCAGGGGCAGGAATTGTGCTGCGGATGCATCAGTTGGTGCTGAACTCCACAGGATCACCTGTTCTCTGCATTTTGACCAGTGGTCATTTTCTGTCATGGCTTTTGGTTGCTGCAAAGATAATGTTTTTGTTTCTTTGTTCTGACAGTTGAGAGCTATGCTTATCTATGAATGCAAGGATAAATACTTAGAATGCAGCTAGGAATTTTGCAGACATTGAAGGTTCTCCTCGAGGATTCACGACCACACAATCTCCAGGTAGTTGGCGAGGTTTCCAATGTCAAGCATGATTTCCCTCTGGTTCGGTGGGCCTTGAGTCCCATTGGTTAGCTCTTGGTTACCGCCAAGGTATGTGTGCCACTGTTGTGTCCTTAAGGCTATTGTGCCACCCTAGTCATTGTTTTAGTTCACAGGCATCATATCTGGGTACCGGTACCATGAGTGCTAGCTCTCACAGAGCAGACTTTCAGGTTGGTCCAGCTTGGATCCTGTGAGCCCTTGTGTCTAATATGTATGGTGTTTTCAGCAATATGAACTTATCTTTAGCCTCTGGGAGGCAGCCAAGGGCAACAGTAATAGCCATTAGTGTTTGGGATTCTCTTGGATTACCTTCACCTACAACTCCAAAGGAGGCCTTCTCTTGCCTTGTATTATTACTTATTGTTTGAAAGTCTAGGGCTCTCGGGGGGCAGGGGAGAGCATTGCCAACCCATGTAAGAAAATCCTATTTAAACTATATATTACTGGCCTGGAGGGATGGCTCAGCTGTTAAGGCTAGGCTCACAACCAAAAATATAAACTATATATTATTTGTGTGCACATAGATTTACATATAGTCTGTGTAATTTTAGGTAAACAGAGAATAATAAGAATCCTTATGACTTTTTCAGAGATCTTTATTGAGAAACTCCAACTTTTAATGATGTTCATAGACATATAATAAAGCCAAATGGAGGGTATTATCAGAGGAGTAAAATCATGTTGCCAGGACGTCCTCCAGAAACAAACAGACGTACTGCTGTCTGAGAGATGTTGCTGCAGATGGCACCTCTCTGGAGCAGGAACTCTTGGATGGTTTTGCTGGACTGTGCTCATTTGTGCTTATTGCATCTTCAGAACATCTTGTTCTATTCTTGCCAAATGTGTGATGTTAAGAAATCCCCACTCGGGGTGTGGTATGCACTCGTAGCCCCTTGGGATTCTGACTCATCCGAAGTAGAAATGATAGTAAGACAGAGGAGGAGAGAGCTAAAAGGAAGCAAAGACAGCATATTTAGACATTCGAGTTAACTATAGAAGTAGCCAACAATAGTTTAGAAAAGGTTGTAGCTAAACATGGCCAACATTCCCGGCCTGACTTAAAGTAAGTAACTGTAGGAGCTGAGGCTGGGTCCCCAGAAGGAAGACTAAAGGTGATTGTTACATTGTTACATCATCATCTGCAACTTTTAGGCTTAACATTTTAATGTAAATAATTTCTGTTTTGGAAAAGACTCTGTGTAGATGTTAAAGTCGAAAATAAAGGGCCTTTCATTTTGCAAAGCCAGTAGCCACTCTGATACTAAAGGAATCCTTGTCCTTTTGTACGACTGTTCAGGAGGGAGAGACTGATAATATGATGTCACTTCGTGGAACATGATGGGCTGGGTGAGAATGTTTCTGAGATGAGACACCGAAAGATCTCTCCCGCAGGCTGGGTTTCCTGCTTGGAAACACCCACAGGACCATCCTGTGCTTTTAAGCTGACTTTCCATTTTCTCTTACCTTTGTTAAAAAGTAAAACAAAATGAGGAAACAGCAAAAGAAACTAGAATTTAAGTTGCTCTCCAGAATCTCCTACTATTCACTAGTTCTTTAAAAATTGATCACCTACCCTCCATATTTAATAAATATTACTAAACTGATTCAGTGCAGTCAAATGCCCTACAAATACCACTGCTTACTCATAGCAAGGCAAAAGTCCCAGTCGTCCTTTGAATGATTAGAGTTGTATTGCATTTGATGGAATACAAGAAAAATTCTGAGTTTCAGAAGTCGGTATCTTTTATACATTAGGAATCTAGTCAAGAAGCTATGTTCAAGCGATGCAGCGAGATTGAAAACAGATTTCCTGGGGAGTTTTCCACATGAGTGCTATTTAAAACTTGGTTTTGAAATTTTTCCAATTGTTCAGGCTTAAACCATTTCTTTCTTCAAGCGAGTTTTGAGAATGTTTTGATCTTTCTCATTCCTATTGCTGGAAGATCAGTCCCATGTTCTCAGGACAGGGACTGTTGAGTCTCACAAGCTATAATCTCTCCACCAGATTATTCTTTACCTAATGCAGCTCCCCTCACATGTGTTCTTTTGCAGGAACATCTAAGGATGAAGGAAAGACATGCTTTTGTGAGACTTTCTTTGCTGACATTTCCAGCATCACTTGGAACATTTAGTCATCTCTGCTCTGACCTCAAATTTGCTTTTTTGTCCTGCAGTCTTAACAGCTTTTTTCCATGTCCATAGGAAGAGCAACTCTTGCCATGCTCCACACTGGGCAGATGAACTCCCTGCTATAGGAGGACAGGTTTTTTTTTAGAGGACCACAGATCTTCCTGCTTCCCCACAGGGTACCACCAGGGTGTAGGTACAGGGTGTCGATTCTTAGATACTAACTTTGCTAGTTCTCATGCTCCCTTCCACACTGTCAAATACTTAGAATAAGTAGTGAACTTTCCCATGTCATCTTCTTTTTCTCTTCTTCTTTCTTTGCTTTTTTTTTTTTTGAGACACAGTTTCTCTATGAAGTCCTGGTTGTCCTGGAACGTACCCCACAGACCACACAGATCTTAAACTCACACAGATCTGCCTGCCTCTGCCTCCAGAGTGCTGGGATTAAAGGTGTGTACCCCCACTGCCTGGCTCTTTCTCATGTTTTCAAATTTCTTGTCTTACTTTCAGATACAGCTCTCAGTAATCATCAGACTTTGAATGCAGTTGAAGACTCACCATCCCTGATGCTGATTGCTGCTGTAACAATGTGACAGGACACGTGAATTCCTAGGACTGCTGGTTGCAATTTGTCACTTCACTACCAACATGTGGCATGTTGACACCACCCTGCCAAGTCCTCCCTTATTCTCCCTCTCTCTCTTTTTCTAATGAGTTGGGCAAGGACTCAGATGAGAATCAACTGCAGCTATGATTATTTCTCACACCCAGTCAATCCTGGGAGCAAGCTCCCTTGGGCTGAGGGACACATCTTGGGTAGGAGGACTTTGCTAGCTGTGCAGCAGCTGAAGGAATCGAGGGCTCTGGCTGAAGGGTGGCTGTAGATGTGATAATACAGCACTCAGAACAAGGGTCTGATGTGTATGCAAGAGACTTAAATAGTTGGAGATAAGGGATAGGGATCTTTCTGTTGGGAGGGGAAATGAGATGTCCTTAAGAGCTCAGAAGACAGGCTCTAGAAAGGCATAGAAAAGTGGTCAGGACATGAAAAGAGGAGGAAGGAAAGGGGCTTGTTGAATGGTCTTGAATACTTCTCGAATCTTGTAAAATGTACTTTATCATATTCTGAACTAAGTATCCTGTTGTCAATATGTGTGACATATCTTACATCGTTTTCACTGGTACATGACATAGGACCCACTTGTAAACCTAGTTAATAATAATCTGGCCGAGGATCATTTTGTCACGTTTGCTCTTACGTATTTTTATTTTCTGATGCTCATAGGAACATTAGGATAATTTTTTTGACTTTCCGGACTTTGACTAACATGAGATAATAAATCACCAGTCTGAAAATAAGGTAAAATCTATGTGCAGAACAAGATTTAGGGTTCTGAAAGCCAGTTTGCTGGTGACATGTTCTCTATCTTTTTAGGACCATGTGCCACAGAGAGACATGAGTCATTACAGAGGAAACACACCAGCTATCCCATTGACACCGACTTTTCAGTGAGTGTGAATACAGAACAGGGAAGCAATGGAAATTTGTTTCTAAGGTGACTGCTATCAAAACTGAAGGAGTGTGCTAATTTATTTAATTAATAATTAATTAATTAATTTATTGGAATCCTTCACTTTGAAATGAGAATGAAAAGAGAAGTGGCCACAGGGCGTGCTTATGCGTGAATAAAGAGACAGAGCCAGGCCTAACATTAATATATACTTATTCTGTATTAGGTGTCTGGGGTTCATTTTCGGGCTTTTTTTTTTAATCTACAGAACTGGGGGATTTCTATTAATTTTAAAAAACTGAGTTTATTTTGAGGAATTGATTTTTTTAAAAGTCAAGTTTAGGGAATTTTATTTTTATTTATTTATTTATTAAAGATTTCTGCCTCCTCCCCAATTGCTCTTCGGGCTGATGAGGGAGGGGGACTTAACTGGGGGAGGGGGAGGGAATTGAGGAATTGATTTAAGACCAATTTATGTAAAGATGAAAAAGAATACAAGTAAGATTCAGTGTCTTGGTAATTCAGAATCAGGTCATTGCTTTATGGTGCATCATCCTCTGCAAGGCTTTGGTGTAGCAAATTCCCAGGCAGCTCAGTGCATCCCTAGGCAGAGTGTAAGAATCACGTGGATCCAACACTGCACTTGAGCCCTTTCCGTGTTTATCTCAGAAGGCTTCATGAGGCTCAGAAGCATGTATCAAAAATAAACGCATCTTGCTTGGCTTGGAAGCAGGTGCTGTGCTGTCTGCGACTGGACAGACACACAGACACAAAACATTTGTCTGCCCTGAAGTCTGCTTATACATATGAGTTCCAGTTAGGACATATAAACAAGCATGATCTAATTGATACTGGCGATTAATCCCTGGTGATGACTGAGGCCAGCCAGAAAGCACATGTGGAAGACTTAACTGTCTCATTTTAAATTCACCATCTTGAGGGAAATAGGAATCCAGCATTGCCAAATGTCCTGATTTTTTTTTTGACAGCCTCCAGAAAGCTAGAATTCTATCTATGTAAATGCACCTGACATAGATGTGTTCATATATAATTTAAAAATACTATGTGGAGATAAGACACAAAGGTTGGGTTTCGTCACTCCCCTGCATATTTGATGTAGCTAGAGTGATGAAAGAAGGGAGGAGTAAGGAGCCTGAGATGGTCCGGGGCCTGTTTCGAAGCCTTTTGCGAAAGAGATCTTCACTCTTTCTCGAGTATTAAAATTTCTTTTATAAACCATGTAAGGAGCAAAACGCAGTAAAACCCTTTGCCATACTAATAATTGTGGTGCAAAGGCAGGATGGCATTAGCCTAGGTGGAGAGCATGTACTGTGCTCATTTCCTGGGAACTCCTTCTCAGATCTGGGCGGCCACCTGTTGCCAACAGTTCCTTTAGAATACGGCGGGTAGCTGGGTGGAAAGAGCAGGAGGACTCGGACCTCGTAGGCAAGGCTGAGGGTAGAAACACATGAACAACACGGTCTTCCTGGGTTTCCTCAGCAGCAATAGCTCAGGCAGTTTAACAACTTACGCGGAGGAAATTAAACATCAGACACCAAGCCACCGGGAGCCAGAATGGTACGGGATGCGACTTTTGGAGCCAGAGTTCAGCTTGACACGGGGTGGCTTTAAAGTCGTAGGCTGAATCTGAGTACAGAGAACTTAGATATGACTTGAAAAGTCAGAGTTCTCACTCAAAATATCATCTCGTCTCTTCTGGGTTCATGAAATCTAAAGCTTTCTTCCAATGCCTATCTTCTCTCCTTGCTCTCTTGTGCTGACAATGGCTAATAAGACTAGTGTAGCCAAAGGCTGATGGAGCCCAACTATGATCCCCCTCTTTGAGCCACCCAAGGCTCTGGAACAGCTGTCAGAGGCGACTGTATGCTGCTATTCACTAGCTGGCCTTCCGCAGCTGGAGGCAGGCCCATGGACTCCACTGCAGCAGAGGCCGGATGGGCATGTGGTAGTAGGCACCGAGTAAAATGTGTCAGTCACCACCAAACCTCACTGATGGTCATTCACAGTTTAAGAGAGGTGCACTGGTGAGAACAAACATAGCGCTGCAACTGTAATCCGCCTTGAGTCTCGGGGACCATAACACTCAAGACTGTTTCTCTCTGACACTATATGTACTAGGAGGCTCTGTGGGATATGTGCATGTCTGGCTCTGTGTGGTTACCTGGAGACCTGGCATGATTTTAGGTTCTTTCCTTTTTGATTGATTAAATTTATTTATTTATTTATATTGAGCTGTACATTTTTCTCTGCTCTCCTCCCTGCCTCTCGCCTCCCCTTCAACCCTCTCCCGTGGTCCCCATGCTTCCAATTTACTCAGGAGATGATTTCAGGTTCTTTCTTTGTGTACTTTGAAGAGCTATTTCAGGGAAAGGATGAGGCACAGCTACCCACTGGATTTTCAGAGTCTAACTAAATTGATTTTGATCAGAGGTTCATATTTCCCCTTTCAGTGGTTACAGCAAATCACATGTCTGTGCTAACTCCTAAAGAGGCAGCAAAGTACAGCCCTACCACAAGTTTATGAGGTACGGTAATAGAAGATGTGTGGATGGCCACCACAGTCATCAATATTCGGGTTCATATTTCCGTCAAATCATTCTAATAGCCTATACTTAGAAATCTTCAATGGGTCTAATTCATCTTGACAGGATCCTACAAGCTGAGGCTTGGGTCCCTCTTTTGGTAAAGCATTAAAAGAATAGAGTTCGGATGGTTTGATAGTCATCCAATAAACCAGTCCCAGAAGTAACTTGACCACCTCTCCCGTGTTCATGCTGACCCCTCCCTTGCTAAATAGCGGGAGGTGACCTTAAACTTGCCATCCTCCCATCTCTATCTCCTGCATGTTGGGATAGCAGATATCACTGCCGCATCTGGTTTGTTCAATGCTGAGGATTGAACCCAGGTTTTTGGGCAGGCCAGGCAAGCACTCTCCCACCCCAACTTTCAAAAGGAAATGGAGCGCAAAGTAACTGTAATTTTATTTATATTAACAACAGCAAAATACTTTTATAATTTCACATACCATTGCTTTTAAAAGCACATATATTACAAACAAAGGAACTTCACAAACTTTAAAGATTAGTATTTATCAACACTTTTTTACACATACACAAATATTTTAATATAACATTATCTGAAATGTTACTCATATAATTTTAGTACTTTCATAAGTATCAACTAAAAACATTCTTCTGAAATTTGATAAAAACCATATATTTTACAATTTTCTATTTACATGTGAAATATGCTTAAATGTTACAAAACATTCACTTTGACCTTGAAAATATGTGTACTAGGACCTGGGGTTGAACAAATTATACCCAAGAGCAAACTCAATTTGCTTTTAAGCTGCACATTCATTGGAATTGCAGGACAAATGTTCAGTGTGGTTTGATCATTACCACTCCGAGGAAACAAAGGAATCCTAGGAAATGTGCAAATTCAGAGGCTGGCAAAATTCTCAAGCTAGCGAGGCAAACAAAAATATTAACACTGTAAAAACATCAAATAAATTAAATCTATCTTTTTTCTTCCCCGAGATTAGCTGCAAAAGTTCAGAGAGTTCTCTGCGAGGTGCGCGGGATCCCCCAGGGCTCCTCTCAGACTTCAGCACTGGGTGAGATGGAGACCAGAGGCACAACCGAGGTCACCTTGCTAGTTGCACGCGTGTATGGTCGCTCCAGTCCGCGCTTTGCTGGGTCGTCCCTGCCCGTAATCTTAAAGCAAGACAGATACAACATATGCATATAAAAGATCAATTTTCATATCCTCAAACACAAAATTAAAACCCTGAACAGTGACTCATTCCCAATGGGGTGTTAGTAAGTTTGGAAAATATCCTAGTCAAAGTAGTTCTGAGGGATATTTTCTTCGAAGCCCATATGCCGGTTGCCATGGGGATGCTGAAAGCAGCTTCACTATATTCCTTGACTGTCAGATATGAATTTATAAATGTTTAAGTGGCTACAAATGTATTTGAGTAATTCCAGTGTCTCATTGTAGCTTAAAAATTTGTAATTTACATTGCTGACATTTACCCAAAGGGGATGAACTCAAACGTCTGCATTAATGGGAGTATAATAAAATCAATACGCCTAATCTGAAAATGCTATCAATATATCTAAATGATACAGTGTTCAGCTCTATCACAATGATCACATGCAATCAGTAACCCACAGCCCCACAGAAACTGCAGATGTCACCTTTGAAGTTGATCTTTGTACAAAGAGATTTGATGAGTATTTTGAATTTCTAGTTGTGATTTCTTCACTGACCTCACACACTGTCACGCTGTGCTGATTTATATGTGTGTGATATTAGTTTCTCCTCTCCTCCAGGAGCTTGTTGCACTCAGCATGGGAGGGTCACGGGCTTGCAGCACACCCTCCTGAGGGCCAGCGTTACGAGATTCTGCGCACATAATTTGGTTCTTTATGCGTTTAGTATGTGTCTGGGTCTCTAACAGCAAGACTGCGCTCACAGCTCGCTTTCTTGGCATCAGAACAGAATGGCTCTGGTCCCAGAGCTGTGTTTTAAGTTGGATACTCATGACCACAGCTGACTTCATTCTGCCTCCAGTCTCGCTCATTGGAGACCCACTCCAAAAGAGCATCTTATATTTATTCTTCATTTGCATGCTGTGTGAATTCTATTGGCCCCAGCCAAAGAAAGTTTTTATGGTTTTGGCATTTTGGCTGTTTATGAAACAGCGTGAAATTCTGGCTGCCGATTAAAGAAATGGTTACCTGCCACTACCAGCTCAAATTACTTGTTTCCCACGTCTCCATTTTACACACCAGTTCCACTCAATCTGGGGTTCTGTTTCCTCTCTTTCTTTTTAAAAAAAATGTGTGGGTGCAAGTATGTGCACGGGTGCACACATGACACAGTGCGTGTGTGAAAGCCAGAAGGCAGCCGTGGAAGTCAGGTTCTACCATTTGGGCCCCAGAGGCAGACTTGGGGGCAAGACACCTCCTCACCCAGTGAGCCATCCCACTGGCCTCTACTTAGTTTCTTCTTGAGGAAGACTCACTTATCTTACCCTGGTCTGAAGCTCACTGTGTAGCTGATGATAATACTGAACTACTCTGGTCCTCGCAGTTGAGATTTTGGGTGTGTGTTATGTTCATGGCCCAATTTTCTCTTATATTGAGGGTTTTCCCTTAATGAATTTTTTTTAAGCTAAGACTTTTCTTGGCCCCATAGGGGTGCATATGGTGTAATTAATTTTGTGTTTCTATTTCTAAGTCAGTTAATTCTAATTGCTTCTGATTTTCAAAGCTCAGCTGGTAAGTTCTCTCACCACTTAATATCCGTGGACCTGCTTCTGGAGGATACTCGTTCACACTCAGACAAAGGAAGATAGTCCTGCATCTCGTCACCTGAGTAACCAGGCCCTGTTATAAGCTAGGAACCAGCAGAAAGGCCACCTTTCCCTCCAACAGATTTATTTCTTTTACTGACTAATGAGCGGTGAGGCCCACAGGTTTTACTCTTTGATCAGTTTCCAGGAAGCAGAGAGCCAATGTTTACTTCTTTTGTTACAGGCTTCCTTTACAAAAAAAAATTATTTTTCTCTCCTTTTCACCAACTGGTCTTTGTAATTTTTTTTCATATTTTCAAGTATCATGAGAACCCTTCAGTTTTAGAAGGTAAAGGAGCATGGGCTTTTTACTTTCAAAGCCAAGCTGTTAATATGCCATGTCTTAGAGTGGCAATGAGGACTTAGAGAAGCTGAGCCACAGAAGCTGATGGGGCGAAGGACTGGTGAGGGGAGGTGGGTGGACAGAAGGCTGCAGGACAGGAGAGATGTACGGCGAGAAGAACATACCACTTTTGCTCACAGTACTGAGAGAAATGCTAGACACAGAGGAGCAGAAGCTGTAGAGACACGGACCTCGACAGAGCTGCCGGAAAAAAAAAAGAGAGAAACATTTCTGCCAGATGTTTCAAGGCTAGGTGTGATTTACAGTGAGAGGAAAGTATGGCTTCACCGTGGTTACCTACTTTGACATGCATTCTCTTCATTTTAATCCCAGATTTAGTAACGCCTCTCCTATGGGCTCAAGCTCCCTCTGGAGTATTTAACCACCATCACCCCTCAGAAATCTCAAACTGACATGATCTCTGTTGGGATTCTATCTATGGAGATTCATTCTTTCTGTCATAAGCCAACCTACCATTTTGTCTCCTTAAGCTACTGTGGAGGCGAAAAGGGCCAGTAATGAAGCCAGGAAAGAAAGACTGTATGCTACAAGCAATTAAAATCACAGTTCCAGTCTTTGACCTGCTCTGTGGTAATGATTATTACCACTTTAGATCATTAGGGAGAGGGGAGGGACCGGATATGAAACCAGCAGTAACATAGTACTGGGAAGGCTACAGGAGGCGAGGTACCCAAGTAGAGTGTGAAGGAAGATGACGTTGCAAAGCAGGCTAGGTAGGGTCGCTTGACTTACAACTGAGTTCTTTTAGTTATTCCAAAATACTGATGTTATTGAATGTTCACAGTTCATGCAAGACATGCAGAATGTGGTGAATACATACCCAGGATGATTAATGACTTGATCATGGAGTAGAATTTTATATATATGTGTATATATACATATATATTACACATATCTTTTTCTCCTAATTGTGAACCTCTGCTTCTGCCAAGGAAGTCTTGAGGTAAAAGGCCCATGAGAAATTCTGAGGTTCTCTCTGAGTACTGTGCAAATCTCCTTCTGGCAAAATGTGAAATGTCTTCCCATGTCCTAGGTATTGTGACATCCTCACAATACCTGTTGGCAGCAGGCCAAAATGGGGATTCCTACCTTGTGTTTCTCAGTGTCTGAAAAGACCCAAATATTCTAGAGTCAACAGACTGTATGGCTTGGGTAAATACCTCTAGAATTGTGGAGAGCATTTCAGTTCTCCTATTCTTTCTTCTGTAAGTGTTTCTGTACTTTGAGATAAGAACTGTTTGTACACGGGGGAGAAAACAACTCAGCATCATAGTGTTGAGGTACAGAATAGTGACTTTTGGGAAGTGGAAAAAGACAAGATCTCCTGAGTAAATTGGGAGCATGGGGACCTTAGGAGAGAGTTGAAGGGGAGGGGAGAGACAGAGAGGGGAGCAGAAAAAAATGTAGAGCTCAATAAAAATCAATTAAAAAAAGAATAGTGACTTTTGCAGTAAGGAAAGAGTCTCCAGTTCCTCTAGTAATGGCCAGGGACTGTGGGTCACACCAAGGGATGCTCACCTGCTCATTCATGATGGCCGACAGTTCACTGAGCATGTCCTTATAATGGGACCTCAGTTCTTCCTGGTACTCCAGCTGGTCCTCCTTGATGAGACGCTCATTCACATCCAGAGCCTGCCCACACGCATCTGCGAATTGCCTTTAATGACAGCATCGGGCAAATTAAAAACCGGTTACGGGAAGAGGTATTCAGTTCAGGTACTTGGGTCCAAAGCTGGGCTATGGATACTCTGTCACCTTGAAGAGGGTTAATCGTGCGGCTTTCCTAGGGGTTTCGTGCCTCTCTGTGTGAGGTAGTTAGAAGAACATTTCAACAAAGCGAACCTTACCTGAATATTTCCTTCAATAGCTTTACTTGGTTGTCAGGGTATTTCTTCGCATTCGTCTCTTCAAGAAAAGCTCGGGCATAAGCCATTGGCCCAGCATTGACCTGTGGGGAGAAGAGAGTAGGCTGAGGCTGACTCCTCCTCTCTCTGGAGTTTTCTCCATGGTAAGGGAGGTCCAGTCCTCTGACCAATCACATGGAACCCTGGCACTGTCCCACCACACTGTGATCCACCACTTTCTATACTCGCTGTACCTGCTGTTGTTTTAGGGGTCAGCAGCCACACTGGAATTGGCCTTCCTTGTTACCCTTGCCAAAATCAGTCATGTGTCACCCTACAATGTGACAGCTTCCTCTGAGCAGAGAGCTCCAGGGACACAGCTTCTGTGAGCTGTCAGTAGTGTTGGGGGCATTCAGTGATGCAGCCATGTAAGAGTCAACCCAGCTTCTCTGAGTAACTCCTTAGCCACACTCCAGTAGGCAATCCAAAGACACATCCTGGTTCACTAGGCTGGACTTTGCTCTGATCGCCACTAGCTTTGCCAATGGTTCCCTGTCTGGGATGAGCAGATGTTTGTGCATTGCCTCCCCAGGAAGAGGCACACAACACGGCTCCTCTTGCCACTTGCTATCTTCACATACTGCGTGAGCGCCCTTTCTATAACAACTTTGAAAAAAAGAAACTCCTTCATTGCAAACCCTTCCACTGAAGCTAAATTTAGTGTTTGTGACATCCAGTGTTTGAGGTGCCCATTCGTTTTCTTTTCTATTGGCATGAAAATAAACACATAGTTGTGATGAAAAGACATTCCACAGAGGTAGCGGTGTTCCTCTGTACTCTACTTGAAAGCCTTGCTAAGGTCTGGGCCAAGGAAGCATCCATCAGAGTTGCTGAATGAATGCACAACCAAGCTGTTTGCTTTTTAGTTGTTGTTGTTTTGCAGTTCTGGAGGCTGAGTCTGGAACCTTGCATATGATATACAAAAGCATGCGTGTGCATGCATGTGTGTGTGCACGCGCAACAAACACATATATCTGCTCTACCACTGAGATACACCCCCAGACCTGCAATACCAGCTTCTGTTCCCTGTTCCCACTCAGGCACAAACACTATGCTCGTGAAGAAGCTCATTTCTCTTCATGCATACAAACCTGTTAGTGTGGCTATGGTGTTTGGAAAGTGCGATGGTTAGTTTTAATTTTTCAACCAGATGTGGCCTAGAATAATCGGGGAAAGAGTCTCAATGAAGGGATCGCCTCCATTGGGTTGGCTGTGTGCGTGTCTGTCAGAGATTGCCTTCCACGAGTTAATTCACGTGGGAAGACTCAGTCTACAGGTGGCAGCTTGATTCCCTAGGCAGGGGTTCCTGACATGTGTGACGGTGGAGAAATCAAGCCCAGTAAGTGTGCAAGCGTGCAAGTGAGCAGAAGTCAGCAAGTGTGAACTCGGTTCTCTCTGCTCTTGACTGTAGAAGGGATGTGCCTTCGCCATGACTTTTCACAATGGTAGACTATTATCAGGATTGTAACCTGGGCTATTGTGCAGCAGCAGAAATAAAACGGTAACAGGATGGGAGCGAATGCTGCACCAGAGTCAGGTGGGTGCCACAGTGCAGGGGGCACAGCCATTGGTGCTACATCCCCTCTGGCTCTCCGAGCCCATCCTCCACTCAGCTTTGTGCCCAGGCCTGCTGACCTCTCTTGACTTCATGCTGAGTAAGCACGTATCTATTTTAGTCTTTTGGAGTCAGCCAGCAGGGACACAGACAAGACTTGAGCATATCATGATGAGCAGCAGTGATTTTTTTTTTTCTTCTGTTACAGATTCAACAGATCAAAAAGCAGGGAAAGACATTGCTACTGGTCTGGTTTTGTTTAAGACTTCATATTTCTGTCTTCTTTCTCTTTAAATATTTTTTTTGTTTTTGTTTTTAAGAGTGCAATGGTTTTTATTTGCTGAAAAAGTCCAATTTTAGTTTTTCTTTAAAGCATACAAAGGCCATCTAATCTTCAGACTCTGAGCCATCTTCATCCTGACTAATCTGGAAATAGCGAAGTTCGTAGAACTCCTTGTCAGATGCAACCACAAAAATACCTTAAGAAGAATAATCTCTTTAAATATTTTAAATGTCTTGTTTTTTGACATATTTATTAGATTTATTGATTCTCTCTCTCTCTCTCTCTCTCTCTGTCTCTCTCTCTCTCTCTCTCTCTCTCTCTCTCTCTCTCTCTCTAAGTTCCACAATGCATACATGGAGGTCAGAGGACAATTTGTGGGAGTCAGTTATCTTTAACTCTGTAGGTTCCAGAGATCTAACTCAGGTCTTCCATCTTGGCAGCAAATGCCTTTATTAACTGAACTATTTTGAAGTTCCTCTTTTTTTTCCATTTCTCCCCGCCCCCTGCCCATGCATGTTTGAATGTGTGTCTCTGCACAGGAAGAGATCAGAGGAAACATAAGGTGCCCCACCCTCTCATTCTCTGCCTTACTCCCTTCAGAAGGGTCTCTCACTAAGCCTGGATCTAGGCTGCTAACTAGCAAGCTCCAGAATCCCCACCCCCAATCTCCATCTCCTACCCCTATCTCTGGGGTTACAGGTGTGCATATAGTCACACCAAGATGTTTTTTTTTTGATTCTGGATATTTGAATGCAGATCCTCAAGCTTGCACATTTCCCTTACTTATTGGGCCATCTTCCCAGCTCTGAGACATTAATACTTTGCTCAATGTGGGCTTTTCAAATTAATTTTCACTTTTAAAAATAGCACTTTAAGATAATATTTTATGTTAATTACTAATTAAACTTTATGCCTATGATGAGAGCCTTACTGTGCCCTCCTCTGCCCGGTGTGGGACAGGTTGGAATACAATCTTAACATCCTCCTCGGAGTACCCCAAGAGAGGCCATGCCTGTCCCTTTCTGGTGGACCCTTCCCTTATTTTGTCTCGACCAAGCCTCCTACACTAGCTTCTTTAGTTTTAAGGGTATATGTTCAGCAGGGTGTGACTCCCAGCTATACAGGCCCCTTCTTCAGGGGCTCCCACCCTTCTGTAAACTCTACTTTATTCTCCCCATCTGCTTCATGTCACCGTGCTCAGCCCGTAAGCACTAATGCTTTTGTGAACCACTAAACATTCTTCATTCTTAAAAAAAATTATTTTAGAACAGATAACTTTAATTACAACAGTTATGTATGGAGTGCAATATTTATAAATTGGTTAATTCATTTGTTAAGGTATATGATATGGGAGGATTAGGGAGAAGAAACTTTCCATTATCCAAACTTAGCTGTTTCTATGGATGTTTTAGATTTTTCTGATGGTTTCATACATTTATATAATGAATTTTAGGCATTTTCACATACCCCACCCCATCTCATCTATCTTCCTCTTCCACTTGAATTTTCTTCTTGAGAGTACCCCCTGCTTCTATTATTATTATTATTAAAATTGATTCATTTATTTCACATCTGATCGCCATTCCCCTCTCTCCTTTCTTACCATTCTCTCCTCATTACCTCCCCTTGCCTCCCAATCCACTCTTGTGCCTGTTCAGAAAGGGACAGTCCTCCCATAGATGTCAACAAAGCAGGGCATATCAGGTTGAAGAAGGACTAAGCTCCTAGCCTTGTATTAAGGCTGGGTGGGCAACCTAGTAGGAGGAATAGGTCCCAATGACTGAGAGATACTTAAAGAAATTGTTCAACATCTTTAGCCATCAGGGAAATACAAATAAAAGTGACTCTGAGATTCCATCTTACACCAGTCAGAATGACTCAGATCAAAAACACTAATGACAGTTTTTGTTGGAGAGGATGTGGAGCAAGGGAAACACTCCTCCACTGCTGGTGGGAGAGCAAACTTGAACAGCTACTTTGGAAATAAAGATAAAATTTTCCCAGAAAATTAGGAATTAATCTACCTTAAGACCCAGATCTACACTTGGACATCTAACCAAAGAATGCTCAATCGCACCACAAGGACACTTGCTCAATTATGTTCACAGCAGCGTTATTCATAATAGCCAGAACCTAAAAACAACCTAGATGCCTCAATCGAAGAAGAGATAAAGAAAATGTGGTACATTTACAGAATGGAGTATTACTCCTGCTTCATTTTTAAAATTTGAATTTTTATTCTCTGAGAATTTTATATATAAGTACACTGCACTGTCATCACGTCCACTCCCAACCTACAGAGTCTCCCCTGCCCCTCTGAAATTAATGATCTCTTCTGTATTATCATTGTTTTGTGCACACTCATCCCCACGCAAACAACCTCCTGAACCCGATTAGTGTTGCCCATATGTACATGGGTTTGGGGCTCATGACTGCCTTTAGCTCTTCAGCTAGAAGTGGGGCCTTATGAATTTTTGCCCCATCCTTGCAGGCTATCTGGTTTTAAAGGTACAGAAAAGAAAAGCCTTAGGTAGTTCCTGTTGTCAACTGACAGAACCCGGAACCACCCAAGAGATAAATTTCTGGGTATGTCTGTGAGGTATTTTCAAGATGAACTGAACTGGAATGGGGAGACTTACCTTAAATGTATGGGACAATATTTCGTGGCTGCATAGAAATGATTTTTATATCAGCATTCTTTTGTTCCCCCTAACTGTGGGTGCATTGTGGCCAGCCACTTCATGTTCCTGCCATCTTACTGACTGTACCCACAAACTATGACCGAGACAGCCACCCCCACCCCTTAAGTTGTTTAACCTTAGGTATTTGGAGGTATTTGTTTACAACGGTGGGGAAAGTAACTAATATGGATAGGCCACAAACAGCCTGAATGTTTCTTATATACTTAAAAAAATTCCTGGAGCATTTTATAGCAAGTTTCACTGGAACTTGTGAGTCTTTGCTCTGGGCATTGCTTTGCACTGACCTTCACGCTGACACTGCCTTGCAGTTTGAGCTGTAGTCTGATCATGTCCACCTCATCTGTAGTGCACAGCTGATTAAGTTCAGAGACCTTTTTGGACATCTCATCAATCGCGACTTCAATGGGATTCAGTTCTGTACTCGATTGGCTGATGACCTGGATCCGCTTCTTCACGTAGGGAAACAAGTGGCTGGCTGCATGGAAGCCACACAAAGATTTATAAAGGGTCCAAGAAAAGTCCCAGGTTCCCATGAGGGTCTTCAGGATTTTGTATTGTCTCCAGCTACTTCTGGTGTCCCTTCCCACCCTCACAAGCTCACCCCAACCTTCTCAGGGCTGTACTAAGACTGCCAGAGCAGCCAAACCCTGAAAGGATTGCAGTCGGCTCTGAAACTTGCCACCCCCATAATGAGATCCACGCAGAGCTCCAGTAATGGCTTTCCACTATAGAGAAGAGCGAACAGGAGCTTGGCTCTCGGTGTGTTTACCACTAACCACTCAGTCAGCTTCCTGAAAGTGAATGAATGCTTGTCATAGTTTAGAAGTCAGGACGATTCTTGGTGGTTCAGTTCAAAACTGGGGTCTCTCAAGGTAGTTGGGTGTCTTCCTCCAAAGGAATTCTTTCTGTGGGCTTTAGCATCCTAGACCTATCAATGCCCCTACATTAAAAAATTAATTTGTTTTTTAATGTTGTCTTTCTTGGAAATTCTTTTTTACTTTGTCTTTGTTCTACCCCAATGTTAGCACCATGGGAGCTTGGTTGTATCTCATTTAGTTGAATTGCCAGGATCCTGGGGAGATCCAACATCAAGTAAGCACACAGTGTCTGTTAACAAAGGAGAGGTGACTACTTCACAGGACTGATACAGAGAGCATAAAACGAGGTGTTCAAGTCCAACCTTATTCTAGAGAAGAGCTGGAATCTTACAGAGGGGAGAGTTTTGCCCTCAAGCCTAACATGCTAATAGCCGCTAACTCAGAAGCAGGTAAGGGTGGATTCGGGGAGAGGAAGGGAGCATTTGGTGTCCATGTCTTTATCATGGTGTGACACCATGACACTTGTGAATATTCCCACTCAAGGGAAAGGATTTCATTGGCAGTGTCTCTCCAAGGCTCCAAGGCCCCATTTTTTTTTTTAAATTTTGTTGTCATTTTGAGGTGCAATCCGACTATGTAGCCCAGGTTGGCTCTGAGCTTTGGCTCCTCCCCACTACTGGAATCAGAGTTGCTCACAACCACAGCTGGCTATGGAGTTTCCTTTTAGCAGAACCTAAGGAGGGGCAAAACTCCTGATCCCCCAAACAGCTCTAGGTCAATGCATTTCGGGAACTTGCCTGCAGGGTTGAAGTCACCACATAGGTATGGACTTGCATGCAGTCTTCCTTGTTTTTGAGACAGGGCCTTTGATGAGATGGGGGGGGGTGTGGGGGCTCTCTGATCAGGCTAAGCTGACTGGCCAGGAAGCCCTAGGGATCCACCTGTCTCTGCCTGCCCAGTGTTGGGATTACCAATACATGCCTGCATGCTTGGATTTTGTGGTGGGCTCTAGAAAGGAACTCATGTTTTTATGGTTATACAACAAACATTTCATTAACTGTGCTGTCTTGCTGACCCCTGCTGCCACACTTGATTTAGGTAATCTAGCCTTGGCCCGAGGTGGGGAAGGTTTCATCCCGCACTTACTGGTCAAGACCGTCCTCCGTTTGCACTGCTCGGCCACTCCACCATGCTTCTTTCCTGACAGAGTGAAGGGTGTCTCGAAGACAAAGCGGTTGATGTTGTGATGCATTTCGAAATCCGTCCTCCGGTCGTCTATTTCCTTTTCTTCAAAGAATGGCGTCACATAGGTCACCTGAATATAGGCATACTTGGGGTCCAGGTCCTTGGGGTTTACCTGTGTAAACAGTAAGGGTACCACAAGAGTGGTGAGCTGCAGGTGATTTATGAGTTCCCTTGCTGCCTCCTGGTGGATAAAAAGCATTCTGTGCTCTGTAGACCACAGAAGACTGGATGACTGACAGCGGGTAAGAAGCCTGGCTCTTGTTAGCAACAGGACTTAGAGCTGGTTCACCAAGCTGGAGCCAGATCGCCTTGTGGATCTTTTCAACACAGATTCCTGGGTAGGGCACCATTTAAACTTTTATTCTCTATCCCTTCTGTAACGAGTCACCCTGTGCAAAGTGAAAGTTTCTTGGAAGCAGAAACACCTCTCTTTGTTCCTTTGTGGCGTCGCCATGTCCGTAGACTGGTACCATTGGCTTTGGACTGGCAATGTGGAAGAAGGCTCCTTGTCTCCCTTAGCAGACTACCTGACTGCCTGTTAAATGACTGCAACTTTTTGTATTTTCATTGCTCTTGTGTGTGTTGCATATGTGCTTTATTCATGAGCGTTGGTGCATGTGTATGGGTGTGCATGCATGTGTGGAGGCCTGGAATCATCACCTTTAGCTCTTTCATCTTATCCATTGAGGCAGGATGTCTCAGTAAAACTAGTCTTGCATTTCAGTTCACTCTAGGGAATTCTAGGCATCTGCCCTTGGAGGCAGGGATTGCAGGTGGGCCACCATGCCCAGCTGGCATTTACATGGGTTTCTGAGGATTTGAACTCAGGTTCTCATGTTTGAGTGGTACTTGCTTTAATTAGCTTTACTGAAGAGCCACTTCCCCAGCCCCACGTTTTTGTATTTGCCATATCTCAAATCCTTATCAGCAATAATCCATTCTACCCAACTTCTTTGGCAAGCTGCTTTGGTTCCTAGGCTTATTAATAGGAAGGAAACAGGCTGGACAGCTCAGGAAAATCTGAGGAAACTTCTCTGGCTCCCCTTTGGGCTTAGGAAGGATGTTTCTCGAAGACATCTTGAATTTTAAACCTGTTTTTAATCTTCTTCATATTTCTATCCTTCCACTTCTTACCCAATTCTAGAAATTTCAGGAAACTTTTGAATATGGCTAAAGAATGGTAATACATGAACAAGTTGGGAGTAGTTTAATGAGAAGATACATTGCTTCCTGCAGGCAAGAAGAGGTTCTTTGGATTCTCTCAACTCATACCACGTGATTCTCTTAGGTGTGACTCTCTTAGACGGGACAGCTCTCGCAGAATGGTGTGGCTTGCAAAGACCTCCTGGACCGGGTAAACAAATATGTCCTACTTGGTTTTCCTCCAGCTCTGCTTCTGAGCACAGCCACTTTAACATTTTAGCAGCTATCCAAGTGCTATCCAAGACATGGAAGCAGAAATGCAAAAGCAGGAGACGTGCTAAATTAAAGTACTCAGTTGAAAAAATGTCTAACAGTGCCGGAGAGTTGGCCCCGTGGTTAAGAGTGCTTACTGCTCCTGCAGAGGCCCTGGAATTGTTAGCAGCACCCCCATGGTAGCTCTTATAACCACTTTGAACTTCAGTCCAGAGGACCCAGCGCCCTCTCTGGGCATCTGTGAGCACTTGCACAAACATAGTGTTCATAAATTCAGGTAGATACAGGCACATAAAAACAAACAAACAAACAAACAAACACACCTCCCTCTACCTCACTGGCCAGCCAATAGGCAAAATGTCTAATACTTTGGGTGGTTCATTTTGCATGATCAGCTAGGAAATTAAAACACTCACTAGAAGATAAGAAGGATCAAGTCAAGTCCCATCGCACACTGTTCCCTACCTTATTGGAGTCCTGGATTATCTTCACATTGTCTGCTCCGAATTTGTCTGCATAGAGCTTGAGGAGTCTTTGGGAAATCTCCGAGAGACCTGTCAACTTAGGCTCTTTATAGATATACTCTTTGCCCTCTTCTTCCTCGAAGAATCCCTAGGGGAGATACACAGCGAACCACCTGCTTTACTAGAGAACTCTAGTGTCGAATCATAGCAAGACAAAAAGCCATATGCTTAAAAAAAGGGTTCAGTTTTTCAGGTGTCTGAAGCCATTAATTAGGAGCCTATGAAGTTCAAATCAGAAAAGAAGATGCAAAGAAAATAGAATACTGTTTCATAAACCATAAATAAACAGACACTCTCCAGTAAGACAAAGGAATGTCAGAGTAGATCCTATACATATCTTCTCTTGTAGAAATCAGGAAGTATTTGCTTGCATATAAATTGGAGGAAGAATGCCCTCTTGTGGTAGTCTTAAGTAGAACACAAAATTTTAAGTAATGTTTGGTATTTTTTTTAGAAGCACATTCATTATCATTTTAAGTGAAGTCTTCTATGAATCTTTAAAAACAGCACAGGCGACAGCACATGGCATGCATGTTCCCACTTCATCTAGGGTGAAGACCTGTGACACTTTATTGTTATAGTGACAGAAATTGCCCATGATGAGCTCCAGTGACAGCTATTTTAAAAAGTCCACATCAATTTTTCTTCAAAGACTTTAAGGTACAAGCTAGCCATATGTAACTTAATCACCAATCACCCAGTTTTTAAATTCTTGAAAGGCTGGACTTTACAGGACTAAAAATAACACCCAGGCCATCATTTTTATTCCATCAGATCCCAGTAGGTTTTAGCCTTCATAAATCTGTCTGGTTTGAAGCCAGGGAAAAAGAAGATCTTATTATCTGCAGATAACTAAGTGAGAAATTCCTTCTAATTCATTCTCTTTGAAGAGACAGGAGCATGTCTCCTCCTGACCCTGTGGAATAGGTGTGGGCTCAGAATACCAGATGAGCTCAGCGAGAAGAACCCACATGATCTGTTTCTTCCGATTGCAGAGTTTGTCTACAAAGAAATAGATTTTGAAGTTTGTAAAACTACCGAGTCCAACAAGAGATAACATTATTTAAAAAACAAAACAAAATAAAAAAAAAACCCAAAAACTTGTTTTGAGGGATGGGGGAGATGGCTCCGTGGTTATGCATTTGGCAGCATGTGTAAAGACTGGGATTTCAATCCTTCGAACCTAGGACTTGGGACTGCCTTCCTAGAATTCTAACCCCAGAAGATGGAGGCGGAGAGGCCTCCAAGTAAGCTGGTTAAGGAAACTAGCCACGTCAGTGGTCTCTGGGGTTGACTGAGAGACTCTGCCCCACTGGATGAAGTGGAGGAGTGATCACGCATGAGTCTCTCTCCAGTCTCTACATGCATGAGTACTCTGTGCACATAGACCCCCGACACATGTGTGCCCATACATGTGCAAACATGCAGACATACACTTCAACATACATATGCATGGCACACACATACAAATGGAAGGAAGGAAAATTATTTTTGACTAAAATGTTCGTTACTTGAGAAAGATTATGGACAAATGTCCTAATGCAGCCTATTTTTTATGGATGGTGAGAGGTGATCTAAAACGATTAAGCTCACAACTGTCTGGTGTTGAACACTTGCACAGCCCTTGTTCTCAACAGCTCATTATGTATCATAGAGGGCTATAGGCTTGCAGAAGCCAATGCCCAGGATCCACGTCCCAGCTTTCTTCCTGTCAAGCAGGCACTGCCTAACCTCTTGTCCATCTTCCTAATTTTAGCACATGAAGCAATGCATGTCCAGCTTCTGACACATTGTCTGGCCTTTAGGAAGGGGGTCACTGTATCTGCCCAATGAATAAATAGATGAATAAAATTGTTTTTGGAAGATGTATGTCTCATAAAGGTATAAATATATTTGGCGAATGTCCCCTGGCTCTTTATGAAAAAGCTAAGCTTGAATAATCCTTTTGATAAATGTGCAAATGCAAGGAGCTGATTTTTAATACTTTTGCCCCTGCCCCGACCCTGAACTTCTAGAAGGGGGGGGGGGCTATGATGTGGAGAGCACAGAAAGCTGAAAAGCTGTTCCCAGACACTCCCTTAGACTCCGCAGGGGTGAGAGAGGTCTGATTCTCTTCCTATTGGACGTCTGCCTGCTTTGCTTCTTGCACTGCTGACTGTGGGCTCTTGCCTGACTCAAGGTCAGGAGTGAGTACTGAAAACTGACAGAGGAGTAAGACCTGGGAAGAAAATACCAGAATTCCCGAAGGGCCTCAGCCAAAGCAACAATTACAACTTCAACTGCAACAGGGGAAAATGCCTTCCAGTTTCATGAAAAAACTCCACCCCACCCTCCCCTCCCCTCCCCTCTGTAGCATAGGAACTAGTGTGATGAGATACCCTCACTGTGGATTTCCCTCCTGATAAATTCTGAATCCGGGGTCAGCAGGGAGTGGACAGAAGCAGACCTTTGTTGTCTCCATTGTGACTTTGCGACCTTGGTGGTAACCTGTGATTTTCTTTCGTGCCTACTCCTTGGTCTGTAGGATGGCAAGCACACATTTGGCCATGTATTAGGAGTCCCCAGGTGCAGGGTCTGACCCACAAAGGACGTTCCGTGAGTATGAGTTACGACAATGATGATGGCAACCAAGGAAGACTTCACGGCCATGGGACAGCTTGAGTTCTGACTTTATGCAAGGCTTGCAGCAGTCCATTGCTTAAGCAAACAGTCCCCAGTATCTCTTGCATCAGAGCTGTAAATTTTCCTTATCACAGCATATCTACTGATGGTCCTTGCCACATTTGGGCCATTGATTTGGTAGGAAACAAATAATCCTTAGACCTGTTCTTTCTCCTGAAGATTACTTTCTGTGTTTGCTGCTTTGTGTGATGAGTGATGATCATGTGTGTACCATCTTGCTAATCCCAGACCCCCACCCCTCGTGTGTGTGTGCATGTGGTGTGATGTGGTGTACCACTCCCAATAGTTCTGAGACAGCTGTAAGAAGTAAGGAGTAGCAGAATTCATGTGCTGTTTGTCAGGGCTTAAGAAAGGCACCTTTTCAGCCAGACCAATGGCAGCTGTGGAAACATTTGGAATGGATGCTTACCTTCTGACAAGGAAACTATTGAAGAGGGCAGAGGCTGCTGAGCTGCAAAGCATGATCTGAGGGAAAGCTTCGCTCTCAGACATGCCCACCAAGTCAACAATTTAGGAGTGGGGTGTGTGTGTGCGTGATGCAAACCAAGCGGCAGCTCCCCACTTTGCTTTAGGGTCCAGGTTGTGGACTGGCTGCATTTCCAGCCAGTGGGACATGGGGCTTGCACGTGGCTACAGCTCGTTTGATTTTTTTTCCCACCAAAGTTATTCCATAATGTAGTATATGCCTTAATGTGCTGTCATTCTGAAGAAGCACATTCTACTTAAGTAAGTAATTGGGGTCAGTGGAGTTAACACACGTAGACTGTGAAACCTCAAGGCAATAAATACGGCTATAAACCCACTTCAATAAACTAACAAATAAAATTATCGATTCTTTTCTAGATTTTTTTAATAAAGTTCTTCAGAATATTGAAGTGCCCTTAGATGAGAACCGGGATGTCAAATATGAGTCCCTGCTTTGATGTTAGAAAGGTCCAACATTCACAAGTCAAACAATTCAGACAAAGAAGATTTGGTTAGCAGCAGGCTAAATGCTTTCAGAAGAGAAGACACAAGAATGCAGGAAAATTGTTCCTGGTAGGCAAGAGTGCATAAATTATGTTTAGATAGATAGATAGATAGATAGATAGATAGATGGATAGATAGATGGATAGATAGAGCCAAGATCAGTTACTTTCACATAGACAGGAGCTGGAAGAGAGTCTATTACATCTCAAAGTGGAGATGTTACTTTGTTTTCAAACTACACATGTATGTTCCCCATGCCCTCCAAGCTCTTTTCCATCCAGATTCTGAAATACATCTACTCCGAAGGACGCATGATCCACTAATACACAAAGTAACGTCCCCCACCCCAAGATTTCCAGCTAATTTATTCCAGGGTTATCTGATATTTGAAGCTATGCAAGGAACATTTGCTGGCCTGTTTTCTTACTAAAGGCTAGGGCCTAAGGGTTTCATTGATTACAGGCAGTGTTTGATTGCTACTGCTGTTTCCTTACTCTGGCAACAAATCCTTGAGGGAAGTCGGAAAGCTGCTTTTTGCCGGCTGTTATACCCATAGCCAAGGCTGCCAGCTGCTGTGTGAGAAACTCCATGCTATGCACGACTCATATTTTTAAAAAAGTCTCTGCTGTGAAGAAAGGGTTTTCAACTTGCTTGTTAATGTCTGCCTCATTGCAGACTTGGTTAATATTAAACAGCCTAGCCAACACAATAAGATGGGAACACTAGTCCACACAGTGCACTGATGTGTGCTCAGAGGACTTTGTAGAGGCAAAGAGCCTATTTTCTGTTATAGTCACACAATCTCTTGAGCACGATTGCAAGATGCATCTGTGTGTATGCTAAAAGGTGTGTTTTAGAGGAATATAAAGTGACATTTTGAATAAGAAGTTGCTTTTTTTGAGTACTGGGATTATGTTAATCACTGGAGAGTTCGTCTCTGAGGTCTGGAAACTTCATTCTGCACAGATTCAGGAGAATGTGCAATCCTGCTTTGGTTTACTTATCAAGGCGAAGGGATGGGAGCTGTCTACTCCTGCTGAATACCACAGTTCACAATTGCCATTTGGTGCCTTGGCGTGTGCATTTGAATATCATTTGCATAATGATCATTAGAGCTCTGATTTGTTACTTGTCAGGGTGAACTAACTCCACAGGTGCTCTTTGTCCAAAGGCAGCTGATGGTGGCCCTTAGGGAGGATCATGCTTAGGTAAGTTTATCAGGTCTGCACATAAAAAGATATTTTTACTTCTAAGCTCTGATTGGATTTATTTTTCTTAACCAACAGCAAGTGATAGTCCTTCCCCATAACAAAAAAGTAGCTAGACGATCAGCATATGTTTTAAGAAATCTGAAAAAAGAACAAAGTTAGGTCACTTGAAAGCAACATCCCCGAATGGCCCCCTCAGTCCATTTAGTATATGGTTCTCAAGGATTCTTCTAGTAGGTGAGTTAAGGACTCATGAATTCAAGTTTATAGATGAAGGTGTAAGATACCCACATGACATGGAGGTGGGAAGGAACCTAAAGAATTACAGAAAAGTCCGCATTGTTCATGTGAGAAGAGCTGAATGGTGACAGAACATGGAAAGACCTTTTTCTCCTCCTTAATGGATAATAATTATATTAAGCCACATAAAGATGTCAATTTTGTAGATAAAAACAATGGCTAAAGATAGGCAATTTCAAAGACAACACTTTTACTGAGAGTTCTTGATACTGGTAGATAATTTCTGGTCTGACTGTGTTCACGGTCTTTCTATCCCTCTTTCTGAATCTCTAAAAATGTTGCATGATGGGTGAAGGCTTGTTCTCTTTAATTCTTTGTGTTTAGAAACACTTCTAAAGGACCAGTGTCTGCTAATACAGGACCTGATTTTTCAAAGGATTCCTTGCAAAAGACTCCGAGAAGGACTCTCGTCCTGAAAACAGTCACTATTCCAACTTCTTACCACCTTCAGCTCCATAATGACTCACAACCTGTGGGTTGTGACCCATTTGGTTGCACATCAGATGCCCTGCATATCAGATATTTACATTACAATTCATAACAGTAGCAAATTTATAGCTAGGAAGTAGCAATGGAAACAATTTTATGGTTGGGGGGGGTCACAACCATGAGGAACTTTATTAAAGGGTTGCAACACTGGGAAGGTTGAGAACCACTGCCAAACATTTGATTCATGATAGCAAGTGATCTCCAGTACTAAATCTATTCTGAATCTATTTAAAACATGTGCTATCCTTATCTACCTTGTGCACTTGTGTGTGTGTGTGTGTGTGTGTGTGTGTGTGTGTGTATGTGAAACTTCTAGATTACACCCTCTACTTTTGTGGAGAAAGACAATGTGTGCAAAAAAAAAAAGATACTTTTCTTTTTTTTGTAATTCAGGCAACTGGAATAAACAGAATTTAGTGCAAGAAATGCAAGATGGCTCCAAAAAGAATCAAAAGAGCCATCTCACTCTTTGTACTAAATGTTGATCTGTACAAGAATGTTAAGGTTCAGTAGAATTGTAAGGAGGGATGTGTGAGGATTATTAGAGCATGCAAAGGGACACAGAGAGGAATGAACTTACCACAGCCTGGAACAACCAAGACCAAAGGAAGAAGAGAGCAAACATTTGCATTAAAAACTAGTTGGTAAGCAGCAAGATCTGTCCCACCTTTTCACCAGCTCGTGTCTCACACATGGGTTTACATGGTCAGGGCATTAATTGGAACCTTATTACTTTTTTGCTGGCAAGTCATCAAAGATTTGGATTATATCCTGGTTAGCAAAACACCCCTTACATGGATGGCATCGTTCTGCTGCTCAGTTAGCCTGTATGTTTCCTCCAGTCATCCAACCCCCATATCCCCTTCTTGGTGGGATTTTCTGTTATTTTTTTTCACTAATGCTCTGCCAATGCCATACAGTGTATATCACACGCCTCTCCCCCTCAGCAGATACACAAACTCAAGCTATTTCAGATTCTTTTTTAATCCCCCCTCCACATGAGTATAATTAGCATTTCTCTATAGACTGCTCTCATAACACTATGTCTCTCTGTCTCTACAGTGATGTTGTTGGGAACTAAGAAGAATCCACGTGGGATGGGGTGGACTACAGAGGTAACTCCTCATGTGTCCTTTTCAGAGAGACAGAATCAGAAGTGAGCTTTAAAGGTACCTTTAGTGATCAGAGGAATCTCTGTTTTTCTAAAGACTTCAGTGGGTAAATTATCTATATGAGCAACACTGGACCAGACACTATCTGCAGCCTTAACAGAGTCCAAGAAGAACGAGAGGCTGTGTGTAGTCATGCCTCACGAGAGGGAGAGGAAAGAGAGTTCTGCGAGCTGCTGTGAGCATAAACTAGGCTGGCGCACTTGTCTCTGAGAGTCAGAAAGACTTTTGCTGAGCTAGAAGGTTGGCACAGCATTTCTGAACAGGAACCATGGCATTCCTGGGGTTATACCATTTAAAGCATCATTACAAGGAGATATTCAGAATTAATGTGAAACACTTCCCTTCAGACCAATGCTATGGCTAGCTAATATCTCCAGCCTTGCTCATTGCTAATGCAGGACCTTGAGAAAGATAACTTTACAACCACATTGGCCTGTGACAGAGGAAACAACAAGGCCCGGGATGCTCTGCTTTGAAACAGTGGTGATTTGAAAACAAGAGAAACAACTTACAGGATCCTAACACCAGTGGTTGGGAATGGTGGGCAATTTAGGGTGTTATTTCTTAAAACATGCCTGATTCGATTTCACTTTAATCAATCACACAGCCCTGTTATATACATCAGGGTAAAATACAAAGAAGAGAACGGTGAAAAAGAAGCCTCCTCTACTTCCAAAGGCTAGGAATGACTTTTTTTTTAAACGTAACTTTTATAAGTTTCATTGATTTTTCTACATGTTTGTGCTTAATACATTCCTATGGGCAAACTGATTGTCACAGTCATAGAAACACTCACGGAAGTACAAACACACCCCTCCCCTGGTCCACTGATATATGTAGTCAGATGTCTTATAAAGAATGGAAGATGGCAACCTGAGCAGAATGGTACTTCTGGAGGACTTACCTGCCCATAGAATGCCACTCTGTAGTAGCGACCAAACAGGCGCTTCTCGGAATTCACCACCTCTGCCACTTTCAGATATGACCGGTGAATGTCATAATAGAGATCTGATAATTTCTGAAACCAGAAACCGGAGGGTTTTGTGAGGACAACGCTGACATAAAAGAGAACGTTGCAGTCCAATGGATGGAGCTAGAAAACATCATATTGAGTGAGGTGACCCAGACCCAGAAAGACAATTATCATACTTACCCACTCACAAGTGGTTTTTAGACATAAAGCAAAGAAAAACAGCCTACAAATAACAATCCCAGAGAATCTAGACAATGAGGACCATAAGAGAGACTTACCTGGATCTGATCTACATGGGAAGCAGAAAAAGACAAGATCTCCTGAGTAAACTGGGAGCATGGGGATCATGGGAGAGGAAGGGGGGAGTAGAAAAAAGTGTATAGCTCAATAAAATAAAAAAAAGAAACCAAAGAGAGAGTTCGCAAGAGAGAACGTTGCTATGTTTGCATGCCAACTCAAATTAAAAAATCCCATGGCTTTCTCTGGGTACAGAGCACATACTTTGAAGTCTCGTTGCTTCTCAAAGACAGCAATGATGGGCTTGTTGACATCAGCGATGAGCTCATAGCGTTCAGACTTCCAGAGAAACTCCACACACATGTAGAGCTGTTCCACCAGGATATTCTGCAATTTCCCCAGAGAAAAGGAGCTTTTTAGGTGATTGAAGATGCAGCTCATTCCTGAAACTTGGTTTTGAAACTATTTTGGTCTTACGTGGTTTCTGGATTCCTGATCTTCATGACTGAGATTACAGCCCACCGTGGGACTGCTGTACCACCTTGGATTGCCCCTCTCTCTTCATCATCACTTAACCATGCAATGGCTATGCCGAGTTCAGACCTTTTTGGTTCTTTCCATTGCTATTGTCACTGCTTAGCTCCCATCCCTGCCACTTCACTCCCAGACATGCGGCCCTCGACATGCAGCAGTTTTCTGCAAACAGGTGTCTCTCTCCAATGGCTGCTTGTCATGATATTTCCTTCTAAAACGTAAGTCTGCTCACAAGGACTCCACCCCCATAAACATTTGTGGCAATCCAGTTTATACCAACACTATCTGATTTCTCCAGATTGAATGGAATTCAAGATGGTCTGTCATCCTGTTTCTAACATTCTGCCTTGGTTTTCCACTCTGGCTCCAACTTTCTACCTCATTCCGTCCTGAGAATGCTTCTGTCCCCTAACAACTGCCCATGCTGCTGATGCCCCTATAGGGACACTCCTTTCCTACATGTGCCTTGATGTCCTGTCTAACAGTAGCACTCATTATACAAATATACAGAGCTTTTACTGATGCCTCTTCACCTTCATTACAGCTGCTTCCATATAAGAAATTGTCATCTTTTAATTAAAAAAATAGAATGCCGCAATTCTTAGTTATTGGACATCTGTTTTAAACTGACTGCTTTTCACCTTGAAGATTCACCTTCTAAGATTCTCAAGTCTTCAAAAGCAGGGATTATGCCTGATTTATCTTTGTTTTCCTGCCCTTAATACAGTGTCTTTCAGAGTGGTGCTATATCAGTTAATACATCAACTATGTGAAGTTATCAATTATGAATCTCTAAAGCAGGTATATATTATTTGAATATTTCTAACAGCATCTTTTAATAAAAGGCTCTGAGATACACCATTTGCAATCATTTCTATAAAGGTCAATTGTATTTATTATAGTCACATGCAATATCACCAAACTAATATGGAATTGTTTGCAAAAGTGCATAAAAATACAACTCTCAGACAGGCGGTGGTGGCACATGTCTTTAATCCCAGCACTTGGGAGGCAGAGGCAGGCAGGTCTCTGGGAGTTCAAGGCCAGCCTGGTCTACAGAGCAAGTTCCAGGACAGGATCCAAAGCTACAGAGAAACCCTGTCTCAAAAAAAAAAAAAATACAACTCCCAAATTTGTTTATTTTTTCCACATCTATATTAATACAAAGACTTTATAAAATTAGCTAATGGACTTTTATTTCTTTGTGAAGGAAACTCTGCTTAATTCACCAGAATTGTTGTTACGTGATTTCTTCTAGAAAGCTGCTTTGTCATGAGAACCAACCAGCTAACATCACAAGGCTTTCCCACAGAAATTGTGAACCCTTTTGCTGAGACAAATTTATAAATAAATAAACTTGTGTAAAAAACAACTGCGATGAGCTCATAAAAAATAGAGCATCCCAGCCAGGCAGTGGTGGCACACGCCTTTAATCCCAGCACTTGGGAGGCAGAGGCAGGAGAATCTCTGTGAGTTCGAGGCCAGCCTGATCTACAGAGTGAGAGCCAGGGCAGGCTTCAAAGCTACACAGAAAAACACTGTCTCGAACCCCTCTAGACAAAAATAAAAATTAGCATCTCTTATTACATTTTCCCAGAGAGTAGAGTTTGTGTGTCTTACAGATGAGCTGACTATATAGCTCTGAGTAAGAGCAGTAAATCAGGCTCAGCTTAAAATTTCGATGAAGATTATGTTTCATCAATAGAATTGATATTATTTGTGGCTATTGTGAAGGATGATGTTTCTCTGATTTCTTTCTCAGTTACTTTATCATTTGTATAAAGGAGGGCTACTTTTTTTGGAGTTGATCTTATATCCTGCCAAATTATTGAAGATCTTTATCAGCTGTAGGAGCTCCCTAGTAGAGTTTTTGGGGTCATTTGTGTATACTATCATAACATCTGCAAATAGCAAAAGTTTGACTTCTTTTATTTTTTCAATTTGAATCCCCTTGATCTCCTTTTGTTGTCTTATTGCTCTAGGCAGAACTTCAAGAACTATGTTGAGTAGATACGGAGAGAGTGGACAGCCTTGTCTTGTTCCTGATTTTAGTGGAATCAATTTGAGTTTCTCTCCATTTAATTTGATGTTGGCTCTTGGCCTGTTGTATATTGTTTTATTATAGTTAGGGAGGGCATTGGACCTTTTCCAAAGCAAAGTGCCTTACCCTCTCTGAAGAGTGGATGGGGGTGGAATGGGGGGTAGGTGGAGGGAACAGGAGGAAGGGGAGGGAGAAAGAACTGGTATTGGTATGTAAAATGAAAAAGATATTTTTTCTTTTTTAAAAAGAAAACTAAAATAAATAAAAAAGAAAAATAATATACTATATTTATATATGTGAAAAATAGAATTGATATCTGTTAAGCTTGGTCTTACTTGAGCCCCAGTTTCACTTTGTTTAACAACATCAGAATGCGGAGCAACTTCATCTGACTTCAATGCACACAAATATCACAGTTCAATGCATTTTTAAACTTAATCAACGTTAGATCAATTGAGTCTAACCTCATTGTATGGTGTATCTTGCATTCCAGAATCCTCTTTCATTGCTCCTTCTTCTTTAATGTTTGGGGTGATGCTCAGGAAAGCTGGCCATCCCATAGAGAACATGCCTTGGGGAAATGAAGCACAATGAAGTATCACTTGAGGCAATTTTGGCATTAGAGCATGGCTTGCTTCGTGAAGTTAGTATTGGCAGTATCATAACACACGCAATGCACAGGACGGTTAGCTAGGACATGGTTTCTGGAGTTGCCTGTGTTCATTGATATCAGATGTACTTTGCAAGAAAGGCATCATTTACTTCTCCAACTCTGAAACCTCATAACATAAAGCCTCTAAGATATTTCAGATATATCAGTGGGATTCAGTAGATTGATTTACTTACTGATAGATATTAATACATGCTAATGAAGCATGTATTACCATTTTGGAGTTCACCCCTAAGTATCTCCCCTATTCAATGGATATAGCATAGTATAGCCACTATTACCGTCAGTATCACAGGGGGTGGTTAAAATGCTTTAATGTTGAAGAGCCACAGAACTAACTGGGGCAAACCCTGACACTTGAGTTTCATCAGTTTTCTTCCATTTGGTTGCAGATACAAGGTGAAAGTCTACGCTGCTCTACAGTTCTACAGGATCTAAAGATGATAAGTAGCCAAATAGGAGGGGCATGCTAAATAAAGTGATGTCTGCTGACTGGCATATAAAAATTAGCGGGTGTGGCCGACAACAGTAAGAAGGGATATAAGGTGAACTTGCTCCTATGGTGTAGACCTGATCTCATCTCCTAGGTCCCCAAGCAAGAAACTTCACTATCTTAAGGTTCATCTAAGTGATTTGGAAATTGCATTATTTGGAAATTTTACTGTAATTTCTTTAGAAAATATATGCAGTTTTAAATGAACATGAACTGAATTATGCTTCTAAAAATACTGCAATTAAAAGTCCATTATCATTTTGTTTGGGTAGTTTGATTCTAATTCTATACTGAGTTTTCAACAGCAATTTGCAAGTTAAAATAATGTTATCAAGAATATTGTAGTCCAGAAGCTGTACTTGAATGAACTTTTAAAGAGATTGTAGATAAAAATGTATTAATGATACAGTCACATTTTTACACAGAGAAACTATAGTTGTCACAAAATGCTTTTTATTAGACTTTGAAGGTGGGATGCTTTCAGTGAAAGTAAATAAATATCATCAATCATGTGTTATAAATTGTCAGAGTAAATTATTATTATTATTATTATTTATTGATTTTGCAATGCCAGAAGTCAAACACCAAGTATTACACTTGCTAAGTAAATACTCTATCACTGAGACACACAGTCTTTAAGAAGTGAAATAGAACATAGAACATTCATATATATATGAATATATATCTACATTCTTACTTTGAATAAACTACTGTACCCACGAACTATTCTCTCCTTGCATTTATATAATTTATCAATTTCAAACTAAAATTCCAGTGATGGGCCAGCATGTATAAAGGTATGACCATAATTAATAATCCTGAAGACTGGATAATATTTCATTTTCTGATAACTGAGAAGCAAGCTAAAATTCTTAAGTTTGGGAAGGGATTTCTGAGTGGATATTGCTTGAGGCTTTATTTCTATTGACCTGAAATGGCTTTTGTTTCTAGGAACACATTCACAGAGGTTTGACTGAGCCAAACTTTAAGCTGGAAAGTTGATTTCCTTAGCAGCCAAGGCAAATGAGCACAGTTAGGTCAACTCACTTCCTCCACCTGGAGTTGTTAGTAATGGGATGCTATCACAGGGATGGGTGTCTTCTGGAAGCAGGGGTGGTGTGCAAATCTTTTCCATTTTCCAGTAACCTATGGTAGTGCAAGATGAGGTTAGAGCATGGCTCACGTTGTGATTAATCCAAGCTTATGGAACCATAAACTTTAATGAGACATTGTCATCACTTTGAAACAAGAAGTTGCCCATCACCATCCATGACATGAGTGTGCCAGTGAAATCATAGAATTAAAAATATTAAAGTCTAGGATAATGAGGAATATCTACAAAATTAAAAGTTATTTAATAAAGCATACATTTAATGAATGTATGTGTTAGGTCTCAGGATGCTGATTCCCAGTTTTTAACCCCTTTACACGGCCCTCTTACCCTTGCGTTTGAGGTACTCGGCGATGAGTGCAGCTATATGGATGTAACACATCGCAGCCTGTAACAAAACATAAAACAGAGATGCCAAAGGTGTATTTCACTCTTCACGAAACTAGTGGTTGCCGAAGGGGAGTTAGTGTGCCCTCTCAGGATATGCCATGCAGACTAACCCTTAGTTATGAAAGAAGTGAAAATATCAACCAAGTGGACTTTTTTAAAGTTGCATCGCAAATAATTGATGTTGCCACCTCTATGTTTATACACAATCTGATGCCTTCTAGTTAGAATCAGGTATCATTGAGCCCTACATGAAAGTTACTGCATCAAATATATAGATGTATATTATATACATTGGTGGAAAATATGGCACTTTTTATACTTCACGCTGTGTATAAAAAGTTAATTATTCGGATAAGGAGTACAATGTTAATGAAGAATGAATGAGCCTTTGCTCTTCACCTCAGACAGGTCTCCATTTCTTGCATGAATCTTGGCCATGCTTTCCAGCCAGGTCCTCCGTAGCTCAGGGGTACTGGCATAGGAGTTTGCTAGGCTGTACTGGAGGTCCACCAGCATCTCGGGGTCCTTCTCATGCTCTTTCATCTGGGCTGTGGCCATCAGCACGGTCCTTATACGTTTGGTCAGATCTTTCACCTCTGCTGGAAAATTGCTGTTCTTTGGAAAAGAGAGGGCCTGAGTCATTATCTGTTTAGCATTCAATTATTAATTTCAATCTATGCTCAAATTTTAAACAATATTTTATTGTTTTATGTGTGTAAGTGCTTTGATTGCGTGTATGTTTGTGTATCAATTGTTCACCTGGTGCCCTCAGAGGCCAGAAGAAGATATTGGATCCCTTGGATTCGAAGTTATGGACAGTCGTTAGTTGTTTATGACCTGTAGATTCTGCGAATTGAACTCAGGTATTCTGGAAGAGCAGCCAATACTCTTAACCACTGAGCTATCTCTCCAGCCGTTCAACCTATACTCTTAATTATGGCTTGGCACCACAAGTTCTTATATTTTATGTATTGTTCATAAGTTGCATTCTATATATTGCAATTGTGGTTATATTCAAACATTTGGTGATAAGAATTATGGTGATTTAATTCCAGAGAACTCAGACAACAATGAGGACCTTAAGAGAGACATACATGGCTCTAATCTACATGGGAAGTAGCAAAAGACAAGATCTCCTGAGTAAATTGGGAGCATGGGGACCATGGGAAAGGCTTGAAGGGGAGGGGAGGGAAGGAAGCAGAGAAAAATATATAGCTCAATAAAATCAATAAAAAAGAATTACAGTGATTACAGTGAACTGTACTGCCCGATAGTCCATCTTTCTAGCATTAGCTTCCTGATTGCCCTTGAGATTCTGTCCTCTCTGAGTTCATGCCACTTGAACAAGTTTTGACTTCATTCCTATTGATGGCATGTGGCACTGGATGGGCCAATCACATTCTTTTCATATATAGATCAAGGATGTTCCTTTTCTTGACTCAAATTGGTAGTGTTTGGAGAAGTGCTTTTCCATCCCTGACACAAGTGTCCTCACACTTTTTGAGGTAAATCCACAGAGATGGTCATAAATTGGGCAAATGAAGAAAAGCTAATGCAATACATAGACAAAACAAGAAACAGAGGGAGGGGCTCTCAAATCACACTCTCAATCTCTAGATCAAGCCGGGCTTGAAGCTTTTTCTACCTCTGGCCTTCCGAAAGGGTGAGAAGAATCGGGAGGAAAAGATGAATTTGCTTATGATGGTTTTGAGTAAATAATGATGCTCTTGGCACACTTTGTTCTATAAGAATCAAGCCCAGATCTTAGAAATTCCACTGAAAAACATCACAGAGAGAGTGAGAACTAATGATTAGAAATTCAAGCAAGCAAATGGTACCAGTGATCAAAGTCTTGATCAGATAAGCACAGAATTCTTAAACATCCTGTGATTTTGATGTTAAAGAAAAACTCCACCTCCGTTTATTTCTGCTTCTTTAGAGAATCAGTCCAGGAAGCATCTCTTACTTTCATCTGTTTATCTCCATTGGCAAAGTTATTGGTGATCGCAAGCGAGTGTTGGAACCGAGATCCTCCAATCCCCGAATCGGCTATTAGCTGGCTCACTGCTTTGATGAGCTGGAAGAGAAAAGAATAAAGGATCACTCTAACGCAGGGGTTCTCCACCTTCCTAACGCTGAGACCCTTTAATACAGTTCCTCAGGTTGTGGTGACCCCAACTATAAAATTATTCTCATTGAAATTTCATGAATGCAATTTTGTTACTGTTATGAATCACAATGTAAATATTCGATATGGAGGCTATCTGATATGCAACCTTTGTGAAACAGGTTGTTTGACCCCCAAAGAGGCTGCAACCCACTGGTTGGGAAACACTGTCCTAAAGCAGAATGAGAATTTACATTTTGTGTTTTATGGATGATGTGGGATGATGAGGGTGTGCTTGCGTGGGTGTGCATGTACGTGCAGAGGTCAGAGGTTATCTTTGAACGCGGATCCTCAGGTGTCATTCGTTCTGTTGTTTGAGGCAGGAGCTCGCATGGATGTAGAACTCACTAATAAGGCTAGTGTAGCTGGTGACTGGGGTCTCCCTGTCTCTTTCTCCCCAGTGGGGAGATTACAAGCATGCGCCATTGCACCTGGCTTCTCAGTGCGGATTTTAGGGATTAAACTCATGTCCCCAGGCTTTCTAGGCACACACTTCACAGACAGAGCCATCTCCCCAGCCTGGAAACAACATTTTTAAGGGAGTTGACTGAATTAGATAAATATGCTATTAATTTCTCCTAGAAGGTTCAATGAATGACATTCTTAAGTATACATCCTTCAGAAGACCACATGATCTAGAGGCCTCATTATCATTGTAAATGCCCAAGGAGAGATTCAAGAATCTTGTAATCCTGGGATGCCTTGGAGAAAGGCATGGTTGTCTTTGGAACTCAGTGAGATTTGGTCTCCCAGATTAACCATGACTGTCAAAGTTGTTCCTCCCTGCGTCCCCCCCCCCCCAGGAGATTCTAGTGCATAGGCAGAAGAAACATAACTGCAAGTGGAGATGTAAACTGAAATCTGTTCATTTCTCTCCAGCCCTGGTCTCATAGAAACCAGGATCAAGGGGATTGAGAACCTTTAAGGCGGAGTCTGGACACTCAGACAGTTGATTGGCTGCCTGGGAACAGGATGCTTCATTCACCACTGAAATGCATCAGCCATTTTAGCAGCAGAGTTAAGGAAAACGGGCAGGACATACTTGTAAGTGAGAGCGGACAATCGACTTCTGCTTGTTGAATTCAAAGTTCTTCCTCATGAAAAAGTACAGAAGTGCCGAGGCCTCCATCTGCGTGGAGCGCGACCTGTGGTTACAGCATTTCAAAACTTCGTAGCAAAAAGATCCACAGAGGTCAGCGGGCCCTTGAAAAAATGCTGAAGGAAACTAGAGAGATGGAAGAAGAAGGGAGTGAGCCATGTTCTTTCATGTTTCAAACTTGGAGACTAAAGTACTATTTAAAAACGAGCTTTCTCCATTTGTGGGAGAGGAAAAGGAATGTATGCTTGTATTATTGAAGTCCAAATTCATTAAGCTCGTCTCATGTATTAATTAGTCTCTTGCATTAATGCTCCATGTGTAATAACTGACAACAATCCAAACTACATGAGATCTTTGAAATGTTCCATTATTCACTTGACAGTGTTATTTCAGATGCTGTTTTTGGTCATCTTCAAAGATGGCTGCTGTAGCTACCTGGGCATGGAAACTTGAACGTGATGATCTTTTTAAAAATCAAACTGTTAAAAACTCTAAGTAACCACAAAACTGGTAAGCAGGTAGCACCAACACCTTTTCGTATCCTTCTTACTGGAGACAACGATGACTAGCATCTAGTGAAACTGGAATAGCACAAAACAAACCTCTGGGCTTGCACACCGAGAGATGCAAACTTTATTAAGTGCTTGTTGTCATCCTTAGCTGGGATTTAATGGGACCCGGAGCATCCTTACCTTACACACAAACAGTCTCAAAGAAGCAAACACGTGTTTCAGGGCTGTTGCTGACTGGTTGACTTGAAAGAACAGCATGTAAGTATCAAAGACCCTTTTCATGAGTGAGTTTTGACAGTCAGATTGTTGGAGCTGTCTCTGAAAACCAGAAGAGATGTTATTTAGGATAAGTGGAGGAATGATTTCTTTCCTTCAGAAACATCTCTTATGAACCTGCCATGTGCTAGAAGAAACTCCTGAGTAAGAAGACATGGTTCACGTATCATCTCAGGGAAGTTTACACAGCATTGTCAAAGCCAAACCCAACCCATTCCATATTAGACATTAACTAGAGAAAGAAGATGTGACAGGAAGAGGTTAGGGGTGGATTATTTTGCTTAAGAGGTCAATGAAGATCCCTTAGATTGATGAACAGAGCTGAAGGAATGTGCCCCAGAGAATCCTGGGGGGATTTTCATGGGGTAAGAGTCTGGGGATGGAGCAAGCTTGTGAATTCAGACTGAGAAAGAAGAATGGAGTGGCTGGTGTGTGGCTAGGGGGTCGGGCCGTGGGGGAGAGGATGAGGTGGAAGGCAGGCATTGAGAAAGCCTTTCAGCTGTGTGACATTCAATGCATATGTCCATTGAGGTATAAAGAGTTAAAACGGGGTTGTGTTTTTCTCCCACCATAATGGCACTTTACATAAAAACAATGTTTTCCTGGTGCAATGCTGCTAGAGAGGGTTTTTTTTTTTTTTTTTTGATCCAGTCTTTCCTGGTGCAGTCCTTAAAGAAGGTTCATTTGACTAAACTGTAAATGTTTTTAATCACATTATTAAATTATTAAGATACAATTGGGGTGAAAAACTCTGCATCTAGAAAGTACAATTGCATAATGAAATCATCACCACAGCCAAGAAACAAAATATCACTTCCTAAGGTTTTTTTTTTATTATTTTTTTATTTTTTTATTTTTTGAGACAGGGTTTCTCCGTAGCTTTTGGTTCCTGTCCTGGAACTAGCTCTTGTAGACCAGGCTGGCCTCGAACTCACAGAGATCCACCTGTCTCTGCCTCCCGAGTGCTGGGATTAAAGGCATGCGCCACCACCCCCCGCACTTCCTAAGGTTTTAATACACGTTTTGGAATCCTGTATTCCTTTCTCAACTCCACATCTCCAGTCCATCATTGAGGTGTTCTTTCTATTTGATGACGCCAACAACACTGCAGTCTTCTCTGATTTGGCTTCTGAAACTTCATGTGTGCTGTAGCCTTTTAGGTGCTTCTTACTGTTGAGTAATATTCTATTGTGTTGCTAAAATGTCTACCTGTTGATGCCCATGTCTGGTTGCATCTGTTTGTTTTTGTTATTTAAAATGAAGATGTGGCATACATTTGTGTGCAAAACTTTATATGGATAGGTGCTACTATTCAAATGTTTGGTTACAGGATAGATAAATGATTAACATTGAAAAATAATTTTGTTTTTATTTATGTATATGTGTGTGCATGAGTACGTGTGTGGATGTGTGCATGACTTTGTGCACGTATGTGTTTGTGTGTGGGGGCCATATGTCTGAAAGTATGTATTAGGATAGAAGATGGCGTGAGAGTCCCTGGACCTCATATTACAGGTAGTTGTGAGTTCCAATATGTGTGCTGGGAACTGAACTTGATTCTCAACAACTAAGCTATCTCTCTAGCTCCATAATTAGCTTTTAAAAAGAAGCCATCATAATGTTTTCCAAATTATCTTTTCCCCATTTGAACTCTTACTATCAGTGAATGAGAATTATTGTTTCTCTAAGCACTTGTCAAAACGTGGTATAGCTAGTCTTATTAGCACTAGAAATTTTATCAAGTACATCATGGCAACACCTCAACAAAGTTTTATATATAAAAATAAGAAAAGATGCTTGGCATTAACAATTTCTTCTTTCAAAAATCTAGTCATCAAGCCGGGCGGTGGTGGCGCACGCCTTTAATCCCAGCACTCGGGAGGCAGAGGCAGGCGGATCTCTGTGAGTTCGAGGCCAGCCTGGTCTACAAGAGCTAGTGCCAGGACAGGCTTCAAAGCTACAGAGAAACCCTGTCTCGAAAACCTAAAAAAAAAAAAAAAAAAAAAAAATCTAGTCATCAGTTAATACACAGCACTGTTGGTCTTTTGGTTTTCCGTTAGAAAATGTGGCATCTCATTGTCACTCTGTGCAGCATCCTTGAGAGCACAGCAAGAGGACTTGGGAAGAAAGATATTATTGTAGTAGTAAAACAAAAACACAAAGTGTGGGGATTAAGCAAGTATTAGTCAACTTGTGACAAAAATCTGAGAATCTCATTTTTTAACATGCTTCCCATTAATGTGTAAGCTGATTTATGTGAGGTCAAATGATTTCATAAATCATCTTAAACATATTCCTGACTTCTCATAGTTTTTCCTACTTCCAAAGTCATCATTTTGCAAAAAATGTTCTGACCATACTTACCTGGTGGACTTGAGTGAAGAGAGACAGCAGGTCCAGGATAGTCAGGCAAACTTCTGTGGCTATATTGGCCTCAGTGTCTACATGGTGGACAATGTCTATTTCATTGGAGTTGCCTACAAAATGCAAAATAAAACAGTGCATCAACATATAAGCCAATTCTCTGTGCTCAGTAGAATATTTCCTTTTACTGCAGTGTTTACTGGTATTTTGATGAATATTTCATAAAATCAAAGTGTCTTTTTCACCTTCATTTATTTCAATTAAAAGCAAAACAAAACACTAGACAGAGTCTTAGATCTGAGTGTTCTTTGTATACATCAGGTGCAGGTTTTCCATTATTTTAAAAATTATTTTTCTTCAATTCAGACATCAGTACAATCATATTTCTTCTGGAATCAGCCTGTTTAAAGTTCTTGCTTTTGGGCTAACAGACTAACATGTGTGATCTCAGCGGACAGTCTATACAAACAGCCTCCTCAGAAAGGTACATTTATTTATAAAGTGTACTTAGAGAGTAAGGCAATATAGATTTTAAACAAGTAATCATGGGCCACACACTCATAATTCCCATGTTTCACTACGCCAGGGTCTATTTTTATCTTATTGCCAAGCTAGACTGTGGGCTTCTCCAGAGTCATGATGTCATTGTCACTGCTTTTGGGACATGGACATTTTTATCCTCTTCCTTTAGGGTCAGCAGTAATTACCTGACTGAGAGAGAGCCCTAACCTCACAACACCAAAAGTACCAAGACAAGCCACCCACAGCCCATTACACTGAGCTTCAAGTGAAATTCTCCTTTCTTCCCAGTGAGGGCACTGTTTTTTTATTTGTTGGTTTGTTTATTTATTTATCCTGCTACCCCTGGTGATTCTTTCTTTGAAGAAGTATTTCCAGGCTCATGGCAGACATCAGAAGAGTGACTTCAATGGTGTGATAATTCTCCCATCTTACACACAATGCATTTCCTGTCCTGCACACAGGCTAACAGAACCCATTGCCCCTGGCTTACTTACTGTTCATAGTGTTGTCCAACATCTGTAAAAGTTTGGGGTTGGAAAGTGCATTTTTGCCTCGAATTATAGGTAAGGTTTGAGATCTGTGCTGTTTATGTCCTTCGTGACCAGAAGTGGTATGCATCCTGGAACAGAGATGGGAAATGTGGCTGACGCTCCCCACCAAAGCGGTAATCGATATTCATTCAAATAGTGTGCACTGAGACAAACACAGACACATCTGTGGAGAGGCTTTTTACTGGCAATATTGACTGCAAGCAACACAACGAAGGGACCTTTAAATACATGAGAAGAAATGTATTTAAGCACTAATAATATTAAGAAAGATATATAATGTGATAATGCCACAGTGGATGTCTATTCTAGCATATTTTGATTTTCTTCTTTTTTTATTACCAAGAATGTTGTTAAATAGACTCAGTCAAAAACTCTTGTCTGACCTTGTTGTCACTAACTTCATTGTATGCTCAGACAACCATAAGGGTACACAATTTTTAGGTAGATAGTACCTCAAACTGGCCTTATCTATTTGCTTTTAAGCAAACAAAGTCATGTCTGCATTGTAAGAGAAGAGGTAGCTACAGATATGTTAACCTCACCAAAGCAAACTCACAGAACAAGACAAAACCCAAAACCTAAAAGACACTCTTGCGGTAGTGATGTAGGTGATGTAGGAAAATCACATTTGAGGTTCTAGATGCTCATCTGAGATGGCAATGACAACAGGTCTTCAGTGTGCATCTTTTCAGTGCTCTGCAGCATGCCCACCTGCAGAAACTAGCCAGTGCAATTGTGCAGTTAGGAATGCTTCCTGCTTGCCACATTTGTCCAAGGAGTAGACAGGCAGTGGGAATTTGCTGCCGTGTAAATTACCCATAAACAACACCCTTGGAATGAAGAAGGCCGCCAATGAGAGAAGCCTTTAAGGGTCACACCTCAGAAGGAATTCAAGGCTGTTTGAAAGTGGCTGAGCCAAAGGGTCAACCTGGTTTGAAACCTAGGAGAGCTGACTTTGGCTTGCTGGAATTTAGGACATCTGGATCCTGCCTGCATCTACATATCAGGCTGGGACATGGGGAGACTGATCTTTTTTCTCCCATGGGGTGGGGTGGCGGGTATAGGGGCGGGGTAGGGTTTGTGTGGGGATCCCTGGTTTCCAGGAGATGAGGCCAGCAGGGGCAGAGCCTGTCCAGCCTATCATGCACGATATTAGGCTAAATTGCTTTTCTTTTTTCCCACAAGAGGGCGCCAGACTGTGCGTTTAGCGGGAATTGAACTTGGGACCTTTGGATTTCAGGACAATCTGGCAATGAACAGTGCTCTTAACCGCAGAGCCATCTCTGCAGCTGGTTGCAAAGCTTTTCGCTATTGTCTTCTCTTCCATTACAGTTTGCAAGGCAGACTCATGATTGCATCTTTTAAATTTACTTTCTCACTGGAGGCCAATTTCTACAGGTCTCCATGGACGGGAGCAAAATTTATTTTGCTATTTATTGACTACATCCATTTTCCTATTTCTTCCTAAAGCTCTTTTATAAGATAAACACATCACACAGTCTTACGATATGCCTGGGAAGAATAAGTTAAACTCAGGAAAGTTTGGGGAAACAATTTTTATTTGTTAGGCCCCCAGAATCTTGGCGGTGGGATTTCAGGGCAGGAGATTCTGATTGGCAGGTTAATGAGGGAGCAAGTGGGCTCTGCATGTAGGAACTAGGTAAGCTAATGAGATCTGTGAGCTCATCCATGTTTCCTCGTGGCCTCTGACCCTTTAAAAAACAATATGAGCTTCAAGAACACTAAGGAAATCTTATAGTTATTCAACAGAATTGGGAGTCACGATCCCGGACTTTCTTTTTCCTACACTGCTAAGAACTAAGGGAGCATTTTATTGGAGTCTTGGTTTTCGCTAAATTGAAATGTCTGTTACTGCTTTTCCAATCAGGGCATGCTTCAACTGAGCATGAACAAGGCCTAGTCCTCTGTTTTTGTTTTAAGCCAGAGATGCAGCTGGAGAAATATCTATGAAGTTTCCTTGAAACTGCATTTGTTTTGCTATATGTGCACGTATGAGTCTATTTACCTTCGTGCATGCATGTTCACAAATAAACAACACATACATGACTTTAAATACTAAGCAAAGGTGATATTACCATTGTGACAAGAGACCAGAGGTCTGGCAGGAAGGGTTGGACCCTTTCAGAGTTCCATTGTTCTGGGCAGACTGCACGAACTTAAATGCCGCAGCGATTTTTCTGCAAGGGACACACATTTCAATCACAGCTCAGCATTTATAATTTATATATAAAAACAGAGTGACAAATGACTAGCAGTTATTTAATAATAAGGTATTTCATATTCTGTGTATTAATGAAAAACCAAGGGGCTGAGAGATGGCTCAATTTGGCAAAGTGCTTGCTTGCTATGAAAGAAAGCATGAAGATCTGCTTTCTGAACCTCAGCACTTATGTAAATGCCTAGGAGGCATGGAAGGCCATCTGCAATCACAGTTTCAAGATGGAAAGACTGGGGATCCACAGGCAAGATGGCTAGCTAGCTATAACAATCATAGGGTGAACTCTGGTTTCAGTGAGGGGACCTTGACTCAGTACTTCTGGTGGACAGATATTGAGGAGGACATCTGATGTCAGCTTCTGATTGGATTCAAACACACAGCCCGACACCACATGCATAAGCAAGTTCTGGGACTAGGAAATCAGAGGGCTTTGAGTGTTCCTTGTGACAAATGATGCCAGTATAAAGTAATTCTAGACAAACTTTTGTTTTTAGCTTACTGGAGGCATGTTCTTAAATAGGTGTGTTTCACCCTTATAAACTTATTTGTCTGTCTGTCTGTCTATATATCTATTATCTATCTGTCTGTCTATCTGTCTATCTATCTATCTATCTATCTATCTATCCACCTATCTATCTATCATCTATCAATCTATATAATCTATGTATCTATGTATCTATGTATCTATCTATCTATCTATCTATCTATATCTATCTATCATCTATCTATATCTATCAATCCATGTAATCTAGTAATGAAGCTCCTCCTCTCTCTGTGTTTGCATGCATGCACACACCTTCTGGAGGACAGAGGACAACCTCAGTTGTCACCTTCTTTCTTGTTTGAGACAGAATTTCTTGTTTACCACTGTGCATGCTAGACTATCTGACCTGAGAGCATCCTGCAGGAAGGGAATCTCACAGGAGCACTGTGATTAGAGACCCATGCTGGTCTACGGCTTTCTGTGAGTTCTGGGGATCCAAATTCAGGTCTTCATTCTTGCATGGCAAGTACTTCACTCACTGAGCCATATTCAAAGCTCCATGAATTTTTTAAAGTCTGTATTAGTCTATTGGAATTTAAAACAATTACCTTATTATATTGCGTTTTCCCAGGTATCTAAAATTTTGAAGACAAACACTAGAAAAGGGAAAAAGTCACATTCTAATTATTCACATTCTTGGATTTATACATAGCAATTCTTCTAAATATACGGAAAGAAAACTAGTACATTTTCTTTACATATTCTATATACTATTGTTGATATTTATTTACCATAGGGATTCTTTGAATGAAGAGTGGTATAGTGAGCTATTTTGTAAGTTCCAGAAAATAAGTTATTGGATCAACCGTAAACTTACTCCAAGATGCTGAAGAAGTCTGACACCTCTGGACTGGGAGCTCTCTGCCAGTAGGCAATCAGAGTCTCTAGAAAGAAACAACATGGGGTGAGACTCTTAGAAACGTGGGTTTTTCTCTTTTGCTCCTTTCAAATTGACTTGAAGTCATTCGCTTACCAACTGAAATTGTCTTCATAATATGAAGGAAACACATAAGAAGACTCCTGGTTTCTGCTTGATCTAATTTGTCAAATCGAAGAGTTGACCCAATCAAAGATAAGGGCCTTGGGATCTGGGAATCAAAAGACCGGTAGAGATGAGTAAGGCTGAGAGCATCCTGGCTTGTGATGAAGGCATCTGAGGGCTTGGTGGGGGCGGGGAGCAGCACCTTTTCGCAGTTGTCTGTCTTCTCGCTGCTCTTCTCGGTGGTGCTTGGGTTGGATTCGAGGCTCGCTAAGGATGCTCTGGAATCTGCATGGTTCACTGTAGAAATAGCTATTGATGAAAATGCTGTAAACACAAGCCACAGCACACATATGGTGATGAGACGCATGAGCACAAACAAGAACTACAATGATGGAGCAGAGTTGCTCATTGTTGAAGCAGAAACAGAATTGCAAAATAGAATCTGGGGGCGACATGGAAGCCATACAACATTTAAAACATTACAACAGTGCCCATGATGGATCTAAAAAAAGTTTAAAGCATTTTAAGTGGATATAAAGTTTGTTCTTTTGATCTCTTACAATACTTTTAATAACTAGATGAAGATAACTCTTACTTTAACAGAAGATGATTCAGGGGAAGGAGTGTTTAATTTGACAGTTAATGAGAAATAAGAATGACATTTCCATAATAGTTCTTAATACAATCTTTGAAGCTGAAGAGCTATTATATTTTAAGAGGCTATACATAACAAAAAGCTAAAGTCTGTTTGAAGAATGAAATAATTTGATAACATCTGAGCGGACAGCTCTTTAAGACAAGTAGAAGTGGAAGTCATTGGATGATGTTCTAAGAAATATGTTAAAGACTCTAGTTATATAATGTGATGTGCTTTGCTGGGTACATTATGCATATGAATTATGGATAGAAAGCACCATGATATACAATGTAAACATCGATGAGTGTTATACACGAGTGTTCTCAGCAGGCCTTGAGTACCTGCTATGGAATTTAAAACGTCTTTGGAGAATGATGTATCCACAGAAGTTGCATGCTTCATGGACGTCTGGGTTTGGAATCCTCCGTTAGTGCTTAGATCATCTCTAGACCCCTGAGTTCAAAGTGGAGAAGAGAAGAATGAGAATTAGGGTGCTTTGGAATGGCAGGCCCACATGCCTTTTCCATCCCTCTCCATTAGACAGTCAGAATGACATTTTAGACTGGAGCAAAGACGTTTCACTGAAGTTGGCAGTGAAAATGAATATTGCCAAAAGCATCGTCTTGCTCTCAATTTGCCTTCTTAAACAATGTCTTCAAGTTTTTATTCTTTTCCAACTAGGTCCTCGTCACACTTCTATGTCTTTTGTTTTGTTTTTGTTTCTGCTTTGTGATCCATGGGGTTTGGCAAGCTACTTGAATAGGCCCGGGCTAGGACTGGAGCATGAGTAACTCAACAGTGACTCCATCACTGAAGACAGTCTGTTTTTCCAGCAGCCCTCCGCTGCTGTTAGCTCCCCAGGGTGGGTGAGGTTCATGATCCCCTCCCCATCTATGACTGGATATTTACCGGCACAGTCTTATGTTGGCTCTGTGTAGGAAATCACAGCTGTTGTGAGTTCCTGAGTTTAGAAACCATGTCATATGACAGCATTTCCCAGGCTCCCCCATTCTGGTCAATTTTAAAGTGAGGTAGCAAAGAGAATTACTGAACAGCAATTGGAATAATTATTGAAGTAATTGCTGATATAGTGATGTATTAAATTACAGATGTAATTATCATCATATAATGGATATTAATATGGCTAGGAACTAGATTTGAAGTCCCTATGTAAATGTTTTCTGTTACACAATTTGATGTTAAGGATCCTATTAACTAGGCCCTTTATCCCAGTTTTCATATTTGTTTCTCAGTGGCCTGGAGAGCTTGGATAACTTTCTGAAGGCTATAAACATGTTACATGATGTTGATGAAATTTGATCAAGATTCCTCAAACAAAAACATTTCTAAGGGCATGACCCTAACTTTCAGTAGGTCCCATCTTGGACTGTTACTTGCATATAACACCTCACTTTTGTGAGGCAAGGTCTCTCAATGAATCTGGAGCATAAAAGTTTGCTAGACTGCCCAGCCAATGAGCTCTAGGGAATTTCCTGTCTACCTTCTCAGGCCTGAGATCATCAATCATGCCACAGCGTTCAGTCATTTATGGAGGTGTTGGGGATAAAAGTCAGTTCCTCATGCTTGCACTGTGTATGAACCCTTAAATAGACTGCTATGCTATTTGCCATGGGGGCTGAGTGGAGAACACTCACAGCTGGCTACATTGGGGCTTGGACTATGTAAGACCCTTAGCAACTGTGGGAGAAAGATGATGGGAAGTAGTAGGTGAGTGAAGTACATTGGATGTAAGGTCATGAAGACATCATAGAAGCTTCAAAAGCTGTGAAGACTTGGGTAGTGATGCAGAGAATAAAGGGAATAAAAATAGTCCTGGCTGGGCCAGATAGAAGCCTCAAGTAGCCATTAGGGACGAATGGTATTGATGTGAATTCTTGTCAAACGGTGTGTCTTAACCCTTAACTTGCTTACAGGCAGGAAGAAATGGTTTTCCAGGACATAAATACAAATAAGAGAAGTTCCTTTAAAGAAAGTAATTTGGAGAGATGTGCAAACATACCTGATTGGATGTATTCACAGTGAAAGGATACAGGTCCTTCAGGTAGATTCTTGGCATATTGTCCAGCAGCATGCCATACAGGGGCATGTAGAGACTTGCTATCTGTGCCTGCTTCCTCTAGAAGAGGGCAGACGAGAGAAATGATCCACATGAAAATCAATAGACTCAGGGTTTTATATTCATTTAATGCAGCGAGCCATTAAATGGCGTTTGGGGGAGAGAGAAAGAAAGGCTACTTACAGGTTCTCTGTATCGATCATCGAAAGAATGCTTAGCCATTAGATTCTTTAGGACAGCTAAAGCTAAGTGCCTGATATCTTGGTCCTCCTGCAGGGCAAAGCCGACTTCCCGGAGCAGAATTCCGATTAAGAAGTGTTTGCGGCAAAATTCATTTGTGACTGAGTATTCAGGCATATCTTTGAGAGAAAAAAATGATGTTATTGAAAACCAAATAACCACTTTACAATTACAAAAAGGCAAATTGGACCATTACTAAAAACCCTGCCCCCAAGCAAGAGGGATTCCACAACACAGTCTTGCCACAGAGATGTGCTCTGTTGTGGCCTTGGGAGTGTCTAGTCAGAAGGGAAAATATTCGCTCACATAAACACAGGCTCAAACACTAATACACCGTGGCAATAGACACGGCCTATCAAATGCCCTGCTCACACCACTGCAGGGGCTAAAATAAAAATATGCTTTGTGTCTGTAGGAATTGAGAGAGGTCCTAGGAAAAGGATGGCTACACCGAGCTCGACCTTGGAGGTTGCTAAGGAAGACCCTGGGAGAAGAGTAAGTAAATTTCAATGACACACAGTTCTGAAATACAGACAGGTATGTGGGGACAGACATGTGTGGAGGGCTAGGAAATACAGTGTCTGATGAGGAGGCATGGGGATTGAGGTTTGAGATATTGGGTGTAGATGCTAGAGAAGCCCAAGGACAAATTCAGTATCCAGCACTTAGGTCTGCCTGTAACTCCAGTTCAAGGGGATCCAAAGCTTTTCGTTTAGCCTCTGCAGACACCAGACACCCAGGTGGTGCACACATATATACATGCAGGCAGATGTTCTTAACACTTAAAATATCCATCTTAAAAATGACAAAACATAAATCATCTATACAAGTTAGTGGCAAAACAAACAAAACAACACCCCAAACCCAAATAATCATATTCAAAAGATGGTAAAGAACTCGAATAAGCAGTTTTATTAGGAGGACATCATGGTTCCCAGTAAAAGGATGAAAAAAGTGTTTAATACCACTGATAGCCAGGAAGCACAACTAAGTCCTAATGAGCTACCTGCTCATTCCTATAACGATGGCTGCTATGAGTCAAACAAATGATAATGACTAATAGGGACAGAGTGGAGAGCAGGAACCCAATACACTGTCCAGGTGCCTCCAAACTGTTTTCACGTATGTCGTTACCAACTTACATCCCCACCAAGAGCATGCAAGGGTTCTCTTTTCTTTACACATCTTGTCAGCATCTGGCATTTTAGACTTTTTATATAAAACCAATATCTTAAATATCTGAAACCCCATATTTGCTGGAATTTTATATCAAAGATAGGAAATGGGGAAGGGGAATGTTGTGCTTTTTGCAAATAGTAGAAGAAACTGTGGGATGTGAAAACGAAAATGTAGATTCTTCAGGATCTCATCTGTGGATGTGAAAAAGTTGAGCTCTTGGAAGCATGCTGGAGAAGCAGATTTGAGGGACTGGGGAGAAGGCGGAAACTCTCAGTAACAGAATGAATACGTTATGAGAGCAAGTGTGTAGCAGGGCAACTGTAGATAGGAATAATGCCTTGTCCAAGCCATATAGGTCAAGTTGTAAGGAACAAATATGTACATCTAGGAACTTTATCCACTGTACATATGAGGACAATTTCAGATGACTTGGGAAATTCAAACTTTGCGACACTTGGAGGATAAAATATAAAAGAACTAAAGGAAAGGTATTAAATTCTATGTGACAAGAGGAAAGTTCAGATAGGTGTTTGGATTTGTTGGTTATATGTTAACATATACGTGTTCAGAGAGTCTGTGCTCATTGACATGAAAATATGGCTCTGCTGTGTATGCAGGTAACATGAAATATGATTTTTTACCTGAGGCGTGTAACTCTTGAATTGATTCCGTAGGGGTCAGAGGATCTAGATTTGGGGTGAAGAGAGAATAATTTCAGACACACGCCTACATCCATTAACTAGTTTAACTTACAATAGAAATTTAAAACATATTTTAAATTATTTGCTATTATATCACCATTTTTCAAGAAAAGTTAGGTTGTATGTCCCACCCACCCCAAAAATAATCTCATGAACAAAATTGTTTTAATTCATAGCCTTGTATTTGAGAGCCAGGTTTTTGAACCAAAAATCTGCCCACTATAAAATATATAGCAGTTTATCAGGACTTTTTCTGGTTTTTTGATTGAGAATGAATAGATGGACTCAAAATGTTAAAGGTTTGATCTCCTGAATACCTTAGCCAACATATCTAGCCAAGAATAACATGGTATTAACTTAAAAAAAGAAATTCTCCTTCTCTTCCTTCATCCTCCCCTTCTTTCCCTCCCCCACCCCTTATTATTTATTTATTTTTTCTTCAGTGCTAGGGATCAAATCTTAAGCTTCATACATTTCAGGCAAGGACTCCACTACTGAGCTACACTTTAAGTACAAATCGAAGAAGATTCCAAAGGAATAACAACAAAAAAACCCCCCAAAGTGTTATTATTCAACTTAAAATTTCTACTCTTTCCCTCCACTACAGAATATGTTCAGTATACTAGAAGAAGAATGGTATGATGTTTATAGATTATATTTGAAATGGGAAAGCCATGTATTCTAGGCCTGGTGCTGTGATGTGCCTTCTGTTGTGCCAGTGAAAGTTGGCACAGGTATGAGGATTTGTCTTCTTAATTGTTGGTTTCTTGACCATTACCATGGCAGTGTAAACAGGCTCACTGTCTAACTGAAGTGTACACAGTCTAACGGTCTAACTTCAAGTCCCTGACTCAATTTCAGTATTCTCTTTGCATTTTGATGCTCAGTTAGTCTTTGATGTTTATATTCTCTTATGGTTTTCACCACACACACACACACACACACACACACACACACACACACACGTGCACATATAAAGGTTTTAAATGTGCATTTTATGTGCAGTATTTAAATGTAATAACGCATATCAAATTTAGTAAATGAACTGTGCTCCATTCTGACATTTTTACCCAATCTCTTTCTCTCTCTAGCCTAGGAGTGTCAAGAATTTATAATGCTCTTCCCTCCTCCTTCCCTCCCTCCCTCCCTCCCTCCTTCCCTCCTTCCCTTCCTTCCTTTACACAACTCAGTTATAAGAAGTTCGTTCTAATGTAATTATGTATGTTAATTAATAATCTCCATTGAAATTACACTCACAACCTTTTCCTCCCTGTATTTAGATATCAAAATCAATGGAAATCTGCCTTTTGGAGCTAGTAGGATTCTAGGTTACTGCTGGACCCTAAATTAACCTATAAGCACCACCTGCCCAAAGACCAGATAAATTCTTGAATTCTGGGAGTTGTTGTTCTTATAAAATAACAACAAAACCTTATGGGAAAGTATGGTGGCCTGTGAGTTTCGTCCATATAAGCCCTGACAACCTGTGTCTCAGGGCACTCAGCTGGGAAGTCCCCATTAGTGGTCCTGACCAAGTCCCATCTTGGTAGGCATATGATCTTTTAATTAAATAGTTTGCTTTAACTTGTCAAAATGGTAGAATTGATTTTTCTCCAGTGAATCTCAGGATTAACAGCTACAATTCTTTGATTTATAGTAATAAGATTTAAAGTTCGGTTGCCTTTCTCTTTGATGAAAAGGGGAAGAGAAATACAGAGCTGTAGTCACCAACCATATGGGGCAACTTCTTCTGCATTTTTACAAAATTATTAGGCGTTCATACCCAAGTTACATCTTTAAACTGAATGGTTAAGGAAACTGGAGAACAGAGGCAGAACAAACCATCAGGCATGGGAGGACTTAGGAAGCCATTGGGACTTGTTACCTGGAATGTTCGCCGATCGTATGGGGAGGCACAGAGGAATGAAGTGCTCATGTTGACAAACTTCTTGAAGAAAATCAAACTTATACTGGCATAAAGTCTGAAACAGAGGCAAACAGAATGGCTATTGTTTGCATATCAGGAATGTTCATAAACATAAGCGGAAAGGTGTGCGCTTCAATTTGACCCCTACAAAGAAGAAATAGCTCATTTTCTATGACCACCAAGTAGTTCTTTGGTGAAAAGGAGGCTGCTTTCTCAGAAGTGCTTCTTGTAGCTACACTCCTGATCTTGGTATAGTGCTCAAGGCCACCTCAGGAAAGGAGACCAACAGTAACCCACATTCAGTTTCTATGAGAGAAAACCCCAACTCATGCATTTAGCTTATTTTGTTTTTTTTTGTTGTTGTTGTGAATGAAACTTTTATTTACATGCTGTATCTAGAAGCAGATACATACATTTTTATACATTTGCTTTCCAAAAAATATGCAAGAAATTACTATAATTTGACTACAAACCAAAACACATATTAAATCAATAGACTTGGATAGTTCATTCTGGGGTGTTCTCAGTACAGACGGTACACACCTGATTTGAAACATAAAAAGTGTAAACTACAGCAATCTGGACTGCAGACATTAATATTATAGCTCATCAACTATGAGACTTCTTTACCCAACGTGAATACATACTGTTAGGAAATTCTAAGACCTCCTCATTCTCTCCTGTTGGAGAATTTGGATCACTTTTCAAAAGAAGTACATGCACAGCACATACATACAAAGTACATGATGTACATACAAAGTACAATGAATGTAATATGTATGTACATGCAAAGTGCATACATACAAAGTACAAAAATGTCCTTTGAAATCCAGCACAATGAAATCCAGAAGATTGTAGGAAATTCTTTGAAAATATAACCCTGGGACATCTAAAATAAACATGTTATTAATAATACATTATCTAATAAGGTTAGATCAAGAGAATATTAACAACTTAAATATCTATAACAGTCAATGAGTCTAAAATAGTCACAAGAAGCCTGTCAACAAAGCAAAGTTCCAAACCAGATAGTATAGAGCTTATTCTATGACTCGCTAGGTCAGTGTGTCAGCTAGATACACACAGAGACCCCTCAGTTAGTTTTTGTGCTGGACTCGGCAAACCGTTCCTTCCGTCCCTGGTCAGGCCTTACCTTGAACTCCCCAGAGGAGAACATGCTGATGTAACTGTTCACCATCTTAAACACAAATCCCCGGTCCATAAACGTAAAGCAGCGCTGAGAAGACAAAATTCCAAAGTCAAATTTTTTTTGCTTGAGAGATCTTAGAAAAAATGATTATATATTGAAGCAGAGTAATATTTAATTAAGTGTGCCATGTGTCTTTTAAAAAATCTATAAAAGACATCAGGACACCCATCTGCATTTAACTACTAATTAAACTTCCACAGATAGTATAAACACCTGAAATTCTAAATGCACACCTACTGGCTGTTGAAAATATTGCTTGGAATTTTGCAGAGAGATCTTTTAGACTTTCTCTTTCATATAGAAAGTTGTCACTTTGTAATTGTTTGATTACATTTTATTATGGTTTTTAGTACATTGATCCTGGAGTTGTTTGGGTGGAGACCATCTGCTGCACACCCTGGGCGGGATGGAAAGTGGTAAAGGGACTAGCAGTCTTCATTCTTGTTCCTTCAACAGGAACTGTTCTCTATTTCATCCAAGGAAGCACACATTTGAAGAAAAGAGAAGATCCTGCCATTTCAATCAAGGAACTGTTTGTATCTTGCTTAGTCTGCTGTCAGATTTTCCCAATCTAGCCAGGAAGATCTTAGGTCAAATTTATAATAGGCACATTGATGATTATGGACTATTTCCTTCAGCATTTGGCAAAGCAGCTGTTTTTGCCAGTTCCCTTTTCACTCTGGACTGTGATCCTTCAGCTTGGTGTTAGGAACTGGCTGAAGGTGAGCAGTAAAAAGATTGTGTGGGAACATTTGTTTATCCCCAAGTACAGGTTATCTAGCCAAACAGATGAGATAGGAAGACATTCCCTTGTAGAAATGGGCTTAGCTACCCCCTTTTTTGTTTAGAATATTTTAAAACACATTTATTAAGATCTCAGTCCACTTCCTCATATATCAAACATTTTCAAATGTGTTTCAAAAGCTAGTTGAAATAAAACAAGGTTCAGTCAGACGAAGAGGCAGGACATGGACATTGAAGAGGAAAAGCAACTCTTGCCTTGACACTATGGGAATATAGTGTCAAGGAGCACTTGACTAGGGGTGTGCCAGAAAGAGTTGAGACCCATTTTGTTAGAAAAAGCAAAAGAATAAAGAGAAAAAGAGAAAGCAGAAGAGCTGTACAGGTTCCTGTGATGTGGATCCATGTGAGATTCATCTGCTTTAAGGAGAGAACAATAAAAACACACCAGATTTTGGCACAACATTGTAAAAATGGTGCTGTGTCATGACGGAGGTTGAGGGAGGATACCTGGAAACACAGAACATGTTTATACCCTTGTGGTGCTTCCAGAGAATCTGTTCTCTTGCTGATTGGAAAAGAAGTAGTAAAATTACGGCATTATAAACTTGCCATCATTAGATTCCAATGATTCACGATATTTATGGCTTAGATCAGGAATGCCGCACCCCAAGCTCAGGTTTTGAGCATTCAGTCCCCAGGATGTGTTCTTATTTTGAAGGCTGCGGACCTGAGGTTTGGCCAGTGGGAGCTGCTAGGGGTGGAACTCTGAAAGTTCTACCCCCACCTTCCTTCTGTTTCCTTGTGTCATGTGAATGAGCTGTCACCCACTTCCTGACACCTAGGAAGACAGACTGTGACACTCCGAATCCAGGAGTCAACAAATCGCTCCTTTAATTGCTTCTGTTAAGTATTTTATGACAGCTAGGAGGACTATTTTACTATTGACCACTGATGAGGACTTATACAACCAAAGGTGGGAAACATGGCTATTATTAACAGATTGCAGGCAGGAGGACAGAGATTTATAATGCAATGCCAAGAAGGCAGTGCTGGGTGAGAGAGCTCAGGGCTCCTCAGTTCCTGGAACTGGACCAAATCAAGACTTTCAATTTTACATTTTCCAAATCTGGTTTTATTTCCTTTTCTTTGTCTCTGCTACTTCCACTTATCATCCCAAAAGAATATCTTCTTTTCTGTGTCAATAAATGCCATTAAGTTAGAAGTATGCACATTATGGACATTTGTGATACAAAACAATGTTTCCATTCACAAACTTTGTGTGTGTGTGTGTGTGTGTGTGTGTGTGTGTGTGTGTGTGAAGATCATCCTGGATTTATTGTTGCTGCTATTATTAGCTATAGGTGTGTATTGTCAAACTATGCTTTCTCACCATTACCATTTGCTTTTTCATCTTGGACATTTTCCATTGCCTCCACATGAGGTTATTCATAGACAGCAATAGCCTTTGTAGAAACACACTACAAATGAACAGCTGTTTTTCTGAACTAGCACCAAGCACCTAAGCCAAGAGGAGTATATATGGAGTCTTTTACCTCTCTTAGAAAATTGCTTAGTCATCTTTTTTTCTTTTGGTTTAGGGAAGAATATTACAGATGTTTCCTTAAATGTATTTTGCATTCAAGTTGGACTGTATATAAATTTGTTCATCAAATTTTCTATTCTCTCTAGGGTTTCCAGTATGCTACCAGTGTAGTGGAACATTTTATTCTCATGGGCCTTAAAGTGTAGTAGAAAATGAAGTCCCTTTTAATGCAGACCATCCTTTTCTTCTCCTTGAAAGGAAAAATTTTAAGGGAGAGAAGTAGTTGAGTATAGGTGCAGTGAAAGTAGAGATGGGAAACTGGGGACAGAAGGAAGTAGAGATGGGAAACTGGGGGCAGAAGGAAGTAGAGATGGGAAACTGGGGGCAGTGAAAGTAGAGATGGGAAACTGGGGGCAGTGAAAGTAGAGATGGGAAACTGGGGGCAGAAGAAAGTAGAGATGGGAAACTGGGGGCAGAAGAAAGTAGAGATGGGAAACTGGGGGCAGAAGAAAGTAGAGATGGGAAACTGGGAACAGAAGAAAGTAGAGATGGGAAACTGGGGGCAGAAGAAAGTAGAGATGGGAAACTGGGGGCAGAAGAAAGTAGAGATGGGAAACTGGGGCAGAAGAAAGTAGAGATGGGAAACTGGGGCAGAAGAAAGTAGAGATGGGAAACTGGGGGCAGAAGGATGTAAGGAGATAGCAGTTTGATGGGACTGGGGAGATCAGAGGCCAGGGGAAAGTTTAACCAGAATGAAGTGTGCATGAAGAAGCTTTCTTGGAAACCAGTGATTTTGCAACCCAAGTAAAAAATATAAGAGGAGGTAAGAGAGCACATGTGATATGAAAGATGGAGGGAGGAATTCTGGGAGCTAAAGGTTTAAGTGAGGATGGGGGCAGTGGGGTGAAGGGAAAGAGGGTTGTGGGTGGGTTGATTGAAGGTAAGGGGGCCTGAAAAAGCTTTATGAATTACTACTCATTTGTGAACTAATTAGATTATAATTATAATCAGAAATAATTAAAAACAGCTTCATACTCAAATCGATCATTTTTCTATGAATAACTCAACATTTTCAACAGGCTAAAGAAAGCCAGAGGCCACATAAGAAGAGTGCCATGTTCTTGAAGTGACTCTGTGGTGTTGTTATCTCATCAGTGACTGATCTAAAATGTCACGTCACAGACAGAAATTCTCAAGAGATGACATCACTACTCCTTTCCACATCTCCTCTTGCTGTTTAAAATCATTTAGGAGCACCATGACCCGACAACATTTGCACATTTTAATCTAACCTTTATTTTTCTTTAACGACCTCTGGGTCGGGATGAAAATGAAAACAGATGTCAAGAGGCGAAATGTGGAAGTGGAAGTGTTCACCTTGCTGTGCGAGACTTCATCATAAACAGAGATAAGCTAACAGCGTCCAGCATACCTTACAACCACAGTCAAGGGTCCTGGACAGAGCTGGGGTCTCACAGAACTGTACCTTAAGGAATCTGGCGACGCTATGGTTAGCCTGTTTTGTTTCCTCAGGGGCTTCCTTGTATTTCCAAATCACGTGGTCACACAGGCCCATCACCAGATTGTCTAGTTCACTTTGGTAAGGCTCCGGGAATCTTTGAGCTCTGGGAAGCTAAGGAAAGAATGTCACTTTTATCATGGGTTTTGTGACTTACCAAGCCAGGACAAGCAAACTGAAAGACTTACCTTATTTTATAGAAAGGCAAATCAAAGCAGCTCTTGGACAACTTGAAAGCAGTAATAAAACTTAAAAGTCTTTTAAGTTTCAAGGTCATAATTCTACTGTTTTTATTAAATGTTCCCTTCCAGCTTGACTGGTAAATTTATACTTTTTCCTTAAAAACTATTAATCTCAAATACTCAAGCAACATGTGCAAGGCAAAATGTGAATAATTTTATACATTCATATATTCATTCCCTTCTCTTGCCTCCCAAGAAATTGCTATTAAACTTTAAATAAAACATATTAATTTTAAAGTGAGTATTATTTCAAAATAATTTTTAGTCAGATAACTCCATTTATCTCAATTTAGAATAATTTAAAAAAAATACAGGAATCTTCCCAACAAAAAATTTTGAGTACTCAGCCTTAAAAGAGACATCTATAGCAAGGCTCTCTCCCCATCCAAGCTAACATCACAAAAGAGAGGGTGGAAAGAATTTAAACCATGGAAGATTGGGAAGAGTGATGTGAAATATTGTCTTAAAATATGACATTGCTACGGCTACTGTGGTCACACAATGGGCATAGAAACCTGTACAAGATTGGACCCTTCAGATTTCAGTCATGGAGAGAGAAAGTGCCCACAAGACCCTACTTAATGCCCTAAGGAGAGAATGACTGTTAGTGGATGCATTAGAAGGGATGTAACTTTGTCTGATATTGTAGCCTATGAAAGACTAGATGAGAAGAAAAAGGGGAAAGTAAGGGAAATAAGAGAGGGTAATGGGAGTGGTGAATATCATCACAATATATCATATATATGTATGGAGTTGTCAAAATGTAAAGAAATATGATGTTAATGAATATCCAGGGGATGTCTCAGTTGGTAAATTGCCTGCTTTGGAAGTGGGAGGAACTGTAAAGGCTGGGCATAGTGACTTGCTTCTTCAACCCTATCACAGGGGTTCTTGGAGCTCACCGACCAGAAGGTGTAGCCAAATACTGAGCTCCAGCTCTAAAGAGAAACCATCTCAAGAAAATTCGTTGAAGACTGATTGATGTCAAGCTCTGGCCACATGAACGCACACACATGTATTCCTGCACACACACACACACACACACACACATACACACGCACTCACAAACATACACACACATACACACATACATACACACATGTATTCCTGCACACACACACACACACACACACACACACACACACACACTACTACATGTACATTGTACACATACAAAAACAAAAATGTAAAAACATGATAAATAAGAAAATAACTGGGTGGGAATAGTTACTGGTCTGTAACAGTTTCTGAAATGGATTTTAGTGAGGCCTAACTCTATGGCTCCAGATTTACCACAGATAAGAAATATCAAAAGCTAAATAAATGAAAAAAATTAAAAAAAATCCGGGTCCTTCTGACACTAAACAGAAGAGTTTGGGTGTAAAATTATATACTATTTAATACAATTTTATATCATGTTAGGATGTCAGAACAAAAGGGGAGAGTTTGAGGTAGCTGGGCTGTCTTTTGGGGTTTATATAGGACTTTCCTATATGGTCGATAGACTCACTCATCTCTATAAGTTGGCTTTATCAATTAATGCCACTGCATTTGGAGTTAGAGCGAATTATGTAATTTTCAGCTGCAAGCACCCAGCCTTCCATGCTGTAAGAATACAAAACATGAGAGTTGTTATTACAGGGGTTGTTTTAAATGGAGACTTAATAATGGAACTTTGGAGCTGACATTTCTTTCTGTAATGCCACTTGTATTTTGGGAGCCTCATCATTATTCTTTGTATGCATTTAAAATTTATTGTGGAAGTCATACAAATTGATGAAAGACACCCAACCTAATAAATCACATTTATCATTTTCATTCTTCTTCATATATCTTGGGCAATAAGGATAAATAATTTACCATTGCAAAAGCAGCAATCATTTATTTATTTATTGCATTTGTGTCTGCGGGGAGTTTTGTGCGTAGACAGGTATATTAATCTCAGGTGTCTTCTGGGGCCAACCTCCTCGTTTTGTGGAACACTATCTCTCATTAGGGCCTGATGCTTGCTATTTACTATGCTTATTGGCCAATGAGCTCCTGGGAATCTCTGCCTCCACTTTCCAACACTAGAATTACAAATATATGCCACCACACCTGGCCTTATATATGGGTGCTAGGACTCAAACCTGTGTCCTTGAGTTTTTGCAGAAAGTACTTTGCTGACCGGGCTATCCCCTGGCTCAACAAACAATTGTTTAATAAGTGAAACACATTTGTAGGTTCCTCTTTGGGTGTTCTTAATTTCTAAGACTCATGCCATATACCAGAGCTTATATTTTCTCCGTGGAGACATGTACAAATGCCGTAGATTTTGGTCTTCTCCTTCTTCCTCCCTCTGTAAGGCTTCTGTTAAAATTCTACTTGGGTTCTGCTCCTACTCTTAACCCAAAGGCATGTGGTATGGTAAATACACAAGGAACGTTTTCAACCATTCCCTGGATGAATATCAAGACAGCTTGAGGTGAGGGGTAACAGAGAAAGGGAGTGGAGCTCCGAGGCTGAGAAATGAGAGAGAGAGAGAGAGAGAGAGAGAGAGAGAGAGAGAGAGAGAGACCCAGAATCTCAGAATCAGTCGGTGCCTGAGAGCTGTCTCTTCGCCTCTTATGTTCCTCTCCAGGGCTGCGATTAAAGGCTTGCACTACTACCAACTGGTTTCTATGGTAAACTAGTGTGGTTACTGGGATCAAAGGTGTGTGTCACCACTGCCTGGTCTGTAAGGCTGATCAGTGGGGCTGTTTTACTCTCTGATCTTCAGGCAAGTTTTTTTTTTTTTTATTAAAATACAAAGAAGTTAGGACCAGAGAACTTCAAGATGAGGATGTTTGTATCTTTAAGTAGACACAATCCTGTCTCTGACCAGAGTTAACTTCTACATACAATACATATGAGTTAAGAGGAAGCTAAATTAGAGGAAAGCTTCCAAAAACTCTACTGAGTAACTTATATGCAATAGTGATTCTATCTATTTTTTTTCTCCCAAAGGTCTTATGGACATTTACCAAGGCTATGGATGCTGGAAAGAGGGGACATTCACACACTTGAAGCACTACTGGACACAGGATCTACATGATATTCCTATCGATCCAAATCACTCTCATGTCTACCATGCTAAGAGTACAGGCTTGTAGGGACTGAAGAGGGAATCTTGACCAAAGCTCTGATAACATTTAGATGGGGTGGTGGGTGTCAAGGAACCACTCCAAAGTCATTTACCTGGTCCTAAATGTGGCGTTCATGTAGAAGGAACTGACATTTGGTTAACACTGAACATGGAGCTCTTTCTTTGGAGCTGTCCTTGTGAGGATGCCAGAGGGAGCTCTGACACTGCCTATTTCCCACCAGGAAGGCAAGTCAGGACAATGTCCTTGATTTGCTATGCGCACCACATGCAATACTGTTCAGATGCTACTCCTGGTAGTAGTGGTGGCAGTGGTAGGTGGCGGTGGATGCTAGAGCTCCTCTCTTGGCTCTATCCAAACGGGGGCTGACAGCGGTGTGTGAGAACTCAAGGCATTCCCCTGTGTGCTCACAGGTGGGTCCTCATTCCCTGACTGTGACTGTAATCACAGATCACATGGAGTGTGACTTTGACAGTGACTTTGGCTGCTGAAAAGTGAGGTTGACAGATATTCAAACCACCGTGGAAGGAGGGCCAGGGTCACACTCTCTGGTGGGTCACCAAGACCTTCCCAGCTATTAGTTAAGGTGAAAGGACTTGGAATGGGTTGTAGAGGGAGTTTAACTAGGCTTCTGAGGAGACTAGCCACTGTGATGGGACCTGAAGCTAATTCCACCAACCCCTCCTCTTCTAAGAGAGGCCTATGAGGGCAGTGGAGCAGCAGATTCATGAGTATGTGCAATGTGTCATGATAACTGTGGACCGCAGAAGTCCAGATATTTCCTTAACTAATGGAAACCACGTAAAAAGCTGCCATATCATGATATGAGAACTCTTTCAGCTAATTGCCTTCAAGATACTGGCCCACTTTGGGCATGGTCTCATGTACTATTTATGCAAACAAAAAGCATGTGCAAGTCTCTTGGCTGCTGGATTCAGTTCCAGTTCCCAATGTATGCAGATCGCTACCCTTTCTGTGAGTTTATCCCCAAACAGATAAACCTTTGTTATACTCCTGTTGTAATAGGAGCAGCGGGGCTGCATCCCCTGCACCCTGGCCGCCTGGCTAGCTTATGCCCCGAAATAACAACACACAAATTGTATTCTTTTAAACACTGCTTGGCCCATTATATCTAGCCTCTTCTCGGCTAACTTTTGCACCTGGACTAGCCCATTTCTAATAATCTGTGTAGCCCACGAGGTGGCTTACCAGGGAGATTCTAACCTACGTCCATCCTGGGTTGGAGCTTCATCCTGGGTTGGAGAGGGGAGCATGGCAGCTGCTCCAGAGAGCAGAGCTGTTCAGTCTGAGCTCACTTCCTCTTCCTCCAAGCATTCTGTTCTGTTTACTCCTCCCACCTATGTTTTAACCTATGAGGCCAAGCAGTTTCTTTATTATAATTAACCAATGACCTTCCTCCATCATATTCCATTCCGGGCTAGTGTAGAAATTTTTCATATTGCAACAATATTGCAACCCCAATCAATCACTCATGGCTTCTTCCATTCAATGATGGAGCTGGCCGAGGCTTGCCAGCAGGATCTGTGTAGTGCCCAATTCCCTCAGCGAGCATCCTCTGCTTCCAGATGATGCAGTGGCCAGGGCGAATGCTTCATCAGTGCCAGGGTCATTTTAACCAACCCCCTTACTTAATCATTTTCTCTCATCGGTGCCAGAGTTGCCTACCTCTTTTTCCATTTGTTCTTTAGAATTTCTTCTCCCCAATAGACCCTTGCATTTGTAATTTTGTCTTGGTGTCTGTTTCCGAATGGGCCTTTATTAACATGTGTGATCTTTTCTTGTACTTAAAAAGCAATTAACCTAAATTGCTAAGGTTTTACATAGCCAATAAAAGTGGAACTAATGAGAGCGTGTTCATTAGTGTAATTGTTGCATGATATTACATTGCTATATTACCTATGATCTTACCTGAATTTTATTTGCATCAGTCAAGTGCTGTGCCATTGATTTTAGAATAATTGCAAAAAAGAACCAAGAATGCTATAAGAGAAAAAGACAATAAAAGATTTATTAATCTATGTAAAAATAATGGTAATTATGACCTTTACAATACAATATTCCTACCTTTTTTTACCTTAAAGTAAATGAGTAAGTTAAATGGACCAGGGCTGTAACGCATTCTCTGTACCCTTAGGATGACTTTTGTCAAAGTTACAATTGTCATAGCTCACATCATATATTTCAAATGTATCATATATATGATATATTTAATAATATCAAAAATTGAAGCTAAAAGATGGACAGTTCACTTGAGATGACTTTCTGTGCATTTGTTCATGAAAGATTTCTTCATGAGATATTATGTTTGCTTCACTTAGGTTAACAAAACTAAAATAAAGCTCTTGTGGCAGGCTCCCCATCAGGCTCTCAATTTTGTGCTAATTTTCTATGTGTTAACCATTTTCCCACTGATACTTACACACTGAAGGTGTACTTCCTTTATTCTACCACTGAACTTCCCATAAAATTTGCTGTTTCCTACCTATTCCCCAAAGACTGCCTTTTTAAATTAACAAAGGCTGCTTAGCGCCTCATGAGGGAGAGTCATTCACATGGGGTCGGATCAGATCATTACATCTCATATTCAGCCATCATGGACCTCGTTGCTGTACTGTCAGAGGGCATTTGGATCACATCCAATTTTTGGCTGGTTCAGTGCTGGGGTAATTAGCACTTTGTCGATCATCACCTTAAGCCCAAGGGACTGGCTTAGGTGAAGGGTAGGAGGGCTGATGTCCATTCTAAAGAAGCAGATGTGGCTTAATGAAGGGATCACTTCACCGAAGAAATCAAAGTGTCTGCTTGACAGTGAAGGTGAAAGCCACACTATTAGGAATGTTTAAGGAATCCAAGGCATGCTGCAACCACCTCCGTCTCTAATCCTGTCCCAAATGCACTTTTAGTCATTATACCAAATGCTCTGTCATTTGCTTCCATTTTCAGCAGACTCTCCACACCCATGTGGTCCATAGGCATGGCAGAGTGTTCACAGCTTCTCTAACTTCAGTTAACCCCTCCCATCCTTGTCCACAGTGGTGCTCTTGGACTCAGAACCGTGTTACAGCCTTACCGAACAGGTAAGGCCTTTCCTGGCCTGCAATGCTCTACTCTAAAATCCCCATGGCCCTTCTCAAGTGTCTCCTCTCTCAGGTCACTTGCCTACCCTAGTAGAGGTGAAAGTCTCCCTTTTTGTCCTCTGCGTGCTCATTCCTTTTAACTGTTCCATGCTTTCTTTTCCCATTCGACTTGCCAGAAACATCTAATTATGTTTAAATCATATCAACAGCTCATTTCCCCCCAATAAGCTTCCAAAGGCATGGAATTTAGCCATTGCTCTAATGCATCCCAAGAGCCTAGGAGTCTGACTGCTTCAGGGTAGGCACCTGAAAGATACCAACTGAATAAATATAATAAATTTACTCATAAGGCTGCTTAAAAAACTACTTGGTTTGTCAGAATTAGGTTTTTGTGAACTTATGTTGATGGCGTATGATGTCTTTCTAGATATTTGCAATCAGTTGAATCCAATCACATGAATCTGTTAAGTCAGAATAGACAAAAAAATGCATCTAAATTCAGGGTTCCAACGTTGAATTATAGGTTTTTCATGGTGTCTTCTTCATGTCCCCACAACGTTTCAACTTGAGACCAAAAACTGGCTGTCACTCACCCTCTATTGTCAATATGCCATTACAATCCTTTCTGAAGTATTTTTTCCTACTGTAAAGCCATCCAAACTTTGCGCTACACTTACTGTTTGTGAATATTTCAGATAGTTCTTAACAGTAATTTATTCTGTCTTTAGATCAAAGCACCAAACTCAGGTGCAACCTGCTCCTCTCTGTTTCTTGATATAGAAGACCCCTCTTTTACTAGATAATTTATTATAATTCAGTTTTGATATGAAATGTATGTTAGAAATTAGAAGGAAAATGACTTGTAGAAATCAGTGGGTCTTGTCACCTTCTAGTCATAGAGTTTTGTATATGTTAGCAACTTGTGTACTATTATGAAGTACTATATACTACTCATGTACTATTATGAAGTACTATATATTACTCATGTACTATCATGAAGTACTATATACTACTCATGTACTATTTTGAAGTACTATATACTACTCATGTACTATTATGAAGTACTATATACTACTCATGTACTATTATGAAGTACTATATACTACTCGTGTACTATTATGAAGTACTATATACTACTCATGTACTATTATGAAGTACTATATACTACTCATGTACTATTATGAAGTACTATATACTACTCATGTACTATTATGAAGTACTATATACTACTCATGTACTATTATGAAGTACTATATACTACTCATGTACTATTATGAAGTACTATATACTACTCATGTACTATTATGAAGTACTATATACTACTCATGTACTATTATGAAGTACTATATAATATCTATGTACTATTATGAAGAATATTACCTTTAGGACATGCTTGACTATTGTCGAATCATTTGACTTCAAAAGATCACTCAAATTTTTCACCAGTTCCTCATGTATCGTTCTCTCTTTGTAGGATCTGGTCTTGAATACAAACTGAAGAAGACCCAGAAAAATGAACAAAGTTAATTACTCTTAAAAGGCTTTGGAGATTATCCTACACAAATCACTCATCTCTCATATTCAACTGCTTGTATCATCTTTAGTCATGGAGTCAGTGGAGGCCTGATGATAAGAGTAGGGGCCACTGGCTTTTATTTGGGGGTCTTTGCAGAAGTAGGGCCTTGCTCACCTAAGCTCCCCTTGGCACTCTTTCTGTAGAAATCAAGAGAAAGGGCCAGAGAGCCATTGAGCAGGGTCAAGGAATCATGGAGGGCTTGAACCCACCTACTTAGGACACACTCCCCTTCTTCCTTCCACTGGCAACGGGTGGCATGGTAGCAATTCTTCATCCTGAAAGGGTAGAGCACCCACTCAAATAGCCAAGTGGGGAAGCGGGTGCCTTCCAGAAGTGAGGAGGTGAATCCCCACAAGCCCAGGTTTTATCATCCTATGCTACACATAACTGTCAAGAGGTTGGTAAACGTCAGCCATCAGTAAGAACACTTATGATGCTCACTTTCCTTTCTTCCAAGGGCTTTCTTGGTGATTTTTTTTCATTTCTTCATATATTTTAAGAACATCAATACACACATATGAATACACATATTTCAAAAACACTAAATGTTTCATATTGAACTATAGTAGCTTATTTATGAGTCAGGTTTGCCTCAAGAAAGGGTATCGCTTTCATGATATTCACAGTTTAGAAGAGACTACAACTTAGAGGGAAGGCAGGCAAGAGAACAGTACATTTCCTTTTGGATCTCTAACGCTTTCCTTGGATGTTGAAGCCCATCAGAACCATGGTAGGCCCTGAGGTTTGAAGCACATCTCAAAGGCGAGACAAAAATCTGATGGACTCATAAGACCAGCTACAGCTCAGGGTAATTAGTTTCCCCTAAGCACTGAGCTTCCTAGGAAGACAAACTCACCACCAACTGTTGAATCCTATGCAGTTATTTAGCCTAAAGGGTATTTCATTTTCACTAGCCCTGGACTATTCTAACATTGCAAACCTGATTCTTAGAACTGTCAGGGCTCTGAGCCCCTGTGAAGCATAGCATTGAATTAGACTGGCTTAGACACACATCTTTGAAAAAGATATGGTGGATGTGTGCAGTTTTGATACTATAGATGGAGTGAGTTAGCAGCACTTGGTACCACTGAACTTGAAATGGTGTTTTGTTTACTTGTGGTTAAATATAAATTACAATGATTATAACATCACTCAAAGATATACAAGCATGTCTTCGAATCAACTATCTTTTTTTTTTTTTTACAATGCCCTTAGGTATGGGGCTTAATATATATCTATTTGTTAAATGTTTCCCTTCTGTCTATATACATCAGCAGAAATCTGATCACAGAGCTGGATCCTCATCTGGCCTGTTTCCTCTTTGCATCAGAGGAGACAGCTGAGGTTTGCAGGGGCTCACTTCTCAGGACACTCCACTGTCTAGACTCTAGGTTCTCACTTCTCAGTTTAGGGAATTTAGTTTAATGACCCACATGTTAGTTGTACTTATTAGGAAGTATTTATTTCAAAATAAATTCTAATATATATATAGGAATTGTCCATCTGAAATTTCATGTAAGTATATCTCTGGATTTGAGCTACTTTAGAACAAAGGAGATAAACCATCCCTTTTTTGGTTTGTAGATTGTGACACTCTTGTCAAGATATTTCATGATTCCTGGATGAGAATGAAGCCTGGTCCAAGGTGTACTTCCAAGGGCACCACAGAGTAGGCATCTGAGCCTTTAGGTTCTCACAGGAGCTGGCTGTGGTGATGACAGAAACTGCCACAACAACCGAAGTTCTTAGTATATTTTTAAACAACTCCATTGAATGAGGAAACGGATATTACAGTTGAAATGAAGTTGTCTGAATGAAGTGTACGATGATTCAAGGAACTGTTTTATTCTATTTGTTCTCTTTGTAGATTGAAATAGAAAGTGAGGGCTACTTATTGAGAAGATGAACTCCCTCCAGATAATTACATTAGCAAGTACACCCATCAGTCTACTAGCGAAGTAAGTGATGCCCCTCTATGAGGCAGAGTAAACTATAAGGTATTTGTAGCTGTAATTAGCTGTTGGTAATTAAAGTCAGGGTCCTAGCAGGCAAAATTCCATCCTAAGGAAATAGCTGTGAAATGGCTCTTTCTAGCATACAGGCTACTATAAGAAGAGCCATACATCCACGCTTTGGTATTTGGGGAAAACATCCAACATTTCTGGCAGAAAATCCATAGATAGGAATCCTTGCAGGTGGAATCCCAGAGTGGTTCCTTCCAGAATGAGATTTTTTAAAACAGTTTCCTTTTGTAGCAACGTTTCTATGACACCAATCATTGTTTAAAAAAGAAGTTTCTGTAACAAAAGCCCCAATTTTTCTCCAGGCTCGTTTCTAAACATCTAGAATGTACATGTTTGTCGCTGTAGATGACTTGAATGTATTTTCTTTTAAAAAATAACATCTCAAGATATCCAGCCTGTGTATGCAAAATGGGAACGTATGTGTTATGAAGTAATTTAGGATGCTTGTATTTGCTTTCGATGAAAAAAATGTTTGGAGCAGAGCTATGGGAATGCAAACATCACCACAAGTTCATTGGTATCAATTCACACTCAATTGAAAATGAGACTAGAACATCTCCAAGGGGACACTTGACAAGGGACACTGAGGAAGCAGTGCACACCGATGAGATGGGCAAATGGTTCATGCCAGAAGATAAAGGACTTAACATACCAGAAGCAGGTACAAATACACAGTAACTGGGAAAATGAAATAATGCCTGAGAAAACAATAAAAAGAGCTAAGAAAACATTACAGGAGAAACACAGAGCATTCAATAAACCCTCAGATGTCTTCCTTGATTAGCATCGAAGTTTCATATATTTCTAATGTCAACTTCAAAGCAGCAACACTTTTAGCTTTCTCTTCTGTCTTTTTCCACCATTCTGACATCAATATTCATTTCCACAAGCACATAGTGTTTTTACGTTTAAACAGTACAGCTATCCCATTAATGCAAAGACATGGAATTCTGCTAAGGTAGACGTGTGTTCTGAACATGGTGGGCACCATCCAACATCAGGGTGAGAACCTCCCTCTTAGTGCAGACAGTGCAGGAACGAGACAAGCCACACAGCGCAGGGCGGATGATCAGTGCCCTAGTGGCAACTCCCTACCTTAATGTATGACTGGACGGAATGGTCTAGCTGCTCCTCATGACACTTGGCCACCATGTCAGCCAGAACCCTGGAAAAGCAAAGATGTTCAGTGGCCTGGCTGAAGGTATAAAGATGCTATTTTATTAGAATACTTGGAAAATGGGGTATTTCATGAATGAGTGAATGCATGAATGAATGAACCAACCAGTTCACACTCTTCTTTGGCCTTCCTCAGTCCCCAGCGGAGGGCACTTCATATATCTTTAACACCTGGGAGCCAACTTCCAGCACCATTTCCAAACAGAAGTATTCCAAGAATTGACTAAGCTATAAGGAAGGTCTTAGGGTGTAATATTGTGCTGGAGACGTTTTCTCTGAGCTGAATGCACTACTTGTGGTCTCTGCACTTGCTGACCTTGTCTTCCTGGAAAAGGGATCATTGTAAGTACCTAATTAGACTCTGATTAATGACCATGTTCCATTATAAAGGGCTCACTTTCCAACCTGTGAGCAGAAGACCTATTTTTGGAAAAAGAGATTAGGTTAAGCTGTGTATTTCCGTCATTAGCTGGGCTAGGGTTTCACGAGGCAGTGGTACAGTGAGAACTTTTCATATTAACATGACCAGTCACTGCCTTGGAGAGCTTTGGGAAAACTCAGAAATTCTAACAGATCTCTAAACTGCAATATTTAAAAGTTTTGTCAACATTGACACTTATACTCCGATGACAGGGACACTAGTTGGATGGCACCATTTGGGATCTCCAATCTGGGCTCAGAACTGGATCTTTGGGGAACTGATATTGATACTTTATTTTCCAAGAACTTCAGGGTTTTGTTTTAAAATCAAGGTTAAAAACTTCATTGTAGAAAAGATAACTAATATGTCTTTGAGCAAGGAAGATACAGTCAACATTTTAATGCTAGCTGTGATTTTTTTCATAACGCTATGGTTATTTTTGAAATAAAAAACAAATATATGATCAAATTATTAATTCAAAATAACATAAATGCAGAATTCTGAGTTCATTACTAGACTTATTAGTGATATTGGTAGAGTATGGTGTGATCAAATTTAACACAAAAGAAAAGAAATGGTGCAGTTGGGCAATGGTGGCACACGCCATTAATCTCAGCACTCAGGAAGCAGAGGCTGGCAGATCTCCATGAGTTCAAGGCCAGCCTGGTCTACAAGAGCTAGTTCCAGGGCAGCTAGAGCTGGTACACAGAGAAACTCTGTCTTGTAAAACAAAAACACAGACAAACTTTTTGTGGGACAGTGAAATGATACAACTATTCTGGCAAACAATCTTGCAGGTTCTAAAAAAGCATTCTAATGCTCAATGAATTGTGTACTCATTGTGTTACTATGGATCCATGTCAGAATTAAGCATGAAAGCTACATTGACATAGAATTTATATAAGAATATTTATAGTGACTTTATTTGTTATAACCCCAAATGAGAAAATTCAGATGTCTTTCAACAAACGAATTCTTAAACATACTGTGGTACAATCCATATCATAGAATTCTACTCATCCATGAGAAGAAGTGACCTACTGATACGTGGGTAGCGTGGGTGGATCTTTAGAGAATTGTGATGCATGAAAAAGCTAATGCCAAATGATTGTACATTGTGTAATTTCATACATACACAAATGTGTGTGTGTGTATGTGTATGTGTGTGTGTGTTGACAGTGGGGGATACTAAGTAGTGAAGAAACTTTATCTCTCCATATTATCCATTTTAACTGCTTATGAATCTACAGTTATCTCAAAACAAAATGTTTAAAACACAGAAGAAAAAATCTAGCGTTCTGCAAATGGTAATAGTCAGGGGTCTGAAAACAAGGGCATGAGGGTGAGAAGTGCTTAAATCTGAAATGCGTGTTCACATGAAATATACACAAATATGGATAGTCAGAATCATAGCATCAGGAGCCTATCTGATCAAAGGTTCTACAGTCTGGGCCCCCAGTGTTGCTATGGATACCTGGTGACGGTTGCACTGATTTCATCTTCCTCGTTCTGCACTAGAATTTTGAAGAGCTGATTCAAGATGATGGGCAGGAAGCTCATAATGGAGTGGATCTTGTCCACATTTAATAAGTTCTGCAGTGAATTGATGGGAAAAACACAAATGAACAAATGGGAAGTAGTTCAGCACAGTCTGCAGGTGTTTTCAGGACTATGATGTGATCATGTGATCACCGTAGCTCCCCTTTATCTGAACACTCGCTTTCCTTCTTTGCTGTGGCAGAAGGTGTAGGTTATGTTGAAAGGATTTTGCTTAATTAGCAATGGCAAATACATTCTAATTTTCAATTATTTTTGTTTTGGATAAAAAACTGATCTTTGCCTTTTCTCCTTTTTTTATATAAACAGAATTATGTAGAAAGAATGAAGTAAAACTCATTGGTTCTCTGATCTGCAAGGGTAAAGTCTTTTTAAAATCCTTAAAAATCTTTACTTCTTAGTTTTCAGTGGGAAATAGGATTTATTTGCCAGTTTCTATCCCACAAACCGTTCAATCTGCATGTCATGTTACCTTACAAGCAAGGACAAAACCCGAGGTAGGTGACTGAGACATGTCTTTTTCTCTTTTTTGGCACTGATGGAAAAATGCATTCACATGTGGGTCCTGCAAAGGCAACAGAAGTGTTTATTGGTGGTGGTGCACAGACTCAGAGCTAGGGTGGCAAGCACTTCTAAGCACGATTCCCCAAGAAATCAGACTTAGAGCCTTTTTTTCTCCTGTCGACAGAGAGGTCAACTGAAGACCCCCAAGTGACTACAGCCCTCTGGATGATGATGCCCGCACATTTCATACTCAGCTCTCTTATCCCTCTGGCTTTGACTAGAGAGTGACATCCCCTGGCTGCCTGCCTCCCTTCTTTCCTTTCTTCTCTCCCTCCGTACCTACCTTCCTGCCTGTCTCTCTTTCCCCCTTCCATCTTTTTATTCATCCCTCCTTCTCTTTATTCCCTTTTTTCAATGTTCCTAATTTCTTCAGTCCAAATTTCAGAGATCTTTAGAAATCTCTCTTACACAGTCTATGGCACACAGGGTACCATGCTGTCTTTGACATGCCTAGTAACATTTCCAGGTTTAATGTGTCTGTATCAGCCCGGAATCAGGACACAACAAAAACTGCCACATGCATACATCCCAAGACATCTTGGTTTTGAGCTGTTGAAATCTGCTTGGAATTTCTCCAAGTTCTGAGTTGAGTTATGTTTCAAATGATTTTTCTTTCAATCAAGTGAAAGAAAATTTAGTTTTGAGAACATATTTGTGATTTTTTTTGAAGTAAATTCTAGACGGGCATCTGGCATGTGTTTTTATTATACTGGCATTTGAGTGGTGATGTTTCCATTTCCTACTTAGTTCTTAATTAGAGACAGTTGTTTTCCTCTTAGATATGTCTCCATATATTTGTCCAGTTAGTTATTATTTAGTGAAAGCTGGCTGCGTGTAAGGCCCCTGGTAGGCCTTTTCGACAGAAGAAAGGCGGGACAGACAGGATGTGGGACGGACAGGATCGCTTCACCTGTGGACTGTTCACCATGATTACGTGCTTCCACATGCACCTGATGATTTACAACTTGAGAAGCGCATCACAATAAAAACAAGATGCCATCTGGGCAGGTTACAGGACAGCACAGCACTGTCTGCAGGTTCAGGGAACCAGGAAGACTTAGGAGAAGGGACGATTGATCAGGCTGAGTCAACCAGATTGATGAGCAGAAGGCAGGAAGAGAGGACAGGTGCCTTCCTACCTGGCTGAGGAAAGGCAAGTACCCAAAGCATCTTGGGAAACGGAGTATGAGTTGGAAACCACAGTGTGGGGAAGCCTTGGACCTTGGCAAGGAAGATGAGGTGGGGTAATTAGTTGTGGGACCCAGGACTAAGGATGAGGATGAAAGTATCGTCGAAACATTGAACTTCGTTGATTTTAAAAGCCTATCTGTGAATCTTTATCTGTATTATCTATGTGCTTATCTCTATGTGGTCTCTGGATTATTTCATCATTCTTAGGAATCAAATATGTGGTTGAGATAAAACAGTATGAAACAGAAAAAGCTGCCTTACAACAGAAAGAATAAGCTTACAATTTAATAGTTATGAATGTGTAGACAGCACGTGATAGCTCATGAATTGCTTTCACGTGAATTTTCTTATTTTGCTCTCCATCACAAGCTTAAGTAGTGATATTTTATGAGTACCATTTTCCTGATGAGGACTTAAAAACCACAGAAGTTAAAGTGACTTGTTCAGCAGCAAAGTCAGCAGCTGGCCAAACTGACCCTCCAGTGAAGACCTGTCTATCTCATGGTCCTGGGTAGGCATGGGAATTAGACTTAGTTTCATGGTAAACGTAAAAAGTATTTTTACTTTTCAATGGTTTAACCATTGAACAGGTTCTAGACCTGGGTATTGTAAGTATGAGGAAATCATACTATGAGTGAATGGCCACATTCTAAAGATGCTTCTGTATTCTGGCCTCAAGTTTTATGACTTAAGGAGTTAGGGCATTTTGTCTATCTCAAGAGGTGAAGATTACACTTTAAGCATTTTTCTTGACAAGTTCAGCCACCTGCCCCTTTGACAACTCATGACATGATGTGTTTCTCCCTACAGATGCAGGAGTTACCATCCTATTTTGCATCATAGTCTATGTCTCTATTGTAGGACATGGTACTCACCTGAGTGTTGACTGTTGATACAACAAATGTTGACACTTTGAAAAGTGGCTTCCCACCATCGACCCATTTAACATCACTTCCACCATGCTGCAAGAAAGAGTTTGCTACCATCACCGACAAAATGAGATAAGGGAATCAGATCATTTAATTTATGTTAATTTGCTGTTCTGAGTCATTATTGCCACATCGCTCTAGAGATGGGAAAATGTGCAAATTCATTTGGAAGTTTTGGAGAGGAGACTGATATACTTTCATAGAGTCATTTTTTATTGGTTCATTTTTAGTGGCCACAGTAAAATAAGAGTAGGATTATTGTAGGTTAACTTCATAAAATTGCAATGGACACAGAGTATAAAGGATAGCCTTGTTTCATAGCTGATTTTTTTAAAAAAAATTTTTGTAAATTATACACTATTCAATACCTTTCCACTTGCAGAATCTTGAATGCTTAAATAATTAGGAGGCAGGGTGGTTGTTATTGGGATATTGTACTCCTGAGAAGCTATTTGATCATGTTTCATCAGAGGAAGCCATGCATATCCCACTGCAAAGAAGCAACATGAAGAAGGTTGTGAACACAAACCTCTATGCTAAGAAGTACAAATGTACCACTCACTATAAACAGCAACTTCATTTAAGAATCAATAAATCATATCTTTTGAAAATGGTCTCCAACTCAAGTTAGACATATGTCATGTTGACCTGTTTTGGGTCACTTCTTGTAAGTACCTGAAGTCTCCAGGGACTCTTTCTTTTTGGCGTTAGCTTTGGCATTGATGTCGCATGTGATGTGATAAAAAGAAAACAGAAGGTGGTGCTTTTCATGGAGCTGTGTTGGGAGCTCAATTTTCACCTGCAGGGAAAGACACCACATTTGGGTTGAGATTAAAATCATTCGCTTAATGTCAGCACAGGAATGAAATTTAGGTCCGTGTGTAGTCAAAATGATAGAACCCTCAACAAATACTCAGTCTGCGGGCTGTCATGTATTAATATGTGATTTTTATATCTTATTGTGGTAGATGACAATTTAGATTGTGTAGTATCTTTCATCACATGATTTATGCTTCCAGAGTATCAATTAAACACACATATTCAAAAACACCAATTCACCAACAGAACTACGGAGTGTAAAGAAGATAGACATTAAAGAACTACCGTAAACCTGCAGTGGTGGCACACGCCTTTACTCCCAGCACTTGGAAAGCAGAGGCAGGTGGATCTCTGTGAATTGGAGACCAGCCTGGTCTACAGAGCTAGTCCCAGGACAAGCTCCGAAGCTACACAGAGAAACTCTGTCTTGAAAAAGCAAAACCAAAACAAATAAGCAAGCAATCAAACAAACAAACATAGTTAAGCTGTAACTCCTGGCCTCCTGAGTATGCTCGTGGGCATGGGTATTAAATGAACACTTGTTAGTCATTCAGAACTCAGAATCCAAATCTGCCTTTTAAGGTACCTAGGCAACTCATGTGCACATCACTGAGAACTGTGGCTGTAAACAAGGTAACTGGAAGGCTGGCCTTTGTCTCTCTAAATACAACACAAACACATGAAATGACTTTTGCCATAGCCAGTAAGGAGTCATTTAATGAAGCAGTGCTGAAGGATTGCTAATGATGCCTTTGATTAAACATAAATATAAACTGTAAGAGTGACATGGGTTATTTATCCCATATTTCTGGAAAGAAAGAGTTTGAAATAACTACCTACATTTTATATCACTTTTTAAATTAGGTATCAAAGCTTTGTCACATGCACTTAATTTCCTCATTGTCTTGTGATAGGGACACTACAGAGGTGGGACTCAAGGCCAGAGGTACTGGGGTCTCTGAGTGAGTAAGAGATGGTAGAGTTAGTAACAGGGGGTTTCCAAGACAGTCCTACATCTTCTGATGACCCCTGCATACCAGGATTCCAGGAGCCTATCCCGGTAACTTGCACTTAGCTTTATATGAGTCACTAGGTTGCTCTGAGAACAGTCAAGTCAAGCAGTTAATAAAGTCCATAGATTATTAATTAGATGTCTTGTGAATCTTCTGGTTTGTTGTCATTCTGTTTTAAAAAGGGCTTAGGACTGCTAAATTTCACAGTGTGGTCCCTGAAATGGTAGCATCAGTGTTATCTGGGAACCATAAAATCTCAGGCCTGACTCAGACATGTTGAATTTCAAATCTGAGTATTCTGTTTCAATGAGTCTTCCAGATAAGTCTCATTTATGATACAGTTTGAGGATCCCTGGATTTTGATGAGTTACAAGCTAATGTACTATTTGTACAACAGTCCACTAACCTATTTCGAAATCCATAATCATAAGCAGAACACTAGAAAAATTTTTCTTAGCCCACTTCAAGATTAGATAGCAATGCACCAAGTATTCCAGAACCCAGTTAACTACATGGTCATGAAAGCATCCTTATCTTAAGGTTTCTCTTGCTGTGATAAAATATCATGACCAAAAACAACTTGGGGAGGGATGGGTTTATTTAAGTTTACAGTTCCACGTCATAGTCCGTTTTCAAAGGAAGTCAGGCAAGAACTCAAGCAGGGCAGGAACCTGGTGACAGGAACCGAAGCAGAAGGCCCGGAGTAGTTCTGTTTGCTGACTTCTCTTCTTGGCTTTCCAGACTGCTTTTATAGCACCCGGAGCCACAGCCCAGGGGAAGCCCTGCCCACAGTGATCTGGGTTCTCCGAAAACATTCCACAACAGCAACAAAATATACCACAGGCTTTCCCGCATGTAAATCTGGTGGGGACATTTTCTCAACTGAGGGTCTATCCTAAAATGGCTCTAGTTTGTGTGGAGTTGACATAAAATTATCCTTCACAATCCCAGACTTAGAAATCCTGCAGAAAGTCTTCTTTTACTCTCAATGAGTTCAAGGCTATTGCCTATTTTTTCTTCTAGCAGATTCAGGTGTCTGATTCTATATTGATCCACTTGGACTTGAGCATTGTGCAGGGCAATTTTATGGATCTATTTTTATTCACTGACATCCAGTTTAAATTGAATCATTTATTAAAGATGCATTCTCTATTCTAGTATGAATAAAACACTCATAGCACAATTACTGAGACCAACAATTAATAAATGAGACCTCATGAAACTGAAAGCTTCTGAAAGGTGAAGGATATTGTCATCAAGACAAAGCAGCAGCCTAGAGAATGGGAAAAGATTTTTATCAGCTCCACATCTGGTAGATGACTAATATGAAAAATTTATAAAGACAATGTGTATTAAAAGCCAAATAATTCAATTTAAAAACAAAACAAAACAAAAAAAGAAATTTTGCAAATGCTTACATTTTGTTATAACAATACATTGGATAATTTATACCTATTTTAAAGTTAGTGCAATCATTTTTTCTGTAATCAAGAAAATCAAACCTAAGTATTAAATCTATGCTGCAAAGACCACTAAGTGATTCATAATCTACATGCCACTTGGAAAAGCTCATGGGTTTTAGGAGATTTCAGGAAATATAAGAAAATAAAAAAGATTAAAAGCCAGACTTAACAGCACTGAGAGACTGAGAACACTAATTTATGAATTTCTTACATCTACAGAAAATGCATCTTTCACATGTGTTATGTGAAAAGGTCAATCAATATGGCAAATATTCTGTAATGTAATAATAGCTCTTTCCCTTAGCTCTTTCTTTCTTTCTTTCTTTCTTTCTTTCTTTCTTTCTTTTTTTTTAAAATCCTCTTACCTTGATGGATGGAGGACAATAAGAGCATTTAGTAGACATGGATGTAGGAAGTAAGGTCAGGGGATTCTGTTAATTAGTTGGAAAAGGACAAATATGTCACATGGGTGGTGGACAAAGATGGCTCCCAAAGGTGACTCTGTGTTCTAAAACCCAGAACCCATGGATATGTGACTGTGAAAGCCACAAGGGACTTTCAAAGATGTGATTAAGGTGAGGATGTTGGGATTATATCAGATATGACAAGAGGGTACAATGTGGTCACGATGAGGCTCTTTCCTTCCTGCCTTCATTCCTTCCTCCCTTTCTTTTCCTTCCTTGTCAGAAAGAATCCATGTGCCTCACCCAGGTCTCACACTCTCTAGATAGCAAAAAATTATTTTAACTCTAGGATCTTCCTATCCCTACTTCCCGAGGGCGGTGATTACCACACATGTTTGTATGTGGTGTTAGGACTAGGACCCAGGACTTGAGGTATGCTAGGTGAACACTTCATTAACAGAGTTACATTTCTAGCCCCACACCTGTCCTTATAAAAGGTAAAGGGGAGAAGAGTCACAAACCAAGGCATGAGGTGGTATATAGAGGCTGCAAGAGGCAAGGAAACAGATCTTCCTCTAGAAATTTCTGGAGGCATTCTATCTCACTGACACCATTATTTCAGCCACATGATAGCCAATTCAGACTTCTAACCACCAGAGCTGTAAACGGTGTGTATTATTTTAAGCAACTAAAGGGCCCTAATTTGTTAATGGCGTCAATAAAGGAACTCATATAAAACCCTATCTGGCTGTAATCTGACTGTCTCTTAGGGTTAGAAGAAGCTGGATTTAATCACTGAAACTTGTCTCAGGCTGTCTATAACATAGCTAATATGTGTGTAGCCATTTACCACTAGCCCAGTGACACTTTTTATGAGTTACAGGAAGTGGGAAAGCTTCTCTCCAGGGCTACTTGGCCTCGTTTGAATGCTGACTGTCACTTAGTAGCTGTACAAGCCTGGCAAAGTTACTCAAACCAGTGCCTTCATCTATATAACAGGAGGTGGGAACAGTTCTGGATTCTCAGAGCTTTGGAGGAGGACAAAATGAGTGTTGAATTTTCTAGGACAAGTCACACTTCTAGCCATGAGATGAGGGGACTGAGCCCAGTGAAGTTCATGCAACTGAGAGCAATAGTGTTGATTCATAACGTCTAGACATCCTGCTATCACATACATACTGACTAGTAAAGCTATCTAATATAATCTTTACTAAAATCACCCACAAAATAAATGAGAAAAAAAAGTCTTATTTTGGTGTGGGAGAATTATCTGTATTCTGTCAATCATGTTTTAAATAAACGATAATTGGCCAGGCAGGAAGTATAGGCGGGTCAACCAGACAGGAAGTAGAGGCGGAGCAATGAGAACAGGAGAATTCTGGGAAGGAGGAAGCCCATTCCTCGCAGTCCTTCCCAGACCACTGAAGCAGGATGGACCTGCCCTGCTGAAAAAGGTACTGAGCCATGTGGCTAACCTAGATAAGAATAATGGGTTAATATGAGCTACAAGAGCTAATAAGAAGCCTGAGCTAATGGGCCAATCAGTTTATATTTAATGTAAACTCTCTGTGTGATTTTCTTTGGGAACTGGGCAGGACAGAAACCACAACAAGCCTGGCCCTCATGTTACATTATTTGAAAAGAATGATAAAATAAAGCCATCATTTTTTTTGAAGCTCAGTCCTATACACAACTGTAGGAATTTGTAGCATACACCAGGACTATCACCAGCCAGAGTCACTTCAGTTAGTGTCACTGTAGAGCCTCTGGAGGTGTACGCTATGGTCCTCAATCTGAGATGTAGTCTACATAAGTTTTCCCCGACCTTTTCACCCATGAGTCTCAGGTCGAGGTTTTGGGGTCTGGTTCTTACCTCGTCAGAGAAATCTGGATTTTGAGAATGGTGCAGGACAGCTGTGTAGGCAGCTGAAGTGAAGAGTGGCCCTCCAGGTTTTCCGTAAATACACTGTTCAGAAAGTGAGGAAAGGAACAAAATGAGTGCCTGAAAATATTCTCAGGTGAAAAAAGTCAATTCCAGCACACACTCAGATTGGTTTCCTAGGATGACATCCAGCTAACTTTGGACTTCCTTGGCCCATTGTTCTGAGTACGCTGTGCAATGGGGCATCAAAGAACAGCTAAAGGCCTTCACACATCTTAAAGGTATGGCCTAAGGGTTGAACACTGAACCAACTCACTGTACGACTTTTGATTGCCATAAATATGAGTTAGTGTTCAAGAAAGGCCTTTGAAGCATGACTTTCTGATAGAGTTAAGATCCTCAGCCTTGGCTGGACCCCAGTTCCATGCCAACCAATGCCTACCCATGAAGGTGAGGTAGCAGGACAGACTCAGTTTTTGATATTAAATCTTAACCTCTTATCAGGCCGGAGGACTGGCTAGGCTTTCATGACTCACAGAGGTGAGAGGGCACATATGCCTGTAGCTCATGACCTCTCTTCTAGTCTTATATCATGGGGCACCCCATGTCTCTTTATGATGTTAATAAGGTAATGAAGCAGGAAGCCCACACAGTTGCTGTTGCCCTTCTTTCCTAGTTCATCCGCATTAGAAGCACTGCATTGGGGGGGGGGGGGGACTTTGTGCTTCCTACCCAGACATTGTCTTGTTTGCTTAACCATGACATCACACGCTAATTTTCCACTCCTGATACTAATTCTGTGAAAAGCTCCGTCTATATGGATGTTCACAGTGGCTCAAGATTACACAGAAGAATGCCTCTCTATCCTAGATGAGTTAGCTCATTCTTAAGTTCATGCACACTCTTTGGAATAAGACTACACATTACCTGCTAGCATCATCAGAGTATCGTTTATATCTGATGGTATTATGAGGAATAACCTGGGGCAATGGTAGGGTTAGTTAGATATTATCAACCTAGAAGATTTGACCATAGTCTCAATTGAAGTAGATTTCCTGTTTATTTTTTCAGGCTATACAGGGGATCTTTTTGTTATGTTAACTCTTAAAAACAGAACATATCATGTATGAACGCTAAAAAATGCAGCCCAGTTTAGATTTTATAGGCCTGAAGAGTGGTATTATTAACTCAGGTGATCAGCAGTGTAGACTGTTTCTTCAGAATCATTTTCTAGTCCCTTAGACACTTGCCTCCACAAATGTGAGCTCTATGGAGACACCTTGCATTAACCTACTGTCCTGTTCATAAATATGAGTGCTCCAGGGACATCCTGTGTTAACCAACAGGCCTGTGTATAGAATTCTTTATGTGAAGACAGCATAAAGGCAAGCTGGATGTACTGCTACAAGCCAAGCATGCTGGATCAAGAGGTAGACTAGTTTGTGCACAAGACAGACTTTTCACAGGGAATTATTGTAGTAATTTCACATTATAATAACTTCCCTTTTTCCAAATCATGAGGTAAGGAGCTGTGGGAGACTAGCAGTTCTGATAGATGGCGCTAGTGATGGCTGTTGAGCCATGTCCAATTTCAGGAGATCTTAAACAAATGCCTGAAATTGCTCTTCATTCACCATACTCATACAAAGCTCCCCCAGTGGTGCAAAGGACCAAGGCACCTGCTTTCCCTCTCATGCTGTGTTCCCAAGTGACTTGACTCACCTTCATGGGCTTGGCACCATCTTCATCAGAGTTTTTGAATTCAATGCACACAGTTATATTTCGTGCCTGAAATTATAGTGAGGGGGGAAAATGGAGATGGTAATTTCCTCTTAAATAACACTCCAAACAATATAAGGGCCTAAAATAAGTAGCTTCTAATTAAATCTGAAAAAAATGTATAATAACCAGCATTGCCTTGTGACATTATCCATGGTCCTCAGAAGCAGCAGGATTTGGAGAGATTTGTTAAAAGGAAACAAAAAAGCTCACAGTACAGAACTAAGCATGCTATTTTCAGGGTATTATAAGAAACTAAAAGAATGGCCTAGATCAAATTTATGTTAGGCTGATTTTAAAAAGGATTATTAATGTATTACACAACCATACATCTTCAAACAATTCAGAGCTGAACAACTATAAGATAACTGCTTTGGAATATTCCTTTACACTGTGTGAAGACATGTCATTGTGATTGGTTTAAGAAAGAGTTGAATGGCAAGAGTTAGGTAGGAAGAGGTTAGGCAGGACTTCTGGGGACAGAGAAGTCTCAGGGAAGAAGAAAGGTGGAGTTACCAGCCAGCTGGAGAGGGAGCAAGGCACACAGGAGGAGAGATAAAAGCCACGAGTCATGTAGCAACATGTAGATAAATGCAAATGGGTTAAATTAAGTTATTAGAGCTGGTGGGACAAGCCGAAGCTGTAGGCAGAGCTTTTATAATTAATAATAAGTCTCAATGTCCTTTTGGTGAACTAGTGGCCCAAATAAAAATCTGTCTACAGATACCTTTTTTGTAACAATTCAAGATGCTGAAAAATGCATTTGTCTTTGAAAAATCCTAAAGTGAATTCTAGGATGAACCCATCCTTGGCTAAACACTTTCTTCAAGTCTTGGCTCAGAGTTATTTGAAGTTGCTCTTTCAAGAACCATCGTGTGTGATCTATATACAGCGAACTGAGATGAACTAAGACCTCGGAAATGTGTGTCATACCTTGTTGAAGCATTTCTGGCTATCATACTTGAGGTGCTTGGGGTAGACATAAATTTGATTTTTGTATACTCTGTATGGACGGCAATACTTTGTTGAATCATAAATAAATTCTTCCACCTCCACTGTAGGTTCTGACTGAGACATCACGTTGAAAGGCTTGACAGGGATAAAGGACGATGTTACACAGTCTTAAGAAATCAGAAAATAAGAGTTTATCATTTAATATGGGTCTTCTAAAGCGAGCAACACTTATTAGATTTTATAAGATAAGATATAACCCACCGACTATCACATGCTATAATAAATAAAATACATGCATAGCAGAATAAAGTTATTCAGTGGGTTTATTATTGGGACTAACAAATGAATTAACAGTAACTTTTCATACATGGAATGATTTTTACAGCAGAAGCCTAAAGCCCTCTGTAGATTATTTGTTACTTTTTTTTCTCTTAAATTTTTAACACCTTTAAAAAAAATCTAACTTTGTAGTTAGCCTAAGGAAAAAATAGTCTACGAAAAAATAAAGAAGAGATGTCTAGGAATGTGTAAGTCAAAACTTCTGTCATTCCACTGTTTGAAGGAGGGAGATGTCATGTTGAAACAGAAAGAGGCCTGCTGCTTTTTTTTCTACAAAGAACCTTTCTGGACTCAGATAAAACAAAGAGATTGGTTATACCTACTTGGGAATCAGATGACAATTCTATTTTTTTTAATTATGAGTCAATTATAATATTTTTGTTATAGTCTCAAATTTCTCTATTACTCTACCATTCTTTCCAAGAGAGCATTTAGCTTTCTATTATGTTGTCTTTTCTGTAGGCAATAAAGCCTTGTTCCCTAAATCACATCGAGGAAATAGCTTAGTTTGTCCTCTGCTGTTTCCTGTCAATCAATGTGAAAATGATTTGGGATTGGAACTTAAGTTATAATTTTCATTATAGTTTATATTGAAATGATTTGTGGAAGCTTATCAGGAGAGATGGGCATCGTCTCCCCCTGTCATCATTTATTATAGGAAACTTTGATTCTGTATCTGGAAACCCTCATTCTTAGGTCAATAGAAGCAGGAGTTTTACCATGTTCCAAATATGGTAAACATTCTTTGTAATAACATTTCAGTCACATAGGTGGCTGTGCTCCGTTCTCAAAGTAATTTGTTGTCAGTGTGGTATGGCAGAACCAGTCTACACTAGAGTCAGGGAAACTAAACAAAATATGAATTCTCTCACTATTGGCTATTCATTTACTTGAGCCTGACTTTCCTCATAACACTTCAGGGTTTTAAGGATTATGTGAATAATTTAATATCTTGCTGGGTATTAAATCCATATTTGTAGAAAAGATAATAGTTAAGCTATCCAGGGTATAGTTTCAGTTATGAATCCATTGTCTGTCTCAATGGACAAATAAGTCCCATATTCCTATAGTATAATGAATTCCTTTCCATTTTGGAAGACAAAAATCCCCAAGAAACCCAAATTTTGTGTTTAAGTAGTTAACCAACAAGCTAACCAAACAACCAAATAACCTCCCACAAGATGCTCAGAAGTCTCTAAATGAACCATGATATCAATGACATTAGCATCATACTTGGCTGCTCCAAGGGGATGTTGTCCACAACAATATCCAGGCTTCCAGGGATAGTCTGCATTTTGCTTGTCCGGTCAGCTCTGTGAAAGAACATCACACACCACACACACACACACACACACACACACACACACACACACACTGTATTATTTTTATTTCCAAAGAAAACCCCATCTTACACTGTAATTCTGAGCTTTGAGAAGGGTAAAGAGTAACGGCATATTGATTTTTTTGGATAGTTTAATTCCTGTAAAAAAATTAAAACAAAAATCAGGGAGGAGTCAAGTTACAGATATTCTGCTAATACCTTAAACTATTTTCTCTGACTTCACTTATACACAGACCAGATGAATATAACAGTAAATTATTATTATGGTCTTGTCAATAAGACTTATTTGAACTTGCTTAAGCATTTCACTATCAACGTGAGTTTTAAGAATTTTTAAGAACAAAGTTAGTTTTTGCTACAGTTGCTAAGAGTTTGCATTCATCCTTAGATTCCATAGCAAAGAACTGACCACCTCTACAGGTATGTAGGCTCTTCTCCTTTTATCACGCAAATTCACTCTTTGACTCTGGAGGTCTGTTTCCTTCCCTGCTTCCAGCTAGCACAGTCTTTGAAGGTTGAAGAACCTTCAGGAGGTGGAGTCTTGCCGGAGAAAGTCAGTGACTGGGGGCAGGCATTAGAGTTTTACAACCCAGTTCCAGTCCCTGTTTACTCTCTGTTTCCTGACCACAGAAGCCTGCCACTATGTCTTCTCTGCCACAGAGAACTACATCCCCTGAGAGCACAAGACAAAGTGATCCCTCTTCTCCTAAGTAGCATTTGTCAAGTATTTGGCCTCAGCAGTTGAAAAAATAACTCATGCCACACCGTATGTTGATGATGGCTATTATTATGGTTTTTTGAGACAGGATTTCTTTATGTAACAGTCTGGGTATCCTGGAAATCACTCTGTAGACCAAGCTTGCCTTGAACATAAGATTATTTGAGTCTCAAACTTTTACCTCTCTTCTCAACTCCATGTTCAGTGAACTGCATTGATGGGCTGAAGTTAGTAATGGCAAATTTATACCACGGAAATTGGTCACCAGGAGGAACCAGATTTAATTTAATGTCAGTACTGCACTATGTATTCTAGGTGCCCCTCACATGCTATTAATAATTTCTTTCTATTCCCTGACAGCATAAGGTGTGTCAGGGTTTATTTTGGTCTTTGTTGTATCAGTTTATCCCCAAATCTTTGCATGTTCCATGCTGTTCAACATTACAGCTATTCAAATCTTAAGTGACTGCCAAAAAGGCAAAAGGAAAAGATCTTTTCATTTTCTCATGGTGGCTTGAGGAGCCTTGTGAAGATCTGGGTGCAGGTTTTGACCACTATGTTTCATGAGAGAAGTGCAGAAAGGTCTCTTATGTTACCAGTACTCTTCCTGGACTAAAAGAACTAAGATTAGTATAGGTTCTTGCCTAACAATTTACTTATCATTCTAATTATATAGTCTAAAGACTTCCTTAATGATGATGATGGCGATGATGATGAAGATAGATAGATAGATAGATAGATAGAGAGATAAAATATCCATTCTATTTCAATAGATGCAAATAATTTACTGATGCTGTGGAAGGTATTGGCTATACTTTAAATATACAATAATATTTTTTGAGGCATATACAAAATTAGTTGATAAGGGGATGTTGATTCTCAGGTAGGAGAAATAGAACCAGTATTCGAGGCTAAGGAGTACAAGAACACTCTGTGTATTAGAGGCTAATAGTGTAAGATAAATACTATAATAAGGACATCTACATATGTCAAGAAAGAAGCTCTGGTGGGAAAGAAGTGGATTGTCCAGTCCCAGCTGACCTCTTCCAGCCTATTTGAATGGAAGAGACTAACTGAAACCACAGAATCAGGAGTACCACAAATGATGCTATTTCTAGATACTGAATTTTGGGGGTGGGTTGTCAGAAAGCTATAGGTGAATGACATAGCCCAGCATATCACAAATCTGCACAATCCTGGAAAACTGATCCTTAAGGCACCACGATTTGGACAAAAGGGAAATCACCAGACAACCATCTCTTTCTGGAGGTATCTGGACAATTGAGACTCAGCATCAGGTGTTAAGGAAAGAGGAGAAATCAGTGTTGGTTGCTTAAAGCGGCACTGAGAATATCCTACCTTCTGTAGTCTGATACCAGTTTAAGCAGGTCCTCAGCTGAAATCTTGCTACTTTCTTGTCTATACAATGGTGAGAATCTTGAGTCTCTGTCCACATTTCCCTGGTTGTCCTTAAATACAGATCTGGAGGAAAATAATGTTTACACAGGTTTATAGTTGGTTACTGCTTAAGAAATTGTGTTTTTAAGGAGGAAAATTAATGATCATTTTAATTCATCATTGAAAGAACTCAAGGGACTTAACAAAATAAAAAGAAACCAATTCTTAGAGTTTTCATTTATAAACACCACATTTTTTATCATATTTCTCATTTTCAACTATTTATCTAAAGTGGGAATAGTTTCTGTTACAACTGTTTTTATGTTTTCTTACATTTAACATGATATCAAAATCTTGGAATATTAGGGGAGTTGAAAAGAAATACATTAATTTGTGTGAGAGAGTGTGTGTGTGTGTGTGTGTGTGTGTGTGTGTGTGTGTTTGGGCACACGCGCGTGCAAGGCTCCATAATCTTGTTTTGTAAGTAAGATCTCTCACTGGCCTGAAACTCCCTGAAGAGGCTATCTGATTGGTCCGTAGGCTCCAGGCATCCTCCCATGTCTGCATCCTCTGTGGTACCACGACCGCCATACACCATCATGTTCGGTTTCTTACCTAGATTCGATGGCTCAAACTCAGGTCCTCATTTTCCAAGGCAAGCACTTCACTCATTGAGCTATCTTCTAAGATCCCCTTTCTAACTGTTTCCTCAAGGTGCCCTAACCTGGTCTAGGAGGGGCCGTGGTACCTTGGGGGGCGTCATTAGGATTGACGAGTGTGCAACAAGGATCAGGTTGTAATTATGACTGTGGCACGATAGTGAGATTCTTAAAATGTCTTTGTAAATGAGCCCATGTTCTAACTTTTAGGACACAAATAATGATAAAAAGCAGGAAATATGAGTCAGAGTTTGGCATTAGATAAGGCTAACATTATGTTGCTCCCTTCCTTGACCCGCTTCATGGTAGTTATAACACCTTACTCAAAGCACTTAATTGCTTTGGTCTAAGTTATGAAGTGAGGTCAGGCAATATTCACTTTGCATGCTCTCTGCTGGTGACAGCCCCACCGCACACCTATTATGCATCCAAAAAAAATTCAGCCCACATATAATTGCTTTTTCTTCAACAGCAGAGAAATGTTGGACTTTTATTTCTCCTAGTTGAAGAGCCCTAACTAGAATATTTTATCATTTAAATGAATCAAATATTTTAATAAAGTAGCTGAAATGGCTTTGAAAATGATATCAACCATAGATTTTAGTGTAGAGAAACATGAAAAAAAAGGAACATGGGCTAGAAACATATTGAAATGATATTTTTAGACTCTGTGAAATTACCTCCTTATAGTTCTGTTGTAATTCTTGTTGAGCAGTAACGGGGAGGGGGATAATCTCTCTTTGATAAAACTTTAATGAAATAAAATCAGGAAAACATAATAAAAATATCTAACTTGAAGACTAGAGAGAGAGCGCTCAACAGGCAAAAGGCACTTGCAGCCAAGCCTGCTGGCCAAGTTCACTTCCTAAGGCCAGCACAGTAGAAGGAGAGAGCCTTTGTCTGCGGATTGTCCTCTGAACTCCACATGAGAGCTGTGGCAAGCTGGGCATGCCCTCTCCTGCCCCTACCCCACAAAATACATAAAAACGTGGTAAGAATTTCAAAACATTTAACTTAAAAATGGCTTTTGTATAAATAATGTATGTGAGCTGTATACTCCACTTTGCTCATACCCACAGCTGTCTTGTGGAAATCTCTTACTTGGAATAGCCATTTATGAAGTTTACTGCAGCCTGAGCACTTTGGTTTTGATCCTTCTACCTAGCTCTCTCAAGTGCTACAGTCAGAGGCATAGAACATCCTGTGGGTGTTAGACATTTCTCTGCGTGTGTGGAGACAGCAGATGAAAGACAAAGCGGCTGTTAGGGCCCAGCATGGGCCCATGACAATGATCTCAGCGCTGGGGTACTAAAGACAACAGGAGGATCGGGTACTCAAAGTCACTATGAGCTATACAACAGCCCCATCTCAAACTAGACAAAAAATCTCTGCAAGGACTGAGGATGTACTTCAGAGGTAGAGCACCTGTCTACTATTCATAAAGCAGAAAAAAATGTTAATTTGGTTGATTGACAGCTTTAGTTGTATAAAAATATATTACCTAATAATCATAGAAAGACAGAAAGAGAGATGGACTTGGAGAGGGTATACAAGGAGCTTCGTCATGGCAAGATGCACATGAAGGTGGACCACCACTCACTGGGATGTTGTCAGTGTGAGAATCTTAGATCATGCTGCATTGTGCATCTTCAAATGTACAGATATGAGAATGAAACTGTATTTTGGCCCTGATCAATTCTGAAGGAAATTGAGGGCTGTCTGGTAGTCATTTATAAGGTAAAATGAGACAGAGTCCAAGAATCTGTGAGCTAATCCTAGCAAGGACTTGGGTTCCTATGATCCTGGAGGTGATATGCATGGGAAAAGCTTAATTGCAATAGGACACATTTCTAAATTCAACATCTGTTAGAATTGTTAATTATAAATTATCCTACATAGCCGTGCGTGTCTGTGATCTGCATCTATTCAAAAGATAATCTTTTTGCTAAAAAGTGGCAGTACAGCTGGTACTGAATCTGAGAACATATCAGAAAAATTTCAAATTAGACGCTCACAGCGAAGAGATCTGTGTGTACTGCAGCAGCTGGGTAAAAATCTGGTTCCAAGCAACTGTTAATGCTACTGTTTTGACTACAGTTGCTTTCAAATGTTTTAGGGTACACTCACAGCTATACTGTGAAGCAAACCACGAGATGGAAAATAAAGCATGAAGGCAATGCCAATGGCCAATTAGAAGTACCAACAGTGTATTTCCTGTGTTCTGGATCTGGTCTATACCAGGCCTTCAGAGGGTCCCGCCTTCTCTTAGCTTAAGTAGTGTCTTCACTGGAAGGTTGGATAGAGATTGCTTCTTTGGATGATTTGTGTGCTTTCTTAAGTTAGAGACTTCAAATGACCCAACACATAATTTCTGCATGTTCTGCCATTTGTTTTCTCTCATTTGCCAGAGAAGCTCACATAAGTTGAAGTCATTTTGGTAGGGTAACAGCTCACTAACCAACAGCTGAATGGCTCACTGGGCCCTAATACAGCAAGGGATTGTGGCTTCGCTAACTTTCTTTTCCTAGCAATAATTCTTCTAAGAACTGATAACATGTTCAGACCCCACGGAAGCTTCATCTGTCTCCCTCACAGTTGGTTGACAATTTTAGAGTCAGGGTGTTGCTTCTAAGGGTCATTCTGCCAATAATCGACACATTATATGCTTCTGTCCACCATACTACTCTCCATTGACCCAAATTTACAAGAAACGTGGGAGTTGTGGAACATGAATATGGACTCCATAATGAATTTCAATAATAATAATAATTAATAATAACGACAATATATACCATGTTTTTCATGTCTACCATTAGTTATCTTGGTAAGAAAAGATGGGAAGGGAGAGATCAAATAATATCCATGATGTCTTTTATACCAAATCCTTGTATATCTGATTTTTAACAGAACATACGGCTCATGAGACAGGTATTTTCTGCTCATGACCCAGAGAGTGATCTTGCTCAGTGATCCATTAAGGGGTGACCTGAGCCTGTCAGCTTTGGTGTGCTTACCAGGCTCGGCAACCTGGCTCTCTTGCCCTTGCTGCAAGGTTGTCTGAATGCAAGTCAGTCCTTGCAGTCAGCAGGGATTTGTCTTGCCTTCCTGGTGCTGGCGTCCTTCTATCCTTCTACCTGCCAGCCCCCAGTTTGATGGCTGTAGCATTCTGACGACACATACTGGTTTTCCCTCAGTGGAAGCTGTGTGAACTGAAGAATACCCAACAGGTCAACCCTTCCTTCTGGCCTTTGCATCTTGAGTTGAAGGGACTGCCTTTGGGATAACGCTGCCAACATTCATTAAGGGAGTGTTTTGTTCCAGGCTTGTAATTAATCTCTTTTTATTCAGCTGGTTCATTGCTGATCTTGAATTGTTTTCCTTATGAGTATATGCCAGGGTTTCTCCCATTTAAAGAATTCTTACATCAATGTAGGTGTAATGAGTTTGAGAGGGACGCTTGGAGTTGATGGGTAAGTAGGTCTGAAAAGCAAGTTCTATTCTCAATAGAGGTTCCGTTTTTGTTTTTTTTTTTCCAATGGAGGGTCTGCTACTTGTGCCCAAACACCAAATTTTCCAACAGAGTCAAATGGGGATATAATTGTCTGTGCTAATCTACACGCAAATCAAAGACAGCATAAGTGAGCAACTGATGGCTCCATTTGGTCCTTCACATTCAGAGCAGAATTCTATGCCCAAATGAATGCACGAAGGTATACCGGAAAGAATGATCTATCTCTGCTTATCGTATGTCCATTAGGCTCTTGGAACTGACCAAACACTGTGTTCATTAGACCAGATATGCATGAACAAGCTATGATTTTGATTTGATACTTACTAAGAGCCCCCAGTACATTTGGCCATGCCCCCACTGATTGCAGGTCTGGGGCCTTCTGTATAACCTGTCTTGTTGAGCTAAATTGTGAAGTGTATGTCTGAAGATGACAACATATTAACATTTCTTGATGCACAATAGGCAACATTAAACACTCAAAGCCATAGCTTCTGATGCAGATTGTTCAGACATCTCTACTCTGTTAGTTGCAAAGTAGAACCTTACCTCACAGCCCAAGCAAACGGCATCCGATATTTCCCCAATTTGCTACAGAACTGCCTATTGGATTTTAGTACTTTTTGTGCAAACTGAGGAAAAAAATAAATAAAATATTATTTAGGGACAGTCAATTACAAACTGTACATGTGAAATAATAATGCTTATTTTTCCACTTTATTATCTATTGAAATTCTATACAGTTTCTTCTTACTGGCACACAGATTACATATGATACCCTCTGTGTTCAAGTTATTGTAGAACTCTAGGCTTTCCTTGTTAATTTGTAAATTTTAAGTATAGTAAATCCCCTAATCTTGAAGTATCAATTATTATCCACTCACATTGCTTCTCTTCCTGCCTTATTCCCTCCCTTCTTTCTAGCTAAGAGAAGTTAAAATATTGAATGAAAAGTTATCAAGTTTATATTTACAATTGGTACCAGATCACAGCTTTTTTATTCATTCAACAAGAGACTTTCTGTGAAGGACTGCGTGGACCCTGCATTCTCTGTCACACATTTCTCAGATCTATTGCTATAGAACGGGGTTAGCTGCAGGGAAGTGGAAGAAACACTTACATTTGCAGAGCTGGAGCAAACCCAGAGCTTCACACATTCTAAGCAAAGTGGGACTGAATGGCAATAAAATTTTATTTACAAAAGCTGGTAACAGGGTGAATGTGGTCTGATCAGATAGTTTGCTGGACAATGATATGAGAAACTCATAAACATTTAACTACAGTCTAAATTGTTGTACATGCTCAGATTCTCTGGTTTTGAGTTATTTCCTTGTTATCTTTCTTTTGTATGGAAAATATATACTTTAAATAATTTATCTTCTAGTAAACAGAGGTAATTTCATAATTCGATTATTAAATAACAAGGTAATGGAAAGCAAAAAGCAAAAAAAAAAATCACTGGTCTTACCATTCAGGCCACATTGCTCCTCATGTCTATCTTCCTGTACTTCACTGTTATTATATTTAATATATAATGTTTGACTTTGCTATTGAGTCCATTGTCAACTTGCTGATATTTTTTTTTTTTTGATTTTTTCGAGACAGGGTTTCTCCGTAGCTTTTGGTTCCTGTCCTGGAACTAGTTCTTGTAGACCAGGCTGGCCTCGAACTCATAGAGATCCACCTGCCTCTGCCTCCCGAGTGCTGGGATTAAAGGCGTGCGCCACCACCGCCCGGCAACTTGCTGATATTTTTGCAAACTGATTTCACTCGATTTTGTTCTAACTTTGTTACTGTATAAATCCTTTGATCTTTGGGACTAAAGCAATATAAAAATTATAGTTTACTTCTACTAATACAATGGTTCAACCTGAGGGGTACAACTCCTTGGGGTCTTGAATGACCCTTTCACAGTGGTCACCTAAGACCATGGGAAACACAGATATTTACATCCTGATTCATAACAGTAGCAAAAGTAGAGTTATGGAGGAGCAATGAAAATGATTTTATGGTTGGGGGTCATCACAACATGGGGAACTATATTAAGGAGTTATAGCATTAGGAAGACTTAGAACCACATAACAGATTCATAGACATCATAGACTGTTGACTCAGAAGAACATAAACCAAAAATGTATAATTTAAAATGTTTTAGTAGGTATTAATTACACTGGTAAGTGAATATTAAAAATTATACATTTATCAACTTTTATAATTCAGGAAGGCAGCATGACTTTATTTCTTTAAAGGGACTGAAATTATTTTTAAGAATATAATCTTTACCTTGTTAGAGTCTGGATTCTTAATATAAGGTTCAGCACCACTCCCAATATTCCCCATTAAGACTTTTTCGACTTTGGCCACCAAAACAATTTCAGAGTGTGGATCACTCACAGAGAAGATAGCCTGTGCCCAAAGAAAGCAGTAAGTAACTACCATAAAATGACCCTGAAGACATTCACAAAACGTCATTAAAAAGAAAAGACAGGTTTAAGAATTTTTTTGGAGGGGGCAAGGTAGGGGGATTGCCCATATGACCAATTGTTAAGGAACAATCTAAGGGACAAGGCTTTTCTGTCCCATCACAAGTAAACAAAGTGCAACCTGCTTTGGGAATTTTAACCATTCCTCCGGAAGGCCCTTTATGTGAGGTTCTTCTGATTGTCTTGGCATGCCAGTGTCAATGTTGCCATTTTCCAAGGCTGGTGTGGCCCCCGAGAGCATCTGCCGGACAGCAGGGTGATTCAGATCTACGTGGAAATCGGCAGAGATCTTCCTGCTTTCTCTGAGGTCATAAAGTGCCACACTCACAAAGAAAGGCTCAATCTGTGGGGAAAACAAAAGCCAAGTGCTTCTGACATAAAACAATGCCCGCCCACCAGTCTGTGTACCACCTGCATCTCACAACATGTCGGACACAAGATAGGCAGAAAGCAAGGTCTCTGACCCAGTGAGAAGTATCAGGAATCCCTCCCTGCAACAGAGGCCGCCAAGCCCAGGGCTGCCTCTCATTTGTTTCTTGACCTTAGATTCCCACCTAATCTTCAAGCACATTAGGCTTGAACAGCCTTCTGTTTGCTTTCCTATACTCTAAGAAAATACCCTTTACCCCAGTCTCCCCAGATCCTTGGAGAACAGATGGGATCCTAAAAGTTTTTAGCCCAACTGCTTTTCAGACTTTCCTTCCTTTCCTCCCTCCCTCCCTCCCTCCCTCCCTCCCTCCCTCCCTCTCTCCCTCCCTCCCTCCCTCCTTCCCTCTGTCCTTCCCTCCTTCCTTTCTTCGCTCTTTTATATTTTTTTTTTGAGACAGGGTTTCTCTGTGTAGCCCTGGCTATCCTAGAACTTGCTCTGTAGACCAGGTTGGTTTCAAACTCAAGAGATCCACCTGCTTGGATTAAAGGCATGCTCCACCGTCATGCAGGTAAATGAGTGGCCCAGGCTGGCCTTGAATTGGTGATCCTCCTGCCTCCAACTCCTTCAACAAATCCTACCTGCGTGTGCCACCAGAACTGGCACATTTCAATTTTTTTAAAAAATCACAGCTTGAAATAACAATAATAAAGTTTATTTCACACTGACTTTGTGCTTTCTACTATTTTCTGCATTTTTAATACATTCAGAACATGATAGCGTGGCACAAATGAGGACCCGCTTGTGAAAGCCCTGTTGTCAGAGAAGATGGGAACTCCTCTAAAAAGAAGCCAGTACTTAAGAGGAGGTTTTAAAAAAGATATCACTTATTCTCTTTATTTTGTACTAATTTTGAAGCTCACACTTCTAGCACCAGGGTCAACTCTTTCAATAACTCTGACAACTAACTTTAACTTCTGGTCCCCTTGCCATCTGCCAGTTTTCTTGACCCTAAGGTTACCATTTTCTATTCAATAATATTTGTAGATATATATTCCAATATGATCCTCTGTGAACAGGGACTACGCTTCTGTTTCCTGGTCACCCAGAGAAAAGTATGGGCTCCATCAGCAATATTATTTTGCTTATTCATTCAGGTTCTTCATTGGTTCCCAACCATGCCAATCGTCTTTTCTAACTGCTTTCTCCATCCTATCCTAGACCCATACCCTGACAGACCTAGTAGCAAGTCACTTCCGTGCCTTTGGGTGGTTCTCTCCTTTTCCTGCCCAGGGCTCAGGGATGCTCACCTAAGTCTAAGCTTCCACGGAGTTATCCACCTACTTTGCCCCCCAGATGTTGTGAAGGAAACTGAAGGTGAAAAATAAGGCAGAAATGAGAAAGTGATGGAATCTGAGAAACGGGCAAGTTGCTTGCATTAGCTTTAAAGAAGGACTTAAGTAGAGTTTGTTCATGGGGCTCCTGGACAAGACAAATGGCAAAGACATAATGAAAGGAAAGGACCCAAAAAACATACTAGACTCGAATCAGAGTGAAGGTAAAATTATTCAGGAGTTGCCCAGGTCCTTAAGAGAAACATTATGGCCAAAGCAAAACACAGTACTGCACAAAGAATATTTCCAGGTCTGCAAGCATAGGAACCTAAGCTCATGATAATGGTCACTGACACAGGGGATAAGGACACAAAGACAAATTCTTCATGAAACACAGAAAGTCCTCTGCAAGACATCTCAATGGCCATGGGTATATGAGCTTTGGGTTTCTGGGTCTGTCAGGAGAACTGGGCTGGAAGTCTGGATCTGGAAGCTTTTTGAATGGAACTCCTATGTAAGCCGTGATGCACAGATGTGTTGTTTTGAATGGAATGACTCCCATAGACTCATATGTTTGAATACTTGTTGCTCTGTTTGTAGAACTGCTTGGGAAGGATTAGAAGGTGTGGAGTTATTGGAGGAGTTCTACCACTGGGGGCAGGGTTTGAGTTTTCAAAAGACTGGAGCTATTCCCACTGTAGTCTGACTCCTGGTTGAGGATCAAGATGAAAGCTCTCTTTGTTCCTGCATGTCTCTCTCCACCATCATAGACTCTAACCCTTTGAAACTGTAAGCCCAATTAAACACTTTCTTTTACATGTTCCCTCACAGCAGTTTCGTTACAGCAGTAGAAAAGATAAATAATGCAAGAGAGAAGAGAGTCAGTGTAGGTTTCTGTGGAATAGCAATGGGCAGAGAACAGAGAGAGGCCAAAGCAGTTATAAAAGAGACTGGATAAAGCCTGGGAACCAGAAAGGGGCTGATGAGACTGGAAAAGAGAGACTCTGAATGAGAAAGGTGGGGAAGACAATGGAATAAGCGGAAGGGGAAATACTGGGGGTGAAAGGACACAATGATGAATGGGTGGGATGTTGATGGGGGTGTCTGGGAGAATGAACCAAATAAAGTATGTATGAAAACAGCATGAATCTGTTACTTTGTATGCCAAATAAAATTAACACAGAATATTCAAAATAAAATTAGAGAGTGGGAAATGGAGAGATATTGTTTCTTCCCTTCATTCCTTTTTTTCTTTCCCCCGTCCTCCCTTCTTCCCTCCCTTTCTTTCCTTTTACATATGGCTTCACATGTACCAGGTAAATGTTATACCATTAACCTCATACCACAACTCAGAAAAGCCAAAAAAATGAATAAAAATATTAAATGCTGCCAAAATATCATAGAAATAAATATTTAAGATATAAAGGATGTTTAACCAGAAAAGTGTTAAGAACAGCAAAAATTAAGGGATGGGGGCTCAGGCCAGTGGTGGCAGTGCTGATTTAGTATGTGCACAGCCCTGGGATGAAAAAAAGGAAATGTGTTAAATTATGTAAAATATGTATATATAATTTTGTACAAAATTTACATAGATACATGAATGGATAATTAAATATACTAGATAAATGAATATAATTAAATATACTTAAATATTTAAATGATAATAAATATAGTAGATATGTGTATGTGATTGTGTAGCTATGCAGTAAAGTAGGGATTCTAAAAGATTGTCAACAAATAAAATTTTACTTCTGTCTGCCAATATTCTCTGAAAAAGTAGGCTGTACAAAGCCCCGCATCCCTACTAATGCACAGTGTTGCAGGCTCATTCAGTGAGTCTTGTTAAATATCCTCCGGCCTTTGAGGTCTATCACATGACTAGCTTGTAACAGAGGTACTGTCCAGTCATTTAATGATAGTGAACTTTCTCACTGTTAGAGATGGTTCCTAGTTAAAATAAAGTTCAGCACTGTCTCTTTTGAGGCTGCAGAGGCAGCTTAGACAGTAAAAAGCTTGCTGTGCGATTGTGAGAACCCAAGTTCAAATCCTTATTTCTATTTTTATTTTTTTATTTTTTATATGTGGCTGTTCTGTTGAACTTGTCCATACTGGGTTTCATGGTCTAAGATGATGAGGGTGAATGATCCTTATTCCCACCCAGCATTGAGGACTACACTCCACACATGTGCATGAATTTATGTGAGCGTGCATCCTCACATAAACATGTACACAACACCACACACACACATGCACACACACAAACTTTTGCTTACTTAAATGTAATTATTGAATAGAATTTTCATTTTAGTAATTTAGTTTAGTTTAGAAAAACTCTTCATGGTAGTTGTAGTGTGCTAAGAAGTTGAAAATGCAAAAATAGAGATTAGTGAAGGTACACAAAAATAGAGATTAGTGAAGGTACACAAAAATAGAGATTAGTGAAGGTACACAAAAATAGAGATTAGTGAAGGTACACAAAACACTCTGAAGTTCAAGAAATCGAAATCACTGTTTTTCCTGAGTTGTTGCATTTTGACCTTCATTCCCATTTGTTGAATGGAAATAAATTACCTCTATTAATAACACATCAGAAATTATACAGCTCCAATGGGATTTGTTTATTTTTCCAATCTGCATTCACAACGAAAATGCCAAACCTTACTTTTTGAATGGCTGGCTTTACAGGATGGATGTGTTTAACAAAACATTTTCAGAACCTGACACATTAATTTGTAGGCCACTGAGGTTTAGGCTAATGAATTCCTTCTGAAAATTCAAGGAGAGGAAAATTTAAATGTAGCTACTATGAAACTGCTGTGTTAGTTCAGATTGCTGGAGTTTCACAGAAATATACTGTGAAACCATCAGCTAGGATTTGGTGTTCTATTTGACTGAAAAATTACACACTGTCAAAGTCTGTTTCTTTGCCATAAAAGAAGTCTTTCATTGAGTCTGTAGACACTCATGAATGAAGTGCAGCGGTTAGCTCTCCCAGAATGTGGAGAACGGCTCTTCCAAACACGCTCATCAAAGTTAAGAATGCGAGGTCCAAGAGCACCATTAGTGGGAGCGTGCCACTGGATCAACACGAGCTTTTCACGAACAATCTCACTCAAAGATAAACTACCACCAAAGTAAGGCTGTTGATTGATTTTGATCTGATTACTAACAAGTGCAATGCAATTATTTTTTAAAAGTAATTTCCTAGTTTATTTTTTAAATACTTGTATCTATTGTAAGATTACTTAAAACCAATTCAGAAGCTCAAAACCAACTTAACTAACCCCTTGGCCTGAGAGACAGGAAAGGGCATGCAAAAGCCACTCTCAGGGGCTGGAGCGATGACTCATTGTTCAAGAGCACTGGCTGCTCTTGCAGATGGCTCAACACACACATTTACACACACACACACACACATGCAAAACTAGCACACATGAGCTGAAATGGAATAAAATCAAATACAAATCAAAATGTTTCTAATAGGATACTCTGTTGAGACTTGAACAAATAGAGCCATGCTTCTGAACATGATCCACATGGAAGGTGTCACATGCCTTTGGCACTGGAAAGAAAAGCCCATTGTCTCCTGGAGCTTGTTTGCAGGTTTCAGGAAAGACACGCATTGAGTGGTGGGGGACACTAGAGATATCTGCCTAGCCAGCCAGATCATTCGAATCAATGCTGGTGATCAATGAGGAGGGGGCAGAGAACAATGACAGATATCATCACAGCCCCATCCCTCTCAATCCAAAAATAAGCCCATTTTCTTTGACTTTTGGTTTCCAAAATGGATTTTTAAATTGCACTTAAGAATGGGTTGGATGGAAAACATAGATTTAAAATATTCATATTTTTAGTGTAGATCAATGTATGAAATGATAAAGCCCATTTACTTTTATATAGTGTGCTGACTAAGAGGCTTTACAATTTGGATCAAGTTTTCTTAAATTTCCAAATGGTTCCAAGGACAAAGATTTTGGGCACTGTGGTTTGCTTTCTGTTCTACACAAAAGCATGGTTTGAACCCTTCTCCTATCTTTTTCCCCAGGGGAAGGGCAGCTCTCTGCTGTCAAGCCTATTGTTCCTTCTCTAGCTCCTGTTTCACAGTCTCAGGACCATCACACACAGTGGGCTTGTTCCCTCTCTGCGTTTTACCCCTCATTTCTCTGGTTTACCTCTCTTCTAACAGCAAGACTTTACTAGTCCCCTTCTCTATGCATGCAGAAATTGTCAGATGACTCCTCCCAGGTCAGTGTCTAAACTAGTTTTTCAGATCGATGTATCCATTCATAATCACCTTTTTGAGCTGAATGAATCTTACACTGCACCAAGAACCCAGAACTTTCCATAGGTTACCTATTTCAATGCTTGCTGTTACTCTCCCCACCCCCCGCCCCATTTACATAGAGGAGGCTGAGGTCAGACACCTGAGCAAGGAGCACCATTCCTAAGTTGAGAAACTAGGGAATTTGATCCAAGGTGTCCGTTTGAATAGATGCTCCTCATCAGATAGGATGTACAAAGTATGGATCTATCCTGTTACTACTGTAGTAGGTAGGATGCTTAAAGAGGACAGAGGTGTCAAGGACAAAAGGTTAGGAAATCTCTGGAAGAGTTGGTCAATCCTGCAACCCACTGTGTCCCAACTCTCTCATGGAGGCAGGTGTAGGACTGGGTAGAACCAAGCAAGTGAACACTGCCACTCCTGCCTTCGAAAGCACATATGTCTTGTGTATCATGAACATGAAAATAAAGTGACTTTACTGGGTGGAATACGGCATCTGAGGTTGAATAGAAGCCAGAAAAGAAGCATTGTAAGGGACCGAGGGAAAACACCCCAGGTCATTGACTGTGGCTTGTGCCAGTGGCGGGAGTGCAGGGATGACTTCTTCTCCTCTCTGCAGTTCCACATCTAATGTTCTTTTCGCATGCATTTGCAATCAGTCTAAAATGGTCCACTATTATGTTTCTACTAAATGGAGATTCTCAAGAGAGTTCCCTTAGCACAAGAAGAAATTCTGTGTGGGTTTGGTGTCCTGTGTATTAGGTGATTGTTAATGCCTCCATTGCGTAGAACATCCAGTCTTATACTTAATGTTTATCTAATATTTCTTTTCTTGGTTTATCATTTAGTCTTATGTTAAGCAGGAACACAGTGAAACCCTAGAGTGAATTTGTTAGCTGACTTTCCTTCAAGTGAAAGCAAAACACAGATATCAGTTTAAAAGCCGTCTTGAATCAGGCATGGTGGTGTGCAGCAGGCATCCCAAGCACCCAGAAAATTTGAGCCAGGATGATCACGGGTTCCATGCTAGTTGGAGCTTCTCAGTAATACCTTGTCTCATAAAACCAAAGGCTAGCGATAATGGCTCACAGGAAGAGCACTTGCCTAGCGCTTATAAGGCCCTGAGTCCTACCCTCAACACCACAATCACTAATTCTATCTTCACTGCCACCAGAGAGATACAGACAATCCTGGGGGAAACCACTGCGCTGACTTTGTACAAAGGACTCCAGAACACTGTCCCTTTGTTGCTTCTTCAATATCTAAGTTAAAAGGAAACTTTTATAGCCGTATGTGAAGAAATTGTCTTCGGAACATGGGTACCTTTGCAATATGAGACACACTGGCAAATAGACTCCCTGTTCACGAGACACTAAATCCTGGGATTGGCAGGAGTAGCAAAGGCTGGGTTAGAATGGAATGATATGAGCTCACTGGTTATATGAGAGAGAATGAGAGAGAAGCTTACGTTGGTTATGGGATCGTTTTCATTTTCTGTAACACATCCCTGAAGATTTAAGTTGAGAGCTCTACAGATGATCATGATTCTCTTTGCAGCTTTCTCTTCAAAGGGTTTGATCACACACTCTTGTTCAAAAAAGTCTCTTTTCTGAAGCTTCAGGGTCTAAAAAAAGTGTTTAAAAGTCTTAGTTAGCCAACACTCATTATGAAAAGATAATTTTAAAAATTGACAGTTATAGGTGTCAAGTTCATCTTTGCTCAGAATCCTGACTTACATCTATATCTGGATCCAGGGAGAACAGATTGAGCCTGTCCATGTTTCGCGTTGTTTTGACAGTGTCTTCAGTTTCTGTGAGGTACTGAGAGAGATCCGTGTTAGTCCCTGGCATCTACACTTCCCATGTAGCCCCAGACACAACTACAGAGGCCAAGAAACAGTCCCTTAGTTTTATTACTGTTAAGTCATCCATCAACACCAAGGAAATCTTATAAGAACAGGTTCTTATTTTCAAGGGTTGTGTCAGGTTAAGTAAAGCTCTGAGACTGATAAAAAAAATTCTAGATCGGCCTTTTATTCTAAATCTTAAAGGAAAGCATCAGCATTTTTTTCCATGAAAGAAACATATTGTGCAAAAACTTTATTACTTTTGCAAAGTCGGGATGTAGGCTGTTCTCTGAAGAATCTGTTTCCTCCAGCGTACATTCACAAGTCACAGAATTATCCAAAGGATCTTGAAAAGACAGACCAACACAGATTATTTAATAATATGAGCCACAGTTTTCTTCATCTATACAAATATCGGGTTCAATTCAAGAGCTCAGAGGAGTTCTGATGAACCCAAGCTTTCCTTTTGTCCTGTCTTCAGTACAATCGGGGCTGGAAATAAAACTTCCTGACAATCACTTTAGGATTCCATAATCCTTGCTATGATGCCTTGCTATCATCCTGTATCAGCAAGAACTTTGGATACTTACAGTGCTGACAGGATACATAGGTTGCCTTGGCTTCCTTAAATAATGCACAACAAAATTTTCTCAAATATATAAATATTTTTCTAATTTTCATTCTTGGGTCATCCATTTAGAGCTCATTGGCTTCAGCCACTTAAACTCTGCAGAACAATGAAAACATGAATATTCTATTTGACAATTAATAAGTAAGTAATTGTAAAAACACCTGCCGTGGCCTGTGACAGTTGCAAGCCTTCTTCCTCATTATCTGTGACTTTTTTACCTTATGGGACAGGACATTCATGCAAATAGAACTTAATGGATATGCTCTGGTTTCTAATTCACCACTGTTTTAAGGTTTTCCTTGGGGAGCACTGAATCAGTGGTAGAGAACCTCCCATCTATAAGATAAGACTTGATGGTTACACTCTCACCCTTTAATTTCTTCCTTTCTCTGTTTATAATGATTATAATATTATGAGGGGATGACTAGAAAAAAGAAATAATCTGTGAGTATATATGTGTGTATATGTTTGTGTGTGCCTGCACATGTGTTCATGTGTGTATAAGTTTGTGTGTGTCTGCACATGTGTTCATGTGTGTATAAGTTTGTGTGTGCCTGCACATGTGTTCATGTGTGTACATGTTTGTGTGCACCTGCACATGTGGTCATGTGTGTATATGTTTGTGAGTGCTTGCACATGTGTTTATATATAGGCCAGAGGTCAATATCTGTTGTTTTCCTCAGTGGCTTTCTGTATAATTTTTTAATGATCCATTTTTACTTGCTAATTTCAGACATGCATGTAACGTGTTCTGATTATCCTCTCTCTCTCTCTCTCTCTCTCTCTCTCTCTCTCTCTCTCTCTCTTATCTTGTGTATCATTGCTATCACATTCTCTTTACATGTCCCTTCCACAGATTTAGGAGGTTTTGTTTCATGACCCATTCAGTTTCACCAGGGCCATCTGTGACTAGAACTATCTGTTGGTGACTGCCCACCTTATTTTATGAGACAGGTTCTCTCACTGAATGCAGAATTCACTGATATGGAAAGACAGGCTTCTAGCAAGCTCCAGGCATGCCCCTGCCTCTGCTCCCTAGCATGTGGTTTATAGGTGCACACTGCTGCATTCAGCTTTTATATGGGTGCTGATATCTGAACTCACACCAGTACATTTATATGGCAAGGACTTTAGTGACTGAACTAATCTTTCAGTTTTTATTTTTGTCTTAAGAAAACACCATGACATATGACATTGGAACTTTCATATATCTGATACATGACAATCTCAAGGTCTCACGACTGTCAAAACAGCATGAACACCAGATGTCTTGTAACTAAGAGAAAGTAAAACATGTTTCTTCTTATAGATAGTCTACCATACGTTTTAAATGCAATATAATGCCCAAATCCAAAATACACCTTCTATAAGATCTTCCCATCAGAAATGTATATAATTTTGGTGGTATTGGGTCATGAGTCTCAACATTGTCTATTGGGTGATAGCCTTCCAGTCAACTCAAAATTGCCCCAATATGTGGCAGCTGTGGTGATTCAGTAATGGTAAAGATCTGAAGTGAATCTTCTATGTATGTAGAAGTATGTAGCTCAAGGACAGATGAGCCCAGTCGGACAGCCAGCTACTACACACAGCCGCAGTGAACTAAGCACGCAGCTCAACACTTGTCCAAAGCAAGGAGACGATCTCTTGTGCTCTTACCCAGCCCCAGCTCGGTAAGCTCTGCACTCTTCCTTCCCTGGAGTGGTCCATCTGGACTGATCTGTAGGATGCGGTTGAGGGTGTGGATCCACTCGTCCATATCGGACTCCGTTTCAGCTGCCAGTACAAAGTAGGTCAGGTCGTTCATTTTCAACTCAAAGGCGTATTTCCTCAGCCTGTTATTCTGTGGTTTCAAAAGAAAGAACAAAACAGTAAACAATACGCAGAGAGACATTGAAGTAGTCTTGGGATTCCAAAGTCTTTCCAACCAGGTGAGCAACAAGAAGAAAATCTTAGAGAACACAATAGTGCTTTAGATGAGTCTAGTCATTTGTTTTGTTTTTTCCAGAACTGTTTGTACGGAAAATATTTTATACCTCTTTTAATTGTTTGGATGGTTAAAGTGATAGTTTGTTTGTGATCTAACAAATAAAGCTTACCTGAAGATCAGAGTGCAAAGTTAGCCACACTAGTCAGCCATCCAAGCCAGGAAATGGTGGCACACACCTTTAATCCCAGCAGTCAAACTAGTTGTCCACAGAGGCTGGGCAAAGGTGGTGCATGCCCTTAATCCCAGCACCAGAGAAGAATATAAGATGGGAGGAGACAGGAAACCAGGGTCTTAGCCTGCAGTCTGAGGTCTGGTGGGGGAGCATTGCAGTCTATAATTACTCTGAGGACAGGATAGTCCCTTTGTTTGTCTGAGCCTTGGTAGAGATAAGAACTCTCTAGTTGCTTGGCTGCTTTGCTTTTCTGATCTTTGGCTTGAACTCCAATATCTGTCTCTGGGCTTTTATCAGTCGTGCGACAGCTGCCATTTTGACTTAAAACGATCAGCTTTAGGCCTACATGTGTGTAGTAGGAGCCGCGGGCTGCGTCCTTCTTCAGATAAAGGCTTTGAGGCCCTGTTTTTATTTTGATACCTAAATTCAATCACTCATGCTAATAACTAAGTCTTCTGACCCCATAACTCTCTAGATACGTCACCTCCCAAAGTAATAACAAGCTTCATGCATGTTGCTTGAGTCCCCAGGGACATTTATTTCTTTGAATCCTTCTTGGTTCTTTAGCATAGTTAAAATATTAGCCATTACTTTATTAAAACCCCTGATATCCTGAACCTGCACTCTACCTGGTTTTCTTTCCACCTACCAGTCTCTGCACATTCTTGTACTTACTGATGGCTCTTCCCTCCGAGTGCCATTTCTCCAAGCAAAACCTTTGGCTCTGCCTTAAATTTTTTTCAATTTCACAGAGTCTAAAGGCTCCAAATATCATCCACGGACAACAACATGCAATCCAACATCCGCATTCTTCTTTAATTTCACATCTCTACACTGTATTTGGTGACCAACCAAGGAGGCCTTGCTAGGGTTCCCTGAACTGACCCTGTAACATCATTCCTGCTGAAAGGAGCCCCACCCACATATTCTCCAGACACAGTGAGTAGACATTGTTTCTCATAGGCTGGCATGGTTTGTATTCCTTCTTTAAATTTCAACTGAAAACATTCTTCAAATTCCAAGCCTAGACAGGGTGACAAAGGTTCTTGGTTTCTGGAGTATGTAAAATAATTGGAAGTACATATTTTATTCTTATTTTAAATTCACTTTGACAAATATAGATATCCTTTAACCTTATTTTTGTGATGGTTTCAATAGTTTTGCTAAACACTGGGTCTTATAACAGTTCACACAGGGTCAAAGCAGTCATATTTTACAAAAAACAGAGTAAGCTAACTTTTAAAACTGGTATTTTAGTTGGGAAATTGTGAATGAATATGTGATTTGAAGGAATGACCGATATATCAATATCTATCATCTATCAATCAAATAATGGAAAACTAGTGGTGAATAGGGTTAAGATATGGACCAATTGCTGAATGGATTCTTTTTGTTGGGTGATCAAGAAAGTCCTTCCCCAGAAAGTGGGGTATAACTTGAAATCTGTAAAAGGAGGGGGAAAAGAGAGAGGGGGCACACACACAAACAGATGTGAGTTTTATATATTCCAGCTACAGATGAGAAATGTAAAACCAGAATGGAAACCGTCTAAAGTAATGGCATAGGTTTCTAGTCACAGCAAAAAGACAGAGAGAAAAGGGTCCTGCTCCACTTCCATATCCGTGATCCTGCCGTCATCTAGAGCTGGGCTGGGTGAGCACTGTCACATTCATGATACAGAGTCACACCTTTTCTAAGTACAACAGATTACACACTGAGGCAACACAAAAGCTTTGAGATGATGAACAGTCACTACGTGAAGGAGGAGTAGCTAGCAATGAGGTTTACTGTGGTTCTTAGCATGAGCAAATGTTATTCTGTCAAGCCTCCCATGGAGCTCATTGCTTCTCCCTCTGTACCATTGTCTAGGATTATGTTTGTTTTGTAATGACTCACTCACAGGTCTGGCTCTCAAACAATTCACCAGTCCCACGTGCAGAAGCTAACACTTTACCTTTATCATTTAGTGCAGTGGTTTACTGTCACAAGGTAGGGGTCTGCTATGTTGGCATTCTGTACTGGGCAAAGCTCACTTCGTCTCTGGGCTTGCAGAATGGGAAAGATAAATGTTAAACACCTAGCCCTAGAAATATAAAATTGGAAAATAAGCCTACTGAAATCTCACATAAATTTTTTGAAAAGAGATACTACATTCTGTAAGGACACAGAATAGGATTATTTGGACAAAACAAAGTAATTATTAAGATTTGCATTTTGATAGCAATTCAAATAAGATGGGAAGAAAAAGAGACAGGCAACAGCCTCAAACTTGGTTTTTAAAGGGAACATCTAGGGAGCTTAAGAATGCAAAGCCCTAGATGCTCTATGTGGGAGGGGTGGGCAGACTCCCTCCATCCACCCCCATGGTGCCCTTTGGGTAAACTGTGATGCAGGAGGCTTAAAGCTGCCAGAGACTCTCACAAAACAGAGGTTCTACAGGCAAAGACAATGGGGCTAGAAAGCAGGTTTCCTGTTAAGGTTCTGCTTTTTCACGTGACAAGACAAATAGAAGTGGACACCTAGGAAAAAGCTAGGGATGTCCAGAGCATGGGGCATAAGTTCTGTTTGGATGTTGTCAAGATCTGAATATAGCACAATGCAAACAAATCGTAGTGTTGTTTGGAAATTCATGCAGAATCTATCGACTAACCCAAGGCTGGAAATAACATGGACTAGCAGTAAAAACTACAGCAGAAGTTTCTTTGGGGTCAGAATGAAAAGTGGGTCCAACCTCAATTTGCTTTAAAATCCAGTGTTAGAAGTAAAGCTTGGGTTTCTAAACTGCATTCTGTATTTCACATGAGTTAAGCATGGTCGTCAATGTTTTAATAATTCAAAAGCATTACTAAAAATATGTATCTCTTAAAAAAATTTCAGCAAAGTATAACAAGCTCTTATGTGTCCAAACAGGACATTTATAAATAAAATGGACATTGTGTTTGTGCTTCCGAGGGACAGAGCTATCTGCAGTGTATAACATCTAACGGAGAGGGTGGTGGCAAAGCTGGAAAGATGCCTATGCTGGGAATGCTTTCTGATCTCACTCTCTGTACTGCCAAAGAGAGCCACAGATAGGGAAAAACAAACATGGGAAGTCAGTAAGATACTTGAATAACCCCGACATGAAATTACTGTCATTGAAATAGTAACCAAAAGGTAATGACAATTTTTATACTCTCTCAATTTCCCTCCTTTTACTTTGTCGTTGATGTATGGTTTTGCCCAGTCCAGAGCACATGCCTCCATAAACAACAGGGGATGCAGCATGTGCTACGGCTCTGCAATGTGCTTGGTGAATGGTGATAGCCAACCAAAGCGCATTAAAGCATCCCAATTACACAGACTGTAAGGAAAGTATGAATGTCAACAGAGGACTCGAGGATAAAGAGGAGATTGCCCAAACCAATCGCTCCATTATGCCTGCTATGCCACTAGAATTGTTTTGGAATTTTATAGGAAGCGAAAGACAATGATCAAACACATGACATCCCATTCAGGCTCATGATGCTGGTGGCTCCCGACCACCTCATCTTTCATCTGTTAATTCAGTAAACAAAAGGTTATCAAGTACTTCCTTTGTGTCAACTACACAACATTAGTAAATATTCAGGCAAAGTACGTTCTCTCACTGAACTTGCGTCCTACATTTCCTGCTTCTTTCTTTCCTCCCTCTCCTTCCCCTTTTCCTTCCATACTCTACTTCTGTGTGTGTTTATGTATGTATACACATGCTTGTGTGTGAGAGAGAGTGCATGTGCATGTATGTGCACGTGTGTAGAGGCCAGAGGTGAATGTCGGTGCCTTCAATTGTTCTCTACTTTCTTTTTTCAGTTAGGGTCTCTAATTGGATTTGGAAACCATCCTCTCAGCTAGGATGGCTGAACAATGAGCTCCAAGGATCTGCCTATCTGCACCTTGCAGACTGAGGATTACAGATGCATGCTACTTCTTCCAACTTTAAATGGGTTTCTGGAAATCTTAACCCAGGACTTCAAATTTTTTCAGCAATCACTGACTGAGTTATCTCTCTAGACTCCTAAACTTACCTTTTATTGGGTATCAATAAACAAATAGGCAGAAATATGTGTGAACAGAATATAGTGTGAAATAATACAGTATCATTTATATTATAATGAAGCATTGTGCACTGATAAATGTAATTTCATTGATGCACGCGTTGTGAAGACAGTGTTTGAGGTTGTTACTCATGTCTTATCTGCATATTCCACTTCCTTTTCTGTGTATTCTCCACATAGTCTGGAAGCTCTTTGAAGACAGAAGCCACACTTCTTTTTGTGTCTGCCTTTTCCAATGATCTGTGCACAAAGAAACTTTCTAAGTATGTATATACTTACTGAGATGCCTAAATCTCACTGCCGGAATCTGCGCATGAGTATATATTGTGCATTTCTTTGATCACATAGCTTATATAGGATGATGTAGATAAATGGGGATGCTAATTTTTGTGTTGTACACATAGCATTTCTGTGGACGGACATCTTTACATAACCTTGGATATTCTTCTACCTCATATCTAATTTCACCACTTATTAGTTCTGTGATTTGGGAAAGCCACATTGGCTCTTGGTTTTATATTGATAAATAGGGTAATACTAATGTATATTCTACCAACTATCTCAAATAATATATTAAGCATATAAAGTTGTAAATACTTTTTTTCTGGCTGTTACTATAATAGAAAATAAAAACATTCAGAGCCAGAATTTGGTATTGGGAAGTGTGTGGGTCATATTTGGCTTCTAGTTCCATCTATTTTCAAAATTATACTCTTCCCATATGAGTACTTTTAAATGGGCATGCATGCTGCATTTTTCTCCTGTTTAAGGTACCCCTGTATCTCATAGTCAGCCCCAGGGAGTTGTCTAATGTATAAAATATTTTAATTTCTAGCCTTTAAAAAATAGCCTCCCGTGTTTAGCTAAAGATTCCATATCTACGTACTGGCAGGTGTCGCCCTGCTACCAACTTGGACTACTGTGATAGGTTTTCAACCATTAGCACTGTCGAGAAGAAAACTCAAACAAATGGGATTCTTGGGCCATTTATTTCCTTCCATAGTGGCAAGACCTGAAACGTAGGGATAAATGGATGGATAGATGGATAAACGAATGAATAACTGAAAAAGAACCTGAAGGACAAAGATTGGGTAACCTAGACATAAATATTCCTTAGTCCCAGCATAAACCTGAGTCAGCGAAAGTGGTAGGATCTGCACCAGATTGGCCTATATTTTAGATTTAACGTTGTTTGTTAATAGTCTTTAAAAAAAAGAGAAAGAAAAAAAGAAGCATGGTTAGGTTTTTTATTTGTTTGTTTGCTTTGTTATCAAGACTCAAGAACCTGCCATTCACAAACATAAGTTAATGCTTCTGAAAAAGAATTGACATTTCCCTCTTTTTGAGGTCACCCTTGTAATGTGTGTCTCTTAATTCTAATAATTATTCTTGGGAAGAAAATAATGGTATACATCGAGTCCAAATGAGGCAAACTAAAATGCTATGTTCACTAAAAGGTTTTTATAAACTCAAACTTCCAAAGAATTCCAGAAGTTTGGTAGCTCTTACTGAGACAAAGATTTTGTTCTTTTCTTTTTTAATTCAAGAAAAACTGGCAAGGATCCCTGGCAAAACAGATCTGACTCATCTGAGTTATTCATTTGTTCTGTGCTTTTGTGTACGTGTGATTCACCTTCAGGCACAGAATGTGCTGGAGATCTTACTAGACTGCTGGTTAAAATTCACAGGCTTTCTCTTGCAATCTCCCTGCCAGGTATAAAAAGGTGGAGTGAGAAAGAGCCGTGATGTAAGAACTGGAACTAGTGTCCCTGACGTGCATGAACTCCCAAAGAGAATGACCTTAACTAACTGGAGGCCCCTGCTATTGTAAACAAAGAAGATAATGGGAGAGGGCTTGGAAAGATCAGGGTTATTTAAAGAGTCCATGAACTCTTTAAAAGACACACGTTTAAAATCCATCTTGATGATTCCTAAAGATCCAGATTCTCTGTATGTTCTCCGTTCTGTCAACCCAGAAGATCTTAGAGTGAGGCAGACAGATCAGTTTTGAGATGTTTGGAGCTAAGAGAGTTATCACTTTTCTGCATTCTTAGAACTGCCCACCTACTGCCATTCACGTCTCCCTTTTTCCTTTGGGATATTGAGTAACAGTGAGTCTGTTGTTCTGATGTCATAGTGTGCATGCTTTGATCTAACAGTGAGCCTGTAGCTCTGATGTCACAGTGAGCATGTGGCTCTGATGTCACAGTGAGCATGTGGCTCTGATGTCACAGTGAGCATGTAGCTCTGATGTCACAGTGAGCACGGAGCTCTGATGTCACAGTGAGCACGTAGCTCTGATGTCACAGTGAGCACGTAGCTCTGATGTCACAGTGAGCACGTAGCTCTGATGTCACAGTGAGCATGGAGCTCTGATGTCACAGTGAGCACGTAGCTCTGATGTCACAGTGAGCATGTAGCTCTGATATCTGTCTCTGACTTTAACAGGGAAATGAGTTTACCATGCTTCAACACAGTTTCAAGCATAATATAAGCACTTACTAAGGAATGAATGAATGAGTTAGTGAATAAAGATATGGGTTAATTGACATAGTTAAAGATCAGCTTAATGAAGTCAAATCATAGTTTACTAGGACATTTTTCAATAGACTATTTTTCAAAGTTGTAAACTATTACAGGGCGATTAGGGAAGCAGGGCGAGGACGCACTATCACCTAGATCCTTCCTAAGTCTACACATCTACTTTAGTTTTGTGGATAAGAAATTCAAGGTCAGAGGTTGAGTTCTCACTCAGAGGGCTCAGGAGGTCAACAGGAAACTAGGATCTGAATGCTGATCTGAAGGAACCTTAAGTATCTGCTGGCCCTGTCAGGTTCTTCCAAAGACAATGCTGTAAAAGAGACTGAAACAGAATCTAAGTCAGAGACGGTGAAGACAGGGGCCTAGGGGAGACCGATGAGAACCCAATCTGGTAGAAGGGCATTGAATATAAACTACACCCCCGCAAGCTTAATGTAAAAAAAGACTGTGACAGGACATTCTGGAATGACTCACCAAAGAAAACAAAAAAGAAAAAAAATTACAAGTTCAGCTCAGTGTAAATATAAAATGTAATCACTGATCTCTGAAGTTTTGTTAAAGATTTGCTGCAGACTTTAAGGCCTAAGTTTCTGCCTAGCGACCAACAATAGACAGCCACCCCCACTCTCCATTAAGATCCTCATTACCCTTTCCTTATGGAAAGCTGGCCTCTGCATTGAAATGCAGTTAGCTTTCCCTGCTAGTAGGGTACTCAGCAACACTTAATTAATTATGAAAGTTCAGCCTTATTACTTCCTGGAAGAGTTCCAGATTTGAACAGATGAAGTGCCCAGAAATAGTTTAGGACTGAGAGATGGTAGGCAACTCTATTTTGCATCTATGGATCTAAGGGCCCTGCATAATAGTTCCGGATGTAAACTCAGCTATGAAATTACGAGCTCTGTGAGTGGCTGGGGTGTGCTTATTACAGAGACCGTCTCTCTAGGGTCCAGAGTCTTATTGTGAAAAATGAGGGGCAATTGCTACTACAGTACTTGATTGTTTCAACTTTTAAGTAAAAATGAATAAAGATAGATTCATATGAGTGAAGAAAAGAAAGGGCACCCAATGTCCATGGAATGGGAGACATCCATGGAATTTTCTCCTTCCACTTGATATACTAGTTCATGGCCAGTGTAATACTAAGTAAAATAATTTGAAGATCAAGAACTTCCAGAACAGCCCCTGTCTGTAAACTCCAGGCAGTCCAAGGAATCCTTGTCTTTAAAAAAAATCTCCACTTCAACAAAAGGGGCTGTATTTATACACTGAATTGATTATGTGGTTAGACAGGAAAGAGCATCTATGAAATATATATTTTAAGTCATGTGACTGACGTGTCTCCCACATAAATTTCATTAATTCCATCATTTTCTAGGCTGTAGACTGGATAAGGGTCGTTTTCTTCTTTTCCTTGAGACAGGCCAGACTAGCTTATATTTCATGACTTAGTGTTTACTGTTCCTCCCCAGTCTTTATTCCATGAATCTTTTAGTCTCCTTTCTGTTTATTTCTTTTTAATTACTTTTGTCTCTTTCCAAAATACCTCTTCTAAAATATCAATATTCCTTTTCAATATCACGACACATGTTTCTTCAATCTATTTATCTCTCTCTCTTTTTTTTTTTTTGGTTTTTTTCGAGACAGGGTTTCTCTGTGGTTTTGGAGCCTGTCCTGGAACTAGCTCTTGTAGACCAGGCTGGTCTCGAACTCACAGAGATCCGCCTGCCTCTGCCTCCGGAGTGCTGGGATTAAAGGCGTGCGCCACCACCGCCCGGCCTCTCTTTTTCTTACTGAAGAAAATTGCCAACTGATTCCACTGTTTCCTTGTTTATTTTTTGTTTGTTTTTTTCTATTGAAAGTAAGTTTTGTGGACGTATACATTTAGACTGTGTGCTTATCAACAAGTTCCCAGATTCTAGAACATTCTTGACATATACAGATATATTCTAAGTATTTGTTGCATGAGTCACGCACCAAAAGTAAAGCCACCACAGGGAAGAGGGATTTCACTCACCTGTACCACACCTGTGCAGGAATCCAAAAAGATGCAGCCTTTGGGTTCTTTGGATATCTTTTCATCTTTGTAAAAGTTCATAATGTAGGAGTTATCTGGCAGCTGAGTCAGCTGGAAGTAGCGCTTTTTGAATGACTAAACAAAAGATAGAAGGAGGGAGTTTGAATTTCATTATTCTGCTACTCATGGGAATGACAAGTCTTCAGGGTCCTTTAGCCGGGCAGTGCTCTAGAGCAGAGACTGACTTCTGTATAAATGAAATATTATAGAAAGTGTAAACACTATGCAAATGGCCCCTCTCCATGCTGTGACCCAAGAAGGAATGTGAGGAAAGCGGACAGAGCAGGGATTAGCTTGGATGTGTTCTTACCCGGACAGTGACAGTGTTGTTGACAGTGCTGTTAAAATTCCCCTTGTACAGCCAGCCAGACTTGAACACGCCAGTGCCTCCGGCTCCCCCACCGCCCTTGGAAGATGAGTGGGATGTGGTATCCTACAAAGAAAGCCATCGTTAGCAGTCAGCCTCGTGGAGCCCAGATCTTTGACACTGCATTTAAAAATGAGACTCCTTTTCCCTCCTGACTCATCTGCAGTCATCGTGTGCCCTGTCAAAACAAACATGATTCATTTTGCCTAAAAGCCCCAACACAGCCAGCCCCTCCTGCTCGCTGAAAACAGATGGCGAAGAAGCCAGTGCAGGCAGGAACTAATGGCCCCCATGTTATAAATTTGTCCCTCAAAACCATCACTTACTTCATCTTTATCAGCGTCTTCATGGTCAACCTCAAAGGAATGTGAAGGAAGTTTCTCTGGCTTGTGTTCTGCTCTGATATTTCAAAAAGAAAAAAAGAAAGTCCAGTTTGTTATTTGACATCTTGCTTTTGTTTTTTGCTGTTCCTAAGATCACAGTGGCTCTACTAACATTGTTTCAATTTTTTATGTTTTGCAACCTTAAAAATCTGGGGGTTCTTTTTTTTTAGAGAAGAGTTAACTTTTCCCTTACACCACTGTATCCTGTCTCTACTAAGTACATATTTTAAATCGTGGAGTCATTATTGACACAAATTTGGACATATGTTTTGTATTGAAAGACAGCAAAGAGGGCAGATGGAAATCTTAGAGTTTTGCCTTCTCCTGCACTCTGAAGAAGAATATTAAGCAAAGCCATCCTTGTGAGCTTTTCTGGGTCACCTGAATGTGACATGGCCAAGGCTACATGATGGTTGTCTCAGCAGGCTCAGGCTTGGAAGGACTTGATTCCTGAAAGGCAGCCTGTGCTTTGGCCCTCAGGTTGTGTCATGCCCCTGTGGTAGCTCTTCAGGCCACCCAAATGGAACAGTGTCACCTGCACATGTGGTGTGCATCCTTTGGCATCACAGAAGCTGCAGTTTCAGCTGTGGCATGATGGGCCATCCTAGAGCAGCAAGCGGGCACACCTAGCTTTATATGTACACAGAAAAATAAGTCTGAAGTAAGTTTCCCTTGGCTCAAGTCTGTCTCATAATAACGTCTGGAAGAAGCCAGACTTTCCACTTTCAGATGTGTCCCTGTGTGACTGTAGTCCCAGTACTGGTAGGGGTGGGGCAGGAGAGAGGAAGTTCCTAGGAGTTGACTGCCAATCATTGTAGCTGAAATGGTGAGCTACAGATAATTGAGTGAGCCTCTCTCAAACAATTAGGCTGAAAATGATAGAGTAATACACTTGATATTGACCTCACAAAGTCTACACACTCATACAGAGAATGCACCTGCTGGCACACAGCACACACACACACACACACACACACACACACACACGAGATTATTATCTCCTCTTCAAGTCCGGCACATAGTAGGTATTCAAAACATAGCTATTGATAAATATGTATGACTTACATAGTTGCATATATCCAAGTTATTTCTTATCAGAAGCAATAACATAATAATACGACATTCCCCATCCATGGTTTATTGATAAGTTAGAAGATGTTTAAAAATACAGACAGAAGTTTTGCATTCGAGCTTAAATATGCAAGGGATATTGTTCTTTGTCTAATCATATGTGTGTATAATCAGACTTTGGCACACAATACTGGGACTCCAGACTTGTCTAATCTTGCTGTTTTACAGAGATAAATTTGTAGAGCATAAGGCCCACTTATATAAACACACCAGAGAGATGGGGTTGGAGGACATATCTGTGAAATAATTTTATCAGGAAAGATGATTTCAAATCACCACAGAATGCATAGTAGGAAGAATATAGCCATTTAAAAAAATCTTTTTCTTGAAAAGAAATCCTTTTCTTGGTAGAGCTTCAGAGATGCTCCATTTAACCTATGCTCATTGTCACAATGTGTTAACTTGTTCTGCTCCGTTTGGTCATGGTCACCTCTCAGGGAAGGCATAGCAAGTAGTCTTCACAGTATTATCTTAGGACCACTGGGAAAGCTTTCCTACCCCATTCCTTTTCTCCATAATAGCACGTGATACTCTGTGAACAAGAAGCAACCCTTTTCACATTTTATTGGATTAACAAGAGAAAGTCTTCAACACAATCTTTTCCTTCTCCCTCTCATGTTATCTGAGTTTCAGGGACAATTTCAAACGGTACGTTTCAGGGCAGTTGCTTGAAATGTTTTATCTGATTATGTGCATTATGGGATTTAAAAATTGACGATACGGCTCTGAGGAAGTGGAGGAAACTTCCATGCTGGCTGATTATACACATATTTTTGTAAATTGTAGAGGGAATTATGTTAAGAGCTATTACCACAAAAACAATGTTGCTATGAAGTGATCTATTTCTTAATCAGCTAGATTTGACGATTCTACAATGCCTCCATAATTCAAAACAACACTTTACACATGATTGAAAGTTATACTACTATCTCCTATTACAGCGCATAAAAAAAAACCCCTGAAATCCAGCCAGAAAGGGCTTTATTAATCCCACACTACTCTTGTCACTATAGACCAGTGGACATACAGTGACAAACCAGTCATTACTATGAGTCACCGATTCATAGCTTGGCCAGATTTATTACTTTTCGCCTTTGGTAGTATGCATAGTACCATCCAGCATTACGAATGCTAACAAGCAATGAAGCTTTTATATCAGAATCAACTTGTTCCTCTGTTTTATGACTCTAATAATTAACATCTTCAGCAATAAAGACCTTACCATCAAGTTTTAAAGTATACCAAGAGCAGTGGGAACAGTCTGGACAAGTCTTACAAGACATGTCCATTGGTGCAGCAGTGACATGATTGTTATGGGAGTAATCACCACTATTTTTTTATTGAATTTAAGGCCTGTTCCTAATGATGAAGCCCATATTGGACACCATTGTTGAGGCCAATAACTTGTGACTACATTTGTCTTAGGCTTTAGAGGATTACCTACTACTATTACCCTGCTAAATGAATCGTATGAGGCGGGGTCACAAGGGAACCTGTAGAAACAACTAATTCAGGCCCAGAGGAGCTCACAGACTCTAGACTGACAGCTAGGGAGCCTTCACCAGACCGACCTGAGCCTACTCTCTATGTGTGACTGCTGTGTAGCTTGGTCTACTTGTGGAACTCTTAGTAGTAGGATAAGGGACTGTCCTTAACACTTGAGCTGGCTTTTGGTAACCTGTTCTCCATACTGGGTTGTTTCACCCAGCCTTAATAGTTCTACCTCAATTTGAAATGCATGCTTTGTTGACACTCATGGGAACCCTGCTCCTTTCTGAACAGAAAGAGAGAAGGAATAGATGGGGGTAGAGGAGAGGCAGGGGGAGGAAACAGGAGGAGAGGAGGGAGGGGAAACTGCAGTCAGGGTGTAAAATAAATGAACATATTTAATTAATAAAAGAAAAAATGTATCTCTGTTTATTGCCTTCAAAAATTCAACTTGAAGGAATATTGGGCCATCTCCACGGACCTTTGGAATATCAAGATAAAAGACTGGCCAGGTATTTCGTATCTTGAGTTTGAACCCAATGCGAGCAATGATTTGCAGGGAATCTTACTTTTCACTTCCTCTAATTGCCCCAAGAAGGATCATGGCAATGCTTGAGTGCCCTTCAGTCACTATTTATGAACTTAGTGCTCACATTTCACATGTAAAAATCCAACAATAGTTTCCATTCTGTGTAGTTAACATGAAAAAATGTATGCACCAAGTTTATATATTCTAACACACTGTAGACAATGAACAAATATTTAACTACTTAAGGTTTTTTTCTCTGCTATATTTGAGACGGACTTGTAGTGCCCTGGGCTGGCCTTGAACACATTATGTAGATAGATGGCAGTTATTTTGAGATCCTAATCCTCCTGCCTCCACCACTTGAATGTTTGGTATACACTACCCTGTTCAGCTTCCTTTCTTTAAACAGGAATCATTTTTGTCCTTGGTTAGCCCAGGTGAGCTGGTCGAACTTGATTTGGTATTCAGATAAAAAAATAAATCCTTGGCGAATATTCTTTCTAAGATCAACCGTGGTAAAACTTTTTGCTTTTGTTTCATGTTGTGCACTTCTGCATTTTATCAATGCTCCAATGAAATCAGCACCACCATAAATTTTCATGCCATTTGCATCTCCCAGGAACTCCAAGTTCAGTCAGTGTTGACTGTGTGATGGCTGATGCTTCACATTCTAGGAAAAATAATGGCACTCTCTAGTTTGCTTTTTTGAATGCATGATCTTTGAGTTTAAAGAATACATTTCACTTTTTTCTTTTACTTTTTCAATAATGCTACCTTTCACAATTCTATTCAGCAGTGTTAGGAACTTGTAAAAAAATGATCAGCTTAAACTGGTAGCAGACATAGGAGGGTTCTTCTAATCCAGGAGGTATAGACATGATTTACTTTCAACAGCCTCACGAAGCCTAACTGAATTAAATTAATCTGCTTTCTCTACTGACCTAAATATGAGCAATCTTTAGGGGGCAGTTCTTAGCTTTGTAAAATCATTAAGAAATAATTCTATTATGCAATGCTGAAGTATTTATTATTCTGGGACATATACTAGGGGAATCTACTTTAGAACTTATGATAGAATGTATTTTATGTGGCAAACTTTCCTATTATTAATATCTCCTTCCACATCTTTAGATAATGTGCATGAAATTTTTAACAACTTTTCAGTTACGTTCTCTTACCATATTGGAGACGTGTCTATGCAAAATATAAAAAAAATCTAACTCAGTAACTACGCTCAGAATCTCTTCTTAGTAGACATGCTTTCTGTATCCTTTAATAAAGGAAAAACTCCATGAACCTAAAATACTGTATTTACTTCTTTTATGGCATCATGACTATAATAACAGTATTTGGCAGTTAAAGTGACTTGAATGCTCTACATATCTAAGCGAGTGGAAACATTTTCACTCAAAGAGTAAGGGTCAAGGGAGATCAATCACCAAGCAAAGCAATTACTACACAAGCATAAGGATTGGAATTAGGATCCCCAGCATTCATGGAAGTGCTGAGTGGGCATGGTAGGCCACCTGCAACTTCAGAACTCAGGCATTGGGGACAGCCTTAGAGCAAGATGGCTAGGGAGGCTGGCCACATTGGCAAACTCTAGATCAACTGAGCCCCCTTGCTGTGAATAAAGAAAAGCAAGGGCAACTCCCAACGCCAGCTTCAGTTGCACTAAATGCACACAAACATGCATGAGCTCCACACAGACAACACGCAAAAATAATGAGAGTTGGCAAAGCCATCCCACTAAAATCAGGAACACGACAAGGATGTCCACTCTCTCCATACCTCTTCAATATAGTGCTTGAAGTTCTAGCAATAGCAATAAGACAACATAAAGGGATCAAGGGGATTCGTATCGGAAAAGAAGAAGTTAAGCTCTCGTTATTTGCAGATGATATGACAGTATACATAAGCGACCCCAAAAACTCTACCAAAGAACTCCTACAGCTGATAAACACCTTTAGTAATGTGGCAGGATACAAGATCAACTCCAAAAAATCAGCGGCCTTCCTATACACTAAGGATAAGGAAACAGAGAGGGAAATTAGAGAAGCATCACCTTTCACGATAGCCACAAATAGCATAAAATATCTTGGGGTAACTCTGACCAAGGATGTGAAAGATCTATTTGACAAGAACTTTAAGTCTTTGAAGAAAGAAATTGAAGAGGACACCAGAAAATGGAAAGATCTTCCTTGCTCCTGGATTGGGAGGATCAACATAGTAAAAATGGCAATTCTACCAAAAGCAATCTATAGATTCAATGCAATCCCCATCAAAATCCCATCAAAATTCTTCACAGATCTGGAGAAGACAATAATCAACTTTATATGGAAAAACAAAAAACCCAGTATAGCCAAAACAATCTTATACAACAAAGGAGCGTCTGGAGGCATTACCATCCCTGACTTCAAACTCTACTACAGAGCTACAGTATTGAAAACAGCTTGGTATTGGCATAAAAACAGAGAAGTCGACCAATGGAATCGAATAGAAGACCCTGACATTAACCCACAAACCTATGAACACCTGATTTTCGATAAAGGAGCTAAAAGTATACAATGGAAAAAAGAGAGCATCTTCAACAAATTGTGCTGGCAAAACTGGATGTCAACCTGTAGAAGAATGAAAATAGATCCATATCTATCACCATGCACAAAACTCAAGTCAAAATGGATTAAAGACCTCAATATCAGTCTGAACACACTGAACCTGATAGAAGAGAAAGTGGGAAGTACTCTACAACACATGGGCACAGGAGACCACTTCTTACATACAACCCCAGCAGCACAGACATTAAGGACCTCATTGAATAAATGGGACCTCCTGAGACTGAGAAGCTTCTGTAAAGCAAAGGACACTGTCGCTAAGACACAAAGGCAACCCACTAACTGGGAGAAGATCTTCACCAACCCCGCAACTGACAAAGGTCTGATCTCCAAAATATATAAAGAACTCAAGAAACTAGACTGTAAAAGGCTAACCAACCCAATTATAAAATGGGGCATTGAACTGAACAGAGAATTCTCAACAGAAGAACTTCAAATGGCCAAAAGACACTTAAGGCCATGCTCAACTTCCTTAGCGATCAGGGAAATGCAAATCAAGACAACTTTAAGATACCATCTTACACCTGTCAGAATGGCGAAAATCAAAAACACCAATGATAGCCTTTGTTGGAGTGGTTGTGGAGAAAGGGGTACACTCATCCTTTGCTGGTGGGAATGCAAACTTGTGCAACCACTTTGAAAGCAGTGTGGCGGTTTCTCAGGAAATTCGGGATCAACTTACCCCTGGACCCCGCAATACCACTCTTGGGAATATACCCAAGAGAGGCCTTATCATACAACAAAAGTATATGCTCTACTATGTTCATAGCAGCATTGTTTGTCATAGCCAGAACCTGGAAACAACCTAGATGCCCTTCAATGGAAGAATGGATGAAGAAAGTATGGAATATATACATATTAGAGTATTACTCAGCAGTAAGAAACAAGGACTTCTTGAATTTTGCATACAAATGGATGGAAATAGAAAACACTATCCTGAGTGAGGTAAGCCAGACACAAAAAGAGGAACATGGGATGTACTCACTCATATTTGGTTTCTAGCCATAAACCAAGGACATTGAGCCTATAATTAGTGATCCTAGAGAAGCTAAATAAGGAGAACCCAAAGAAAAACATATAGGCATCCTCCTGAATATTAACCTTCAGCAAGCGATGAAAGGAGACAGAGACAGAGACCCACGTTGGAGCACCGGACAGAAATCTCAAGGTCCAAATCAGGAGCAGAAGGAGAGAGAGCACGAGCAAGGAACTCAGGACCATGGGGGGTGCACCCACACACTGAGACAATGGGGATGTTCTACTGGGAACTCACCAAGACCAGCTGGCCTGGGTCTGGAAAAGCCTGGGACAAATCCGGACTCTCTGAACATAACGGACAATGAGGACTACTGAGAACTCAAGAACAATGGCAATGGGTTTTTGATCCTACTGCACGTACTGGCTTTGTGGGAGCCTAGGCAGTTTGGATGCTCAACTTACTAGACCTGGATGGAGGTGGGGGGTTCCCTGGACTTCCCACAGGACAGGGAACCCTGATTGCTTTTCGGGCTGAGGGGGGGGGGACTTAACTAGGGGAGGGGGAGGGAAATGGGAGGCGGTGGCTGGGAAGAGACAGAAATCTTTAATAAATAAATAAATTTAAAAAAAATAATGAGAGTTGGAATGTGACTGCCTAGGTCCTGTTTCTTAAGCACTGAGAGAGCTTCCACGTTGTGACTATTCTCAGATCTGTTTTTAGAAAGAGGAGCATAGATATTAGAAACAATCTGATTGTCAATTGCATCTACAGGTTGCATGTGACCAACACCCAGACATCTTGAATGCCATCATCACTTGAGACACCCTAGGGATTGACAGGAATTTCCCAAGAAGCTCCAAGAAATTATTATTAAGGAGTCCTGAGTTCTTTCAAAATGTTTAGAAATCTATAGGAGTTACGGCACAGGGCTTTCTTTGAAAAAAAAAAAGACTTCCTGTTTTGGAGAACCTTTGGCTTGCTCTTCACAGTGAGACAACTCCTGAATAAGAAAACAACTTCCTCCTCTCCTTTCTCTTTTCTGCCACTCCTCCAAATGTAGGCCAAATGATTTCTAAAAGACATTACGCAGTGGACATCCCTCAAGATTTCTCTCGCAGCAAGAATAAAATCTACGCTTCCCTCTAGGGTTCCCAAGGCTCTTGGATTCTTGTTGCTATCCTCACACTCTAGCCCCCCAGACTCTCATTCTGCTCAAGTGATCAGACCCAGACCCTCCCCCCCTTTTTGAGATTGTAGCACTGATGGCTAAAGCCCCATGAGATACAGTTCAATGTCACCTTCTGGGAGCCATTCACAATTCCTATTTAGAGCCCTAGTTTGGAAAAATCTTCCTGACTGGGGACAGAAAATATTGCCAAGTAGAGCTGAATTTTGTGCCATGGACAAATAAAACAAAATTTGATTCAGTGTGCATCACTTAAGGAGAGTATAAGTAGACGCTGAACTTTTGAACTTTTGATATTTTTTTCTTATTTTTTTCTTGAATCTTTGTATCATGTTTATTTGATGAACCAAATGAGTTGAGAGGTACTTGTTGAAAGCATTTTTCTTTTTTAAATTTTTAGCATCTCCATCCCCATTTGGAAATGTTCAAAAATAAAAATTTCCACATTATTATGTGCCAGGAATTGTCCTGAAGGGATTCAGCAGGGAATTCCCAGCCCTTTGAAGGACTTTATTCAGTAGGGGGATCAACAAATAAATGTTTACTGTAGTTCAGTGAGCAGGTGGGTCTCTGTGGAGTGACACTTGGGGAGAGCAGAACAAAGTGACCTTCCTGAAGGCTTTAGGGTCCCAAATGTCAGGGGGAAGTTACACACCGAGTTTCTGTTTTGCTCTGATTTTAGATCTATGCCCTTCTGTAGAATTCATTTGCATGCTTTTTGAAATCTCTCAGTGAATGTACATAAAGCAGGCTGTGAATCAAAATGCTGTTTGGAATCTGGTGAGAAATTCTCTGCACCCTGTTGGCCTTTCCCGGTGCCACTGTTGAAAGAACAGCTCATCGATGGATGATTCAGGGATGAGCAAATGCTCAAACTGCAGCTAGCAGCAAATTAGAGAAGACTGAGTCTCCTTCCAAACTCTTATTATAACAACATAGCTATTATGTTGTTGATCAAAATGTTCTGTATCTTGACGCATAAATTTCGCAAAATGTACCTCGACACAAAATAAACACACTTGTGTTCATAAACAGTGTTGGAGCTTGCAAAGAGGTGACTTTTAAACATATGCAAAAAAGTCCACGTAGTCTTTATAATAAACAGATGACGCATTCTTACCGGGGTAGCTGTCGAATGTCTCCCGAATACTGTTCATATTTGTAGTTTACCACATACCACTGGGAACTGTAGAATTTACAAGCCTGAAAGAAACCAAAAAGACAGTTATAAAACATGCCATTAAAAGACAGCTGTGCTGGAAAAATGTTTTCATGATCACAGACGGGCACGGGGGTCGCCACGTTAGCCACTTCAAGGTAGATGAGAGTCCTGTCCTTCCTAATCGTCAGGCTTTCTCCAGTGTCATGGAACTCTCTCCAGACTCCTGGAGGAGGAACTGTTTAACACAGCTATTCTGGTTCACATCACCACCGGAATCACTATCAAATCCGAGCTGATGTGTGGCTCTCCAGAAGCACTGTTCATGTCCTTTCCTTGTCTTCTCACCCTTCATCTGACGGTTCGGGTCATGAAGGATAGTTTTATTTGTGTCCAGTCCCGTCATGATTTTAGCCTCTGTTTCTCTCACTCTGCTCTAGTAACTGAACTACCTTTTCTTCTGCTTCTCTCCTATTACCGCCCTTGTTGGCTCAGCCAGGAGCTGGCTTTTCAGCTTTATCTCAAAACTTTGCCATGATTGTTCAAAGTTTTACGGAATGTTAATAAAGGATCACTGAGAATTATGTTGAGAATGAAGCTAGCAAATCAAGTGATGATTGATGTTGTGGGATATTTTGTTTGCACTCCGACTCTCCCAAGACTGACAATAAAGTTTACTTTGAATCAGAGGGCGGAGCTAGCTACCAGTTGACCAAAAATAGTCATAGAGGTTTTGGAGGACCAAGGACACATAGAGAGACAGAGAAAGTAGTAGGGAGGAGTGTAGAAAGATTCTTGGCCTTTTGGATCGAGGAAGGAGAGAAAAAGGAGGTCACTGGTTGTTTCTTGGCTGCTTTTCTTTTCTTTTTTTTTATTGAGAAAAGGAGAAAAAAAACATAAACAAAAAAAAAACAAGTTTCCACCTCCTCCCAGCCTCCCATTTCCCTCCCCCTCCTCCCAGCCTTCTCCCCCTCCTCCCACCCTTCTCCCCCTCCCCCCACTCCTCTCCCACTCCCTCTCCAGTCCACAGAGCAGTCAGGGTTCCCTGCCCTGTGGTAAGTCCTAGGTCCTCCCCCCTCCATCCATATCTAGGAAGGTGAACATCCAAACTGGCTAGGCTCCCACAAAGCCAGAACATGAAGTAGGATCAAAACCCCGTGCCATTGTCCTTGGCGTCTCATCAGCCCTCATTGTTCGCCATGTTCAGAGAGTCCGGTTTTATCCCATGGTTTTTCGGTCACAGTCCAGCTGGCCTTGGTGAGCTCCCAGTAAGGACACTGTCACTAAGACACAAAGGCAACCTACTGATTGGGAGAAGATCTTCACCAACCCCGCAACAGACAAAGGTCTGATCTCCAAAATATAGAGAGAACTCAAGAAACTAGACTTTAAAATGCTAATTAACCAAATTAAAAAATGGGGCACTGATCTGAACAGAGAATTCTCAACAGAAGAAGTTCAAATGGCCAAAAGACACTTAAGGTCGTGCTCAACTTCCTTAGCAATCAGGGAAATGCAAATCAAAACAACTTTGAGATATCATTTTACACCTGTCAGAATGGCTAAAGTCAAAAACACCAAGGATAACCTTTGCTCGAGAGGCTGTGGAGGAAGGGGTACCCTCATCCATTGCTGGTGGGAATGCAATCTTGTGCAACCACTGTGGAAGTCAGTGTTTTGGTTCCTCAGGAAATTCGGGATCAACCTACCCCTGGACCCAGCAATACCACTCCTGGGAATATACCCAAGAGATGCTCTATCATATGACAAAAGCATTTGTTCAACTATGTTCTTGGCTGCTTTTCTGATCATTCAGGTTCTTTCCCAGATATCTGATTCCTGAATTTTTATTAACAAAGAATAATCAAATAAATGCTTCAGATTGATTTTTATACTATTTATATTTGTGTGTTGTGTGCATATATGCACGTGTGTTGGGTGCATGAGCATATGGAGGCCAGATGTATATTTGGATGCCACCATTCTCCACCTTTTTGTTTTGAGGCAGGGGCTACTGAACCTGGAGCTCACTAATTAGTGAACTTCAAGGATCTTCTGGTTTCTTTTTGCCTGGCATTACCCACAGTTTTATGATTATGGATGCGCCCCACTAGGCCTAGAATTTTGTATAGTTACTGAAGACATGAAATCAAGCCCCACTACTTGTGGGGCAGACACTCTACTGACTGTGTTATCTCCATATCTGTTGGTTTATACTACTTATGGACATAAAATATTTTCCAAGCACCTACCTACCATGTAGCTTATTGTAATGACCATGGATTTGCAGTAGAGATCTCACTATGTCAAACTAGACCTTAATAGCCCTTCAACTCTAAAATGACACGATATTGAGAATTATTTAGCTGTCTACCGAATTACAAATAGAACATGTCTTCTCATACTTATGGAGAAAAATTGAGGCACAATGAATTTATTGACCTTTGGGGAATAATGTCCTGTGAGGCTCTCTTTGTAAGCAAGGCGAAGACAGACAGACAGACAGAGAGACATTACACAGTTCTGCCGACAGGAACGCGAGAGCACGGCTTCTGTAGAGTTTGATGGAAGCAGGGCATAGTCCACTGCAGACACGGGAGCAGGAAAAGTAAGGGAGTAGGGTGGAAAAGACCACAACTCCAGGAATTCAGGCTCTTTGACTGGGCTTTCTGTGGGTCTCTCTGTTCCTTGTCTGAATCTTTGACAGCTTTGCTTAAAATGAAACCTTTTAGGCAAGGAGCCTATTAAGAGGTCCGAGGCAGGGAACATCAGGTGTACAGCAGAGGCAAGTCTAGGGACCTTATCCGCTTCTAGATTTCCCTGGTCCTGATTGCTCTCAGCCCTGTCACTTTATTTATTCAGGGATGTACCCACGCACAGACTGGCAAGCGAGGCCAAGGCAAGTGAGATGGGGACAAAGGCGGGAGTGGGAGGCTGGCAGTGTGCACACAGGACCACTGATGGGTTCACCATCAAAGCCGATCTCGGGGAGGTTGAGAGCAGAGGCCAGCAAGAGAGAAGGGAAGGGGAAAATGATCGGTGGGAACTCAATTTCAGTTAGTTAGAAGTAAATACTTTTTACATGTCTTGACACAGGAGGGCGACCATTCATAACTCTATGTACTGCAATTTCCAGAAGCTAGGGAAAGAATTTTCAGCGTTTTCACAAAACACAGACAAGACTTTGAGGCGACAGATACTGACTCAGCTCTGAAAGTTACATAACATTTACGTATAACATCATATTATTTCCTAAATATGCATGCTTTGTTTTTATATGCCAGTCTTTTGATTTTAAGAAAAATTTGCTTACTATTTGTGTATGTGTGTGTGCATGCTTGTGTGCGTGACTCTGTGTGTGTGCAGACATGCATGTGTGCTCCAGCATGCCTGTGGAGGTTAGAAGATAATTGTTGGGAGTCGGTTCTTTCCTTCTACCTCAGTGAGGCAGGGCCTCTCTTATTCCTTGGCATACATCAGACTAACTGGGTTTGGAGCTTCTGAATGATTCTCCTGTCTCTACATTCCATCTTTCCATCTTGCCTTAGGAATGTTATGGTTATAGATAGCCACAACTACATTTGGCTTATTTGTTTTTTGTTTTTAATGGGGGCTCTGGGACTCAAACACGGATTGTGTGGCAAGTGCTTCTATCCATTAGGCCAATTCCAGAGCCGTCTTTGCAGGTTTTTAAAGATAAATGAATAGATAAAAATGGCAACTCTCAGTCCTCATTATAGAAAGCTCTTTGTGAATCTTTTCAATGTTCTTCGTGAATCCTTTGCACATTCTTTGGACATCCATTAACAAAGACATTTACAGCTGGTCAAAGTGCAGAGTGTTTGTAAAGGAGATCTGGGTCATACCCTCTCCACTCAAACTCAGAGACTTCAGAGGAGGGGCAGGAAGACTCAGAGATCAAGGAGGACTCTAAGACTCAGAAGTCAAGGAAGACTCTAAGACTCAGAAGTCAAGGAGGACTGAACTAATCCGGGTCCTCTGGGCATGATAGGATCCATGTTTCTGTAAATCCACAGCAGCTGTGTTCACTTGCCCCATTCCTGGTCAAGATCAAGCCAGTCAATATTCTAGTGCGGAGCTGCATGAGCATCCATAGCTAGCTGAGGGGTTGACAGCTATGATTCTATTATTATTCCCCAGGAATAATGATTCCTGGGGAAAGGAACGTCAGGTTTTGTAAGGGTGAGGCCCCTGGTAGGCCCTTGGGACCTCGGTGGGTGGCCTCACCCATGAGGATGAGTAAGCTGGACTTGGTGGAATATGACAAAAGAAACAAAAGAGGGTACAAAGTTGGGAGCATGGCGGGGTGAATCTGGGAGGAGTGAATATGATAAGGATGCATTGTGTGTATGTAGGAAAAATGTATTTTAGAAGAAAATCATCTTTTTTTCCTTCTCTAAACAGCACTCCAGTAAGACAGGTGAACATGGAACAGAAAAGAATTGAAGGAGGTCTGAAGAACTTGAATGAACGGGTTTGAACAAAACTATGTACTTAGCTAACATTCAACACAGACTTGCCATTCCTAGAGCCACATTTGCAAAGTGAAGAAAACTGCAGAGGAAGAAAACCGAGCCTTAATAGGCCCCTTGGCTAAAAGGTCTTTCTTTGACTTAGACAAAAATGCCAAACATTCAGACAAGGAGCAACAGGGCCAAGAGCGTGCTGAGCCAGACTGTCAGCATTCCCAGGGCACTGGTCATTTCTCCCTTACTGTCTTTGCTTCCTCTCTTGTGGCCATTTTCACGTGGAACAGAATGTGTTTAAGATACCTTTATTTTTAGATTATGCGTATGGGTGTTTTGCCTGCCCGATTATGTGTGTATCAAATATGTGCCTGGTGCTGTCGAAGGCCCAAGAGGATATCAGAATTCTCTGGAACTAGGATGCCAGAGGGTTGTGAGCTGTCATGTGTGTCATGGGAGAAAAACTTTGGTCCTCTGCAAGAACTGTCAGCACTCTTCAGAACCGAGTCATTTCTACAAGCCTCAAAATATGCTTTCAAATGGAAAATAAAAGCATGACGACCACTTCTTGTCCCCATTCCTCTAGAACATGTTTTATTTCTTTCTAGTCCAGTTTTGCCTAGTTTGTTTCTAGATTTAAATTTGTATATGTTTATTATTTTTATTCAGTTAGTATGTTTTAAGAATCTTTACATTTGATTTCTATTTTACTTTCTTTCTCTTTCTTTTATTATTCCAATATTTTTAGTGTTATGAGGGGTTGAACCCAGGGCCTTTGAACATATTAGGCAACTGTAATATCACACAACTATATCTGTAGACCTACTTATATTTGTTTTCTAAATTTGACTTCTAAAAAGAATGAAACATCATACCATAATTCACTAACCTAAACCTCCTAGATTTGAAGATTTTCATTCAGTAATTCATTTCTCAAACACCATTAAATCCTGATCTAATCCAGAAGTGATTCTAGAATTTCACAGTGACTAAGAGGGGAAAAAACACTATGTCTTCTTGAGGTCACTGAAAAGCTGGTCAATAAATGCAAAACTGAAAGATTATGTTTGTGTTCAAAGATGGAAGTGTTGTAAAAAAGAACTCAGTAGAGGAAGGGGATGGGAGATGGGATTTAAATAGGGTGAATCTTACAGAGAAGGTGATCAGAGTCTGGACTTAAAGGAGGGAAAAATAGTATTTGAATTATCACTTCAAATCTGACGCCATTTTGGAAAAAGACTCTCAGCATACACCTTCCTCCCCAAGGCCTCTCGCCTTTCCTCTCAGCACAGCCCGTCTGAATGCTATCTTTAGAACAGAATTCTCAGAGTAGTTTAGATATTGTCTCATTTCTAAAGAATTTGCCAATGAACTTGGTCAAATAGTTTGACTTATTAAGATCTCAGATTCAGCTTCTGACCGCTCAGAATGCTGAGCTGGGTGAGATGCTTCTGCTGCAGAGCTGATCTGGAAGTGTTCCTGAGACACAGCTGCACAGATCTAGAATTCATTCAGCTTTGCTTCCTATGGGCAGCAGTTTGAGCCAAGCTAAACATACTGTTGACAATAGGCCATAGGATTAGCTGACCCTAAGATGTGCTACTCATAAAATTTACTGGGTAAAAGCAACTCACTCTCTTTCTCTCTCTCTCTTTTCTCCTCCTCCTCCTCCTCCTCCCCCTCCTCCTCCCCCTCCTCCTCCCTCTCCTCCTCCCCCTCCTCCTCCTTTTCCTTCTCGTCTTCCTCTCCCTTTTATATCATTTTCTTTCTGTCTTTATTTCTTTCTTTATTTGTCAGATATTTTGCTATTAGGCATGTACACATCATCTTGAACAGTACTTGATGAATTTTAGTTCTTACTTCATAGACTAGAGAAACAGGAGAAGATGTGTTTCTTAACTTAAACCTCCCTGTGATAGAGAGAAGAATTCACACAGACTTGTCTGATTCTGAAAGTCCATTTGGTAAATGTATGCATGCATTGTTTGGTCATTGCATCCTGTTGGTCCACCATTCAGAAAGTTTGATGGTGTTTTTGCTTCTGTCCCCGACTCTGACAGGGCTGGTTTTGAATCTTCTTTTGTCATTTATTATTTGAGGCATCTCAAATGAATAGCTTTAGTAACTCTAAGCTTCTGCATCCCTCTAAATAATACTGATTTCACAAGGACCAAATGCAATAACTCTTATACAGCAATTAGCATAGGAAAAGTACTCCACACATTCCTGCTTTAAAAAAAAAATTCTTCCTTCAAGTTTGATCCCATCTGTAACCCACATTCATTTCAATTGCCATTAGCAATGTGTTTTCCTTGGATGGTGTAAGCAGAGTTTGGGGAGCTACAGTAGCAATGATTTTAAAGAATTCTGTTTTCATCATTTCATCATATTTTTTCTGCAGCTCCTGGCTAGGTTTCACATATGTGGTGGGCAGGGTGAACAATGAGTTCTGACTGGATGGCTCTTGAGAACCCTTCTCAACCTGCAGTTTCTCTGCTGCTGAGGAAGCTGGTGCATTGTACAAACGCATCACGTTTCTCCTCCACTGTGGTGGCACTTCACTCCTAGATGGTATGCATAGACAGTCACTCTCTATTCTTTGCAGCAGCCTACACAGTCCCTCTAAGACGATCATTGAAAACTGTTATGGTTGGGGCTACAGTGTCTCTGACTAAAAGCAAAGCTGAAATCTAGACTCACATGCTAGCTCTACTTGTGACAACAAAGCAGTGACTTCTGCTTTCCCTTTGGACTGTCTCATCCTTGGTACCTAGTCCCAGGTCAAAACACCAGCCTCCCCATCCCCCCCCCTTCATTTGCTGATTGGCACAGTGTACTTCAAAGTGGAAGACTGAGCAGGAGCTAGTAGAGCCAGTGAGGTTTCTCAGATGTCCTGCTGTGTGATTTTCCCCATTAACTTCTTTGTCTGATGTGTATCTATTTTCATCCTTTCTGCCTTTGTGTGTTTAGATGCAAAAATCCTAGCTACAGTTGATGAGGCCAAAGGCTTTGAACCGTTATGACAAATGTTTTATGAAACATACCCATGATTGATTCCTCTGGGGTTGTCGAGTTTCACCTGAATGTCACCAATTCAGAATCTCTGTAGCGGTGCTGTAGTCTCTAATATGTATAGCATAAGAAATTCCTCAGGGGATTCTGAATGAGGCAAAGAATCCCTGCTACTTCATCAGTTAGACTCCATCACAAGTGATCATGCAGCCTGCATCTGGTTACTCAGCAGGGCACGAGGCTCCAATTTCAAACACTGGGCTCTAGTAACTTTCATACGTACGTTATAGCCTCATCTATTTTAAAATATTTTATGTGAGTGGACATTATGCTTGCATATATAAACCATGTGTGTGTAGTGCCCATGGAAGGCAGAGGAGGGCATCAGATCTCCTGGAACTGAGTTACAGAGGCTTGTTAGCTGTGGTGTGGGTGCTGGAACCGAGCCTGAGTTTTTTTTTTTTTTTTTTTTTTTATATAAGAGTACCCAGTGTTCTTAACTGCTAGGACCTCTCTCCAGCCTCTGTATTTGTTTAATGTGTATAATGCTTTGTCTGAATCCTAATATATACATGACATACTTGCCTTGTGCCTGCAGAAACCAGAAAAGAAAAAAAAAGTGCGAGGTTCTCTGACATGACATTTCCAGATAGTTATGTCATGTGGGTGCTGGAATTGAACCCAGATCCTTTGCAAGATCAGCAAGTGCTCTTCTCCACTGAGCCATTTCCTTAGTTCCCAGATATAGGTTTTTAAAACAGCATTTTTCTAGTCTAACATAGGATTTTACGTTTGGGTGCTATTCAATATGCATTTGATATGTAATAATTATTAGTTAGTTAGTTTTTTCCACACTGTGACCAATTATAGAAAAGGCAACTCAAGGCAGGAAGGGACTATTTTGGCTCACACTTTGACAGTACACCGTCCATCGAGGTGGGGATGGCACAACTCAGTATGAGGCTGCTTGCTTACACCTTCACAGGTAAAGAAACATAGAAAGTGCTGGAAGCAGGGAGTGCATACAACATTCAGTGCCTGTCACCAAGTGACACATTTCCTCCAGCTCGCTCCACTTCCTAAAGGTTCTGTAAGCTCTCACCAGTGCCACTTGCTGGGTGGGCCCCAACTCTTCAGACATATGAGCCCATCAGGAATACTTGATATCCATAGTAACAGCAAATAGCTCTTTTCTTTTAAAAAATGATTTTAGAAAAGTGGGAAGTTATAAGCGATGCCCTAAAGTCGTACAAGGGATATATTTCATTTTCCCCTTTCTCTTCCTCCTCAGAGAGGCATTAGGATCAATTCAAATCATGTTACAATCCCCGAACTAGCAATTTGTCAACCTCTTCAAAGGGCTGATGATTAGATTCTGGCTGCACAGCACTAAAGAGGTAACAAATGGCTTATTAGTCATAAAATTATTTTCCATTCTGGCTAAGGAGGTTTACTTAATCACACAAGTAGTTTCTTGCCAGAAAAATGAATGCATTCATAAAAGGTACCCATTGTGGTTCTTCATCCTCACTGAGTAATTTGACATTTGTAAAACACAACAATTTTTTTTATGCTGGTACCATGGTTACAGAATACATCGTGAAAATGAAGTATTATGAAATTAAGTGATTTGAGTCAAATTACATACTAAAAGGATAACTCGATAATTTAATGGCTATATGAGACTTTTCAGGGGGAAAACAGGTGCCATTAGCCAGGTCAGCAGAACAAGGGATTGCTCCTACAAAGCAAGACAAGGAGAATGTAGAAACAAGATACAAAACACAGAGAACAATGGCTTCCTCGATTGGATCGTCTACACTGTATGTTCCCCTAATTCACAACGATGAATTTCTGCTTTATAAAAGCAAGCGGGACAGCTACTGAGTTTGTAAAACACTCATCTTGGAAGTAAAAATAATGAGTTTACACACCACAAACCATGGGAGCTAGGCATGACATAGCTTCAGATTGTACAGGAAAATCTCATATAATGAACTTCAGCTTGCTTTTAAAATATTATATGTATTAGATAGAGTGATATGCAATGATGCAGGCTCAGGATGACCATTGTGAACAAATGATATAGGCACCCACGATCAGTGAAAGCAGTGAATGTCATTTCCACTTTTTCATTTTGCTATTTAGAAACTGAGAGTACCTGAAAGGATCCCTCAGTAGCTCTGCTAATTGTAAGTTGAAAATGAGTCCAAATGTTGATTTCTCATTTTAAAATTCATTCTGTTAAAGTAATCAGATGAACTTTGACAAATAAGATTTGGGTTTAGCCTAGAAATACATATTGTAATCCTTAGACAAGACTTTACAAATAACATTTTAGGACGTGAGCAATTGTTTATATTCCAACCATTCTTCTCGTGTAAACATGGGTTATAATTCAGTATGACTGAAAGATCTGGTTAAAACCCCAAAAGGAAATGTATAGTCACATGTTCCAAAGTTCCTGAATGGTCCATATGAATTTCTATCCATAGCTGAACAATCTATGGGAGGAGGTTGTTGTGCAGATAAAAATCCAATTTTGCATGGTAATGGCCATTTTTTTGTATTTACAAAGACTATTGTTCTAAAGATTTTAGTGAATAAAAAGTTATTTTCTTCAGGTTGTTAATATGAAACATGACATATTTGCTTTCAATATTTCGTCAGTACTTTTTCTGGTATGTTTTTTCCTCATATTACTAAATTCCAAATGCATTTAATTTACCTCATCATCTTTTGTGTACTTAATAAAATAGCGTTAACAGTTTGCTTTGGAAAATCCTATCTTTTTTGGTCTAGCTATGATAGAAATCTAACTATCACATACAAATAAACACAGGCCAAAAACAGAAAACAGACATTTAGTATCTCCATTAAAATTTCAAGGCTATAAAATAAACCTTAATTGCAAATTATCTTTTAAAAATTGCATACCAAGTCAAAAGTCTTTCAACTTCCAGCACAGCCTTCATCCAGGAACTAAGAGTCTCATTCACTAATAAAACCATCAACCATAAAAGCCAACAGATGCACAGAAAATATTTTTATTAACCCTAATTTTGTTGAGAAAGAATGTAGTTTTTTTTTAACATTGTGTTTTTAGTATTAAATCTCTCTCAATGTTCTCCCAACATGTCTCTTAACTTTCTTAGGAATGTAATTTATTTTTGTATCCTGATATTTCAGAACAGAAGTCAGTTCTTTCTTTCTTTTTTCTTTTTTAGTATTTTGAAACAGGTTGTCTCTGTGTAGTCCTGGCTGTTTTGGAATTCCCCCTGTAGACCAGGCTGGCCTCAGACTCACAGAGATCTTCCTGTCTCTGCCTCCCAAGTGCTAGGCAGTATTAAAGGCGTGCACCGCCACCACCTGGCTCAGAATTCAGTTCCTAAGTAAGAAACTGTGGGCGCCAGTCTAACAATCCTTCCTGTGCAGTCCAGTATTTAAGAAGCAGCAATCATCATACATTTAATTTAATTTAGTCGTGAATGCAACCTACTCCCTCAAACAAGCTGTTGAAAGACTTTCTTGTTTATGGGTCTCATTATGTGTATGAGATTCAAACTTCTGTACCATGTGTACTAAACAAAGGTCTTTGGATGAGTGGGTTCATCATAGTGTGCATGACAGTTCAAAGTCAAGCATCAAATTTATCATTTCAACCATGAACAAATTTCCCTGAAACGAGATAAATTAGATCACTGGACACCTCCTTTCTGGTTAACAAAGGTGAGTAGGCACGGAGCTCATTGGAAATGGCATCCAGCTCCTCTCCAGCTCCTGCAGCTACCTTCGCATCCCTAGCCCTTGCTCCAGAAAGCCACATCATGTTGAAATTTGAATTTCCCACTTTTCTCGTGAGTTCACTGAGCACTTTTGACTGAATCTAGGTGGTGAGACAGGAAGAGGAGAAAGAGGGCGAAAACCCATTCTCAGTATTATACTGCATTCCATGGTAGGAAATTTTGCCCTGTCCTTTAGGGAATTGGTACACTGGTATGTAGTTCCAAGATCAATACATGACTCAGTGAACATCTTACCTTTTCTGAACATAAGACATTCTGTCTCAAGAGTACAACATCTTTATTGAATTTACTCCTGAGGCACTTTATAGATAATGGTTTGATAATAACATTGCCACATATTCCTGGGCTTTAGTGTACAATAACCTCAACCAGTCTGTGCCCCTAACTTCTGAAACTTTCTGTTGGAGACCAGCGATGACTCCAAGTTACCATATTCAGTGAGCTTAGTCCTTTTCCATCTTTGGGGTTTATGCCGCCAGTGCGCTCGTGTTCATCTTTTGTAGATTCTGAGTATCAGTTTTTCCTTCTTCCTGTCTCACTTCTCTCCTGTCCCTTCTCTGCTGTCTATGGAAGGTCCTCCTTACCAGCTCCTTCCTTGTGGACATGACTGAGAGTCCTGCCATCTTAGTTCCAGCTCTATCCTTCATGGCATCCTGAAAAAGCTCTTCCTGGACCATCTGTTCCCACCTTTTCCCTGTGTTATGGACAGTTGATATTTCTCTCTCTCTCTCTCCTCTCTCTCTCTCTCTCTCTCTCTCTCTCTCTCTCTCTCTCCCTCTCCCTCCCTCCCTCCCCCTCTCTCTCTCCTCCCTCTCTCCATCTCTCCTTCTTCTCTCTTTCTCCCTTCCACTCCCCCTTGCCTCAGTACAAGGCTTCTCTTCCATATTTCAAAGGCTGCTCCAATAATATTTACTTATTCTGCATATCTTATTTAAGCTACTGCCACAGTACTCCAAGTCAGTGAGCTTGGGCACATTCTTCTTTACTTACTTTTTAATCTCCAAACCCTGCCAAATTCTATCTCCTTTATTAGCTCTTTATTTTTACAGCTACAAAAATGCTGCTATTGTTATTATAGATCTGTATAATCACCCTTCTGGGCTATTAATAGTCTCATATGTCCAACTTTTCTTTAGGCTTTGACACTCTCCAGAGCAATCAATCTATTCTTCAGTGCCTTCTTTTTATATTTTTTTTCTTGCTATATGTACCTGACCTTGCTTCTTCTTTTCTTAGTAAAACTCCCAGGGTTGCTCATCTGATTGAACAGACTTTTTTTTTCTCCTGGTGGTGTACTCTTCAAGAGCAAAGCCTGTGCTCCATTCATGGGGAAACACCCGCTAAGCAAATGGTACAAGGTAAAGAGTTCATTCCATCCAGTCTTTCAGTCAATGGCTGACGCCTTTCAACAGTGTCATTCTAGCTCCAGTACGCTATGACCCACAGTAACAGAAAATCAGAGGGAAAGGAGCCTCCTATGTAAAGAGTTTAGCCCTTGAGTGAGACTCCATAATGAATGCCATGCACCTAAATTGGGAGTGGCAGCAGTAGTAATGTATTCATGTTCCTGGATTCAAACTCGCTTCCAGGGGAACAGAAAGAAAAGCCTGTTAACTGGACACAAGTTTGAGAGGAGATATTTAATGGCTCAAAAGGATTCTTTGGCCTTTATGGCCATTGTTATTGTCTTTGAACATAGAGCTGGTTCTGTTTTTTCTCAGTTTTCTTGATGGGGGAGAGTCCCCAGAACAGCTTTCTCAGATACTTGTCTGGGAATTCTGTCCTAGTAATGAGGCACCCTTGGACAAAAGCAGACGTTTAGATACTAACAATCAGAATTATCTGTGGAGATTTGGTGATGAGAAGAAAGTCCCACTTATTTGCACTTTGGGGGTTCTAGTGTTCTCCTTTGCATCATCAGCAGATGCTCCAAAGACAGGCATGCATGTTGGGCTTTCTACTTCGATTGAAATATACTGGATCCCTGGTTCAGGATGATGTTTTTGGATCAGCTCAAAGCCAACATTTATCAAATGAATGTGTTTCTCAAGATACTAGGAGAAATCATATTGTTTTATCAATGGTCAAGTAAGTCAGAGAAATGGCTCATAACATTTTCCTTCTAAGATGGTCTAAGTGGATGTCCACAAATTAAAGACTCTCTCTGTCTCTGTCTCTTTGTCTCTGTCTTTCTGTCTCTGTCTCTGTCTCTCTCTCTCTCTGTGTGTGTGTGTGTGTGTGTGAGAGAGAGAGAGAGAGAGAGAGAGAGAGAGAGAGAAGAAAGAGAGGGAGTACATGCGTGTATGTGTGTGTAATACTTGCAAACACCTTGGTGTACTGGGTTTATACAGAACACCCTGCTGGTAGGAAATTGATTAGGCCTCAATTCTAACTAGGAGGTCCTTGGGCTTTTAGTGTGATTTTGCTGTGGCTTCTTAAACATGATTCGTATTTTCTCTTCCATCATAAGTCTTATGTTCCTTCTTTTCCTGGAAAACCCCACTATTTCTAGTCTGGAGTCCCTGCATAAAGTATGAACTGCCCACGGTAACTCAGCACTGCCCCCGTAAAGACAGACATAAGGATCGTGTGTATCCAGGTACACTTACGCCAGAGACATAGAGAAATTTGCTTCTGTTTTCAAACATTGCTTCTGCAACACTCTAGTTTCTAAGGATTGGATGTCACGACCAAAGTAAGACCTGGATTCTTGACTTCAATATTTTCTTCTCATTTTATGTCGATTTTACACCTATTGAAAGGTTGGGTTCCATTAACTGAACTGGCTTTGGTGTCAAAGCAACTTGAAACCTTAGTACTTAACCAGTATTTCCCTTGTCTGCTCATCTGAAGTGCTCCCAGGGCCCGTTTTCCTTTGAGCCATCATATTATTCAATCTGCTGTTTCTTCATTTCCTTTTGCTAAGCAAGAATAAACCAGCAGCTTAGTTTTAATTAGTGGGCCGAACTTCCTCTTAGTCCTTGCTGCGGATTTAAACAGAAACTTTACTGTAGACATTTTGCTTGGGAAGCCTGGAGTCTATGTATAAACTCCTTTATTGCCCTGTTCCCAAGTGGGAATGGTATCCCAGGAGCAGTTGACTGTACTTCTTTTTCATGGTCATAGAAGTAGATGTAAAGGTAGTTTGGGGGATCAGATACAGTCTTCCCAAGCTCTTGTTTCCCATACCTTTGCTAGTGTTACTTTTAGGATCACATCACTAGGTCAATAGTCCTAGATAAAGACGGAGAAACTGATGCATGTCAAAATAAAGGGCACGTTCCTTCTTAACAGTGGAAATATAAAGCACAGTGATTTAAGGAATTTGGAGACCATGGTCAGAGTGAACAGAGGTTGAACAATCATTCTCTGTGCACACTGGCAAGTTAATCATATAGGGCTTGTGGATGAGGCAGTAAAAGAGTTAATAAATACCTGTGCTTTAGGATACTTAAACATAGTTTTGTACGTACATTTTTGCTCAACTGTGGCCAACTGTTTACAGAGCTGGCAATATTTCAGGTACGAAATTCGCCTATGCTTTTGTGTGGGAAAGAGCTAAGCTCACTCTCCAAGACAGGGAGGATAATTAATAACAGATAAAGGGAGACATGGTTCATTTTACTTAATTTCCTTTAAAAATATGAAGTCAATCAAGACAAAGGGAAAGAAAACCCACTACCTTCTACACGAGGCTGTGAATTATCACCATAGAGTAATGTGTGAGAGAGAGTTCAAGACTTTTATCGAGCTGGATGAATTGAAACTAGATTCTTTCCATTTTGTTGCTTAGCAACCAGAACATTTGTCCTTGCCGGCGCATGGAGTCCCCAGGTAATTTAACACAGGGTGGACCAAGAAGGAAGCTCAATATAGCAACCATGGCGAAATAGACGAGCTTCTGCAAAAGTCGGGCAAATGTCTGAGTCTACTTTAGTGCTTGCGTTATCTGGTCGCAGTGGTGTTCCCCACGTGTAGTCTGCTGATTATATATACCAGAGGCTGGACAGAGGCTGCAGCGCAGTTGCTAGGGAAGATTCATTCCAGAGGACACTAGGGCAGAGCTTCAGACTGGTAGTTAGCACTGTCAATCAAAAGTCCAGGGGTTTGGGCCCAGGGGCCTGGGGCCAGATACTGAACGTATTCCTATCTGTATGACACTACCTGCTCAAGTTTCTTCGTCTTTCTATGATGTGGTTTCCTCATCCTTAAAAGATGCTGCTGGGCTGGAGAGATGGCTCAGTGGTTAAGAGCATTGCCTGCTCTTCCAAAGGTCCTGAGTTCAATTCCCAGCAACCACATGGTGGCTCACAACCATCTGTAATGAGGTCTGGTGCCCTCTTCTGGTCTTCAGGCATACACACAGACAGAATATTGTATACATAATAAATAAATATTTAAAAAAAAAAGATGCTGCTTGGCTCTAGCGTTTGTTTATAATTATTATAAGTGAATGATTTAGATGCCTCTCTGACACAAAGCAACAGGCAATAATGATTGGCTGCTATTGTGATCTGAGTCAAGCCTTTTTGCCAGCGTATTTCTCTGGGGGCATTTCTCCATCTTAAAGCAACTCTCTGGGAACTCCTTTTCTTTTGATCTGCCACCCACAGGCGGGCCTGGCTATTGATGTTCTGTTGCCAATGGGGGACTCTTGAAAGTGAGATGTTCCAGCTTCCTAGACTGTCAAGCACAAGTTCTGCTTCATCTCCATCCTTCAAACCAAATTCAGGAGCTTCTTACAGAGGATGATGCAAAAAAGTTAATGAAAATAAAATGATTTCTTCCAAGTTTCCCCCTTCTTTGAAGGAATTCTTCTCTTTGAAGAAGAGGGAAGCTGAGTGTACAAGAGAGAGGGGCCTGCCAAAGGCTGAAAGGTAATAATTAAAGTGGAACAAACGCAAAGGTAGGAAATTTCTCTACAGGAAAAGAAACAAGAGAAAGGCAGATTTTTGAGGTCAGCCTGTTGGCAGTGGAAGGTGACCTTAGAGAACTGGAAGAGCGACTGACATTGGAAGCCGTGGCGCAGGGGCTCTGGAAACACAAGGAACGGCTGACGGCGAGGAGCCCCACACTCTCGGGGTTCTCCTGAGCTGGGCAGACCTGGCTTCCAGGCAACAACGTTACACTTGATGATGCGAGAGGTTGGGGGTGGAGGTTTGGAATTGGTTGTGGGATTTGGGTTCATTGGCCACAGACTTGGGTTCCAATTCTGGCAGCATTTACAAATAAATTCTAATTACTTACAAGATATTTTTAAATTTTTAAAATTTACTTTTAATACTATAAGAACACAGAATTATGAGGTATATATACACACACACACACGTATGTATATATCATTGCCCTACAAGGCCTAATATTTTGAATGCATATTTATTCATATACTTAAGTGTATATATACCTATACACATACATATAAATGTTTCTATTTGGTTTTCAAGATGGGCTTTTTCTAACCTTGGCTTTCTTGGAAATTGCTTTGTTGACTAGGCTAGCCTCTGCTTCCTTAGTGCTAGGGTTAATGGCGTATACCAGAATGCCTGACTCTTAAATGTATGTATCTCAATGGCTGTGTATTATTACAACACACACACACATAAATGTGCTAAAAATGTTTTAAATAGAGTTCCCATTGATATTTTAAATTTTACCAATCAGCAATATACATGCTTATAATTATACACGCATATATTTAAGCTTGTTTTTACATGTGTACATATTTACACATGACACTTTAAAGTTACTTGTGGGTAAATTTCAAAAGCTACAGATGCACTTTGAATACTGTTGTATTGACATTTTCCTCTATACTGTCGCCATGATCAAATCATTTTACTTTATTTTTTTGTCCTTCAGATATTACTTATAAAATCTGCTTCTGTTTGTATTTCTATGACCTCTAGCACATACCTCTTAGCTGACTGCATTTGCCTGCCTATATCTTTTGCATGTTTCTCCCTGAGTTGCCATTTTCATATTAAGATCTGTAGAATTCTGAGTATTGGATAGCCTAGTAGCCGAGCGCACTAAGTGCTTCTGCAGAGGGCCCACGTTTGGTTCCCAGCACCCATTTCAGTCACTTTGCGACTGTACATAACTCCAGATCCTGAAAATCCGTCTCCATGGCCATCTGAATGTTCATGGTACACAGCAGCCCCCCCCCCCACACACACATGCATAGGTATGAACTAAAAAGATTCTTTAAAGCTTTTGTTGAATTTTGACTGCTAGAAGCGTATACGTATTGTGCATCTATCAGAAGAAATATATAGAGTTCAGGTGACAGCTTTAACTTCTTTTACTTTAGGATTTCGCCGTTTGTCATGCAGAAATTTACACTTTTTACAGAGTGGGATCTGTCACTTTTCATCTCCGTTTAAAAACGTTTTCCCACACTTTTGTGACTTTTGTTTTTTATTTTAAATTTACCTTCATGTAGAATTTCTTTCTTATGTAATAAGGGAAAGAGAATTTTCAAAATAATCTCCCAAAATGAACAATAAAGTCTTTGTTGCCAGGGCCTTTGGGGGCATTTGTTCATCAATCATCTGCCCTAGGCACTAGTTTGTTCCCCTTGTTTGTTTGCTGAATAACATGGAAAAAGTATGGTGTATCCATTTTTTTTTTAATTTGGAATATTTGTTTCCTAGTTGATGAAAACTTGCTTCATTTGTCCAACAAATTTCAACCCTGATTGCTCCACCAAAGAGTAAGATGATCAACTTTGCAGTTAACTCGGGTTCGGTTCCTCACAGGCAGTGGCTCTACAGGAAAGTATCGCTAGCTAACTGAGCTAAAGGCATGGAAAACACTAGCAGATTACCATATGGTATTGTATTTAGCACTCTAGGAACTCTGCGGATATCAGCACGCTGAGTACAATTTCAGGCCCAGGTGGGAACTGTGGATTCTTGTGGAGCTGTTTTCACAGTGAAACTTGTAGGTGACATGCATGCATGCTTTGGCTCCCTAAAGCTGACCTCACTGGTTGTACTCTCAGCAAGCTGACCCGGCTCACTCAACACGGCTTTTTCCTGTCCCTGCTGCGGGGACACAGTATTCTCTGTACAATGAATTCAAGGCCATCCGGCAGCATCCATGTAGTTACATGGCATCAGGGCTTTGGAAGTCACATGGGGTGTCTTCTTCACATTCATTACATCCCTATAAAATTATGCTTTTGTTCCCCAGGTATTGGAGTAGTGTCTAGTCAATCTTTTAACTACCATATACACTACAACTGTATCCCCAATTTATTTTTTAAGGCTAGATTTTCTATAATGCCAAAAAAATGAAGTGAAAGCCAGAAGTAAATTTTATTCATGTCTATTGATACAAATTTGCTCATGTGTAAGATACAAATTTACTTATGCCTATAGATGTAAAAGCTTGTAATAAAACAGTGGAAAGGGGGCAAAAGCTTATTAGGGTAATAACACAATATGGACAAAAATATGAACATTCATATCAGAAATGCAAATGAACGTGCCAAAAAATTATGAATTCTACCTCAGTGCTGAATTATATCAGAGAAGCTGCATAACAATAGACTGATTAGATTCTCTGATGAAACTATTTAAAAGCACTTCAAAGGGTCTAAGGAAGACATCTCTTCAAAAACAATTAAACAATACCAGAAAACAATATAAAAGCCAGTAGTTTATAAAATAGAAAAGATAATAATGGCTTCCCCATAAAACAAAAATAAGTCAGACAGCAAAACAGCGCATTCAGTATCAGCATTGTTATCCAACATTATTTTAGGATATTGATAATACAATGAGACAAAAATTAGGACATAATAAGCTTATTTGAAAAGAAGAAAAATCTAATAATCTGAAAATGATTTAACTACAAACTTGATACATAATTTCCATAGAGTCATTCATATTAAAATGAATAGCTTAAAAGATGTTAAATATATCAGCAATTAACAGTAAGAAAAGTAAATGTGCTTTAAAGATTCTACTTTCCTTTATAAAAAAAATCCAAAAGGTATCAGGAACTAAATCTAGCAATCAAATTTGGGATCTTATAAAGAACCTGTAAGAGGACCTAGTTAAATGTCCCAACTTGGTAATTAACCATCATAGAAGTTTCATCTGAATTATAATTAGGACACGCCACATTTTAGAGTACAGAGGACATTTAGACCCTTCCTCTACCAATTAATCTGAGTTGGCCTGCACTTTAACCCTCTGCTGTGTGTAAAGGAGGGGCTGGGTTCATCCAGTAAAGTTCTGCTTCTTAGCTGCTGTGTGCTGGCCCAACCCCAAAGCAGCCTGATGTCTGGTTAGAAGATGAAGAAGTTGTTTCATCAACTGAATTCAAGTATATGTTGTCAACAGATTTTTAAATCAGTCCCTCAAGCTGTCCAGAGAGATTTATCATCAGCATTTTTCATAGCTCCCAGCAGAAATAACTATATTTCTAAAAGCAGATACTCTACAATCTAAGATTCTCATGGAATGCAGCCTTCTTCGTTTTCAATTGCAGCATGAATAAGCAAAGCAAAGCTAGATCTTTCTACTAAAAAGAGTCAAATACTTCTCAGTGTGAAAGTTGAAAGAAAAGAACAAACAAAAGACCTAAAACAGAGCAATTGCTATATAATCAAAACTGGCTACAGAAAGATGGAAGGCAACCCAGAGGTGACAAAGGCTGAAATGGGCACCGAGACTGAGACGATGATCTGTGACATTCTCTATTGCAGATGAGCACGCGGGAGAATGGGAGCAGAAAAGTGTGTTGAGGTTGCCTGACATGGTGGGTATGGGTAGGAGCAAACACTTCAGAGAGAAATAAATGAGAGCACCACGCTTACCTCTTTCACCAGCAAGCTTTCTGCTTTGTTCTCTGCCTCTTCCGGTACCGTAGAATACAGTGTTCGGATATCCCAAGAAACCGTGGCTGTCTGAGAAGAACCAGGAGAAGAAATTAAGCCTTCCATCTTGAATGCATGGAGTGGACCATTATCCCAAAAACACGAGGGCTGATTGTTATCGAGCTGGGTGGAGAAGCTTCCCCAAGAAACATAAAACCCTTATGTTTTAATCCCTTTAAAAGAAGAAAGAGCCAAATAATCCCAAATGCACGCCTACTAGCATTCCCATAGTTATTGCTTCATCTGTGTAGCTCAGAGTTTTACAATCCATTTTATTACCGAGAGGAAAAAAAATGTGAACATCTGTGTTTGTAACTTGTTTCTATTAGAATCTTTTGTTACTGTTCATGTTAAAATAAATTTGGAATGAATTTTAAGAATTTACAAGATCCTATTGTAAATAGTAACATCTAAACCTATCCCCTTTTAGGAAGTGTGTGTGTGTGTGTGTGTGTGTGTGTTTACAAACATAGCTAAGTAAAAGGAAGGAAACAAAATAAACTTGCACATTGAAGAAAAAAGGTCATGTTTTAAATGTTATTTTCTGTTGAAATAAGTAAAAAATTTCACATCTTTAAACAAATAGCTATTTATACAAATAGCATTCTATTAAATGGATACACATAAGCTGATACGTAAGATCCCTCATGAAGCCTTTCAATAGAATTTCAAAGGTTGTTGTTGTTTGATGTGTCTCCAGGTTCTGGCGTATAATTTTTCTAACACAATTACATCACGGCCACCAGCTTCCTTCAGTCTGTCCATTTTCATGGTGATGTGGTGAAAATGACTGGCGGTAGCATGGTACCAACCACGGAGGAGATTTTAGGTCACGCATTCCCTGAATAGACTCCTCATAGTTTCTGAGATACAAATTGCAGTTTGTATAAACTTATTTTGATGAAAGGCATGCTCTTGCGTTGGTGGTTGAGACAAACGAAAATCTCAAAAGCCACTGTTAGTTTAGGAGAAGAGGATGCAAGAGTTTTTGTCTTCTGAGCTCATGGTGTTGTCGCCATGTGTCAGCCACAGCAGCATTGTGTCCATCATCCCTTTCATCCAGATTTCAGACTTAGCATTTTCTTCAAATTTCCCCTTCACACCTGATGCAAGTCCCATTTATTGTCACTGCCATAACCTCAATGTTTAGTAGGGTGCTTAACCGGCCGTCTGTTGAATTTTTCCTGAGTGTATGTATGCAGTGCCTGTTCAGGGTAAGTGTGTGTGACTTTAGGCAAGCACATCAGTGTCTCTGCTGTGCATGGGTGTGGCAAGTGACTCAGTGAGCATGTGATTTGTGTAGTGCATGAGTGTATCTATACAGGAAGTGTGGGTGTGTGGTTGTGGTTATGCATAAGGGTATGATAATATAGTGAGTGTATATATGCTGTAAGTTTGTGTGCTGTGTACGGTTAGCTTGTGCATGCCTATAGTGTGCCAATCTGTGTATTCCTGTGCATGTGTGAACTCGTGTGATACATGGGTATGTCTGTGGGAGTACGCACATACATGTCTAGGTGGGAAGCATGGGTTTTGACGTTGTGAAAGAGGAAGAACATCATATGATTCTAAGATCAGAGGATAAAAATGATGAAAAATGTGGTGTTCCAGATATTTCGTTCAGTAAAAGTAATGTTCAACTTAAAGTACTGCTAAGGGGTGAGCTCACCAGTCTCTCGGACTTCATGGTATCTATAGAAGAGAGGATGCAAGTGTGCTGATATTTTTGTTTGTGCTATAACAAATAAAGCTTGCCTAAAGATCAGAGTGTGGAGCTAGCCATACCAGTTCTTACCTCTGCTGAATCCTTAAACCAGTGGGGTCATCCTGTCCCTACAAATCCTCAGATTGAATGCTCTGAACTCCTGTCTCCTCCCACCTTTTAAGCTGGGATTAAAGGTGTGTGATCCCAACTGCTGCTCTGTTTCTCTTTTAGACTGATTCAATCTCACAGTAGACCAGGGTGGCCTTAAACTTAAAGATCCACTTGCCTGAGCCTCCTGAGTGCTGGGATTGAAGGTATGTACCACCATCACCGGGCCTTTATGGCTAACCACTGGCTCACACTACACTCTGATCCTCCAGCAAGCTTTATTTGTTACAGCCCAAGCAAAATATCACCACAGGGAAGAGCTGAGACTGCCAAGTTAAACCAAGAGCAGACAGAGAGAGCAAGTGGAGGTCTTGCAGATGAAGCAGAGGTCTCCAGACAGACCAGGAAGTGGTTGTTTCTGTGCAGAATGCAATGAAGCAAGATTAGAGTTATCTTGATTTTCTTCATTTATAATTCTTTGTCTGATTTCCTCCTTCAAGTTGCTTCTTTATTGTTAGTCTCTCTGTGAATACTAACAACTTAGTCTAGACTGAGTCTTGGGGATTATTGTTTAGACTTCAGTGGCCCAGGAATGACTTTGGAAAGACAGCTCACAGATACACCGGGTTACTTGCTTCAGTCTCAGAAATCACTACAAATCAAGACTCCCACAGTGTTACATCAGTGACCTAGCATGTTGAGCATAGACAAACATGTAAGATACTAGCCATGAGCAATGCATGAAGCTAGAAGGATTCCTGGTGACCTGTGGTCACAAAATGACATTAATCCTACACTAAATAAGATCACTGTGACTAAGTCATGCTTATGAAACCATGTGACAAACCTAGGACTTTATTTTGCATGTTCTGTGCATGCTGAATACCTCGTACAACACAAACACGGCATAAGAGGACTGTGAGCATATATGTGTGTGCGTGACACGACATGCGAACCATCTCAGTATAAAACTGAAACACTTGTTTAAAAAAACCAAAAGGCCTCGATGAGGTTAGAGCTTTCAAAACTTTGGTGCCTTTCCTCTTGTTTTACATTTGTTTAAAGTGCTTGCATGGAGCACAAATAACTTGGTCAAAATAGAAGTATGAAGAATCTTATTTGTTAAGGGTATTAATACATTTAAAAAGAATTTCCTTTCTGAGAAGTCGGTGTTTTCAGACCACTACAAATTGCCTTGGCCACAACAGACTTCCTGTTCTCTTTAATAAAGCTCCGTTCCACAATTGGTAGAGTTCAGTAACATGGAACAGATCTGAGACCGCACTGGCATTCGGCCGAGCTCATCTGGTGGCAAGAGTTTCATAAGGGGCGTATTGTCGGGCATTGGGAAAGGAAAACTTCTGAACCGATGGCCCCGAGCCTGTATTTGCAGTCTGAGGCCCACAGTATTCAGTGTCTTTGACTCCGGCTCTGCTACTTCCTACTTCCCTCTGTGCTGTGCTCGGTAGCCTTTGTGGTTTTGTTGCAGCAGCCGTTCTGCTGGTTAAAATGACTCTGGGTTGGACTTCAGTCTAAGAGCACAGGGACCATTTCCCAGCTGGCTAAATGCCACGGTTAAAGTCTGGGATGGATCGCTTTTGCTGTCCTGGGGCTGAGTAGGCGGCCTGTGTCAGTTCTTACAGTCGGTCCCAGCTGCTAAAGGCAAGGAGAGAAAAGATGGTACTTAAGTAACTCCATCAGTCCTGATTAAGATGTAGGCTGCTCCACAACGAACAAGTAACTCACACTTAATCATGTATTGAAAGGGAAATGCCTCTTCATTTAGCAGGTTAGGGCACCAATGCTGATTTCTACTAAAGAAGACACATTACTGTGCTTGCTTTGAAAACAGTTTTTTTTTTTTTGTGTGTGTGTGTGTGTTTTAACCACATTCAGAAATAACACCAATGCGTTTTTTTCTTATTTATTGTAAACTATGTGAGAATGATGCTTTAATAACTTTGCTGAGCTTTACAGGGAAACTCTTCTAGTTTTGGTGAAAACTATAGGCTATAGGTGGCAGAAACAGTGGGCAACCATCCATAAGTAGGTATTGATCGTGATTCAGCAAAGTCCAGCGTGACGACTTGGTCATTGCACTATTTAAGTGCGTCAGTGAGGCTCATGGTCTTGAACTCTCAGACCCACAAAGCACTGAAAAAGTTACTTCACTTTTTCTGTGGTTCATCTTCTAGACCCGTGGTGGTCGACTTTCCCAATGCTGCGGCCCTTCTATACAGTTCCTTGTGCTGGGCTGGCTCCCAACCAGAAAATTATTCCATTGCTGCTTCCCAACTATAGTTTTGGTCCTGTTAGGAACTGTAATGTAAATATATGACATGCAGGATATGTAACAAGGGGTTGTAGTGCATCTTCCATCCCCCAAGGAGGCAAGAACGAAACATCTTTGCCTTTAATGATGACTGTTCCTTGATCTCTGGCAAGTTTAGCGGAGTACACATGACAGCTTGGTACACGTATAGAACATAGTGATCTGATCTTGGGAGTGGACATTTCTGCCTTTTTGCACATGAAGATCTTTTTTGAGAAGCACATGACTGTACACGCCTCACACAGAAAGACGTGAGGAGCAACAGAAACCAGTGCTGCATCAGTGGAAAGGTACATTCGGCACCAGCTCATCCCATTGGTCAGTTAGACTCAGGGGTGCAGGCTAAGCCTACCATGTAGGGAAACTGAGGAAAAAGCATGTTTTTTTTTTTTTTGTGATTCCAGAGGAAGAGAATTGAGCTGACCTAGTAGCCTGCCCACCCTGGCTGACTCCCCATGTCCTTTCTACAGCGCAACCTACGCTCCTCCTCCCACAATGGTGCTGGTCCTCCAGAGGCTCTTTATTCCACCTTTCACCTTTCAAGAAAGCCTCAACTAATTCTCTGTAAATCTCAGGTTTTATATAGATACCAGTCCCTTAAAACAAAAACAAACAAACAAACAAGCCATGGCTCACTCCAACCTCCTCTCTTTCCTAAACTCTCTAATTTACTGTCTGTGTCATACTGGGAGCCAATACACGGAATATTTTAAATCCCAAACCTGTGATCTTGATTCATTTGGTCATCTTAAATGAGTGTTCTATCACATTTAAGCAGGTATGGTGTTTAATGTGGACTGTCAACGTCACAGGATTTACAAGTTTCTGGGCATATCTGTGAGGGTTTTCTAGATAAAGTTAGCTTCTGGGCTAGCCTCACCTGTGACAGATTATCTAGCCTGCTTTAAATGAGGACAGAAGACCACTTTAAATATGGGTGACATCTGCTGGGAGGTGATGGCACACACTTTTAATCCTAGCACTTAGGAGGCACAGGCAGCTGGATCTCTAAGTATGAAGTTTCAGGACAGCCAAGGCTACGCAGAGAAACCTTGCCTTGAAAAACCAAACACACACACACACACACACACACACACACACACACACACACAGAGAGAGAGAGAGAGAGAGAGAGAGAGAGAGAGAGAGAGAGGTGATACCTTTCTGATGAGCTGGGGCTTCTGAACTGAATAGAAAGGCAAAAGAAGCCAAATATTAGCATTCATGTCTGTCTGCTTCCTGACTCTGGATGCTATGTAACCTGTAGCCTCAAGCTTACAATACCAGGACCTCCCACTATGAGCCAAAACACATTTCCTTCCTTAAGTTGTTTTGTTGGGTGTTTTGTTGGAGCAATGGGATCAGTAAGTAACACAGCCGATTTCATAAAACCTGCTTTGGGAATAAAATATAAAAATTAACGTAGTAAGGTAATTCAGAGATGACTCAGTGGTTAAGCTACTTAAGCACTAGCTGCTTTTCAGAAGGACCCAGGTTCTGTTCCAAGCATCCACATGACAGCTCACAGTAGTTTACACTGCATGAAGATGATGGAAGGCATACATGCAGGCGAAATGCCATTATGTACAAAATAAAAACAAATAAAATGCTGTTAATTTTCTTATGCCCTATATAGTTCCTTTGGTATCTTTTATTTATTACTCTTAAAGAACTTGAATGTAGATGTGTTTTAATGATTCTTTGGTATTCTATCTTTGACTATGTACATCTCTTCTGAACTCATAACCTAGAACAACCTTCTTTAAAGAAAAGAAAGAGGGCACTATTGAGAGTTGTAATTAATATGCCATAGAACATGTCATTTTAAAGGGTAAATTTCTCTCGATTCTGAGCATACTCAGAGCTGTGAAACCATAATCCCTATTTACATTCAGTATGTCTTCATCACACCTCAGGAAACCCTTTGTCTCTTTGCAGTCTGCACATACTCTCTTCTCCTTGGTACCTGGAGACATCTGCTTTCTATGCCGACACATTCCATTTAAATAGAATCATTTATATGCGACTGACCTAGCACCCTATCCTCTGAGCCAAAGATTCCTCTCTACATCAGATCAGCCATGCCTACCTGAGTGAGTCAATGAGGATTGCACCTTCTCTCATAAGACGATGACATGGGAAGGGTCATTGAACCCTGACCCAGGTGTTCAGCCACTCCTTCCAGTTATTTGTGTGTAATTAAGTCCTAACTGTATGTGGTATAGAGGATTTTGAGACATGCTAGAGTATGTAGGTGGGGGAGATGGTGAGAGGGGGCTCCATTTATATGGCCATGGATAAGCTACATGGAGACTTTCCAGTGCGGCAGCTTTCATCAAAGCAAAGGTCACCTATGCTTTCATCAAAACGTCTTGCTCGTGGTCTATAACCAAGCCTGATAAAATCATTGGTCCCACGGGAAAACATGTATGGCATGGCACTTTAGTTTGTCCTTGGGTCTTCTGAGGAAGGGCTCATGTTACTTCATTTCCCCAGGGCACACATTCTTACAACAGTTGTCCTTTCTGATGGGCTCAGCATGGTATATTGAAAGTTCACCCATACTGTAGCATGTACCCATATTCCATATGTCCTTCATGAGTATTGTCAAATATGCCAAATTACTCTCAGTTATTAGTTGGTAGGCAGTTTGCTTGTTTCCATTTGGGGGCTATGCCTCTGTGAACATTTATGTCTAAAACGTCATGCGGACATACATTCTGGGTACAATGAAACAGAAAGGGGCCACTCTATACTCTTTTTTTTTGTTGTTTTTTTCAAGACAGGGTTTCTCTGTGGTTTTGGAGCCTGTCCTGGAACTAGCTCTTGTAGACCAGGCTGGTCTCAAACTCACAGAGATCAGCCTGCCTCTGCCTCCAAAGTGCTGGGATTAAAATAAAGACTAGAATTCCTTGCTACACTAATTTTTAAATTTTCATTTATTATTTTTAATTAATTTGTATTAATTATTCAAAGAGTTTTATTAAAACAATTCCATTTATATATGTGATACACTTTGATCATATTCACCATCTCTATGACCCTTTCTTATTCTGTTTTCCCCTTCCAAATACCTAGTAGCTCCCTTTTTATTTCACATATTTCCTCTCTCGACTTCGTAAGAGAGAAAACACACAATACTTGTCTTTGTGAGACTTACGGTCATGTCCAGTTCTATGCCTTTTCCTGGAAATAAGATAGTCTCACTGTTTATGGTTAGGTAAGGCCACACTGACTTTCTGATGGCACCACTCACAGTGAGAACTGAGTTGTTTACTCCTGATTGGATACCTCATTTTTAAGGAAGCTTCTGATGCATAAAGTATTGTTTTGAAGGAGACAAAGAGTGAAAATCAAAGTGCTTCTGTTCGAATTTTGTCTTCAGTGGCTTACATCCTTGGCCAAGGGCCTCTCTATGAGAGGGATGCTATAACTGAGAAATGATCTAATTGAACACAAGCTATTACTTAGCTTTCAAATCACAACAGCAGCGCCCTTGCACAAACATTATGAGCCATTTATAGCTTTTTCCCATGCTCGAAAGCCACAGATTAAAAAGAGTTAAGATTCCTATGAAATACTAAGCTATATTTTAGATAAAAACAAATCTCATGACCTTTCTTCTTTGTAACTTTAACCGTAGCAAGTCTTTGAACTTCCTCTCATAGAACGGCCCCTGTGGTAAAGTGTGGAAGTCCCCAAGTACCAGTTGCTTTCAACAGCTAAAAATAAACTATGAAAAATTCAAGCCCTTGAGACATGATGGAATGTGTCACTCAGTTTTGTCAGCCAGCCGATGGCAACTGCAGGATCAACCTGAGTGCCCTTGAACACGGACTCTGAGCCATCACTAAGAAAGTGAACTTTGAGGAGATGGTATAACTTCTTTGGCAGGCTACTTCATCCACTGAACAGAGAGCAGAGAAGTATGATTTGGGAAGTGGCCCTTCTCACAGCAGAAAGTTCTATGATTTGAGCATAAGCATCGTCTCCTGCTCATCTTGGTATTCTTTTTTTAAAAATATTTATTTATTTATTTATGCAATATTCTTTCTGTATGTATGCCTGAAGGCCAGAAGAGGGCACTATTACAGATGGTTGTGAGCCACCATGTGGTTGCTGGGAATTGAACTCAGGACCTTTGGAAGAGCAGGCAATGCTCTTAACCGCTGAGCCATCTTTCCAGCCCCTCATCTTGGTATTCTTGATATGTATGCTTAGCTTACTAAAGGCGGTTCTCAAAGTTTTCTTCAATAGAGGAGCTTTGGCTAAGTGGACGCTGCATTGGAAAGCAATGCAGACTGACCAGGGTTCCTGTTCTCAGACATCTCAACTTCACTGTTTCAGTGATTCTATCTCAGTATTTCTGCACTGTTCACCCAGCAAGAAAGTCATTTATGGCACTGTCACCTTCTGTTATGTGATTTGGCCTTAGTTTCTATTTAGTCTGAGTCATTGAACATGATTCATTGTGTCCTTAAAACTGTTCTTTTGCTTCCTCTCCCTTAACTACTTCATTAAGTCACACATTGGAGACCAAGGGTATTTTTGGTCTGTCTCTGTTATTGCCAACTTCAAAACATAAAGATAAAATCAACAGTAGCAAATTTAACAATGAAGCTGTCTATGTTTTTGAATACATGGGTTAATATGTACATGTACACTTGTTTTTCATACTACAAGATAATGATGGAAGAAGTAGTAATAAAAGCTTATGCTGAGCTGGGTGGTGGTGGAGCATGCCTTTATTCCCAGCACTTGGGAGGCAGAGGCCTTCCGAGTTTGAAACAAGCCTGGTCTAGAAGAGCTAGTTCCAAAATAGCTATAATTGTCACACAGAGAAACTTTGTCTCTAAAAACCAAAAAGAAAGAAAAAAGAAAAACTTTTATTGTCTGGTCTTGATTGCACATAGCAGGAGAGTACTTTCTGCCTGCTGTGCCAAGAGACAGAGGAAAACGCTTCTGGAAGAACATTTTAACTCACTATTTGACAGACTCTTTGGAATACCCATGAGCCATAGAGTATGTTGGGTATTTGATACATGGATATGAACCATTTTTTTTCTTACCTAATGACAGAAATCATCTAATTTGTACATTAAAGTGTCTGAAGGGGGAGGCTACCTTTGCTGATGTCAGCTGTGTGCCAGGGGCTGTACTAGACAGAGGGAGCCTCTAGAGAGAGCATCAAATTTCTCAGTGCTTTTACTTAAAGCAATATGTTGATTTGTGTCCAAGAGGAGAACTTCCTATTAACCTTCATTTTCTCATCATCAAGCAGAGGCAATGACTCTATTCTTTTTTTAACTCAGTAGTTTTGTGTCAGAATTACCTTTGATTCCTAAGGGTTTCAAAGAATCAAAGCTATTTCCTAAAATAACAGCCCAGGGGCTTCGAAAGAAAAGTCACAAAATTTATTTTTATTATTTATATTTTCTTTTTCTATTTTTTGAAGCACTTTATTGAAACATGGTATTGTATCCAAACCCAGAGTTCGGCAATATAGATAACCTTGTCTCAGGGCACTAAGGCTGGAATTACTAGCAGGTCACCTTGCCTGCCTGAAATTTACTTGGTTTGCCAGGATCTGAACTCAGGTCCTCATGCTTATGTGATCACAGCTTAACCACGGAGCCATCTTTCCAGTCCCTAAATTCATTGCCAGGCTGTCTGTGTGTCAAGTGCTACCTTAGTTGCTGTGTATCTTACAATGATGAGGTAAGAAAATGCCTTTGACCTGCTGGAATAATAATTTGATGAGAGACGAGTGTCAGAAAAGTGAACAAAAAGCAAGTTGGAAGGTGAGGGTCCAGCTCGGTAGTAGAATATCAGCCTTGCATGTACATAGGCCAGGGTTTGCTTCCCAAAACCACAAAGGAAAAAGCAAGCAAGCAGGAAAAGAAGTAAGCAAATATACAACAGTGGAGATACTTTCAAGTTGTAAGCAGGGCTCTAAAGTGAAGGCATGGGCTATTGTGATGGAGTAAATCCGGTACAGGAGGAGAGTAGGCTGGACCCCAAAGACTCTTCTTTAAAGACATCACATTTATAACTAAGTCACAGGAGCCAGGGGCACAGGTCCTATAGAGCCAAAGTTTTTGCTAAGTGTGAGGACAGAATAAATATCAGGTGCTCCACGTAGCAACACTAGGAGACAAGAGCTAGGAGATCCTCAGGAGCCAGGGGACAGGGTAATAAAGAAGAGTGGGGTTGGATGGAGGGAGGCCTTATATATACTGTCTGGTTTGTGACTCTGAAAGTGTCCAGTGAATACTGAATGTGAATGGATCAAAGTATGTCTATGGAGAAAGCAGAAAAAAAAAAACCCTAAAAAGGCCATTCTGGGGGCTTAGGCAAAAAATAATGATGACATCTCATGCCATCAGGGTAAAGAGGCAAAAAGTTCCTGCTTGCAATGCGAGAATGCTGTACGGAGAAACACACATTTTCTTCTGGAGGTATCAAATGCCAGACACAGTTGCTTGTTTCTTGGTATTCAACCTCAAGCTATTTCATCAGCCTTACTCTCTCCATATTAGGGCACGAGTCAGTAAAACCCAAGGATCTTGCTTTCCTCGTCAGTCTCACATCTCTGGGAAGTATTGTTCTATATGGAGCACTCAGTGGGTGCTTAATAAATATTGATTAAACAAAGCAAACAATAAATCATGTCTGTAGGAAGCATGGGTGCTTAGAACCACAGAAACAGAGAAATGAACTGGGTCCTCTCACCCAAACAGCTGATTCTTAATGTTTGAAAGGACAGGTGGGAATTTTAAGAGCCACCATACTCCACCCTTTGAAATTAGTCTGATCACTTTATTGCCACTTCTGCTTGGATGTGGGAAAACTGTCCAGGCAAACCACAGAGACTCCCAAGGTTCCAACAGAGTCAAGGAAATGATACGTTTTCTAGGAGTATGGCAGCTTTTGGATGGTGAGCAACACTCCTGAGAGCTGTAGACTGTGAATGGGGCCAATGATGGCAGGAGATTTAGAGAAGTATATATATTGTCCATAGAGAACATGAAAGAGCTGAGAGAAATAGTTAAAAAACGGGGACCTCCTAAAACTGAGAAGCTTCTGTAAAGCAAAGGTCAACAAGACAAAATGGCAGCCTACACTGAACAGAGAACTGATCTCCAAAATAAATAAAGAATGCAGGAAATTGGCCATCAAAAGAACAAATAATACAATAAAAATGGGGTACAAACCTAAACAGAAAACTCTCAACAGATGAATCTAAAATGACCGAAAAATGCTTAAGGAAATGCTGAACATCCTTAGTCATCAGAGAAACGCAAATCAAAACAACTCTGAGATTCCATCTTACACCTTTTTGATCTTTGCCAAGATCAAAAACACTGATGGCAGCTTATGCTGGAGAGGTTGTGGGATAAAGGGAACACTCCTCCATTGCTGGTAAGAGTATAAACTGGTACAGCCTCTTTGGAAATCAATATGGCTATTTCTCAGAAAATTAGGAAACAACCTTCCTCAAGACCTAGCAATATCACTTTTGTGTATATACCCAAAGGATGTTCAATCATATCACGAGGACATGTGCTCAACTATGTTCATAGCAGCATTGTTTGTCAGCCAGAACCTGGAAACAACCTAGATGCCCCTCAACCAAAGAATGGATAAGGAAAATGTGGTACATTTACACAATGGAGTACTACACATAAGAAAAAACAACATTTTGAAATTTGCAGGCAAATGGATGGAGCTAGAAAACATCATTTTGAGTGAGGTAACCCAGACATAGAAATACAAATTTAATATGTACTCATTGCTAAGTAGCTTTTAGACATAAAGTAAAGAAAAAAACAGCCTACAGTTCACAACCCCAGAGAACCTAGACAACAATGAGGACACTAAGAGAGGCATACATGGATCTAATCTACATGGAAAGTAGAAAAAGACAAGATCTTCTGAGTAAACTGGGAGCATGGGGATCATAGGAGGGGGTAGGATGGGAGGGGAGAGGAAGGGAGGAGAATGGAGAAAAATGTTTAGCTCAATAATTTTTTTTTTAAAAAATGACCTGTCTAGAACAAATGCATTTTATCATGGTAATGCATGCATGCGTGTGTGCATGTGTGCAGAGTCAGAGGATAAGTTTTTAGTGTGTGTGCTGGTTAGTTTTAACTGTCAATGTGACACAACCTAGATGCCTATGAGAAGATTATTAATAGGAATGACCTAGATCAAGGTGGCCATGGGAGGTCTACGGGGATCTGTCTTGATTGTTATTAACCAATATTGAAAGACTCAGTCTATTGCAGGCAGCACCATTTCATGAACTTGACCCTAAACTGTACAAGAGCGAGGAAAACTAGCTGAGTGTAAACACAAGCAGCAAGTGAGGGTCAATGCATTTATTCTCAGCTCCTGCCTGTAGAGGCCATGCTCTAAGCTCTCACTTCGATGTCCCCACTGTAATGGACTAAGCTGGAAGCATAAGACAAACAATCCTTTCCTCCCCTAGGTCATCTTCGGCCAGGATATCTTATAACAACAGCATAAATGAAGCTAGAACAGTGTTGTATGTCCAAACTCAAACTTCTGCAACCACTTAGAGCCCCGCCTTTGTACAGTGAAAGCCATCGAATGAACCGATACAAGTGCTCTATTAAAAACTGGTTTATGAATACCAGAACGTGCATTTCAGATTCTTTTGCTACCAACTAGATTGTTTTTGCCTTCAACGATTTAAATCAACAATTCTTACCTCATGGGACACACAAAAATAGGCAGCATATTACCCGTGGGATCTAGATTTCCAAGCCAAAATGCATAGGGCAAGAATGAGAAAGGGCAGGAAATAGAAAAATGTCAGAATTTTACTAAAATTCCTGGCAATTTTATGCTGATCTACTCCCCACCATCAATATAAATAAAAATTCAGCCATTTTATGATATAAAGATTAGAGACCATCGCATCTCTCTTGAGTGTACTAAGTGGGTGCTTTTCTCCCAGCTGTGGTTGGAGATTAGTAGACTCTTTGTGGGAGTGTATTCTCTCCTTACACTGCATTCTGGGAATCAAACTCCGGTCCTTCGGCTTGGCAGCAAACCCCTAACTCACCAAGTTATCTAGTTGGCCCTATAACTTCATTATGGAGGCAACAAGGAACCACACGTGGAGTATATAAAATAGTCCTGTGAGCCGATTGGAATGATCACATTGGGAAAATAGAGCAATATGCTATTGTAGGCTGTGTTTATACTACTAAGGATGGCAAAGGTTAAAAAAAAGTCAGAGACAATGTTTAAATGAGGCTGAACTGATGACAAAAATCGAGTCTAAATTAGAGCGAACGTGAGGTTCAGCCGTGCTTCCCTGTTCTCTTTCTGAGGTGGAAGGAAACTTGAAGTGGCACTTGACATATTTCTAAATGACAGAGCTGGAAGAGAAGATTCTCCAAAGTTCATGAATTTTGGTGCTGTCTGACAGAAAGCCTTTTGGGTAGGTTTACCTCCAGGCTGAAGAATCAAAATAAGGATATGGAATTGAAAAAAAGAAGAAGAAGGTAGTTCAACTTCAAGTTGCAGTTCAAGCCTCAGTGCCCAGCCCAACCGCAGAAATGAGATCTCCAGAGATAAATCTCTCTTCAAGTGTGCCAACAGTGAGCAGGAGCCATTTTAAAACACCAAAAAAGAGAGTGAAAGAATTATTTTTCTTATGCCTGTATCTGTCTCCTTTCTTCCTCTGTTACCCAACTTATGCTTGGAACAGAGAAGTATTCACTCTGTCTCTTCTATAACATTTTGTATCCCACCACACACAGGTCCCCTCCCCATGCGTTCCAGGCACGTCTTCCTTCAACTTAGCTACACCCATAGACCTAAGAGCTGCCATGTAACTTCTTTTTCCTAAATCCATGAAGGAAGAAAAAACAAAACAAAACAAAACAAAACCCTTTGAAGCCAGAAGCCAGATCTGTCCCCAAAGGTGGGAGAGGATACTGAAGCTGTATTAGTGATGTGTAGAAACTGCCTGAGAGAGATTCAGGGGCATAGCCTGCTCTACACGGATATCCTCCAGCTGGTTTTCATCTCCAGTGTTTAAATCTGAGATATCGGAGACTACCTTTGTTTGAGGAGGAAAATGGCAAAGGTTACTAACTGCCCTCGGCAGCTTCTGTTTGCAGAGCTGTTCACAAACAGTGTGTCAATGCTCCAGACGATACAGGTAACAATCTAATACTTGGGGCACACTAGTGTTCATCATCCACAACTTTATCCTTTTTTTAACCTCAATATTAACTTACTTTCCTTCTCTCTCGGTCTATCTCACTGACCTGGAGCTGATACTAGGCTGGCCAGCCAGCTGCTAGAATCTTTCTGCTTCTACCTCCCCAACACTGGGATTATAGGGGTATGCCATTGTAGTAGACTTTTTAATGTAGGTTCTGGGGGAATGGATTCAGGTCTGCATGCTTATGTGGCAAGCTCTTTACTAATTGGGTGGGCTATCTCCCTCCTTTTCACTTATTCTCTTTACTAACCTCAAGAGCATCTTGCATGTACACTGTCCTAAGGGAACATACCTCACATTGATCATTTCATAAAGATGCTCTTGCTTTGACCCCAAGCCTCACCATCTCCTTAATAAAGGCCAACAAAGGCTCATGGTTGTTTTAAAGCAGTTGGGATTTAATATATGAGAGAATAATAAACAAGCAAATAATTAAATATAAAATACGATCTCTTGTACCAATAGACTTCTCCTTTTCCTCCTGGTTGATTTTTGTTTCTCAGAAGCTTCTGGTTAGAAATAATCCGAGGGAAGAAGTAGGTTAAGTCAAAGGAAGGCAGCAGCAAGAGGTTGGGGCATTAGAGGGAACAAGAACACTGAGGAGACTCAGGTAGCACCATGTAGTGTTTTGGGTCTTTGTGTCTCCTGTTAAGCCTCACTTCCACTCCTCTGAGCTAGGGAAGCCCTGGGCCTATTCTATGGCAGGAAACAGCCTTCTGATGATGTAATGTAAAGCAATGTGGTCATAGCAATGTGGAATATTAGTTTAAGATGTGTTACATTTGTTTATGCTGTGGAGTATTTGCTTAATGCTGAAAGATGTGTTGCATTCTTTTATGTTGCATTTGTTTAGCCCTGCAAAGCTGTGTTACTTTGTCGGCCTAAAATACCTGATTGGTGTAATGAAAAGCTGAAAGGCCAATAGCTGGGCAGGAGAGAGAAATAGGCGGGGCTACCAGGCAGAGAGAATAAATAGGAGGAGAAATCTAGACTCCAAAAAAAAAAAAAAAAAAAAGAGGAATGAGAAAAGGAGAAGAGGACACCAAGGGCCAGCCACCCAGTCGGCCAGCCATTGAGTAAGAAGGAAAGAAAGAGATACAGAATACAGAAAGTTTAAAAGCCCACAGGCAAAATGTAGAAGAAGAGAAACAGGATAATTTAAGTTAGAAAAACTGTCTAGAAACAAGCCAAGCTAAGGCTGGGCATCCACAAGGAGAAACAAGTTTCCATGTATTTATTTGGGTGCTGGGTAGCAGGCCCCAAAGAGAAAAACAAAGAAACAAAAAACCCTCCAAAAAAACCACAAAAAAACAAAAACAAAAACAGAACAACCCCCCCAAAAATTTCCAGAAGGCTTTGCTTTCTGAATCTATGTGGAAAGAGCCCTGCTAATTTTAAAGAACTCAAGGGGACTTACTGAGAAGTCATCGTTGGGGAAGAACAGGAGATCTTGAAGAGGATCATTCCGATAGGTCTTTTCAAGTTCTTCAATGACAGTTTCATAATCCAAAGGCTCCAGCAGTCTGGGTTTTTCCTGCTGTGGGAAAAACAAAGGAAAACAAAACAAAAAATCGAGTTAACCTCGTGTCTCCTCTGAGACTGCTTTGGTTTCATTTTTTAGCTGTCACTGAGGCGCTGACGTCACACAGTCCTTCCAATTCGGTCTCACGCAGACTCTAGGAACTTGGGACAATGCCACATAATCACATACTGATTATTTCCAGATCTTTAATGAAGTGAGGGGACCCTAAAAATCCTGACAGCTCTCTGAGTCTTTCAGGCTGCTTGTACTTGCGGGGGTGCAATAGATGTTCATGTAGACTTTATCTTTCCTACATTGGAAAAGGGCTGCTTACTCAGTACAGTGTTATGACAAGGGTCATGCCTGCTTCTGCTGAATCAGATACTTTGCGGGTTCTACTTAGGTCAGTTTGCAAATGTTGGCATGCTGGTAGGAAGCAAACTATTGCAGGCTGTCTTCCTTGTCAACGAAGCACGGATCTCGTGTCAGGATTAATTGCTTGGCTCTGGGCTTCTTCGCCTCTACAGAGAGAAGCTGGGTCAGTTTCTAGTAGACTAGAACAACTGAACTCTACTGAAGATGGGTGAAGATGGGTGAGGCCGAGAGAAAGTGCAGATAATTACATGGTATTAAAATCTGGGACCCAAGAGAAGCTGCACACCCTCTGGGAAGCCTCCCCCAGTGCAAAATAAGAACAATTATAAATGCTAGAGGGAGAAGCAGTGTGTCATTACAGAGTTGATGAGCTTGTTCCACACCACACATGGATCACAAATTGAGAAAAATGGGGCTTCCACAAAAGAAAGAAAACAGTGGTATAAAAACAGAAACCCCAAGACACAAGGAAAGGAGTCCCCTAATCCTTTGATGAAGTGTTCATGTAAAAGAAATGAAAAGACCGGACTGTACTTGGTGCATTTGGGGGCTTGGAGCCTTAAAAACATGAAGGGTCACCATGAAACCCAGATGCTAAAGAGATCGTGTGAATATTAATGTTAGCATCGACTGTTCTATCTCACCTCCTGGCCTCCCCTAGATGACCCACCTCAGTAAAGCATGGTCCCCCACATTTTCATCTATATTTCAAAAACTGCCAATGGGCTTCTTAAAAGAGCAGACAATATTTGTTTTGATGATTTTCCAAAGATTACAAACAGCAAAATGTGAACATTGTGGCCCAAAAGCAAAGATATCCATCCATTTTCTGGTTTAAAAGGAAAACAAACATACAAACAAAATCCTCAATGGCTTAAATAAACTGGCAAGGTGACTGATCTCTTTGGAAGGGTCCATTAAGGAAACTGGATGCCCACTAGGACATTTGAAGAAAAGGAGTTGAGTTGTCCAACACAGTCTTTTCTCTGATATTGGTGTAAAACACCACACAGTTGGGGTAGAATTTACAGAGGCTCTGTGGAAGTTTGGAAAGTCTTCCTTGGTCTGCTGCTTTTTGATGCTTTTCCATTCCCACTTATTTCTGCTTCAAAATTTCTCATTTCTCAGGCAAAAACTAATTCCAAGGAATAGAAATTGAGAAGGATTGTGCAGTGTATGCATATGTGTGCTTTCATGTGTGAGGATGAACATGGTTGTACACATGCAGTGGATGCTGGAGGTTGACTTCATTGTCTCCCTAAGTCACCATCAACCTTGGTTTCTGACACAAAATTGTTCAGTGAGCCTAAAGGTTGCTCTCTTGGTTAGACTGGATGGCTAGTGAGCTCCCATGATCTTCCTGCTTCTGTCTCCTCAGGGCTGAAGTTAAAAACACGTGGTGTGGGTGCTAGGAATTTAACTCAGGTCCCCAGGCTTGAGCAGCAAGACTTTGCCCACTAAGCCATCTCCTGAGGTCCATTTTAAAAATGACTGAATGTCTTTAAGCAGGGCAGCCCCAGTTCTCAGTTATTTTATATTATCCCTTGTCCTGCCACAACCAAAAATTTATGTGAAAAACTAGCTTTTGTATCTTCAAAGCATAAAACAATTATTCTGTTCTCTTAGAATTTCTGAGGAGCACATCTGAGGTTGTACTTTGTCTTTCACCTGCACAGGCACACATGTTCATATACACCTACATATATGTACATGCATACATGTTCATATACACCTGTACACATGTAAACACATACATGTTCCTATACACCCGCACACATGAACACATGTTCCTATATACCTGCACACGTGGTCATATACACCTGCACACATACACACATGTTCATATACACCTGCACACATGTTCATATATATCTATACACATGTCTGCATCCCCTATAATCATGAATAAGGAAGAAATTGAAGCCAAAAGGATCTTTCGAGGAAGACTTTTCACTGAAAAGCAAACCGTAAAGTTAGTATTATTCAAGTTACTATAATTGGCACATCAGAGTTCCAGAGTCTAAGGTTATTGATACATCAAATTACAAACCAAAACCTAAACTCTTCTTGATAAATCAGTAGAAGGTATGTATGGCAAACATTTGATAAGACAACCTTGGACTCATCAGGGAACTTATGAATGATATCCTCAGGCCTTTCCTATTTTAGATACTTCATTGAAATTATTTTGACTTGGGGGACTCTCAAATCTAGAATATCTGCTCCTTAAGCTTTGACTGAAGAAATACATTAGTAAACTTTTGTCTTTCCAGGGATCTTCATAATGAGTATCGCTCAAGATACTCCACTTTTTTTGTAGGTTTCTTTTTTTTTTGCATATGAATTTAGCAAGTAAGTTGCATTGAGGGGACAAGAGATGTAGTTTAGCTGGTAGAGTCCTTGCTAAGCATGTGTGAGGCTACAAATCCCACCCTTAGCACCTCTAACCCTAGCATTCTGGAGATAGAAGTAAAAGTAAAAAGAGTTCAAAGTCATCCTGTTCTAGGTTGGTGAGTTCAAAGCCAGTCTGGGATACAGGAGACTGTTAAATAGCCCAAAATGACACTAATTGGTTCACAGTCCTTACAAGCTGAGATTTGACAAAGCCTGCTTGGAGACTTTCTGTGTCTGTGGTGGTGAGAGCCCAAGGGTAGACAGGTAGCACTGATCTATTCCAGAGAGAATGTTGACCACTGAAGACACTCCAGTTGGAGCTTGTTTTCTTCTTGATAAAACTGGCCTTTGGGCAAGGAACTGCCCATGCATCAACCACTGACAGAATGCACAATATCCAGACAGGATAAGCAGGATACAAGAAAAAAGACTGTCAAATCTTGCCAAGACAGGGTAAGACAGTTTTGAAAAATTTCCTGCTTCTGATAATGGTCTGTCAGTTACTCTAGGCCTTAGCCAAAGTTGGTTGTTCCAACATTGCAAATGAGACTTTGGGTGATTACCCAGGTAACCAGTTGTCTCTGTCATTTGTTGCACATTTTGGAAGATGCCTGAGTGCACTTCCTACTTACTCAAGTAATATTATTTCCTTTCTCAGGTCTTCGATGGGGTTGAAGACTAGATAGTTGCACTTACTTTCTTCTCATGACTTGGCCAAGTTATTTATAATACAAGACTTAGACTCCTTAGGATAGGATAATTATTGAAACATTTATCACGCTTCTTGCTTGATATTGTTTATACTGGTTGTAATTCTAATTTTTATACTTGATATTTGTTCTTATTGTATATAATTTTGTATTAGGCTTAGAACTCTCTTATTTAAACAAAAGGGGGAGGTACTGTAGGAAATCCTTCAGCCAGTAATCTTTAAGTTATCCTCCCACTTGGGCGTGGCCTCTTATACTATAAATGCTGTTTATAAGTGTGCATACCCTCTTTCTCTTCCAGCTGCTGGATTCGGTTGCTGTTCCCCATTCCAGCAGACAACTGTGATCTTTGGGTCTACCCCTAAATAAATAACCCTTTATTATACTCAATTCTGAGCTAGTGAGGGATTTCTTTTTAGTGCCCGTATTCAGTTGTCTCCAAAGTAAGGGCCCTGTCTGCTCAGCATCTTGTTTAAAGAGAAAGACACACTCAGGGATGGTGAGATCAGTTCTTTCCCCACTCTTGCTCTCTACAGAGGCACTCAGTTGAGCTAGGAACTGAGCAACATCGATTTAGGGCTTTAACAAGGATCGAGCTGTCCCTCCTGAACTTAATGGACCTGTTTCCTCTGGAAATACACCAAGCGGGATAAAGTATGTGCCAAGATTACCCTGAACTGGATTGCATTTTTATAATGCTTTTTACCCTTATTCTTTCTCTCAAATGAGCAATGAATTTCATTAACTATTCTAAAGTCACCATGCCTGGGAAAGGCACCCAACAGCACCTGTTATTATGGGACAGGGGAAGTTGCATCACAGCAGTAACAGGCCCAATTCTTCTTATGTACTATTAAGAGATTGTTAGATCTGCTTTCCCAAATCCACAGCTCTCTTTCAAATCAACTTCACAGCAGAAGAATGGGCTCCTGACACAAAAAGCAAAAGCTTTCTTCCTCTGTACTTACACACAACTTCTTTTTTTTAAATCAAGTCATTAGTTTATTTATGTTTGAAATGACAGTAAAGTTACATCATTTTGACCTTTTCCTTTCATCTTTCCAACAGCTCTCATGTATTCCCATGTTTGCTTTCAAATTCATGGTTTCCAATTTCTATCTTTTGGAGTGTGTGTGTGTGTGTGTGTGTGTGTGTGTGTGAGAGAGAGAGAGAGAGAGAGAGAGAGAGAGAGAGAGAGAGAGAGAGATTTCAGAGATGCCCACCTGGTATTGGATAGCCATTGGTTAAGCAATTTGTAGGCTTCTGTGGAAAAGACTATGTTTCTCTCACCTCAGTGTTCCTCATTTACCTGTAGTTCTTGGCCTAGGGTTGGAGTTTCATGAGAAGAGGGAAAAGTTGTATGAACCAAACGTTATTTAATTTTTTTAATTAATGAGTGGTAAGTCAGTGTACATTTGGGCTAAGCAAGCAGGGCATATGTTGGTTAATATTAATTGTCAACTTGACACTTGTCAACTTGGAAAGAAGAAACTCTCAACTGCAGAATTGTCTCTATAATGTTCACTTATAGCATCTCTGTGGGACATTTTCTTGGTTGTTAAATGATGTAGGAGGACCCTACCCATTGTAGACGATGTCATCTGGAGGCTAAGGGTCTGGATTTATAGCTCAATAGGAAGCTAGAAGCAGGTCATCAGATAGGATTCCTTTGAGGTTTCTGTTTCTAGCTCCTGCTTTGAGTTACAGACTCAGCTTCCCTTAATAATAAATTATAACTTGTAACCCAAATAAACCCTTTCTTCCCAAAGTTGGTTTGAGGTAGTGTTTTCGTCACAACAGAAAAGTAAGTAGGATAGTAGCTCAATTGGTAGAGTGCTTGTCTACTGTGCACGAAGTCCTAGGTTCTAACCCCAGGGTGGCATAACTAGACATGATGGCAGAGATTTACACACAACTTCTAATGGTATGCTAACATAATGCCTAAGCCTTGGAGTGGGGAAGCTGCCATTTTGGTAGCAATCCAGTCTGTCCAGACTGTTCAAATGATGAAAAACAAGTAGACTGTCTATGTCCTAACTGGAAGCTTTAATTTCTCATAAAAAATAGTATCACAAAATCTGAATTGATTTTATTGTAGCAATTTAAAATCAACTGGGTGAAAAAAAATAACAATGAAGAAAATAAGCATTTGAAATGTATTACCCTTAAAGATCACGTGACTGAATTGCCAACCTTTCTCCAGAATAGAAGTACAGTCCTACTAGAAATTAATGTAGACTATCTAGCCTTATTGTAGTAAAGTTTAAAGTCTATGAGAGTTGGTGGTTATAGGTTCTCTATGAAAAGCAGAGAGAATGCCTGTCTCACCCTATGGGCAATGAGACCATCGGCGTGGTAATTAAAACCTTCATCCCTTAGTTTATATATGTGTATAAGACTTAGTAGAGGTGATCTCCGAAGATGAAATGATGTACTTATTAGAATAATGCTCATCTATAAAACTGTTTTCCTGAGTGTTATGTAGATAAAATCTGGCTTACAATTTTTACTGCGTGTAGATTGAAAGCACCTGAAATGTGTATAGGACATACTCAATAAACACGTGTTCTATAATTAAGTACATATCCCGTCATCCAGATCTAGGGATAACCTAGAATTTAGCTAAGAGGAATAAGCACACATAACACCCAAGATGTATTTGAGGATACCTTTGTAACATTATTTTCCTTACAAGATGGAGAAAAGTATTCAACTTCCTTGAAGGAGGACAAGAAAGGTGGGTTGGTTGACGGTGACCATTTCTAACCAGGGAAGACATTAAAATATAGCCTTTAAAAAGAAGTAATTTTTAAGAATCATTGGTAATGGAGAAAAGTATAAATCTACACAAAGCTTTAGAAAAGACATTAAGACAAGGAGAGGGTCTGGAATAAATCAGAGAACTGTGTGCATCATGCCATGAATTTGCTAAACTTTTCAGTAGTTCATCAGATTTAGTTAGCTGTCAATATTTTACATATAATTGGTGTTTCTGTTGTTGAAATATGAAGTAGGGTGGGTTCCATGATCAAGTATTGCTACAAAAGAAAGGACAAAGAAAAGTACTGTCTCAGAAGGTGAACAGTTCAAGGTACTCTTGATGATATTTCTAGACCCACACATCACGAGATTAAAAATGAACTACTTAGACTTCTAAAACGTAGTAAAACTTCCTGGGCATGGCCTGATTCAGAAATTATGAAAGATGAAGCCTATGAAACAATGAACGCTTATTAAGGCTAATTTTTCTCAAGTTTATAATAAAATAAAAATTGCTTATTTATTATTGTTTAATAAGAATGAGAATAAATAATATATAATGGGATAACTTCACAAGATTTTAAAACTAAAAAGAAACCAATTATCTACATAGATTCAAACATCATTAGCTTACATTGCATTTGGGCGGTACTGTAATATTCAGGATGTTGTTTTTATGTTTTTGGATGAACATGTTTTGCTTTCATCATGCTAAAAGGATGAACTTGGTTTTTCAAAAGAATCAAGCCATCATTAAACACTGGGGAGTTATTTGATTTTAAAATTGTTTACCCTTTGAAAATCCACCAGAGAGGAAGCCCAGAAATATCACAGTGGGGCTTCACATAGAGACTCAACCACTAACAGATTCAAGTAATTACAATAAAAGACACACAAAACACTGGGGGAAAGAGACCAGAGAAAATAATTACAGATTGGGCATGTGGTTCTAGAAGCTCATGCCAGCAAAACAGAGAGGCACAATTAACAACTTAATAACTAAACTATTTTTAGCTTTCAAGGAAGCCACATGCATTAGGTAAGTTACTTATACACCATCCTGAAATGGCGCTTGAAGCAAAGGTTCCAACAAGAAACCCTAGTGGGAAGCTTAGAATCTTGTACCTACCAGCTGTGTGACTGGGGCATGTCATGAGAATCTTGGCTGAAGTTAATCAGGATGAATAAAAGATCAAGGAGATAGAGATCAGTGTGGTAGATGACCCACTATGTACCAGCAAAATATAGACTTGTTTTGTTTGAAATTTTATCTTTCCCAAAGACTTACACCCAAATCAAGCCTCATCCAAGCAATTATACCAAGAACCTGAGTTCTTCACTTATGAAGAACTGTACTATATATTTTACGTTTGTTATCTAATTTTCCCTTAAAATATATTGAAAATGAATGATTCTAATCAAAGTAAAATAAGTAATACATTCAAATGAAAGGGGACAGCTGTCCCTATGTATCTCCTAAGCCAAGGCAGGCCTCTCTCTCCCCTTTAGGAAAAAGAAGGGGAACTGCAAGTGGGAAGTACTCTACAGCACATGGGCACAGGAGACCACTTCCTATGTATAACCCCAGCAGCACAGACACTAAGGGCATCATTGAATAAATGGGACTCCCTGAGGCTGAGAAGCTTCTGTAAAGCAAAGGACACTGTCACTAAGACAAAAAGACAACCCACTGACTGGGAGAAGATCTTCACCAACCCTGCTACTGACAAAGGTTTGATCTCCAAAATATATAAAGAACTCAAGAAACTAGACCGTAAAAGGCTAATCAACCCAATTATAAAGTGGGGCACTGATCTGAACAGAGAATTCTCAACAGAAGAACTTCAAATGGCCAAAAGACACTTAAGGTCATGCTCAACTTCCTTAGCGATCAGGGAAATGCAAATCAAGACAACTTTAAGATACCACCTTACACCTGTCAGAATGGCGAAAATAAAAAACACCAATGATAGCCTTTGCTGGAGAGGTTGTGGAAAAAGGGGTACACTCACCCATTGCTGGTGGGAATGCAAACTTGTGCAACCACTCTGGAAAGCAGTGTTTCGGTTTCTCAGGAAATTCGGGATCAACCTACCCCTGGATCCAGCAATACCACTCTTGGGAATATACCCAAGAGAGGCCCTATCATACAACAAAAGTATATGCTCAACTATGTTCATGGCAGCATTGTTTGTAATAGCCAGAACCTGGAAACAACCTAGATGCCCTTCAACGGAAGAATGGATGAAGAAAGTATGGAATATATACATATTAGAGTATTACTCAGCAGTAAAAAACAAGGACTTCTTGAGTTTTGCATACAAATGGATGGAAATAGAAAACACTATCCTGAGTGAGGTAAGCCAGACCCAAAAAGAGGAACATGGGATGTACTCACTCATATTTGGTTTCTAGCCATAAATAAAGGACATTGAGCTTATAATTCATGTTCCTAGAGAAGCTAAATAAGAAGGTGAATCCAAAGACAAACACATAGGCATCCTCAGGAATATTAACCTTCATCAGGCGATGAAAGGAGACAGAGACAGAGACCCACACGGGAGCACCGGACAGAAATCTCAAGGTCCAAATCAGGAGCAGAAGGAGACGGAGCACGAGCAAGGAACTCAGGACCACGAGGGGTGCACCCACACACTAAGACAATGGGGATGTTCTATTGGGATCTCACCAAGGCCAGCTGGCCTAGGTCTGAAAAAACATGGGATAAATCCGGACTAGCTGAACATAGCGGACAATGAGGAATACTGAGAATTCAAGAACAATTGCAGTGGGTTTTTGATCCTACTGCACGTACTGGCTTTGTGGGAGCCTAGGCAGTTTGGATGCTCACCTTACGAGACCTGGATAGAGGTGGGCAGTCCTTGGGCTTCCCACAGGTCAGGGAACCCTGATTGCTCTTCGAGCAGATGAGGGAGGGGGAATTGATCGGGGGAGGGGGAGGGAAATGGGAAGCGGTTGTGGGGACGAGGCAGAAATCCTTAATAAATAAATAAATTTAAAAAAATAAATAAATAAATAAAAAAAAAAAAAAAAAAAGAAATCTACATGACTTCAGAGTCTGCCTTTTGTTTTCTCTGAGAAATAACCTAGGCAATATTTTCGTTTTTATATATTTCAGATGACAGACAATGATCAAACTTAGAACTGGTTTTATACTAAACCCATTAGTCTTGCAGAAGCAAATTTCCAGAGAAAAATCAATGTAAAAATTCTGCTTCAAATCTCATTCTATAGCTCTGACTTCCATAAGTACAAATGGAGTTGCTCTGGAAAGGCTGGCAGAATCAGGAGAGTCAAACAGTGTGTACAGTCAAACCTTTGTATTTGGAGGTCACACATGCAAACCTGGGCTCTAAATTGGAAGTGTAATCAGGGGAAATGAGTTTTTAAAATTATTCTAGATCCTGTTGTTCTACAGTAGCTATTCCTATAAAATCCTGGTCTTTTCAAAGAAATAGTATGAAAAGAGTTTTTCCCCCATTCTTGAAAAGTTTCATGATCTTTCTGTGCCACACCGTGTATCCTGTGATGTTACTTGGGACTTACCAGTCTTCCTTGATCCCTTCAATACACACACACACACACACACACACACACACACACACACACTTTCCTAATGTCTGAATCTCTGAATCTTTACTCTCATATCCTGTCATTTACTGTTATAACATTAACTTACAAAAATGTCTTTTTGAGGGGATATAACTAATATGTGACTAATATAACTGACACAGGAAGACAAGCAAAACAAAAAATGTGCTTTAGGACCAGTAGAGTAGGCTCTATTAGCACCCAAAGGAATTCAGAATTCAGAGTAAACAGCTCTTAGTGACTAGGCTATTTAGAGGAATCCCAAAATAATCATAATCCTTTCTAGTTTGAGTCCATCAGAGCACTGTACAAACGACATAGTGGTCAAATAATTTCAGTGTTTGGCTGGAGAAATGGCTCAATGGGGACCTGAGTTCAATATTCAGCATCCACATTTGTGGCTAACAATGTAACTCCAGACCCAGGGGCAAATATTCTCTTCTGACCTTGGCAGGCACTGCACACATGGGATGCACAGACATACACACAGGCAAAACACCAATGCACATAAAACACAAACTAAAATATGAAATAAAAGCAAATGAACTTAACTGTTATTGAGATAGCAAGCTACCAAGCATGGTGGCACATACCTAAAATCCCAGCTGGTGGATTTTTGTGAGTTCTAGGTCAGTCTGGTCTACACAGTGAGTTCTGTGAAACAGCCAGGGCTACACAATAAGACTTTAGACGAGAGAGAAGGGGGGTAGGGAGAGGGAGAAAGAGAAGAAGAGAGAGAGAAGGGTAAATTTCTTAGAAGAAATCAAAGGTCTAAGTGAACAAAAGTTCTTTAGATGCTAACAGAACCCCAGGGTTCTTTGACCTTAATGTGATTGGAATAAAGCCAACATCCACAGTATTTGTGCTTAAAACAAATGGGAAGATTGGAGAGAGCCCTTACAGCTGCATCTATGGCCACAGCTGTCACCCCACGGTCGTGTGACAGATTTAATTCACCCTTTCATCAGGGGGAGTTCCATTGGACAACATCTCAGAAGCCTGAGCTTCAGCAAACAAGGCCAGTGTTTCTTTCCAGAAAGGAAACGATTAAGTAAGCCATAAGGCATCTTATGCTGAACCTTTAACCTTCTTTCTGTCCTGAACCACAGAGTATCATGAGAATGGAAAAACACTTGCTAAATCAAAGTTAAGAACTATACAGCTGGACAAACTCAGATGAAGAAGTTTCGAAATGGTTCCCCTGGCAACAAGACAGACAGCTTATGGAAAAAAAATCAAGCAGTAGCTGCTCTTTAAGTATTAGTTCATTTCTGAAATGTGAATGACTATTAACCTAGTAAAGTATATTAAACTATATATTGATGTGATTAATTTTCCATATTTATTAATGTTCTATTAGAAATCAAAGGCAAACCAGTCTTAAAGAATTTATTATGTAAGGGATTCTCTCAAATGTAATTCAGTTTTGTAGTCTTGCTTTCTTTTTAGGGAAATCTAACCCTGTATATTTCTTTGAAACATTTTAAAACGTTCACAGTTCTGCATAGCAAATTAAAATTGAAATCAATGACAGTAAATGTCTCTCCATATAATGGTGGTGCTTATAAAGATATAGAAAATATCCAACAAGATCTAAATCAAATTAAATTACATGTCTCATTTATTTTCTAGAAACACTTGAAAGATAATAAATATCATTAAAAATACATCACAACCCAATTACAAGCCTGCCTGACACCAGGGAAATTAATGCCTCTGAACAAGCTGCAGGGAACTTTAAATTAATTTATAGGAGGTCTGTGATAGAAACCACGGCCAGCTTATGCTCTGACACCATCTTAGTACTTTGACAGTCTTAACAAACTTATCACTCACAGGTCAAGCTTTTGTGTGTATGTGTGTGGCATGTATGGACTTACACACAGGCACAAATCAAATGGGAACAATCCTTTCAACTAGATTTTATAGTTTCAGCAAGTCTTCTCCAAATGAGAACCCATTCTTTGTGGTCTCTTCCTTAAAGACTAATCATGATGGCTCTGATCATTAAAGTCATTAGCTTCTCTGATGGCCAAAGAGGATGTAGCCAAAGCAAAGCCCTTGGAACCTTTCCCTCTGGAGTTCCCAATCTTTAGCGAAGGCATGACAGGGTTGACAAAAGACTGGAATCTGTACATCTCTGGGGCTGAGCCTCACAGCTGCCCATTGCATCTCACTACCAAGACAACAGGGTTTCCCCTTGCCTACTGCCTCAGTGGCTGTGATTTACTTCCTGGCTTTTCCCCAAGCCTACCTATGTCCTGTTTTCATCTCCCTTCTCTGGACTGTGTCTGTGCATGTCTGTGAGTAGGTTTCTAACTCTTGCAATTAAAGAGAATTTATTCCGTAATACCAGGAGCCTACCACTTTCCAAGTGTATTCGGATTTGAATGCTAATTTACAACCTCTTGCACCCAACGACTTCTGCCTTTGAGTTGTAGGAATTCAGCAGCTGTGCATTCCGGAGACATCCCAGTATCATTTCATCCTGTGGAAAAGATGCACTGGGTATCACAAGCCCTGTGTGTGAGAGGGTTCAATAACTTCTTGGCTTTCCAAGGTCATACATGGAGGGCAACTCTGATCTCTAATTTTCTGTCAGCACAAACTCATCCAACCATCACTTTTCTAGGTTGCCAGAAGATGAAGATTTTGAAGCCAGACAAACAAAAGTATATGCTCACATTTGCTGTCAGTGCTGACAGTCATGGTCTGTAATTTTGCTCTCCATAGGAGGCACTTGTTTGTGCTGGGGGTGCTGGCAGGTCTCTTTGCTTGTAACAGCATCTGGAAGCCATGATCAGGCTCAGATTGCTTTGCTTTATTCTATTTTCATCTTAGAGGTCATAGTTGGGGTGATTTTTATATTAAGATGAATTCGTGCATGTTTGCTTACAGAAAAAAACCACAGTTACATCAAAACACTTAATAATAGTAGCAATAATCACTGGCATTTAGTTTACCATAAGTGGCAATAATAACTGATTTCTTATTGTGGCTATTATGGTCAATGACAGGGACTATGATACCCACTAAGACCCTCTCTCTTTGAGTACCAATATTAATTCCAGAAGAGATCAACACAGTTGATTATATTTTCCTTGGATTCTGAAAACTTATGTAACCAGTAAGTTGGTGGGAGAGTTGATATTGAAGTTCACTTAGACTTGAAGACAGTGATCCACTCTGACAGCAATTTCTACTTGCAAGAGCCAACAAACAAACAAACAAACAAAAACAAAAAACAAACAAACAAGAAACCAAAACAGAATTTATTTTCCTGTTGTCAATCTAAAACAGAGCTGTAGTTTTGGGTACTATTCCTGCTCATTTTGTGATCTTTCTTTCCTTCCTTCCTTCCCTCCTTCCCTCCTTCCCTCCCTCCCTCCCTCCCTTCTTTCTTTCTTTCTTTCTTTCTTTCTTTCTTTCTTTCATTCTTTCACATTGTAGAGCATTAGAAGTCTATAAAATGGAATGAAACTCAGGAAAGAAACTGGCAGGGATGTAAGACAAAAAGTTATTTATGGGAGGGCAAAGAAGATGAGAAGAAAAAATGAAAAGGTGGATTCAGGATCTATATAATGGAGACTGATAATGCCGTGTCGGGATTCACAATGGAAATTGCCAGTACTGAGTGAATCCTATGTTTGCATGTGTGTATGGGGCATGTACATGTTCATGCAGGTATGTGTATGTTTGTACTAGGGTGTATGTGTATATGCACACATTTGGAGGTGAGTGGTCAATGTAAGGTGCTCTCTCAACGGCTCTCCAGGCTGCATCTCATTCCCTTTGAGACAAGCTCTGTCATTGGACCTTGAGCTCACCTATTGGGTGAGGCTGGCTGCTCAAGTCTCTACTGCCACCCTAACTCGGGTCCTCAAGCTTACAGCAAGCCCTTTATTCATGGAAGCAACTCCCCAGCCCTCAAGGAAATCCTTTTTAAAAACTCCATGTCAGTAATGACTTGGTTTCGTGACCTCACTTCCGAAGCACTGTGAACTTCCTCTTCTAACAATTGACCCATCTTACACTCAGACAGACAGGTGGGCCTTTGCTGAATTAATCCTCTTTCCCGTAACAGTCAGCCTCAAGGAAAGGGAGGTCATTCTTGGTTACACTACAGACTTTCCTTCCAAGTCCAGTTTGGAGGCAGCCATTCTATAGCTCCCTGGCATCTGAGCTCCCTGCCTCCTTCTTGCTCTCCACTCAGATTCCCCTGATGTGCCTTCACATACAGTCTCAGGGTGGATCAAGTTTCAAAACACACTTCTTCTTTTGTGTGTGATCTGACTGGGCTCAGAAGTCTCTGGTAAGTCCTGCTTCTTGGTTTTCTTTCAAAGTACCTCTATGTGTGTGTGTGTGTGTGTGTGTGTGTGTGTGAATTTCATCTTTGCAATCCAGTTTTGTTTCAATCCTGTCCCAGTCTCTCTTCTTATTCCCCAAGCATTACTCTGTCCAATGGTAGGGTGCTTACTTCATATGTTCAAGGTCCTGGGTTTGATCCTCAGTGCCACAATGAAATAAAAAAAAAAACCCATTAGCACATCACTCCTGGTCCTTACTCTGTGCTTCCCTTTTGCTAACTAGCTCCATAACAGTGCTGTAGATAGACTGCTCTAAATGTTCGTGTACCACAAGCAGTAACAGCCAAGGAGGATGTGTGAGCAGGAAGGGAGATACAAAGTTTATCCTGACCTGAGGCACAGCAGGGCAATGCAACGCATCTTAGAAACCCAACAGAAGTCTCTCCAATCAGTGTCTCTGCCTATAGGTCCTAAAGGGCTCACAAGCAACGTTCCTAAGGAGAGGACAAACTGCCGTGCATATCCGAGCTTTCCCAAACACCCAGAAATCCTACAGATTAATAATCCACAATCCAGTGACAACTTTAAAACAATGAATCACATTTATTTTTATAACTTCTGCATTTGGTTCTGACTGTGCAGATGACAGACACAATAACTCAACTTAATCATGGATCTGATCTTTCCAAATTAAGTCATGAAAATGACAAAGCAAATGATCTTATCATTAAGACTTCCTATGCACTAGAGACCATGTTAAATAATCCTGATAAAAATAAAAGCAAACATTTAATGCAGTTTAAGAAGGAAAAAAAAAACCATCCACTGGAGAACAGCACATAGAGCTCTAAGATTCAAGGACATAGGCTGACGATGACCTCACAAGTAAGTTTCACTTCTGCTGAACATTACCCACAACACAGTACTGTGTAGCTTGTATGCTGCCTCTGGAGACATGGCCCCAAACATATAAAGCTATTTCTTAGTTAATGCATTTGAAAGTTGGGCAAGTAAGCTAAGCTTCCAGACAACTTATGTTTCCATTCAAAGGAGTGATGTAAGAGCGGTTTTGTTTTATTTTCTTGAGGCTCAGGAGTCTAACCCAGGTCCTTGCATGTTAGACAAACCCTCCACCATTCTGTCATATCTCCAGTCCTCAAAATAATAAAAAGTCCAAATAAAAAGAGCAAATTGTACAGCTTTAAGCAGCATTTGAAAGACACAGAATGCATGAATACTGTCACTCTGGATCAATAGAGTATAAAATTTGAAAGGCGTATATCTCAGAAAGTCTTGGTTCTGAATAAGTATTCAAGATTATTATGAAAATCTGTACATTTTAACTTTCCCTGAGAGCAGGGATTGAATGTACTGCCAATGATCACAAGATCATAGGTGGTTGGAGGGAAAGAAACAGTGGTAATTACATCCAACAATCATTATCTTCCTTTCATTACAGCGTGTTACAATATTTAAACAATTTAAAGGCATGCATTTTTGATTCCCTAGCGTGACTTTAGGTCTCTGTCGGGGGAATTCTGTCACTTGATTTGCATCTTCTTTACCACCTCTTCAGGCAGTTCCTAGGGCAATCTAGGGGTGTAACTTTCTGTTTAGAAGCACAGACAAATGTGCAGTGGAAAGTTCCTGCTGGCTCTGGGTGGACTTCTGCTAACCTGGGTATACACCAGAGAGGACATGGCACACTCCGAGGCAAGCCCCATCCATTCACACACAGAATTCTGGGACCCTGGAGCACCAGATGGTCAACACAATCCAGATGTATTTTTACTGAACAGCTGTGTTTTCAAACTTGCTCCTCCCGTATGACAGAATCCCATGCACCCTGTGCCTTCAAATGAGCCACCTAGAGAAACCTGTACTGCAATTGCATCCTTTTCTTCCCTTGCCCTTGGAAATAATGATACTTAAAGAATAATCATTTTGTATTTAGCAGCTTTCAAACTAGACTCAGCACACATACACGTAATTCTAACATGGCATCTTAAGATGGGATGGGAGTTAGAGGAACATTTCTCAGAAGGGGAAACAGAGGTTCAGAGTGGTTCAAATAATATGCACAAGTACAGAGACTGTGAGAGCCAGGCTGACCCCCGGGATGTCTGCTTCATGTGCCCACTCAAATTACTTACTTCACTTTCTTGGAGTCTGCTTTCCAAAATGAAAGCCCTATCTTAAGGAAATACTTAAGGATGGATTGAATAATTCTCTACTCAATAGAAGAGAAAGCCTGTGGAAGTAGATATCCCTATCTTAGGCAGACCAAAACCAGGCAAGTGTAGCAGAAAAGTCCCGAGTGTCTTCCACAGAAGAAAGCTAACCACTGTATGAATGCTCTTAATTAAATTTGAATGCATTGCTACTGAATGTTGTGGGAAAACACCAGGTCCTTATTGGCTGCTTCTCCCGTAGTACTCAGTAGCAATACATTCAAATTCAATTAAGATAATTCATAGAGTGATTATCCTCACTATACCGTGAGACACTGGGGACTGTCCTCTTGCCAATACTGTACGTGTGGTGGATGTAAGATAGACTCATTCTTCTCCTGTGTGTTGTCTCTTTTAGTGGAAACAAAAGGCAAATCTAGTGGCACAGTTCTTCTAAATACCGAGAGAGATGCAACAGGAGAGTTATGTTTCCTGTACTGGTCTGAAGGTTGAAACCATCACACACCAAGAGAATTTTTGAAACAATTACATTCTTTAGAAGACTAAAGAGAAACAACTGAGGCTGCTCGTCCAGAGCTGGTCAAGAGGACACAAGTGAGCTCACGTTTCTGGCAATGCGGAGCAAATTCTGGGGGGAAACCCAGGCCACGTGCCTGAGGGAACAATGCCAAGGGGCATGATTGTTTTGAGTTTGTCCATAGCAGATATAGACTACTGAGATAGTGGCTGAATGAATCGCACAATATCAACCTTACATGTCAGAAAATAAATTCTGCTCTTTTCTCAGGGTCATGAAGTGTCCACCGAGGACACTTCATAGCAGCTGTCTTTCAGGGCGGCTGCCACCAAGACCCCATAAAGAAAGGACAGGGATGTTGCTGAATGTCTTACAATGCATTGAAGACTCCCCAATAAGAATGTTCAGACTCCAAATGACCATGATTTCGAGGTTGAGGGCAGCTCTGAAGATGTCATACAGGACTTGATAAGCTCTGCAAAGTGATCAGCCTTTCAATGAGCTATTCAGTGCATTGCTGCAGCTTTTGTCATATAAAGTGAGCCTCCCTGTCACAGGAGGTGCTCCAGTAATCGGCTTCCACTGACTTCTACAGAATTATACATTAGTATCTGCAAGGACATGTTTCTGCCATAGCTGTCCTTTCATTTTGCAAGAATAATAAGGAAGAACCATTTTCACAGTAAAATAAAATCTTTCTGGCCTTTTATAATTTTCCTTGGCCCTGTTGATGAAATCTTTACCCTTTCCTTCCTAGTTTAAATTGTTCTTTCTAAGAATGTTAAAGTGAATTAGTGGGGCATGATAAATTGATATTTAAGAAAATATAGTTGTAAACAAATAAGTATATTTGAGTCTTAATTTAGGAAACATCAGGCTATTCTTTGGTAAAGAGAGTGAGTGGAGACTACAATTCACATTTGTAATCCCTGGCTCAGAATCTGAAGCAAGAAGATTGCTGGGAGCCTGAGTCAGCCTGGACTCCACAGTAATTGCAGGCCAGTCTAGATTACAGTGTGAGAGTCTATCTCAGACATATAAATCCCAAACCCAAACCAAAAACATAAATCTAAAACAAACAAATGGAACCAAGAGAAGCAACTTCAGAAATTGTAATACACAAACGTTAAGATAAGCCTAGGTGAATTCCGATTGCTCTGGCAATGATCATATTAAATCCAGTATCAGGATTTCTCAGTTACATAAAGTTGAAAACAAGGTGACTTTCACAATAAATATTCAACTTGTAAAAGGGCCATTTATGAGCCCAACAGAATACACTGTTGAACAGAGCACTCTGCCCAGTAGCTCGTGACAGAAACCTGCTCTAACACACAGCGTTTTCCCGAGAACACATGGCCGAGAAGATGAGAAGTTTGCTCAGATACCTACAGCACTAACCCTGTGGATTCCTTCTGGGTTCACTCTCTTCACTGTCCGCCTCTTCTTCCAAAATTCTTTTCCTCGGAAGCTCATGATAGGCCTTGAGATTGAGTCATAAAATATTTGAAAAGTCCCGATGTCCTTAGACCTGTTCTTTCCGAGGCTTCAACAAAGCCGGTTGACCAAATCTCTCTGCTCCCCTAAGAAGGGAAGTGTTCGTGCTACATCTATATAACTCAACAGAAAGGAAAGGCGAAGCCACAAGTCACCACTTCCTGTGAGCAGCTAACTATCAGCTGTTGAACTGCTGCTTTCGTCCACAAGTTCTCCCTGGGCACCTGCATTAGTGCAAGACAGCGACACAGACCATCGATGGTTTGTATGAATGAGTCCACCCTTGATGTAGCCCATTGGTACCTATTGGATGTGCAGGCCCAAGATGGGACGTGATATGGAGAGTCCGACAACACGTCATTCGATTTTTCTGGTGTAAAATTTTTTAATTATTATTTTCAGGGTTGAAAATAAAAATAACCTTTTTCTCAGTTATGGCGTTGCTTAACAAACTACGGACGCAGCCTTTGCAATAGTGTCAACTGTTCAGAAACCGCCAAGCCTGGCAGGGATCACAACTCTAGAAATGTATGTGTGGGTTTTCCTAACTGTGGAACTCCAAATTCTTGCCTCACAGTTTAGGGTGCTAGGCAAAGCACCTTATAAGAAGCACATACTATTCTCAAGAAACTCCTAAGCAACTTCCTCTCTTTCTTGCCTTTGCATAGAGTCTGTCTTCTATTCCTCTTTAGGCGCCACGGCTCTAAAGCCTGGAGTCCCTCCCATGCCTCAGCTTCTGCAATCTAAAACTGGCTCATTTTGGTGAGGCTGTAGCTTGCTAGACAAACGCATCCAATATATAGTGAGACTAAATTTCAAGGCCCAGCCTGAGGCAAAAAAAAAAAAAAAACGAAAGAAAAAAGAATTGACTGCCTCCTTTCTCTATCCCCTTGACTGTTGAACACCGCTTTCCTTTAAAGGAGCCATTACCCAGGAGCATCTGGGGATATCAACTAGACAGACCTCATGGTGACCGCCAAAAAGGGGAAACCCAATAGCTCAGTAGAGCATGGTCCATGGGATGGCATCACTAAGGAGCTCTAAAAGCTGCATCACCAGATCACCAGCATCCTGTTGCATCTTGCCTCATTCTGATTCAGTCCTTTTTCAGAAATGTGTTGGAAGATGAAAATAATGAGGACAGTGAGCAGGAATCATTGATAAACATAAACCAGACAATGGCCCAATCACAAGGAGTCACTGTCAAGTTCATCAGACAAGACATTCAATTCCAGTACATGATCGGAATTGATTAGGTGACATTTTTGGGCATTGTTGGGCTTTGTGAGAAACGTGTGACACTTCCTGCAGTTTTAAGAAGCTGTGTTGGACAAAGAATCCCACTAGAGTTTGCAGAAGCTTGGGTGAGCTATATAGAAATGTATTTCTTAAGGAAACTTTGAATAACCATTGAGGGTCAAGAAGGTGAATACAAGGGAACAAATATTGAAGGTAAAGACATCTAGCATGAACAAGCATCAGGGGAGAATGGATGGTGTCAGAGACTGATCTTTCTTGGCTAGTTGCGCACCCATTTTAGGTCTCCTTTTCCTCACTTATCAAACAGACATGTCATAGTCACCACTTTGTAGAAATTGTAAGGATAATTCAGATAATGCTTTTAAAAAGTCAATATATTATATTGACTGTTATATCATAAGCACAGTTATTAGTTAACATAGAGGTTAAGGGTTACAACAAAACTAAATATTAGGAAAAAGCTGGAAGTCAATGCTACCTACAGCCAAGATTTAAACAAGAGGAGTGGACGGTTGAAATTTGAAGCCAGAGATGGTTCCTTTATGCCTTTGAATGTCAACATCACGAAAGTTTCTATTAGGTTTGAAAATGATAATGACTACTGAGGGATTTCTGAACAATAATCGAGGTGATATTTTAGGAGGATCTTCTCTGGGCAGCTACAGGCAGGAGAGGTTGCAGATACTAAGTTTCCAAGGGTTTGTATCAATTTACAGCAATGGCTCCAAGGAGACTATCAAGAAGGACTTAGCAATCGAACAGAAAATAATGGAAGGAATTTGTTGAGTAAACAGTAGGTGCTGGGTGTTGGCCCAAAAGCTTATTTAAACTCTAACAAACTGACCACCAAGTAAGCTTGTTATTATTGCTGTTTTCACCCTAGTCTCACACAGGAAGATAGTCGGAGTCACAATAACAGGAGGCCCAAATCCAGTTAACGGCATATCTAGGATTGAGATCTTGTAGGTTCCTGAGTTTGGCTGCCAGATAGATAGGTCCTATTACACAGGAATAAGAAGAAAAGGTTTCTTTATATACATTGAATGTTCAATGATGGAATGTTGTGTTAAGAAGACAGAGGAAGGTATGTCCCTAAAATGCAGGCAAGAGCCAGGTTGGAGATGTGAAAAGGAAAGTCATGGATAGATCTCATTTGAGAGGCTGCAGAAGTAAATTGAATTTTGCAGAAACTATCATAGAATAGAGATCATGATCTCAAAGTTGCTCTGAATGTGGAAGATGGAAGGCAATTCAGAAAATACTGGGATGCTACAGTGATTATCAGCAAACTACAGAGCCCAGGCATTGTGGCAAGAGGTATACAAATAAGGTAGTGGGACACCTGAGGCAGGGATAGATTTAAGGTCTTAGACGAGATGTAATGTAAGAGGTAGCTAAAATCTACAATCAAGATTAGGATATTTATAGGTGAAAGGATAGAGCTGGAAATAGTCATCCTGAGTGAGATAACCTAGACCCAGAAAGACAAACTTCACACCTTGTCTCTTGTTGATAGATGTTACCTTTGAATCTTCAGAAATATATGTCTTACTTGGAATACTCACAGAGTTCATGAAATTAGTTAGGTGTTGGTGTTGGGGCATTCTTTCCAGGAGGGGTTATATAAGATGGTAGGATAAATGGTTTAAGGGGATATATAAGATGGTAGGATAAATGGAACAGGAATGGTTAAATTGGAGTACGTTATGGGGAGGAAGGATCTAACAGAGAATATGAGAGGAATAATAAATACTAAAGAAAATTTGAAAGTCATATGGAAACCTTTTACTATTGAAGCTTCCTAAAATATACACATATAAACATATATGAGAAGGATTTAAAGGGAATTACCACACGATAAGGTAAAAATGCCCCTACTAGGCACCTGAGGTTAACAAATTAAAAAAAACCATTTCTGGGAAAGAAGTTGTTGACTTGTGAGGTCCTATAGACACCCAAACATTATAGCCCATTGCCATTGCTCTTGCTTAATTTCCAGAACTTGATGACATGATCCTATTGCTGAAGGTACCACGTACTTGGGTCATAAAACATGGGGAAATCAGGATTGTATTCACCTGGAGGCTTCATACCCTCCTGGCTAGCTTTTACAGGGCTGGAAGGTGCTGTGTACGCTAGCAGAGGAGCAAAGGAATCATTGGTCTTATGTAGCTGTGAGTTCTGTGAGCTACAGTCATGATCTGCCTGGCAAGAGAAGACCACTGGTACAATAGTGGCAACCATGTCATGGGAGTAACCAAAAACTTTCTGATTGAAGTTAAGGCCTGTTTCCCAAGATGGAACTTGTAACTGGTACCGAGATGGGGTCCAAAAAATTGTGGCGAGACAGGTCAAGAGCCCTAGGGGAAAACCTACTACTATTATTTTGTTGAATAGACATAAATTGAAAGCAATTTCTAATGACTCATCATTTTATAGCCATATAATAGTGAGTCTGTCAACCTTTATTGGAGAAGCTTCTTTCTGCTGTAGGTAGCAATTGACAAAGAGACCCACAACAGATAAAGGTATAGAGAACCAGAGACTGAGGAATGCTCAACCCCAAACGGGACATCTCCATCATAGCCCTTGTTTACAATGCTTAGGCATGATGGTGGAAGAGGAGACAGAAAGAGTTTAAGAGCCTGAGGAGGAAGACTACCAGTAAGTAGTGTTGTTTTAGACTCAGCAGGTCAGTTGCACATATGAATTCCCAGTGGTTGGGACAGCGTGCACAAGCCCTGCCAGGCCAGACCAAGTCCCAGCATGGAAAGAGGAGGTTGGCACGGAGTCCTCCCCTTAGCTTGGGAGCTATTGGAAGCTAATAGCTTCCAGCAGAAGAATCAGATCTCTTTAAAGGCATGTATGTCCCTTGATATGGCCACCCTGATCTATTGGAAGGTCGTGTATCCAAGAGTGAATGGGACTTCATGGGCTTTTGAAAAAGGAGAATAAAAATCTGAGTGGGTAGGAAAGGGAGGTGGATCTAGACAGAGTTGGGGGAAGAGGATAATATGATTAAAACACATTGTATGAATTTCTCAAAGAATTAATGAACACATATACAGACATATCCAAAATGTAAGAAACTCTCAGGGCTATGCATTCTTGTATATGCATTCAGTGTCTGTGTGTACAGCCTGGAAAAGGTACATTTTCAATTTTCGATAGCTGTTTGGAAGTTAAGACAAACAGTCTTGACCATGCTTTAGAAGAACTAGCAATCTGAATACTAAGATATCAGACATTTCAGAAAATATGCTAGCAATCTATTTTTGTTTTTCATTGCTCTTGTAAAAAAAAAAGTCACTCATCCAGAGACTGAAATCAACTCCTACTATAATCTCCCAATTTTCAAGAGTGAAAAATTCTGAGCACCTTAGAGTCCCATGAGGCTGAACTCTGGATGTTGGCCGTTCTGTGGTCTTTCTCGAAGTGTTGGGGGAGAATCTGTTTACAGGCTCATGGAGTATTGCTGGCAAATTCATTTCTTGCCATTGGAGGCCCGAAGTAGCCATGCCTCTGTTGTCTGTCACACGGAGGTTATGCTCAGCTTCTAGAGGCTGCCTGAACTTCTCAGATAAAGGTCCCTTTCTAAGTCAGAAGCAGCTGAACCCCTCTTACAATGGAAAGCCCACTGGCCCCTGTTGTGGTTCATCTTTCTCTGCTTCTCCTGTTCTAAAATGGGAGAATGCTCAGAGTCTGAGGCTTTGGGAGGGCAGTCTGACTCTTCTAGGCTGATTCACAAAATTCTTCTGTTTTTCAGGCCATCTGATTAGCAACCTGTTCTAGTTTGGTTCCTGCTGTGATAAAACACCCTGACCAAATGCAGCACAGGGGAGGAAAGGGTTTGTGTGGCTTCTCACTCCAGGGTACAGTCTATCACTGAGAGGAAGTCAAGGCAGGAACTCAGAGCAGCTAGTCATATCTTACCCACAGTCGAGAGCAGACAGAAACACGTGTGCCCAGGCTACCTGCTTGCTGCTGTTCCTGCCCTCCTACCTTTCCTCTTTTGTACAGTTCAGGGTCTAGCCCAGGAAATGGTGTGCTTCACAGTGACTCTTCTTGCCTCAGTTAAGTCAAGACAAATCCCCCACAAGCCAATATAATCTAGATAATTCCTCCATTCGGCTCTTTTCCTCTTTTGTTTGTAGCAAGTTGACATTCAGTACCTTAATCCATAACTTCAAAACCCTCTCACACTAGCACTAAAAGATTAGTATTTGATTTTCCTACAGGAGCATGTTTTTCTAAAAATTAGTTTATTTATTTTATACCCTGATCGCAGCCTTCCCTCCCTCCTCTCCTCCCACTCCTGCCTGCCCCCAAACCACCCCTGCTCTGTATTCTCTCAGAAAGGGGCAGGCCTCCCACGGGCATCAGCAAAGCCTGGCATATCAAGCTGCTGTAAGACCAAGCACCTCCCCCTGTATTTAGGCTGGGCAAGGCAACCCAGCAGGAAGGATAGGTTCTCAAGAGCCAGTCAAAGCATTACGGAACATTTTAAGGATGCCATCCACCTCAGCTATGATTTGGCCTTTTGTGCATTTAACATTTCCGAGAAGAAGGTGTAGATGAAGAAAGAACTTGGCCTTTGAGTGTGGTGTCACCGAGCCGTTAGGTGGGATCCAGGTTTCTGTTGAGCTGAGACTGAGTGGGAGAAATTTGAAATTTAGTTTGTAGTTCATTTACTGGAAAAACATCACGGTGAAGCAAAGGCGAGAAAAATAAGGGTATGGCAGAAATAAGCAAAGTTGGAAGAGAGGAAGTGAAATGCCAGGGACAATCAGACATATGAGCAGACAACAAAGGCAATCAGCTAGAGACACAAGCTCTAAGAAGACCGTCTTTCACACACCCAATTATGTTAGGTCTTATGTTTTAAAACCTTCAATCACAATTGCGCTCGGTTATTTGCCATTCATATCATCACTGAACCTAAAATTGGACAGAAGCTTGATAATGTCTCTTAAGATAAAGTCAGTGAACCCACTTCCTAAAAACGACTATAAAAATTAGAACTGAAATCTTAGGGGCTGAGAGTTACATGTGCACACATGAGGCCACACAGGCTTTCAAACCTGACTCTGAGCATGTGTTAGCGGCACGTTCACTTGGGTTGTCCACTTTAGTCTTTAGTATGCTATTTGTATCGTTCTTCCTTGGTGCTTTTCAGAACCCGCTGATTCCTTCCTTAGTGCTGGGGAATGCCTAAGAAGCTTGTCTTGTATTTTCTTCTTGCTTTCTTCTGTTTCCAGTTGATTTTCGTTTTGCCTGCTGGGAGCTCAGGGCATTGCTTTCTGCTTAGGGGAAAAAGTGAGTCTGGTCCTCGGAGCACCTGCAAGCACTGCTTACCACCATGAAGCAGGGCTAAAGGAAACCAAGCAGCAAGGCGGTACTTCCTCATCCTTTGTGGTCTCACTGGAGCCTAGGCTCAGACAGAAGTATGATTCAAGTCACTAGCCCTCGAGTCTATGCTTCTTGGGGGAAAGGTCAACCAAACTGCACAGTTCTGAGTTTGCCTCTGTGTATTTCTCAACCTCCCCTCCCCTCCTCTTCATCTTGGAAAAGAACCTGGAAATCCCTCCAAGATGGATACTTGCTTTATTTTTCATAACGTTTTTGTTTATTCCTTGAGAATTTCATCCCATGAATTTTGGTCATTTTTACCTACCTCCCCCAACTCCTTCCAGATCCTCCCCCGCTGTCCTACCCACCCAACTGACAAATATTCATTCATCCCTGTCCCTGTCTCTGTCTCTGTCCCTCCTTCTCTGTTAAAAGTCTACACAGTGCTGTTTGTGTAGGTTGACTACTGCTGGGGTGAGGATGTCATTTATATACAGTTGTCATTCCATTGAAGACAACTGATTCTTCTGCCAGCAGCAATCTAATGAAGTAGCTCTTCAGCTAGGAGTGGAACCTCATGCTCACTTCCCCTCCTCCATGTTGGGATTTTGTCTGCATGGAGCCCGTAGACATCTTGGGCATACTGTCACAGTCTTTATGAGTTCAAATATACACCTGCCCTGTTATGTCTGAAAGACAGTTGTCTTGAAATCAGCCACCACCTCTGGCTCTTTTGACTTTTTTGCATCCCTTTCCACATAGATATTTGAGTCTTGAGATGAGAAACGTGATGTAGACATTGCCTTTAAAGCTGAGCACTCCCACATTGAACAAATGCAGGTGTCTGGGTTAGCTGCCTTCTACCACAAGAGGCAGCTTCTCTGGGGAGGGTCGAGCATGTGCTGTCTGCAAAGCCAAGACGTTTCTCATCGTAGTATCATTTCTCTTTCTTTTAAAGAAGAACTGAAAGACATTCTTGGTTGGAACAGATGAATTTTTTTTATAGGCTGTCAGGTGAACACATACAAATACAGCCTCAGCTATACTGGGCTTAGGAACTCTGAACTAAAGCTATTGCGTTTTAGCAAACAGAAACTGGCATACACTGGGGTTTTCTGCAGAGACAGAGGTCTCTCTGTGCTTACTGGCTTGGACCACACTTCAGCATTCTGCTGTTGGCAATGTTAACTACAGAATAGAATCCTTTCCCTTTAGAACAAAATAAGCTCCTCACATTGACATCCTTGACCATAACTACTGTTAACTTTCAATATGAATGTTGCCCACTCTTTAATCATAGATTGTACAAATCACATTGTATCCAGTGAGGAGGCCAAATCTCAGTGGAAATTTTGGTTTGTTCATAGAATATCACCATAATCGATATATTTTATTCTCTGATGATCTTTGTGAAAAGATAGGTTTTGAAAAACCAGGGGCAGGGGCTGGGGAGAAGATCCAGTCAGTAAAGTGTTCATCATTCAGACTTGAAGACCTGCGTTCAGATGTCCAGTATCCACTTGCAAAAGGTGGGCACAGCAGAATTCATCTGTAATCCCAGCTCCAGGGAGGTTAATGAGGACTCCTGGGGTTCACTGGCTACTAGATTAGCTGAATAAGTGAGCTCCAGATTCAGGGGGAGACTGCCTCAAAATGTAACTTCAAAAGCAATTGAGGAAGTCACCTCTTGGTGACCTCTGGCTTTCATAACTGTGCACACACACACACACACACACACACACACACCCAGCCATAGGCCCCACACATGTGCATACACACACTCATACACCCCACACTCTTACACACAAAGATAAGAAATCAGAGCCAATAAAACATTCTTATCCACCCTACTTGACTTATTTACATAATTCACACAGGAAATAAATGAGTGGTATTTCCAAACTCTGATCATGCAGACAATTAACTACTCATCAACAATCACTGGTTAGTGGATCAAACTCAGTTTAGGTACAATCCCTGAAAACATGTCCATCCCTCAAATCATTTCTTCAATGTTACCATTTCATACTTTGAAATCTTTATAAGGAGGTAACAAAGCTAAAACAGTTCTTTGGTTTAAAGCAGTAATGTCTTGGATTATGGATTAAAATCATCATACCCCTCTGCTTTTATAAAAAAAAATGTTCCTAGAACATTGTCCTAAATGTACACTCTGAATTAATTTTTTGGCCTTTTGAGCTTTTGGTATATAATAGCTTAAGATCTATAATTAAACAACAAATCTTATACGCTGCTTTGCTCCTTACCAGGTAAATAAGAATGAAAACAATAAGAAAATGAGGATTGCATAGCTCTCTTCTGGGCATCAAATCTATTCAATCTGGTTTGTGGAGATGGAGAAAATTTTAAGAAGTTTGGATTCCTGTTTCCCAGTACAATTCTACCAGTGCCAAAGACAGATTAGAACAAACACGTCCTGCATCCTGTGTAGGAGAAGGTGAGAGGTGCACCAGTACATCAATATTCAAGGAGGCAGAAATTCAGCCACACATGGAGCATATGTGCCAGAGAATTTGAAAACTAGGAAAAGAGCCAGGTCAGTCCAAGTGCAAGAATATGTCAACACAGACACTGTTACCTGAGTTAGGGCCTTGGCAATAAAGTGCAAAATCGTGGCTTTTAAAGTCACTATTGCAATGAGAGTCAAAGAAAATTCTCCAATGTATGCTCAATCACACAGAAAGATGGTCAGACAGTGGATTCCAACATTAGGCCTCAGCAATCTTAGGAAGGCCCAGCCATCTGCTGTGACATTGAGCATCTAGGTAATGGTTATTGCAGATAGGGCACAGACCATACCTTGAGGAACAGTGACCTGGAAGTCAGTTCATCCAACAGTGCTTTGGGCACAGAATTATCCAGTAGTACTCCTGTGGGGACCACCTCCCTGTACAAATGGCTTACTTTGCTAGACTGAGGTCTTAGTCGACAATCAAATGTTTCCTTTCACGAATGCATGGAAATTAGCTAACCAGTTGGATTATGGTGTCCATCGAGGTGAATGAGGAGAAATCCCTGGAGTAAAGTCAACCATCAAAAACTGGGCCTCAGAGCCTCAGACCTACTTCCAACTTCCTCTTTTATCTGCCCCCACCCACCTTTGATTTCACTTCATCTCTTCTTCATGGGCCATTCCACTGTTTATAACTTAATAAGGGAGGCTAGGCTTGCCTCATGAGATGTCATCTGCAACACCCCTTCCCTTGCCAACCATGCAGTTCTATTTTACTGTGACATTCAGTCATCTCCAGATATTGCAATGCTTCCCTAGGAAGGGATGTAGCCTATGTTTGCTCCACGCTGGGATCCAGACACAGTGTTTCTATCATGATAGCATGCAAATTAGTGATCTGGATGACGATGGTCTCCTTAGCTGAACTTAGTTAGTGCCTCTTAAATGTTAAACTGACCCATTTGAAAGCACCTCTAGCTTACTGGTAACCACTCCTTCTTATCTACAACACCTCAAGTTACCCTCTCTGAGTATCTGAGCTTGTGTTTCTGTTGGGGGCTATATATGCCTTTAGTCTTACTGGGGAAAGATCGGATGCCATTATAGTCAATATTAGATGAGATCTTGTGAGAGACAAGCTAGATACCTAGGTGAGTTGGAGATGACGGTACCCATATGGAAGATGAAGATAGTAACATGATGTTTGCCACTGAGATTACAAGAATCACAAGTCAGATAACTCACGTTGGATTCCCAGTCTTACTTGCCAGAGGATTCGGATAAGTTACCCTCTCACATGCAAAGTGGCATAATATCTACTTCAGTAGATGTTGTGAGGTTTCATAAGTGAGTACGTGTAGAGTACTTAGCGCAGTGCTTGGGAATTAAGAATGTGCTCAATGAATGGTATTATAACTATGAGAAGATTCTTTTGAGGAGGTGGTTTGAAGCGGGGAGCCTATAGCCTGTGTTTAGAAGGGTACAAGAAGGTCCTAGATATCTGTAATCTGACCATCAGAAGGAAGGAGATGTAGGGACACCAAAAGGGCACCGACTGCTTTGCACGTGGCAGTGACAGGGACACACAATGTGAAGGGAGTGGCAATGTGAATTACTTCGCATGGATGCAAAGAATGACATGAAGTTGCCTGTCTACCCCTGCAAACTCACACCCTCCACAGCAACTTCTTCTCGTTCATTACCTCATACAACACTGGTCATTTCATTTTTAAATCCCCATGGTGCATAACTACAAAAGGTTCCAATTATCCCATTCCTGTCATCTCCCTTCACCCCACACAAAAGGCTCAAATAGCAAGGAAGTTAAGAAAGCCACGCTTTAACCAATATCATATGCTGTTTTATCTTTTCATGGTTACTTTCCTGCTGAAACAAGGTCTGTGAATTCCCAGAGCAGTAAACAGTACGGTCTTTATGTTTCAACTGTGCTGGGCTGTCTCCTGGCATGTGGTGAGAACCAACATTATAATCACCAATTTGGTGCTGTGAACAGGACAAAGGGGGGAGGGGACACGGCACTCCCATTTTCTGTCTTCCCCTAAGCTCTTTCCATAACTTTCCAAGGACACGGAAAGGTATTAAAGTACACTGACAAAGAGACATTTAATCCTCTCATTGCACTGCAAGGATGTTATAGATTGGGAAGGAGATCGGGTACCTAGATTGCCTCAAAGCTTACTGGCATGATTTGAAGTTGGTATCCCCCTTGCTTTAATAGCCAATGAGGAGTGTATATTAGGAAACCAGCCTTGAATTTGTATTCACTTATGTGTTTTAGCAGTCATAGCTACAGAGTGAAGCCCACCTTAATAAGCCACTTCCTTTATTCTTTTTCTTTTCTTTTCTTTTTTTTTTTTTACTGGAAAATAAGCATGGGTCCAGTCCATTCACTTCTGCCTGGGGTGACCTTGGACAAAACAGTAGTCTCCATGGATGCTTTTGCCTAAAGTCTTTTTTGTCCTTGATAGTCTACATTTTTGTATTTTTAATTAATACAATACATGCCACCTATCTTCAAGAAAATGAATGCCCAGAAAAACAAAAAGCCTTTGTTTGTTCTCATTTTTCATTTCAGGTGACAGATAGAAAACAAAGACAATTTCCAACCAGAAGCCCTTGCTGTACGTACTCAGTCCCCATTGTGTGTCCCCAAAGATGTTTGCCCTCTGCTAGAGCTCATGCAGAAATAAACAGGTGTGCCTTCCAACATTACACAGCCTTTGATAAAGTTTGTAACACAACACTGAAAAGAGCGTTAGCCCTATTTTCATATGTAAGAGTCTCATATGATTTTGATGAAATCTGAATATACAAGTTTCTTAAAACACACACATGCACACACACACACACACACACACATGCACAAACACACAGTATCCTTACACTCAACTTGAGAGCAGCTGAAGAACTGAAGCCTGCATAGGGAAACTGGTACTTTTGGAAAGTGCCCGATGCTCAGAGCCTCCTGACTCTGCCATTTGGATTGACTTGTTGTGCCAATCACTACCAAAGCTTACTGCAGACCTGGTTTGAAATCCAGAGCCTTAAGTCTATAGGAGAACACAACAGGGTTAAGGTAGCCAGGAAAATCACTCTCTTTCTCGCCTTGTGACTACTGTGCATCGAGTTTTCTGACAGGTAACATCCCACTCTCTTTACCTCTCAGGGCACAGCAGACGAAGTGCCCTTACCCCACCAGACTTCTAGAAGTCTCTTCTGTAAGTTTAGGGCCCCAAATAATGACATGAAAACAAAATGCACAGACATAATTTACACCAAAGCAGTGTTCCCAATTGGGCACACTTATTAATCATTGTTTCTGGGATTCTGTTCCTCTTTGAGCTTCCCGGGCCCTGTCCCTGAACTTTAGCTGCAATCAGAGGCCCTACACATACTTCCTGTTTCATTATCACTCTCACGTTAGCTAAGGCAGGATTTTTCTTTTTGCAAACATTACTTACTGTTTGCACCCATTTGTTCGCTCCATGAATGAGCACAGATACTATACTAAGTATTTAGGATAATCAGAAAGATAAAGTTCTTTACCCACTCAGATCTTAAAGGAGAGAGTTATAGAAGTGCTGTGATGGGAAACTTACATTGCAAAACAGTAAAAATCAACCACAAAAAGATGCCTTAATATTTTCTTTCAAACGTTCATAGCATTATCATCCAAATCCTCTTCCATGTGGTTTTATCACGTGTATGGCATTTCCTCCACCTAGAAGATAAGGCTGGGGTCTTTATATTCACTTTCACTTTCAATTTCCTCCTCATTTGCATAATCTTCATGAAGTCTTAATGATGTAATATATTTTGTTTTACCTACCCCTCCTGTTACAAAGGCATTTTGCCTTTAGAAAGAAGGACTTGAGTGTTCCATTCTTAGTTCAGAAGCTATAAGCAGCACTTGTCAGCATCTTTGTGTTTTCTTACTGCTTCTCGAGTTCCTCAATGTCTCAAGATTCAGGAGATGCTCAAAGTCAACTAAACTTGGGAAATCTGAACCTGAGCGTGACTAAACAGGCCTCCTTGGTGCAGAGTTCCCCAGAGCTATGCATTTCCAACATGCAAACAAAATTCCTGGGAATATGATGTATGTGATGTTTTCCACATTTATTTTTACACATGTTGCCTTTAGACTCTTCTTGTTGTATTCCCTACATTGCCCAGGCTGGCCATGAACTCACTTCCATCCTCCTGACTCCACTTTCTGAGGGCTAGTGTTCTAGGCCCCAAAATGCCCAGCTTCAGACCACTTGTTCTGTGTCATACAGTTTAGAAAACTGCGTTTGCAGCTGATACATAGAGCAAATAGCTGAGTTATATAGAATTTGAAATATCTTTGTAAAAGAAGACAGCAACATTTTGATTGCAGGAGATAAGAAAGACACAGGATATACCTTGTAAGGGCACCAAAGCGAAGGGATCATTATCAACATGGCGGCTAGGAGATAGACTGACTTCAAGGCAATACCTTTTTTAGTATTAACTTATTTCTTTTTGAGAACCAGATAAGGTACCCATCTCTGCCAGCATCACTTTCCATGGTAATATGACCAAGATCCTTGTGGACAACAGTTAGAGAAATACACCTTTAAATACACATAAAAAATTACTTTTATTGAGCCAGGGAGAAAGCAGTATCTGTTTAGACAAATGGCTTCTGGTTTGCTGGGTCTCTGTGAGATCTTGGCTTGATGGGATGAAGCCTGGGCAAGCTTCCATGGTTGTTTAGTAAGTACCGAGTAAGCACTGCCGTCAGCAGGGAAAGTAATTAATGATTCAGCTTAGAGCAAATGTTGGTCATCTGAGTCCACTCTCTGCGCCGCACTCTGCGGTGGCAGCTGAGGTTTATTATCATTGTTAAACAGATTTCGGAGAGTATCTGTTGCTTTCGGGGCTGCCCTACTCACTCTGCTCTGGCCTTTTGCTGGTGAATTTACGTTGACGGCTACAGCGTGTGACCACATTCCCCCTTGATTGTTCCACAGCTTGACTTGTTATTTATTGACTTGCACCTGTAGGAATTGTTCTGCATTAGAAGCTGGAGCACATTTTTGGGAATGAGAATACAGTCCTTAGCCTTACATTTACGTAGCATCAAAATTAACTTTGCACAGACTGTAGTATCTTTCGGGAGGCTAACTAGTGCCTTGACCTTGGATCCCTCGACCACAGTGAAACTCTAAGATGACTGTCTATGAGAATGACAGTCAGGCAGCCTGGAACTCAATCTGTCCTGTAGCTGTATTCTTTTCCACGCGTTTATAGATGTGGGAATTTGTTATTAGCATTTGAACATAACGTGACAGTTTGGAGTCCTAACAGCTCTGGTGGCTAGGTCCTCTTGCATTCACTACCTGAAGGTCAGAAAGGTAGTGAATGCAGACTGGTTATGATTTTGAGGGATGACTCAAATATTGATATTACAGGTAGATTATAACCTAAAACACTGCCATAAGGGTTATTTCAGCATTCTTAAGAAAGAAACTTGATTGTGCTAATTTTATGTAGAAAAGGTCAGAAATATTATTTATAATTACATGTTTTTCTTCTCTAAAATTACTTGACTTTACTTCAATCATGAGTTTATATACAAAAACAAAGATCAGAAACCAGCTTTTCTAAGAGCCAAGAGAAATGCTACTTTTAGAAATTAGGATGCATTATTAATAGGCCACCGTGGCTTTCAGTGCGTACAATTGCTTGCTATTTATGGCAGAATTGAAGTAATTGATCAACATTACCCACCACAAGGCAGTGGGGACAACAGACACCCCGACGCCTCCGGATATTTGATCAACATTTCCAAGTGCTTAGCCTGGGCATCACCCACTGTCTGAGCTTCCCTTTCCTCCTATTTGTTGTCAAAGATATTTCTGAAGGCCTTACATTTCTCTGATATATAATATGAGAGCAACTTTAAAATGTAGGTGAATAGTGCTCCTCCCTTGGAGTCACAGCCCCCTTGGTGTTTTATTCATTAAACTAATCTTACTTGATAACATGCTGCTCCAAATATATTAAATAAATGTCACCACTTTCCTTATGGACTGTTGCTTCATAGAAGACTGAATATTTAGTTTAATGGAACTGTAAAGTCTCGAGTGTAATTCTCAAAACAAAACAAAAAAAAACAACCAAAACAAACAAACAAAACAAAACAAAACAAAAAAGGGGGAAGAAATGACAAGGAAGTCACGCCCATGATACCATAACAGTATGGCTGCCTAAACAAGGTCTGAACGATGCCAAAACCCAAAGAGATGCTGCTGGAGAAGGGGCAATCTAACAGGGCCCCACCCTCGACAAGGAGCTATAGGCAACCAATGACTATGGAAAGAGGGAGAATTAATCTTCCTTAGGGATAGCCCCCTAATTTGTTACCCAATACAAAGTGGTTGATTATAAATCATATACATACAATCATATACACATAAGCAAAACTAAATAGATTCAGAAGGCTTCATTTATGTACATATGTGTCACAACAATATTCATAGAAAAAGAAACCATGAATTAGAGCAAGATCAAGAGGGTTGGAAAGGGGAAAGGGAAAGGGGAAATGACATAATTTTATTTTAAAATAAATAAATAAATAAATAAACTTGCAAAAAATGAAAAATGCAAGTCAAAGAGGGAGATCTGTTTTTTTTTTTTTTTTGCTTCACTTCTGTTTCCTAGAAATCATCGTTTTCCTCCCATTTTTTCTCTTACTGAAAATAGATTCTTTGCTCACATAATATACCCTGATTATGGTTTCTCCTCCCTCTATTTTTCCCAGTTTCTCCCCACCTCCTCTCTCCTACGGATATACCATTTTTATGTCTCCCATTAGAAAATAACAAGCTTCTAAGAGCCTAACCAAACATGACAAAATATAACAAGATGAAGCAAAAGCTATCATTTCGACATTGGACAGAGCCAACCAACAGAAGAGAGGACTCAAGAGTCAGAGACCCATTTGATCTTTCTTAAAGGGAGATTTTTGTACTTATTTATTTACTTATTTTATACATTTTAGTGTTTTGTCTGTACATATGTCTGCATAAGCCTGCTCAGAAGAAGTTGTCAGATTCCTTGGACCTGGTGTTACAGATGGGTGTGAGCTACCACATGGATGCTGGGAATTGAACCCAGGTCCTCTGGAAGACAAGCCGGTGCTGCTAACTGCTGACTCATCTCTTTAGTCTCCTGCTCTCATATCTTATTAAGCAATAAAAAGAGAGAACATGGGATTGGTTGCTTTCCGATTTTCCTGTGGTCTGCAGCTTCTGTTTTCTGATTCTCACTACGCATTTTATGAACATATTTCAGTGAATCACAGCAAAACAGCATGAATTAGGACCATGATTTTGTAAACACTAGGCAGCATTTGATCAGAAATCAAGCAGGTGAACAGAAATGTCAGGGAGAAAGCTACTAGAACAATTCATTTAGCATTTTTACTGCTCAAAATAAAGCCGCATGGTCATAATAAGTCACATGCAGTATTTGAAAACGAGCTTAAGAATGAGAAAAGAATATCTTTGAAATTCATTAGTTTAAACCTTTGGGTACATTATTGGCGCATTGTTTGGGTACAAATTACGTTGAATGATTCAAAGCAACAGCCAAGCCTTGAACATTTAACTGACTGTGAAACAGCCACAGGATATACTTGTAACTAGACTACCCCCCACTTAAACCAGAGGCAGAAGGTGAATGTCAAGAGAAGTCACCAAACTCAGGTTTAGGGCTTTTGAGGAGAGGGTGTCTTCTGTGAATCGTAGGCAATGCCCACTCTTATTTCTTTGTTTCTCACTTATCTTTACTTGAGATTTGTCTCCTCTGTCTGCTTGGAATTCCCGCCTTGCCCTATTCTGCTAAACCACCAGCCAAAACAGCTTTATTCATTAACCAATAAAAGCAACACATAGACAGAAGGACATTCCACATCACGTGTGGGCTTTCTCGGTGACAATAATTTGATAATCCTGTTTCTTCTTTCAATCTCCATCTTTAAGGCAGTCATGTAACATCTTGAAGATCCATATTAAGTTTAACCACAGCTGTATCAGACAGCCCGTTCCCTAACAGCAGATCTGAAGGCATCTGATGATGAACTTGGGGGCTTCTACAAGTCTTTATTGTGTCATCTTGAACTCATGTATGTCTTGTAATTTGTTTTTGTCTTAGTGGTGCACAATGAGGCATTTGATAATAATATTTTATTTTCCATTTTCCCCCGAAATCATTACTTCAAGATATCTACAGGTTTATACTCCCACAGTTCAAAGCAACCGTCTCCAATTCCTATAACAGCAATCAGCTGTTATTTACAGATTTGACATTTTTCACTTAACTCTCTGAACCAAATGAAAGAAAGGAATTTATTCAATCTCAGCTGAACATTCAACAGTCTCCAGTGTCATAAGCAACAATGGAACAAAAGACAGCAACCATCGTGGAAAAGTGGATATGTTAGAGGAAAACAAAAAGAGACAAAGGACAATATGGATGAACATGTCACATTGTTTTAGAGTGGATCTAGGGCATGTTTCTTTTAAAGCAAGCCTTGTGACAGAATCATTGACTAACTGCCCTTTGTTGTCACACGTAAGTGTACCTCCTCCCTGCTCAGTGAGTCTTCTCTTGACCTAAATGTCTCCTTATCCTTAAGTTCTGCCTTGCCTGGCTTCTCACATTTGTTTCCAGTTAGAGGCCATCATTTGGTTCACTGGTGTGCTGGCTGCTCTATGCCAACATCACACACAAACTAGTTATCTGAAAGGAGGGAACCTTAATTCATAAAATGCCTCCATAAGATGCAGCTGTAAGGCACTTTCTTAATCAGTTATTAGTGAGGGATGGTCCAGCCCATTTTGGGTGGTGCCACCCCTGGGCTGGTGGTCCTGGGTCTTATAAGAAAGCAGTCTGAGCAAGCCATGAGGAGCAAGTCAGTAAGCAAGACCCCTCCATGGCCTCTGCATTAGCTCCTGCTTCCAGGGTCCAGCCCTGCTTAAGTTTCTGTCCTGATTTTCTTTGATGATGAGCAGTGATATGGAAGTGTAAGTCAAATAAACCATATTCCCAAATATTGTTTATAAATGTTTGTTTAAATTTAAAGGGGGATATGATATAGAGATGGATAGTTTGCATTGATATGGATTTTGCTTTATTGATACAAATTTTAGGTCAGTTTTGTTATATGTATATTTATGCTCTTGATTAAGGTATTGTGATCATGCAATTCATTTGAAAATGTAATGTATAATTAAGAAATATAGGTTAAAAGATAATTGTCTATAATACTCAAGCTTTTAATCATGTTAGTTAGGTTTTCTAGATGTAAAAAGATGTATTTCAGATGGATAGGCATCCTTCAAACCTTTCAAAGACTATAGAATATGGCATTTAAAACACTTTAAAAACTTAGGACTTTTTATGACACTGAGAGACATCTGCTCCTGGCAGCACCAATCTATTTCAAGGGGAAGATGGGCACCAAAGAGGTATTTTATGGAGTTGGTTAGCCATTTGGGCAAGAAACTTCTCTTGCCTGAACTGCTTGTTGAACTGGACATACAGGACCTGAAGAAAAATGACTGCTAAATTTGCCTAAAGGTGAGATGATCCTTTGGCATTCCTGCTTCATGAAAAGGGGAGGTGATGTGGGATTCTACCCTGTATGCTGTGAATACCATTATGAATAAAGAAGTTGCTTTGAGCCTGTTGATTGGGCAGAACTTAGGTAGGTGGGGAGGACTAAACTGAATGCTGGGAGAAAGGAGGCAGAGTGAGAGAGAAGCCATGTAGCCCTGCCAGAGATAGACGACAGAACTTAGCCAGTAAGCCACAGCCATGTGACAAAAAAATTGATTAATAGAAATGGGTTAAATTAATATGTAATAGTTAGTCAATAAGAAGGTATAGCTCATCGGCCAAGTAGTGATTTAAATAATATGGTTTCTGTGTGATTATTTCTGTTCTGGGTGGCCAGGACAAACAAGCATCCCCCTCCAATACTTTCCTCCAATTTTGGTCATAGTGTTTTATCACAGCTATAGAAACTCTAACTGAGGAAAATTCTTTTTGGGATAACTTGTTTCCTTATTGAGTCTCTAACTCAACATTCTAGTTTCTGTAACAATGGAAAATGGCATGCTAAAATGCCTCCCAAGAACCATCCCAAAATAATACCCAGATCATGCTTCTACCTCCAAAGTTCGTTATCTTAACGTCTATAGTGCTGGAGAGCAGTGGATATTCACATTTTATGAATATAATGAAGTATAGTCCCTGGGCAACCTAAACAGTATTTTGGGAATATTTTCACTCTGGACATCCCTATCATCATCATCATCATCATCATCAGCAGCAGCAGCAGCAGCAGCAGCAGCACTATGAATGGTCATTTTTACGCCTCAATTCAGGACACAGAGGTACAGAGAACTCAAAGATTTACCCTGGAGTCCCATATTTCATCAACAGTAACCAAGCTGGCCGTGCATTAGCTGTCTGGTTTCTGTCACAGAACTTTGAGAGTCAGAGTTCTATAAGGCCACGGAGGTGCATGTCTTTTCTCCAAAAAGAGACCTGTAAGCAATTAATGTGAAGAATGACAAGAAAGTAATTTACCTTCTAAGTCCTTCATCATCTCTGCCATGGTCCCCATGGGTCCCCACATGTCTTCTGAAACTTAGATGACCCTGTTTTTGCCATTGTTCACCTCTACAGATTAGCTTGAATACATTTTTTATTTAGTCCTTGAGAAATAGTCAAGAAAATAACTTGGAGCAGGAGTCCCTTGCATACAGAAAGGCAGAATTGACCTTCATACCTCCAAATGGATTTATTCCTAAGATGATAAAAACTGGTGAGTATTTCCTAGTTACTAAAATGATTATTACTATGACACTCTGCAGCTTGCGTTAATGTCATTCTATTTGAAAGCGCACACAGACTCTGGAGCTGCAGTACACTGTCTTTGAGGTTAAGGGCAGGGACCAGCATATATTAAAAAGAATACGAATCTCTTGGTTTCCAGAACTGATCAAATACACTTACTCTGGAACCAACTGTTATAAAAACCATTGCCATACCAGTTTATCTCCTCAATATTGATCTTTCCTTTCCAGCAAGGCAACGGGAATCTATACCCTCAAATTCTCAGAGTTTTCTTATTCTATACAGTCTTCACTGGAGATTTTTGTGAACTTAAGGAGAAGCTTCAGGCATCTTGCAGTACTGGTAACCATGCTGAAGAATGGTACACTCTTGTGCTTATAGGTGAGTCAGGTGTGGTTTGCACAAGGCTCTGTAGAGTGTCAGTGCAAGAACTGTTCTGAGTACAAAAGCCATGAGAATCCATTAGAGAGGCATGGCTTTGCACAAGTTCAATATATTGTGCCTACAATGCCCAATACAGCAGCAAGAAAGTCAGGTCTGAGATAATTGAGACATGGAATAGAAGAGAGGGCAATGGATATAACTAGCCTAGAAGTGAGAAAGGAGGTAGACATGCAAAAATAGTGGATCTGGCTAGACTGTAGAAGAGGAGTCCTGGTCAGCGGAAAGTGAGGATTGGGTATGATCCTCTGAAGGTAGAAATAAGGTGTAAGGTTGGCTGGGCTGCCAGAAACAAGGTAAGCGGCAGACAGATGCTGGCCAATGCCTACACAGGATGCTTTCTGTCTCCACCACTAGCCTGCATACCACTTATTTCTATCTATTTTTGTTATAGCCCACTTGCCAATGCAATAAGTCTGCCAATTATCCACTTTAGAAGAATAGTCTAGGGACAAGAGAAGAATGATACATTTTTAATTCACCTTAAACACTCAGATTAGCAGTTGACCTATTCTCCTTTATGCTCTCTCTACATAATTTAAAGATGCAAAATGGCCAATTGTTGTTGTTGTGTCTAGTTTTTGTTTTAATCAAAGAAACGAACACATGACTAGACAAGGCAGCGAACACTGGTCAGCCAGGCTTTGCTGTAGACCACACACAGGGTGTGGTAGTGCAGCGGTGTGGCTATCAGCACTGTCCTGAGTTCAAAAGTAGTGGGACAAAATCCTGAGATGTATGACTTTGGACAGGTTTACTACTTGCTGTGCCTACGTTGTCTAACACAGCAGCAAGAACTATCTGTGGCCAAGGAGTGCTTGAAAAGTACTTCAGCAGTAGGTAAATTTGTCTTAATTTTACTTCAACTTAAGTAACTTAACATTAACAATTGATAAACTAATTATTGTAAAATCTTTAAATTTTAAAAACAAAGTGTGGGAATTTACTCTTTTAATTATAAATTTTATGACCTCTATAGACCAAGCAAACGTTTGTGATAATAACAGAATTCACATTGAAATGTGCTACGAGTATAAATGTACACTGGATTTTTGTGTGTGTGCATGTACACATATATGCTGTTCTGGCCAGTGTGTGTGTGTGTGTGTGTGTGTGTGTGTGTGTGTGTGTGTGCGTGTGCATGTGCAGAAATTGGCACTGAAAATGTTCCTCTATCACTTTCCACTTTATCTTTTGGAAAAGGATGGCATTTTGAATGAGGTATCCCAGACACAGAAAGACAATTATCACATGTACTTACTCATAGGTGTTTTTTAAATATAAAGCAAAGAAAACCAGCCTACAAACCACAATCCCAGGAACTTAGACAACAAAGAGGACTCTAAGAGAGACTTACATAGATCTAATCTACATAGGAAGATGAAAAAAACAAAACAAAAAACAAGATCTCCTGAGTAAATTGAGAGCATGTGGACTTTGAGGGAGGGTTGAAGCATGGAGGTGAGAGGCAAGGAGGGGAGCAGAGAAAAATGTAGAGCTCAATAAAAATCAATGAAAAAGAAAAACAAAGAAAAAGGGGTGTTTACTGAACTCAGAGCTCACTGTTTTGATTAGGCTGTTGACCAGCAAGCCCCTGAGATCTACTAACACTGGGATCATAATCCTGTGTCATTGTGCCAGCATTGTAGAGGGATGCTGGGCAGTCACTTTACCTATTGTTCCTCCTCCACATCCCCCAGCATTAAACAGTCCTTACAATTGCATCTTTGGTCCTTATTATTTCTAAATTCTGTGTAATTTAAAAATGAAAAAGGAGAACTACTCCTTTAATAAGTGATTTAAAAATGTGAGAAAATAAATTTCAAAGAACAAGTAAGTGATGGTGACACAAAAGAGAAACTCAAACACTCTTATATGTTCTCTAGGTAATCTACTCATGTGAATATTCTATTAAATAAATATTAAAGTGCTACATTAAAAATTTGTTTGTCTTCCCATCTTTTTATATTCCATGAAGCAAAAATTATGTTTCTTTTTAGCAATCCAATTCTTTTTCACAAAGTAATGCCAAAGTAAAGGAAATTTATGAATGCATTTAATCAAGAGAGTAAAAAAAAACAATAAAATAACTAAAATTTACTGGACTCTTCCAAATCATCAGGATTTATTATAGATGTGCTACTAGTATTTATCCACTGGGTCTTTGAAATAACCTCCTGAGATAATATGGCAGACAGAATTATGGATTTTTTGAGCATTGTGTACATTCTAATCTTAGGAAGTTAGCAATGTATCATTTGTATGACATGAAGGAGTTAAGGCTGTAACAGAGGAGATAAGGTTACTAATTTACAGATGAGAAAAGCCCAAATTACCCAGGTAATTACAGGGTCCTGAGGGAAGGCTGAGAGTCAGGGGCCAGAGCCATAGGAAGATGCTTTGCCACTGGCTTTAAAAGCTGAGAGCTCACATGTTGAGACAACAACCACAAAGCAGAGAGAGAGAGAGAGAGAGAGAGAGAGAGAGAGAGAGAGAGAGAGCGCTAACTGAAAATGGTGTGGGCTTTGAAATCTCAAAGTTCACACCCCCAGTGACACACCTCCTCCAACAAAGCCCTCCTAATCCTTCCCAAATAGTTCCACCAACTGGGGAGCAAACACACACTTAAATACCTGAGACTGTGGTAGCCGTTCTCAAACCACCACACATTCCAATGACTGTGGATGGCCTCTTGAAGCTGGAAAAGACCAGAAAGCCAATTCTTTCCTAGAACCTCCAGGAAAAGCAGCTCTACCAATTTCCATCTAGTAAGATGTGCATCAGATTTCTGCTCCAGAAATATGAGATAATAAATGTGTGTTGTTTTAATTGAAAGACAATACATGTGCCATTTAAAACTACTCTGTGATATTTTATCATGGCAGCAATAGGAAATGAATACAAATGGGTATATTCATTAGTCCATTTCACAGACAAGGCAACTACAGCACAAATAATTGACATAACTAACCCAGGACTCATACAGTCAGCAGGTGGTTTGGTGAAAGATTCAGACCACACATGCAAGGAGGACTGACACATGGCGCTTTCTCATGTCCTGTTTTAACAGAGAATGTTCTATTTTCTTTTAGCATCTTGTCGTTCTCTGGGTCTCTGATCTAAGGCTACTTCATTGGATGTGGCTGAATGCATGAAGGTTAGATCACTAAGGTATACTGCAGCTCTCGCTGAAGTACCAATCAAGATCCTCAACCATCTGAGCTCTGTGTTGGCCTTCAAACTGTGTACTGCATGAGGTTAGAGCAGCCAGATTGTTGTCACCTGTGCCTGACGAATACTAAATGATATCGTCTCTCAGTCTTCTGCTCAGTCCAGCTCTGTGCTGAATTCTTTTGCTTAGACAATCAGTGACACACTCAACACCGGTAGAGTGAATGCAACTTTAAAAGTGAAGCATAAAATAAAAATGATTTTAGGAAATGGATTGTAGCAGTCAGCTTTCTGTTGCTGTAACAAGACAACCTGAGATCCTCTACTGAGGAGGAAAGGCTGATTTGGCTTCCATTTTTGACACTTTAAGCTGGTGGTTCATTAGTTCATAGCATTTAGACCTGTAGCAAAGCAGTACAGCTATGTGGGAGTACATAGGAAGGAAGCTCTCTACCTTCTGACATTCAGGAAGCAAAACAAGTGACAGGAGGGGCTGGGCTCCCAACAGGGCCTCCACAGGTGCATCTTACTGATCTTGCCTCCTCCATTAGGCCTCAGTTCTTACAGGTCTCACCACCTCCATTAGGCCTCAATTCTCACAGGTCTCACCTCCTCCATTAGGCCTCAGTTCTTACAGGTCTCACCTCCTCCATTAGGCCTCAGTTCTTACAGGTCTCACCACCTCCATTAGGCCTCAATTCTCACAGGTCTCACCTCCTCCATTAGGCCTCAGTTCTTACAGGTCTCACCTCCTCCATTAGGCCTCAGTTCTTACAGGTCTCACCTCCTCCATTAGGCCTCAATTCTCACAGGTCTCACCATCTCCAGGTAGTGCCGTAAACTCACTGCCGATTTGTGACACCTAGGTATTTGGGGAAACCCCAGATTCAAACTATCGCAGGAATTTCAGCAGTCTTAAACTGTAGTCCCTACCTAAGCACATCAGCTCCATGAAGACAAAACCTGAGAGAATAAATTGACCTTTTAGGAAAACCTCACTGAAGAAGCAAGACAAGTTGCTCCATTCGGATTTGACTTGCAAACGACATATTTGACTTTCAATTGTATCACTACATTTTTTTCCAGTTTTCAATTATATCCCTATTATTTCCTAAGATCAGGGTTTAGGGTTGGGTCATATTGAATCCTAAAATCGAGGAAATGAGTGTAAAATCCACTCTTCCACACAACAAAGAAACATTGAAAGGAAACACGTCATACTAATAAAATATATTTAATTATATTTCAAAAATTAAGAAATTTTTAGTATCAATAATTTGATTTCATTCTTTTTCTAAACATATAACAAAATGTTTCTATTTGATAATATAATCTTTACAATCTTTACACCATGGCTTCTCCCGAAGCATTATATCACTGAATCACTGAGGTAGAATATTTTACACACACACACACACACACACACACACACACACACACACACAACTTGTTTATACCTACATCAATCTATATAGTTGAATCTGTGCATTTGTTTTGTTACACGACTGGCTATCACATCTCCCGACACACCCATGACTTTCTGCTGTTATTTATCATACTATAGATTTTAATTTTAAAACACTATTTCTTCCTTATCATTTTCAATTGGTGCCATTTAGAAAACTGTAACAGTGAGCTATCATTTGCACAAGCAAATACCGTATGTTATCTGAGTTCTGTAATCCCTTTCCTGAAAGGTTTGTATTGTTAATTGCTAAGATCCAAGTACATTCAATTAATTCTTCTACCCAGGGAGAAGACCTTGAAAGCCTCCATCTCTTTTCTTTGACCTCATGATTCAGTTGAAAATGAGTTCACACTCAAGACTTACTGCCAAAGATTCTCTGGGCTTTTAGGCTCTGTGCTATACTATCTTTGGCACACCATTTAAACTCAGTTTCCATTATTTACACGGGATTTCTTTCCTGAGGGAGTCTTAAGTCGGTATATTCAAATCCATTCTCACTAAAGCAGAGCAGAACATTAACTTGGGATTTAGAGACTTTAAAAGCCTTTTCCTCTATGAGCCATTCAACAGATATGCAACTGGGCAAAGAATGTGAAGAATCCCTCTGCATAAGTTTTATTAGGTTATTTAGTAGAGAGATAGAAGGAGATTATTTTATTTCCTCTGAAGTCGTTCCCGTATCAAACTCCTCATTGGTCTTGATTTTGTTCACTAAGCATATATGTAAACAAATGAGTCCCAGTGAAATGAAATTATTATTTTTATAAATAATTATTTTATTCCTTCATCTTGTTTTATTTATTTAGTTTTTTGTTTCGTTTTGTTTTAAGACAGGGTTTTTTCATAGCTTTGAACCTGTCTTATAACTTGCTCTGTAGATCAGGCTGGCCTCAAAATAACAGAGATCCGCCTGTCTCTGCCTCCTGAGTACTGGGATTAAAGGGCGTGTGCTACCACCACCTGGCTCATCTTGTTTCTTATCCTGGTTTTTAAAAGTACTTTAGCAAGAAGCAAGGATTATTGTGCTTCCACCTTGGAAGGAAATTTAAAAACAGAGGTCAGGGAGTAACTCAAGCAGACTGTACTAACACACTCCTTAGCCTCTGGTTTTGGAGCACGTTCTCTGGAACAGGCTCTGAGAATGGATATGGAAGAAATGCATTAAGTCCTGATGCAAATGGCCTCCTTGTCTTGCTGCATGAATTACCCAGTGGGTAGCATAAGTCTCTTGTAGACTAAGCTAGCCTGCATAGCTTCAGTTTTCCACCCTGAGTGAAGGTGCTGGAGTTGACTCTGAAATGACTCCCACAAGCTCACAGTTTGCACTCTAGGCCCCCAACCTGTGGTGTTGATTTAAAGGTTAAGGAGTATTTAAGACGTGGTCCTCTGTTGGAGGAAGTAGGTAAGGAGGGACAGGCCTTTGAGGGTTATGGCTGTGCTTTAGGTCTACTCTTGCTCACACTACCTCCTGTCCTTGAAGTGCGAGAAGTCTCTGCCATAGGTTTACCTCACCATGAGCATTTCTACACCTTCTCTGTTATGGTGGAGTAACGTCTCCCCAAGCTAGAAGCCAAGAAGAAATCTTTTCTCACTTAGATTGCTTTTATAGGCATTTTGTCATAGAGCTAAGAATAGCAACTAATACAGATAGTGATTAGTATACAGTGTGATTCCATAAGGTAAAGATTCTGGTTCACTAACAGATAAGAGACACCTCCCCCTATGTCAAACCAGCATGACCAGGTCATCTGGGTTTTCATTAAATAAGATAATTTGAGAGTCTGATCTTCATTCTTCTGACTTTAAATTTAGAAGTCACTACACAACCATACTAAGCTCCTAGACATTGAGGTAAACAAGAAACACCCAGAAGAAAATCCAAGGTCCTTTAGAGCAACTAGATAATACAATATACTATAGAAGTCAAAATGAAGGAAAAAGAAGATTCCCCAATGATTGAAGCCTTGTCATTTACCAGGCAATGGTTAGCAGATTTTCTGTCACTATAAGATTGTACACTTGGTGGGCCATGCATCTTCTCTGTGTCTCTCTGGAATTTTCTCTTTCTGTCTTTCTTTCTTTCTTCTCCTTATATTTGGTTTTGTCATTTTCTTTCATTTTAAATTATGAAAGTCATCCATATTTACTACTAAAGGTAATATTTGACATAAATGCTATATAGTTCACAACAGCATCGAGTAGAAAACTTGACGGTATTAAAGGGTAGCTTATGATGCAGGCCTTGGGGCAGCAATTGTAACCGAGAATCACTCAGCATGTTAGTTTTGTCATATACGAACACATTGTTGACTGGCGGTGACTTCACCTCACAACTTCACACCTTTACACTGTTGTTTTATCTCTTGGCCTTTGAGCAATATAATGACAGAGCCAAATTTGGTTTTATGTATACACTATATCCTCGTTATCCCCAAAATTAAATTTTATGGTTTATACTGTTGCAGAATCATCACAAAATGTTGATAAATTTTGAAAATGTTTCACTTTCTAGTTGAGACTTGCAACTCTGCTATGGGGGAATTCATTATATAGCCAGAGGGAGACAGAAGCCTACCTGACAGTTGCTCCACAGTCTCCTCTTGCATCAGTGGATAATCATTTTTGGTTTGAGAGGGGGGATAAAAGACTTAAAAATGGAGAAAACCTCTGGGGTGAGCAGTGACTATAAGACATACAAAATTACAGGAATTAACCAGAAAACAGACCTATATAAATTAAATTAGCTATCTGTAAACTTTATCAAAACATGCTGTCAGTGGGATAAGAAAAACAATTTATAAATATTTTAGGTGGCGGGGAGATAGCTGAATGGGTGAAGTGGTTATTGTAGCATAAAGACCCAAGTTTAAGTTCTGGACCCCACATAAGAAAGCTATGGTGACAAGATCTCCTGAGTAAAATGGGAGGATGGGAACCATGGGAGAGGGTTGAAGGGGAGTGGAGAGGCAGGAAAAAGAGCAGAGAAAAATGTATAGCTCAATAAAATAAAAAAAAATAGAGAAAAAAGCTATGGTGGTACCCACCTGAAACCCCAGTACTGTCTAGGCAGATCACTGGGGCTTGCTAGTCAGTCAGCTTAGCATGATGAGCAACTTCCAGACAACTGAGAAAGACTGTCCCAAAAAATAAGTTCGAAAATGCCCTAAGGAATGAAAGCTAAGGCTAACTTCTGTCTTCATATCCCCAAGAACATTCCTCACACCCACAGGAACATACATCATACTTTGAAAAACTGTCTTAACCTTTTATCAGTTTATCTTCACTGAATTCTAATGGTCTCAACTGTCAGGATTTATGCATCCCATATAAATGGCAAAATGACTAAAGAAATCTTTCATTTTCATGTTTAACAAATCTCTTTAGTTTGGACGACATACCCAAACTTCTATCATAAAGCCCAAGCTGATTTCTGACTCAAATGAAATTCTTTAAGAGAGATACCAGTTTCACGTTCTGAGTGGCAACACCACATCTGCACGACATCAGTATTCAACCCTTACGTGCATCTCCCGCCTCAGTTCATCCCTGTGCAATTTAATTAAGAGTTAGGAGCTAACCAAGTTTTCATCTTGGTGTTTGTTGTTCAAAGATGTCAGTCCAGAGGTCCTTACTCAATTCTAGTCTATAAAAGAATAAAAGGCATTGATCTGGGTACCAATGAGGCAAAAAAAGGACAAAAAAACAAAAAAAGCAAAACAAACAAACAAAAAACCAGAATCAGTCCCTACCTATTTCCCATATGCCAGTGATAAAAGAAAAATATATAAATAGTGAAATAGCAATTAAAAGTTCAGTCCAAGACAGGTTAGAAGGCAATATGTGTTTAGCTATGAAATGGACTTACACATCATACATAATACAGTGCATTAGAAAAGTGACCGCTTGCCTGTTCATCAATCATTCATTGGTCTTCACATTGGGTCAGGCTTTACTCCTCTGGACACACTTCCTTAAAGTTCCAGAGCTACACATCTAGCTTTCTACTTGACATTGTCAGCATAGACCTATGAAGTACTGAGAACTCAGTACCTTTATAATGGGCAGGACCACACTCCTACGCCCTGTTTTCATACACTTTCCTACTAAAGAAAAATTTGGTTCTGAATACCCAGGTAAAAACTTAACAGCAGGGGATGAGGGGATCTCTCAGTTAAGGGTGCTTGCTGCTCTTGCAGAGGTCCTGGGATCAGTTTCCAAGAGCTAGGTGTAGTGGTTCACAACCACCAAGTTCCACAAGACTGGATGCCTTCTGTGGACACCAAGCTACATGGTACAGATACATACATGTAGGCCAAACATTCACACACATATGATAAAAAATTAATAACCATTTAAAGAAATGTGCACAGTAAACCCACACTGCTTTCTTTCCCCCCCACCTTGTAAGTAACTTATGCAAAACCTAGTTGTTTTGCTACCAACATGTATCCAGAATCCAAACACTTCTCACTAACCCAGGAGAAAGGCATACTGGACTTTAGTTGGTGCCACTGCAATAGCTTTCTGACTGCTGATGTTCTCACAGCTCCTAAGCTTACCCTCTGTAGCCACAGAGTCTGTTACTATTTTCTAGAGACTCAAATGCATGAGTCAAAATTCAGATTCATCAGGTTGAAGGAGAGCAAGGTGGAGAGTTCAAAACAGAGCCATGCTTACACATCCCAGGCCATTCTCTATTGCACTGGTTCTCAACGGGAAGGTCATGACCCCTTCAAATGACCTTCTCACGGTGGTTGCATATCAGATGCCCTGAATATCATATACTTACATTATGATTCATAACAATAGTGAAATTATAGTTTTTGAAGTAACAATGAAAATAATTTTATGATGGGGGTCATCACAACATGAGGAAGTGTGTTAAAGTGTCTGAAGCACTGGGAAGGTTGAGAACCACTGCTCTAGTAGGATAAATCAGAATTTCTTGCCGAAAGCACAGATTCCCAGCAGCCCCACCAGGCCTTCTCATATAAAATCACTGGAGTCCAGAGATTTAGGATCTACACATAGGAGCCTCCTTATGAAGTGGAAACAAGCAAACACTGTCAAAGCAACACCTTGGAAGGTGTGCAATATTCCCATTAACGAATCTGTTCACTAAATAGTGCAGCCTTAATACAACACATCCATTTCAAAAATTGCCTGAAATGTACCACAACCTTCACGCTTTGCAGCCAGGGCAGAGATTCCTGGTGCATTTCTTCATGGCGCTGAAGATGTGTGACTCCTGCAGCTGCCATAGAGGACATTTTCAAGGGCCACAGTGACTTTTACCAGCATATGTTCCTCTAAGTGGCTCAAGAGTTTCTCATAAAAACTCAGTGAGTTTAGCCAGGCGGTGGTGGCGCACGCCTTTAATCCCAGCACTCGGGAGGCAGAGGCAGGCAGATCTCTGTGAGTTCGAGACCAGCCTGGTCTACAGAGCTAGTTCCAGGACAGGCTCCAAAGCCACAGAGAAACCCTGTCTCGAAAAACCAAAAAAAAAAAAAAAAAAAAAAAAAAAAAAAAAAAAAAAAAAAAAAAAAAAAAACAAAACTCAGTGAGTTTGTCAGTTTCATCCTTATTCTCTTTGAGGAGGAAACAGGGTGGATAGCGCAATGGCTTTTGGAATCAGTGGGCCCTGTGGCCTGCAGAGCTGACACTTAGCAGTTCTAGGATGTGAACAAGGCATCCAGTCTTCTGAACCTTTACTTTGTCATCAGTAAGTTCTTGCTAAACATGCTCAACTTTCTAATTGACACATGACAGTTGTGTACATTTATGGGGTGCTGTATAGTATTTCAATCTACATATTCATTGCATCATGTCTAGATCAGCATAAGCATTTATTTCCTCAAGCACCTGTCATTTACTTGTGGTGAAATAGCATTCAAAATTCTTTTTTTAGATTTTTAAATGTATAGTATATTATCATGACATGGTGTATTCTTTTTGTTTCCTGAGTTTAGGACTTTTCATTTGCCTTAAAGTTACTGAATTAAAAAAAACATGATAAAACATTTATTGGCAATCCCAAACACACATGTGTGCACGCATGCACACACACACATGCACACAGAGAGAGAGAGAGAGAGAGAGAGAGATGCTACAAAAAAGTATTTGTAGGAAAAAGTGGTTTCATATAAAATGAAACATTATAAATTTAAAATATAGGGATAAGAGTTAGTTCTACCCATAGTGAATTCTTTATCATTCCATTTAATTCTGGTAAAAGAACTAGATAAACTAAAAGGATATGTAGAAAATAGTAAACAGCTATTAAATACTTTAAAATATTTTGTTTATTTTGAAAAAAATTATAATCTAATTAGAAAAACTATTGGTGTCAGTAACACATTTGTGTAGAATCTATGGATATGTTGATACTATTAATAAAAGTTAGAAAATAAGGTTTTTTGACCTTTGAGCAATCTCAAACCCTTTTAAGTTTACAGGGTTAATAAGTGTGAAATCATTTTGCCTCTGTGAAGAGACAGTCATAGCCCTCAATTCAAGAGCAATATTGCTTTGTGAAAACCCAAACCTTGATTTTTCAAAAGAGTAAGTATAGAAAGTTACACCTGTCACTCAGAGGCACATTCAGGACCAAATGACTTTCATTTAAAAACTGTTAATGCAACAGGCATTTTTCACTTATTATTTACTATATCCTTGAACACCAAAGTCTAAAAGAAAAAAAAATTGAGTTGAAAGCACTCTGACTTCAACACATCCCCAGTTTTGGAAAGTGGAGCTCACCATTTATATCTTGACAGGGGATTTCAATGATTAAACAGATCCCTTCCTCAAATCTTAAAGTTAGAATGGACTCTTTACTTCATCCTCGCTGCTTAAACAGAAGCACAGAAGAGCAACACTGATACAATAAAAGCACAAATTTAAAAATTATAGAATTTTACAATTGGTAAGAAACAACTTTTAAATGAAAATATCATGTATTCCACATAACTCTTAATACGTTACTCTGATTTTGTGCCAAAGTTAACTAAGCATTTTGAAAAAGCATTTCCGTTTCAGAGTCAGGAAAAGGACAGAAAAATAACCCCAGATCTCTTGAAGTTAGAGATCTAACTACCAGCATCTATAAAACATGATTGTTTATAGGCGATATACAAAGAAACCCACCATCTGGGCTCTTCTTCCAAATTAAGACTTACAACAGAAACCACTGAAACTAAATGTCAAATTTCTTTTTGTTCTTTTTTTTTCTTTCCATGCTGCAGAGTTAACATCATACAAATGCTAGGAAGCAGAGGATTTCACAGACACACACCACACATTTAAATGACAGATCTAAGAAAGAAAATCAGTTCTCTTAATGATAGCAATGCTACCGAGAGATGCTTTCCCCCGAAACAGCAACAACAAGGTAGCAAACTCTAGGTCATACATATCTTGGTCTGAAGCCAAAACACCAAACCCTCTCAAATTGCAGCGTCTATCTCCATAATAGCAGTTCTGTTAAGAGAGTCTGTTTGCTAAGCATACAGTACCATTATGAGGGTTCTGGGTCTACTCATTTCATCGTCACTTTCGAGAGGCACGATTTCATGGGATGGTTCCTCCTGGCGTCTTCTGCAAATGTGTGGACAGCTCCTCTGGACCACAGAGCGAAAAGCTTGAAGCAGAACAATGCTGGCAGTGCAGCCCATCGCTGCATCCTGGAGCCTACGGAATAACTTCTATGTTGATGCTATGTTTGAAAAACAGTGCCTCCTTGTCTCTGAGCACAAGCCTACAAGGCAGCTGCAGCCGGCTCGCCCTCCAATCACTTCCTTGAGCTATGATCATCTGATCACGCCAAATAGCTTGGATGCAGAGATGGGGAAGATTTGATCCACGGAAACTGAACACACTCAACAACATCAGAGCGTTTCAACTAGAAAGGATTTCTCAGCGCATTTCAAAAGCGTGCTTTCTGTTCATTACAGGGACTGTCTTGGATTCTTGCTTCAGAGTTTTGGGTAAATACATCTCTCTCTCTCTCTCTCTCTCTCTCTCTCTCTCACATACACACACACACACACACACACACACACACACACACACACACCATAAATCATTCTTCAAATTAAACAACTGAAAATCAGACTTCATGCTAACTTTTCTCCTCCCAAGGCAAAGGAGGTGTATTGACTGTCAAACAATTGTTCTAAAAAATGTAAATACTTTCAGAAGGAAGTTTTTCTGGTTACGACGTTAAGTCATTGGTGTTTTACTTTGCATAAATTCCAGAAGAGAAATTGACATTAGAAATGTAGAGTACCATGAATCAAGACAGTTTATCAAAAGTATGCATGCGATAACAGACCATGTGAGAGATGCCAGTGTTCAGCGTGATTTCTTCTCAATGGTGTGGTTGTTCTTTCTGTCCCCCGCCACAGTTCTGCAGCCTAATACATTTTTATATTTACATAGGCGGTTTGCAGGGCTGAAAACCTCTCTCTATCTGAGGTCACCCAGTGCACTCTGCCAAGCTGACCTCTTAGAGGCAGCTGGAAAACATTTTAACATCCTATCAGTAAGAAACAAGGCTTCATAACAACACACTTGGTCTGTGGTAGTTAAGGGTCTAGTATTCTCTGACTTCTGGAAGACTAGTCGCTTAGGAGGGAACCGAAAAGGGATGCTTAGAAATCACATGACCCATCTGGAATGGCCTCAATATCTAATGGTATACTGAAAGCTAATAGGACAGCAGGGGATACAAGAGCTAAAAATATCTCATGGAAAATGGATTTTGCTTACAAACGAGGAAAGCATAAAATCCCCAGGAGGATTTTCAGTGTTGGGATCTTCTTGCCAAGCCAATTCTTTCAGCCCAACTCTCAGAGATTTAAAGAAAAAAATCAAAACAAAACAACAATCTATTTAGTCTTGGGGTTCCTTGCGTCCAGAATGCGACTGTATGCTGCTTAGCAAAGGTTTGTTCTACCGTAAGGTGAGGTTGACTCAGGCACACTTAAGTCACTTTCGTAGAAGCATATAGCAAAATGCTCAATTAGGCATTAATTACTCAGTAATCTGTCACAACACAGTATCATTTTAATTGGCATGTCTGCCAGAGAAATAAAACATGTTTCTCTTCACTCTTTCCCCTCCTCTTTTAAGAAGTACTGACTGCCAATAGTTTTCATCTTGCTCTGTTTTGAGCAAACATATTTTAGTGCTGCCAGAGAAAGAAGAAAAAAATGCTAGCGGTGCTGGCAAGTTCTTAACTTCCTCTGGACTTTTGTCAACTTGCCTGCTCTCTAATCTAAACCATTGCCCTTCAGACGACTGGGGCATTTACTGACAAGAGACCACAGTTTAGATCATCTGGCTCAAGTGTATTGAATATGCAAGCGAAGTGCCCGTGTTTGAGCGTGTACCCTTTGAAACATGGCTGCACCTGTGGGCTCTATGAATGTGGTGCTCACTCTACCCACCTCCCCGCAGTCTCATAGTAGCTCTCCCCTCAATCCTCTACATGGGTAGTGATCCTCTGTCCATGAGCACTTACCTCCAGCTCCAGGCAGACAATGGAGAGGGGAAGAGTTCTAGCTCAGTCACACGCCCTGGGGGTCCAAAGGCACACTTGTATCCTGAACTTCCTTCTGGTCACCTCTCTCTAAGTCTGGCTAACAGTCAAGGTGGTGTTTGGAATTAGATGTTTTGGCAGATGGCACGGTCTTTAGGGAAACACATGGATGCTTTCTAGCTATTAGAAGCCTGTTTACATCGATCCTCTCTTTGCCTCTGAGGAATCTGCGCCTATGATTGACGGGCTGCTAGGGAGGGGCTTACACTACCCTCCCCCGTCTTCCTTTCTCACTCCTTCATTCTTTCCTTCTGATTCCAAGTCTCTATTTTAAGAGAATACCCAAAGACAAGTTCCTTTTGAATTCAGTGTATAAAACAGTAATCCACCGGACAGGGAACAAAACAGATGAAAAGTGGGAAATAGGAATCAGACTTGTTTGTCAGGTTCTATGAAAAACTGACAGCAAAACAGTAACAAACAGGCTAGATTCTGAGCACTAAGGTTATATGGAGGCAATGGGTGAGTCTGACTAGGGAACATAGAAATCTTAAAGAAGCATTCCCTCATATCAACATAACATGTACATTGGTAGAAAGGAAGTATTTTAAAATAAGCTGTATATCTTTCATCAAGAATCTGCTGTTTTTCATATGAATCATAATTTGGCTTCAAATATGACCCAACTTGTATATAACTTATGGAAATTTTCCTTTGCTTTCATCTATGTCCTTTTCCTAGGTGAACATTAGCTTATGATTTCATTAGACACTGACTGACTAAATGCAAACCCAGTAGGAGATATTTTGATTTCTTTTTCTAATGTGATATTGTCATTAACAATGTGAATTGCTAAGCCTCTCAAAGTGTTGGGAGCAAGTTTTTGAGTTGTTAAATACATACTGTGTGCCAATTCATTATAAAATCTTCAACCATGCATGGGGGTGGGGAAGGCTTGGGAAAGCCATGTTGTGTAGATGTGGATTAACTTTCATTTCTAAAGGAGACAAAAGCATGGAGGAAGGAAGATGCCATTGCCAAGTTACTGTACCCCAGGCAGAAAGGTATCAAAGGAAGTAAAAGGAGAGTGAGAAAAGATAGTAAGAAGAGGAGGAGGGGAAGAAGAGAAGAGGGAAAGAAGAGGAGGAAGAACAATAAGAAGAAAAGAGGAAAGAATTAAGAGACAGGATAAAAAGTCACTTCCCAAATAGCCCATTTTACCTGAAGAGTGCCTGCTCTTGACTCCCAAAGCTGCTCATTGACTGGGAAGTGTACATCCTGACAGGTGAATGAATTTTTCAGAGTATTTGTTTTAGTTGTTTCTGTCCTAAAATTTCCTCAAGTGGAGGAGCAGATATTTCTACCACTAGGGTAATGTATCCAAAGGTCTTTTTTCTTCTTTAATAGGAAAGGAAACACATTTAATTTAAATAAATACTGCCAACTGAAAGTATTGGCATGCCATAGCTTTGTTAAATTATGTAGGAGTTGTATGTTTACATCTATACATCTCATCTATCTTGCCACATATCGAAATCTAGCCTGATCATTCTGAATAGGACTGTAGTTTGCAGGATGAGGGTCAAGTATGGCTTCTTTGTCTTCCCAAACATTTGGTGCTTTATGCCTTTTCTTGATAAACATTGTAGACCTACAGCCCGGGTCTGGGGGTCTTCTGCTGTACTGAAAACCAGGACTGGTCATGGAAAGGTTTGGCATTTTCTGGACATCTTGGTGACATAGCCTTCACTGCTTTGCTCTGTGTGAGCTTTAGGTCACTATTTTAAGACTGTTTCAACTGTAATGAGTTATGAGTAGATTTTCCTCATTAATAGAAAATGCATGGGAATGCTGAGATTTTAGATTATTGGGAAAACTTCCATGATGAAGATGGACTCCCCACCACATGGCCACACTTAGAGAAGAGGGTATTTAGCAGTAGATAAAGGTTAAGGGGTGTCATAATTGAGGGGCCCTAATCTGCTAAGACAGGAATCCTTATAACAGGAAGAAACACTGAGGTTTGTCTTTCTGACTTTACATACAAAAGGTAAAGGGGCCACAGAAGATATAGAAAGAAGATGAGAAGGAAATTTGAGTTTCCAGTCTCTAGAACTGCAAGAAAATTTATGTAGTCTAACCCACTGTGTGTGTGTGTGTGTGTGTGTGTGTGTGTGTGTGAAATTGACAGTAAGATATTGCTTGGAAAAAAATCACATTCGAAAAACAAAGTCACAAGTGAATGACTGAATGACTCAACACTAACTCAGAGAAAAATGCTCAGCCCCCTCAGTTGAATCAACCTCAGACTCTTACCTACACTCAAAGCAAGAATTCTTGGGGCATTGGTCTCCCACCCCCACCCCCGTGCCATGTGCCTTCAAGCCACCTGAGCTCAGTTTACCCATAAGCAGAGTCTGCAGGCCCAGAATTCTGACAGTAGATACAGCACATTTCCACCTTCCTTCTTCCCCCAAACCACGTGAAGACATCGCAGAGCAGTGTAGAAGGGAATGAAGAGAAGGTATGTGGGTGTGTGTGATGGGGGAGTTTTTGTCAGCAGAGGAGAATTGGAGTACCACTGAATGATGGAAAGTGAATGTGATCACACTAAGCAGTAACCAGAAATTAAAGATTGAGGAGTCACACAGGTTCAGTGGGAGGTACAGCAGGAGAGTCCAGAAAGGGCTCCCCAGCTGGAGGAAGCAGGCAAAGGGATGAGAGAGATCAAATGGTAGGCATCTTTATCATTCAACAGGCCACACACCAGGTGCCAGCAGCACTTACAGAAGGAGGAAGTGGCTTCCACTATACCTGGCACCCATGTGTTTGTACCTCACAGAAACCCTAGGTATGGTTAAGGTAGGGCAGTATCTAGCTTGTCTACCAGTCTGAACCAAATCTACAGCTGACACACTGGTTACTCTAAGAGCATTACCAGAGTTTATCAGTCTAACCAAATGAAGAAGGAACCTTCCAGTGTCCGTCTGTCTCCACAGTCAGATACCCCAATTACAGAGAGTTTGCCATAGATATGCTTAACTTATAGAAAAATGGACCATACATCGAATCAATATGTCTGAGAAACATGACTCCAGTCTAAAAAGATTCTTGTCCTCATGATAGCTTGGTGGAAAGGCGGCCAGCGAGCATTGGGTACAAAGCTAAAAGGCACCTCAATCTCAGAATCCAGTTGAATTGGAGACTCCATGAGAAGTAGAAAGTTTATCATCAAGGAACTTGACTACATCCTCTGAACCGCAGTGGTTGGCAGTGTGAAATGAGCATACACCCTTTATACTTGAGTATATTAGTGTAACTACTACAACTAATATGATTGAGACATCTGAAAGAGAGTCTGGGTCATAGCAGTTATTGAGAGATCAAAAGTAGTGTTTCTCTGTTAGTCAGGGTGACACATGTTTGCTCGCTTCCCTTCATAGCTTCTGGCTTCAGCATGGAAGTGATACTGCCCCTCAGGAGCTTCTCCTGACAGACCTTGCTTCATTGCCCTAAGTCTCAACCCATGCAACTGTACTCGCTTGTCTGGGTCCAGCACAAAAGCTGTAATGTTCTGATGGATTTAATATTAAGTGATGTTTCTGTAAACTCTAAGACTGTGCCCTCTTGGCTGACTATATATCCTGTGCTCCCCTTGCAGTCAATCCTCTGTGTGTGATACAATGGGGTGGATCCCTCAAGAAAATACAGCAGCACAGAGCACCCATTGTGTGCTCAGTGCCTTCATTTATTTATACTTCCACCTATAAGAGAGTGCTATTATCACCCCCTCTTTACAACTGAGGAAACTGAGGTACAGTGAGGTTATATGACTCAAGGAATTGCAGCTACAGTGAGTCTCAAAATCTGAATTTTGTTACCTGCTTCAGAATCTCATCTTACATGCAATTCTGAATGTTAATCATGTTGTCTCTAACTTTTGTCTTCCAAAGGCAGGTGTATGCTAGACAAACCTTGGCTGTGATGCACAGCATCAGGGAAGCAACCCCAGAAAACACTCTGTTAGGGCTCACCAGTCCTCCTTAGAATACCGTGAGACTTCTGGGATCACAATTGCAGAGGGAACTTATCAGTCCTAGAAAAATATTGGGGTGATGATTGGTTTAAGTCACATTGTATGGGGATTTAAATAACTTTAAATGCAACAAATTTGATAAGTTTTGATAAAATGTATTTATCATGAGAAATGTTCACAAGCAGAAATGATTTCAGTCACCCAACCAACATGGCCACCAATGTGTATATTTGGAAAGCGAAAATTCAGTTGGCATATTATGCAATCCCTTGCTGACATTTATGATTTGTGAAGATGAATAACACTGAAGTGCTCCCAGCACAGAAATGCTCCTGGAGATTCAGCTAACAAGATGACCATGTCACAACTACATAGGACATGAGCTACTTGTCTTCAGAGACAATGGCAATCAGATGGTGACCACAATATATGTTGATAGAGCTCACTTGCCTCCTAGACTTTGTGTACTTGTCTTCCCACCCCTATGTGCTGTACTCTGTTGAGTTCTGTGATTGGGAAAAAATGGGAAAAGACCTGGATACCAAGGCAGTGAGCAACAAAACCCATCTGCTTATTTAAACTATAACAGATCTTTACATGGGAATACCTTGAAGTCTTATGGGATGAACAAATCCATCACTAGAAATATAAAGATAAAACCATCATTACCATCACCACCACCACCATTACCATCACTACCACCACCACCACTGAGCTTCTTGTTAGATTTCTCAGAGGTTCAGCTGTTTCTAGTTCTCCAAGGCAGGGACTAGGAAGGATTTTCATCCATGTCTATGTGCAGGTGGGAAGTCCTCTCACACAGAATCTGAACTAAATGGCTAGGAGGTGTGTTTCGGGGCCCTCTTAAGTGAAACGTGGAACCTACATAATCAGAGTGATTCTCCCTAAAGTATCAACTTGCTTCTCCTCTGCCTCCATCGAGTCAAGGATTTGACATGCACTTCACAGGTAACTATGACCTACTTTCCCCATAGTTTTGTTTATAGACTCTTCCCTTGCCTTCTTTCGCTCTTTAGTTTCACTTAATTACAGTGTTCCCCCTTTTCCAGGCGTCTTTCCCATGTGCTGACCGAGTCGTACGATGATTCCCATTGGGAACAAGCATGTGGTTCTTTTGTTTTAAAAACTCAGGTGTGGTTGCCAAGCCCTCCTTTATTTTCATTGTCTTCCCTTTGGCGCTGGTGTAGCACAAAAGCCAATTATCCTCCTGTTGGTACATTTAGATACATCAAAGAATCATCCTTCATTCCCTCTCAGTGAGCTTCCTGCTGAGTGCATGGATAATTTAAATGTTCCATTAATATCATGTATTACATTTCTCAGGTGGCTATGTTACAATGAGCATAGTAAATCTTGCTGCTGCTTCTTCCGAATGATGTAGGAGTTAAGCAAAAAATCAGGAAGCAGGCTGCCAAAGTGTAAGTTCCCATGGAGTCATTTGCTGCATTTCTCAGCCTGAGCAAAAATTTAGTCTGTTTTCTTGTCTGTTAAAGCATTAGTACTCACGAGGACCCAGCACACACGGCAAGAGCTCATCCCAGGTAAGTATCCTGTACATATCATCATTGTTGAAAACAAAGACTTAAGGATTTCCCGACATTGCCTGTGTTCTCCCCACCTCCTTCTGAAGTGTTTTTCCCCCCACCTGCCTTTTCTTTGTCCATGGACACATAATGTTCCCTGAGTGATGGGGGAGTAAAGATTTTAGATATGCTTCCCCTGTGTCTTGACGTTAGTTTCCATGGTAATGGGTCACAAGTTCCAGAGGCATATGCAGTCATTTTCCACAAGCAAACATATTTAAAATATTATAACAATGCTTGGTTAGCTTAAGGTCTCTCGTTTTGCAACCTCAAGTATTCTAATCACAGCCAAGTCCCAGGAAGAAGCAGATGCAGCTTCTGCATAGCTAGAAAGAGATGGCTCATGTTCTATTTTACAAAGCTTCTGGGAGCATTTAGGGGACAGGTTTTCATATTGTCACTGCTACCATACATGGGAACCTTCAGAACTTGCTGAGCTGAACTGGCAGTAGCTTTGGGTCAGAACCAAAACAATTCCTACTAGTCTCTTGCTCAAATAGGAATATGGAGCAGTCAGAAGTAGAGGGATGTTCTTGTTGAAGGCAATCACACATAGTTCCAAAGGACTGTGGTCATTTCTGCCATCATGCCAGCCTACTGAGAACCATTAGCTAGACAGAACTTCAGGTGTGTTCCTGGTGGGAGTCATGAAATTGCATTGTTACAGTGTTGGATTCTAGGAAGTGGCTCAAGGCAATAAATATAAACTTTGAGGTCAAAGCGATCTGAGTTGGACTCCTGGTTTTATTGTCTGAAACATGACTTCAGTTTTCCTCAACTCTCCAATAAGAGTGGTAACAAAGGCAGTGTTAGCACTGGCATAAATATTCTTACCTTTCTTTTTCCATTACTTAATGCAATTATGTTTATGCTACCACATTCTCCCGGCTAAGTATCTAAAGGGAAAGTAATGATCCTGCAAATCAAGGTACAAAGACAACACTCAATCAAAAGAGAAAGCTTTAGCATTAGAATAAGATGCAAGGCCAGGAGAGATAGAGCAGGAAGTGTTACTGGCTCTACCTCACCAGGGAAATGGGCTCCAGTATACAGATGAATAAAACTAACTTACAGTATGAACCACCTGCAAAGGAAATGATCAGTCACAAAGGAAAGGACTGGTCGTAGTCAACCCACCAAAAAAAAAAAAAAAAAAAAGATTAAAAACCAATCAAGGCTTCATGGTATCTGTGAGCTTGAAACAGGATAAAGGTCGATAATGGATGATACAGTGTTAAAGTCTGCATGATAATGAGCAATCGCAATGACACGGATGTTCCAGGGAAGATCAGATGATGTCCAGTAGCCAAACTAGAGCGTTAAAGAAATCTATGAGACTTTCAAGAAGTTCTACTTTGACAAGCGCTTCTTATGATTAGCGATGAAAAGTTAAGTGATTAAATTGAGTAAACTGAGCTATTTTCAAAAGTTAGCTACGGGAAAAGTATTCTCAGATGGCAGTGGATAAATAAGCGATTAACTGTACCTTCAGTGCTTGTTCCGTTTCATTCTGCATGCTCGCTTGGGCTTTTGAGTTGTGGCAGAAATTAACCACCCACGTCCTAAACATCCCTACTGAAATCTAGTTTACGATAATCATAAGCTGCTTTTCAAACAGAAAGATGACAGTCTTCAAAGCCACTTATAAATGTTCTCCCAAAGCATCTCCAAAGAGGAGGAGGCTAGCAACTTGAGCACATCAGAGCTTTGCTGTTTCTCCGACTCAGAAGAGGAATTCAACATGCCCCCAGATTAGGATACATGGAAGGAAACAGAACTAGTCAAGATTTAGCCAAGCATGAGGGAGTCATAATCTTCACCTTCTCTTTAAAAGTTCCTAGTTTTAATAAACCTAGCTTATTCTGCTGGCATGTGAAGCCAACGTTGTTCCACACGAGTCTGTGCGGCCTTCGCTCTTGCCTGATGTGGTAGGAGAACCAGGGATGAGGGTTATTTCTTAAGTGATGATAGGTAAATGAGATCATCCACCCAGATGGTGGGGGATAGAAGAAAACCCAGTGGAAGAAGAAGTCCTACAACCTGTGAGCTCACTGAGAGACAACCATAGACTCCAGGCACACAGCCAATGAGCCCAGTGTGCCTTCCATCACCAATGGCACCCGCAGCATGGAAAAGCAGAAATGTTCGGTAGTGGGTGGAGAGAACACTGGCTTCTAGCATTCCAGAAGAATGCAAGGCGGAAGGCAGGATGTTGGTGTTTACCCTTTAGGCAAAGTGTCATTATCCTGTTTTCTATGCAAGTGCAGAAGCGAACAAACAGGAAGAAGGCTCATTTTTCATAAGAAAAGAGAAGAAAGATTTGATCATGGAAAGTATCTGTCTCCCACCTTCCTTCTCTCTGTCTTCCACTCAACAAAGCTCAATGCCAAGCTGCCAGATGGCAAAGCCACAATTTAAGAGAAAGTTCACTTTGAGACTTCTTGGTTGTGGGAAGGGAGTGGACACAAGGCCACCAGACTAGTATTGCTTCTACGTTGAAAATCCCTGAAACAAGGATGCACCAAACATTGCCCAAATCAAGTTGCATGTATTCTTAGGTTTTTAAAACATGCATGTGGTCAAGATACAATCTTAAACTACTATGCAAATTATCTGAACTGAACCTTAGCCAGGGGATGGTGGCCACCCAACAGAGGGATGAATTGGGACACTCAGGAGTGTCCTGTGGCTGACTGTCATTGCTCAAGGATCACAGCCCTCTCAATAGCAAAGGCAATGTGCTATATAGCTGTGGAATTTATCCACTGCATGTGATTTATTGTTAGACAGGGTCTCACTATGTAGCTACAGCTAGCCTGAAACTTAGCCGTATAGACCAAGCTGTCTTTGAGCGCTACGTGCTTCTGCCTGTAGTAGTATCAGAGAGTTCCACAGTAGCCTGGAATGAAGGATAACAAAGGTTTGTTTATTTAGGGATAAACTCACAGTAAGGGTAGTGATTTGCAGTCCTCTGCATGCACTGGGAACTGGAACCAGATCCAGCGGAAAAAAAAGGGAGCCATGCTTGCTTTCCATCTGCACTTATACTTAGTACATGAGACCACACCCAAAGTGGGCTGGTATCTTAAAGACCATTGGCTAAAGGAGTTCCCACAACATCTGCCTACTGGAGACAGGGGTTAAAAGTGTATATACCACCATGTCTGGCATGATTTAAAAAAAAAATAAACAGCTATAAATTGAAAGCGGGAAACATCTACAGAAAATGTCACTAAAATACACTCATATCAAGGATGTTTCTTTCTACTAGCTTCCATGTTAGCATGATTTGGCAAATAATCCTTACTGGTGATGCCTGTTGAAAGCTTTCAAAGAAGAGTTTGTTGGTTCATGTCCAGTGTCAGCAGATAAGTTCCTCCTGCCTGTCGGTATATGTGGTACATCATTCGTTCATCCTATAATTTCACCCTGTAGCTATCCCTCTACTTGTGGAAGTAGATACCCAGTGTTGGGGAGCAGAAGCAGGCATATCCTTGGGGCTTGTTGCCAGACAGCCTAGCCAAAAAGTTCAGCTGAATGACTCTTTCAATTACAAGGTAGAAAACAGTAGAAAGAGAAACCCAGAGAGACTTTTGGCTTTCACAGAATAAATGTGGCCCAGGGCTAGAAGATACTAGACCTGAAGGAAGACTCTCAGAGGGAAGACAAGTGGCTGAAATACAGTAAAGGACTTGAGGAGAGAGGAAGCAGAAGGCGGGTATGTGGGCATGAAGATATGGAAACATTCTGCCAAGCAGAGATGCATTGCTCCAGTGGCTGCTTCTCTGTGTTTTCTCTCATGTCAGGTTCCAAAGCTGTAAAATTCTTCTACACCATCAGATTTACCAGTGACTGGCACACATGCTCCCCTGTTTCAAATATTTCAGTTCTTAACAGGCCCCTTCCTTGTGTAACTGCCACTTTCTAGGAACAAAGTGCAGGAGACTGGACAAATGACAACCTGCTTCCTATTCCTAGTTAGAATGCTAGCCGTTATAAGGTTTTCATTTATTTCTTTAAAAATTTGCCTCTGTTGCTGGTATGTGAGTCAACACTAACAGTTGAATGAAAATGAATGAACAAGTAGCAAACACATATCACCAAAATGTCTCAGCAGCATCTGGGATTTCTTGGCTCCACACTGTGGTGTTATTTGTACGATTGTTGCTTTCTTAAAATATTTACATATATCCATCCCACATTCTTTTTCTTTATGATGAGAGGGAAGTTCTTGTGCCTTCTGTCCCATTTCTGTGAACTCTTGTCTTCCAGGGTCATACTCTGTCAATCACTGCCCTCCCCTCTACTGGCTCTTACAAAATAAATGAAATAACATTTCCTTTAACCTTGAAATTTCTGTGACATTCTTTGGCCTTCTTTCACTGACAAACAACGGAAAACTTCATCTATAGACCTCAGACTTCCCTTCATCCTTTGCCCTTTACTCTTAACCCAAAGGTGTCTAGTGCCAACACTCAACTCCATCAATGGGGTGCTGATAATTCCAGGAACTGGTTTTATATAGGAAAGGGGTCATGGAAGTTCTGAGATGCACATCCCTGGCAAAGCATCATGCTTGAACTCTCACAGAGATGACCTTCTTGTGAGGATGGTCCCTAGGATGGCATTAGCAGCACCACTGCAGGGAGAGATGCTCTGCTTTATGGCCATGTCGACTTTCCTCTTCTGTGGTCGCTCTCTTCTTTTCCTCACCGAATTAGTATTGACAGGGTGCTGCTGGATGCTGTCCCGTGTATACTGAGACTAGAATAACACACACAGGGAAACAGACAGCATCCTCCACACTCACATCTTATACAGTGGTATAAATAAATACAAACAAAATTCTTATAAGCTAGAATTATACATAGATATTATTTTTGATGGATTATTTAAATAAAGTGTTGTCTGATTTACTGACAATAACTTTGATAAAGAAAATTTTAAATGTGAAAAAGCAACCTTTCCCAGGTTCCCAACCTGAGAGTTGCAAGTTTTCAGACCCTAACAGAGAACACTAAACCATATTGCACTGCACAGCAAACATGCAGAAAAGCTCAGGTGTGGGTTGAAATCATTATCTTGTGTAGTATCATAGCATCCTCTGGATCATCCTTCAGACTGCATTTTGTCTGCAGTCACACAGAACTAAAGCAGTTAGTGTTAGATTCACAAGTGACCTTGAGATAGAAAAGTCACAGCGTTTTCAAGGGGAAAAGAATGTGACTTTCTAGTTCATGCTCCTTTTATGAAAAAAATGCTGCTGCCTCTAAGGAAGACACACATGAGCCGTTTGAAACCACAGGGTTCTGCCTTATCATCTGTAACACAGCACTGAGATCACTCATCTCTCTCTCTCTCTCTCTCTCTCTCTCTCTCTCTCTCTCTCTCACACACACACACACACACACACACACTAGTTTTACACAGCATAGAAAACTGGTTGCAGTTTCACTAATGCACCTTTTAATCATCTCCTGCTGACTTTTAAAATCACAGAGAAAGATATCTGAATTTCAAGGTTCTCCCAGTATCTAGAAATAAATGTTTTGTTTATCATAACCCTTACAGAATCATTGCAATCATTATCAAAGTCCTTCATAGAAAAACACCAAGGAGACTACCCCAATAAGGGAAGAAGGCACTGCATTGTTCTGAGCATTTTCTCTCATCTTTTCATGGAAAGCAATAGTGCCCAGAGGATTTCAGTGTGTTCACAGTGTCTCAAGGAAGTCCATGTCAGTAGCAGCGGGGAACAAAGTGCCAGCTAGTGCCTCTGTGTCTTCCCCTCTGAGAACAACACAGAGAACTCAAGCCCTTACTAGGGAGAAAAGCCAACCACTAGAAACTGTGTTCATTTGGCTCAGGATTTCTTAATTGGAAAGCCAGCCTACTAAGAATGGCTTAATGCTATTTTACGTCAACAAAAGGCAGATGAGGACTTTTATGGACGCTGGAGTTTTCATCATCGAACTATGGAAAGACAAAATTCATTCCATCCCGACTGCCACAGATACCACAAATAAGGTGTCACACTCCATATAAATTCATTTCTTATATTTCCAATAGATAAAGAAGTCCTAGACCGAGGCAATGGTAGATTTAGAGTCAGGAGAGGAGTTTGCTTTCAGGGTCACAGATGTCAATATCTGTTTCCTCACATGCTGGAAAAAGCTGCCTAGGGCTTGATTCCACTGATTAGAACTCTGGCCTCTAACAATTAGACTCCAAATCGCTCCACCTGGTCTCATCGCCTTGGTGTTAAGATTTCAACATTTGAATTCTGAAGAGGATGGAAAGCTTTCAGACCACAGTTGCTGTGGAGGGCCAGTTAATTCTGTGCAGAGGTTTAGATGTGGTTTCTTAGAAGCTATTCACTCTAGATCACGAATGTTAGGTAATGGATACAGGTAGAAAATGAAGATAATAAGGTCCTTAAAGATGAGAGATTGGCTTCTGAAGCAAACAGCTTTAGTAGGTAAATGTGCTGGCCTTTTCCACATAAGCATCGCCCCCTGGTGTCCACGGAGAGAGGACGCTTTAAGAGCAAACATCCTATTCATCCTGCCTTGTAAGAAAGAGCAAACTGCTATCCCAATGCCACTTACCCATGCTCTCATTCCTCCAGCTCTTCATCCCCAACTGCACCACTGGAAAAGGCAGGTGCAGCATGCAACAACAAACTTTCTCAGTGCATTTACGGAAGAAACTGCTCTACTTCTGAGAGCATGTTATTGACAGGCATATCATTAATATTTTGGTTTTCCTGGCAGGGATTTGATCAATTGTTCAGTTCTGCTGAGCTCAAAATAATAATGAAACACAGTGTTTTAGCAGTTACTTGCCATATTGGTGACGGCGGCACCACATCTCAGGAGGGTGCTCCCACACTCATTTCTGTCTACATATGCAGATGGAAGGGAACCAGTGACAGCGCTTGCTCCTCTCAGCTTCCACAGTGGGAGGAGCTGAGATTGTCCTAGATACTCACTACCCACTGTTGAACTGGTATGACCTGATCAGTGTGGTATGTACCAATTGGGCAGAGAGGAACTAACCACAACAGCAAATGACACCATGATGTTGATGACGATAATGATGACATCAAAGCCAACACCCTTAGAGGGAAGGCTGTGTGACTTCCACATTCCGCATCTGTCTGAGGATGGTAACCCATTTAGGAAGGTCACATTTTTGAATCAGTGTTTGGGGTAGACATCCTTTAGGAGAGGCTCAGCACACTAATGGCAGGAAGTGAAGGTGGCTCTTTGCCACACTAACCCACCGGAGCTCTCTAGTGCATGAGAAGAACTACCCTGTGGCAGAGAAGTGGTCCATAATCTTGAAATCATTCCTCCCCGAGTTTACTGATGTTTAAACAGATGAATGTCCTTTGTGCTTGGGATGCAGCTCAGCAGGCATTCTGGAAGGACTACATTAAACTGAGCCTTCAAATATATGCGCCTACAGAGGCCATTCTTATACAAACCACCAAAGTTTATAATCTCAACTCTTGAGAGGTAGATGTAGGAGGATCAGAAATTCAGGATTACCCTCCACTATATACCGAGTTTGAAGCCAGACTTGGCTACAAAGGGCCCCTACAAAAACAAAAACAAAGAATTGGATATATTTATTTGTGCAAAGGCAAGCCCCAAACACAAAAATATATTTCACTTATTTTGTTTTCGAATGAAAAGATTTTTTTCTAATGATCGTCTTTGTGCTAAGTTCTACAGAGCACTGTTTTTATTTCATTAACATTGCTGATCATGAATGGGCTTCTGGCTTGCTAAATCTACAAGAAATACTGTATTTTACAAGTTCCCTAACATGTCAAAATAAGGCCAAGGATTTCTAAACTGTGGTACAAAGGACATCTTTCTTTTGTTTGAAACATCCAAACTGGAACCTCATTGTTGCTCAACTGTGAGTCATAGCAGGCCTCCTCTTGGATGTAGTCTGCTCCCCCAAAAGTAAATGTCATAATAGATTAAGGGATATTTAATAATCTTAAATTGTGATGGCTGACATTTCTCAGGGGGCCTGTGTCCTGCCCATTTCCATATTTAATCTATGATACAAATATATGGTTACTGATTACCACCATAGTAGGCAGAGTGGTAACCTTTCCCTCAAGACATAATCTCTACAGCACAGAATAGAGGCCGGCTTTGGAAACACCTGTATTTAGACATGAACTGCAATCTGAAGGGAAGAGCAGGTTGGATCATGAAGAACAGAAGAACCGCAGTGAGAAGAAGAGAAGCAGAGAAGGCCCCACGGAAATGATGGCAGACACTAGACCCATGCGGGCCAAACCAGGAAAAGCCTGGTGCTGCTAAAGATACTGAGTGAGGCCTCTCCGTCCCTCTCCTGAGAGAGGGCGGACCCAGTAATTTGCTTTCAGTTTCTGGTTTGTGATAGGGCAAACCAGTTATTATAAAACCATCTGGCGTAGTCATTGGCTAACGGCACCTGAAGGAAACTCAGGCATGCATCCTTCAAGTTGACAAACCAGAATCTCCGAGAGGCTGAACGGTCTTTCCAGAGCTTCGCAGCTAGTGTGAATATATGGAAGCAGAGCCATTTTCTAACTGCCGTACTCCACTTTTGCCACCAGAGCCACGTGCTGGCTTTCCAGCAGACAAAGCCCCTGTGTACCTAGCAGGGAATTAAGGAAACGCTGAATGCATGCTGAGACAGAGTTTCAGGGCAGCCTCGTCCTGCAGCTTCCTGCCTCCGGAATCAATTTTTGTTTGCATTAGAAGAGCCATTAGAGTCTTTACATCAGCAATTCGGTTCACATGTGACCCAGCTTCCCAACCAAGGGATAGGACAGTTCTATACTTGGCCCCCAGAGGACCTGTTTTATTTCTCTAATTGTCTTTACTCATACTGGGCAATATTACAATGGAGGATGGACATTAAGTTAAACGTATAAAGAGTCTCAAATCAATCGAAGTCTCTCATGAAACTAATTTTAGAAAGGAGGTCATTAGATAGATTACAGTAGGTTTGGAAATGAATTGAGGAGAGAGACCTCACATTCTTGTTAGACAAAACAAACTTTAGACCTTTGTATCACAAGATAGAGATTTTACTACCCTCTAACTGAGTAGTTTAGGGGCTATAAACTCCTAAACTCTCTAGGAGCAAATAGAGTGATTTTTAGACTTCAAGTAGAAGAGGCTGACTTGCTGTTCCCAGCACTTCTTCATTGTCAGAGATCTGTGCTCTAAGTCGAAATTTGAGTAGAGATAAAGCAAGGTCCCCAATTAAAACAGCACACCTGCAGCCAAGAGGACCCAAAAGCCAAGGCTAGCAGATTATCTGGTGGGGGTGAGAGAACTCACCTGACTGCAGGCAGAGGCTTTGAGGACATGTGGAGGGAGCCTAGCGACTTGGGAAGGCACAGTGTATCACAGAATTTATTAAAGGAGTGACAGAATAGTCTCGGATCTGTCATCTTCCATTCTGTTTCGCTGTAAAGGATGCAGTGGCGAGGCGGCCTGTCAGCTCGTGGGAAAGGAAGCAGAGGTTACCAGAAACCAACAGAGATCACTGAGGCCAAATAGGGTCACCATAAACTTGTTTCCTTTTCCCTTGGCCCAAGATAGGAAGATTGCCTGAATTTTATGTTGGCATCTGTAAGATATCCAACTTGTTCCTCAAGACGCTATTGGAGGGTGGTTTATGGCAGTGGGCATCATGGTTTTCTTGAAGCCATTACTTTAAACAAATGCATGAATGAAACCTGAGGCTGGGCCAGGCAAATACTTCTGACGACTGTATGAAACCGGTAGGAGAATCAGGTTGACATAACCAAGCTTCTTAATGCTCTCGTCTGTAAGCAAAGTCTAAAGCTCTGCTCTTCAGTGCAGGGTTAAAATGAAATGCTGATTTGAGTAAAGAAAACAATCACAAATATAGAAAGGAAAGATGCTATTCAATGGTGGGTTTATAAAAAATACTTGGGGATCAATAAGAGCTAGCAATGCAGTAAGGAACATAATGTTAGGTTGTATTCACAGACTAGTAATTTAGATAATGACTGGGCTGACAAGATGACTCAGCAGGTAAAGGAACTGGCCGTCAAGCCTGATGACCTGAACTGAATCCCCAGGATTCACATGACAGAAGCCGAGAACCAACTCCTTGCAAGCTGTCCTACGACCTCCATGCTCTCCGTGATACAAACATACCTTCACAACCACACCGACTTACGATAAGTACATAATAAGTAAATAAGATATAGTCATATTTTAAGACAAAGAGATGATAAGGCTTTCTTGTCACTAATTATACTTGGAATACTGGTCTGGTTCCTGATGACAGAATAGCACAGGTATGGACAAAGAGCGACTCACTGCAAGGGAAGCAAAGACATTAAAACATGTGCAAATGTAAAATGCAATGAAGCGTGACTACTCTGAAAAGAAAAGTCTGTATAAGACATACCATTTATTTTCAAAAACTTTAAAGTGGTGAGAGCTAGAGAGATGGCCCAGAGGTTAAAAGCATTACTTTTGCAGAGGTCCTGAGTTCAGCTCCCAACATCCACCTGATGGTTCACAACCATATGCAACTCTAGTTCCAGGGAGTCTGCTTCCCTAGACACTGCAAGCATGTGGTGCATAAACAAACATGTAGGCACTCATACACAGAATTTTTTTTTTTTTAGTTGGAAAAAGCCATAGCCAGTAATATGAACTCCATTCTTGAAGAGACTCTACTACCATCTGTTCTTGTAGTGGTGTGGCAAAAAGAGACTTCATGTGCATGACAACATGATGCACTTGATATATCTCAAATGGGGTAGACTTAACACAATTCTGGAAGCTCATGGGGATCTTTTCTGGCTCAGTATCATCAAGAACATCCTAGAAACACAAACATTACCCAGGATGGAACGGTTCATCTATCGTATATGCAACACCCATGGCCTGAGCAAAGATTTTTTGACATGTGTGGTGCTGCATGTCTTTAGTTATTAACGATTGTTTCCATCAGCAGCTCACGCCAATGCTATAGAGTAAGAACACATGTGCATTAAAAAGATCAAAACATCTTTTATCAATAATTAGCTGGCTCTTTCCCCACAAAATTTTAGGATCTTCTGTGGCATCTTTTTAAACATTTTATTTAGTAATTTGTGTTTACTTTGGCTAGGTAGAAGATTATATCTTACATAAAAATCAATTTTTCCTTTTAGTTTAAAGGTTACTACAGAAACAGAACAGAACCATTTTAATGTGGTCATGCTCAGCCTTTTACTCATGAGTCAACCTATTCATTCAAGCATTTCTCCCTAGGGGCACCAGGTAATCACCAACCTTTTACTCATGAGTCAACCTATTCATTCAAGCATTTCTCCCTAGGGGGCACCAGGTAATCACCAAAATTTCACCCGGTAACTACCTAAATATCCGTTAATTTACCAGTTGGGAGCTCTCATCCCACTTCCTCTATTAAGGTGTGCAGAACTCTCATTATGTGCAGAAAATCATGGATCACAGAAAGGGCAAATTATGGCAGAATTCTGGTAGGTTCTGTAATCATGTAGAATCTGTATGATCGTTTTCATCCATATTACAGATGAAAGGGAAGTTCAAGGGGTGGGGCATATAAATAACACAACCCAACCGGAAGCAAGGTCTACTGAGTGCACCCTACGGTTCCATCTGACACCCCACTACCTGAGCAATGCACTCCCTCCAACTTGAGGTAGACCCGAACTCAACAGCTTGCTGCATCTTTGTGAAGGGGACATTACCATGTTCTCTCTCAAGCTCTTCTTCGCCGTAACACCTACACAAAATATTCCCAGTGTACCCATCATATCTGCGTGAAGAGTCTATTGCCAATAGATTTACAAAACCTTTCAAACTTGGCCAGCTAAAGGCTCTCAATCTCACGTGATTTTATGGGGCAAATGGCCAACTTAGGAAACATTGAGAAGAGGAGATTTGGCGCCCTCTAGAGAGAAATGCTTGAATAACTAGGCCAACTCACAAGAAAGGTTCAAGTGGGACTGGGTTAAAATTCTGTCTTACAGGATGTTTTCAACTAAAAAGGCATGTCTGATTTTCATTTAATATATAATTTTCTATCAGAAGTAAGGCACTAATCATTGTATCAAAATATTGACAATAGCTTATACCAAGCCTCATAAGAATAAAACTTACACAGAAAGCTGGCTATTTAAACATATTCGACTGAACTTCTGCCAGCAAAAATAATTAGAAGGTTTCTTTTTTCTGAGAATTCAAAACACAAGAGAATAAAATATTCCTTCTATCCATTTACTTTCTTCAAGCAAATTAGAGTTGGCCTTTGTAACTATCCTCCATGTAAAATCCTGCTTCTTCTTTCCTAGTGTCTCTCGAAACCCTCAGTTCCCTTTGCTGTGATCAGCAGCAGATGAAGGGAACAGACAAATCCTTATGCTGAGACCACTCCAACAGCAATTAACTGAAGAGGACTAAAAGACCTGTTTTTTTTTTTTTCTATTTAGATTCTATCACACTTAATGAGATGATTAATTTTTTTCTTTTTCTTTTTCTTTCTTTTATTTTTTTCCAATTTGTTACCACTGTGGAGCTGGAGAGCTGTCTGTGCAGTTCTGGAACTGAAGAATTTTCGAGTCCTTTATCTCTGTCTATCTCTGTCTCTCTATCTCCCTGTCTCTCTGTCTATGTCTGTCTGTCTATCTGTCTCTCTCTCCTCCCCTTCTTTCCTTCCTTCCTTCCTCCCTCCCTCCCTCCCTCCCTCCCTCCCTCCCCCCCCCCCCCGTCTCCCTGTGTGTGTGTGTGTGTGTGTGTGTTTATTTTTGTGTGTGTTTAGTTTATTTCCATCTGGCAAAGCACATCATAACAGCAATCACTTGTCACGGAAAGGTACCCTCCTGTGTAGGACATGGCAAGACTGATCAGAGGTGGGGTGACGAGGGTTGGGGTGAGGGGTGCCATGGAATCAATCTATCTTGTCAGGGAATGGAATCTTCTTTCATTTTTGTTAGCATACAAAATTATGTGTTTCATTATGACATTTTCGTGCAGATTGTACTAGTTACTTTTCTCACTGCTGGATGAAGCAGTTTAAGGGAGCACCGGGGGCAGGGTTTCTATTGGACCACAGGGGGACAGGGTTTCTATTGGACCACAGGAGGGCAGGGTTTCTATTGGACCACAGAGGGGCAGGATTACTATTGGACCACAGGGGGAGGGGCTTCTTTTGGACCACAGGTGGCAAAGTTTCGTTTGGATCACAGCTTCAGTACATACGGTCTATCATGGCTGGAATCCATGGGAATGACTGAACAGGAAACAGAAAACAGAACCGGAAGCCAGAACCTATAACCCTCAGGCTCTGTCTCCAGTGGCCTACGCCTGCCTTGTCTGACATATTTTGTATTTAGTCCATATAAAAGTATCCTGATACCCTTGCCCTCACTCTTCTAAACCAAACCCAAGACCTGAAGAACAGATCCATCACCTACTGTGAAGGGACATCACAGGAAAACATCCCAGGTTTTAGCAGCGGACACCTGGAAGACTTATTCGGACTCACTGTAGGGCATTGTTTTCTGCCAGCTCTGATGGGGACACTGATGTGGGATTTGTTACAGCGGATGACCCACCCAGAGTCTTCTCCCAGGACACAGGACTGGGTGAATGACCAGCGCAAAGACTTCCCAACATTGAATGTTATCTACAAAGAAAAAGATGAGTACTGATACGGTTGCCAGAAACTCTTGTGGTTTTAGGCAAAATGGAGAAGATACACATCACACACTTCTTCATAGCTTCTTTCCTTGCTGCTGAGGAGAAAGAGCTGAGCTCCCCAAAACAAAAACACAAACAAACAAACAAAACCCCTTTCTAGAGGTATTTGCTCCAGATACCCTTAAAGTGGCAGATATGATTTTCCTGAAACCATTCTCTCTAGCCACACGAAAGGGAAGTTGGAATTTGGGTACTGAGGTTTGCCTTGGGTTGTGTTGAGGGTTCAATGTTTAAAGGCCTCCTACTTGGGTTTTATAACCACTCTGGACCAAAACACAATGGACAACAATCAAACATGTCTCTGTTATACTAACTAAAGAAAAGAATTATTCTGAAGGAGGTTTGGAAAAACGTTTGCAGGCATGCATGAGAATCAGCCAGGGAGAATACATACAGCAACCAAACCAAAATATGTTCCTAAGTTCTTCTCTCTTCAGTCATAATTCCATACTGAATTCCATCTGCATTATCTTTATTTGCAAAACAAGAAATAAAACAATCCCATGATCCTTTTGTTTCTATAAAATAACATGTGTTTTCTCTGTTTTCTTTTCATGTTTGAAAAGCTAGAACGACAAGGAAATTCTAATTTTACATCAGATAGGCCCAAAGAGTCCCTGGCATATGCCAAACTGATGAAGCTCTCACAGTTTTAGAAACATTTATCCCATTTGATGACTGTAACTAATTACCACAATAATGTGAGCCATGGGGAGTCGTGCACAGCAGTGTAGCTCAGTCCCGGCTTTTAAAAAATGGCTCTTCACAACAGCCCCACAAACAAGCCGCGATGACCATTGCCCCCTTTTGTACAGAGAGGTGGTTGACGCAGTTTGAGGTTCTCCTGTCACTACGAGTCATCTAGAAGCCCTGGGCATGTAAGAAAACATACAGAAATGCATTTTCCTGATTGGCTACAATAGGATTAAGTGAAATCTCAGTCCTGATCTTCTAATTCTAATTCATATCACAGAAACTATGCAGTTCATCTCCTTGTTAAAATCAAACCATATTCTCTTTTTTACTCCAAAAGTAGAATTCTTAGATCTCTATAGGAAAGAACCATTGACCCTTTGGATGAGAAGAATCAACGACATCTCCTAAATACAAATGTCCCTGAGCACTCAGAAACACATTTGTTGGTAATTTTATGTGGTACTCAAGCAATGACAAGAATTGCCAGCCTCCTGGAAACATTTTTAGGTTCTTTATTCTCTTGTCTGTGTACTTCAGTAAACTGCCATTAGGATAATAGCAACAATTTAAAAACTCAAAATTTCACAGAGGCCAGTTATAATAAAAAGTTATTTGTAATAACAAATATGAAATACAGCTTAAAAGCTCAACTGAGGGAAAAATGTTGACAGCTGAAGGAAAAAGTTCCTTAAATTAAATGTGCACTATAAACCTTGCTATTCTTTGTCTCTAGGGATTTCCCATGATGTCACTTCTTCCTGAGGGATACCAGATGGTATGGCAGTTCCAAACACTTTCTTAAGTATCTTTTGAGAGGTAAGAAAAAAACTGAGACATAATTTTGGACATTTCTTTGTTTACAAAAAGTTTGAGTGCTTGAAAAAATTCAATTAGTTGGAAGAAAATTCCCTTACTGTTAATGTTTTTAATGTAAAATATGTAGTACATTAAGACATTGTTACTAAGGCTGTTCTTTAGTTTGTAATAGGTGAGATTAGATCTTATATTTACTATGTAAATACTACTAAACCTTGGCTTGTGCATGGACAGAGGTTGCTGTACTCTTTAGCCTTAGAGGTTTACTCACTATTCCTTGACACAGTTCTCTTGCTCTATTCTCCTGTCGTTAAGGAGTCCAATATTTTCTTTCTCCTCTGGTGTTAATACAGCTAAAGCCAAAAGCCTACTCTTCCGTGCTTTTAGTATCTTGATTACTCGTAACAACCCCATCATGTGTGGAATTAGTATTTTTAGTTCTCTTTTGAATTTTGTTCTTCAATACCAGGTGTAAAAGTTTTCATGTGTGTGACACACATTTGGTTCCTTTAAGAATGCATGTGTTCATCCTTGCCACCACTTTTCAGACATGTGCTTGGCATGTGGGTGTGTATGTGTGTGTGAGTGTGTGTGTACAGGTGGTTGTGCATGTGTGCATGTGAAGACCAGAAGGCAACCTTGAGAGTCATTCCTCAGAAACCATTCACTCTGCTCTTTGAGACAGGGTCTCTCACTGCCTGTCCAGTGAGCACAGGGCTTGCCTGTCTCCAACTCCTCACTGCTGGGATTATAAACACGTGCTACATTGCCATTGTTCATAATGTAGGTTCTGGGGATAGAACTCAGATCCTTATGATTGCAAAGCAAGCATTTTACCGACTGAGCTATATTTCTAGTCTTTTCTCACCTTCTAAATATCTTTTTTTAATTGATTTTTATTGAACGCTACGTTTTTCTCTCTGCTCCTCTCCCTGCTTCCCCCTCCCCCTTTAACCCTCCCCCAAGGTCCCCATGCTCCCAATTTACTCAGGAGATCTTGTCTTTTTCTACTTCCTATGTAGATTAGATCTATATAAGTCTCTCTTAGTGTCCTCATTGTTGTCTAAGTTCTTTGGAATTGTGACTTTTAGGCTTATTTTCTTTGCTTTGTGTTTAAAAACCACTTATGAGTGAGTACATGTGATAATTGTCTTTCTGTGTCTGGGTTACCTCACTCAAAATAATGTTTTTTAGCTCCATCCATTTTCCTGCAAAATTCAAGATGTTGTTATATTTTCTGCTGTGTAGTACTCCATTGTGTAAATGTACCACATTTTCCTATCCATTCTTCAGTTGAGGGGCATTTAGGTTGTTTCCAGGTGAGGCTATGACAAACAATGCTGCTATAACATAGTTGAGCACATGACTTGTGGCACAATCGAGCATCCTTTGGGTATACACCCAAAAGTGGTATTGCTGGGTCTTGAGAAATCGCCACACTGGCATCCAAAGGGGTTATACCAGCTTCCATTCCCACAAGCAATGCAACATTTAGCAGCAGGGTCCTAAATTAGTCTCTATCAATGTACCTTCCCATGAAAAAAAAGCCTTCTCAGCTCTTGGGTACTCAGACCTGAACACCTAATGATTGCCCATGATACTGTAAGCTTATCATATTTTATAAAATTATTAATAATTGTCATTTAAAAGGTTTCTAATAAAGCCAATAAACAAAACAAAGATTTTTCCTCATATTATCCCTACAGTTGTTGGAAGATAGCCAACATATAACTCATTTTTAGAATAATGCCACCTTGAAGTCTGTGTGACCAAACTGTTCCCAGACAACAGCATCATTTTCTATGATGGCAGAGTAGATTTTACTTTTAAAGAGACGTTTTCTATTCTCATTTATGTGTGATCAGAACTAGATTAATCTTTTGATTATTGACTTAGCGTGGTACTTTTCCATGTTGTTCATTTTCCTGCTCTGCTCTGCAACATCAGCCCGTGAGCTAATGCTTTTTATTTAATTTTTAGTTCAGTTAACATGTACTGGTTGTGTGTATTTATGAGATATGGTGTGGTAATCTAATACATGTGTGCAGAGTACAAGGATAACATTACAGTAATGGACGTTTCTATTTTGCAATTCTTTACATTCGGAACCTTCAAGTTCTCTTCTTCCGGTTGTTCATAAAATGCCTCCCGGGTTGCAGTTGACTGCAGTTAGCTCCAGGCTGTTTCTGTTTCACTCTTAGTACCACAAGAAGATGTATACGTAGATTACAGATATTTATTTCCAATTTTCCTTTGATATTTTACCCATCTTTACTTTTGGTATGCACAGAAAATGGGAAGGCACATCAAAATGTCAGCCAAATAAAATTGTTAGCAAAGACAAGCCCCTCTGAGCTATAGATTTCACTCAAATACATTCAAATACAATTTTTTCTTTATAGAGATTTGCTTGAAGGCTTGAATGAGACCCTGTACACTAAAATTCACTGCACATCACTCATGCACCACTCTAGGGACTGTGAAAACATATTATGGTCTGTTCATCTTAACTCAGGTGATTTAAGGGGTCTCCCTAGCAACCCTGTCACTGTTATCTAATTTACCTTTTAAATGCCATACTATGAACGTTTCTATAGCAATGTACACGAGAAGCTGAAAATAATTGATCTAGATGTCAAATTTTATTATTTTATTTATGTTTTTGCATCATATATAAAAGTTCTTTGGAGCTAGAGAGATGTTTTACAAGTTAAGACCACTGGCTGCTCTTCCAGAGGACTCAGGTTCAATTCCCAGGTACATGGAGGCACAACTGTCTGTAGCTCCTGTCTCATGAGGATCTGATGTAAACAGAGACTGCTTGTTCATTTCCCAACTGCTCATACCTGCATAATCACACAGAAACTGTATAAATTACAACACTATTTGGTCAATAGCTTAGGCACATTCCTGGCTAACTTTTATATCTTAAATTACCCTTTTCTATTAATCTGTGTATCATCATGAGGCTATGGCCTACAGGTAAGGTTCTAGCAGGGGTCTTTCTCCTTTGGCAGCTAGATGGTGTCTCCTGGACTCCACCTCTTCTTTCTATATATATATCTGTTCAGATTTCCTGCCTGGCTTTACTCTAAGACATTGGTCGAAACAGCTTTATTCATTAACCAATAAAAGCAACACATATACAGAAGAACTTCCCACATAAACCTGATGCTCTTTTCTGGTCAATGGATGCTCTACAGACACATGGTGCACAGACAGACTCAGGCATACACTCATGCACATGAAATTGGAAAACTAAAAAATGTTCTTTTTTTTTTTGGTTTTTCGAGACAGGGTTTCTCTGTGGCTTTGGAGCCTGTCCTGGAACTAGCTTTGTAGACCAGGCTGGTCTCGAACTCACAGAGATCCGCCTGCCTCTGCCTCCCGAGTGCTGGGATTAAAGGCGTGCGCCACCATCGCCCGGCTCTAAAAAATGTTCTTAAATTATTATTTTATATTTAAAATTAGGGCCATTTTAGAGACTGGCTCAGTGGTTAAAAAGAGGCACTGCTCTCACAGAGAACCTTAGTTTGATTTCCAGCACCCATGCTAAGCTGCTTTCAACTGCCTGTAGCTCCAGCTCCCTTCTGGCTTGCTTAGGCACTATAGTGACATGTACATACCCCCAGCCCCCTGCATTAAACAAATAAAATATTTTTAAAGTCATTTTTAAATAAATATTGTAAGGTTTATTTAGTGAAAAAGAAAGGAAATATTTAATTAAAATCGAGGTGAGTTTTTAAAACATTAAATATGAAAAATTCTTTTCCATATAATATTCAAGTTTCTCAAGCTCTAGCCAAAAGAGGTGACCTGAAATTAAATCAAGAAAAAAACTTCAAAAGAATTTCCTAATCTAAATTTTACTCAATAATTTCAATTTTAGGAAATGGCAAGAGAAGAGAGGGTCAGTCACTCCTGCTTGGGGCCTTCTGAATATATTCTCCATGGTTTTGGATTGCCAACATGTCTAAAAATTAGTTTAGGATTCCAAATTCTATGCGGAAGACTTCTTAGCCCCTGCAAAAATCCTGCTACGCAAAGACCTTCATGCTCTGTAGATGGAAGTAGAAAGAAAGATGACGTTGAGCAGTTGGGGAAAGGGAGAGAGGGAGAGAATGAGGGAGTTAGATTTGCATGCTATTTGCATAAAACATTTAAGGTAATTTAATTATTCAACATGGCTACTTCTCCAGCTTGTCCATTTTCTTTTGATTTCTAAACTGATCTCTTTACTATTCTTTTTTCTGCTTTGACTATGTATGACTCGTCATAGAAGTCAGTAACTGAAATATGCCTGCTGGTAAAAGCAACAAAAATAAGTGAAAAGGAAATGCCAGGCTGTGCTTGCTGGATGTGCTTATGCCAGCTCTCCCCTTAGATCCCCTAATGAAGTTAGGTTAATCATTGATGAAATCATCTGCAAAATTCAATCAAACAAAACCTTGTGTTGACTGAGTTATCCTGGTAATCCTGGTTTGGGCCATCATTCTTTTGATAATTGCATCTGCTTTTCTTTATCCCTGCCAACAAAAAACAGAGGCCACTGTCTGGCTGCCAGTCCCCATTCCCTGGCCCTCCATATCACTCCACTTATAGTGACAGCAAACTTGTCCCATATGTGTCCTACGACCTCTATTTGACAAGTTCTTAACAGCAAAGTATAAGCTTTGAGCAGAATTATGACATGACGATCATTGTGCTTTCAAAATGCAGTATGTGTATATTTATTTGTATATGCACTTGGAAACATTTTATAATTTTTGTTTTGTAAGCACTTCTTCTTCCTTCCCACTCTTGATAACATATCAACCGGTGAACCAAACAGTTCATCTGTTTTCCCACTATCTAGTTGGAAACATTTTATAATTTTTGTTTTGTAAGCACGTCTTCTTCCGTCCCAGTCTTGATATCGTATCAACCAGTGAACCAAACAGTTCATCTGTTTTCCCATTATCTAGAAGGGAGAAATGTTCTTCTACCATTCATGTAGAGGGAGCTGGCATTTCTTGAAGGCCTAAATCCAGGTATAGATTGGCACCAGTCATTACCGTCAGCCCCTCTCTAGAGGAGTGGTTCTCAGAGAAGGAAACAAGCCATCATTGGAAGTGGAGAAGCTCTAGGCCTTTTCCAGACATCATAGAGACTGATCTATAGCTGCGACACTGAGAGCAACAATCCTTTGAAGTGGCTGTATATCTTCTAAGCCCCTTCTCATGGATCATTCAAGGGATGTTGAGAGTTTGGATAGATAGAAAAACAGCCACGTGACTGGGCCACAGTGGAGACCAGCCCTCAGCATTTGCTCTTTGGGTTCTCTGTATGCATCCTTGTACAGCTGCAGGATCTCTGCCATTATGTGGGGGGACTGTGAATGAGTTCAGGCTGTCACTCTGACCACACCGTGTGATTGTTTCCTGAGCAGATATGGAGAAATACCACACCCCAATGAAAACACAATCTGGGTTCCTAAGATCTGAAACAGACTCTCAGAGCTAAGCAAAAGAAGACAACTGTAAATTTGGGGACTGGCAGCTTCAAAGCTCAAGAGAGTGTGGTTTAATTCTTTTTTTTTTTTTTTTTTTTTTCTTGGCTAAGATACAAATCCTCAACCCAGTCCCACTGCAGGCTCCTAGGTTCCTGCTTGGTCCACTTCTTTATACTCACTTTGATCGTTCTGGCATCTGGCCCCTCCTGTATCCCACTGGGTCCTTAGCTGTCCCATGCCTACTGTTTTCTTTCAGCATCCTAGCCTGCTCCTCATTCCCCTGATGCTGGATCCCTCATTCTGAGTGTTTACTCCTTCATCATTGGAGGCTGTTTCACAGATACTGCCTTTAACCCTGGCTTTTGTGTCAAGCTGGAATCTGAGGGTGAAAAAAATGATCAAAAATTCAGTCTTAGTTCTGAAAAGCATTGGTATAGTGATTTCACAATTGTTAAGCTAAGGATCAGCAGCCAAAATCAAGAGTATGAATTAGGTTGGTTCCCATGCTTTCTGACCAGCTATGAGACCAATTATCAAAGCTGAACTAACAGGCAGAGGCTCTTAAGACATGATTATAGATTTCAAGCATGTTTGCAATCCACATGTGTTCTCGAGAATTAAGGACTTATGACTCCAGCTCAGAGTCAGAGACACAGACCCCACACATACCTGTTTTGTTCAACACACAGAACACTTATCTCCATAGCCTCTCAGAACTTAAAATCTGTCAACAGCATGCTGTTATTTTCCTTCCCTAGTCCAGAACACTCCCATTAGTGATTCATAAGTGAATGGTCTAAAAATAGATATTAAAATACAAGACATTTTTAAAAGGCAAGTCACAACACTTTTCACTGTATGCGCCTGACATTTTATTGAGAATGGTATACACACTAATGCTCATCTGTTATCAATGTTGTCTATAGAGCTGCATAGATGAGTCAGAGTGGAGCTGAAGGTAAAATATGGTGAGCACATTGCTGGAGCAGTAGGATAATGAGCCAACTACGAAGCAGCATCTGTTTCCTGTCAAACAACTCAATGAACAACTCACAAGTTTCAAAAGAAACTTTCCCCTATGTGTTGTTCATGACTATTCTCTGAAAAATATCTGTACTTTATAACATTACTTAAAAGAACAAAAGTTATTGTGATGTCCTTTGGGGGATTTCTATACTCTGAGCAGAGGTAGCTATTTTAAAATCCTGGAGGACAATGTGTCAGCTCAATGGCAGACACAAGATGATGAAATTCTCTAAACTACATTCTAAGCATCTCGATGGGAGATAAACAGAACACTACTTGCCACCATTAGAAAAACTACACCTTCAGAAATGTAACTTCTGACATGCATTAGGATATTTACTTAGAAACAGACATGGTTTTCATTTCTAAGGATGCTGGGTTACATAGGTACAGTTACACACACACAAATACTCATTATACACAAATACTCATTCTTATGTGAAAGCAACTTTCAAAACATGTTGAAATGCATATAAGATACAGAATATTGCTTATATAGACTAATTTTCAGTATATCTATAAAAATACAACACACTGGTTTTCAGGAACTTGGCTTGAGGAGAACTAGACAATGCTGAAGGGGATTTGTTAAAGTTGGGGGTTGTAGAACTTTGGCTTATAGAAAATGTAACTGTGACAAGAATCGCCACTGCTTTGTTCAGCACTATGTCCCTTATCCAGTACATATCCCCTGTCCAAACCATGAAGCAACTTGAGGAGCTGAACTTGTGTCCCCTAAGTGTTCCATTTGATAACATTTTTCAACTACAAGAAGATAAATAGAAATGAGTATAGCTTGTGTCCATCATGGGATGTGGCAGGTAACAAGAAATTGGTTAAATGCTGTGGAAACTCCTTCAAACAATAGCCTTTAAGATACCAGCCCAATTTGGGCATGGTCTCATGTACTATAAATGCGGATGAAAAGCAGGCTCAGGCCTCTTGGCTGCTGGATTCAGTTCCAGTTCCCAGCGCACATAGAGGACAGCAGATGGATACTTTTTCTGTGAGTTTATCCCTAGATGAATAAACCTTTGTTATACTCCATTTGCTGCTATTGTAAGCCAACAAATTGGCACCCACCGTCTGGGGCATGGATCCAGATAAGACCTACAAAAAAGCTTAAGAAAAAAAGGGGGCTTCTAGACCCACAAAAACGGGAGCCAAGTGCAGCTTCTTGGTAGCCACATTTGTTTTTTTTTTTCAGATAGGCTTCATTTTGCTGCTGGTGAGCAGAGGCAGAGCTTCTTTAAGAGAAGGCTTCCTGGTTCATGCTGGCAGCACTAACTCTGGCTCCTTTGGGAGGTCCTGCACTTAAATAGGGTTTGTGAGCAGCATGCTACTAGCTACTTAGTGGCTATGTAGACCTGCTGCATCCCTGGCAGTGAGCATGGTTCACAGAGGTGAGGAACATACTTCCCTCCACCATGTTGAACTGGGCAGAGCAAATAGGCAGGGCAGCTAAGTTGGCCCTGGTCACACCCACCTAGCATTTAGGAAAAAAACGGTGCTCCTATTCAGAAAAGGATTTCAGATACACAATAAGACAGATTCAGACATAAAAGACCTCTCAAGGAGACAGTGTGTTTAGAAATGTACATAGACTTGGGAGAAAGAGGAAAAAGAATATAGATACTTACAAAAAACACTTTAAAGAGATAGCAAAAGTAATATAAAAGAATATAGTTATAGATTAAGAGAATAAAGAAAAATAAGCCATGTAGAGATGGAAGATAATCAGAGTCTGGATTATGCATATTATTGTGGTTTAGAATTTTTTGACTGCAGAGAGACATTTGATTCTGGTATAGGCTGGTAAACAAACCAACTTGCATATTTTAAAGGTATCTTGACTTTAAAATTTTAGTCTAAAGATACACTACTTCAGGAAAGAGGTTTTGCTTTTGTTTCTACAGTGGATGGGAACCTTTGTTTTTCTTCCAGGCTAATGTGATTTGATGGAACAAGACTCCTCACAAGTTCCCCTAAAACTACTTTGCCCAACAAACAGCGGGAAGTAGTTTGGAGAAAACTACACCCAAATTTCCAAAATGATTGATTGTAAATATTTCTTTTCATTTAAAGGTGGTTGACTGTAAGTGATTAACAGTCACAGTCAATTTCTTAAAAAAACAAAGGGAATATGCTATAGAGATGAATACTTTGCATTGGTATGGATTTGGTCTATTGATACAAATTCAAATTATATTTGTTATATTGAAAATGTTCCTTTTTCTGTTTACAATATTTGTGCACCTATGCAAAGTTATTTTGTCAGATTCTATGCATGCATGTTTCTACCTCTGCTTAAAATATTTTATATATTGATGCAATTTTAAGATATGTTTATCTTATTACACTATACATTTCTACCTTTGATCAAGATATTTATATATTGTTTACATTTTGAGGTCATTGTTCTCATTTGCTGCACATTTGTTTGAGAGATTTATTACTTTTTAAACATGAAGACTTAGTCTTTAAGCTATATAGGTATTAAGAATTATAGGTCAATAGTCATACATGTTTGTCATACTTATAGTTAGACTAATCAGGTTATTTAGATGCATAGACATTGTATTCTACACAGAGAGGTAAGCTTCAAACACTTCAAAGAACTATAGAATATGGCATTTAAATAACTTAATATTCTATTGACAAGAGACATGGCTGCTCCTGGCAGCATTGATCTATTCTTGAGAGAATGTTGGGCACCAGAGACACTCCACTTGAAGGTTGCTTTCTTCTTAGCAAAACTGGCCTTTGGGCAAAGAACTGCCCCTGCCTCCATCCCTGACAAAATACATGGTGTCTAGACTGGACAATCAGGATACAAGCAAAAAGATTGCCAAACCTTGCCAAGACAGAATAAGATGGTTTTTCAAATTTTCTTGTCTCTGAAAGTGGTCTGTAAGTTAACTCTAGGCCTTAGCCAAACTTGGTTGCCCCAATGCTGCAAATGAGACTTTGGGTGATTGCCCAGGTTGCTAATTGTCTCTGGCATTTCTTGTACCTTTTGAAAGTTGCTTGATTTTACTTCTTCTTTACTCAAGTAGCATTAGTTCCCTTCTCAGGTTTTTGATGGGGTGAAGATAGATAGTCATAGTTACTTTCCTCTCATGACTTAGCCAAGTCATTTTTAATATAAGACCTAGACTTCGTATGATAGGCTAATTAATGAAATATTTAGCACATGTTTCTTGCTTAATGTTGTTCAAATTTTTATATATGTTTTTGCCTTTTCTTTTCCCTGGACAATACTTGATATTGTTCTTATTGTATATAGTTTTGTATTAGGTTTAGAAATCTCTTATTTAATTTCTTCCTTTCCTACGCGTATAACCTTGGCACTCAGCAATAAATCCCCCTATCAAGCCACACCCTGTCCCCATTAGCCATATCCTTTCATACCCCCCTCTCTGCGTCCTTTCTGGACTGGAGAAACCAACTTTGTGTCTTCTCCATGAAAATAAAAACATGTCATATTTGAAAAAAATAAAGAAATCTCTTATTTAGACAAAGGGGAGGTGCTGTGGGAACTACTTCAGCCAATAGCTTTTAAGATACCAATCCACTCTGAGCGTGGTCTCATGTACTATAAATGAAGACAAAACGCATGAGCAGGCTTCTTGACTCCTGTATTTGGTTCCAGTTTTCAGTGTATCCAGAGAACTGCAGATTGCTACTCTGTGAGTTTACTCCTAGATAAATACATCTTTGTTATACTCTATTTGGGCTATTGTGGAGCTCTTTTGTACACCAATATTTAAATACCTGGTAAATTATCATTACATAAATCGTTCCGGCTCACACTTCCTAAGCACATACTTCTGCAACCTCACTCCCATCTGTGACACTGCCTAACTCAGGATGACCATTAATGATTACTCTTATACCTTATTACTTACACAAACATCCCTTGCTATTTTTAAAAGCTAATTGTTATCTATTTAAATATGTCACTAAAGAAGTGAAAGAAATGTCAGGAAAAGAAGGTGAGGATAGGACTTTTCTACAAAGACCCTGTCCCCTTCACACCTTGGCTGACTCTGTTTTCCTGGAAGCCTTGCACTAATGTACTTGTACCAGGTTTCTCTAAGAATCCCAAATATTCAGTTTTCTATTTTGTCAGATTTTCACTTTTGTCACCTAATTGGCTGAGACAGAAGTAGAAGAAAGAAGCATATCATTTTGCTGTTTCTGTTTGCTTGTGTGGTGGTGCCAATGAGAAGTGTCCCCCTTAAGCTCGGATGTTTGAGCACTTGGTTCCCAGTTGGTGATACTATTTGGGGAGGTGGTACAGTCTTGATGGAGGATGCACATCACTGGTTGTGGGCTGTGAGAGCTCATAGCTCTGGGCCACTCCCAGTTCATTCTCTGTTTTGTGCTTGTCAGTGAAGATGTCATCTCTCAGTTGCTGCCCGGTCCTGCCTCTAAGCGTGCTGCTTGCTGTCAATGCTACCCCACCATGATAGAATCTTATTCCCTGTTAGAACCATAGGCCAAGATAAATTCTCTCTTCAAGTTGCCTAGATTCTGATATTTTAATTACAATGTAGAAAACAAATAATATAGCTTGGTAAAAGTCCCCATCCCCAGATCATTCCTGGGACAACTGATGTCAGTGCCTGTGTCCTTCAGTATTCCTGACAGCCAGAGATGGATTGTGATGTTGTAACATTGGGCCAGCCTGAAGTTCATTAGATGATACAAAGACGGGACCCACATACTAGATAACTTAAAGTGCAAAGTTATGATTATTTCTATTCCAATCAGTTCCTAATATTTTGTGGAGAAACTTTCTGGACTTTTGATCTTGGGGTGAACTGATGTAATATCCAGGGTTTTGAGACATGCTAAGCAAGTACTTCATCACCGAGTTACACTCCCACCCCGGCTGATTTTGCAAATCAAGTTAGATTTTATACTTAGTAACATTAGATCATATTTTCCTAATTATGTATTTTCCCCATCACAGCTTCAAATTCATAACACTCTAATGCCTGTGTTCATGGCCTTGGGTGTGCACCCACACAGCGTTTTACAATATAGTGGCTGAATTGTGAGATTCGGAACTTGGATTGTAGCTCTGTCTTTAAAATGGCACCATGGGGCTGGAGAGATGGCTCAGCCATTAAAGGCTAGGCTCACAACCATAAATATAAAATGGCACCATGTTGGGCACGTGACATAACAACTCTATGGTATCGCTCTTGTTCTGACTTGACACAGGAGCCCTTAGCGTCTTGGAGAGTTGAGCATTGTCACCCAGAACCTGTACCCTGGGGCCTTTGAACCAGCTCCACACCACATGCCACACTCGTCATCTCTAGCACCCCGTAAGAGTGAAACTGAGTCTCCTGCATGAACCTCACCTGCCAACCATAGATGTTCATGGTCATGTAGAATCTAACTCTTCATCAAGTCTTCAACTCCTCATCAAGTCTTAAAGTCACAGAGAAGTTTTGTAAAGGCTCCTAAATTCTACCACCAGACTCTCTTTCAGCAAAAATCCTAAAGCTTTGAAATTAACAATCTGCCTTGCAGGTCTGCTGTTCTAAACTACTTAACTAAGAAGCCATGTGCAATTCAGTTTGACTTAAATATGCCAGCATTTGTATAAGAAATGCTTGGGGCCAGGAAAAGTGTGTGTAGTCCAAATATTCCTTTTGTCTCTAGTTTTAGGCAAAAAAAAAAATTGGAATGCTTGAGAATTTCTTAAATGGAGGCACCTGCTTGTGTTTCTTGCTGTGAGTCTCATTATGAGGATTTTCTAAAGGCTAGTGAGTACAGAGGCCTACAAAGCTGATCCTGTTTCAAAATACCAGCATAATCTTGAGGTAATACTAACAGAATACAACCTAAGTAAAACCAATAGATTTGCTTTTACAAAATAACTTCTAATTTCCTAAACATTCACTTTTGACACACTTGCTGTCTCATGCAAATCATCCAAGACAATGTCGTCGGTGTGCAAAAGAGCAGAATAACCTGTACAAAGGTCCTGCATCCTTTAAACAGGGAAATATGAATGAAAAAGCCACGCTACACCTGTCAAACTGTCAAAAACCAAAATCTGACAATAAGTTTATCGTCAAGGCAATGGTACAAAGAAATCCTCTCGTGGACCATGAAGGTGGGAAGCGGTGCATCCTTTCTGGGGTCTTTCTAAGGCTGAAGAAGAATTTACTCTGGAAAATTCCATGTCTGTGCACAAGAAGGTCTAGAAAACAATATAAAGTAAAAAATAAAAGCTAAATGAGATCGAAATGGCTCAATAGCTCAAACAGCATACACACTACCCACCGGTTCAAGAACAGGACATCACTGGATGCTGAAGCGCAGGGCAAAGGTGTCTGTCACAACAAAGATAAATCCTGCACAACAAAAGCTTCCTGGACTCAGAAGCCTCCTAGGGCACCAGAGAGGGATTCCTTGAGATGACAAGAGGAAACAAATCTAAAAGGCAGTTTGTAGAGATAGGACAATTCTGGGTAGAAGAGCAAACATGAAGGTTGTGGCTGGAAGGTAAGTGACATACGCAGATGCTCAAACATGGCACACAGGCCTTTGGCCCAGGCAGCAAGGGGATAATGGATTTACATACATGAGATAAAAGATTTTCAGTTGTACCAGAGGATGGTTTAATATGTCTTCATAGTTCCTCCAAGCAACTGCAAAACTCCTAGAAATTAGTGTGCAAGGCTGAGGAAGTCGCTCAGTTGGGGAAGTACTTGCATCCCAAGAATGAGGACCTGAGGTCAGTACCTGGAACTCATGAAAAGGATGGTGAGCATGGCAGAGTATGCTTGTAATACCAGTGCAGCATAGGCAAAGATTGACAGATCCCGAGGCTCACTGGCTGCTCAATCTCAAGTACATGCACATACACACACCTATACACAGACAGCACATACAAACACACACACACACGACACATACACATATATCACACACACATAAACCATACACATACCAAACTATACACACCCTATACACCACACATACACATATCACACACACACCAAACTGCACACACACTCACTTGCACACACACACGTACACACCATATACTGCACACAAATACACATCACACATACATGCACCACACACATCAAACCACACACACATTCACACACATATATGTAACATACACTACACACACATCATACAACATTACATATACTTATACCACACACACCAAACCACACACAGACTCTCTCTCTCTTACACACAAACACACACACATATGTAGCAACAATCCCCCCACATCACATGCACCCACACATCCCACACACATATACCTCATGTCCACACACCAAACCACATACACTTATTTGTAATATGTACACATACCTCACACCTACAAGCACAACATACATATGCCCTCACATACCACATACACTGACACACATACACACCACACACATACAAAACACACACCAATTTAATGGTTCATCACAATTGAATGATTCATCACAATTGGGGGGAAATATTTCAAAAGAAAAGAAATGTTAAATAACTAAAAATGCCATGTTAGAAACGATAGGTTTTACGTTGTAAAATCTAAAGAAATTGCAAGCCCAAGATGCATTTTTCCTTCTATTATTTCCCTGAAAGGCAATAATTAAAATGAGGCCTTTTTAAAAAAGCACCCAAATCTATTTTATTTTTTCAAAGGCATTGAACTTGAATGCCTGATCTCTTGTTTCCAGAAAGCAGGTAGTCATCAAAGCATGTAACTAAGGCAAAAAAGGAATGTTCATTATGATTCTTGTGCTACGTGCCCTTTTCAAGCATGACATGAAGTGCTTTGAACACTCAAAACAGCCATAATAATACATACATTGCTGCCTGTTTATCTAACTAGGAATCATTTATGAAACTGTAACAGAACTACAGCTTTCTGATAAGACAAGGCGGTGGCTATGCAATTGTGGTTAAGGGTAATCACTGTATTTGCAATGCTGTGGATACGTAGAAAGAAAAGGTCAAGGTCAACTAGGAACTCGCGGGAGGTAGCCCAGGCAAAAAGAGCAAGTACTGAAAAGGTGACGGTGAAGTTTCATTTTCAGATTGACTGGGTTTGTAGTCACTGCTGGGCAAGGCTCTGTGAGCATCTTCAGAGAGGTTTAAATGAGGTAGGGAGACCTACCCTGATTGCAGGTGACCCCCTCCTGTGGCCCATGGTCCCTGTCTGTTTCTTCTACTTTGCTTTTCCATCAGAAAGCACTTCTTGGGGGGACAATTTATTCTTTTTAGTGTATTTCTGAGCATCCTACAAACACATCCATACCAAAATTCCCAGAGCCTACGAATGTACTTATTTGCACAGAAAAGGAGACATTGCAGATGTGTGTAGATTTAAAGACCTGGATATCATGAGATGATCCTGGTTATCTTGGTGGCCATGATATAAATCTTTATAAGTGAAAGAGGGAGGCAGAGGAAAGGGTGAAAGGGATGTAACATATGATGAACTTGGCCCACAGTGGTATGCTTTGAGAATGGATAAAGGGAGCCAATGTTAAAAAAGTCTACATTCAACAAAAAAATAGGATCTTCCACCCGACAAGCTCAGGGATCTCGATTTCATGACAGCCCAAATGAGCATCAAACAGATTTTTCTGGAATGCATTCATATAATCAAGGCTGATCCCCTTCATTATAGCCTGGTCAGAACTTTACCAACATCTCACCTACATGCCGCACCAATGTGGTTCAGCACTAGATTTGTGTTTATTGGCTACGAAAGCAATGGAAATCCACTTACAAAATCCACATCCTACCAAGCCAGGTTCAGCCAAGGGTCAATCAGTTCTCAGGGTATTGGGAGATCAGTTATAGTCATTTTAGTTACTAGACCTGGTGACAAAAAATTCAGCTCACAGGAATGGCTCAAACCCAATGGCACAACTAAGTCCTTTCTGCATTCACGAGCTAAGAGATGCATGTTCTCAGCTGGATGACAAAGTGGGGGGTCACACATTTTTGAGTGACCTGCACAGAGTTTCAACAAACAGTAGCAAATAGCAGCCCTCAAATGTTAAAGATATGAAGTAGGCCTGTGTGCTCAGCTTAGATGGATGCAGCCTACGGAAGCTCCTCAGCAACAGTCCTCTGCGGGTTGGAAGGCCCCTTCACACTCATTGGAGAGTCCAAGGAAGTACAAGCAGAATTATCTACCTCCATTTTACGACACAAAATATCTTCACTTGCAGATGGTACACTTGGCCAATGGCGTAGAAGCATAGGCCTAGAAACTGTCTCATGACCCTGTACTCCTGACCACAACCCTCTGTACCTGTTGTGGCTCAGCTTCCTTTCTTTTTCAGATGAACTTTCCCTTTAGGTTTAAATGTTTCTTACTGTAAAATATCAATAGGAGTTTCACAGTTTTTTTTTCTCTCCTTGTTCTCAGCATTAATTTTAGGTTGTACTTGTGTATAATGTTGCCAGTAAAAAAATTAACATGCAACTTAGCTTACATCACATAACACACATCAAAAAGTTAAATATTCTATGTTAGCTAAGATTTATGTCATGGGATGTTTTGTAAAGACATAAGTGTCTCAAATAAACGCCCTAAGAGTACAGATGTGTGTGTGTGTGTGTGTGTGTGTGTGTGTGTGTGTGAGATCAGTGGCTAGTGAGACTTCGAGTGCTTATTAAGGTTTTCTTCATTATATTCTTACATTCATTGTATTTGATATGTTAACTTAATAAACCCCATGATGTGGATTCCCCTCTGTATACTGTGAATATGTTTTATTATCATGGTTAATAAAGAATCTGCTTTGGTCTATGGCAGGGCAGAATATAGCCAGGCAGGAAAAACTAAACTGAATGAAGGGAGAAAGAAGGCAGAGTTGGGCAGATGCCCGGTAGCTGCTGAAGGAGAAAGATGCCAGAACCTTACCGTAGGCCAAAGTCTTGTGGCAATACACAGATTAATAGAAATGGATTAATTTAAGATGAAAGAGCTAGGTTGAAATACGCCTAACCTGTTGGCCAAGCAGTGTTGTAATTAATACGGTTTCTGTGTGATTATGTACAGTCTCCATTTACAACTGCACAACATTTTCTATGCGTAGATGGAAAAAGAGACCCAAATGCATCAAAAAGCAGAACTTTAAAACTGAAAGCCATACAGTTCATATAACATTCAGGAATATCCTCTAACCTCAAGCAGGGAAGGCAACTTTTTAGCATAAATAATAACATTAAAACAGGACTTGTGTGCACTGATGAATTCACACAGCTGTAGGAAATCTGCCCCCAGACCTGCCCTTCCTTTTGAATCTCAAGCACTCTCCATTATGGCACTGGGAACAAACGGCTATCAAAACTCTGTGGACCCACAATTCTTCCATTTCAGTCAATTACTCTCTGCTAATATCATCTGCAGAAAAATACCAACATCCCAGGCCAAACACTCAGGCAAGGAACTGGGGTAACAAAAACACCTAGCGCTTGTGTGGCCCTGTCTTATTTATTAGGTTCATGCTTGTCAACACTTCAAGACTAGGCTTTCTGTCTTTGACTGGCTTGTTGTGGGAATCTTTAATTACATGCTCCTCAGTTTATATTATCCAAATTGCCACTAATGAATAGAAACTGTACATTGCTGTTTAGAAGCTATTGTTAGAATTCTTTCCCTTGGGGAGATATGAGTAGTATCTAGTCCCTCCTCATAAGGTCCAATGACAAATCAAAGTAAGACTCTGCCACAGTTCACTCTGGGGAGCCATTGAATTCACTGGTCTTACTTACAGAGCATGGGTGAGGGAATTATGGCAGGAGAGACCCCAAAACAGCCAGACCAGTCATACTAAAAGCTTTTACCCAGCATGGATGAAGCATAGCTATGGACTTTTCCCTCCTGAAGATCCCAATACCACTTGCAATTAAGGCAAAATTACAAACAAATAAATGGGAAGGGTGGCGGGATACTCAGGAGAAAGTCCAATGTCAACAGACTACATTTTTTTCTTTCCACCTCTAATCACTTTTCTTTCCTTTTAAAAATTGAATTAAAACATAATTACACCACCCTAATTTCCTTTCAAATTCATGGCCTCTCATTCTTTAATTATTATTATTAAATGTCTGTCTCTTTGTATGTGAATGGGTGTATATGCATGCATCTGTTTGTGCAAGTCTGACGACAGATAAACATGCAATGCTGAATCCGTTTGGTGTTGCTTCTACACATTTTACAGCTGACTATTTTGGATTGGATGACCATTGAGGTGGTTGTTTTGGGGGAGGACTATTTCTCACTCTCAGCAGTTTTTGGTTTTCTATAGTTCTTCTCCTAGGGGTGGGGCTCCAAGTGATGTCTTCCATCCACACTGGCCTGCCAACTGGGGATGCTATAGAGTTCAGGTCTTTTTCAGTCCTGATCTTGATGGTCTCTCACAAGTAGACATAGATGATCTACAGTTTGGCTCAGAGGATTGCACCTCATGCAAGAAACCAAGTGTCCTCTTGTGAACACACCTGGAAATTTTGTTTCTGTCACAGCAGACCCTTCAGTTTCCTTTCATATGCCACATCTGTCTTCCGTACATCCACATGTGACTTTTCCCTTTCCGTGTGAGAAGCACTTAGTAACTACCTACTATGTGCCAGGATTTTGTTGCCCTAGGAAAATGAGAGGCAATAACCACATGTCTGACTTTGATAGTCTCTCAGTATCAGAAGTACCAGAGAAAAATCCATACCTTTCCCTCCTAATGCCGGAGCAGTAACACAAAAGAACATCATTTAAATTGGGGACAGACAGATGACATTTAAACAGTTCCGGAGATCAGCCTTTCAGTAGAATACCAAAAGTGTGCTGCTAGGACCTCAGCCTCCACCTTCTAAAGTCACCACCGGGACCCCAGCCTCCACCTTCTACTTGGACTTATTCTAACGGTTCATTTTTACTCTGCGGTGAACATGCTATGGGTACCCCACACTGTGTCTATGTGGCTGTTAATAGGGCTGGGGCTGGAGGAAGAACAGACTCCTCCTCAACACCTCTGAAACCACACCAGGCCCAAAACAAGTCACATGAGTCACAGAGACAAAAACAATCTTCATAGAGAGGGACAGAGGGAGGGAAGGAGGGAGGCAGGGAGAGAGAGAGAGCGCGCGCGAGAGAGAGCAGGGTGGAATCATTCACCTTTTTTTCTGTCAATCATGTGGGGAGGGTTTTTCCAAGACCTTGAGCCAGTGGACTACAGTGACCATGATCCTTGTGAATCATGAAAAGCGTGCTGTCTGAGTGAAATGAATCTTTCCTTACTCTTAGGGCAGAAAGAGGGAAATGGGACCGGTTCCTTTTCCCTGATGCTCCACAGGGCTGGAAGAACCTGACCTGCCCAACCCTGCCATGGTCTGGTTCTTTTTTGCCAAGCCCCATGCCATTTGCAGACAGACACACTTGTCACTGATGTTCTTTTTTGATATTAGCAATTTTTCTTGGGTGTAAACCATTTAAACCTGTTCTTCTAGTTGCTAAGCTTGGGCATCTTAAAATCAGTTTGGTGGAGTGACAGATGAAGAAGAAACAAAGAGTGTCTTTATTCTCTGTGAAACCTTCTCGAAATCACTAAGAAATCTACAGGCATTCAGAACTAAGAAACATCTTTTCACCGTTTTATTTAAGAAGCAACCCCAAGGTTAATGACATGGTCAAGGTTCCGTTGCCTGGAAACCACATTCGGTAATGATAAAGACGTGTGTTTTTCAAATTGATTGTGGTACTCAAGGAGGCTATGGAAGAATCTTATCTCTCTATGTTGGTATGCTAATAAACTTTATTACTAGCACTTTCAGATTCAGAACAAATTTATAGCTATTCATTCTGCGATTTATAATAATAAACCAGAATACGCTTTTATTCATTTGGGGGAAAAAAGACATCTTCTTTTAAAACAAATGGCTGATTTTAAATAAACAAAAGATGTGAAAAACATAAAAAGCAAGTATCTTTAAACATTAGTGCTCCATATTTGCATTTTCTTCTGAAAATGTGGCAGAGTTCTAACATCTCTCCCACTTAGTGGAGATTTCCTAGCTGTATTCAATTCCCCTTTCCTCATGCCACAGAGTTAGGGCAAAGGGACCTTGAGCAGCTTATTAAATAAACAATGCATGTTCAAGAGTAATTTAATTACCATATCTCACTGAATAGTAAGTTAATTTTTTTTTTTTTGGTTGGCCTGATTGCCGAGTCAAATGTTTATGCCTGTGTTCTTTTTATAGAATGTGTGATTTGAAAGGCCAAAAGTCATTGGTCACTTTGACAGCCTTAATTAGTCATTTAAATTGGTAATTGCTAAAACCATTGGGGGGGGGAGGCTCATTGTGTTGATCATAAATGGTGTCATTTTTAAAAATAGATTCCCTTCCAGTCTTTTGTTAAATCTTGCCATTTCAGTATTAAGTTTAAATTAAAGAGCTGCCCAACTTTCCAAATTCTATGTTGGGAGGAAAGGTATGCTAAAATGTAATTAGAAAAACAAAGAGCTTTCATATTTCAGAAGCAGAAATGAAAGGGACTTTGGATGACGCAGCTCTATGAAGTCTCCTCATGTTAGAGGCAGTAGTGTCTCAGTCCAATTGTAGAATATTAACGCTTTCCCAATGCAAATATTTTTATCTATTTCTGATAACTCATTCAAATTCATTAAATTTTATTATTTCTACATCATTCAATGTAGGTCAACATGTCGAGGTCACCTAACACTAGATTTGTTTCCAGCCCACAGACACTGTTGTGAGTGATAAGAAGCAAATGGATACGGCTCTGAAGGAAAAAAAATCCCCTTATTTGTAAACATGAATATCGTATTGAGACTAAAAGAGACAATGTAATAGATGCAATTTGCAATCCAACCACTGCATGCTTATCTTGCCAAAAAATGTATTTCTGGAGAAGAATAATGGAAGGATGTTCCTTCTAAACTGAGAAACCCTTTGTTTGCAAAATTTAACCCATTCTATGTCAACCCTGTTGCTGGAAAATAAGCCCCAAGACAGAGGCCATAGAAAGCAGCAGTTCCAGTATCTCAGGCTGCTCAGTGTGATGAAAGTATCCTCAGTACTTCCTGGTGAGCAATTGTTTTAGTTTTTTATTTTTATTTTTTTTTACTTTTTAATTTATTTATTTATTAAAGATTTCTGTCTCTTCCCCGCCACAGCCTCCCATTTCTCTCCCCCTCCCACAATTAAGCCCCCCCCCAGCCCGAAAAGCAATCAGGGTTCCCTGTCCTGTGGGAAGTCCAAGGAACCCCCACCTCCATCCAGGTCTAGTAAGTTGAGCATCCAAACTGCCTAGGCTCCCACAAAGCCAGTGCGTGCAGTAGGATCAGAAACCCATTGCCATTGTTCTTGAGTTCTCAGTAGTCCTCAATTGTTTTAGATACCGAGACCAAATGGCTTCCTTTTCTCTTGGATGTCGGCTGCATATCAAAAGAGGTTGCTCTGTTCTTTCTACCTGGTGGGGCATTTGCACCCTTCAGGAGGAGCTCAGATCATGGCATCAGACTGCCTATAATGAACTCTAGATTCATCATTTACTTGGCCATCAAGGGCAAGTTCCATGTCTGTGAATATTTTTCCTCACTATAAAATGGGAATAGGAATCCATTGCCAAAGGTAGATTGTAAATAAATTGTGTAAGTAAAATACTTGATACATAGAACATCTTAATGTCTTCCTGAGTGACTGCTCGTTCCATGCTTCAAGACTATGAGGATTATGCATCAAGGGTTATCATTTCCTCACTATCAACAAGTCCCACCCTCATGACAACCTTCTCCTCAGTGCACTAAGCCCCTTTGTACTTGCTCTCCTGAAGTACTCAGGGCGCAGTGAGAAAGCTTCACCTCTGCATTTGCTGTCGTGCAGTAAGCAGAGTATAAACAAATTGCTACAGATAAGCCCAAGGCCACAGTAGATAGTGGTGTGAGCTTTGAAATAAACAGAGCAGAGCTATGGACCTTAGAGAGGTTGATGGGAAACTTCCATTTGATGTCCAGGATGGCCTTCCTCAGCAGGTCAAATCTGTGAATGAGGATTCTGGAGAATTCTCGGAACTCGGAAGCAGAGGAACTACAAAGGCAAGGGCCAAATCATGTGATCTTTTATTTTTCTTTCTTTCTTTTCTTTTTTTGATTTTTGAAATAAGGTTTCTCTATATAGCCCTGACTGTCTTGGAACTTACTGGTCTTGAACTCATAAAAACCCTACTGCCTCTGCCTCCTAAGTGCTGGTGTTAAAGGTGTGCACTATCATGGCAGCCTATGATCACAGACCCAGAACCTGAGGCTCAAAAGAGAGAAGCAAAATTAGGTTATATAAAACCAAAAGGTGTCATCATAGCAGCCTGCTGTATGAACCAGGTCATGCTACTGTAACAACACAGGCAGCTTAAACAACAGATATTTGGTTCATACAGCTATGGAGCCTGCAAAGTCAAGATCATGGGACTATAAATTTGAAGGCAGGAAACCTTACTGTAGTAGAGGGAAGGAGATCTTTCTCTCATTTTTAAAAACCATGATCACTTCCATAAAACTTCTATTCTCATGACACAATTTACCTCAAAGTGTAATCCAATGGTGCCATCTCCAGATTCCAAGGGTAAGTTAAAATGCCAATCCAGAGCCGGGTGGTGGTGGTACATGCCTTTAATCCCAGTACTTGGGAGGCTGAGGCAGGCGGATTTCTGTGAGTTCGAGGCTAGCCTGGTCTACAAGAGGTAGTTCTAGGACAGGCTCCAAAGCTACAGAGAAACCCTGTCTCAAAAAAACAAAACAAAACGAAACAAAGAGTCAATACAAGGATCTGAGGAGTGGGCATGGTTACAGATATTCAATCCATAACACACAGGTTAGGTTATTTAACGTTCTCAGATATGAGGAGTGATTGCCTCACCTTGTCCCATCTTTACCTTGTCAACTACCACTCAATAAGCCAGGGTGAGGACATTTTCTGATTTGAACCAGCATTATTAGAGTATGTTATTGTTTTCTTTTTTCAACCTGAAAACTTAAATGAAGCTAATACTACAGTGAAGTGGAGAAGGCAATGTGGCATAAGTAAGCAAGAGGTTTCCCTAAAGCCATTAACAACCACTGTGCTGTATTTGACTCATAAGTAATTTAAATTTTGTCTCTGTCGTAAGCAAAATGTTCAGAGTTGCGTTGTCAACCATGTGGTACTGGACGTTCATACAACTAGCTTAACCTGATGGTGTTCCCAAAATAATGACTTATGATGTGTCTTTCAAATGTTAGGATAAATGGAGTGTTTTACTAAAATGCATCCTTCGTATATGTGGTGTGAGTCCTGGGGAACTGCATTAATAATTAGCTCCGAACTGATGCCAATGCTCCTGGTCCCAGTGAGATGCTCTTAAATGGCAAGGGTCCATAATTGTTGTACTTTCCTCCATGAAAAACAATGAGAAATTGTCTCTGCGGTGTCATTAGAGGTCAGAGCAGACAAACTTTTTGATCTTATGAACCTCTGAAATCTCATGGCATTTTCTTTTCCAAATGACCACAGGAAGAACTTTTAGCTAAGTTACCAGACTTAATGGTTATACTGATTTGATTGCAATGACCCACATCTGACTGTGTCTAATTTTCCTAATATTGTTTTTTATTCTTGCTACTGCTGTCTTTACCACTCTTAGGATAGTTAAGTTGATTGTCTTTTTATTTGCTTTAAATGTGCTCTTTTGGATGAGAGAATATGTGGAGACAAAAATCGTGGTATAACTTAGAGAAGTGGAAAATAGGCTTCAGGATGCACAAACATAGATAGGGGTTATAAAATGGAAGTCCAGGAAGGCGGTGTGAGAAAGATCAAGCCCATTGTTTCTGAGATACACTTGAGGCTTTGCCAGATAGACATGATGAGGATGGCTGAGTAAGTTCATGTTTTTGTAGCTTTAGCACCTGAGCATTCACTTGTTTCTAAGGGGTCTATTATTATAAAGGAACGTGGAACAGTTCTGCTGCTGCTATAGACTTCACAGGAGCAATGATGTGAATGCTGGCAGCTTCTGTGAAACATGAGTGGGAAGAGTTATTTCCTGTTCCTTAGGTGAGCTAGCAGCAGCTTGGGTACAACAGAAGGCAAAAACAAGCAATGTTAGCTTTGCATGCTCGGTAATTAGAGGTTCTACTGTAGCAGGCACCAAACTGAAAAATTGTTAGAGGTTTGTTGGAAGAGAAACCTTGTATATTTACTATTCAGGAGGCAGGAAGTGTATCATATCAGTAGCTCAGACTTGAGCAATATGTTTAACCCTTGCATTCTTTTTATCTCTCTTTTTAAAAAATTATTTATTCTATTTTTTTGAGATTATAATCACGTCTTTTCAATAGTCCATTTCCTCTCTTCAAACCACTTCATATACCCCTCCTGCTTTCTTTTAAATCCATGGCCTCTTTTAAAACAAACAAACAAAACAAACAAACAAAAAAAAAATCCATGGATTGCGAACTCATAGGTTCCCAAGAAGTTTCTTTATGCTAGCTTCATCTTGTTAAAAATCTTTTCCCTGACTCATTGGCTCTCCATACACTTCCTTTCAGTACCTGTTTGAGTTCTTGAACTCTCAGTATTCCCTGATCCACTTACATTTCAGTTTTATTCTATCATGTTCCATTCCATAATGCATTGCCCCTGTCAATGGCAATTTCTATTTTCCTAGCCTCTATATAAGCTTCATATTAAATACACAAAGCAAAAGATGTGAAGATTTCTCATATGAGAAAGAACATGCACTATTTATCTTTTGGGATGTAGCTGACTACACTCAGTATAATTTTTTCCAGTTCTATAAATTAACCTTCAAACTTTACAATTTAATTTTTCTTTATAGTTAAATAATATTTCATTGTAAATTTATATTACAATTTCATCATCCATTCATCAGCTGATGGACATTTAGGTAGATTCCATTTTAGAGTTATTACAAATAGAGTAGCAATGAGCATTGATGTGTAAATGGATCTATAGGCTATGTCTGGGTCATTTGGTAGATCTATCTCTAGACCTGGAAAACCTACAGACTGATATCCTGAGTGGCTACATTAGTTTACATCCCCAGGATATATGTAACCCTTGGAATCTTAATGGCCTTCTCTCTGGAACTTGCAACAGTAACTTCCCTATAGAATGGTTCTGAGAATTAACTTATAAGATTTAATATTGTGTCAGGTACTCATAGGTTCTTAACAACTGGTTTAGTGCTTAATGCAGTTATAATTCTCCTTTTTCTTGATTATCAACTTTAACTGACTAAAAATTAGAAAGTCATCATTCTGGTGTGTGTATGGGGGTGTTTCCACAGAGAGTTAGACTGTGAGGGTTCTAGATCAATCCCCGGATGGTCTCATGCTATGATGAGATACTTAAGGAGTATGAAGTGGGTCTCTCAAGAGGTGTGTCTCTGTGTGCATGGTTTGGGAACTGTTTTCTCCTCTGGCTTCTTGCTATTTCATCATTGTCTTCTAGCCACCATATTATAACGTGAACTGCTCTGGCCCAGCATACCCTCCCACCATCCATGAGGGACTGACTCTTCTGAAACCACGAACCAACCAAACATTCCTTACTCTCTAAAGTTCTTTATGTAAGCTGTTTTTGTCACAGTGAATAAAAGGTCTAAGATGATCAAGTCTTCATGATGGTTAAACATGGGATGGGGAAAGCTTCAAATCCTATAAGTTGACTGTGTTTCATTGTTCAACCTTCTAAAAGTCTTCTAGAAGTCACTTGGGAAAGTAACTGGAAATGCCTTTGAGAATTCCTAAGTGTTAGCTGGCATAACAGATTCATTTGGACTTGATCTTGAAAAGTTTATATTGACTTCCTCACCAAGCAGAGACGTCAAGGGAATTTACTCATATTGAAACAAGAGTGATTGCTGTCAAAACAATTCTGCTTATCATAAAGAGTCTTGTTACAAGAAAAATGTTGGGGCTAGAGAGATGGTTCAGTGTTTAAAAGCACTTGATACTCTTGCAGAGGACCAGGATTGGGTGTTGGTTCCCAGCACCCTAATTGCAGCTTGCAACCACCTGTGACTATAGTTCCAAGGGATCATGCACCCTCTTCAAGTTTCTATGGGGCCCTTACACACATGTGGTATGCATCAACTCATGCAGTCTCACCCACATACACATGAAAATCATAAGTGAGTCAACCAATCTTTCTTTTTAAAGGTCTGTGTGCCTTAGATGCCCAACTAGCAGGCATATTGCATATTGCTTTTAATGCAGGACGCTCACAGTAAAATAACCGCTTTGTTTTTATTCGATGCACTTTGTACATTTTTCCACTTCCTTCTGGCTTAATTTTTCAGAAATTCCAGACTCCCCCACTCAATTAAAAAAAATCCCTCCTACTCTCCACTATTTAAATGTCATAAAGTTCAGAGGGAGGACATTTTTCCTTCTAGGAATTCCTCATGCAAACACATTAGATGCTCATTCCTTCTTTAGGTCTCTTGGGAGGTCAAAGCTTCTGTTTATTCAGTACTCCCAAAAATGTCAAAGGTGGTATTGTAAGGAGACACCACACTTAGAAGACATCAAAGCAAGCAGATGGGGTTCTTGTGATTACCAGAAAAGCACTTCCTTCTCTTTACCCCTTATGCTTCTTGAGTGGATAGGCCTAGGAAAATCATGGCTAACTGCAAACACTTCTGACAGGCTGTTTCCTCTTTAAAAATGTTAATAACAAATTATATACAATTAAGAATGAGCTACAGAAGATGTTCTGGGTAACAAAAATTATCATAACTGTATTAAACTGCACACACAAATAAACTAATGGGCTCCAGTGTAGGCACCAATTGACCAAATGGTTATTTAGTCCTTTGTTTACCATCCACCTGCTTATGTAATTGCTGCCATTTGATGTTTTCTCTGTTGCCCAAAGCCTCTCATCATTCTGACAACCTTCAATAAACACATTACAGATCTGGTGTGGTACTGCATCAGAATTACTTATTCTTCTTAAGGGTGCTTGTTTTCAATACAACCAAACATACATGCAGAAAGGTATACATATCTTAAATTTATATTTTAATTAACAGTAAAAAGTTGCATATATAAGCCAATTCATGAAAAAGTACATATACCCTCCATTAATTTTGAAGAAAAGATTTTTACCAAGAAAGAATTTCAAACTAGTATCAATATCACTTTAAAACTAACTTGGCACGTATATGTGTGTTGAACCATGGTGATAAAATGCTCAAGTCCTAACATAGGAGACATATTTTCTGATGTGAGATTCCCCTTCCTATGCTATGAATATATCTTATTACCATTGGTTAATAAAGAAGCTGTTTTGGCCTATGGCAGGGGAGAATAGAGCTAGGTAGGAAAACTAAACTAAATGCAGGGAGAAAGAAGATGAAGTCAGGGAGATGTCCTGTAGCTGCCGAAGGAGAGAGAGATGCAAGCCAGCTGCTGAAAAAACAAGACATGTAGAAAATGAGATAACACCAGGTCACATGGAAATACATAGACTAATATAAATTTATTGTAAGAGCTGGCTAGAAATACGCCTGAGCCATAGGCCAAACAGTATTGTACTTAATAAAGTTTTATATGATTATTCAGGTCTAGGTGGCCGGTAAACAAAAAGCAGCCTCTGTTTACAATTTCCAATTATATTAGATCTGAAATTCTACACTAGAAAAGCTTACTTACAAGACAACAGACAGAGCAATTTGGGGGGATAGTTTAAACTTGACAATATTAGGATTTGGCCACAAAATAAGTTATTAGCTATTAATTTCCTAAAAAGAAATTACGGAAATGAAAGAGATGATGTCTTTGTTCAAAATAGTTCTCACAAAGAAGCAAAATGTGTTAGTTCCAAGTCAAGAGTCTCCATGTACACATGTAAGTCTAATTCAGTGGTTTGGATAACACTGAAGTTGAATTTCCTCTGGCATCCATTGTACTTCCTGTGGCAGTTGCTGTCAAAAGCTGACCTTGGTCATGGCCTTCAGTCAGCTTCCCTTGATCTCTGCTCTTCACGCTCCAAATGTATTTTCAAAGAATTCATCTCATTCTCAGATGTCGTTCATCTGACCCTTCCATCTATCGCTATTAGCTGGAGCACAAGCCAAGACTCACAACACTCTCTGCAACATTCTGAAGGGCCTTCCAAAAAAAAATAAACACTATTAACTTAGAATTATTATATAATCCCTAGCGTCCCTCCAATATAACAGAGGACAGCTTGCGGCAGCAGAGAGACTGTACTATTTCCCCACGCTCCCATTTTCCCCTTGGACAAACAGGCTTTGAGAGCATGGAGAAACAGAAACACAGAAGTCGTAGAAGCTGAATCAATACAAGCCTATGATGAGCACATACCATGTAGGCCCGTCCTGAGGTTAGAGGTCCCTTAAGAGTGCAGTGTCACCACGGGTCCCATTGAGTGTGAGGGCTAGCTCAAAGAGCCCAACCTTTCCTGCTTCCCTCCAAGACAGGTGATGGGAAGGAAGCAGAGAGCATGCCTTCCTGCCAAAATCACCGGGCAGCACTGCCTGCCACGATGTGGGGGATCCCTTGAAATGTCTTGGCAAGAAGTGGTTCTGGAGTGTTGGCCAAGGTGCTGAAGCCAGGAAGGCACCTGCACCAGTGAAGCGGCCCTGGCCCTTCTCACTGCCCTGAAGGACACTGTGCTCATTCATTTTGACAAAATCTCATTAGGATTTCAAATGCAAGATAAACTTGGGGAAAGGGATCTGTGTGTGTGTGCGTGTGTGTGTGTGTGTCTAGGACACATATTATTTATGGAAATTCCATTGTCACAGAAACATTATGAGAACTTAAAAAGAAAATCACAGGTTAAAAGATGCCATGCTGCTGAAGATATTTGGACGCCATCACTGCTAAACTTCTGTCATATTATTGCTAAGATTTCCTAAAATAAACTAACTGCAAAGAATAACAAAGGCACAACCCCGAGCAACCTTTTAAAAAAAGTAGTTTTCAACCTTCCTATTAAATGCTAAATTAAATATTAAAATATTGCCACCCTTTAATACAGTTCCTCATGTTGTTGGGGCCCCCAGTCATAAAATTATTTTCCTTGCTACTTCATAACTGCCATTTTGCTGCTGTGATGACCGTAACGTAAACATTTGTGTTTTCTGATGGTCTTAGGCAACCCCTGTGGAAGAGTCATTCAAACCCCCAAAGGGGTCGCGAACTAAAGTTTAAGAACCAATGCTTTAAAAGTAAAAATGACTGGTGTGTGTGTGTGTGTGTGTGTGTGTGTGTGTGTGTGTGTGTGTGTGTGATTTTCTTACTTCTCAGAATGGACCGTTTTTGACAGTTTCTGTTCTTCCCTAAAACTGTGCATGCTGATATCAAAACCACAGACTGGCACTGTCAAGGGATTGGCTAACAGTCTGTGGTAGCTGCAGATTGCAGCCAGTGGCGAGAGAAAGAAGGGAAATAGAAGACAGCCTGGCCACCAGTTCTTTTCACACCCCAGGCTTTCCCCCACCCCCATCCTTTGGGCATCTGATGCTCTGGTCTCTGCCAGGCAATTTGCTTCCGCTCTGTTCAACTTCCCGACCTCTGGCTTTAGAGAAGGGTTCTGGCTGTGGGAACTGGCTCTGACCAGCTTTGGCTCCCTCCTCTTTGGTGACTGGCAAAAGAAACACTTTCTCTTTGACACTCTTAAAAAGAGCTGTTTAATTCCTAATGGTATTTACTGGCAAAAAGGAAAATGAAACCCACAACGAGGATTCAGGTCCAACAAAGTCAGGCCAAGAGCTCCATGGTAGAGCCCCACTCTTGCTAGAAGGCTGCTCCTACTGCTTCCGTTTTCCACCACCATTGATGTGCGCTCCCGGCTTGCTACTTCCATCCTATAGTGTGACACCTACTGGAATTTATGAATATCTGGAGATGCATGGCTATGATTTGGGCATCTGATGTTGGTTGCTTGCCCTAGGGACTTCCCGCGGAAATCACCCAACACTTAGAAGACATTTAGACAAGGAAGTAACCAGTGGAGCCTTCTGGAGGGAGAACCCCATGAAACCGCTTCAAAAAAACACCAGGAGCCACCGGCTACTTAATAACCCACGTCCCCTCCATCCTGTCTCCCCAGCTCTTGCTCCAACAGTATAAAGTAGCTTGTGGGGTTTCGGCCTGTGGAGCCAGGGCTGTGGGAACTGCATTCGTTTTGGCGCTAGATATATGGTGGGGGCTGCAGTTTAGTCCAGCTGAGGAGCTCACTCTGCATCTTTCCCAGGTTCCACAGGGATGATAGGGGCGCGCGGACTTGTGGATCTACAGGTTCCATCCATGTAGATCTTCAATACCACCCCTGTACCGCCCCCCCCCCCAGTCTCAGGTCCCTGTCACCCTTGTCACCTTGAGTCAGTGTGGATGCATTCCCTCCTCCTCCACCCTCCTTAAAATGTGGGCACATCCTCTCCCACGCAGCTGCTCATCTAAGCGTCTCATGTCCCTTAAAGTCCCCAAATGCGCCTCTGGTCCTTAATTCTTTGGTGACATTGCCTGGCGGAGGTGACTCCTGGGTTGCTCTAAGAGGTGGCGAGGGAGAGAGTGCGGGGGGGAGGGGGTGGAGGACCCGCTAGCTCCAAGCTGGGACTCACAGGGCTGGAGGCCTGCCTGGGATCCCCTGGCAAGCCCTGCTGTGGCGCGAAGGACGCGCGGCACTCACCCGTTGCAGCTGCCGGTTGCTGACGGCCACCGCGGCGGCGGACGCGGCGCTGTGTCGGAGCTCAGCCGCCTGCCCGGGTCTCAGCAGGCTCCGGGTGAACCTGCGGGTCCGCTCGCCGGCCATGGCGGGCCGTGCTGCTGTCACCTCGGGCCCGGAGAGAGTGTGTCCCGCCGGTCCCCTGGCCGCGCCAGCCTGTTCTACCCACCCGCCGATCAGGAAGCGGAACTCGGAGCCTTTCCCCCCCTCTTCCCCGCTCAACTCACAAGAGGCGGGTTTTTCTCGCGCGCACCCCCACTCTGCCCACCCCCTTCGCTCCCGCTCGAGCTCCGTGGCGACTTTGCAAACTCTGCGCGCTCTAGCCGCGGGGCCAACTCGGCCCGGCTAAGGCGCATCTGCAGCGAGAGCCGCGGGACGCGCGTGGGGTGGCTCCACCCGCGCCACCCACCCAGGACTCTGTACTGACCCCGGGATGAGGCTGCTGGCTCCGGGAGGGACCTGCCCACCGCCCTACTCTTAATAATGATGCGCTTGGAGGATTGGGGATCTGGTGTTTTGGAGGGCAGATCTGCACTCTGAGGCTAGGAAATGGACAAGGGTGGAACTCAGGTCCCCGTGCACCTTTGGAGGTGGGTTAGAGGTTTATTAGGGATCCGTCTGGTGCTTTGAAGTCTTTCTGGACCCAGAGTCCTTGCTTGGTCTTGGGACAGTCTGTATTAATTCACACCTGCCACCACGTTTCCCTTCTATACCAGATATACTGCTCTGGAAATGAGACTGGAGAGGGTGATTTACCAAGAGACGCCTAACTTTGCACGCTAATTTGAATTAAAATCTAGTGTGTATCTAAGGAATGTAAGGGATTTCAGGAGGGAATTAGGATGAGTAAGAACTGCCTCGACAGGTACCTCGGTAGAGTGTGTCCAGCGTAGTGGGTGCATTTTAGTTTATGTTTCAGCCTTCTTAACAAATGCCCGCTTATCCTGACTCGAGCTATCTGATTAAAGGATTCTACGTTTCTGATCTGGAGTCACATGCAGGGTGATTCTCTGCCCAGTGTGGGTGGGTGAGAAAGAATGGCTCCTGGGAGAGCTGATGGGCCCTCTGGATTATAAAAATGTTTTTGTTGTTGTTGTTTTTGTTTGTTTGGTTTGGTTTTTGTGGATCAGAGTCCTCTGTATTTTTTAAAGTCATTATTATTATTATTATTAGCTTATGGTGTGGCTCATAATTGTCATGTAGTTAGCAGGCTGACAGTCTCCCTTTGAGTCAAGCCTGGGCTACACACGGTTTGACTCTGTCTTAACATTTGACAAACTGCTCACAACTATTTCCCCTAGTTTTAGAATACCGCCTGGCCGGTAGTAGGCACTGAATAACTCACGGTTATGAGTGATTCTCAAAGGCTCAGAAAGTCTGGTGCAGTGGCAAAGGCTATAGAAACAGAACATACATCCCTGAGTATCTTGGGCACAGCAACAATTCAGGTTTGAACTTACTTGGCTCTGTTGAAATATTCTGGCGAAAAGCACTGTAAGGAGGACAGGTTTGTTTTGCTTATACTTCCTGGTCCTGTTACCTAAGGCAATTCGGACAGGAACCCAAAGCAGAAACTTGGGAGCAGGAATCTAGATCAGACACCACAGTGAGTATGGCTCATTAGGTAGCTTGCTTTCAGCTCCCTTTATCTAACTGAGTCAACGGCCATCTGCTTAGTGATAGTGCTACCCACGCTGGACGGGGCCTGCCCACATTAATCATTAATCAAGACAATCTCTCACAGATAAGGCTACAGAGCAATCTGATAGCGGCAATTCAACTGAGATTCCTTCTTTCCAGGTAACTCTAGCTTGTGTCAAGTCGAATGTAAAAGTTGAGTTGGACAATACACCGAATAGCCCATGCAACCCAGTGTTCAGCTGCATCACGTGTCAGAAGATCACTAGTAGTTTCACTGGCCCTCTCCAGCTTTGGGAGGCCACCACAAGCCGTCCACTGGTATGGAAGGATTTGTGAACAAGCGGCTGCTCCACCCATGTCCCTATGATGTTGATGGCATTAATCAACAGAAAAGACAGGTGCATGCAGCGGTGACAGCAGACACCAGCCATGGGCATTACATGTAGGCACAGCATCTCACCAGATATCTCACCAGATTTCTATAGCAACGTCCCAGCTGGAGTCTCATAGGCATCAGTCACATAGGCTTTAGTAAAGGTGCCTTCTGCATCTGGGGGAAAGGAGACAGAGAGAATGGATTGTCCCTCGGTGGATGCACACACCTTGCAGTGAAGACACACCCATTCTCTGCTGGGGAAGACTGCTTTTAGGCTTACTGACCGGGGCTCTCTGAGTCTTGCTGGTCCACTCTTTCTCTGTTCTTGGAGGCTGCTTGTTTGTTTCCCGGCTGCCCAGTGTCCTGAAATAATCACAGAGAAATATATTAAATTGTTTGGCCAATAGCTTAAGCATATTGCTAGCTGGCTCTTACATCTAGAATTAACCCATTAACATTATTTTATATTTTACCATAAGGCTCATGGTCTACTAGCAAGGTCCTAGCTGGCAACTCGTGTCTTTCCCTTCTGGCAGCTGCATGGTGTCTTTCGACTCCACCTTCTTTCTCCCAGCATTCAGTTTAGTTTCCCCTACCTAGCTCAACTCTGCCCTATCACAGGCCAAGCTAGCGTCTTTATTCATTAATGAATCAAAGTAACACATATAAGAAAGACTTCCCACACCATTTCACAGTTTTCTGAAAAGATTTGGTTGTGATGCTTTGTAAAGACAAATCTATAGGTTAAGTTTTGGATCATATTTCTGCCTTGAACTTTATCTTTTTCCTATCATGTTTCTTTAAAAAAAGAAAAGAAAAGGAAAGGGAAAAACACATCACTTGGCTTCAGTCTGCATTTTACATCCTAACTTTTTTCCTGTCACTAATTTATTATTATTTTATCGTATGTTTGTGGGTGTTTTGCCCACATGTTATATGTATGTATATATGTATGTAATACATGTGTCCCTGGTGCCCTTGGAGTCCAGAAGCTGGAGTCAGATATCCTGGACTAGAGTTACAGATGGTTGTTTGGTGCCATGTGGGTGATAAGAAACATACTCTGTCCCTTGAAGGATAAGTCAGTGCTCTCAAGGGGTGAACCATCTCTCCTGTCCCCTCCCCAACCCCTTTTATTTTTAAAAATACCATTGTAGGGGCATAATCATTATGCTTTTATATCTTTCAAATAAGTGAATTTTTAAAGACTTAAGAGACTGTATGTGATGGTCAGTCTTGATTGTGAGTTTGATGGGATTTGGAATCACCATGGGAACAAATCTCTAGGCTTGTCTGTGAGGAGCAATATTCACTTTGTGCTTAAGGGTCTCAGACTAAATGGAAGAGTCAAAAATAAGCTGAGCTCGGGCATCCATCTCTCTCTGCTCTCTTGATGTCAGACCCTATGTCACATGACTCAAGCTCCGACATGGCGTCCCCCGTGGTAATGGATGGTTCCCTTGAAATGCTAGCCAATGTCAGTTATTTCTTCAAGCAATTTGGTTGGGGTATTTTTTCATGCCAACAGGATAAGTAACTAATAGAATATAGAATAGTGGAAAAAAAAGCACATGGTGTATAGTTAATTCCCTGTGAATAAACCCAGATTCATAGATGACTGCATGGGTTGCTTCCATATTCTGTTAAGTCATAATTCTTGTCTTCACTTGAGCTGGTATAGATCAAGCTCTCCCATTAGATAGAAGTCCTCCCCCCACCCCCGCGCTGAACCCAGTCATGGTGTTTGAGCCGTACAAAGCTCAGGGAAGTTTCTGCTTCCAATAGCTCCATTTCAAACAAAGTAAATAATTTGTAAAATTTTACTGGAATTTTTTGGTAAGAGAAGAGGGCAAGATTTGGGAAATTAATCTTTTAAAACCCATGGCAATATTTTATATTCCAAGAAAATCTTCTCAGTAACAAAGTATCTTCCTTTCTTTGCACCCTATAGCATCTTATTTCTTTCCTCCTTTCCCCTCTCCTGTCCGTTTCCCTTTCTTCCTTCTTTCTTCCCTCCTTCCCTCCCTTTCCTTCCCCTATCATCCCCTTTCCTTTCCTTCTTTCCTTCATGCCCTTCCATATATTCTTCCTTATTATCTGAAGGCCTCACTGTCTTTCTTAAAGTTCAGAAAGCTCTTATTGCCTGCTATGATATAGACCAAAGCTCTATAAATTAGAAAAATATAATTATCAGTAATTTTCAGCCAGGCGGTGGTGGCACACACCTTTAATCCCAGCATTTGGGAGGCAGAGGCAGACAGATCTCTGTGAGTTCAGGGCAACCTGGTCTACACCAGCTAGTTCCAGGAGGGGCTTCAAAGCTACAGAGAAACATGGTCTCAAAAAAGAAAATAATTTTCTCTTGTCATTTTACACGACTTGGTTTAAGGCTAATATTGCTAGTCACGTGAATAACAAATGAACGCAAGGTAATTTTTTAAATCATAGTAATAACTATAGAAATGAAAACTGTACTACATTTCCCTCATACTATGGTTACATAGCTGAACAAGCTGGGGATTGGGTAGTAATCCATGGCGTCTGCTTCAGCTCCTGCCTCCAGGTTCCTGTTTGAGCTCCTGTCCCAGCCTCCATCAATGAGGGAGTGTAGCCTGCAAGCTTAAAAGTGCCCATCCATCCTCAGATGGCTTATAGTCATGGTCTTCATCAGACTCCTCAACCACATTAGAAAATCCCTCCCCCCACACATAAAAGAAAGCTGAGGGGGAGTTTAGCAGTATGGCTCTTCAAGTAGAGCACTATGTATGATAGGTATGCAAGTGTCAATTCGAATAATTTTATGATATTATATAAAGACTTTACTCCAACCCCCCTATTAAAGGGAAAGTTCATATTTTCTAATTGGCAGTGTGTGTGTGTGTGTGTGTGTGTGTGTGTGTGTGTGTGTGTGGGCACATGGGTAGGAGGAGGATCCAAAGAAGCAGGCCACTTCCCTTGAAAATTATCCAAAGGTATGTTAGATAAATTAATAGAATTTTATTTGGTTAGTAAAAGTTTACGGCTAACACAGCAGTAATAAAATCATTGATCAGAATTGTAAACCAGGTGGAAAAAATTACTTTGAAGCATGCACTTCTTGCTTTTCAAATACTAAGAAAAACCATGTAATTGAATTTATGGTGTTTTGAAATTACTCTTGTTAACTGGATTCTATTTCATAGTGTACTATCCCCCCACTTTGCCTAGGAAATAAGAAAACGATAAGAAAATGTTGTGGGATAATCTTTTTGTACATTGTGAAGATGTGTTTCTGCCTAAGATGTCTTCTGACTAGGTTTGATAAAGAGCTGAGTGGCCAATGGCTAGCCAGGAGAGGATAGACTGAGACTTCTGGGTAGAGAGAGGAATTTGGGAAGCATCCGAGGTGCTTGAGATTAAGCCAGTGAGACTCAGAGGGAGTCAGACACACAGTGTGGAGGAGAGATAACCAGCCACCTGGAAGAATATAGATTAATATAAATGGGCTAATTTAAGTTATAAGAGCTAGTTGGGGACAAGGCTAAGCTAAGCCAACAGTCCATAATTAATACGTCTCTGTGTTATTATTTGGGAACTGGTGAACCAAAGAAGGACCTACTGTAAGAAAATATGGTTTAATGTGTGATATTAATAATGGTTCATTAATTCTTGCCAGTTCTGGAACCACCTGATAAACCCAAGCACCTCAGGGTTGCTTATGAGCAAATGTATTAAGCTTGGTATGTATACATTACTCTATTTAGAAAGCAGATCATTCCTTGGAAGCAAATTGTACTAAAGTAGTGTGGTTTTACTATGCAGCTCTGCCAGATTATGGTGTCTGTCCCAGCCCCCATGCTTTGCAGTGCTCCGATACTATTACTGCAGAAGGCAAAGCTCACATAATGGACTAAAAAGGGTTTTGTTTCTTTGTTTGTTTACTAGAAACATATCTTGGAGTTTACGGTCCTACCTTGTTATTAATTTGTAGTCTGGCTTTTGGGGAGTGAATGCCCTGGGGTCTTCTCCTCTCCATCAGTAAAAGTTATGCAGACACAGATTTTAGTTCAATATAAGACAGTAGAAAATGATGCAAAATCAGAATGGGCTATTTCTGTTTTTGCACACATGAGAAAACTCTGCACCTTCACCTTCTTAAGGCATTTTATTTTCCTTCCTTGATGAGTTTCTTACTCCCAATATTCATCATTCTTAAGGATAAATACCTTGATATATAACTTAATTGTAATATAATTGTGTATTTTATATTAAATAAAATAAAAATGAATCCAGTTTTTTTTTAAAAGTATTTCCTTGAGAAATTTTCCTCTATGCACATGAGTGAGATTGTCCTACCCTTTCCTCTTTGGAATTGGTATTCCTTCATGTTGCCAGGGACATTACTAAATTGGGTGGGAGAGCTTTCTGTCTCTTTCCATGGCTACAACAATTTTAAAAACACCAGGGTTATTTGTTCTGTGCAGGTTGGATGGAATCCAGCTGCAGAGCCATCTGGTTTTTGTACCCTTTTAAAATGGGAGAAATGTTATCAGTTTTAAATCTCTTCTGTGGTAGTTGGTCTATGTTTAAAATTTTCACAACTATTATTTCCTAATAATTTATATTTTACTAAGAATAGCTCTTGCCTTTCCAGAATCCAGAAACACTTGCCTTAGAATATCAAGTACCATAAATTGTGAGGTTTTAAGTATGAAAATGAAAAATATTTTAATACATATCCCTGAGGTGTTTATTTTGAACTTTCACCTCTAACTCGATAAAAACTTACCTCTGAAAGGTAAGACTATTTCCCTATGCAGCAGCAATGTGACTATATCATTTCTCACAGGTTGTGATCTAATACTTTTTCATCGTAGCTTCTTTGGTAGATTTAGTATTTTAATCATAGATGCTGAATGGGTTTGTTCATCATGTTTCTTGTTTCCTTAATGGAAAGTTATCCCACTTACAGTGTAATAGTAGTATAGACTCATTCAGGGAGCAAACCAGTCATCCCAGCCCTATTATCAATTTTTGACATTTTATATGTTCCTTTTTACATAAAGAAATCTTTAAGTAGTCAGTTATCATCACACAATTCTTTCTTAATCTGGGGCATTCTACTTCCTTGGCTCATACTGGGTTTCCATTGGTATTGTCTAGTCACTGGTGTCTTTGAGGAGTTGTTTTAAACTTGTAAGTTAAACTTTACTTGTTTGTTTAGTTGTTAATAATCATTTTATCTTAATTTTGAGACAAACCCTAGATTTTGTATATGAAAAAGCAGTATGCTCAAATGCATAAAGATTATAATTTCCTCATAGAAAATTTGTGATATATTATTTTAAATCAGTAAGTTGACTGAGGAGAGCACTCAATGGCTAAGGCATTTACCATCTGAGCATTTGGACCAAAGTTTCTATTTCCAGATCCTGTAAATGCTGGCTGCAGTGTTGTTCTGCACCTGAAATTCCAGCCTTGGAAAGAAATAAGAGACAGGATTCCCAGCACAAGCTGGCTAGCCAGAATAGTTCGTAGATGAGCTTTGGTTTCATCGAGAGACTGTCTCAATGAGAAAGCAGAAAAAACTATTGAAGATGGTTTCAGACATCAGTCTTGGGCAGACTGATGAGACACACGAGAACACATTTTTATGTACACTCTTCCTCATATATGCCCCCACACATGCAACCAAGCACACACACACACACACACACACACACACACACACACACACAGAGGGGGGGGGATGGGGAGAGATAGATTATATAACTGAATACATACTTGTAAAGAAAATAATCAAGAAAGATCAATACATTTAATATACCAAATTACAAAGATCTTTTTTTTACCAATTTCCTAAACAATTTAAGTATACAAATTCTTACAAGATTAAAAAAAAAAAACCAAACAATCCAGAGAAATAAACACACTTAAAATTTTAGTTAGTTTAAAATGTGGTGACAATGTTCCTATAATTGAATTTCTAGTGCAGATAATTTTAATACAAATCCTTTGTCAACATGAATGTGTATAATTTGTTCACAATAGTGTCTGCGGCTAACCAATCAGAAACTCATATAATTAGTAGTTTGCTTTCAGAGTGTTACAACAAACATATTTAGCAACATCAAGTGACATTTTCCAAAATATTGAGATAATGTATTTTCTCCTAGTAGCCTCAGAAAGAAACAGAATGTTCCTAACATTTCAGATTAATGGCTAAATAACCAATTTAAAAAAAGTTTATACCACAAGGTTTGCAGAGCCTTGAAGCTTTGGCTTCCTTCATTGGTAGAAGGCAGATGGGACAAATGTATTTTTGGTAGGTCTGATTGATGCTTTATATCAATCATTTTCAGGATTATTTTTTTCTTAAACTAAAAAACCCATTTCGGTGGTTGCAGCCCATTTCCTGACCTGTGGTGTTGGGGTGCTCAGTATTTTCATGAACTCGTTTCCTGTGCCTGCCTGCGGTAAAGAAAGGCACATAGACTTTCACACACTGCACAGGACTTAGTCTGTGGAAGGAAGGGGAGGTGTCAGAGGAGGGAAGGCTAGGGCACCATCCCCAAAATGTCAGATGGAGTGTTCTTGGGGATGTTGATTCCAGCAGGACTAGTAGTTTTTGTTCTTCCACCCAGGGCCATTAGCGTTTATTGATACAACTAGATTAGGGCTTTCACCGCTTTTATCTTTTAGCAGTTTCTCTTGTGTGGGCTCAGAAATGTGCTCTGTTCTGACTAATCATGGATATTGTTCCCTTTATTCTTATCTTTTCTAAAAGGACATAAAGAAGTTAAAAAAAAGCCTATTTTTAAAGAAAATGTAAACGTAATAGGAGAGTTACTATGAAAATAGACTTAAAATTCCTGATAAAATTAGAATATTTTTTGTAGTTTTTAAAAGAGGCCTATTAGCCTAATCTCACTCCTAAAGCAACAAGCTCATGTTAACAGCAGGCCTTTCTGATACTGCCACAAAGCTTGTATTCCGTCAAAGAAAAGATGACAAAGGAGCTACTTAAAAGCACATGCATAGCTTTCAATGGAATATTCTATAAAGGCATAATATTTTGCAATTACTCTTGTTTTCACTCAGTTCAACGTTCACTGTAGATTAGTTTGATGACATTTACCCATACAGGTCTAGCCTGGTGGGTAGTGTGTGAATCTACTATTGTGGGGAGCTGAGGGCTGCAGTCCACCACCCAGCTCCCGCCACTGGCTAGCTTTACCCGAAATAACAACACACAAATTATATTCTTTTAAACACTGCTTGGCCCATTATATCTAGCCTCTTCTCGGCTAACTCTCGCACCTGGACTAGCCCATTTCTAATAATGTGTGTAGCATTCCAAGGTGCGCTTACTGGGAAGATTCTAGCCTACGTCCATCCTGGGTGGGAGCTTCATGGCGGGTCTGCCCTGGGGAGCAGCGGCAGTGGCATCTGAGCTCACTTCCTCTTCCTCCCAGCATTCTGTTCTGTTTACTTCTCCCACCTATGTTTTAACCTATGAGGCCAAGCAGTTTCTTTATTACTTAACCAATGACCTTCCTCTATCAATCTACTTAATAGGTTTTAGTTCTATTGTTGAGTGAGAATTATCCTGGTTCACACTCTGGGCAATCTCAGACAGTCTGATGAATAGAGACTGGGTTTTCTCTAGAGCTGTGTTTGGGTGTTAGCGGGCAAAGTCTTGCCAAGGCTGACAGAGCTGGAAGTGGTGTAGAATCACCTGAGCTCCTTGCTCTTTCTGTTCCTGTGCTTCTGCGGTGGTTGGTTTTGATGGGTGACATTCTTGTTAAAGAAAGAAATGGGAACCCAGAGGCAAAGGGCTGTGTCTCAGCTTTGTGAGTCCTCAACTACTTGACAAAGGCTTTACCATCAAGCCAGAAACATTAAAGGGAATAAGGTCAAAGGTGAATTGTAGTGTTCCAGAAAACAAGCAGAGAAACGCCTAGATCATGGTACCACCTACACATCCTGCACAGAAACAGGGAGACAATGTTTGCAATTTTCATTATTCTATTTCTTTTGTATTTTCTCCCTCCTTCTATCTTTCCATCCCTCTCTTCCTTGTCTCCATTCCTTTATTCCTTCCTTCATTTTCTTTCCTCCCTCCCTCCTTTCCTTCTTCCCTACCTTCCTATTTTCTTGTTGCTTCTCTTCATTTATTTTCTTTTATTCATCTGGCCCTCTGATTATGCCAAGACTTCTCTTTCTTAGCATTTTTTTTTAAAAAAACCTTTCCACTCTGCCCCCTACACAGTCAGTATACTGCATTTTGTAGACTATAATTTTGTTTTCAGTTTTCCATTAATCACAGAATGTTTTCTAAACATTCTAAAATTCACATGGAGGAACAAAAGAAGCCAAGAGAATCCTGAGGAGAAAGAAACAATGCTGGAGGGATCACATTACCTGGTCTCAAATTAAATTCTGATGTGTCATAATAAGTTCAATATGACACTTACTGAAGAGTCACATAGGTTGATGCGGGAGACCAGCACATCCTGCAGCAACAGATGGAATGTCAAAGATGCCAAAACAAAGATGCCAAGAACACAAATTAAAAAGAAAGACAGCATCTTCAGCAAATGTCCTAAGAAAGTCAGATATCAGCATGTAGACTACTGAAACCAATCCCATTGCTTCCCCTGTGCAAAAATCCATTCAAAGTGTATTGAACACATGCAATTTCGAAACACCAGAGAACACTAAGAACTTGCTACAGGCAAGGACTCTAATAGGTCAGTAAATATTGACAAGCATTGACCTATGGAGCGAGGTCAAATTAATAAGTTCTGCACAAAAACCTACTCACAGAGCAAGCCGTCAATAAAATGGGATAAAAATATTTCTTAACCTTTAGTCTTTCAGAGAAACAATATGTAGAATATGTAAAGAACCCCAAATATTTAGCAACAAAAGAATGGGTATATCAGTCAAAAGATTAGTAGATGTTTCAATAATACAATTCCCATTTGAGACAATTCTCAAATGAAGTGTTGCAATTTTTAATATAACTACTAGACTTAAAAAAACAATGTCAATTTACATAAGAGATAGTTGTACTTTGATGCTTATTTTGACAGTTTGCACAGTAGCCAACTGACAGAACTCAAAAAGTGATACACCCCAGCACATTTTATCAGGCTTTATAGTGCACCTTAAATTTTAGCAAAAGAAAAATCAAATCATAATCCTTCTGATGTATGTGCACAGATTTTTAAATTTCTATCAAAACAGAGGCAGATATAAAAGAGCTACATCCAAGCAGTATTTATACTAAGGTTACAGAGTTGGAAAGTAATTGAAATGAATTCACACTGTGCCTCAGAGTAAAGGAGACAAAGATGTAGTCCACTCAGTGATGCATAAACGTTACTTGATGAAATTGCAGATATTATGTGTTTACAATGTTTTGTGAACCAGAAAAAATATGAGTTTCTTCATTTAAACAATTAAAAGTATATTTAAATAAATTTGAAAATTACTTTAGCCATCACTTGTTATCCTTTGTGGCAAATAACATCAAAGAAGAAATCTACAAGGATGGTAATGGAAGGGATAGAAACTGTCATTGCTGATAGGATATAATTAATTGGCTAATGATAGATTGAACAAAATGTTCTAAGTATTAAATTACCAATAATTAACACCAGAAGTTAGAAAGATCTGAAACAAATCTATACATGAATCACAAAAAAGGAAGAAAAAAAATGGCCTTTGAAATAGCATAAAACACTAAAGAACTCATAGTAAATTTAATAAAAATTTTTAAGTTGTTGAGATGAAAAATTTAAAAAAAGTATAATAGGATGTAAATATTTAGAAGGATATGCAATATTTATTGATTTGAAAAATAATCAACATTTCAAAGATGTCCATTATTGACAAATTGAGTAACTTATTTCGAGCTTCAAAGAAAACTAATTTAACAACATATTAAATTTAATTTCCCTAGTAAATTTTGCTTTGTTTGGTGCCTATGAAGTTGTATTTCCTGTCCTGATAGCAGGGCAATTCCAGCCTCCTTCCTTGCTAGCATGAACTGGGGTTTCCTTTGAGATCAACCCTAAAAGTCTAATCATTTCTTTGTTCCCTGAGGCCTGAAGGGAAAATACCTCCCACTATCTAGAGCAGGGCAGTTGTCTCAGGAGCTCATAATGCAGCTTCATATATTATCTGACAGGCCTAGGGATTATCTTTATATGCTTGACTTTTTTTTTCTATTTCTATAGCTTATAGCTTAGATAAAAGTTATTTCCATGGCTTGGAATTTCCCCTTTGCTTATCTTACTTCTAACTATTATTTCAATTGCAACTCAAGCTACCTTTTCCTTTAATGCCTTCCCTGAGCAGTCCAACAAATCTGTCTTTTCATCAAGATAGGGAGCATTCCTACAACTAATTGTGTGACCCACTCCTCAGAGGGTTAATTTTATCAAAGGTTTTCTATTACTTCAAGTAGGTTTAGTATCTTTGTGGATTAAATAATGCTTCTCTATCTTACACAGTATCCTTATGGACCCTTTTCACTCAATGCACCTATAGAGAAGAAAAAAAATAGAATAACTATTGAAATCTATCTTTAACGGTGGTGTCTCCCTCAGGTTTACATACCTTTCTGTGCATGAGACTTAGTGCTATGTAAAGAAATTATGAGAAGTTTTTAGAAAAATCCCAGCAAGTACCAGGAGAGTTCATGAAACTGAACTCATCCCTTCTCCTGTCCTTGCCTGGTTAAATATGGTGGTTGTGTTGACTGATTGCTTCAACAGAGCTGCAAAAAGCTCAGGTAATTGCTAAGGAAAGGAAAGTGGGTGATGGTTACATAACCATCCAGTCTATCGTGTGGACAAAGTGGGAAGTGCAGGTTCTGGGTGACAAACGTGGATGGGATTATGATCAGGGATCCCTAGTGAAGAGGGAAAGCATCACACCACCAGCTTCATTAAAGGTCTGAACAGGTGCACCATTAAACCTACAAGGTATGTCAAGGGGTGGAAGGTCATCCTGAGAGAGGATGAAAACCCAGGTGGATATGGAAATGAAACAATGGAGGGAAAGACCTTAATAACCATGCATTTTATTCCCCAATCAGTCCCAGGCACCAGAAGAACATTATAAAGATTATAAATGATAAGAATTATAAAAGATCTGGACCAGGCACCTTGAGACTCCAATGGCTGTTCAGGCTAACGAGGACTTTAAAGTTGTAACAATAGAGATGGCAGGAGTGGCCTCTTTGCCTTAGCCTCCTCAAGGTGACTTTAGGAGAACATAGTCCCAACAGTCTGAAAGCTTCTAGAGCATCCCTCTGGGTCCAGTCAGTGCGCTTCCTCCCTCAAAGAGAGACATTGGGAATGGGAATCTCCTGGTCATGTTGTTTTGGAATGGTCAAATGGCACCATAAGCAGAAGGCTCCTCTTGGCTTTTTTCTACAGAATCATGCTTTTTGGTGTCTAAACAATGACCCAGACCCAGACTTAAACCACACTGGAGGAGCCTCAGATTCCTTCACTAGCAGAAAAGAAAACAGAATTCTTTTTGATACCTAGCGGATAACTCTGTTCTGATGCAGCTTGTAGGGTCTTTATCAAAACAACGCACTCCATAGACAATGCGAGGGAACAGTAGACACCGGCGGGGCATGGGAGTGGGTGATGAGGTAAGATGCTTTTTCCTTTTCTCTGTTTGTGTGGGAGAAAGCTTGAGATAGTATTGTGCATTCCTTTCTTTAGGTCAGGTAATATCTTAACCCATTGTTAGGAAGGGGTGGGCCTGTTGACCAAGTCTGACGCAAGTGTCTTCTTAGCTACAAACTAAATTCCGGTAGAGATACTGTCAGCCCAAGGTATTCATTTGTGAGTCCTTTAAATAAGGGTTGGCTGCCTTTCTCATAGCTCTTGAGGAACACTTGACTTGGAAAACTTCAATTTGGAGTACTTTAGCCCCATAATGCACTGTTAATTCTATTCCTCTTTGGATTAGACTAGACCTGAACTGGGGATCACGGATCTTTGAAAGGATGAGATATAAGCTCTTCAGGTACATTTAGAGAAAATCATTATTTTTGCTTGATATTTTATAGAAAGTCATTATCATTGCCTATATCTATTTTAAGGGTTTATGCTATTTTTACCTTGTGCTAATATCCCCATTTTTCTATACATCATTTAATTAGATAAATTTTGTTTTTATGGTCAGAAGTATTAGCAAAAGAGAAATGAATGGTTTGAGGGGAAGGGAAGTCGACAGTTGATATAGTGGTTACAAATTATTTTATAACAAATTATTTCTCAAAGAGACTAGATTTAAATAACACACATTTATTATTTCACAAAACTTGGGTGTCAATAACCCAGCCTTAGCTTACTTGTGTGTCCCAGATTCAGGGCCTCTCACAGCGCTTCAGTAGGGTATTGCTAAACACTGGGGCCTTATCTGAAGTCTGTGGCTGCAGGAGTTGTTTCTAAGCTCTGAGGTTTTTAGGATCATGTTCCATCAAGGGTATTAGCTGAGTGGTATCGGTTTTTATCGGTTTCTTGATCATTATTGGTTCAAAACCACCCTAAGTTTCTTGTTCCTTGTCTCACAAACTCTTAATGGTTTTTGCTCATTTATAGAGACTGTGCCAGAGGGACGGAGAGTCTGCTGTCAAGGTAGAACTCTCTAGTTATAGTGGCCTTGCATCCTGACACCTAAATATCAGTTCAAGGCTGTTTATGAATTAAAGATAACCTTGTTTTGGCTTATAGTTCTAGGGAACTATAACTAGAGAGTAAAGTCCATGGTGGATAGCCTGATATTCTTGGAGTTCTACTGAGTCATATGTTATGGGGGATTTTGATGTGAATGCTAGCATCTCAAGACAGAAAGAGAAACGAGAGAAAGAGTTAAATAGATAGATGTTAGATAGATAGACAGACAGATAGATAGATAGATAGATAGATAGATAGATAGATAGAAAATATAAACCCCAAAGTCTCTTAATGATATAAGACCTCTCTTCAGGCCCTGCCACCTCCAAGTCCGCAGTATCTCCCAGTATCAGAACTCTAGTGACCAACCTGTTACACATCTATGTTTAAGAAGCTCTCTCTTAAACTATAGCTTTAACTTGTGTTGCATAACTTGTGTCGTGGGGAAAACATCCCATAGTCTTCGTTATTTGTTGGAAGCAATCACTGAGCAGCTGATAACTGAGAGACAATGATTAGGTAAGGACATGGGATGACAGTATTTCTCGCTCTTATGAACAAACCTGCTTACTATTTTCCTATAATGTATGCAAGTTTATAAAGTTCCCCCAAACAACGGTAGCAGATGTGGAGGCTCTGGTTAGATTTCCTAGCAGACATTTAATGAGACCAAACACAAGGAAAGAAAATCAAACTCAGAAAATTTTGTGCTTTGGTACTTTTCTCAGGAGTGCCCTTAAAATTCTCTAATGGGAAAGAAATTGGGAACAGGCGGTGGCAGTGGTGAACGCCGTCCTGCAAATCTGCCAGGATACTTGGGTTTCAGTTGTCTCTCTTCACCCTCACAGCTGCAGACAGCTGGAATCTGAAGCACGGAGTGTGTGTGTGTGTGTGTGTGTGTGCGCGCGCGCGCACGTGTGCGTGCACGCGCACGTGTGTATTTCCTGACCCTCTCTCTGCCACTCACGCATTCTCAGCTTCTCATGCTACCTGTGCCTCTCACAGATGAGGACATTAGATTTTATATTTCTTGGCATGACGTCTGGAATTATCTGAAACCAAGACACTGGAAATTTGTCCTGCTCTTGGAGTCTGTGTTACTTAGTAACAGTCCATTTGTCCTAAAGAATTTTTTTGTGGAAAAAAAATACAGCTTAGCAGTTTCTCTGCTTTCTCAAAAGTCTTTAAAATATGTTCACCAATGAGCCCAGAGAAACAGACTAGTAACGTTACAATGTGCCATGGAATATAACATGAAATTTATTCCTTGTGTGTCTTCATAGCATTCATAGGGACGACTTAAGGGAGTCAAGGTTAAACTAGTCAATGAAAGACTCAGGGGTTTTGCCATTTCCTAAAGTCTTTTTATGTTGTTCTCATCCCAAACCATAAAAGAAGCTCTGTTACTTGCTCTGACCTTGAAAAAAGGCGTTGTGGTGTTCAGTGTCAAATTTCCTCCCATTTCATATCTATAGAAAGGAATGCCTTAACTTTTTTCTACGGTAATTGTGCGGCTTGAACAATAGCAAATCCGTGAACGTACATCTGAAGGTGTGTCATCTGCAATGCTGATTTTCATTCCCCCTGGTGAAAGTAGATACAAGGAGTTGCACAGGGCATGTGGGATTGCTTGGCTTCCCATTATTAGATGACTTCTCTATGTGCTGCTAACTCTATTTCCCTTGAGGAAGATTCGTGACTCTCATGAAGTTTTCACAGAACACACAGCAGGGAGCATGATGGTGTAGCCCAAGTGGTGGCTACACGGAAAGGGCTGAACTAGCAAAGCTATCAACAAATCTTATTCTTTTTTTTTTTTAGTTTAATGGTAGGATTTTTTTATTACATTTTTATTGATTTTTATTAGGCTTTACATTTTTCTCTGCTCCCCTCCCTGCTGCTCCCCTCCCCGAATGTGCTCCAGATGTAAAAGGAGTATAGGAGAGAGATATTTCCATTTATATTTTTCTCCTCCATAAATTCTTAACCTACAAGAAAACAATGCAAGGAGAGATCTGTCTAAAAGTGTGAACAGATTTGAAACCGTGTGTGTGTGTGTGTGTGTGTGTGTGTATGTGTGTTTTTATGTGTATGTCTTTTCTCACGGTCTGCGTGTTTCATTTGGAATATATATTGTGACCTTTTATGTCTTTGTGTGTGTAAGTTTATGTTCAGATACCTATAATGTACATATGTGTACATTATATAAAAGCCAAAGGTCAGCGTTGAGTGTCTTCTGTCACTCTCCCTTATCTTTTAAGCTAGAATCTCTCACTGAATTCAGCGCTCACAAATGGGCTAGGCTGACTGGCCAGCATTCCCTGGTGATCTGCTTGTTATTCTGCACTCTGCACTAGGTTTGCAGACGCAAGCCATGGTATTGACTTCTATTATTTGGATTCTGGGCATCCTAACTCCAGTCTTCATGCTGTGTGGTAGGTAGGCAGTGTGCCTACTTCGCTATAGACCGAACATTTCCCTAGCTCCAGGATTGGAAACTTTCACACCCTGTTGCCTTTGGGAGCACTGGAGTTTCTGAAGGGCTGGAGCACTGGGGCTTCTGGTTTCCATGTGAGCGCTTCTTCTCTTTTCTATACAGGACAACAGCGAGGCCTCTGCAAAGTACTGGGAGAAGAGTGAGCGATGCAGAGAAGTGCTAACCCAACCGGGGGCAGGTCCTGAAAAGACACCGGAAGCTGAGTGTTGAGGTTGGCTGTTGGCTCAGGAAACAGCTGGAAGGATCTTCAGAATCTGCAGGTAATCCACATCTCAGTAGGATCTGCAAGCAAGGGGGAGGCCAGGCAGACCTGCAATCAGAGAGCAGGCCGTGCAGTTCTGCAGACAGGGGGGGCAGGCCATGCGGTTCTGCAGACAGGCCATGCAATTCTGCTAACAAGGAGAGCAGGCCAAGTAGTTCTGCCGGCAGGGAGACATGGCCAGGCTCTGAGAGACTCTTGCTCTTGTATGATATGAACTTCTGTCTATTTGACTGCAGTTTCTGTGGTAAAGGTCTAAGAAGCCCCCAATAATCGTTATGGGTAAAATTCCGGATGAACATGCTGCAGTTAGATATATGCTCAAATTTGTTTCCCTGTTATTGATTAATTTTAAATTTAATGGCTTATTAGCTGTTTGAGTATAGTGCATTTCTTTTCAAAACCATTTACTCTTAGAAGTAGGAAAAGTATAATTTTGTGAGTAAATGGAATTCCACTGATAGTTTCCAGCCTAGAGCAAGTTATACTGTCTGATTCATTGGACACCTTCACTTCTCTTAATGACAATGTCTACCGCCATATTTCCATATTATTATATACAGTGCTATTAGACTGAGAGTTAATAAGGAATAGGCTGTTTTAAGAATTTAAAATATATTCTATCCAAGAAGTAAACTGTATTTCGGTATTGTCATTCAAATTTAACATATATCTCGCAATGATGAGGGTAACTCAGGACTGGTCTGAGTCATGTTTGGCATGTATCAGGTCTTGTATTCAAATACCCATAAAAGATCAACTGATCTATAATAATAACAATTTAATAATAATTTAACCTATCTGTCAACAACATAAAGTCTCACCCGCTAGGGAAAGTTGTTTCGTGACTCCTTGATTGGTCCAGCTATGAATTTGCTTTGTGCTCTTGGCTGAGATGGTGTGTTAGTGATGGAACCCAGGCCTCAGGGGCGTTGGGTTTTGCCCTCACCCCTTTTCATTTTCTGGCCCTCGCCCTGAGAAGAACCTGCTGGGTTGATCTGTGAGGGCTAGGGGGAGAGTGGGAGATGTAGAGTCAAGTCATCCTGGAGAAATCCAGCTGACTTTCAGACCTCGGAACAAAATAAATGCTCGTTGTTCTCTGCACCGGGCTCCCGAGACTTGCTGTGCAGCATTATGGGGCCATCAAGATAATTTTGCTTCCTTTCCTTCTGTGTCCCATGAATCGTAGGATAGTTTGCCAATGCTCCCAACTTGGATTGTCTTCAGGGCAGAGAGGAAAAGTGGGGATGGGTATGAAGATGGAGCTGGGAGACCCCACCCGCCCCTCCTGAAATGCACCTCCAGTCTAAGATGGTGGTGTGGATGGTGTCCCTTCTGTTCAACAAAGGCTATAAATCTGGATTTTATTTTATTTTTTGTTATTGCGTTTGTGTTTCTATGCATGGCTGGGCGAGTGACATTTCAAGACTATGGAGGTCATAGAACAACTTTCAAAACTTGGTTCTTTCCTGCCACCATGTGCGTTCCTGGGGTTACACGTAGCTTGCCAGGCTTGGTGGCAAGTGTCATTGTCTGCTGAGTCATTTTTCCCAGTTCCCAAAGCTAGATTTTTATGCAGGATTTACAAAGTATGATTTCAGGAACTAATTAAGAGTGTACACCGCTCTATGTGAAAGACCAAGTTTCCTCTTCAGCAATTTAAAGGCTGGACTGTGTGCACCTATTTAAAGCTCCAGACTGATGAGCTCTGGTCTCAGGTCATCCTGTATCATATTTCTGCTACAGTCAATTACAGTCAATCAGCACAGTTCTCATGGGAAAATGTACATTAAATATATTCCTCTCCTAAAGAATATTTTACAAATCTGAACACACTGTAAAAACTACAGTCAACAAGAAAAGCCTATGAGACCCAATATCCCCAAATCCCTTACCCACTCCAAACATCCAAATCTAATAAGCCCTCCTCCTTATTATACTAGAAGCCGACTTTCTTTTTTTCATTACCAGAGGAAATGAGTGTTTCCATTTCAGAGGTCTTATTTTTCTTTTCATGGTATAAAAACCTTAAGATGATTTATTGCTGTGACTTAAGTGATTTCCAGGCTATGCTCCATCGAAGAAAGAATTTTAATTCCATTACATTATTTTTCTTAATAAATTAGTTATCAGCTAGAAAAATGACCTGATACCTCTATTCCAGAGGAGGAAAGCAGGAAGTTTTCATTTTAAGTCTTCATTAGCTGCTGCTGATTAGGCCTGTAAGAGGGATTCAAACTCCAGATTTCCCCTGTCATAGAGGACAATTAAAGGTGGGGGTGAGGGTGGGTTGTGACGGGTGGTGGGATGGGACACCGGACTCTAACTTCTGCGCTAGGTCCTTATTCATGGTTGTGTGTGGCTTACAAAATAGAGACCTCTGCAAGTATGTCAATTTAATTTAAACAAAATACAGTTAGTCTCATTCAACTGAGCATCGAATGCAGGATAAGAAATGGCACAGAAAGCAGAAGAGGCCAACCCTGCCCTGAAGTAAAACAGACTTAATGAAGGCCGAAAGGAGGAGCCAGTACTAGGGGATATTTGTGCTTGTATTTGGAATAATAGGTTAAGATACATTAATGATGTTTGTGTCATTCTTCGTTAGATGGGGAGAGGCACTGCCATAGCCTCTGTGTTTCTTTTTAGAATGGCTTTTGTGTTTTGACTATTTAATAGTTGCCAAAAAGGAAGCGGTCACTTTAGCACTTGTTAAGAGCCAATGATGCACTAGGGTAACATGTTTCATTTACACAAGGGTGCACAGCAATAAAAATTTGGGTTCCCATTTTATTCAATGAGGGAACAGACTCAGAAGACCCATAGATCAACACAGACATTACTCTCTCCCTGAGACTTTTCTCATTATCCCTGTGCTTTTCCCTGAACTCTGTAAAATATACCCAGTGTTTGCATTCTAGCGTATATAGCACATTCTAGCGCATATAGCATCTTTGTTTTGTTAATAAAATTTAGGATTTGACAATTTTATCTATTCATGAAACATATTGGGATTATCTCATCCAATTCTCTCTTCTCTCTCTCTCTCTCTCTCTCTCTCTCTCTCTCTCTCCCAACCCTCTTCCTGCAAATTCCTTTGTCATTTTTATTTTGTTTTGGGAGCCACTGAGTTTAACCAACACCATTCTTATGGCTCTGGATGTGGAGCTATTGGTTGGAGGCTGATGAGCTCATCAGTGGCTCGCAACTGAAGACAATGACTCCCATTCCCCACCCCCAGGATCTATTAGCCAATAATTCAACAGGAAGAAGTAGGCTGCTTTTCTCACTTATGACTGACTGTTGATGGGCCCAGTCTTGTGCAGGACCAGTGCAAGCCCCTGAAGCTACCATGTTTTCACGATTGCAATGGCTGTGTCCTGTCTGGAAGACAACAGTTCACATCCCATCGCCCTATCGCTGGGCTCTTACATCCTTTGCTTGACGTTTAATGCATCTCAGGTAATAGCAGTAATACAAACATTATGCTCAATTTGAAGCACGTTTACAGACAGCTGCTTATTTCTGTCTCTGGATGAGGAAATTTTGACAACTGGGGGTTGATCTCGATTATCCAGCAGTTATGCACGAAATGCCTACATCTATGATGTCATCTAGTCAAGGTCATTCCTCCTGCAAGTGGAAACACCTGCAACTACAACAGAGATTTTCCTAAATACAAAGAAGAGGGAAATATTACTAAATTTTCTCTTCTCTTCAAGGTCTTAAACTCATGATAGAGATTTTTAATTCCTCGCATAATTATAAACTAGAAACCAATACCTGACACACGCGGGGCTGAGACCATGTCCCCCCCCACTAGCTAATGATGAAGAAATACACCTGAGAATTAGAAAACTTTCTGAATATCTTCATCCTCCTCAGACCCAAGAAGCTACATTCTGAAAGGAAAGCATCTAAGAATGTGTTTTCACATATTCTATCTCATCCTTACCAGTATGTCTATTTAAGAAGCACTGGTTTAAGGAAATTCAGTGATTATTTAAGATACACTTGGGGGTAGGTCTTAAAATGTAAAATAAATGCCTCATGTGATCTTAAATACGTCTGGACATCTGGAGCATAGTTCAGTTTGGAGCAGATTTGCTTGGAATGAGACCCTTTTTTTCAAAAGTGTAAGAGGAACTGGTAGTGAGTATTTAGAACAGCACATAGACTGTCCTGCTAGTATGGGATGTGGGGACCTCAAACTTGATTCAAGATATCCAAAAGCCAAGTTCTCAATACAAAGATTTATTTGCCCAAGAGGGACAGAGGACATGGATAAGGAGCAAAGACAGGAGACAGAAGAAGAGGGAGAAAGGGAAGGGAACAAAGGAGAGAGGAAAGGGGCGCCAAGGAGAGGGGAAGGGGAGTTTGTTTCAGAGGACAAAAGACTGTGTCTCTCTCTCTCTTTCTCTCTCTCTCTCTCTCTCTCTCTCTCTCTCTCTCTCTCTCTCACACACACACACACACACACACACACTTCCTCCTCCTCCTCAAGGGCCTCAGCCTACCATGAAGACAGACCTATCATATGAAAAAGATAGCAACACATCAAATGCCTTGGGTGTTCTGAAAACCGCTGTTTGGCTCAGAGTGCTGTGGGATGTGGGGGTAGGGTGTCAGATAAGACATGCTGTGGAGTACATGGATGGTTCTCTACATGGGATATGGCATGAGTGGAGAGTTTAGGATGAATGCAAAGTCCCAAGGTGCTTTTCCTTGAAAGCATTTGTTTAAGGAATCATGGTTTTCAACCCTTAATTCTTCATTTTATACCCTAACTGATAATCTAACAATATTTTGTTTTGTTTGGAATTTTTTCTCAGTAAAAATATGTTCTATTTTTCCAAAGTCCCCAAGGATTTATTTCAGAAAAAAAAAAGATAAATTAAAGCAACCAACCTGGAAAAGCAATGTTGATTATTATCAGTGCTCAGAGTTAAGAGTCACGGAAGGGGTCCCCAGCCCCTCCTGACAGACCAAGCCTTGGGACCTTTTCCTATTCACCCTTCGCTCACAGTGTTCCTCACACCCTGAGCAGCAGCTGCTTCGTGTCCTTTCCAGTGGCTGAAGAAGCCACTTTGCTGACAAGTGTGCTCTGTGTCCTACACCTGAAGTGCTCCCACGACCCGCTCCGTTTTTCTCTCTTCAACTGCCTACCCCTTTCCATCTCAGTGGTCAGTTTCCATTTCCTATCAGGAAAACATCTCAGTAGCTAGGCTCAAGGCTGTGGGCCCTCCCGCCCTGTGTTGCTGCTGTGCCTTATCTGGATTTATTACGCTGAATTTCGAGTAATCTGCAGGAAGGGAAGGGAATTTTAATCTAAGTCTTTCACTCCAATGAGTCACATGTGTTTATCATGAGGCTTGTGAGCAGTAAGCGTTGTGGAAGAAATGACTTGGTGTTTCTCCCAGCATGATCTGGGGTTTGGGACTGAGATGCCTCAGTCTGGAAAGTTCAGATTCTTATCCAAGAGCCCTACTGGGCATGCAGCATCTAAATGTGATATGTTCAGAAACAATTATTAAAACAAACAAGGAAGGAGAAGGGGAGTCTTGTATAAGGAAAGAGGGATTGTCTGCTGCAGGAAGTACACATTTTTTTTCCTCTGTAGCCTATCGGATACATTTCCCTTGGGTTTTTTTTTTCTGTCTCTCAGCAACAAATAAATCTGACAACTCATACATAAGAAATTCATTAACATTCAATAATTAAATCACATCTCAGGCCTTGTACCCTTCTCTCATAAATATAATTTGCCAGAGACGTAGCAGTACGATGCAAAGAAGTCCTGTGTTTCTTCTAGGCACCTGTCATGGAGAAATTTCAGATATCAGGGTTTCCAAGGAGTCCCTGTAAGATCACCTTCCCTGGCTCCAATTTGATCAACTATTTAGTAGCTTGTGAAACATGAATCAGAGCGGAGGCTGCTAGCAGCCACCAAGTAGCCCTTGTTCGTGTCCACAGGTTCTCCTCATGATGTAATCACTGCTCTTGGAACACCTTGTTTCCAGGCAGCAGGTTCGGGAAATGTTCAGTAAACAGAATTAAGGAACCAGAGAAGAATGCTGTCCCACTCGGCTTGGCCATGGTTTAGAAGTTGCATCTGGTAGAAATTAGAGATACCAGCGAAGGCACTGTTTTTGAAGCCCAAGATAAGCTGGAGGCAGAGAGTAGAGAAGGGAGGATTTGGGGATGTGGGAAGTGACTGAAGGTCCTGCCTTTAAAAATTATTTCTTCATTGCTCCCTTGGGCATTCGGTTCAGAGAAATAAAAATGTATCTTCACACAATAACATCTACACAAAATACACATAAAAGTTTTATTCATTAGTGCCTCAAATAAGGAGCAACCATGGTCCCTTAGGAGCCATACATAACATGACCTCTTCCTTAGCCTTGGGAAGAAAATTACTGGTACATGTAACAATGTGATAGGATCCAGAGGAAGAATGTAGAGTGAAAAAAAGATGTTTATGTCAGAGGGTTGAAGTCAATATGACTCCGTTTGTCTGGAATTTTTGACAAAATCATGGAGGTAGAGAGCAGATTGAAGGTTACCAGGGATTGAGTGTGGGTGCGGGTGTGGCTGTGACTGACCATCGAGGCAGCACTAGGGAATCTTGGGATGAAAATGGTTCTGAGTCTTGTGCCTTAGACAGATGGAAAAGGTACGTGAGTTTGCCCACACACAAGGACACGCAATGCTGGCCAAAACTGAATATTCTCTGTGGATTACCTGAGGATCATTTTCTTGTTTTGGACACTGTGCTATAGTTGGACAGGATATTTTCATCAGAGGAGGATTAGTGGAGAATGATAGGACATATGGGACTTCTCTGTTCTTTGTTGTTGCTGTTTCAGTTGTGGGGACTGAACCCAAGGTCCATGCATGTTAGGCAGGTGCCCCTCCTATAAGATATATCCCCTACTACAACAATATATACATACAAGTGCATTGTATATTATATTTAAAAATAGAGACAGAGCCTCACTAAGTTTCTCAGACTGGCTTTCAACTTGATCTTAGCCTACGCTGGTCTTGAACTTTTAATCCCCTTGACTTGGCTTCCTAAGTAGCTAGAATTACACAAGGCCTGGGTCTTTTATTTTTGATCCGTGATTATTTCAGAACAGATAGTTCTTAAAAATAATTTTCTAAAACAATTAAAATTTCAGTGTGGTTGAGAGAAATGAAATCTGTCTCTCTCTATCTACATACAGATAGATATAGATAGATATACATACAGATAGGTTATTTTTAGATGTTTTAGAGAGATCTAGATTTAGATTGTAGTTTTATAGCATTATACAACTTTTGTAAACCATAATATAAAAAAATAGGTGATTTATTTGTACATGAAAGACTACGAATAATAGATGCAGTGGGTTTACAGGCTCATGCTACTGTTAGAGTTTGCCAGTTTGGGCATCCCTGGTATTGGGGAACGGGTGACTCACAGCTACAAGCTCTCCAAGCTTCACTTTTCTGTACTTGTCGCGTATGCTTCCCACAAAAGAACATCTCTCTTAGGTGTTTCCTCACATGATTTGGTCTTGTTATTTCTTTTGCACAGACTGCCACATATAATAGGATCTTTGTAAATGTGATATATAGGGTACTGTGTGAGAGGTATCTATACATTTTTTTTTAATACTGTATTAGTTTAGAGACAGAAAAATCAATCTAAACAGAATCAAGTAAAAAGGAAAACACTGACTCACGCCACTGAGTCAGATTCATGCCTGGCTTCAGACTGTGTTTCCTGCTATCTTTCGGTTCCACTTTTGCCATCTTGGCTCCTTCAGCAGCTGGATTCTGAACATGGGTCATAGGAAGGCTACTGCTGCTTTAACATCGATCTGCAAAGCCAGAGATCAAGCATATCAATCTTTTATTAAATGGTGCCCATAAAATTGCCAGCATTCACTCTTTCTATGAATGTCCTGGGGGAGGCTCCCTTCTCTGGAGCAGCCAGCAGAATGGTGGTTCTCATTCTTCCTACTGCTGCCATCTTTTCATATGGTTGGGTGAACCCAAATATAAAATTATTTTTGTGACTACTTTATAATTGTAATTTTGTTATTGTTATGAATTGTAATATAAATATATGTGTTTTCTAATAGTTTTAGGTGAACCCAGTGAAAGGGTCATTTGACCTCCCAAAAGGGTCACAACCCACAGGTTGAGAACCTCTGCAGTAGGAGGCAAGGCCTATGATGAATAGTCTTACCCAATGTATAGATTTGGCCCAGGCAACTGATAGTAAGCCCAGGAAAATGCGCTTAAAAAGAAGTACAATAATTCCATAAGACAAGCAAGGAGGTGAGGATTCTTCATCAGAAAGTTAAAGATTTCTACATCTCTCCTGTGGCTGGCAAATATTGGGAAAAGGAGTCAAACAAATTTGGAGGAGTCTGAGATCCTGGTGGTGGCAGTTTGCTGCACACACTAACAGAACAAAAACATAAATAAGAGACCATTTGTCACAGATGTCAGGTTACAATCTGACACAACCTAAATAAGGTAACTTATTTATCCGACGATTGCCTTGAGTGCTAATGAGTAACCTTAGTGTCTTCCCCCTTTCCATTTTAAAGCACATTAGTAGAATTTTCATCTGCTACATCGTTGCAGGGTTAATTGGTTTTGGTTCGTACTCAGCACAGATTCCATTATTTTCATTCCTCTCTCGAGATATTCTTTATTCAGTCTCCTAATTTCCTTTCTGTTCCTTACCGATGGTTCAAGGCATCTAAAACGTGTGATTATCAGTGTTAATAGTGACTCTGTAGAGCTTTCCCCTTAGCGTCTCATTTTCAGTTATGGACATGGAAACACGAACAGAGTTGTGTGTGCTGCTAGGTCCTCTTTGGCGTGGCAGATCGTGGCCCTGAGGTTCTTGAGTGAGCCACAATTTATAGGTGATTCCTTCCCTAGTCAGAGTCATGTAAAAAGACTCTCCCTGAAGTAGGAAATAATGGAGAGTGCTCTGGACTTCATTCTACAGAGATGTTATAGCTTCCTTCTGGAATTCCTTCTGTTGATCTGAGGCATGCCTCGCTTTCATACAAAATACACTGCATCTCTAGCTTCCAATCACTTAGCCCCTGTTTAAGTTCCTTGATATAGATTATTTTACTTTTGTATGCGCTCCTCCATAAACTTTGCAATCTGTACCATGAGTTATTATTGTCATCTTCCTAATTATTTCTTCACCATATCCTGGTGACTGTAATATTTCTTTCCTTGCTGCTGTGACCACTAACTGATAAAAGAAATATAAATACAAGGGATGAAGTGTTTATTTTCACTCAGAGCTTAGAGGAAACAGTTCATCATGCCAGGGAAGGTATGGCCACTTGGGTGTCAGGGGCTTGTGGTCCATGAAATGAAGAATTAGATTAGAGCAGGGGCAGTCCATAGGCCATGGACCTTTGTCAGATAGTTAGAAGCTCTTAGGTCACAAAAGTTCCATGGCTTCCCTGTGATCGTTAATATTGATTGTCAACTTGGCGGGACCTGGAATCCCCTAGGTGACAAGTCTCTGAAAACACCAGTGAGGGATTATCTATATCTATTTCTAGGCAAGAATATAAGGGATTATCTTGGTAAGGTTAATTGAAGAAGGAAGATTCTCTTAATTTTGGGTAGCAGCACCACCCTATAGCAGACCTTTCATGCCTGCCTTTTCCTAAATATCTGACATGGAGTCTTAATTTTAATGCTCAGCCAATAGCTCAGGCTTATTACCAGCTCTTACATTTATGTTAAGCCATATTTCTTATTTACCCTCTGCCATGTGTCAGTACCTTTATTAGCATGGTATGTTCAGCTCCTCCTTCTGAGTCTGGCTGGCGACTCTGCTTCTTTTCCCATCATTCTCAATTTGGTTCACCCACTTAACTTTATCTGTTTTAGTTATTGGTCCATCACCTTTTTAATTATACCAATAACAGTGACAAATCTTCACAGTGACAAATGGATTATTCCACAGCACCATCCTTTGGGTTGAGGTCTTGTACTGAATAATAATAATAAAAAAGGGAGAACACGAGCCAAATACTACATTCTTCTCTCTCTATTTCATGATCATGGATACAATGTGACCAATTATATCAAACTCCTGCAACCATGACTTCCCCACCGCTATGATGAACCCTTGAATTGAGAGCCAAAATAAATTGCTTTTGTCAGAGTGTTTTATCACATTCACAAGACAAGTAGCCTCTGCACTCCTAACAGCATGGCTAACTGGGAGCTTAGTGTTCAAATGCATGATCCTGAAGACCTATCACATTCAAACCACAACTAATGTCCACTTCTTGGTGCTTTGATTAAACTCTTATGAAGAATGACTGTTCGAACACAAGATACCTTGACTTTACCCCATAGCTTCTCCTACCTATCTCCATCCATTGATTATGTCATATGATACATAAAATTATGATTATATTTATGACATATAAAACATGTACCAGTAATCTTGATAGCCTGTGCTCCTGTTGCTAACCACTACGCAGTTATCAATGAATTCTCATGGTACCTAGGTAAAGATGACACATAATACCTCTCCAAGACAGCAGGACCTGGCTTGCTAGAACCCTACTGACACTCAGCCTTAGTTGCCCATGTGTTTTTTTCAATGTCTCCATCTCTGCACCACTGCCTCTCAATTAGTGTCTTGGACTCACTTTCACATAGATTGCTTGCGTTTCCCAGAATCTGTTTGCTTTCCTCCATGTCAATATGCCCTGCACCTCACTTGTCATTAGCGGCGGATTCTTAGAAATCCTTCTCTAATTCCCTCTGACTGAACCCTCTTCACATTCCAACTTCTGAGACACATAACAGCTTTCCAAGGTACAGTTTAAAGTTTTAAATGCGTTCATTTGATTAACAACATGGAAACCGCTTTCAAGACAAAAGGCATTTCTACCTTCTGTACTCTATACCTCTCGCTGGCCAGTCCCAAGGCCCCAAGGAACAGACTTCTAGGATGTATTTGTTGGAACAGAGTAAAACAGGAATTCAGTGAATATATTGGTGGGTGGATGAATGATGAAAACTTTGTTTTCTTCAGAGCCAATGCCCCTATCTATAGGCTTTGGCCTGTGCTATCTTGTGACAAACACTTTTCTGAAGTTTAATCTTTGCTACCTCCAACAGTGAGGCTGATCATTCTGTCTTTCTTAGCACAGGACTGTTAAAATCGGACTAGCAAGATCATGTAATGATCGGGAAAAAAACAGTGGCAGAATCTGGGAATAGCTGGGTAGAGGTACACATATCCTATCAAGGGACAAGAAAAATTGAGCTCCAGTGACAGGTGGAACAAGATTGTCAGCTCAGGGTAGCTAGGTTTCCTAGTTTGAAAAGAAAAGCTAATGGTTGTGGAAACTGTTCAGGGCAAGCCGAGTTCTGTCCCTATAAGCCACATGCAAATGCCTGACTCAAGAACCTGTTGATTCCAATATGGGGAAAACAGACAAAGGAAGAACCCTGGGCTTATGGCCTATCACTTTATCCAGCTAGCAAGTTCCAGGTTCAAGGAAAGAACTTATTTCCAAAATATGGTAAGGATTGATTGAGGAAGCACCCAATTTCAGGTCCTGGCCTCCATATACATGTGCACACATGTGCATGCACACATCCTACATACCAAAAAAATGACTATGATAAATCCCTGTTTTAAAACAAGTTCATGAAAATTAACCTTAAAATATTAATCTTATATATTATACACTAAATGTACAATATAAACTTGAATGAAAATGCCCACACTAGCAGTGTCATGTATAATGGATGCATACAATAAAAATTTTAAAACTCCATAAAGAAAAATCCATAAATTAATGCATCAACAGGTTTATATTAATTGAAATGTTCCTTTAAACTACACAATGAGTAGTATTTGCCGAGCATCTTAAATATATTTGACAACATTAAATAATCTGTACAAGCGATCAGGAATCAAATGCAAGACATAAACTGTCAACTTTTAACATTTGTCTTAGATTTATTTTTGGTAGTCTCTAATATTTTATGTACTGCCATTTGTGATCCAGTTAGTCCTACTGAATCTTCTCTAAAACTGCCTCTTTAACCAGTCTTTTCTCCTTCCATCCAGTATTATTCCATTTCTTGATCTGTGGCCTTCCTGAGTATATTTCCACCCTTGTTCCTTCAGAAACATAGATAGATGGTAAATGCCCACATTAAGATGTTGGTGATATTTTACAATTCTATAATAGTTCCCAAATGTCAGTTACTGGGTACAAATGGTAGAGAATTTCTGCTTTTTAGGGTACAGAGCAGCACAGAAAGCAACCTTCAACTCGAGCTAGTCATATTCTTCATATTTAATTTCATTTATTTATTTTTAATAAACTGTGCTTATTAAGAAAGACCCAGTTTAACAACTGTGTAACTAGTTGCTTTCTTAACCCAATTCCAGCTTTCCCCACACAAATATAAAGAAAGCAATAAGCATGGAAAGGTCTCTTACTCTGGCTGAGCCAGTCTTGTCTCAGCTCCTTCTTTCCCATGGGAAGACAGAAGGTATCATGAAGAAGAGGTTTCAGAAGACTTGGGACAACTGAAAGATGGGAAAAAGGGATTTCATCATTCCCCAACTGAAAGTCTGATTTAGGCTAATTTTTAGGAGTTGAAGACCCAGGGCAAGTTTTGAAGCTTAACATAGTCTAGAGCCAATGCTAGTATCCTATGGGACCTGGTTTTTCGCAGAACTATTATAGCCACTATGGAAAGAAAGCAAAGCAAAATTTCAGTAATAACAAATTATAGTCTGACTGGGTATAAGGCAAAAGTTTAGAGCAGTTCCTATGAGGAGGATCATAGCTATTGCTAACAATTGGCGTGGCTCAGCAGGGCTCTGAGGTGGAGGATCTTGTGTATTACAATGAGTACACAGATCTAGATCAGTCACTGAGTGGAGTTAAATAAGACTGGATGCCTCAAGAAGAGAAGTGGATGGGGGGGAATGGGGAGGAGGAGGAGGAGGAGGAGGAGGAGGAGGAGGAGGAGGAGGAGGAGAAAAAGAGGCTTTCCAGTTGTATTCTGTGCTTCAGAAACACCTAGGAGCACAAGGCTTCAAATGAGGTATGGCTCACCTTACGAGACCTGGATAGAGGTGGGTAGTCCTTGGGCTTCCCACAGGTCAGGGAACCCTGATTGCTCTTCGAGCAGATGAGGGGGGGGGGGGGGACTTGTTTGGGGGAGGGGGAGGGAAATGGGAAGCGGTTGTGGGGACAAGGCAGAAATCCTTAATAAATAAATAAATTAAAAAAAAAACAAAAAAAAAAACAAAAAAAAAATGAGGTATGGCTGACTGAATGCCTTAGGGAGGATGCTCAGATGCCTATCTCACATTGAGGATGTAGGCAAGATGGAGAGATTAGAATTCTCAGGAAGCTGACCAATGAGCTGAAGGGCGTCTTTGTGTTATTTCAGTCTAGTCATGGTGTTTTGTACATTATGAATATTTTTGTTTGCATCAGTTTAAATATAACCCCTCTATGTGTTCTTAAGATATATTATGAATAAGCAGACTAAATATAACACAAGATTACTTCTCTGATGAAAAGCAATACTTTATAATTAATTCAGTAAATTCTACAAATATTTTTAAACACACATACGGTTTAAAGTTTGAGTAATTCTTGCATACAAAGCAGCTTAATTGGGACCCCAGCTTTTCTATGGGGGTTTTAATCACTTCATTCCAGTTTCTCAATCCCTTAGAAGTATGTTCTTTACCCACATAATTGCTTATTATTTTAATGATTGCATTGGGAAGGTGGAAGCCATTTAAAGATGTATTCTCAAGGAAGGTTAGTAAAAAAATAATCACAGCAAAAAAAGGAGAATCCATGCTACATCTCCAAAGTTTATATTAAAGCACCGGTTGGGTTGTTTATCACATTTTATCAACTAATATACAGAGAAAACAGCCAATGAGCTAGAGGGGGCTAGTAATGAAAAGCCACAATTTCACACTCCACCATTTTCTATTTCATTCCCTATTCTAGTGGTAGCTTCTTTTTAACCCTTCCTACTTTTGTTCACTGGGGGTGGAATTCCTTATTTTTTAGGAAACATGTTTGGTTGGGTGCTAACTCCAAAGACCTACATATCTTGGTCTACGGATCCTTGGAATTTCACCAGGTCTGATGCAGAAAGCCTTGCCTTCCATCCAACTGCTTTGCTTTCTGCCTCTCAAACGTTGCTGCCCCACCTGGTGGGTGGGAGGATGATATTTAAAATATTTCAAGAGTAGCAGAGTGATTGATCTTATCAGTTGGAGACAGGCCCCTCAGCTTAATCCTTTGTGTTTCTTACCTATTCTCCCATCCCCTTCTGCAGGTTATTGCCATTTTGTTTCTGTCTGGAAATTGTCACATTCTTTATAATAGGAAACACATAGGTGAAGCTTGGGATGTAAAAGGTTTGAACTTAAACAGGCAGCACTTGCTAGCAGTTTTAAATCATTGTGTTATTATTTTGTGAGGACCTGAGATTGAAACTTTGTCTGTAGAGTATATGTTTCTTTAATTTGTTGCTTCAGGATTTCACATAGAAATTAATTTGTTTTGATAAAATCAAATCCACCCTCAAAGCCTTCCTTTAGCATCTCCTAATCACCCCGCAACACTTTTTCCTTCCAACTTCATGTATTCTTTTTAAAAATAACCTACTGATTCTACTTAGTGCTGCCCCTATACTCATGGTGAAGGACCAACCACCTGAGCATGGGCCACCTTTCACAAAGTGCATCTGACGAAAAATGTGCCCCCTGCATCCAAGCCGATAGTGCCTCAGCTAGGGCTGACATGGTATTACCTTTTCCATCACCTGCGCTGGAATTTGAAGATTTTTAACTTTCATGAAAGAGTCTTATGTAATTTGAAACCTGAAAATCTCTAGTAGCACAGATAATCTTCCCCTACTCCGTAGACGGAGATTCTGCCCTGGTTCCCCGAATAATCACAAAGCTTTATCAATTACAACACTGTTTGGCCTATTGGCTCAGACTTCTTATTAACTAACTCTTCTAGATCATAAATTAACCCATTTCTATTAACCTGTGTATCACCACGAGGCTATGGCTTATTGGAAAGGTTCTGGCATCTTTCTCTTTTGGCAGTTACATGGCATCTCCTTGACTCTGCCTACTCTCTATCTATATCTCTGTTCAGATTCCCCGCCTGGCTATATTTTGTCCTGCCATAGGACAAAACAGCTTCTTTATTAACCAATTGTAATAAAACATTCACAGCATACAGAGGGTACTCCCACATCACTACTCCTTTCCCTCTTCTTCCCCTTCTTCCTCGTCCTCCTCTTCCTCTTCCTCTTCCTCTTCCTCTTCCTCTTCCTCTTATTCTTCTCCTCTTCTTTGGCAGGGTCTCAATCTACAATACTGACTGTCCTGGAATTCATGATGAAGACCCAGCTGGCCACCAAGTTGTTACAATTCTCCTTCCTCAGTGTCCTAAGATCTGGAATCACACAAGCATGTGCCACCACGCCCACCACTGAAATGGCACCACATGTGGAAAATTCTAAGTCTATGCTCATCACAGGCAAAACATAACTGCACTAGAAGTATTGTATAAAATTACCTATGGGTTATGAGTAGAAGAATGCATGGGAACGTTTTTTTTTTTTTTTTAGACTTAGGTCACATCCCCAAGGTTCTTCGTGGTGGAAATGTAAATATTTAAAATTTAGGAAAATATCCTACGTCTGAAATTGTTGTGCTTCTAAGCAGTTCCTATAAGCCATATTCAATTAGTAATATATAAGGACATATATACTTATAGGCACCATATATAATATTTGATTGCATAAGTAAATTAAATACAGTGAAGCATATTAAATATAGTCATATACTAAATAATAGTATCAGTCAATGAAGATTGTACATATGACAACCCCACAATATTATATCACCTAAGTGATGATGAAATTGAACAGTGATGACTTTATCATATGTCACTATTATTAAGTAATGAATATATATTTATAATATATATATATATATAGTTTAATACAGGCACCTAAATATTTATTTAGTGGACTGGTTTTGAATTCTGTAAATTTAGGCTTACGAACAGAGAGACACTGCTTTACAAAAGCAAAGATAAGTGGGACACAAAGCTGAGGACTCTCATCTAGGACGCCATCCCTCAGTGCCAGCCCAGGCTCCTGTGTGACTGACTTTGTTATTTTGAACAGTGGCGAAGGGGTAGTAAGCAAAACCATTCTGTTAGAGAGGCCTCTCTGCATTTCTGGGTCCACTTCCGGTCCTTTCCTTCTGCCGTCTGTTAGGTCTTATCTTTGTATCCAGAAAAGAGAAGTAATCATGTGCATGGCAGGCACCACAGACAACGATCTTTTCTCCTTTCCAATCATCAAAAAAGTCATTGTGTTTTCTGGCTTCTCAATCTTACTGTCAGAACTCAGAAGTCATTGGCAGATATTCTTACCCACTTATGGTCTATTTTATGTTCCTTCTGAGAGATGAGGAACTTGAGTACTTTGCCTCCGTGTCCTAAGTTAGAGAAAAATAAAGAAAAAGTATATTGGCATAGCTGTGGAGTGAGTCAAAATATAGTATTTACCACCCAGGAATTGTTGGTGATAGTGTAGGTTATTTAACTGTAGGTCTTGTCTGAGATCTTTGCAAAGCTGTCTTATCTTTTTTGATGCCTCCACACATGCTAATTTCTTCTTATATTGTGGTTTGGAGTGGCAGACATTTGCAGCATTAGTGAAGCTGTAGCTTGCATTCTGATATTCTCTCTCTGTCTCTTTCTCTCTGTCTCTCTGTCTCTCTCACACATGTCTCATCTTACTCCTGATGAGTGGTTAATTTCTTCATTCTTTATATTTCATAAGTAAAATATTATGTTTACTCTAGGGGCATCTTTGGTACCAAGAGGCAAAACATATTTTTCAGTGTGCCACCTAGAAACGGGGCTTTTCAAGAAAACTGAATTTTCATTTCAAGGATTTTCTCATTTATAGCTTTTCTTCATGTAGATCTGGACTGGAATCCACTTCTAATAATCTCTTGTCTTTTTAGAAAAGACATCCCAGAAAATGAAAACCAGCTTTCAAAGCTAGGGCAAGTTTGCACAGGTGTTGTTAACTCTGCTTCCCCTTTAAGGTCCTGGAGAAATGCTAGGATTGTACTATTGATATCTCAAACTGAAAACTACTCACGAGTCAACAAGGATTGACAAGATGTGGTAGAGGAATATGGCCCCGGACTGTCAGTACAGGGCTATTTCAGTTAGTATTCATGCCATAGTTTATTGAAGACCTTAAAAAATCTTTTGATTTTTCAGGGCCAGGAGGCAGCAGCAGCAGCCCTCTAGATCACATGTTCCCAGTGACTGGAACACTGTGTGATCGAATAGAATGAAGCAATTAAATGTGCCCAGATAAGGAGTGCAGTTTCACTAATGGTTATTAAGATCCTGTTCTTTGTTGGGCAAGGTATCAGCAATAATTAAAGAAAAAAAGATTAAGGTCCTTGGGATTGACTGCGAGTTCACCTGCTGTTTGCTCCACATTCTGAGCACCATCGCCTATACTTCCCTTGTCTGCTTTGCATTGTAGGCAGCTACTCTGTAGGGGGAAAATGCTTATTTCAACCTCAATCTCCTTTGCTAAGTAACTTGTGTAATGTTGAGCAAAGAAGGTATTCTGGTTGAAAATTATGCAAGAAGAGAAAAAGCTGCTCTTTTCTGCCTTATTATTCCTACCCTGCATGCTTCTGAAGCAGCAGCCGGCTCCTGGGGATGGTTATCACCTGCTGGGCAGCTCTTATTCCCTGAGTGTGATCTCTACCGGATGTTGTTTGGATTCAGCACTGGCTCCTTTGGTCCCTCCAGGCTGGAGGACAAAGCAGCTATCTGCAGCTGCTGGGCTCTGGGCTGGCTTGCCTTCTCTGCTTGCTCAGTGCTCTATGTGACTATGGAATTAGTTTCACATATTAATTTTGTTTTATAGAACTAATTGTGTGAGTTCTGTATTTTCCTGCTGGGACCTGGTTCCTTCTTTAAACACTTCCACGGTACAAACCCAGTGAACCCAAGCTTTCCTTCCCAGTCACAGTGCTTGGAAAGAGAAAACACACAATTGCCAGTGTTCAGTAAGAATTATGTCATCTGAAACAACACTGAATCCCTCCGTTTTTGTTTCTCACTGTTAGAACAATAATATAAATTGGCAAATGCCTGTAATCCTTGGCTCTGTGAGATGTGATTATTCAATTATTTCTCAAAGTGGGTTCTACAAAAGTTCTTTTGAAAGTCACGTATTAATTTATGGTTCTGGTCATTTCCACAGACATATGCTCTGTGCTGTGATCCTCTGACCCCCCATTGTTGTTTATTGTCTCCCCAGCTTCTGCTGTCACCCCTCCTTTCTCCTAAACAGCCCCTCTCTCACTTTCTTGTCTTTCTGTGTATGCAGATCTTGTACAAGTGTCCCCAGCTGGGGAAAGAATGACACAGGAGACAAACAGGACATTTTATTCAAAGACATTGTTTTTTTTTTTTTTTTACTAGGCAAAGAATTTTATTAACCCTTTTCCAAACTTTATTCCCAGGCTTCTTCAGCTTAATTTGCTGCAAAGAATGAATTGTGTTTAAGCAAAAACTGAAAAGAGCTGCAGTGTCCAAGAGGCTTGGGCTTAAAAATATTAGCGATCTAGATTTGATCAGATCCATAAACAAAAGACCTTTAAAAAGCAGCCATGATATAAAATAGCAGCTCCTGTAACTTCTGCAAGAGTCACTTCTTCAGAAGTCCCCTCTGTTCAGTTTGCCTCGTTCTTAGAAGCCTCATCAAAATTCTCCACCAGGTCTGGGACTTCATCATCACCATCCTCTCCAGTAGCAAGGGTGCTTTTCCATCCACAGATTGTTTGGGCAGAGCTTCAGCCAGTCTCCTTAAACTAGTCAGACTGTCTGCCCCAAGCTGATTTAGAATGCTGGGAAGCATTTCTGTCAGTTGCTTTGTCTCGGCGTGGCCTGTAATAGTGAAGGTGTTTGCTGCTAGAGACGCCTGAACTTTAGGGTTGTTAAAATGGATCACTGTTCCTTGGTTTGTAAACATGTTCACCTCTTCAATACCGGAGATATTGTTCACCCCTAACTTCTTTAAGGAGAACTGCAGTTTTTTATCATCTGCTGTGGCTGTTCTGTGAACCACCTTCTTTCTGTGAGCAGTTCCTTTCCCACCAATGCGCACTTGTGCCTGCAGCTTGGCCAGTTTTTCCTGGTTCATGATCGTTTCTTTCATCTTGTTGGAGTGGAAATGGGGCCACGCGGGGGACTAGGGTTCGCGCTCAGGGGGTCTCGGGCGGACCAGCTGAGATAAGGCACACACACGCGGGGACGCAAGATGGCAGCTAGAGGGCAAAGACATTGTTCTTGGTGAGCTCTTAGCGCTTAGCTTTGTTGTTACTGACAGTAATTTGCATTGTTTTTTGTGAACATGTTTAATACTCATTAGAAAAAAAAGTAGTGAAGTGACATTCATGTTTTTTTTTAGCATAATCAGTCAAGATTCTTAGTCCCTGTTTCTATCTAGGAGAAACAGGATAAAAGACATGATGAGTTTGTTGCCTAAGAGTATGTTTCAAGGCTTGAAATTTAAAATGCTGGAACTTGCTCTTCCAGCTCAATTACAGGAAAATCTATACACCACGGAAGAAATCTAAGGTAGTGGGTTTATGTAGCTGTGAAGGAAATGGAAATGAAAAAGTTATTTGAATTTTGGTTTAGACTAAGCCAGTGGAAGCCATCATCTGCTTTCATGTTCTGTCCCCAGAATAACTGTAGATGATCAAATGTAGAAGCCCGACTTCACTACCTTTATTGCAGACAGTTTAAGGGCATTTGTTCTCTTTTGTCTCAGTTTGTAAACTTCCTAGTAACCGTTCCCACTTGCACAGCCTTTCCTAGACTCCAGCAACAAAGAGAGCCTTCTTTATTCAATACCACTGTTCCCAGAGGTGCTTCTGGATTCCCTCGAACAGTGAGATTTCATGCTGCACATGCATGAAGATGGACAGCTGTTCAGGTTCCTCCTGCTTCTCAGATGAGAGTTGGCAGTTCTCTGGAGGAGTGAGGGTAATGACGGAGCGGAACCTCCATGTGCTACAGGCATTTGCTGTGCCCATGTCAAGCTCACTTTCTGCTGAAGGGAGAGTTAAGGTGGTTTGTATGAACAAAGCTGAGCAAGGAGTGGACCCGACACGTTGGACACAAAATTATGAATGAGGAAAACTGGGTGTTAAGCTTGCCTGGTTGTTTCTTTGGAGACGCATGCAAGGTCCACAAGAAAGAGTTCTTACTGGAAGTTCACATCCAACTTCCTTATAGATAGAAATTATGATCTCATATTACACAGTTGCTTTGAGTTTCAAGAAACTTGCATTATAAATTAATGTAAATTTATACTTGCATGTTTGGATTTATTATTTATTGGAGAAATATCCAAAATTGAGAAGATGACGTCAGAAGTGACCCCAGTTAAAACAGTCCTGGGCATTTTTTCAATCTTATCCTACCTGTTTTATCTTCACGTTTGAAATTTATGGAGCATTTTAAGACAATTCCTGGTGTCATTTTGCATACTACACAATCAATACATTTCCCCCACAGAAGGATCTTTTAAAGTTATATGGCTGTATTCTGTTATAGTGTCTAACTAATTAAAATAGTAGTTTATGACATTCCTGTATTCTAGCACTTTGGAGGTTGACACAGAAGTACTCCAAGTTTAAACCTAGTCTGGGCTAGGTAACCTGATTCTTTCTAGATAGAGATGCTAATAAATAAAATTATAGGACTAATAATAATATTTGTTTCTTTTAATGTCTTCTTTTTATTTTGTTGTTGTTTATTTGTTTGTTTTGAGACAGGCTTTCTCTGTGTAACATCCCTAGTTGTCCTGAAACTAGCACTTATAGACCAGGCTGACCTCAAACTCACAGAGATCTTCCTGCTTCTGCTTCCCAAGTGCTGGAATTAAAGGTGTGCATCACCACTGCCTGGCTGAATATTTTTATTTTACAGTTTATAACAATTTTTCATTTCAAAGTATCTTTTAATACTTATTTGTTTAAAACAAGATCTAATCAAGAATCACATATTACTTTTGCCTAGTTGATCTTTGAAATCTTCTTTAGCATCTGATGAGAGCTCCCTCATCTTTCTTACTTATGAAGGGTATTTATTTGTTGAAGAATCATATAATTTGACTGAGATTATGAATTTGACCATTTTGCATTTGGTTGTCATCTTCCTGGTAGCATGTACACATTGTTCCCATATATTTTAAACAATGATTTGTTATGTATGCATTGAACATAATGCTGGGATTTAACATGATAACTGCTCTGAAGTGTATATATACTTTGATTCTAGCGATCCCCTATGCTTTCAGTCTTCTCTCTTTCCCCTTTCTTCTCTCCCACTAATCTTCCTTCTGTCAGACTCCCTTCTGCTTTTTTCATCTATGTGTTTGTGTCCAGTACATGGTTTATGTGAGTATGTGTGCTTGTGTGAATATATAGATTCCGAGAATTTACAAATGAGAGAAAGTATTTCATAAGTAGTTTTCTGAGTCGGGTTGAATTGGCCTAACAGGATGACCTCCAGTTCTATCTATTTTCCAGCAAATGATATAATTTTACTCTTCTTTGTTGCTGGATAAAATCTCCTTGGTGGTATAGCCCACTTGTTATCAACCCAACTGTTGAATGTCACTTCAGTTGACTTCATTACTTGACCACAGTGTATGAACATACATGTTTAACTTTCTCTGTGGTGTGGGATACAATGTGACCATCAGTGTTCCTCCTCCTGTCACTCTGCCTACTGACATTCTCCATCATGGTGGGCTGTAATTCTTCTAAATTAAGCCAAAATAACCCCCCTGTTCCTTAATATGATTTTTTTCAGGATATTTATTACTTTAAAAAACAAACAAACAAACAAACAAGTACTAAGAATGCCTCCAATAAATCTCATATTACTTTCTCCTCAAGTAGCCCTTTTTTCCCCCAGATAATTTTATATATCTACAAAAATTTTACAATCCACAAATGAATGAAAGAAAAAGTGATAATTGTCTTTCTGAGTCTCCCTGGTTTATTTGCTTATGCTTTATGGTTTCTCCTGGAAAGACATGATGTGATGGCCATTCTTGCTTGTCAACTTGACTATAACTGAAATGAACTACAATCCAGAAATGGAGGGCACACTTGTGAGAGATTTTCTGTTTGTTTTGAAGTGGGTAAATCCACTTTTAGTCTGAACGTTTGAGACACATGCCTTTGATCCATATCATGAGGCAGGAAGACATACCTTTAATCCAGGCCACACTTTCTGCTAGAAGCCTATATAAGGACATAGAAGGAGGAAGTTCTTGCTCTTTGTAGGTTTGCTCTCTCCTTGCTAGCACATCCATTCACTGACATTGGAGCCTACTTCTTTAGGATTCCAGCATATGCAGAAGACCAGCTGAGACATCCAGCCTTGTGGGACTGAGCATCTATTAGATTCTTGGACTTTCTGTTCACAGCTAGCCTTTGTTGGATTAGCTGGACTACAGTCTGTAAGTCATTCCAATAAGTTTCCTTTGTATATATTTAGAGAGAAAGATAGACAGATGGACAGACAGATAGATAGATGAGAGATTCCATCCATAAGTACTGCAACTCTAGACTAATATGCATGAAGAATCATCTAAGGAAGACACCAGCTGAAGATACTCTGGCCAGCTCGAATGTGTCAAGAATGGCTCTTGTATTCCCGCTGTCTTGCCTTAAAATCATTAGAATCCATTCCTAAATCTCGGAACCAAGGTTTCCCCTCTATTTTAGCCACTTCCTCCTCCTCGAGCTTACTACCAAGGTCCAGCTATCAACATATTAAAGACCTGCAATCAAAAGCCCCCTTTGGCTCACCTAATTAACATGCACAATAAAAACATGCCACTGCATCCTAGCCCATTCTAACACAGACCTCCCCTTTTTCTCTTCTTAAAAATTTTACCTACAAGGTCATTTGATGCTGTTTTTCTGCCCGAGTCAGAAAGCAGTCACTTTTTTCTTCCTCACTTAATAAAGGATCTCTCTGTAAAAACCGGTGTTTTGGTGGGGTTTGTGCCTAATCCAGGGTTTGGAAGGGAAGCCTGGATGTGTGAGGGTGGTGGGAAAGGGGGCTGTTTTCACCAATAACAGATGAAAGAAAACATGCTTCCTGAGTCTAGCTAAGTGAATGTTTCTCAACTTGTGGGTTGTGGACCTCTTTGGGGGCTGAACAACTCTTCACAGGGGTATCCTAAGACCATCAGAAAACATATCTTTACATTATAGAGTCATAAGAGTAGCAAAGTTACAGTTATGAAGTAGCAACAAAAATAATTTTATGGGGCTGGAGAGATAGCTCAGTGGTTAAGAGCACTGATTGTTCTTCCAGAGGCCCTGAGTTCAACTCCCAGCAACCACATGGTGGCTTACAACCATCTGTAATAAAATCTGGTGCCCTCTTCTGTCCTGCAGGCACACATGCAGACAGAATACTGTAAACAAAATAAATAAATAAATAAATAAATAAATAAATAATTTTATGGTTGGGGATCACCACAATGTAAGGAACTGTATTAAGAGTTGCAGCATTAGGAAGGTTGAGAACCACTGAGCTAAGTGAAGTAGCAAATTCATTAGTATTACAGATAAGTACATCAGTAAGAGGCTACATTTAGGTCAAGGGTCACTCAAAAGCAGTAGTTCCAAGAAAAATGTTGATTCCAATTCAGCGTGCATGACTCGTGAAAGTTGTCGCTGGAGCCCTGCTCACCGAAGGCAGTTCACCTAGTTAACAAATTTCCTTTCTCCAGCAATTGTTATTGCTTATATAATCTTGGAAGAAGGACCTTGTGCATCTTACAGCTTTCAGAAGTTTCCTAAAACCTGTAAATTTACTTCCCAAGTCTTGTAAGTATAGTTTACTTCCTGACTTTTAGTGAGTCTCTCTCCTGGATGGAATATTTCGATTGAGGTGAAATAACTATACAACAGCTTACTACAGTGAACTCATCACACCTTTTTATCTTTGCAGATGATTGCATTTTTTCCACCTTTCTGGTGGAATACAACTCTAGTAAGAATATATCACCATTTTCTCATTTAAGTCTGACAGACACCCAAGCTGGTCACATTGCTGGTCTACTGTGGGTAGTGCAATAGTAAGTACGGGAGCACAGACATCTCCCTGGATTCCTAGGCTTTCAGTTACATCAGATCAATGAAGCAGTGGGTACCTTCATCATGTTACCCTGTTACTGGGGCCATTGTCTGAAAACCGCTCTACGTACCATGAAGTTTATTGCCGACATTTCCACTAGAATTGTATTATTTGGAAATGTCTGAATCTAGGTTCCCCAGCTTACAAAATGGTCAGGTTTTCAATGCTATCCTTTCTCCAGCATTTTCTTTTTTTTTTTTTTTTTTTTTTTTTTTTTTTTTTCTTTTTTTTTTTTTTTATTTTATTTTTTTTTTTAATTTATTTATTTATTAAGGATTTCTGCCTCGTCCCCACAACCGCTTCCCATTTCCCTCCCCCTCCCCCGATCAATTCCCCCTCCCTCATCTGCTCGAAGAGCAATCAGGGTTCCCTGACCTGTGGGAAGCCCAAGGACTGCCCACCTCTATCCAGGTCTCGTAAGGTGAGCATCCAAACTGCCTAGGCTCCCACAAAGCCAGTACGTGCAGTAGGATCAAAAACCCACTGCAATTGTTCTTGAATTCTCAGTATTCCTCATTGTCCGCTATGTTCAGCTAGTCCGGATTTATCCCATGTTTTTTCAGACCTAGGCCAGCTGGCCTTGGTGAGATCCCAATAGAACATCCCCATTGTCTTAGTGTGTTCAAGAGATTTTCTTGCATACTAAGTGTAGTTAATTAACAAAAGCAAAGTATGTAGTAGCCTCCTGATCGCAGACCCAAGACTTTCAAATACAGACAATGGAGATCTTAGTTTTGCTTTCTGTGTAGCTACTAATTCATAATTTTTTGATGGCTCCAGTCTATTGTAGTTATCTTTTTCTTAGATGCAGGGGCTGTACCGTCATTGACTAGAAGAAGCTCAGAAGCTGCTCTAAGGTGGATTCTTTGTTCTCTTGAAATAATAATTTTAAAAAGTCCTTAATATCATTTTCAGTAAATCCCCCAACTTCACCTTTTATGCTTTTTATATCATAGTCCTAGAACCATTTTTAATTATTGGAACCAAGATTTATTGATTTACTCTTTTTTTCTTTTCATGAATGGCATTTGAGGAAGAATCTAACACTAAGAGTAGTCTTGATCAATAAGCCTTGACTGCTCTTGTTCATCAATAGATAAACAGGATATGGGTATATTAAAAAGAGAACAGTAAGCGGGGTGTGGTGGCTCATGCCTTTAATCCCAATGGAATGCAATGCAATGTGGATGGCAGAGGCAGGTACATCTCTGAGTTTGAGGCCAGTCTGGTGTACAGAACAAGCTTTAGAACAGCCATAGCTGCACAGAGAAACCCTGTTTCAAAATAATCTAGAGCAAGGGAGAGAAGGGGAGAGGGAGAGAACTTATAAACCATAGCAATTCAGTTATCATGTTTGATTTCACTGGCATCTTTTCCTTCTTTGGTAAGAACCAAAGAGCCGACTGGCATCCGAATAACTACATTAGAGCTGGTGTGTGTACTTACGGTCCTTGAGTTCGTTTCACTTGATCTTTGTCTGGAGTGGTGCTATGGACTACTTCAACTCCTCCTGTGGTCCCGAGAGCAGCTCTGTGATGCTCTCACTGATGCTGACAGCCAAGGGACCCATGCCGAGCTGCATGAGTGTGTTCCTTTCTATGAAGAGACCTCCTGGCGATGTTTTGTCTGTCCCAGGGTTTGTTCCTCTTCCTTCCTGTCCCAGGACTTACCTGTTTCAGTCAAATCATAAAAGATTCTCTAGAATCTGCTAATCCAGGTGGAAGGGAACACTGATTAGTTCCCATAAGTGACTTTGATCAATAAAAGACGGGGAACAAATCTAACTCTCTCTTCTACTTAAGTAACTTCTTGATGCTTTTCCACAAATGCCCTGAAAAGCCAGGGAAGTTTTGAAGTACTGGTCAGCTTTGCAAAATCTATCATGCACAGACTCTCCTTGCTTTCAAATTACACCTCTGCATCTCCTCATTCTTGCTCTTCTGTCATTTCATCCCCGAATAAACATTTATATGAACCTTTATTTATTTCAGAGTGAACCCATTTCAAAGTCATTTTTCAGTTGTTTATATGTAAGCTATTAATACAAACTCAAATCACATTAAACAAAAGTACTGGAAGTTAGTCCTTCCTCAAGATATATTCTCTATTATTTGAAATAAAATACTCATCTGGTCATAGGAGCAATTTGGTACTTAGATTTATTTCTTAACTCCACATTTTAATATAATTAACATATTTATATTGTTGCCAAGTCAGACTTGTAAAAGTGTAAGACAAATGTATTTATAGAAGTAATGTTTTATTCCAAATTCTCCTTTCCTCTTCATTCTTTACCTTTGGAAGTGACTATTTGTCTGTTTTGATTTAGTTTATCCTTTCATATTTCTAAACCTCTTTTTTCTTGGAAATATGAACTTCAATGGGCATGCTGAGAATTTTATATTCATCAACTCTGTGGCAAATATAATGGAGGAGGTCAACTATAATAAAAGTTGCCTAAACAATTTTAGCTACTTAGACACACATGATATGATTTACAGAAGGTAAATATGAAGATAAATGAGCATTTCTCAAAAATGCTGTCAAGGGAGATAAACAAGTTGCAGAAATGAATATAATTAACTAATTAGTGTAGCTCTGAAAGTGATGCAGATATCAGTTATAGGTATGTGTCCTCTTGCCTGCCCCGTACTCTGAGGAATGCCCTTCATCATATCATTACAGAATGACATCTGAATTAAGGGAAGAGGGGATGGTCGAAAGGAACATGGAGAAAATACACCATATATTTTTGTGTCAGAAGATAATTCATATAAGGAGTTTGGAGTCGCTGACAGAAATTCCATTTTCTTGTCTTCAGAGTAGCGTGGGAAGGAAGATATTAATGAATAAACGTGCAAATGAGAATCCTGTGGATTTGCTGAGTGGCTCTCCAACAATCAGTGGTGCTTTCTGATGCAGCAAGCTACAAAAGGCACAGCAAAATTAGGCCTTCGTTGCTGTGCACTAATTCTTGTACCTTTAAATGGAGAGTAGTGGAGAAACCTGAAGGGAACTATGTAGGAGTGAAGGGATTGGGAGTGGCTTCTAATGCCTCCCTCTTCCCTCCTTCAGTTAATATGATGGCTGAACAAAAAAGAAAAGGAGAGGAAATGCAGGTATATATATCCCCATTCTTTTGAAAGTTACCTAAGACTAAAGAGAATAAGAAATATAAATACATACTTCATTTTTTAAAAAACTCAGATCTTAATAAATCCTTGGTACATGAATAAAGAAATAAAATAGAAGCCTGAAAAAAATCAAAGCAACTTTCAACTCCAAATCAGAAAACAAAACCAAAACAAAACATGAGCCCAAAACAAATCCTGGGCCTCAGAAGGAACTAATAATAAACAAATTAATCTATGTTTCAGAGCCTCTCAGCGCTCAGGACCCCTAGGAGCTTTCTATTTACAGAGTGATTGTTTCGTAAGAAAATCTTTTGCAGTGTATTCAGTACTTGCAAAGATGGAGCTGTAGATGAAAGAAATTAAGGAAAAACAAAGTAAGCAGTTTATGCATCAAAGAAAATAATAACAATATGGATTTATTCCTTGCCAAGACCAATTTGAAGGACTTACAGATTTAACCCAATTAGAGCCCAAGCAATCTTCCGAAGTCCAATGCTTGTGGCTTCAGTGTCTGGTGAGAGCTCTGTTTGTGATTCATAAATGAGGCTTTCTAGCTGTGCTCTCACATGATGAAAAGGGTCATAGACATTCTTGAATGTCTCTTTATGATAGTTCTAATCTCTTTCATAAGCTTTCACTGTCAGTGATTGAAAACTTGAATTACTTTCCAAAGGCCTTACCTCCTAAAACCATTCTAGTGGTTAAGAGGTCATCATAAGGGTTCAGTGAGGGACCCAAAATGTTTAGACCACAGCAGATACATTCCTGCAGTCAGAGAAGCAACAATTACCCAGCCATCAGTGCACGTGTATAGCATACTGGGGCTCTCTAGAGGATCAGAACTGATACATAATGAAAAGAGATTCACTGCCCTGGCTTATAGTAGGGGTTGAACAGTCCTACAATGATGGCCTCCCCTCTGGAAAATCTGAGAAAAGAATAGCTGCTAAGTCTACAGAGCTGAGTGTCTCAGCATTTCTAAAGTAGTGCCATAAGCCTAGAAGACTCCAGGGGAGTCACTCGTCTTCAGAATACCTTGGAAGGCCGGAGAAACTGGAGTTTGATGTCACTGGAAAACTACTGATAAGCAGCACTGTCTGTAACAGACTCCTCAACTGAAGAAGTTAAGGCAGTGAGTAGCAACACTGCTTTTACTTTCTCTTTAGTTTGTCCAAAACTTGAGCAATCCTTGAAAGGTGCTCCTCACCCAGATAGGGTGATCTCCGTTTGCCTTTCTGGAAACATCATCACAGATCAGTGCAAATTTCAAATTGGCTGTCAAAATTAACTATTACAGCATGGGCCTTTGCCTTGACCTCTTGCCCTGCTGATCTGGTGGGAGCCCTCTGGAGAGAGGCATGACTTACTGTAAACCGAGACTACATGTTCATTTTCTTATTGCATTTCTCTCATCTTTCTTTCTTTTACTTTTTAAATTATTAGTTTGTTGAGAAGTTTGTATAGCATCTCTTGATAATAGTCAGCCATCTCTTTCAACTCTTCCTAGGTCCACCTCCTCTTCCCTATTTATCCAAGTTATGTCCCTTTATCATCCTTTAAATTCCACCAGGACTACCTTGAGCTGCTCAGATATCCTTGCATGTGTGGTCTTCCACTGGTGTATCAAACATTCTCTCTCTCTCTCTCTCTCTCTCTCTCTCTCTCTCTCTCTCTCTCTCACACACACACACACACACACACACACACACACACACACACACACAGCAGCAGCAGCTAACAATTGCCAAAAGCTTTATGACCAGGGATGGAATTTCATCTCCAATTTCCATCTCCAAGCTAGGATTTGGTCTGTCTTGGACTTGCATGGTCCTGTGCACACTGTAATGACTGCTATGAGCTCTTTTGTGCAGCTGTGCAGCTGTTTCCTTGTCTAGAAGACACTGTATCTTTGCAGTCATTCACCGCCCCTGGCTTTCATGCTATCTCCACTCCTCTTCTGCAATGATGCCTGAGCCTTTGGAGGAGGGAACGCAACATATAGAATCCATTTAGGTCTGAGAATTCTGTAATTTCTTATTCTTTTTATCTTGATATTTGCGGGTCTCTGCTAATTACCATATACTGTAATCAGAAGTATCTTAGATGAGAACTGAGAGATGCACTGTTCTCTACAGGTGTTTCTGAATGTAAGGTTAGAAACCGGGACACTTTGCTCCTTTAACTGTCTCACTAGCTCACACTCAGACATTTGGAATGTATTAACATTTCTGTTTCTTTGTTCTTAGCTGTTTTATGGTTTCCCTCTACCTCTTCTGCTCCAAGATAGAATGATTCCTTCTTCCATCTTTTCTCTGGAGGGCCTAGGCCCGTTTGTGTTTAATTCATCTCTGTGTCACAAGACATGTCTCCGTAGGGTGTATAAAATGGATTCTGTTCTGTGCATTACTTTGGGTCTTGTTCTTAGGATGGGAGTGGCAATCATTTGGCATTTTTGATGCCATACAAGTCCCATGGAGCATGTTCATGGGGAAAATTGAAATGCTTTGCTTCTAAACTTTCTGGAATGCTTTCTCCAAATATTTTAAATTTTTAGTTAGTTGAATGCTTAGTGTGTAAGACCCAGAGGTAGGTAGATAGGGCTAAATAGTACTAAAAATATGATCATATCTGCTAATAATTTTTAACAGTAAATTCACATAAGTAAACCAGAAGTAAAGCTAGAATGAAACATTATATGCCATAATGTGGATGATACATTAAAATTTTCTTTAATTACATTATGCACACTTCCCCCTTTAAGGCTGTCTAAGGACATCTAATGCAAAGCTTTGTGAATTTCATGGTTCAGTTAATGATTAGACAGATATTAAGCATACTACTAGAAGGGCTGAAAGCATGTTCCCCAAACCAGAAAGTTAATTTATGACAGAGTATGAGGACCAGAACTCAGTTCTGCTCATCTCAGTTCACTAGGCTGTTGATTATCTTAATTCCAGACTTTTTTGCTTCATGGCAAGAATTTGTAATAGTTTTTATTAGAGTTTTGCAAGTTATGTTTTCTTGAATTGAATCTGGTCTCATCACCTAATTAACCTTTAGCAATATTGCATTTTTTAGGTTACAGGAGAAATCCTAATGTATCAAGGATCAAATAGGCTGGGTATTTAAAGGTCAAAGCATTATCACCAGTGCAGAGATTGTGACTAGATGATTCGGAAGTGAAGGAGCTAAGAGTGATCTCAAACAAGGCAGGTTCAAATTCATGTTTATTCATAAATCTTAGCATTGACTTTGGTAAATATGTGTCTGCAGAATTTACAAATTAGTGACTATCAGTTGGGAGCATTTCAAAAACAATTAAAATTTAAATGTTATTTAAAAATATGTAGAAAGTCCCAGTCAAGTACTTTGGTAATTAAAATAATTATCTAAGGCACAATCAGTATAACCTCATGAATATTTCCTAAAAGAACAGAATGGAAAATGTCCTCCTTCTTCCATTTTCTCTTGTTTTAAACATCCATTAAAATATATTTATAATTAACAATAAAGGTTCCACCCCACATTCCATTTTCAAGTGTTTAATGCATGAATTAATGCAGGTAAATGTGTATTATTAACTTACCATTTGCTATTATTTTCAGATGATCATATGATATCATTCAGGAAAAAAAAGCTCAAGGATTAGTGCGTGCATGCAGCTGCCAGACCTCACCAGGGAAGTGAGAAGTTTCTTTCTGCAGTGGGTGATATTAACCCATCAGTCAAAGTGCAGAGAATACATGGGTCTCGAGTATTTGCAGCTAATGAGACACACATGACAGCTACACCCGAGGCTCAGGGAGCATCTTAGAAGAGGGAGTTGAAGGGATGTAAAAGACGGAAGTGTGTGTTGTGCTGTGTATGTACTGTGCCTGTGTCTGTGTGTTGTGTTGTGTGTGTGCCTCTGTATGTGTTGTGTGTGCTGTATATGTGTCTCTGTGTGTGTCTGTGCATGTGCATCTGTATGTGTGTGTGTTGTGTATGTGTCTGTGTGTGTGCATCTGTGTGTATGTGTGTTGTGTATGTGTCTGTGTGTTGTGGTGTATGCATGTGCCTGTGCATCTGTGTGTGTGTGTTGTGCATGTATCTGTGTGTGTGTGTCTCTGTGTCTGTGTGTTTTGGGGGGTTGTAAAGTGACATATTATTTTCTGTATATGATAAAACCACTCACTCACAGCATTTGTGGTTGCCTACAGAAGTCCCACACAAGATGCAGCCAGTGAATATTCTAGTACAGAGTAGCTATGGGATCATGAACTCATCAGCCTAACTCTGTAATAAGTCTAACACATTTCTACATTCTTTCCACATTTGCTACTTTATGCTGTTTTTGTAAGGGTCAAATGTTTTCTGATAAATTTTCATATTCCCTGACTATGTCTCAAACGCGGAAGTGTTACGGACAATACAGTATAAGAAAGATCAATTCTTTCTTTGAATGGTTCTGAGTAAGAATTAACTACTTCAGATAAATATAGTCAGCTCCACATAGAAGGCTGACTGTGTCAGTTTGACCAAGATTGTCTTGCTTTTAAGATTCAAAGTTGCAAATGGCTGGAACACACCCAGCTCCTGGCAAACTGTTTGACCCCTAAAGAGCCACGACTCGCAGGTGGAGAACCACTCACTGGCTTAGAAGACCATTAGTTTAGGATTCTGTGAAGTAAAATGCATCATTAGTAGCATAACAAGCAGCAGTAACTCAGAGTTTTGTTAAAGATGTATTTCATAAAACTCACTTTGCTAGCATGCTTAGCCACTTTGTGAATGGATCTTTCTGTAAAACATCACCTCTCTTATTCACAGACTGACGATACTTATTTTGTTATATAGAGACATTTGAAAATATTTCACTTCAGTTTTGTAGCTCTATATGTATTGGAAGGAAAGACCCAGATGTTTACTTGGAGACATGTGAGAGGAAATGAAGGGGACCAGTCAAACCTTCTGTCACTGTAACAAAATACCTGACGCAGCCTTCTTATGAAGAAAAAGAGTTCAATTCAGTTTGCATCGCAATGGTATAGCACAGGTTCTATGGTGAAGGTTGTTTGTAGGTGCAGATAGTAATGATGATAGCCTATGAGAAAGTAAAGGATTTTATCCTGGCCCAGAACTAGAGAGCTGGATGAATGGCTCACTCCTTTGCAGTAAATCATCTTTTGAGAAATTTCAAAATCATCCCCAAGGATGAAGTGGTAGTCTTTTGTTTCTACTGCCACCTCCTTCAGGACTAAGGGACACCTGGAGGTCAGCTCTGAGTCAACGATGGACCACCCAAATTCACTCCATGATGGACTCTAGAGACAGCCAGCACCAATTAAACAGTTATCTTTTTTCCTCCACAAATTGGTAAACAACGCGAACAATTGCTTTAGAAGACTGAAAATTGGTGTTTTGATCAAAATATCCCCCCCCCCTTTTAAACTTACAAGTAATAGCTTTATTTTTCCTTGAAGAATCTGAGGGATTATAGTGCAATTTTAAAACTCTAATCCATAATTATGAGAACCTGCTAAAATAAAATTCATATTCTCGTTAAGAGGATCTGTACTGTATGATTAATTTTTCAGGTGGTTTGTCTATTGCCTTCACTGTTTACTGTTTAACCACTACTTTCTTTTTTACCTAATGACACCTTACGTAATCACAATTTGTTCTTCTATCAAGCGTTTTCTTTAGTTGCTACCCATAGATGACAGACTCCTCTGTCAGAACATCTGTCATAAGGGATCACAACTCTGATGTTACTTCTTGCTTTGAACTCTCAGAATCAGTACGATGGCTATGGTTTCTATAACTGTTGTTAAGATGAATTTGAAATTTATTTCACGATTTTCTGCACTGCATCTACACTTTCAGGCTTAATACACTGGTATTTTAAAGATAATGTATTTGTGGCAGGAAATATGACTCTGTGAGTAAGAGCACTTGCTGCGAAATCATAAAGACCCAAGTTCAGATCCTCTGGCACCCATACAAAAACGTGGGCATGGCTGCATGTGTCACACACACACACACACACACACACACACACACACACACACACGTCTGGAAGATTTGTTCCCAAAGCCTTCTTCTTATTACATTTTTAAGATATTTATTTATTGAGTTACACATATAGTTTCCAGACATTTAGTCATCTAATCTGAGTGATAATTTTCTAATGATTCTACTTCAATAAAACATCCTAAAATTGTATTTTCAAAGCAGGCACTAACAATATTTTTTTAATTAAAATAACAATTTCACTTTAGACACAAAAATTAATTTCATTTGCTGAGAACTATTCTTTAATTTCTTCTTGTTATAGTAATTTAAAGAAATTAGTCAATAGTAAAAGTGACTTGAAAAATGGCTTTATAATGTGATGTGCTTTGAATAGCTCACTCAGCTGTCAACTAATCCCTAAGAAATGTAGGAAATATAGTTATTTAATAACACCAGGGGCAATACAATCTCACACAAACAATTTTAATTACTTTGAATAATAAAAACAGTGAGGCTGGTATATGTCTCACTAATATGTAGCCTTATATCAGTGAATGCAGCCAACTGAAATTCACTTAGCAAACACACAGGTACAATAATACATGAAAAAGGTGAATGCTCCAGGTCAGAAGGGTGCCTCCCTTCCTAAATCATCATGCTCTTCTTGCTGAGGCTGGCTCATAGTCTATTCCAACATGAAGGGAGACTCTGTGAACGTAGGTTTGTGTTTTCACTTGAAGATCACTCTGACTGTGCAAACAATCCTGGCATTTTGTCTGATTGCTTCAACAGTCATGTGAAGACATCTAACCCTAGAGTTCTTGAGAAACAGTCTTGCCATTGGCAGCTGTGTGTGAGCCTCATGTATGTTGATGTGACCAAACTTGCATAGCCACGATAAGGGGACAAGAGTTTAGGTTACCCCAGGTCTCATTGTTCCAAGGTGGAAGCAGTTTCATGGAGTCATTGTGGTAACAGATCAAATGAAGACATAATGGAAGGCCTTTTTTAAAATGCATTTGTGGAGAGATACAGGTGGGTTGAAGTCAGGCAGAGAAATACCAACTATAGACCTCAAATATTATCTGATACCATTTTTTTAAATTTTTTTATTGATTTTCATTGAGCTCTACATTTTCTCTTATATCATTTTTAATATTTTGATTGGTAGAGAATAGTATTTTGTTAAGTTAATACACTACATTTTTTGTGTTTATCAGGTTGTTAGATCCGACACAGAGGTAGGCAAGGAATGCCTCTTAAAGGCCTAAGATTGCCTAAGAGAAATTTTATTAGACTCTGGAGCTACAACATTCCAACCTCCCCACAGCCATGGAAATTTTAACCTGTCGCTCAGCCTGTGTTGACAGCTTTGTCCTGGAACTTCTCACTCAAACATACCATTAATAATGGAGGCTAATATGTGGTTATTCTTTCCCTGCCTTTGTAAAGAGGAACTGACTGCTTTCAGAAAGTCACGAAGTACCTCTGATTCTTCCACTCTCTGTGTCGATTATGATATGCTAAGTAACCTGTGAGATCCCAAGAGCTCCAGGGTTAGTGTCATGTTTGGAAGGCTGGCTAGTCATTTCATGTCTGGCATTCTCAGTCATAGCCACAACCATTGCCCTTGGTCAATAGCATGTGCAGATCCTCTGCAGAGAGAATCTTAACTGAAACCGACCAGTTCCCTAACCCACAAGGCCTTGTGATGTGCTCCTTCCCCTTGATTTATCCCTTAAATGTAGAAAACTGTATTTGCAACAAAATCTCAATGCCAACTTGTTGAATATCACAGAGAAATTTTATAATTAAAACACCTTGTACAAAAGGGAATTCCAGTTAGAGGTGAACGTGTAACTCCATAGGGAATTTTCCGTATCTTAGAAACAATTAGATCGTTTATAGCTTTGGCAATATTGATAACAGACTCAGGAGTCGTATAATTATGCCTCTGTGAGTAAAACGAAACAAACCTTTCTATCATTTTCATGAGCGGGCCAATATCAAGAATTCAAACTATTGTCATATCAAGATATGTGGAATTATGATCCTACTGGTAAACCAGCAACTTCATTGATAAATTTTTCAAAGGGAAGTTTCTCTAAAAATTAAACAAAACAAAGAAGAGATCTTTCAATGCAGATGATTCTGAAGGCATAATCTGCCACCATGTGCATTTCTGCAGGGATATAAATTAACTTCCGTGCAGGATTGAGATCTGCAGTTATAGTTCTTTTAACCTGAAAATCAAGAGCTATGGCTGTGAGTAGGTGATCAAGGGTGAGAGATTTGCTGGTCCTCTGGTCCTCATTTGCAGTCCTGGTAACCAGGGAGCTAGAGTGTGAATGGAAAACTCAGTCAGTCTCCCTTCAAGTCCCTTCTCATGCTCCTTATTTCTCTATGTATTTTGTGGCTAATATCTATAAAACACCTTTTTTCTTCTGTAAATTGGTCCCCAGTGGAACAATGATTGGGTTTAGACTATTTGTTCAGCATTCAGGTAAGTTTTTGTAATTTTAGTGCAAGTCTTTAAAGTGCATTACAACACTTTAAAAGACCTAAAAACTTCCTTTGATGAACTGGTTAGAATCTTCATCTTTATTAGCTTCGTGTCCAGGGGCATTAACATAACTAACTCTTGGTGTCTTCAAATGGACACCATAAGAATATTGACATCATGGGGATTCTTGAGTTTTAAATTATAGAATCACTTTCAAGATTTGGTACCAGTATGTGACATTTAGTCAGTGACCAATAAATAATCTCTTTGCTGTATGAGATTCATATGTGAAATATTTTCTAATGCTTTTGATAATGTGAAGTTCTATCGTGAAGCCTGGGAATTTATTGTACTTCATAAATCTTTGACATTGGTAGCTTCTGGAGAAGTTGTTCTGCAAGGGTGAGATTGAACTCATCTCTCCTGCATGAAAAGGGTCTGTGCATTTTCGAGTATTGGACACAACTAATCTTGAATCCCTAACTTGGAGAAGTGGGGGAACACCTGAGTTTCAGGAGGAGGCTATTATCAAAGGGACCAGCATCTCACTTGGCTCTGTCACTAAGCACTGATCAGTGTCTTGTTATTCAATCTTCCGCAGAAGTCTCTGAGCATTGTAGGGCAGGATAAACCATGCTCAGGATGGAATGAAAGAATGCTAAGAAACCTGGCTTGTGGCAGGGGCCTCGGTAAAATCTGGCTGCCCTTTCTTTTCAATTCTGTGTAATTACATATCCGGTAGAACCTTTTCATTTACAAAGCAATATTTGGATAAACGTCAATGAAGCCTTTTAAAGTAACTAATTAATTCAGGATTTTCTTCCATTTCTTGTTTATTTTTTATTGCTTTTTTTGAGCTATACATTTTTCTCCACTCCCTTCCCTTTTGCCCCGTCCCCTTCAAACCCTCTCCCATGACCCCCATGCTCCCAATTTACTCAGGAGATTTTGCCTTTTATTTCTTCCTATGTAGACCCATGTTTGTCTCTTCTAGGGTCCTCTTTGTTGTCTAGGTCATGTAAGGCTGTGGACTGTAGGTTGGTTTTTCTCTTTGCTTTATGTCTAGAAGCTACTTATAAGTGAGTTCATATTGTATTTGTCTTTCTGTGTCTGTGTTACCTCACTCACTATGTTTTTTTCTAGATCCATCAATTTGCCTGCAAATTTCAAGATGCCATTATTATTATTATTATTATTATTAATTACTTCTGTCTAGTACTTCATTGTGTAAATGTTGCATACTTTCTTTATCTGTTCTTTGAATGGGGACATCGAGGTTCTGGGTGTTATGAATAATGCTGCTATGAACATAGTAGAGCTCATGTTCTTGTGGTATGATTGATCATCCTTTGGGTATATACCCAACAGTGGCATTGCTCGGTCTTTAGGTAGATTGTTTCCAAATTTTCTGAGACATAGCCATACTGAAATCCAAAGTGGCTATACAAGTTTGGACTCACACCAGCAAGGAAGGAGCATTTACCTGGAACTCTTACCCCACATCCTCTCTAGCATAAGCTGTCATCAGTGTTTTTAATCTCAGAGTTGTTTTGATTTGCATTTCTCTGATGGCTAAGGATGTTGAGCATTTCATTAAATGTCTTTCAGTCATTTGAGATTTACCTGTTGAGAGTTTCTGTTTAGGTCTGTACCCCATTTTTTCTATTATTTATTCTTTTGATGTTAAATTTTTTGAGTTCTTTATATATTTTGGAGATCAGATCTCTGTCCAATGTTGGGTTGGTGAAAATCTTTTCCCATCCTGTAGGCTGCTTCTTTGTCTTGTTGACTGTATCCTTTGCTTTACAGAAGCTTTTCAATTTCAGGAGGTCCCATTTATTAATTGTTGCTCTCTCAGTGTCTTTGCTTCTGGGAGTTATAATTACAAAGTGGTCTCCTGTGCCAATGCTTTCAAGTGTACTTTCCACTTTCTCTTCTATGAGGTTTAGTGTGGCTGGTCTTTGATCTATTTTGACTTGAGTTTTGTGCATGGATATGGATATGGATCTATTTGTATTCTCCTACATGTTGATATCTAGTTAGGCCAGCACCGTTTGTTGAATATGTTTTCTTTTTCCATTTTATATTTTTAGCTTCCTTGTCAAAAATCAGGTGTTTGTAGGTGTATAGATTGATATCTGGGTCTTCGATTTGATTCCATTGGTCCTCCTGTCTGTTTTTATGTCAATACCAGGGTGTCTTGATTACTGTAGTTCTATAGTAGAGTTTGAAGTTAGGGACTATGATGCCTCCAAAAGTTCTTTTTTTTTTTCCATTTTTTTATTGAGAAAAGGAGAAAAAAAAAACAAGTTTCCACCTCCTCCCAGCCTCCCATTTCCCTCCCCCTCCTCCCACCCTTCTCCCCCTCCTCCCACCCTTTTCCCCCTCCCCCCACTCCTCTCTCCCTCCCTCTCCAGTCCAAAGAGCAGTCAGGGTTCCCTGCCCTGTGGTAAGTCCTAGATCCTCCCCTCTCCGTCCATTTCTAGGAAGGTGAACATCCAAACTGGCTAGGCTCCCACAAAGCCAGCACATTACGTAGGTTCAAAACCCCGTGCCATTGTCCTTGGCTTCTCATCAGCCCTCATTGTTCCCCATGCTTAGAGAGTCCAGTTTTATCCCATGCTTTTTCGGTCACAGTCCAGCTGGCCTTGGTGACCTCCCAATAGATCAGCTCCACTGTCTCAGTGGGTGGGTGCACCCCTCGTGGTCCCGACTTCTTTGCTCATGTTCTCCCTCCTTCTGCTCCTCATTGGGACCTTGGAAGCTCAGTCCAGTGCTCCAGTGTGGGTCTCTGTCTCTAAAAGTTCTTTTATTGTACAGGTTTTTTGTTTCTCCATATGAAATTGAATATTGTTTTTTTGAGGAATTTAAAGAATTTTGTTGGAATTTTGCTGGGTATTGCATTGAATCTGTAGATTGCTTTTGGTAAATAGCTATTTTTGCTATGTTCATTCTACCTATGCAAGAGCATTGGAGATATTTCCATTTTTTGGTGTCTTCTTAAATTTCTTTCCTCCCTTTCTTCCTCCCTCCCTTCCTTTCTTCCTTCCTTCCTTCCTTCCTTCCTTCCTTCCTTCCTTTCTATTTCTCAGTTAGGGTTTCTCTGTAGCTTTGAAGTCTGTCTTGGAACTAGCTGTTGTAGATCAGGCTGGCCTCGAACTTGTAGAGATATGCCTGCCTTTTCCTCCCGAGTGCTGGGATTAAAGACATGTGCCACCACTGTCCAGCTTTCTTTCTTCAACGTTTTAAAGTTTTTGTCATATAGGTTTTTCACTTATTTGGTTAGAGCTACCCCAAGATATTTTATGGTATTTGTGGCTTTTGTGAAGGGTGGTGTTTCTTTGATTTCTTTCTCAGTCTGTTTATCCTCTGTATAAAGGATGGCTACTAATTTTTTGAGTTGATCTTATATCCTACTACATTACTGAAGGTGTTTTTGAGTTGTAAAAGTTCCTTGGTAGAATTTTGGGGTAGCTTATGTAAACTATCATATCATCAGCAAATAGTGAGAGTTTGACTTCTTCTTTTCTGATTTGTATCCCCTTGGCCTCCTTTTGTTGTCTTATTGCTCTCGCTAGAACTTCAAGTACTATATTTAATAGATATGGAGAGCGTGAACAACTTTGTCTTGTTCCTGATTTCAGCGCGATAACTTTGAGTTTCTCTCCATTTAGTTTGATACTGAATGTTGGCTTGCTATAAATTGCCTTTATTATGTTTAGGTGTATACCTTGTATCCCTGCTCTCTCCCAGACCTTTATCATGAAGGGGTGTTGAATTTTGTTGAAGGCTTTTTAAGCATCAAAAGAAATAATCATGCTTTTTTTCTTTTACTTTGTTTATATGGTGGATTACATTGACAGAGTTTCATATGTTGAACCATCTCTGCATCTCTGGGATGAAGCCAAGATTTCTTGTTTTTGAGCTCTATTATAATAATTCCTTTAAATTAAAAGTTAAATTTACTGGAACTTCCTATAACTGAAATGCCCTCAAATTGTCCTGTAACTTGGGGGTTTCTTCCTTCCATCTCTCCCCCTTTCTCTCATTCTTCTTTTTCTCATTCTGTGTATTCTATGATGTGTCTTACCTTGAGAGAAAGGGCAGAAATACAGCCTCCATTTAACAATTGCTGCAAAACTTTATAGATGACTTTCACATCATTTTGAAAAGATCATGATGATTTTTCATATCCCAGGCTCTCTTGATCTTTTTGGTAATGCCTGGCCATCTCTTCATTGCATGTTATGGTAATCTAGTCTTCCATGGATCTCATCACCTGTTCCAATTCTCTCTTTATGTTCTCCTAGAGATTACTAATATGAACGAGTGGTGGGAAGAAAAATAATACTATAACACAATGGAAAAATCATTTAAATTGAACATAAAAATAATTATGTCTATTTCTTGGCACCCGAATCAGAAAGTTTGTCCATTTCAACTGTTCCCATCATTTATCTGTCACTTTCCTTCCACTTGTGGAGTTGGCCGTAATTACAGGTGCTTCTCTTTTCAGTCCCATCAGTATAGCATGTTCAGAGCTCAAACTCTGGTCTTCCAGCCCATGCCCAGAGAAGAATCCAAAATCGTTTTAAATATTAAATTAAGATTTTATACTTTAAAGGAGTTCCTTTCCATTTTCTTGGTATTTAACCCTGCAGAGAGTTTGGAAAACCTCCATCTCCACGTATGCATTAAGTTTACGCCAGAGCCACTACCTTTTATGACACAGGTATGCCACTTCCCATGGCAACCCTCTCTCTTCTCACAACAGAAATAGTTACTGTCAAGGTTCTCTCTCTCTTGTTTGTCTCTCTCTCTTCTCTCTCTCTCTCTCTCTCTCTCTCTCTCTCTCTCTCTCCCCCCCCCCATGTGTGTGTGTGTTTGTGAATGTGTGTTTACACAGGTATGTGACACTACTTATTTAGATTCTTATTCTCTACAATTAATATATTATATGCTTTCAGTGAACTGTGGGTTTTTACATAATAAAATCCAATGATCCTCTTAAACCTGTTATTCATTAAAAACAGATAAAAAATGAAAAACCTTACACTTTCTGAAAGGTTAAGCATCTTGACCAAAGAGAAAAGCTTCTGTGTGTAAAAACTCCTAACCAGTGTGAGAGCTCCTGTCCAAACATTGCTCAGGTTGGTGGCAAGCTTATGTAAGGCTGTCCCACTAAGCTACATCCAATGGATTAGTGTTTTACAATGGCACAGTACAATTCCAAATACTGTATTACATATTGATGCACTGAACAAAATCAAGTCATTGGTATTTCCTTTAAAAATGAATTATAGATGCACATGCTATCAACTTCCATGCAAGCAAAGAAGCATTTTTGTTTTAAAGGCTGCTAGAATCTTATTTCTGTCACATCTGTGATAAAGAAGTCCCCAAGGTGCAAGTTTATCCAACAGATTTTTGTTGTTGTTGCTGTTGTTTGTTTGAGACAGGGTCTTACTCTGTAGCCCTACATTGAAGTTTCTATATAGACTAGGCTGGCTTCAAACTCGCAGAGATCCACCTGCCTTTGCCTCCTGAGTGCTGGGATTAAAGTCCTGCATGTCTGGCAGAGTTCATCCAACAAAGAGCCAAATGAAATAGATACTGACTAGTTTATGAAATGCTCTGTATAATGTTGGCTGTCATTGCCAGACAGGGAGACTGTACTTCCTGACGCTTCTCCCCAACTGCCAAAACCATGACAATTATTAATTTTCAATGCCCCTTGGAAGGACAGTAATTTATAGTACAGAAATAGACTCACAAGAAAATTGTTTAGAATCTACAAATGAATTAAACTGCAGCTGAAGTCTGTTAGGTAAAGCGAATTTAATCTTCGATTCCTGGTCATATCAGGAATTATGTTTCTGTGCAATCCCTCTGGAATTCTACACTATGCCTGTGTCACACTCACAGTGACTTTGTGGAGCAGTGTGTCATCCTTCACAGTGCAACAGTGCCAAATTATATCACTGACGTGCCTAGCATATTAGCTGTAATTGGGTTGCATCCAGTGAGCTTCACATAAATTGCAGTATTTCAGATAATAAATTCTGTGCTCCCACAGGTACATGCATGATCTGAACAATATGATACAATTATAGAAGAATAAATGTGCAATATTTTTAAAAATTTGAAGCATATTTCCAGATAATTTTGTTCTAGCTTGAAATCATTTTATTTGGTCAACTCAGAAGATAGAATACAGGGAAAGGTAATTTTACAAAATAATTTAGAAGTAATTAAAATCCTCTGCACACTTTCACCCTTTTTTCTCAGAAGCATGTTTTCATGACATAGTTGTAAAACCCAGCACTTCTGAAAAGTGCTCAATTAGTATTTCAGTCCAGAATTTTCATAGTCAACATCTGCCAGAAAACATAAAACAAAATTTAGTAACTGCCTTGAGTTCTGCAGCATGCACGGAATGGCATGTGTAATCCTTCTTGCATTGTTGTGTGGATAAGAACAGGATGGCAAACCGAATCACAGAACAATAACAAGAATTGCTCTCTCATCTGGCCTGGCGTGGGGCGGGGTGGAGAAACAATAACAACCAAACTGAGACAATGCATGCTCTGAGCCTGCAGGTGCGCAGCCACGCCATAACAAAGGAACATTCTTCCCCAGCCGCTTTCTAGTGGTATCATCCTTTGCGCTGAGACACAAAGACAAACAGAAGCGCCCAGTGTTGGCGCGGCTTCTGTGCCTTCCTCACTGGGGAGCCTGAATTAGGTCAGAGAGGAGTCAGGTAGGAGGAGCCTGGAGGCCAATTTTAGCTGTCAGCTGATATGTTGAAGAGAAAAGGGAATTTTTTACATGTTGTTTAACACCAAGGCCAGCTGCCCTGGGTCTGAAAAAGCATGGGATAAAACCAGACTCGCTGAACAGAGCGGACAATGAGGACTACTGAGAACTCAAGAACAATGGCAATGGGTTTTTGATCCTATTGCACGTACTAGCATTGTGGGAGCCTAGGCAGTTTGGATGCTCACCTTACTAGACCTGGATGGAGGTGGGTGGTCCTTGGACTTCCCACAGGGCAGGGAACCATGATTGCTCTTTGGGCTAACGAGGGAGGGGGAATTGATTGGGGGAGGGGGAGGGAAATGGGAGGTGGTGGCAGGGAGGAGGCAGAATTCTTAAATAAATAAATAAATAAATAAATACAAAGAGAAAAAGGAAATAACTAGCCACAGCGCTTCCAGCCAAGGCGGAGTCTGTGGCTAGAGAATTCGGTTACTTTCCTTTTATGTTTAATTTTCGAATATGTTGGATTGTTTTATTGGTAATGGGAAACCAAGGCAATGCAAGATATTATTTTTTTAGAAGAAAAAGCCTTGTTTTCATATCTCCTGCATATGCCCGTGGATGCTTCAGACGTGGTTGGCAATCTCTTGGCCTCAGTGTTCCCAGTGGAAAACTGTAAGATTGCTACTGAGTTTCTACCAAGGACATGTCTTTTTATAGTCTGGAATCCAGCACGAATAACTTGACATTGTTAAGTTTACTGTTTTAATTTAAATTTATATCAAGTCCATTAACTTATCAAAATTTAATATTCATTTCCGAGAAACCAAAGAATTCTTAGTACCACTATCTAATATTTGATTGCACTTTGGCAGATTTATTGGTTGATGCTTGTGATGAGTTTCTATAGTCCATTCTCTTTACAGAACTTGGGAGATTATAAAATGTCAACAATTTTCTATTAAGCCATATTCCTTGATATTTTCAGTGTATTCAAATAAAGCTTTGTTTCCAATACTTTTAAAGCCATAAATTTTGGAGACCAAAGATGATGTCAGTATACCTCAGTTCTTTTCATGGTGTCTGCTAGATACTTCTTATTTCTGGGGACCATGTTATATTTGTTCAGCCACCTGAGGCTGTTTCTATAATAGTCCCTTGTCACATTGTTAATCTTTCACTATTCTTCCTCATGTGAGCATACCCAAATCCAGTGCTTGAAAGGGTTGCCAAAAGGTACCCTTGGGCTTAGCTGGCTTGTTTACTTCCTAGTGTAGTGTTTTACAAATTCCTCTCCAATGTCCGACATGACATCTCAGTCATTCACTGTGCAAGAGCCAATGCCAGCAGCTGGTTCTGTTTCTTTAAGTCCAAAGACTTCTACTTGTTTGTAAATCACAAATCTAATTGATCTTATCAATAGAAGACATGAGTCAGAAATAGATGTAAAGTCCTGAAGGATCTGAGAAGTGGAGGAGCAGCCACATTGGCTACCTACCTCTCTGCTTCCTCTGACCAGAAGGGCCTACATCCTAACTCCTCCCTGCCTGATCACTTCCTGTCTTTTCTCTGTGCAGACCTCCAGACCTCTATGGTTAACTAGTGGCAAGCTCCATCCTCTGACTCCAAGCAAGCTTTATTTGTCAGAACACAAACAGTATATTGAACAACAGCTTTCCAAGATGGCTACTCTGTTCACATTGTATATCGTACTAGGTATTTAATCTCTGTTTCCCCTAGTTTTCAATCATTGGTCCCCAGGAGCTATTGTGTAAGTACTCTAGAGTTTTGGTTTCCTCAACAGAGTAATTCTGAAACACATTTTCCACTGAGAGAAAATTCTGAATATCTTCTGCAGTAGTTGGCTAAATAAAATACATCGTTCATTTTTTTTCTGTATCTTACATCTCAATGACAATGCCAAAATGCATGAATATGTCTTCAGACCAAACTTCACATATTGAAGATATGTCCCAAACTTTTCCCAATCTATGTTTTTTATATGAGTTATTACTCTTTTGACAATGGCAAGATTCTCCAAAAGGATACCAGCCGAATATCTGTCATTTCCTGTATAAGGGATTTAGGTCTTCCTGAAATCAGCGTCCTAAGGGTTGACTTAGTAGGTATCACAATAAAAATATTCACTCAGGTCATATACACATGCATGTTTTCTTTACAATATTTTTTTATGCTTCCCTTAGAAATTGATTGAAAGAGAAAGCACAAAGAATAAAGATTATTCTCCTGCAAGACAATACGTCATTCACAATGAATTCATGAGCTTCATAGAAATGTCTCAGTCAACTTTATTTTCTAATAGAATAACACATTTGTCTCCTCCTTTTTGATATGTGTTGACTAACATTGTTTTCTTTTATGTCTGTATGCATACATGTTTGTACTGCTGTGTGTGATGGTGGACACATGTCTAAAGGTCAGAGGACAGCCTCAGGTATTGGCCCTTGTCCGCCATCTTGTTTTAGACAAGGTCTCTGTAGTTCACCACTGTGAATGGCAAATTAACTGGCTCATAAGCTTCCAGGAGTCTCCTGTTTCTACTTCCCACCTTCTGACAGGAACACTAAGATAACAGAAACATGCATTAGGACACCTGGCTTCTACTTGAGTTTTAAGGTTTCAGTCTGGCACTGTCAAGCTTTTGTGGTGTGTGCCTTGCTCACGGAGCCATCTCCCAGTCCACTATCACTGTTTCTTAAGTGCAGTACTTCTGTTTCTCCTCATGATAATGGAAACACTCGTACTAGTTCAAATTTTAGGATGCTCCTGTCTTTTGTCACACTGTGTTATGACAATAGAATGTGATGGAAACCACCACAAAGGTGAATCCAGCCTGTTAGGTTTGTACTACAGAATGTCATTAAGTTTTAATTCCTTTCACGACATTTGTCTTCCATGTGAACAGTCATGCATTTGGAAAGGAATCCCATTAGGCCTTTTTTTTTTTAAAAAAAAATAACCATTAGTTATATATGTAGACAATCCGTTCTCAGAGTGCTTTGCAAGAATAAGGTAAAATACAATAGTACCTCAGTACAGACCCTGGTAAGGGGAAAAGTACATGGAGACTGTGAAACGGTTCATAATTTCTTTTAATAGAAGCTGTTTTATTTAATGTATTTGTGTATTATGGTGATACCATTGTTATTTGAATGTCCAATGCAGCTAAGTGTAACACTAAACTCATGATCCTCTTTCTCCACCTGCTGAGTGCTGGGATTTCAGGCATGCATCACCTGACTATTATAAGGTTTTATGATTTGCATCACAGAACAATTTTCAATGATGAATAAACAAATAACGATGGAAATGGAAATGGTGATGGATGTACTAATCTCAAGTAGTAATTATGAAAGAATGGCCAGAACCTTAGGAAATGCAGCGTCTGTAGCTACGGGACAAGTAAGATTATAAGTGTGAGGAGTTTGAATCTGAAACAATTTGAACTCCTCTCCATTTTCATTGTTCTCGTTAATAGGATCCTGGTCAGAAGGGAATGAGTTCTTTTCTCATGATGCCTTTTCAAAAACTGCAAAATAACCGTTTTGGAAAATTCATCAGAACTGTTTAGATAAGGCAAATGAAAAGCAAAGATCTAACTTATATTTCCCACAAGAGAGAAAATGACAAACAGAACAAATAACCCTACCGCTGGCACTCTCTAAAGTATCAGTTCTCCTTGCAGATATGGGCACGAGCTACAGTACTGTCAAAAGGTTTACAAGATTACCTTCCAACTTAAGGAGAGGGAGTCGGTGGTGACTTCCCTTGTCTAATGACGTTGTGAATTTTTGTGGTATCACTGGTATGGTGTGTGTAAAGACACTGATTGGATGCATCACTTGTAGGATGGACCAAGTTGCAAAACCCAGCGTTTCACTTAGCATTATGAGCATTGTACAGACAAGGTAGAAGTTACATGATATTTTGCTAAAATAATTGCACTTTTATTCCACTGTTCTGGATTGACCTCATTTCTCTACCTACTTTATTTGTAGACCCCTCCACGACCCTCACCTCACAGTCAACTCTGACTAGTCTTAAACCAATGTGTGAAAGAACTGGATTATAGCTTAATGTGCTGTGTGATGAAATCATCTTCTGCCAAAGAGACAAGGCCTAACAGGAATTTACGATATTGTAAGGAGAAAATTCTTCTCAAAATTTTGTAATAGTAAAAATATCAGCAAAATCTATTTATAAGATTTCAGGAAAATATTTTTCCTAGGGTAGTTGTGTAAGATAGTCTGAAGAGTGTCTGGGAAACATATAGAAAGTAAATGTTATTTTTAAAAGCATGGATTTGAATTGTGATGCCAGTGGGTCTTGAGTAATGATGGATTATTTTTTAATTGCTAGAGGAATTATCTATCCTCTAGATTCACAAAGTCACACACAAACAGTATAATGTTTCACAGAATAAAATTCAAACAAAGAAGGTTTGAGGAATCTATCCTTGTTATCCCTAAGCCAACATGTTCATCATGTTCTCCCCTCACAATACAGTGAACGGCACCTTATGCTTAGTAAGAGGATTCATAGTTGGTACCCTGTTCCAACTGTGCCATGACAACCACTGAGAACCTTCCCCAGATCCCTGACGCCAGCTATTATATCTTCACCCAAGAAGAGAATGTGGTGGTCTTCAGTAAGAAGATGCTTTTTTTGTGCAGAGGCTTCATCCCAGGGAACTTTTTGAAATTGTTTTTCAGCCGCCAAAACCCTTTGCTGCATGTTTGGAGAACCTGTAATTAAGAGTCTAGGTATTCAGCTGATGTAGAACCACACAGTAAAAGAAGAAGGAGCAAAAGGCAGATGGACCTGTGACTAATGCTGCATGATTGAGACCCATCCTAACCCTTGGAAATTCACAGGTCGTTAAACTCTGAACTACTTTGCCCTCTAAATATATTTACTTGTTCTTAGAATGTGTTTATTTTACATTGACATTTTTTATAGCATGCAGAACTGCAGAGACTGTAAATTTTATCTTTCTCTATTCAGGATAATCTAACTTAAGCAGGGAGAAAAGATAAAAATATCAAAACAAAACTCATCATTCAGCTACCCATTAAAATTATTTTTGATGGCATGTCTCTTTTAAGTGGGGAAAAAACCATATATACACACAGGGTATCATCCTGCAGCTTAGATTGTTCCGGCTTGTAACCAGGTCACGTCTTGCTAATGGGGAATATCAGTCTCTACTCCACATGAGGTAATGAGTTACCCTTTTTACGGAGTATATTGCTCATTTATTTGTTTATTCTCCTTCCTAACATGAAAATAACATGACCATTTTGCTTCAGAAATACTTCAGATTGATCATTTTTAGTAAAATGATGAACAATATTGGATTTAAAATGTACAATAACTAAAATTCTTGCAGCCCAGTACTATTTCCAGATTTGTAATTCTCCAGCCTGTCAGCAGGTTGCAGCAGAGGGCTAGCTATAGTTTTAAATTAGCAAAGAGGATCAGAATCTTTCCTTCCTGCCCTCATCCCTCGCTCTCTCCTTCCTTTCCTTCCTCCCTCTCCTTACCTCTCTCTTCTTCCTCTTTCTCCCTTTCTTTGATTTTCTTTTGTATTCATATCCCTTCCTTTCTTCATCCCTTCGTTCATTCGTCCCTTCCTTCACAGCTTTCCTTTTTCTGACAAATACACAATACTTTAGTTGTATTTTGCAATCGGAGAAATCAACTCAATCGTAAAGTTTATATGTATATCAAGAATAAGAACAATCAGATGTTAGTGATACCTATTTTGTACTATTTAAGCATATCATTAAGGAGATGATATATAAAATTGAGTTTCAATCAAATAAGGGATTAATGAATTTACAGTTTGATTAAGAGAGATGCTGGCAAACCCAGTTTAAATATTATTAAGGCTGCATTCTATTTGTCTAGCATATGCAAATGACTTCATTTTTGCTACTGCATTTGGAAATGTAGAAGAGAAAAACAGGCATTTCAATCGCAGCTCTCATCAGTTATTCAGTGTATCCAGGCTTCTCAATTGTGTTCTTTTCTTTAATGTAATACTAAGCAGCAATCTCACAGCTGTGCTTGGTGGAGTGAACTATACACACATCTATATTGAGATTTCATACACACATAACATAAAAGCGAGAGAAAAGCCTCAAGAATGCTTGCCCCATTGCAAAGGCACACAAAAGAACTAATGAATCTCTCTCCAAATGGCTCTGTAGTGACCAGCTGTAAGGCTTGATTTGTATTCCATAATGGAATCTCCATCCAGGAAGTGATTGCTTCAAGGTGCAATATAAATTCCCCTTTCAAAAATCAGTCTCTTTAATCATACCAAATCAGTATCTGTCACTGGGATGAACTTAGACAGCTTCCTAAATTAAAAACTCATCTTCCTGTCTTAGCTTTGCTTATTTACTTCATTTATTCAAGAGTATATACCCAAAGCTTCCAAAACAAGAAACAATACTACGCAAGTATGAAATGTGGTAGGTGCTGACTTTTTACTTTGATATTTGTAGTTGGGTGCTAATTTTTTTTTTTTTTTTGGTTTCCCGTCGGGGAATCGAAGGGTGCTAATTCTTAAATGGGATATGTTTTGAATTTATAGTTTAATTCACAAAGTATTATTCATGAATTGTTCCAGTAAAGGGAATATTTATTTATTTATTTGAAATACTTTGGTGGGGTTGTTAAAGAGTATTCCTTTGCACTGTGTGAACATGCGCCACTGTGATTGGCTTAATAAAGAGATGAATGGCCAATAGCTAGGGAGGGAGAGATATACCTGGGACTGTAGAGCAGAGAGAACTCTGAGAAGAAGGCGGAGTCACTAGTGGATGCAGAGGGAACAGACATGAAGGAGAAGAGGTGAAAGTCAAGAGTCATGGGGCAGCATGCAAATGGATGGAAATGGGTTAATCTAAGCTATAGGAGCTAGTGGGACAAGCCTAATAGGCTGAGCTTTCATAATTAATAAGTCTCCATGTCATTTTTGTGAACTGCTCCCTCTCCAAATCTGTCTACAGGGATATAACATTGATCTGCATTCTGTGTTCATTCAACAATTAGATATGGAGCTACAATGACTGTTCTTGGTATGCGCTAATTAGTGCAGGTATACATACGCTCATGATGGACTTTAAAATGGAGCAGGGGAAAGACACTACTTGGCTGATAATGACATCCATCTTTAAAATAATTATCACTGTGTGAAGTGTTGTGAAGGAGAAGGACACCGTATTATAAGAACACACTTGACCTGGCCTGGGGTAGGAAAATGGAAGAGAGAGATTGCTCTGTATGATAGAAAGGAAAGTCATTAGACTTAGACAGAAGCTCAGAGTGAGGTTTGATTAGTGCCTTTAATTTGTAATTAACTGGGAGAAACTATAATTAAGCATGAATCAATACTTTAAGTGATATAGCATGTTAATTTATTGTATGGGCTAATCATTGTGGTAAGTGGTAGTGCTTTGATAGCCTAGTGCTGCTTCATTTGAATAGCAATATCTTGAATCTCATAAAAATAAGGTTTGTCTTTAATTATGGTAAATTCACAAAAGTGTTGATTACTGTTTGCACAATTTGCATACCTTAAATATTGGGGATATTTGTGGGTTAGAATTTTGTCTTTAGTTTTCTTAGACTATATGGAGGACAAAAGCAGGCACACAAAATGCACATCTCATATTTTCCTCTTTATCAAAGTCTTCCCTACTTTGATAAAACCCTTTAATTATCAGTGTTTCTAAAGTCCACTTATGGCATCAGTTTTGGATAGAGAATCTGTGATACAAAAAGCAATAGATTAATTGCATTACTTCACTTCATTGATACACTGTGTAACATTAAAATCAGGTTCAAGACACTACTATCCCCAAACATTTGTCACTTCTTTATACTAAAATCTTAAAAAAATTCTACCTCAAATTTCAAAAATATTCAGTGCACTGTTATTATCTTTATCTACTGTGCTATGTGATGGCAGCCCAGCATTGCAAGCTCTTTCTAACTGTAACTTTCCACCCATTGGTCACCTTGCCCCTCTTGCTTCTTAGTTCTCCTCTTCTCATCTCTGGTAACCACCATTCTACTATCCTAGAGATTCTGCATATGAATGAGACTGAGTGGTCCATGGCTTTCTGTTACATTTGTATCTTCATGGGATTATATATTTCCTTATTCTTCATTCATAAGTAGAATAAATTAATATGCTAGCTTGCATTGAAGCTGTCTTGATGTTGATGAAGCAATCATGATCAAGAGATTGTATGGACATAAAGTTTAAATATGTTTGTTAATATAAAAAGAGTCAGAAATAGTCTGATATAATCACAGTGCAATAGACAAGGATACTACAAATAGAAGAATGAATAGAAAGTTGCATGCAACAAGAGTTGCATGCATATAAAGAGATATTAATTATTCTACCAGGTGAGTCGGTGGGAAATAAGGAAACTGTAGGAAATGTTAAGTTGTAAAATTGGACTGGTACATAGCACCCAAAAAGATGCTGGAATTCTAAACAGAGTTTAGAATTAAAATATTTATTTTATTATTTCTTTAAACAATTCTTTAATTTTTCAAGTCCATAATTGCATAATTTTCCCTTCCCTTTCTTTCTTTCAAAACCTCTGATGTGTGTGTGTGTGTGTGTGTGTGTACATGCGTGAATATCAAATGTGTGAATGTGTGAGTGAATACTGTGTGTGTGCTTGCATGTTTGTGTGAGAATGAATTCTGTTAGTGTGTGTGAATGCTACATGTGTGTGCCTTCAGAGACAAGAAGAGACTGTGGAAACCCCTGGTTTGGAATTAGAGGCAGTTTTGACCTATGGAAGAGCAGCAAGTGCTGCTAACCACTGAACTTTCTCTAAAGCCCAGATTTTAGAAGTTTTGAAATGGTGGTATGCTGGCTAGTTTTAATGTCAACTTGATACAAACAAGGTTCATCTGGGAAGAAAATTGTTAATTGATAAAAATGTTTCCAGAAGATTGGCCTGTAGGCAAGTGTGTAAGGTATTTTCTTGATTTATGATTGATCACTGTGGGCAATGCCATCCCTGGATTGAGGTTCTGGGTAATATAAGAAGGCTTGCTGAGAAGGCCATGAGAGTGAGCCAGTAAGCAGTATCCCTCCTTGTTTCACCTTCAATTCCTGCCTCTAATTTTCTGACCTGCCTTAGATTCCTGCTCTTGTTTTTCTGGATGATGAACTACAAGCTGGAAGCTCAAATAAACCCTTTGTCCCTGGTTTGCTTTTGGTTATTGTGTTTTATCATGGCAATAATAATGCCAGTACTGGTGAAGTGGAGACAGATGGATCTCTGAGGCAGGCTAGCTAGACAGGCTAGCCTAAAGGTGAGAGATAAGACAGTGAAATAATAAAATAAAAAAAACATAGAAATGACTCGAAGAACAATACACAAGCTCATCTTTTGACCTGCACACACACGCACGCACACACACACACGAAATTCATCACATCACAAGAGCAGTACTTACTGATGGCTCAGTGAGTGCCTCATATTTAAATACTTGTGCTTCCTACTTGAGATCTGTGCACATAATGTGCTTGAATACTAAAAACATGGAATAATTTTCTCCAATGAAATTCTCTGATACTTTGCCCAACACTTCCACCCGACATACTGTGAAGTATGGAACTATATCAACCCTTTCAGAAAATGTATAGTGATAAATGTCACTTTTGACCCTTATGCTTGTAATTCAAACAAGCCTCATTTGTTTTTTATGCTGAGATTCTGAACCTTAAATGTTAGGACTTGTGCACCAAATAATAGAAAAAAATCATTTCTTTACTTTGTTACAAATCTTATTTAGCCAAAGGTTATGATTAGGTCCAAAGGTCTTTCTGAAAGAGGATTTGTTTAATGGAGATATTCTAACTCAATTATCTGGAAATAAAAGGAACAAAAGAAAGCCATTATGCCAGTGTCAGCAAATGAAGGAGACATAAAGTTTTGAGTTTTCAATCCAATTAAAATTTACTGTCAGGCCTCTTCAACTCGCCATTAATATTCTAACCTCTAAAAGGTAGAACCAACTGGAAAAAATATGAGCTATAATAGACTGTTCAAAAAAAAAAAAAGAGTCAGACTACCAGGCCATATTCTTCATTATGGTTTAGCTGCAATTGCTCAGAGTGATAGCGGCAACTAGTTACAAATATTTTGTATAAATTAAAAAAAACCTCAGCTTTACTGAACAGATAAAAATTATAAAGATAGGAGCTAGGAGATGTGCTAGCATGTAAAGTGCTTGTCACACAAAGATAATGACCTGGGTGATTCCCTTGACAACATAAAGGTATGTGTCCCATCTCCAGCACCTACATGACAAGCTGGCCCGGGCTGCAGTTTCTTGTAATTACTATATTGGACACAGGTAGGAATATCCCTGGGGTTTACTGCCTTCCTGTCATGTACACCAGACTCAGTGAGATATTCTTCCAAAAAAAAAAGTGGGTGAATGATAGATGAGGACTTGTGACACTCATATGTAGCTTCCACTCAAGAGCTCATGCATGTACATGTATGTGCAGCTGCACTCACAAGAGCTCATGCATGTACGTGTATGTGCAGCTCCACTCACAAGTGCATACAACACACATCTACACACGTCAAAGAAAGCACGGATGACACACATATAGAACAGGTTTCTCTTTGCAAAATTCACTGACATCCCTTCTCAAGCGCATTTCCCCCCCTCTGGTGTGAAAAAGAATTAAAGCTATTCCCAAGATGTTAGACACTGCAGTCATGGAGGGAAATTTGAAGGCAAGGGTATGCTCCAATTGAGACGGAATTGAGCATTCCAGACCACAGTATTCAAAATTCCCTGCTGAAGCACATTGCTTATCAAACATTAACAATGCCCAAAGTTGAAAGTCAAGTACTTTACTTAAGTCTTTCTTTCTTTCTTTCTTTCTTTCTTTCTTTCTTTCTTTCTTTTTTCTATTTATCTTTAATCTGTATTATAAATTTATATGTGTATATGTATATAGATGCATACATATCCATGTATGAAACTTAATATAAAATGTTATGTAATTCATACATTAACATGAATTTCTCTGCTTCTTATAACTTTACCAAATATAAATTACATTTTCATACATTTAATGTAGGGATTTTTTTTATTAGCTTCCTAGATCTGCTACCACAAACTCGCTCAAAGTGGCCAAGTCAGAACAATGAAATGTTTTGTTTTAGTTTATTGAGACTGAAGTTTATTTTATTTCATTTTATTTTTGGTAGAAAAGGTTTTTATTTTATCCTATGGCCTGTAGTCCATCATCTAGAGAATTTAGGGCAGGAACTGATACAGAGGCTGTGAAGGAGTGCTGCTTACTGGCTGGCTCCCCATGCTTTATTTAGCCTGCTTTTTTCTCCTTTATATTTATTCTTTGTGTCTTTCAGATCATGCATCTTCATCCCATTCATTTTCCCATCATTTTATATCTACCCTCTGCCCTTATAATTCCCCCAGCAAAATAAAAAATAAAATTTGGGAGAAAAAAAGAAAAAAAGAAGAAGGAAGAAAATTAATATTACCATGAAAATTGTAGTGTGACATAGTAAGGCAAGCAGCAAACCCTTTTATCCATGCATCTTTACTTGCATGTGCTCATTGCAAAGAGTCATTGGTCTGGTTCGAGGCCTCTGGTTTCTTCTACACTATTGATGCTGGGTCCTCACTGGAACTCCTCTTGCATATCCTGCTGTTGCCCTGTGTGTGGAGATCCTTCAGCTTTGGGTCAACAGGACTGTGCTTCATGTGCTCTAGCAGATCACAGATGGGGTAGGCCAACTCATAAACTTGGTTGTGGGTCTGGGTAGCTACAGGGTTGGTCAGCCTGCCAACTCTCCTTTGTCCTCACTACCTGGGTAAAGTCTTCTGTATTGTCCTGGCAAGTTCACCCCTTGCAGCACTGAGAAAGAAACAGGGTCAGTTCTCTTGCTTTCATGTCCTCAGAGTCAGATCTCCCACATGTACAAGTTTAGGGTCCAGCTCTATTGTGTTGCCCAGGCGTGGTGTGTTGCAAGGAGACCACTTGTCTCCATCAAGCCCCAAAATAATCACACAGAAACTGTATTAATTAAAGCACTGCTTGGCCCATTAGCTCTAGGTTCTTATTGGCTAACTCCCACATCTTAATTTAGCCCATTTCTATTAATCTGTATATCATCATAAGGTCATGGCCTACCAGCAAAGTTTCAGCACATCTATCTCCAGCGGCTCCATGGTATCTCCCTGACTCTGCCTTCCTTCTCCCAGCATTCAGTTCTGTCTTCCTGCCTACATAAGTTCTATCCTATCAACAGGCCAAGGCAGTTTCTTTATTTATTAGCCAAGAAAAGCAACATACAAACAGAAGGACCTCCTACACCAATGGTATATGGAGTGCTCCAGCTGATGAGGGGCAGGACTAGCTCTCCTGCTCTTATGACCTCAGGGCTTGCTCTCTCACCTGCCTCATTTGTTGATGGGTTTGTGTGTAAGTCAGGAGGGCATCTCTCTGATGCTGATGCTGCCACAAGGCATGAGTAATAGGGACAATTCCCCCAAGCTCACAACTACAGGGCCATCAGGACTGGCTCTGCTGTGCTGCACAGGTAAGGTGCAGAGCCTGCTCTCCCAAATGTTGCAGCTGGTGGTGGGCAGCGGCAGCTCTCTTGACCTTATGACCTTGAGGCCTTGTCTCCCCCTTGCCTTTGGTGTTGATGGGCAGGGGTGGGAGGGCTCCTCTCCCTCACAGATGCTGCCCTATGACAGATGAGTAGTTGGGACAGCTCTTCCATGCTCACAGCTTTGGAGCTGGCTCACCCACGCCTCCACCAAAGAGGCTGCCCATGTGAGGTGCAGGGCTTGCTCTCCTGAGTGCTGCAGCCGGTGGTGGCCAGGGGCAGCTATCCAGCCAGAGACTGAAGTTTAAAGTCAAGGCTATTTTAATGTCAGGCCAGTCAATGTCATTTTAATGATAAGTTTCTTCCTAAGGTGCTGGAGAAGTTTGTTTTTTGGGGGGTTCTTCCTGTGTCTGGTGATAGCCAGTGACTTTATTCTGGACTTGAGGCATCATAGTTCCTATCTTTGCCTTTTTTGTCTATTTTTGACTGAATCAGATTTAAGGCTCAATTTAATGCCACTTCAAGACTCAATTTTAGCTTCTTGACATAGACATAGACTCCATTTCCACTGACATCAGTGTAGTTCTCATGAACAGTAATTGAGAGTTAAGACTTATATATATATATATGGGGCTGGCACATTTCAACACATAGCAAAGAAGACTGGAAAATGGATGTATGTTTTATTTACACAGATATTCCTGTAGACAACTTGTTGAGTGTTAAGCAAACAGCAGACATACCTTCCTACAACAAAACAAAGCCAAACAGAAACAAACACCCAGAAATAAAATGTTCTCGCTGAGATTTTATAGCAATGACTGAAAATGAGTAGTATTTTATCAGTGTGCCCTGTGCCACGCCTCACCGCTCAGGTGTAACAGAATCTACTTAGGACCTGTGGCATCTTTGTGAAGCTAAATTACTGACACAATGAAAGTCACTTCTATAGGCAAAGTTATGTCAGCCCACATTGTTTAAGACAGGAGAGGAAGGAGGCAGACACATCTGTGTCAACTTCAGCATGTGATTTTTTTTTTCATCTAGCCAAAGAGTATGTAATATAGAGGCTGGAACACATTCATTTCCCTTTTATGATTGAGCAAGCCATAAAATGGGATGTGAAGTTTTCTTGGTATTTCCTGGAGAGTCATCCCCTGTCATTTTCACTTAATCATAATTGGCAGAATCAGCAGTCTTACTGAGAGGAAATGCTTGTGATTTTATATTTTCTCCAAGGTCAAAGACAATTAATCCTCCACCTTCTTCACTTTTGGAGTCTGCAGCTTTAAGATGTGTACGCTAATCTGTTGGGGTAGGAAGAGCTACTGTGGTAACCTAGTTTCTCAAGCAGTTTAAAGCAGAATGATCTGCATGCACGCACGTGCACACACATACACACAGAATATAAATTAAATTATTACTGCCACTACCTTTGTAGTTAAATATCACAGTTACTAAAACACCATTATTAAAATTCTCTTTCTGCATCATACTTGCTTTTTGAGGTACAATAGAAAATATGAAGCAAGAAAGACACATTGCATTTTTCAGGTGACTAACTTGTTTCTGTGAAAGGTTTCCAGATATACCTAGTACATGACAATTAGCAAAGATCAGAGTAGAAGCCAACATCATGAATTCAAAATATTTGCAAGTGTTCTTAGCTGTTACTGCATTTCTTGAAACTGAAGAAGATATTCCTGTTCAATGCTCATAAATAAATAAACAGCATTTTGGAGGACCTGGCACTCTTATTTAACAACTTTGCCAGGAGTGTTGGGCATATTTCATTGTTGTTATTCATAATATATATATATATATATATATATATATATATATATATATATATATACATACACACATTCCTGAGTCTCTAACTGGTTTTAGTCAATTAAGCATGCTTAATAAATGAGATGTTTTGAACTGATTTCTCCTGTTTAGTCCTTTGCTAAAGGAGGGAATTCCATGCTGGGAAGAGCAAGGACTCCTTCTTTCTTCCTGAATGAGCATACAGAGTATTCTGGATAACCTGACTTTACTATGGCTGCACAGTACATCAATTGAGACAGAATGATATTGTACAATGTTTCAGTTATGTGGGTGACTCTGGGACATGGACGGTGTTTCATCTCTTTAGCAACTTTCTTAGATTTTTAGTCTAGGAGACCCTGGACTTCAAAGGATTGTGTAGAATAACAGATAATGGGGATAGCCTTCATTGTAAATTATTTGCTATCTTATGACTAAATGCTGTTCTCCTCATCCTTTTTCATGAATGCCTTTAAAATAGTGTCAACTTGCACGAGGGTACTATGCAGGGAATGCAGCCATTTCTTTGTAAATTAACTAGCATAATTTCTATTTCAAATGAGGAGGAAGATGATGGGGATCGGTGACCTACAATGTATTGTAGCATCTTAGATATGCATCATGCAGCATCCTGCTTCACCGGGTATTTCCTGGACCATAGTAGATAGTCTTATGTATGTAGATTTAGATGCAGCTTTGAAAACTCTAAGCTGTTCAGGGCAATTATAAATTATGCAAAAAGGATAAAGAAGACCTTCAATAAATGTATTCGGCTTGTGTTCCTGGTGGGGTGGTGATGGGGACACTGGAGAAAGGGTTTCTAAAAAAGGGATTATCTATTGAGTAGATAATTAAGTCATTCAGTTACTTTAATATAAGGGTTTCAAGTCTTAATTTACTTACTGTGTGATAACTAAGTGCTCATATCAGAAAAGTGTTCTCCTGCAGTCAGCAAAAAGATGCCATTACCTACAACCCTTTCTGTGAAGGGCTCGAGTTGTCTATGGAGACGAATTCCTCCTCATTCGTGACGTGATTAATGTAAAGACTAACATCAGGGTGACTGGGGCGAGTGTTCACTCCTCCAGACTTAAGCCCGTTTCTCCAGAGAATAAGGAATAAGAGTGGAGTGGTGTCATAGAGTTGGCGGGGAGAAAGTATCATCTGGAGGGTCAAGTGGATTGCTGGGTTCATTAGGGGGCAGAGGATACACACATCTGAGGCTCTGCACAGCACTGTCTGCAACCTGTGCTGGCTTCAGCATCGGTGTGGCTTTGACCCAGAAGAATAATATTCACATTCCCTCCCCTGTCACTCACAAACTGACGTTTTTCCAGTTTCTTTCCATCCAGATTGTGAGCCTCTTCTCCCCCATAGCGCTCTCTCTCTCTCTCTCTCTCTCTCTCTCTCTCTCTCTCTCTCGATCCTATAACTCATACATCTTGGGAATACTTACAGAATCTATTGCAGTATGAAGCATAAAGTAATTACTAGCAAAGTCAGTTTCATGCAGAACACAAACAACCCGGGAATCAGTCTCCCATGCATCTTTCCTCCCCCGGAGACTGATGTGACTAACTGTCTAGGTATTTTCTATGGATGGAGAGTGGCTTATAGAATGCAAAACACGATGACAATTAACCTCGTGAGTGCTCAAGTTCTGTTTATAATGCAGTGCTTGTTAGTAATGGCACCCACTTTCTCTCCCACCCTCACTAACCCAAATATTTACAGGGCTATTAAAAGCTATTAGAACACAAATCAAAAAAGAAACATAAAATATTTTGGACTTAATACATCAAACTAAGATGCAGTTAAATACATTAGATTTTATTATTATGTTTCACAAGTTCACAAGTAAAATTTTATAGCAAGAATTTATTTGTAATACAAAGATATAGTTTATACTTCTTTTCCTCCCTCCGTCCCTCCCTCTCTCCCTCCCTTCCTTCTGTCCATCTGTTTATCTGTCTGTTTGCTCATCCGTCTGTCCTTCCTTCCTTTCTTAATTGAAAACAGATTCTTCATACTCGCCAGAGTTTCCCCTTTCTCCACTTTTCCCAGGCTGACTGAATATGATATCTTTGAGTTTGAGGACATCCTGGTCTATAAAGCCAGTTTAGGGCAATAAGATCCCCTGCTTCCCCCAGCCCCAAATCAAGTCGCTGAGCACAAGAGACCAAGAAAGCACACAAGTAAGCCAAACTCCTACATGGTCCCTACTTCTGTTTTTCCCTCTAGGTTTCTGCCTCTCTTTTCATCAATGATGGATTGTAACCCAGAAGTATAAAATAAACAAAATATTTTCAACCGGCTAGCTTTACCCAAAATAATTATACAGAAACTGTATTCTTTTAAACACTGCCTGACCCATTAGTTTCAGTTTCTTATTGGCTAGCTCTTACATATTGATCTAACCCATTTTTATTAATCTGTGTAGCCCACGAGCTGGCTTACCAGGAAAGATCTTAACCTGCGTCTGTCTGGAGTGGGAGAATCATGGCGACTCCCTGACTCAGCTTCTTTCTCCCAGCATTCCGTTCTGTTTACTCCGCCTACCTAAGGGTTGGCCTATCAAATGGGTCTAGGCAGTTTCTTTATTAATAAGAAATCACTCCCATATCAATTTTCCCTCTAATGTTGCTTTTGGTTATGGTGTTTATCAAAGCAGCACAACACGGCTGTAGGAATTCCTATAGCCAGTTGTAGTAAGGAGGGCGCTTATTGGCTGCTAGTTCGTTCTTGGTTGCTCAGACCTGAAATAATAACACAGAAACCATATTATTTGCAATACTGTTTGGCTAATAGCTTAAGTGTATTTCGAGCTAACTCATATCCTAAACTAACCTATCTCTATTAATCTGTGTATTGCCATGTGACTGTGGCTTACCAGGTAAGGTTCTGTCCTGTGTATGTCTCTGGTGGGAGCTACATGGCTTCTCCTTACTCCTCCTTTTTTCTCCCAGCATTCAGTTTAGTTTTCCACGCCTAACTAAGTTCTGCTCTGCTATAGGTCCAAAGCAGTTTTCTTTATTAATCTGGTAATCACATCATACAGATCACAACAGCCAGTAGCCTTTTAGTTACCTGTCTACTTGGGCGTGGCCTGTTGTACTCTAAATGCCAATGTAAAGCTGCAAGATTCGGTTGCTCTTCCCAGTTCGAGAAGAGAACTGTGAGCTGTGAGTCTACCCCTAAATAAATAATCCTTTATTATACTCAATTCTGAGCTAGTGTGGGATTTCTTTTCAGTGTCTGTCTTTACAACACCATAGCTAGAATAACCTGGTGTTCTGTGGATGGGTTGTTCTGTGAATTGGCGTCAAAAGCAGAAGTCAGCATGAGCTAAGAATTCAAGAAGTTTATTGTGAAGTGACACACACAAAGGTTACTGGTGCAGTGATTAGAACTGAGAGGACCAAGCCTTCAGGAAGCAACTCAGTACCATGTCTACAAAATAAAAGTAGAGAGGGAATAGGGTTGGGGGAGAAGAGGCCAGATAGTCCAACTTATCTCTTAAACCTCAGTCTACTGTGCACAAAGAGTCAAAGACAACCTAACAGAGACCCCAATACCAGACAAAAGAAACCATCTTTTAAGTTTTTGGTCAGGACTACCCAAGAGATTCTCAAAACCTGCAGCCTATTGCTATTGTCCTTGGTGACACCCCCAGAGATGAAAAGCAGGTTCCTATTGCTGAAGACACAATACACTCCAAAAGCAGGGCCCAGAGACCCCTGAGTGGAAGCAATTGCTTTGAATGCCCCCTCTCCAAGGACTAGCTTTTGTGGTGACTTATAATGCAAGGTTATGAGGGGAAGTCATGGCAGGAATTCAAGCAGCTAGTCGTGCCACATCCCCAGCCATGAACAGAGAGAAATGAATGAACACATGCTACCTGTAGGCTTCACTCATAGAATTTAGGTCCCAGAACAGGAAATGGTCCAGCTCACACTAAGACAATTGCCTCAGACATGTCCATAGGCCAGTTTTTTAAAAAGGAAATTCCTCAATTGAGACTCCTTTCTCAGGTAATTCTAGCCTGAGAAAGGAGTTGTGTTGCCTGTTAAACTGACCCCTTAGTCATAAGCTATGAAGGCAGGTAGAGATATGAGCAGCAACCAGCCTTTGCCCCACTGCTTTTAGTAAACCCAACCAGGCGAAGGGTTGGTCTACTCCAACAGACGATGGAGCATGTGTTGTCCAAATGACCCCAAATTCCAGTTTGACAGCACACTAATCTGCAGAAGTGATTGACCATAGTCACATGAACAAACCAAGGAGATCAATGGATTCATGAAGCAGTTCAGTTCATTGTCAGTCACTTTGTGTGACCTTCAGAGTCATGATCTGAGTGAGTGTTTCTTGTTTTAAATATCTAAGTTTGGAATAGATTCATGTTTATAAAATGCTAGATAAAACACTGTCAGAGCAGGTAATGTAAATTGTTTTATGATGTTTCTGCTCAAAGCTAATGCCAGCCTTCCTCAGGTCGTCAAGCCCATGCATGTTCTGGAGGCCTCTGACATTATTTCCAGATGCTCTTCCCTTGCTCAGGTCTTCCAGATGCACCAGTGTCCTTCTGTCCATCAAGCCCAGGAGTCACATTGCACATCAATGCCTTTCATTGACTCTTCCCTCTGAGTAGAACATACTTCAGCCCACATTTCTTTCTTCTACCAAATCTTTGTTTACCTTCTACTCTCCTATTTAAAGTTGACGCTCCACTCAATACTTCAATTTACTTACTTGTTTAATTTTCATCTTTGAGGTGAAACAGTACATCCTTCATTTATCAATGTTGTTTATCCTTTCTACAATGAACTATACAATGCTATGACTCAGGATCTCTGTCTGAATTCTTTAGTTCTGATTTTGTACCCTTATTCATGACACAGATTAGATCCACAATAAATATGTATTGATTGAATGGATTATGGAAGGCAGGAGGAGTAAGATAATGCTACAATTCTAAGTTGTTTTGGTATAAGAGAGACACCTTGCTGTGATGTTAGTTTACAGAATTAAAATTTAAAAGGAAAAAGGATAAGATCCTGTGGTCGTTTCCCCTTTCCCGTGTGTGTACATTTGTATCGAATAATTATCAGAATTATAGATTGTGCTGATGAATATTGAAAATGACAGAAATTATGTCCCCTAGTTTACTCCTTAGAAAGAATGAATACAACAGAAGTCAGTGTACATTGTTACTTTTAAACTGTAAAATGAATAGGTGATTCAAAAGGTCAAACTGACTGATTATCTTCTAAATATTCCTTCCTTTTTAAAATATGCCATATTTATATGATATTGTCCTTTACACTGTGTGACCTCTATGTTCATCACAGACAGCCACAGTATTCTATAATTTGATGTTCTATGAACCAGGGTAAAATGATCTTTTTGCAAAGCAAAGTTTGAAAGTAAAATTATGCTTTTCCCCTCCTCTTAATTCTCAGTAAACACACCTTTCATCTTTGTGGTACCTTGAGCATATTATCTTTTATGGAATTTGTAAAGGTCAGAGAAGACAATTTCCTTTCTAAATAGATGCCATGTGAACTCATATTTGATTTGTCTGAAGATGAACCTTTTAATGCCTTTGCCCTTCCTCTGTCTCTACTGGTAATGAAACAGGAAAGTTATAAACTATTCAGCCTGTCCTTAGATGCTTGGCATGTTTTGCTCGTCTTTCATCATAACATTCATGATCTGAATCACTTTAAAATGATCATAATGCACTGGTAGTATGTTGAATTTTGTAAAGAATGCCATGTTCTGAAAATCTTATACTGAAATTTTCCATAAACAGAGAGGTTTATTCATGTTTGCTTCATTTCATTCATTCACCTATGTAATGGAAAATTCTAGCATACTCAGTATTTACTAGGCTTATAGTTGAGCATTGCTGGACAATATTAATGCAAAATGTAGATATTTTTCTTGAAATGACAGTTTAGAAATGAAATCAGGCACTTAAGCATTAACTATGGCATGAAAGAGGCACCTGTAGAAATGTTTGCTCCATTTTCCAATACCAAGCAATCAATGGAAACAAATCCTTTTTTATCTCAATATTGTGTAGACTACCCCAGTGTGTTTAACATCAGAGATGAAAGACGTTTTCTTCTTTTTTATTCCTCTCTCTTTCTTTCCTTTTTACATAAATGTAGCATAAAACATCTTTGATTAAAAGGGTGGACAGCATAAGTCATCTCTGGTCCCATTGCTGTTTCTGTATCTGCAGGAATAAACATCATGAACTGTGGCGGGATCGAGATATAACTTCTCTGCATGCATGCTTAAGTGAAGCATAAATTCATACAATAAAATTACTGCAAATGTTCTTCTGTATATTTATAACAATGCAGACTGTCTGAGATCTGAGATATAATGTTGTCATGACTTAAAAAGTAGTTTGAAAACTCCTTTTTTTCATTGGGCTTTGCCTTTGTGTGTGATGCTGGGGAATTTTAGTCATTATATTAGCATCAAGTATCATACAATCAACATTGGTAGCCATTGGTTAATCACTTTCTTTAAGCTTGAAAATCTACCTGAGTACTGAATACTGATGATATGAGAATTGTTTTGTGACTTTCTCCTTTAAGAGTGCTTTTATCTTGTAGTTAAAGATACCACACATATACACAAGTGAATAAAAGTTACATAGAAAGATAGAAATAATGTGACAAAATATGCATTATTTTCAATAAAAGAAGTATGAACAGGAGACTTAATTCATAAAGAGAAAGCATGAGTCACTTTATAACGAGTTTAGGAGGACTGATTGGTTAATATCTCAGTTTATTGGCTGTATTAATTTTCCTGGTATGTGGCAGAGAGTGATAAACAAATTTTTGGGATGTATTTCAAACAGGAGAACATTGGCCTTAAGCTATCAGTGCATCTACCATGATTCACAATCCTTTCTGTCTGTCTTCAGCCTTGAAGAGAGGCAGAACATTGTAAGGGAAACTTTATACCTACTTTATTTGGGACCTTGAAAAGATTTTGTTGTTTAAAAATTAATTTCTCAACCCAAGAGGTTTCTTTATCATCATATTTATTGAAAAAAAATGTTTGCGACTAGAAAATTTTAAGTTAGAACAATTAAAACTCACATACATTTTGGCAATTCTAAATCAAATATTACTGGGGTGTGGTGGTATATACTTTTAATCTCAGCACCTAGGAGGCAGAAGCAAGTAGATCTCTTTGAATTCATGGTTAGTTTGGTCAACATAGCAAGTTGTAATCTGTGTTAGTGAGATTAGTCTTAATAAACTATTTGTATTAAGTTCCAAAAACATATGAATACATTTTCTATCTAATGCCCATTATATATTATATATGTATTTTTATTATTAATTTACAAATGCTAATTTAAGTAGTTATATGTCAGCATAGATGGATAATTATATAAATTTGTATAAATATAAAAGAAATATTTATAACATATAAGCATATGTGAATACCATAAAATTATACATATTAACTATAAAACCATACAAACACACAATGACCAGTAATAGAATCAGATTCCAGATCACAGAGTGCCCCAATAAGAACATGAGCTTTATTCTGGCAATTGTGTTCTCCAGTCTTTCTGTCATACTAACTTTGCAACCTTAGAGAAATGGCTGGATCTCTTTGAGTCTCAAACCCACGTAGGCTAATGAAATTGAAAGTGACTTACTCAATGTGGTGTTGTAGGTAGCAAGCCTAGAACGGAGCTGCCAATCAGTTGTGAGGATGTACAGTGGCTGGGCTCTCATTTGTCAGTGACCCTAAGTGCTGTGTTCTTTCTGCTGCATTCCCCAAGGCTTTAGTTGGGGTAGTTTGCAGTACTTTGTAACACAGCTATACCCCATGAAAAACACAATTCCTGCTCCTGTTGCTTCCTAAGCAGAAGAAGGACCTTAGCATGAAAAACGAGATAGCTAAATCAGAGAGAAATCAAAAGGTAAATGCTAAGTTTGCTTGGCTGCACACTTTACAGATCTGAGATACTGAGGTCTGCAAATTATATCCTTTTTGTGAAGTATCAATGAGTGAAAATGTGTAAAGTTTCATAGACTATGTGGTGGACACAATAAGTAATTAAGGGCTCTATATCATTTTACACACACACACACACCACATTACAAAGCATTTACTCATTTACAAACCATATCTTTGGTATCTCCAGTTTATATTAAGAGATGTTAAAACATTTTATTTTTTTATTTTTTTAATTAATTTATTTATTAAAGATTTCTGCCTCCTCCCCACCACCGCCTCCCATTTCCCTCCCCCTCCCCTGATCAAGTCCCCCTCCCTCATCAGCTCAAAGAGCAGTCAGGGTTCCCTGATGTGTGGGAAGTCCAAGGACCACCCACCTCCATCCAGGTTAAAAATTAGTTTTTCCATTAAGGTAGTTTTGGCTCTGAAGACCTTATACAGAATCATCCCCGAATCTTGTTTTTATAAATAACTTTTAAAGGAACTGCCTTATTATCTTGCCAGAACACTATTCATTTAGAAGTGATATTTCCTTTAGTTCTATTTATATGGTTTATTATATGTATGTGCACATATATTATGCATTTTAAGTAAGCTTAGAAACTGTTAAGTTTTCCAATGGCTTTTTAAAGCATTCTTAGTGATATTTATCCCTCCTCTATTCTCCCTCTGCACGATCTTCCCCTCTTCCTAGTTAAATTTCCCTTCCCATCTCTCTTTTACTCCCTCCATTGCACCTGTGTCCTACTGTAACCTTCTCTTGGGTTCCTTCTCCCCCTTCACCAAGTGGTCCCATTTTACCTCCCTGGATCTCAGGGTTATTCTAAGCTACATTCTCAGACCTGAGGATTCAGAGCTAGGCTGGCCATCTAGTGAGTCTCCACATGTCTCCACGTTTCCAGGCCTGGGATTATAAGCAGGCAAGGCCACCTAGATTTTACTTATTAGCATTGAGCGTCAGAAGATTGAACCCAGGTCCTTGCACTTGCATTTTATGTTTTAGCATTGAGTGTCTGCAAATTGAGCCTGGGTCTTTGTGTTTTTATTTTATGCTTCAGTATTGAGTACTCTGCAGATTGAGTCCTTGGGTCTATATTTTATGTTTTAATGTTGAGTGCTCTGCAGATTGAACCCAGGTCCTTGCATTTGTATTTTGTTTTAGCATTGAATGTCTGCAGATTGAACTCGGGTCCTTGTGTTTGTAAGCCCTTTACTGATTGTGTTATTTTCTCATTCCTCTTTCTTTTTCAAGTGAACTTTCCAATGCCATGAATGCTTCCTCTAATATTCTTCCTCATGATGATCCCAGAAATGTCAAGCTAGCTTGCCTTACATGGTTTTCTCCCTCTCTTTAAATCTAAATAAATAAAAGATACCACTCAAGCAAAATTTCTTGAATTATCTTTAAATTAATAATATGATTTAGATATTATGATCCATTATTGTATCATTTTTCCAAATTCTCTCTCTAAGTTTTGATGTAGCTATTGAAGAATGACTCAATGCTCTTCTTTATTATTTATTTGTCATGAAGATACCGGATATTAATGAGAAAGTCAAAACTGTCAGAAAGGTTTATTTGTTAGGATCCAGCTTTCTAGGTTTCACTTGATCCCATTTGAAACAAACAAAGAAATTAACAAAGGCCTGTTTGAGTCCCGCCTTTCTCTCTGCGTGCGACCACAGGCAAGTTAGCTTCTTTGGAACTAAATTTTGATGAAATAGGAGGATGAGATGAGATCATCTTCAGCTTCCTTCCTCCTGGACTCTAATCTCAAAGTTGCCATCCTGTTCTAGGTGCTAGAGGAAAATGTCCTCAAGTTTTTGATTGTGCAATTTGTGCCATTTCTCCCTATTTCATACCTATTTTTAGGAAGTAATTATTTTAATTGGAATCTTGATAACTAATTAGAGAAAATGTATCTGGGAGATCCAAAAACATTATCTATTTTCTCTGAGTTCCCTTGACTCTATAAACCAGTTCATGAGTTTCTTTTGGTCCACCTTCTTTCCCCCTTTAAGGGCTCTCCCTTGAAGCACAGGGAAATGGGTCCGAGGATGAAGTACTGGCCATGTAAGTAAGTGAGAGGACTGGAAGTCAGATCACAAAACAAACAATAAAAATCCCAAATGAAACATCCTCTTTTGTCATGGCAACTTGCCTGGCCAACCAGCATTCTGGAGGCAGAGACAAGGATTGCTAGGGCAAGCTGACTATGTAGATTAGATGAATCAGTGAGCTCTGGGATCAGCACAAGGTCCTGTTTTCATAGCTAAAGTGGTGAGCAGGGAAAGAAGACACCAAGAATTAATCTTGGGCCATTACAGAATGCATACACATGAACATGCACTTGCACACACATGCAGACTCACATTCAAGCATGCATGTGCCTCCCACACTCATGTTGTAGAATTCTTTATCTTCAGTTATTTCCCTAAATGTCCCTTGACATCTTGAAAAATCTGAATGCTTGTTTACTATTTCTTGGTGAATTAAACATTTACTGAGGTGATTGAAAACATCAAATATATTTATTTAAAATAAAATCTCACAAAATTAATTTCTTCCCTTTTGTCTCTTAATCTACCTGTATCTCCTCCATTCACTTCTCCTTTCGATATCTGTAAATCAACGAAACCAACTAGGTAGCCATTGCTTTCCAGCTCCTCTTGATTCTCATCCTGCCTTTCGTTTTCCTCTCCATTAAGTGGGTAACATTCTATATTCTATTAAGCCCTAATGGATTGTAATTTTTTATAGAATGAGAAAAGACTTAAAGTATAGAATGTACATGCAAAGCTATACAGAAAACATTAAAGAATTTAAGATAATCTCAGTATATAAAAGAATGCATTTGACAATTTAGTCCTACTTTGCATTGAAGGCAAGTAAAGACTATGCCTTAAACTTCAAAAGGACAGATGGTTTCTTACGTGTCATCATGAAGTACTGAAGACCTCCCTTGCCTAGTTTAAAAGTGTTCTTGTCTTTTCTTTGTGTAATGATTTGAATAAATGACTTCATTAGCACACTTAAAAGGGAGGATTTGACTGAGAACTCCAAGTCCCTCATTGAGGAGAGATAGTTAGGGGATGTGAAAAACAATCATTGTAATTTAGTAGGGATGAGAAGACAGAAATGCCATAAAGAAGTGAGAATGGTGGTAGACACCTTAATTTTGGAGAGTTGGGAAGACACAGTCATAGATGCAAGATGGGACCTGCAAGATGTAGGAATCCAGGTCACCTTAAAAGAGTACAAGGCTGTTGATCTGCAGTCAGAATATGTTATCCATTGCATATAGAGCCTCCTCTCTTCTTCCTTCTCTTAATCTTTGAGACAAGAAAAATGTTAGATTCTCAGCATTTAATTGCCCAACTCTCCTCTTTGTGTCCACACTAGGGAAGCATGGCAGTCACATGACTATGTCATTTAGGAATAGGTGCAGCAGGGCTGATGTGCAGAGACAGTCTTTCTTTTGGTGAATACAACCCTACAACACTTAAATACTGCACTGTTAAGTTAGAATATGGAGGCTGTTGAAGAGATACATTTTAAAAGGTCATTTTCATGCACGGATGCACTTTTCTTCAGAAATTCCCCCAGGATCTAGTTTATCAAATATTTGTCCTGTTGCATTAACTAAATCATGTAATTTCATATTTAGACAAAATGAAATGCACATTAGTGAGCAGCTGTTAGACTCTACCACAAATAACTATGCAGAACCTTATTTTATTGAGCACAAAAACACAGGGGTAGCCTCTCTCACATGTGTCATTAAATAATATTCCCCAAACATCCTTGTCATATTCATTTTCCATTTAGGATCCTGGGTTTCTTTTTGGATAAGAATTGGGATTTTTTTCATGGATTTCATTTTTTTCAAAAATGTGTTATATCAGATGTTATTTTAGTTGATGTTTGGATGAGAATATGAGTTTAAAAGTAATACTTATACAAATCTGGGTTTACTACCAATCTCTCTGTGTAGTACTGAATAGTAATGACAAAATTACATTGCAGAAAAACTTGAATTAATCTTTTTCAGCCTGGCCAATGGCCCTACATTCCATATGGACATATCACGCAAGACTGTTTTTGCTGCGTTTCTCAAAATGGTCCTGTTAAATGAGCCCTTAATTTTGTTTGGAAGCTAATATTAATTGTCCTGGAAAATGTGGATTAAATGCTTAAATAAAAGTTCATTGGATAAATTTAACATGAGAAAGTTGCAAAACATTGCACTTGTTCAAAGTAAGAGAAATTTGAATTGCTTTGCAACTGATTATGAAATGAATTATTTTTTTTTTATACTTGGACCGAAGATTTGTGTCCTGCATATGCTTGGAATCTGCTGAAGTAGATGCTTAGTCAACCAGCCTTCCTAACCAAATGAGTCATTTGTTTGCTTCATTTCTTCTTAAGACCTGTGAGAGGTTTTCCAAGCTGTCCCTCTAGTAGCAGATGGAATACTCACAGGAGTCCATCCCTATAGCAACCACAGCTGCACTGGCAACCAGGGCTCTGTGGATTTCTGAATAGCTTGTAAGGCTATTGCAATCTGAGAACTTCTCCTCTACCACTGGGATCCCTGCTGATGCTATTTGGATAACGTCTGGTTTGACCTGAATCTCACAGGAGTTTGCTGTCTTGCACATAATTTAAGAGATCAGTATTACATGTGGGAAATAAGTATGCTTTCTTCTAGATTTTCCCTTTTAAGTTATAGGATCTCAGTATTTGACTTGCATCATACTAAATCATCTGCCATAGATGGGTATAAAACCTCAAGCCTCATGGTTGAGGAAGATTAAAGTTATGTGGCTTATTAGATTAGACCTTCTGTGAAATCATGGGCCATTGATGGAAGTTTTCCATGAAGTAATTTGTTAGTGAGGACAGGGGAGGTGTTGAGACAATGCTGCAGCAAACCTTCTCATCTTTTATGTACCTGGCCATAGGCTCTACAGGGCTTTCTAGGTGCCCTTTGGTAAAGCCATCAGGAACCTTCCTGATTCCAAAACTAGGAATGCAGTCATCGCACTCATCACGCATTACATGAACATGGGTGATGGTTCAAGTGCTTGCAACTGGTTTGTTTTAGGTCTGGAAGATATGCTGGTGAGTGACTTCAGCATATCAAAACATCTGACAAGTATTAGCATAGTGATGATAGTGATGGAGTGAGTGTGTGGAGCCATCCTGACTTGGTACCAAGAAATGGTTTTATTTTTGCTAATGCTGTCACTGCCCAGGTCGTACCACTCTTTACTCCTTCTCTCAAAGTTTCCTAAGCTGGTTGGGTCAAATGACACTCACAGAAAACCAGTAGAGGAACAGGGTTTGGTTTTAGGATTGAAAATTCATATCCATGGCCACTATTGTTTCAAGGGGAAGAAATGCATGGAAGAAAATTGGTCAAGTGGACGCTTAGAGGGACCAATCACTTCTGTCACTGAAAAGCTTTTGCTCACCTAGGACAGTAAATTATCTATTTAGAGGTTTTTCAAGAAGAAACCCTGTCTGCAAGCTAATTTTATGTCTTAGTTTAAGCTCACATCCAGGCTATAACAGCGTTCTGCAGTGAGCAGGGGCCTATCAATCAGAGTCAGCATGTAATTCTAAACACGCTCTTGCCTTGTATTCTACAGCCTGCACGTCCAGGCCATCAAAGGGATCATCATTTTCCCTGTGGTTTGTGTCAGATAAACACAGCTTTCATGTCACATGCTCAGTAAGTACAGTGCTATTGCATGTGGCTGCATTGAGAATTCCTTATTTATAGAGTGGAACTACAGCACAACATGATAGCCAAAATGCTGTCAATGAGCATCGGGGCTACCTTGGACTCCCTCCAAGGAGGTTCCGAGTTCTTGAAAGTGTTCACAAAGGTGCTCATTGTTACAGGGTCTTGTTTGCAGCACAGCTCATGAATGTGGAACTTGTGGATAACATTACCGGGAAGCTCTGTTTTGCAGGGATGCATTCCCTTGCCAGAGAGCCGCGTCTGCTCCCCCTACATGCCCTCCTTATGCTGCCAGCTGTTCTGTTATTATCGCTGCCATCTGCAGGCTGGTTCCACTCTCAGGTGGCTACTTTGGGGTGAAAGTAGGGACACCTGCAGCAAAGCTCAGGTCTTTCTAGCTGAGACTGCTTCCGTTTGCTATTTCTCCTTGTTCCTAGGCTTTCAATTTGGTCTATTTGTACTTATTTTTCTCTCATTTTTACATTGTTTTTGAGAACTGAGTGCATGAATATTATATTTGCATTATTTTAACCCTGTTCTTTTCTACTAACTCCATCTATATCTCTGCACTCCTCAAACTCATGCATTTTTATTATTGTTACACTCACACACATACTGAGAGACAGACACAGAGATAGAGATACTATACCTACATATATGTACCACACACATATATGTATATGCATTTAGTGTTATTCATATGTATATTTCGAGCTGTCCTATTGACATTGGATCACCTACCCAGCCCAGGGGAACTACTTTTCTTGTCTCTCCAACCTCCTGTTCTTACCTTCTCATTTTTTCCCATGTTTGGAGAGTGTGCTGTTTGCTGAGAGTTCCCGTTTGCTTCTGCTCTTTCTCTGTGTCTGTGGCCTCCTGTCTTCCACTAATTTACATGGCTTCTTACCCAGCTGTGACTTGCAACAGAAATTGACTCATGCACTCTTCCATCAAGCTGTACTTAACCGTCTTGTTAGCAAGACACTCAGTTCTGTTCCCACACATCACTGAGAACATTTAGACTTTGAGTAACGGAAACAATGCATACCAACTTTGCTAGCATTTTGAATTCCTGAGCGTTGGAGTCCAATTATCATGTGTGCTTACTGTATCATTAGAGCTTGTTTCCCTCAAAGAGGGCTTCATGAGCTGGTGACTAAATTCATTATTTGGAGTCTCTCTCACTATCATCAACACATTAGTCACTTAAAACTTTTCGGTGAATCAGAAGAGAATAACTGGTAGCTGAGGATTTATAATTATGTCCTTTCAAAGGTCCTTGAGACTAAATGTATAGGAATCTTTATCTCCTTTTTCCTGGCTATATTTGTAAATTACAAGGTAATGACTCAGTTTCTCAGTTTTGGAGGGAATGTGCATTTTTAAGGATTAGACTTTGTAGGAACACAAGATTTGGATCTGATTGTTCACATGTATTTAGTTTTATATGCATGATTTGACATGTGATTGAATTAGGAACATATTACTAACATTTCATTTATCCTTAACTTTGAAAGAATTTTGTGTTGGAAAATCTCTGTCAGGTTTAGAGAATGAACAGTAAAAATTATATAGAGTGAACATAAGGGAAAGAGAAACAACCTCCTATATATAAAAGTGATTCTTTGATTAGAATCCATACCATATTGAATACCAACCCATCTCCTTACACCCACAGATGTGATGCTTAAAGAAGCTCTGTGACCAAAGAACACAAATCCATAAACATAATCACTGTATATTACAGGAAAAAGAAAGTATAGTCCCTTTCATAACGGAAGAGAGAGCTACGACACTGTCTTCCAATCTTCCAACTCTCTATAACCCATAACAAATGAGAGTAACACACACACACACACACACACACACACACACACACACACACCCCACAGAGGGAGGGAGGGGAGGAGAGAGAGAGAGAGAGAGAGAGAAAAGTGTTCCTCATCGACTGACTTTTGTTATCTGAGATTGGGAGGTAGAACTGAGTAGGGACTGTAGATTTAGCCTTGGTGTATGGAGAACTGTGGAGTAATTGCTGTAGGAGTGGTTGCCATGGAAGCCTGAGTCTTTTGCTTATGCATTTTAATTATACCCCAGAACCTCTTTGAGTCTGATAGTTTATATAATTTCTGCATGTCATGATGTAATGTTGTTGCTCATGTCCAAATTTATAGCATGATATGCCAAATGATTCTACTTTACATTGCTAATTTGATGCACTTTGGTTAAGCATTCATTTCTATGAAGATAAGATAGCATACCAGCCATTGTTCTTAAATACTGTGATTTATCTGCAGCGGGAGACATAACTTTTGTTTACATTCCTAATGGGCTTCTATCAAGGTCTTTGTGATATTTGACATAGATTGTCAACTTGAAAGGTTTCATGATCACCAAGGAGGCAGACATCTGGGCATGACTATGAAGGATTATCTAGATTGAGTTGAGTTAAGAAAACTATAACTGTTGGTGGTACTTAGAGTGACGGGGATTCCAGACTGAATATAAAAAAAGAAAGTGACCTGAGTTCCAGCATTTATCACCTTTGGTTCTTCAATGTAGACAAAATATGAGTAGTTTCCTTAAGCTCTTAGTGCTATGACTTCCTCAAGATGATGGTCTAAGCCCATGAACTATGAGGCAAAATGTTTGTTTCTTACCAGGTACTTGTCACTGTGGCAAGAAATAATGTGCATAGCCTCTTTGTGACTTTGTGTATTTCTAGGTTCTAGTCCTTTATACTCTACCATACATCAGATCTTTTGCAACATATGAAACAAATACCAAGACAACTTTACAGAGCCTGATAGATTTCTCTCTCCAGGCACAGTACTTACAGCTTTTAGACTTAAAAGTTGCTAGTGAGTACATTCAAGCAGCATAATAACCAAGTGGGTTCTATATCACCCATACTCAAGCAAGGTTCTATATTTCTTACCCCAAACTAAAGAGTGTCACCTCATTCTTAGTGGTAGACTGGTATATTTTGCAATTTTCAGAAATTTACTTTGCCTCTTGGTGGTGATATTACTCCCTCTCCATTGAGTTGGCCAAAAATTCAATAAGGTGGCAGCATCTGAGTTTTCACTTTTTCAGCATACAGGAAGAAGAAATAAAGAATATGTGTTTGGCAGTGAAGGCTTGCTAAAAGTGCCTTTGTGGTAGTTTGAATGTAATTGGCCCCTATAAGGTCACAGGGAGTGGCACTATTAGGAGGTGTGACTTTGTTGGAGTGTGTATGACCTTGTTGGAGGAAGAGTGTCACTGTGGTGGTGAGCTTTGAGGTATCATATATGCTCAAGTCACTCCCAGTGGCTTATACTACCTGTTGCCTGCACATCAAGATGTAAAACTCGTGGCTCCTTATCCAGCACCATGTCTGCCATGATGATAATAAACTAAACCTCTGAAATTGTAAGCTAATCTCAAAGTTTTCCTTTATTACAATTGCCATAGTCATGATGTCCCTTCCTAGCAATAGAAATCCTAAGACAGCCATATTACCAATTTATTTAGTAGGTGATGTCTCAAATATGAAAGTTGAGTAGAATGTTCACTATTTTAATAAGTCACAAAATTATGATATTTTGATCAGCTTATTATCAAGTTCAGTTTGGGGACCCAGCATTTGTTCTTATGACTTCATAATAAATTAATATGCCCAGTAAACTTCGTGGGTTCAATACAGACATTCCAGTGCATTTCAGAATGCTGGCAGGCTCTGGTGCTTATTTCCTCAAGGCCTATTTGAAAGGAAAGCTTTCTGGGTCCTTTTGAGTGAACAATGACACATGAGAAGTGTTCTGGGAAAAGACAGCATCTTCAACAAATGATGCTGGGAAAAGCTGGGTATCTCCACATAGAAAGAATGAAACTACACTTTGATCAACTCATCCTGTACTAAAATCATCTTCAAGTGGACCAAATACTTCAATCTAAGATATGAAACTGCTTGATGAAAAAGTTGGGAATATCCTTTAAAACAGAAGAGAGGTGGAGGTCCTTATATCAAACCCACAACCCGAGTCTGATTGTAGGAGATGGAAGAAGGAGAGCACCAACTTCCTCAAGTTGTTATTTGACCTTCACATGTATACCTTCGCATATACTTTTTGGAATGCCTGTATACACACACACGAGAGAGAGAGAGAGAGAGAGAGAGAGAGAGAGAGAGAGAGAGAGAAAGGATATAGACATATAGACATAGGCAACCATTTTTTGACAAGTATTACAGGTTCAGGAAATAAAGCTAACAACTGATGAATGAATGTCATTTAAAAGCTTCTGAGTAGCACAAGAAATTGATAACTCAGTGAAGAGACAGTTTAAAGAAAGAATATAAGAAATATTTTGCTGACTATACAGCTGACAAAGGACTAATTTCTAGCATACAGAAAGCACTAAAAACAAATCAAATCAAAACAGCAAACACCTAGAAAATAAATAATCCAATATAAAAATGGTCTATGAAACTAAACAGAGAGTTTTCAAAGCAGAAATGAAAATATAGCAAATGCTTTTTAAAAACAGCGTTCAGTATACTCGCCATTAAGGAAATAGGAATTGAAACTACCCTGAGTTCTTGTCTCATTCAAGTCATGATGACTATTGTAAACAAACAACAAACAAACAGCAAACATGAGTGACTATGTGAGGAAAGGAGAATTCTCAAACTGTTGATGGGAGTGCAGATTAGTCTAGCCGCAATGGAGGTTTCTCAAAAAGCTAGAAGATCTGTCACATGACCCAGCTAGCCCACCCCTGGCCATACATCCAAAGGATTGTGTTTACTTTTGGAAGCTTGGAGTTAATGAGGGTTTGCATTAAATAATGGACAAATGCTAGAACCACTATGCCAAAAATGGAAGAAAAAATTCAATATCTTGAGAGTGGTATAAAAATAGAGAGAGTAGGGACAGAAATTTTGACTCCACTGTATGAGAAGTAGAGGGAATGCTTCATTTGAGAACTTAAGAACGCTTTGGAGAAGCATCACCGCCATCTGAGTGCCTCAATGGTCATTGCCTCCTGTAATAGCAGGGCGTAGGATGAGATGCTGTAACAATCTGGGTCCCTGATAAAATGTATAACATGGTGTGAAATGATAGAGGCAGGCAAATGACAGTTAATTCTCAGAGGTTAGTGATATACCTTTATCAAATAAGAATCAAAATCAAAGTGTTAGCCCAGCTGATCTTTCTTGCAGACAACTTTAGAGATACTAAATAAAACAGCTTTGTTAAAGGTACATAAGAGTATACACCAAGGGTGGATAATAAGAATGATGAGGACAAAAATAAATACATAAAAGTCACGATGACTTGCTTGATCTAAAAAATCAGCTTTCAGACTAAGAGTCTACTGATGCAGAGGAGCTGAGTCATCTCTTATCAAAGACAACTTAGCTGCTGTCTTTTCTGAAGGTTTGGCAGATGCACAGTTGTTGTAGATCATGACCAGCCTCCTGAGAGACAAATAGAGCACACAACAGCATTTCGATTGCATTGGCCTCCTTTCTGGAGCTAGCAGTGTCTTGACTGGGAAGGGGATACATTTCTAGAAAGGATGCACCTGCTTTAACCCATAGGCAGTTCTGTCACATGAAGGTTCACAATATATGACCTGCTGATAGTTTTTAACTTTGAAAAAATATTCATTATGTCAGGCCAGGTAAGCCAGACTACAGCAAATGAGATGCAATTACGGCCCAGGTCCTAATGTAAAACGCATAACCCAGAAATTGTTGGCTTGCTAGAGGGTCTATTTGAACTTCATCAATGTTCCATATTGCATAAAGGAGGGCATCACTATGTCAAACTGATTATCCCTCCCACTTTTTCCTCCCCCATTTATTACCTCCTCTCCTCTCCCTACTGCTTCCCTCCGCTTCCCTCTCCTCTCCTCTCCTCTCCTCTCCTCTCCTCTCCTCTCCTCTCCTCTCCTTATCTTTTCTTCTTTTGTCTTCCATTCCCTTCCTCTACTCTCCACCTTATCTCTCTTTCTTTTAGAATTGGAGATCAAACCTTGAGCATCATTGTGCATGCCAGGTGAATGCTTTACCACTAAGTTATGTCCCCAAACTCATTTTCATGTGCCAAACACAAATATTGTTTTACTTTAAATTGTATAATAGTCTACTTGTATATTTTTTATTACAAATGGCAGGAATTATTTTACTCTACACAAGTAGCTTTCTTGGCAGGTCTACAGATGAAAAGCAAGAAGCAGATGGCAATACCAGAAAGTAGCTTTAGCTAACTTAGTGCATCTCAACATAGGAATCTTCTGATACAATTGTCGTTTTAGCTTCACTGGGGGACTTAACTCTTGCTATTTTGTTTTTGTATTAATCATTGTGTTCATATTTTAGAATGGGTGGTCAGGGTTGTTAATTGCCATCTGTTACTTTAGTGTTTCTACATTATGGCATTTATTAACTAGGAAGAGGTTTGCTCTGTCCACGTCCCTGGGGGTGCTTTCTTAGTTATCTTAGTGGGAAAGTATGCTTATTTATAATGTATGAAATAACAGTACACAGTGAGAGGGTTATAACTCCCCAAAGAGACTGTCAGTAGTTCATAAAGACGTGAATTTGAGGTAGCTAGAAAAACATCAATAGCCCCTTCATTTGGTACTCTAACACAACCATATATTGACCAGTTATTATTGGTCAATATATTCTATACGTTGTCCATATGTCAATGAGTAAATTCTGCTTGCTTCCCGAGTCAACATTTTTATCTTCCTGTATGTTATGAAGAAGTTGGGCTAAGGCCCTCCATTACTGTCTCTGATGACAGTTTGGTGGAAATTCTTTGCCATCTTGGGCAATGCTGGCTTCTTTTTAGAGTCATCCAAAATTGTGTTGGGTGCCAATAGGTGCTCTGTCCCGTGACTACAGAACACCATTCATCATATGCTGTCATTAAGGGAAACTTAAGTAACAGTCCATGTAGTTTTTAACCACTTTTCTCTTGTGACTGTTTCTGTGATTTTAATATCTTATTTTCCTTGGAAAGGGTAGAAGAGTTTACACTTGGACACTGAAGATACACTGCTTGTCAGCTAGAGAGTGACAGTGGTTTCTGGAGGATGGGGGATGGGAGCGATGTGTTGGGGGCTGGAGAGTCAACAGAAACCTCTTCTCAAGCACTTTAATTCTTGAATCCCATAGACATTGCTCACCTTTCTTCCCCCTTTGACCACTTGCTCTTTTTACAGCAGTCATTAGTCAGTTCCTTTTACTTAACACCTATGTTTCTCCATCTTTCCCTAAGTTTACAGCAAATACATCAAGTTCAGTAAAGAACTCACATTGCAAGTAATTCCTTGCACTAGAAAGTTTAATAAGGTCCTAGAAGATGCTCATTGCTCAGTGTATAAACACCCTTCAAATGCTGAACACTCTGCACTTGGAGGAAGAGCAAGAATACCTGGATGAAATAATCTCAAGACCAAAAGAAATAAAACAGAAGACACTTGGCAAGGAATTGTCCCAGCTACCATTTCTTCCCTTTCTAAACCAGTTTCAAGAAAACTCTGAAATGGAATTTCCTGAAAGGAATTGAATTTTGTTGAAGGACATGAGATCATGCTAAACCTCATAAGACTGTTTTCAAATTTCAAGTTGAAACATTTATTTAATTCTTTTGATACTATGACAGGAAAGAAATTGTATTATTACATCCACCATTAAGGGAAGAGTAGCTGATTAGAATTCTAACTTGTAGAATATTTTTGAACCATTCTCTCAAACCACATTTCTTTTCCTTATTTTCAATGATAGGGAAATAAGACCAGCATTTCTATTACTTTTAACAAGCCTTCTAATGATGTAATGTCTGATACATTCAATCTTTATTTCAGAAAATGTACCTACCATTGAGACTAAATCTATTTATTGTTCACTGTAAATTTCCCCCAAGATGTGTTTTTGTTTAAAAAGGCGCTAATAAATAGAATTCATACTTTATAGTTAAAAGTGTGCTAAAGTTAATATGACTTTTATTCCTTCAATAAAAATATAATAAATGAAAACATGAGTTTTACTTATAATACAATGTTAGCAATTAAAAATGTAAAATGTACAAAATGAGCAAGTGACTGAGTAAAAAAGTTCATGTAAAAAACAAATAAAAAATAAAATAATGACTATTATGAATAAAGCTGCCATGAACATAGTTGAGAAAGTGTCTTTTTTATGGAATGAATTGTCTTTTGGGTATATGCCCAAGAGTGGTATAACTGGGTCTTGAGGTAGATTGATTCCCAATTTTCTAAGGAACTGCTGTATTGATTTCCATAGTGGCTGAACAAGTTTGTACATATCAGCAATGAGAAATGTTTCCTTGCTCCATATTCTTGTCACCAGAAACTGTCACTTGTGTTATTTATCTTAACCATTCTGACAAGTTATAGGATGGGATCTCAAAGTGATTTTTATTTGCATTTCCTTTATGGAGATTAACACAATAAGTTTTTAAGACTCAATTATAAGTGGTTATTAGCTGTTGAAGGATAACCACATTATAATCTAGAGACACAGAATGGCTAAGCAACAAGGAGAGCTCTAGAGGGGACACATGGAATTTTATGAGAAGGAGAACAAGAATAGATCATGCCAGTTGTCTGGGGGCAAGTGGGGGATAGAAAATGGAGGGATCAGGTAGAGGAGGGAGAGAGTACAGGGAGAGACAACTGGAACTGTGGGTAATGTGGAAACCTAGTGTAGTGGAGACTTTCTGAAACCTATGAGGGTGACCCAAGTGAGGACTCCTAGCAATGGAGGATATAGAGCCTGAACCAGTTATCTTCTGCAACCAGGCAAGCCATCTAGTTGTGGAGCTAGGACACTAACCCAGCCACAAAGCTTTCAACCCACAACCTGTCCTGCCTGGAGGATGTGCTGGGACAATAGTGGCTTAGAGCTTGTTGGAATAGCCAACCAATGACTGGTTTAACCAAGAAATGTAGCCCATTACCAATAATGCCTGAATGGCCAGGAACCAGAGGCTGTTTGACCCAAAGGCCTAGGTTAGATACAAACACAACTGATAAAACAAAAAGTCAATGAAGTGATTCCTAATGGTAGTCTGCTATACTCATAGATCAGTGCCAAGCCCAATCATCATCAGAAATACTTCTTCCAGCAGTCAATGGGAACAGATACAAAGATTCACAGCCAAACGTTAGGTGGAGCTCAGGAAACCCCTCAAAAGAGGGGGAGGAAGGATTGTAGGAGCCAGGGGGTTAAGGATGTCAAGAAAACATGTCCAACAGAATCAACTAAGCTGGATTCATAGGAGCTAATGGAGTCTGAAGTGACAATCACAGAGCCTAGGTCTGTGCTAGGTCCTCTGTCCATATGGTATGATTGTTTAGCTTGGAGTTTCTATGGGAATCCTAACCGTGGGAGCTGGCTATCTCTTACTCTCTTGCCTGCTCTTGAGACTCTTTCCCTTTTAATGGGTTGCTTCATCCAGCATTGATATAAAGGCTTGTGATTAATTTCATTGTATCTTGTTATGCTGTGTTTGGTTGATATCTTGGAAGGCCTGCTCTTTTTTGAAGGGAAATGGAGGAGCAGTGGATGAAGGGAAGAGAGAAGGGTAGGAGGAAAACTGGAAGGAGTGAAGGGAGGGGAGGCTGCAGTCAGAATGTATTGTATGAGGGAGGAATAATTAAAAAGGAATAAAATAATGAGAGTGCTTACAATGTATGCAACTAATTTGGTATTTATGAAAATTCTATAGGCAATACAAGTGCATGCTTGCTTGTGATCTGCTTGCCTGTTTTTTTTTAATCAGAGACAAGGTTGCTCCAATTTGCTATGTCACCCATCCTTCTCTTGAACTTGGAATCCTTCTACCTCAACCTCCTGAGTGCCAAGACTATAGTATATATCACACACTTGCTATTTAAATATTATGTTTTATAGAGCAAAACAAGCTTAGTATATTCATTAGGTATTATATTTTTTTTAGCCTGTGTTAATTAAGTCACAATTTTGTAAATTTTTCTGGTTGTATTGGTAATTGTGAGTCAAGCCAACTATTGCCTTCTAAAGTGACTAACTAGGGTCAAAAATAGAGTTTATAGTTTTTTTTTGGAATAAACTGAGTGAGCTAGAAGATGAAAGAGTCAAGTCTACATCTCTGAAATTATTGATGTATCTCATGTAGAACACTGAGTGTGGTGTGCATTTCTTAGTTGCAGAATTTCGAGTCACGTTCTTTGGAACTCAGCACTTCCTGGATTCTCATAGGTTTATGCTCACTGAGCTTGCCTACTTAGTAAAAGAATCTCTAGCTGAATTTATAACTAACATCTACTTTTCTTTATGCATTTTCCCAAATTTGAAATGCATCATGCAATTTTCTTGCTAAGTAAAATGGCTAGGCATTTAAGAGAAAAGATCACTGTGTGTGCATAGCAGTTTATAAATGAGGGAGCTAAAATTTTTCTGTCATCAGAAACACCATCTCTTTTCCATATACTTGATTTTGGGCTCTTCTTGTGATTTGTTTGACCTATATAAATATGACAGAAAGGATACCATATTTGTATCAACTTTAGGCATTAGTAAACACAGTGTCATGTGAAGTGGGATACTAAAGACTAGCTGCTTTACTGTCCAAAGTTCTCATTGAGAAAGACATTGGTGGGGGAAACAGTATAAAGAGAGGGAGAAAGAGAGAAGGGTGGACCTGTTTCTTGTGCATTGAGGCAACAAGAATGAATTCTCTAGTATGTTGATAAAGAGATGATGATAGAGCTTTGTAAAGAAATATCAGAATGCAAGAGGGGACTGGAAAGATGGTTCAGTTAGTTAAGTGCTTGCCATGCAATCACAGGACCTGAATTTTATCTCTAGAACCCATGTAACCATCCAGGTATGGTTGCACATCCTCACTAGGCAGCTTAGCAGTCTGTGAGAGATCCTGCCTCACTGGTAAATTACACTTGAGGAACGATGCTTGAGGTTGACCTCTGATCTTCACACTGACCTGTGCATACACATATATAACATTCATGCATTCACACATACACACACAGGAGGAGAGAGGGTGGGAGGGAGAAAGAGAGAGAGAAACAGACAGACAGATGAGACAGAGACAGATAGTGAGTACGAGTGAAATTAACTAAACTACAAAAGAAAAAAATGTTACTTTTTGGGTAAAAATAGAAAAAGAAAGATGACACTCTTAACTAAGAAGAACTTTACATTATAATGTAGACAAGATGTGGGATCTAATTGAGGAAGCAGGTTGAACTTTATAAAGCTCTGCTGAGATCTGCAGAGGAGCTGGGACCGTTAGAAAGGGAATTGAAAAGGAAACTGGAGGTATAGAGGCATCTCCATCTGCTCTGGGAAAGGTAGGGCAGAGAGGAGTTTCTGCTGGTGGGAAGCAAGGCTTGATTCATCCAAATTCTACCAGAAGACATGTTCTGAATAATGGAACAACTCTGGAGAGTTGCATATGGCCCAAGTATGTGGCCATGAAGGTCACATGGAGAGGTTGCTATAGTGTGTGTTAGCTCACCACTGACCACAACGAAAAGGAAAATGAGCAATAAGTTATTTTCAAAATAATATACCAGATTAACAACAAGAGAAAAGAAGAAACAGTCCCACTTTGGCTTTTTAAGAATAAATGGATAAAGGAAGGAAGAATTGTTTGGGAGTGGCTGCTAGACTACACATTTATATATTTCTAAGATACCAGATTTTTTTAACAGACAAAAGCAAGTGGACTTCCCTCTGGTATGTGGAATGTGGGATTGTGTATCTCTCTTGCCAGACATATTTATATAACTTCAAAAGTGTTAAAATGTGGATTTTATTACCAACCCTTCCCACTATCTTTCCAACATTAGAAGAATGTAAAAAATATCAATGTGGAAATGCATCAAGAGAAGCTCTATCTATTATTTTTGACTTAACACCTTCATGTAAATAAATAAAGTTTTGGAGATGGAATTCTGTAGTGGCTATCCCAATATGCTGAGGTAGTCCAGGTAGTCCAGGAAAAGTCAGTAAGACCTATTGCTGTGGGACAATGGTCTAGTACCATGTAAAGATTTGTCACTTACATTGTTTTAATAACTGCTGATTGGCTGATAGCCAGACACAAAGTATAGGTGGGGTTTCCAGAACAAGAGAATTCTGGGAAGACGAAAGGGTCAGTCTGCAGTTGTCACCCAGACACAGAGGAAGCAAGATGAGAATGCCTCACTGATAAAGGTACCAAGCCATGTGGCTAACACAGACAAGAATTTTGGGTTAATGTAAGATATAAGAGTTAATAAGAAGGCTGAGCTAATAGGCCAACCTGTTTATAATTAATGTAAGCCTCTGTGTGTTTCTTTGGGACTGAACAGATGCAGGACTGGGCAGGACAGAAACATCTGTCAACAACTGATGGAGATAAGACTCGAAAAGTTTCTTCTTATGGAAAACCCTCAAATCAAACCAGAAAGCAGTTTGTTACTCTGTAACAGTTTCCCTATTGTTGCAATAGTGAGCATATCTTGCCTGGTATGTTGATAGTGTGGCCTGAAAAGCCCAACACTGGATAAGACCATTAATGTTTTTTTCTTCCCCTGCCCTCAATAGCTTATATGGAGCTCTCTTGCACTATGAAATGTCATAGTGTAAATCTTATGATCCTAAAAAGTGGCATGCCTTAGTCACATATGCCAGTGTCTAGTCATATAATGTGAAGAAAAACAAAACAAAAAACATCATTGGAATTTGAAAACAGAAATCACAATAAAAATTAAATTGAGGTTATCTAGGAGCATGTAATTCTTATAGTAGGATATTTGGGAAGCTGCAGAATTTAAATAAAAAAGTCAATGAAAATAGAAATTCTGAAGGACAGCTTGCTCCAGCTTAATCCAACACCATGTCCTAGTTCAACATCCTAGTCTCAACTTGTAGATTTTTAGCTCTATTGAGTATGGAACTCTGTGAGTGTACCACCTCATCTGAGTATCAGTACTGATACAGAGTTTTACAACTTATGCAAACTTAGTCTCTTTCCGCAACCAGATTAATGTTGGTTCATAAGGTAGCATCCCTAAGTAGACATTGTTCTAACATCCTAGCTAGCCTGCAGCCTACTGAGGGGCAAGTATAGGGCTTATAAAGTAAGAATATAAGTGCAAGACTTAAGAAATCTGAAAAATAACTAGGTAAGTACATTCTATTGCAGTACTTTCCCACTTTGTCCTTAACTTAAGTATTACTTCTAGATTCTTCTTTCTGGGGAGCTCCCATTAGATGGAAGGACAAGGATGTTATAGTTGTTCTACATAGTTTTCTTTCCTCTTTTGTAGATCACATCCTAAATGACAGGGCATCTGCTAATAACTTTTCTCTTCCATCACTGGCAATCCCTCTACCAGTTACAACCTAAACTGGCCACATCCATATTTTCTAAAGAAACACAGAACGATGTAAACCTGACCTTGTAAGCAATTACTTCAGTGCCACAGCATCCTTGAGATTGGGTTTTAGAAATCTTGTTTCTCCACTCACTCATCTCACTCTCAGATATGGGAGAGTGTGTTCTACAATAACATGGGTGATGCTAATGCTGTTCTGAGGGCTTCTGGAAACAATAAATGCCTTAATTCGAAGACCTCCTGCCACAGCTCTGAAGAAAGCAAACATCACCAACAGAGAGAGAGAGAGAGAGAGAGAGAGAGAGAGAGAGAGAGAGAGGAGGACAGAGGACGTGAAGGAAAATTCTTTGTTTCTGTCTCCAGGTGACAAAGACAAGAGTAACTGCTCTTGTAAGAAGTGTTTCCTATCCATATGTTTATCCCTTACAAGAACATTAAAAATTACAAGAGCCAGCTTCATAGAAACCATGATGATGGTGTCACTTGTGTATGAGTACAGCGTTTTCAAGAAAATTACAAATAGATTCATACAAAGGGCCTTTTTGGAGTCAGAGAAACCCTGTAGAGCCAATCAGTAAAGCAATTTATATGCTTGCTTTTTAAAAGATATTTATTATATTTATTTATTTATTTATTGTGTGTGTATGGTTGTGTGTGTATGTATGAGCACATGTACAGTGTACACACACATTTATAGCATAGAGTGTGTGTATGTATCTCAGAGTACAATTTATAGGAATTATTTCTCTCTTTCTACAGTATAGGTTTCAGGATCAAACTCAGGTCATCAGGCTTGATGGCAAACCTTCATTGAGCCATCTTGCTAGTCCTGCCTGATGTCCTTTTGACACTATCTCAAAGTCAAGTCAAAGAAAATATTATTTTACTGATAACTACATTTAACATTGGATTGTATTTGGTTTGTGATACTGTTCATTTTCAACTCAAGTAAATCTAAAATCCCGTGAGGGATGGGTCTCTGAGCATGCCTGGAAGGGATCTTCTTGCTGGGTTAGCTGAGTTTGGCAGACTTGCCCCGAATTTTAGCAACACCATCTCATGGGCTGGGCCCTGAATAGGATGAAAAGGAGAAAAGAGTTGATGCACCTATCGCTCTCTTCTGTCGCAGACACAACGCAATCAGACACTTCAGTCTCCCACTGCCTTGACTTCCCCCATGACAGAGTGTACACTGAGTTGTGAGTTATAATAAACCAACTCTCCTTGTTGTTTATATCGGAGTATTTTCTTACATCTTAAGGTCACGTCTGAATCTCAGTCCTCATCACACTCCAAATGACAAGTGTGAAGACAGAAAAGGAAAAAGAAATGAGTGTCTATTTAGATAATTTGGGTAAACTTGAACTGCTCAGGAGAAGTATACCAGGCAGTGACTTTACTAATGTCTTTCTATTTTGAGATGACTGGTGGTTCTCATATAGTTACATGAAAAAAATGCAGAGAGATACTAATAACACTCAATTTCCTCCAGATACAATATCGTAGAGAGCAATATCACAACCAGGATATTAATACCGCCAATGTAGCCCACTGATACATTGGGCCTGTGGTGCACATACTCACACACACTAAGCCCCATACAGTGTTTTGTTTTGTTCATTTATTATACCATTAATACAGTGAAGATAACAAACTCCAATTACTGCAAGTATAGATCTGTGCAGGTGATCTTATGTGTATAAGAAAGCAAATAAAGCAAGCATGATGAACAAACCAGTAAGTAGGAACTTTCAGAATTTTCCAAAGTCTCTCTGCCTCAGCGCCTGCCTCCAGATTCCTGCCTCAGCTTTCCTTGATGATCCACCTTGATATGAAAATGAACCCATTTCCCCCAGTTTTCTTTTAGAAATGGCACTTATTACGATGATAAAAAGCAAACCAGACAATACTCAATTAAAAGGAAAGACATGATAGTATCCATAATTGCTAGAAGGCATACTAGATAATCTAGACATCAATGAAAGTTTTCATTTCCTTTGAAACGTAAATTGTAGTGCAATGCCTGCTCTACTATGGTAAGGTTCACAAGCTGGGCAAGGGCCTGGAGATTAAGGAGCGAGAGAAAATGCCAAATGCCCCTTTATTCTGTTCCAGGGCAGCTTATATAGGGTCTCCTTCACTAATGGCCACATCCTAACTCTCATCTGCATGCCCCCCAGAAACCACTCCCCGGACTCCTGAGGGTCTCCTGATCAGAGCAGCTACAAAACAAGTTGTTTGCTCAGATCAGCTGCATGCAAAGGAAAACAAATTGTTTACTGTGGCAGGCAGGGGGCCACAGGAAATTCAGGGTTTGGGGTCCCACAGTTCCCAACAGTAAATAAATTGACTTGACTCCTTGCTATGCTGTGGGAGTCAGCACTAACCCTGAGATGTAGGGAAATCCTGGAGTTTGAAGCCACCAGACAGCATCTCATCACTTGTCATCCATGCCCAGCAAGAACAAATCTGTCTGTTGTTTATTTGTCTACTCCAGTAGTTTTGCTAAGTCGTCCAGTATACTGGACAGTAGACATGTCCTGTGTTCCAGAGACAACATTTCACAACACTCCTCCTAATACTTTCACTCTTAAATTCTTTCCACCTCCTCTACTGGAATGTTCCTTGATCCTTGCAGGGGGGCCTTTGACAAAGAAGGGCATTTAGGGCTGAGCACTCAGTCTTTGACTCTAAACACTTTGATCAATTGTTAATCTCTACATGGCCTGATGTTCACTGAAAAAAGAAGATTCTCTGATCAAGGTAGAGAGCAGTCTAGGCCCATTGATATAAAGATAAATATTTAGATGGCAATTTGACAACGTGGCCATTTAGCAAAGCAACCACAGCATGTTCAATGCTAGAGTCTATGACCTCCTCTGTTATGGACTTTTGACTTGGATGACAGTATCTTGCCACGCTCAAAGTTGTGAATAAAACATTTTTATAGGTCAAAATGGGCTTCCTTGATATGACCCCAAAAGATTACACTAAGAAAATGATACCTATGACCATTGTCACATATATGTCCACTTATTGTAGCTATCTATAATGATTGAATTAAAGGAAATGAAACTGAATTTATAGAAGTAAGATAAACTTTATGATAGTCTACCTTCAAAACTTTTAAATATTAAAAACTGTCTATTTTTAATGGAAATAAAAGGAGTGTAGGTGCTAACACACAAGTTTCATGTAAGAATTAAATACAACAGTTACTATTACTATTTGAATTTATAAAATTACACTGCCGTTAAATTTTATTTAAGAGCAGTTTAACAAAATTATTAGTCTTTATTCTTATCACAATCCACAGTTTTTTTTTTCTTTTGAGGTAATAGCTTCAATAACACCTAATACTTAGGTACACGGTCTAGCTTTAAATAGGGTCATAACCCTCTAGGAGAATAAAAAGAACTGTCCAGTTTCTAGTCTTGAAATGATCTCATTTCACACTTTGAATTGCTGTTCTTCCTCCCAGTGTTTCCTAATTCTAATTATGTAGTAAAAATATCATCTGAAGAAAGATATGTTGTAATATTTATTCACAAAAGACTCTTTAGCTCATTAAACTTGAATAAATCCAGTGACAAAGCACTGTCAAGGAAAAAAATGAAATGAATGAAGAAACCCTGGGGTGAGCCCTCAGACCACCCAGTGAGCTTGTAGAGGTGATATGTTTCTCTGTTGAATCTTGTGTTCCAAAAGTTTTAGAGGGTGTCTGATTATACACAAGTGTTTGTTTTGCCCCCTGTTCACTAAGTTCTTTCTGTCTGTATTACTGTGTTACTGGAACTGACTGAGCTATAGTCTTTTGACTAGCTCAAGTCTTTTGAGAGCAGATACCATTTGACCCTGTTGATGCCAGACCATAATAAGCATTGATATCAGAAAATAATGGGCTAATCTACATTGAGAAATGCACATGTAATTACCGGTCAAATGGGAAATATTGAATCTTATGTTAACCAAACATTGGTTTTCTCGCAGGTTTTAGCGTTGTATCTACCAGAATTGTATTCCCGAATTTTGGTGTGCAGGAGCCAAGCTGTACTACAGCTTCCTGCTTTGTGATCATTAAGACATGTGTTTGGCAAAGCTCCCAGGCATTGCTGTGTAGCCTGATTCTGCCATGTTGATGGATACCATTTCAATCTTCCTATAGCTGCCAGAGAATGATTGACTTTCTTCTTGGATTGAAATGATGTAAAAGTTCACATATTAAGTTCTTTCTACAAAATGAGCAATTCTGTGTATTTGATAAATTTTCACCAATGTAGTGGTTGTCAGGTATTTTGGTTTAAAATGCTATTTCTATTTTATGCCTTCATGGAAGCACACAGTATTTCAACACACTCATCAGAAATTGTGTTACATAGTTTTTAATGTTTGTGGAATTTTGCCAACAAGCACCTAAGCTGTGTTAAGGTGAACTTGAACACTAGATTCTCTTCAAGTTCAAAGTTGATGTCTCAAATTAGAGAACAAGTTTCCCTTTCTCATCCCAGGTAGTCTTTCCATCTACAGTCAATGCATGACTTTCTTAAACAGAAAACTACATTAAGATCAATGCCAAAGTAATATGTCTAAATTATAGTGACTCACAAAGTACCTGCCTTCTGACTTTTTATTTTTTATTGTATTGATAGTTTTAAATGTAGGACCATAATAAAGCAAATTGCAAAAACATGCTTTTTATATGCAAGGGTTCTTCATGATTTTGTTTTAAAATGTATATGAAATAAAATGTCATTTAAAATGTTAAAATAAGATACTGTCACATAATGAAACAACAAAAACATGCTCAACAAGGTAGCTTTCTGAATTTTTAGGGCAGCTATGGAAAGAGTAGGAGGCAGGTGAATAACTGAAAACTTGCTCCGTGCAGTTTCAGAATGATTACTTCGGGTAGAACACTCAAAGAATCATCTAAAATTACTGTGGCAGGACAGAGATGTACCCTGCAGATCCCTGTAGACAATGTAATATACGTACGTGTAGCTTTCTCTGTATGTGGGGGTGCTTTTTCGGTAAATATTTTGAGCAACCAACTCTAAACGTATTAACAGAGATGATTTAAAACTAATGTGCATACTTTTTGGTGTTTACCCAATATTGAAAAGCTAAGCCAATTATTTCTGACTTAATAACTCAAGTCATTGTGATGAATTTTGGGAAATTCCAGGATGGTTCTCAATAAGCCATACCACCTTTTCCTGCTACATTCCAAAATTATGTAAAATGTACTCACAGCAATCTTCTTTATAATATATTTCTTTGCAATAATGCTGCATCAAATATAAATTATTAAAACATTAAATTTATGAGGCACAAATATAAAATTAATCTTTTTATACATTTTATAATTAATTACATATGGTGACCAGGAAGGCATTTTTATGTGTCCAAATGACTGAAGAAATAGGCATATGCCTAGCCAACCAGGAATGCTCAAATGCATTTATGCTTATTTATAGAATTTACTTATATCCAGCATATAATGTTTTTACTTAATAAAGTGTATGTCATATCTCCACACTTTTTGAAAATTATGAAATACTCAAAGATATTAAAGGCTAAGAATACACAAGAGGGTGGATCAGAAATAAGCAGAAATTTCATTACTCACTTCCATTTTTCATAATTTTTCAGAAAACAAAATTAAACTATTAATTCTGTCTATTACTGCCATTCATCATCAATAACAATAAAAATCCCTGTTAATAGTATGAGAAGGTACTTTAATGCCCCCATTTCATGGAGCTTCTCACTCTTAAAGGTAGCTCAAAGTAGGGCTTGACCCTTCATCACTTGGATCTCTCTTTCCGCTGTCTTTACCACTTACTCTAATGGGCACACCTGAAAGGCTCAGGAAGTGCATTTAGACACATAGGATTCTGGAATTCTGTAAAGCCAACTTTTGTTTTGCTATGTGCAGCAAATGAAGTAGTTTCCACACTGTCATTGAGAAACACCTATATACAGTTCTCAACCAACTCGCAGGAGTTACACCTGTCCACGTTGCCAGGTTTCGAATGATGCTCTCTAAGATGCTTGGCATTGCTTCTGAGGCAACAACTATGATTCTATTTTACCTCTTGCTTTTAATTTTATCATTAATTAGAAAAGGATGTGATTTAGTTATTGCATAGATTGTGTCTATGTAAAGTAAAGTATATATTTCATAAAATGTTATTACTCTGGAGTGGACAAGCATAATGTCGACTAGAGTTGGCCATGGTTGGCACATCTTAAATCATATTTATATGTGTGTATGTCCAGAATAATAAAAACAAGTATTGAAATAATGCACCAGTCTTCATAGAAATTCAATGTGTTCAGATCAATTTATAAAAATAATATTATTAAGCCATTTACATGCCTAAGGTTTTGAGCTTTTTAGGGATTGTGATGGTCAATAAAACCAAATTACTATTTTCATCCTAATACTAGTATAGTATTTACCCTTTTTACTGGTTTGGCTTCTGTTGATGACACAAAATCCATGTAGATAAAATTTCTTACCAAAAGCAAGAATGTACTGGGAAAGTTGGAAAGGCACAATTTCACTCAAGAATAGCCTTAAAGAGGCAATAAAATTATATTTTATTAAATACCACTATATTAAAATATCATGAATAATTTTCAAGATAAAGAAGGATCTGGGTATGAAAAATTTCTGTTTCATACTACATAAGTGCTGAGACATGAGTAGAGGCTATGCTATGTTTCACTTGAAGAAAAGGTAACAAGCTATGCATATTGTGATGGCAATATTTGGTAAAATATTTTCTCTGAAATGAACAAAATGAGCTTTCTATTTAAGGAAAACATTTGACTGAGTGTTGCTAATGGCAAAATTCAGATTTCCTTAATAAATAAGAATTCTGAGTGTGTTTTTCATGTGTTTTTGAAATGGCATCAAACAATAAAGGATGCTATAACAAATGTGTGATCATTTGGAACATGTGTAGCCAATACATTAATAATACTTGAATGTTCAGAGTAAGATATAAAGTCCCTGGTTAAAAATCCATCTAAGTACATGAAAGGCCAGTAGATATTTGTATGGATACATAGTAGGAATAGAAATGTAGATTCTACTTTACAAAGATCCCTTGGAATATAATGGTTGTTGGGATTTGTTGTAAGATTGAAGGATAATATCCATGAAGACTTCAAAAAAATTTAAAACAGTTCCAATTTTCCAGTATACAGTCTATAATTTTATATGTGGAAATCAAGTCCAGCTCTCTTATTATAAGACAGAATTAAATGAATTTTAAGAATTATAAAACTAACATTACTCTTATGATTAAGCTCTTTCCTAAAACGGTAGGGTATCTAAAGTATACATTTTTTACTTTAACCTGTCATGAATTTATCATAAAGTTTAAATGTTACTACATTTAATATGAATTTAAAATTCTAATGTACATAAGTATTAATACACATGGCCTATAGAAAGACTCAGGAAAAGTCAAAAGCATAAAAATGTAAAACATCAAGAATATACAATTTAATACCCACTGTACCTCATTTTGAGTGATTTGATATTCACTTTATGAATACCAAGTAACTTGGTATTTATTCAGCTCCATGACCTCTTTAAAATAAAACTTCCTGAGACCTCTTAGTGCTACCTGTGAGTCCATGGATGTATGGTCAGTCACTGGGGTATAGTTTACCTATCAGTGACTATAAACAGGAAGAAAATGGATTCTCCCTTTCTGGGTATCCATCAACCACCTATAGCTTCTCATTTAAAGGTGGTTGTTGGTGAACACCTTCCCTACCCATGCTGGAATTGTGAATTGCTTGTTCCTGGGGATCTCATGCTATGAGTTTGAGTGCAGTGTCTTCTCCATATTCAGAAGTCTGGATTTCACATCTCTCTTTCCTGTATTCCAGCTCTCATACTCTTTCTACCTCTTCTCTCACAATGTTCCCGACCTTGGGGACTGGGGCAGCTGTTGATATAAGCATTCCATTCAGGACTGGGCACTTAACAGTCATTTATTCTGGGTACTTTGATGAGTTATGAATCTATGCATTAATGATTGTCCACTACAAAAGCAAGTTTTTCTGACCAGGTTTGAGGACAGTGTTAATGAATGCACATAAATATAAAGATAGTTTGTCAACATGTCCCTTCAGCAAAATAACAATATATTAGATTCAATACTAGGGCCTATGACCTCCCATTCATAGAATTTTTCACCAAGCTTACAGTATCAGACTTGAGCCCCCTCATATGGAACAGGCCTTAAACCCAGTCAGAAAGTCATTGATTTTCCCCCATAAGAGTCATATGACTCCATATCAGTCGCCCACGTTTTCTGGAAGGTTGGTATTGTCACATGCATGGTCTGATGCTGAGTAGGACCATTCATATCTCTGTCCTCATTACCTTCTGGGACATGAAAGCTAGTGAAGAGGGAGGAAGCTTCCAGGTCAACTCAAGATGGATTTTGTTATGTTACAACAAAACTGTCTGATGTCCTAAGAAATATGGTCTTTACCACCATTCTGTTACGGTGGTCAACCATGATCACAGGCAAGAGCCTGTGCTGTTGAGAAGGATTGGGAGACTTCCCAACCAATAAATTGTAGGGAGAAATCCTATGCCTGGATTTTGAAATTTTGTTTATTATCCCATATCTTCTGGGAGCAGCTTTGTTAACCTATGGTAAGGGTATCTGGCAGGAGGGATTCTTTATATAATATGCTACTTTATATAATATTCTATATAAATAGAATCGGAATATTCTCTGAACTAGAAAGGTCTATTTAAAGCTGGGACAACTGTACTAGTATCTTTGAAATAATTTATAGTGGTCCAAGTCAAGGCAAAAATAAATGCAGGTAATAATGACGTCATGCCCTCTTTCAAACGCATTAGGTGTCACTCCACTTCTGGACACAAGGGGCACAAATGGAGGAATTTTCAATGGGTGTGGTCTTTGGAAATGAAATCTAGATCAAGAGTTACCTTTCCTTGTGGATGTGATAGAATTATCACAACTGAATTCATAGACTGAAGAGCAGCTGAGTCCATCTTTTTTTATTCACAGATGCAATACAGCAGAAGATGATTAAATTTAAATAATATATTTAGGAACCCTGTGAAAAGAATATGTGTGACCTTGGAGATATTGTTAACAAGAGCTGATCTTCATTTTGTTTTCTTCGAAGGTGCTTGATCTCTTTCTCTATTACTCCCAATGAAGAAGAATCACTGGGTAAAATCATGAAAATATCTGAACCAACTGCATTCTTGTATCATATTGATTACTTTAAAAGATTATGTTTAATAAACATACAAATAAAATGACTTAAGATGTTAAAGATGATAAAGGTGATACATTATTATATATTATTTGTTGCATGTAATAAATAAGGACTTTAATCCTCCTATATTAGTTATTAGTGGATATCAAGTACATTTTATTATGAGGCTGTAGTTTGTGCATTGGATATAAATTCTCAGTTTATCTAAGACTTGTTTTGATTGAATTTGCCAAAGGAAAGAGCAAATAACAATCGTGATACAAACACAGTGGTGGGAAGTCTAAACTCGGTCACATTTTCAGCTTTAATTTTAGGGTAGAACAGTATTTGCTTGGCTTGCTTACTGTGAGCAATCTAAATACATTTATTCACTCCAAAAGCAGTGGGCAGTGAGCCATGGGCTAACTACTTGGGTTACTGCTACAGCTATATCACCCCCTACCAAAGTCAGACATTACTAAAAACTGATCTATATCTCCGAGTTCCTGAGGGTTTTGTATCAGTAGTTCATATTGTCATTAGGGAAGCCAGTGCATACTGTTAATCTAATAGCTGAAATCAAACTAATCAGATCGTACGATGAAAGCAGTCATTACAGGGAGCATCACAGATGAGTTTTAACTGTTCCCGCTGACAGTTATTACATGTCTTTCCAGATGTTTTTCTCTGCTTTCCTTTTCAGTCAATTAAAAATAGCTACCACCATGTTTACAGAATTTCCATTAGTTCAATGTGAGGTTTAAAAATTGACACATTGAACTTCTAGTAGCTCAGATGATGAACTCTGAACTCCTGCTTCTCTCCACCAAGCATAGCTATATAGAACATTGGCTTTCCAACAGTTCGAATTTTTCTTATTTCTTTTGCATAAACTCGTCTGCTTTTATGTGAATATTAAGTAGTTCCAAACTCTTCTAATCAGATTAGGCGATATTTTCATTTCTCACAGCAGGATGAGGCAGACATGAAGAAGGAATGGTGTTAAATACAGAAAATAATTCATTTGCATGGCTCCTTAAGTTCATTATTAGCATGCACAAGTGTGTGTGTGTGTGTGTGTGTGAGAGAGAGAGAGAGAGAGAGAGAGAGAGAGAGAGAGAGAGAGAGAGAGAAAGAGAGAGAGGCACACACATATAAAGACAGAGACAGACAGACAGAAGAGAGAGAGAGAGAGAGAGCACTTGCATATAAATATATGTCCATGTGGTGGTAAAGATTAAGACAGATAAAAGGGGAAAGGGGTCAGGAAATTTGCAAAGGGATAAAATTTGGAGGAATATATTAAAACTTTACCCATGTTAAAAACAGGCATGCTTAAAAGGTTCTTTTTTGAGTCAGTCATAGGTCTATACTAACTGCCATTCTTGCCCCCGCCCCAGAAAGGATTACCAAGACTATTAATCCCCAGTCGTATGCCTTTGCATGCCTGTGAGAAAAGCAGACCAAGAAGGACAAAGGAGGGGAAATGAATTCATGATGCGTGCCTTTCAAATACACCGATGATTGATTGCTTGTGCTCTTTGTGTTTGGTCAGAGATGAATAAATATTGTGTTTGTGCTAATACAATGTTGCTTCTACCCATAAAGCCAAGGATGGAATCAACCCTGAAAGGAGACATGTTTGAGAAATATTGTGATGATATCAAATGTTGTTTATAGCTTACCTCAACACTTATTCTGTCAAAGACAAATAGGCATCTAATACTTATATGTTTAATGTGATAAGAAAAGAAATTCGTTCAGGCAACATTTATACAATGAGGAAGCTCTTTTATCTCATAATAAATAATGTGAGGGGATAGAAACTCCTGGGAAGGTTAATTGAGCACTTCAGTGATGTTTCCTGAATCTAGTTTTGAGTTCCTACTCTGCCACCTTTAGCAGGCAGACTTGATTTCTCCTCTTGTCATTGAAACAGTTCAATTTCATTTTCAGGTTGTAACTCCTGGAGGCAACAAAATAGTTATGTTCTTTTAGGTGTGCTGTTGGTTAGCATTCAGTTTAAGGAAACAATGATTCTGGAGCTTCTCAGCCTTCTTATGTTTATTAATCACAAGTGGGTTCTTTTTTTCTGGCTTTTCCCTTCATTTTTAATTTTTTTTTAAAAAAAGAAAATAAACTATCCTTTTTCATTTTACATACCAATCCCAGTTCCCATTTCCTCTACTCCTCCCATTCCCTCTACCTACCCCCCAACAACCCACTCCCATCCACTCCTCAGAATGGGTAAGGCACATTGCTTTGGGTCTTAGACCTTTTGGGAAGGTCTAAGGCCCTCCCCACTATATCTAGGGTGAGCAAGGTATTCATCCAAAGAGAATAGGTTCCCCAAAAGCTGGTACAAGCAGTAAGGATAAACCCTAGTGCCACTGCCCTGCAGGCTGCCACAGCCATACAACTGTCATTCACTATCAGAGGGACTACTTTGAACCTATGCTGTTTCCTTCCCTGTTCAGATAGAGTTGGTGAGCTCCCATTAGCTCAGAAAAAATATTTCAGTGAGTGTCCCCATCATGGTCTTTACCTCTTTGCCCATATTCTCACTCCTCCCACTCTTCAACTGGACTTTGGGAGCTCAGTTCAGTAGTCTGATGCAGTTCTCTGTCTCTGATTCCATCAGTTGCTGGATGAAGGTTCTATGGTAATATTTATGATATCCATCAGTCTAACCACAGGGCAAGACCAGTTCAGGCACTGTCTCCTCTAGTGCTTAGGGTCTTAGCTGGGGTCATACTTGTGGATTCCCAGGAATTTCTCTAGTGCCTGTTTTTTTTTTTTTTTGCCAATCCCATAGTTGCTCCCTCAATCAAAGTATCTCTTTCCTTGCTCTTATCTCTGTCCTTTCTCTATCTCAACTATCCTGTTCTCTCAAGTTCTCTTACCCAGTCCCCTTCTTCATTCATCTTCCCCTTCCACCCTCCCAATTCTCCCCACACCCATGCTACCAATTTTGTCAGGCAGTCTTGTCTATTTCCCCTTTCCAGATGAATCTATGTATGTCTTTCTTAGTGTTCATCTTGTTGCTTAGCTTCTCTAGGATCATGAACTATAGGCTCAATATCCTTTGGTTTACAGTGAGTATCTATTTATGAGCGAGTACATATCATGATCATCCTTCTGGGTCTGGGTTACTTTATTCAGGATGTTTTTTTTTTCTAGTTCCATCCATTTGATGCAAATTTCAAGATGCTTTTTTACCACTGAGTAGTACTCTAATATATAAATTTCCCACATTTTCTGTATCCATTCTTCAGATGAGGAGTATCTAAGTTGTTCCAGGTTCTGGCTATTACAAATAATGCCGTTATGCACATAGTTGAACAAATGTCCTTTTAGTATGATTGAGCATTTTTGGATATATGTCCAAAAGGGGAATTTCTGGGTTCTGAGGTAGGTTGATTCCCAATCACTGTAGCTCTGTAATAGAATTGATGTCAGAAATGGTGGTACCTCCAGAAGTTCCTTTAGTGTAAGGATTGTTTTGTATATCCTGGGTTTTTTTGTTTTTCCATATGAGGTTAATTATTGCTCTTTCAAGGTCTGTGAAGAATTGTGTTGGGATTTTGATGGGGATTACATTGAATCTATCGATTGCTTTTGGTAGGATTACAATTTTTATTATGTTGACCCTACCTATGAAAGAGCATGGAAGATCTTTCCATTTTCTGGTATCTTTTTTCAATTTCTTTCTTCAAAGAGTTAAAATTCTTGTTGAATAAGTCTTTCACTTCTTTGGTTAGTGTTATGATGGTTTGTACAAGCCATACCCATTCCCTCCCCCATCCGCCCAAGGCAGGCTGATCTTTAGCTTCTGGCCTGAGCTCACTCTTTCCCGTCTTCTTCTCAGAGAGACAGCTTCACTTCTGCCTCTCTCCCCACTTCTCCGCTCCCCCTTTCTCTCTCTCTGTCCTCTTCTCCTTCTTCCCTCCCCCATCTTCTAAGTAATAAATATCCAATTCTATTCTATACAGTGTGTCTCTCCCACCTGCTCCCCTGCCCAGCTGCTTGCCCCTGGGAACCTGCACTTTCTGGGGACTCACTGTCACAGGGATGAGCCCAGTGACATATGGCTGGGCCCTGCTTGGGGCTGGCAGCTCTCCCGGTCAGGGACCCACTTCTCGGGACCAGGCACTGGACCTGCCACAAGCTGCTCAGGACCCACAGGCAAATCTTAACAGTTAGTGTTACCCCAAAATATTTTGTTATTTGTGGCTACTGTGAAGGGTAATTTTCTCTGATTTCTTTCTCAGATTCTTTATCATTTGTATAAAGGTGGGTTACAATTTCTTTTGAGTTGATCTTGTATCCTTCTACATTACTAAAGGTATTTATCAGCTGTAGGAGTTCCCTAGTCGAGTTTTTGGGGGTCACTATCATATCATCTGCAAATAATAAAAGTTTGACTTCTTTCTTTCCAATTTGAATTCCCTTGATTAAATCCTTATGTTGTCTTATTGCTCTAGGCAAAACTTCAAGAAGTATGTTGAATATATATTGAATATATATATAGAGAGAGAGTAGACAGCCTTGTTTTGTTCCTGATGTTAGTGGAGTCTGTTTGGGTTTCTCTCCTTTTAACTTGATGTTGGCTGTCTGCTTGCTGTATATTGCTTTTATTATGTTTAGATATGTTCCCTATATCCTTGATCTCTCCAAGACCTTTATCACAAAGGATTTTGTCAAATTCTTTTTCAGCACCTAATGAGATAATCATACAGTTTTTTTTCTTTCAGTTTATTTATATGGTGGGTTACATTGATAGATTTTTGTATGTTGAACCACCTATAAATCTCTGGAATGAAGCCAACTTGATCATGATGAATGAGCTTTTGATGTATTCTTGGATTTGGTTCGCTAGTATTTTATTGAATATTTTTGCATTTATGTTCATGAGTGAGATTGGTCTGTAGTTCTCTTTTTTGGTTGAGTCTTTGTGTGGTTTCAGTATCCAGATATTTGAAGTCTTATAAAAAAGAGTTTGGCAATGTTCCCTCTGTTTCTATTATGTGGAACACTTTGAGGTATTAGCTCAAATCTTGGTATTAGCTCTTCTTTGAAGTTCTGGTAGCATTCAGCACTGAAACTATCTAGTTCTGGCATTTTTTTTGTTTGGGATGTTTTTGATGATAGCTTTTTTTTTTTTTGCAGGATGTAGGTCTATTTAAATTGTACACCTGGTCTTGATTAAATTTTGTTATGTTGTACCTATCCAGAAAATTATCCATTTCTTTACATTTTCCAATTTTGTGGAATACAGGTTTTTGTAGTATGACCTAATGATTCTTTGGATTTCCTCAGTGTCTGTTGCCATGTCCCCCTTTTCATTTGTGATGTTGTTAATTTGGATGTTCTTTTTGTACCTTTTGATTAGTTTGGATAAGGGTTTGTCTATCTCATTGATTTTCTAAAAAAAAAAAACACAGCTCTTTGTTTCATTTATTCTTTGTCTTGTTTTCTTTGTTTCTATTTTATTGATTTCAGCCCTGAATTTGATATTTCCTGTCTTCTACTCCTCCTGGGGTGAGTCTGCTTCTTTTTGTTTTAGAGCTTACAGGTGTACTGTTAATCACTAGTGTGATCTTTCTCCACTTTCTTTATGTGGGCACTTAGTGCTATGAACTTTCCTCTTAGCATTGCTTTCATAGAGTTCCATAGGATTGGGTAAGCTGTGCCTTCATTTTTTGTTGAATTCTAGGAGGTCTTTTGCTTCTTTCTTTATCTCTTCCTTGACCCTGGGGGTGGTTTAATAGAGCACTGTTCAATTTCCATATGTTTGTGGGCTTTCTGAAATTAGTGTTGCTGTTGAATTCTACTTTTAAACCACGGTGATCTATTGATACAGATTTTTATCCTGCCTGGTTGCACAGTTGTTCAGCCCTGAAGAAACGCACAGAGGTCTACATTAATCATAAACTGCTTGGCCTATTAGCTCAGGCTTCTTATTAACTCTTATAACTTATATTAGCACATAATTCTTGTCTGTGTTAGCCACGTGGCTTGGTGCATTTTTTGGTGAGGAAGTCACATCTTGCTTCCTCTGTGTCTTGAGGACAATTGCAGACTGAATCTTTCCTCTTCCCTGAATTTTCCTGTTCTCATTGTCCCATCTATAGTTTCTCCCTGGTTTCCCCACTTATACTTCTTGCCTGGCTACTGGTCAATTGGCATTTTATTAAAAATAATAAAAGTGACAAGATAAAAGACCATTGTCCCTCAGCAGTGATCCTATAAGATACAGAGGTTACTCCAATTATTTTGTACTTGTTGAGGTTTGCTTTGTTCCTGAATATGTGGTCAATTTTAAAGAAGATTCTATGAGGTGCTGAGAAGGTATATTCTTTTGTGTTTGGGTGGAATGTTCTGTACATATCTGTTAAATCCATTTGTGCTAGTTAGTTCTGTTAGTTCTCTTATTTGTCTGTTATTTTTCTGTCTGGTTGACCTGTCTATTGAGGAGAATGGGGTGTTGAAGTCTCCTACTATTAGTGTGTGGGGCTTGATGTGCAATATAAGTTTTCATAACATTTCTTTTTTATATGTGGATGATCTTTTATTTGGGGCATAGATGTTCAGGATTGAGATTTCATCTTGATGGATTGTTCCTGTTATGAGTATAAAGTGTCCATCTCCATCACTTTTGATTGATTTTAGTTTGAAGTCAATTTTGTTAGATATTAGGATAGCTACACCTGCTTGTTTCTTAGGCACATTACATTGGAAAATCTTTTCCCAACCCTTTACTCTGAGGTAATGTCTGTCTTTGAGGTTGAGGTGTGTTTCTTGTACACAGCAGAAGGTTGCATACTGCTTTTGTATCCATTCTCTTAGCCTGTGTCTTTTTATATGTGAAATGAGTCCATTGATATTAAGAGATATTAATGACTAGTGACTGTTAATTTTTGTTGTAGGATATGTGTGTTTCCATTCTTTGTATTTTCTTGCTATGAGGTTATTTGTTGCCTGTGTTTTTGTGGGTATCATTAACTTCCTTGGGCTGGGGTTTTCCTTCTAGTACTTTCTGTTGGGCCTTATATATGAATAGGTATTGCTTGAATCTGTTTTTTAATGGAATATCTTGTTTTCTCCATCAATGATGATTGAAATATTTGCTGGGTATAGTGGTTTGGGTTTGCATGCAGCACATCTGTCCAGGACCTTCTGGCTTTCATGGTTTTCATTGAGAAGTAGGGTATCATTCTGATAGATCCACCTTTTTCCTTTGCAGCTCTTAATATTCTTTCTTTATTCTGTATGTTTTGCATTTTGATTATTATATGGGGACATTTTTTATCCAGTCTATTTGGTGTCCTGTAAGCTTCTTGAACCTTTATAGGGATATCATTCTTTAGGTTGGGAAAGTTTTCTTTTATAATTTTGTGGAATATATTTTCTGTGCCTTTGAGTTGAAGTTCTTCTCTTTTTAGCCCTATTATTCTTAGGTTTGGTTCTTTCTTGGTGTCCCAGATTTCCTGGATGTTTTGTGTTAAGAATTTGTTGGATTTAATTTTTTCTTTGACCAATGATTCTATTTCCTCTATAGTAGCTTCAATACCTGAGATTCTCTCTTCCATCTCTTGTATTCTGTTGGTTACGCTTGCCTCTGTAGTTCCCATTCATTTACCTAGATTTTCCATATCCATAATTCCCTCAGTTTATGTTTTCTTTATTGCCTCTATTTCAATCTTTATGTTTTGAACTGTTTGCTTCACCTGTTTGATTTTTTTTTTTTGGTTTCCTTGTGTCTCATTGAGAAATTTGTTAATTTCTTCCAGTTTTTTGTTTGTCTTTTCCCCCATTTCTTTAAGAAAGTTTTTCCTTTCCTCTTTAAAGGTCTTTATCATCTTTATAAAGTTACATTTGAAATTGTTTTCTTCTGTTTCTTCTAGGTTGGGAGGATCAAGTCTTCTTGTTGTATGACCCCTGGGTTCTGGTATTACCATTTTGCATTTTAGGTTGTTGGTTGAATTCTTGAATTGGCTCCTACCCATCTCTTCCTTCACTTGATGCCAGCAGTGTCTTTGCATGTTGGTCCAATCCTTGCAGTGACTGTCTGTGTCTTGGGAACTGTTCTTGGTCTGCTCTGTACATTCACTGTCTGTGTCTCATAGGGCCACTAAGGTCTCTCTTGGTCCTCACTCTTGGCCTGCTGTCCTGATTTGCTCTCACAATACATTCTTAGCAGTCACAGCCTGTGCTCAAGAGTTTCTCTTTTGGTCTCTCTTGATCCCTTTTGTGTAGTTTCAGATTGTGTTTCAATATTCCCCTGAGACTATGGGAGAGGGGATTTGGAGGGTTTGGAGGGCTGAATGGGACTTGGAGCTTTCTGGGTCTGATGGATGGGATGGGGGTTTTGGAGTAGCCTATCTGCAGGAAACTGACCTGCTGTCTGGCTAGAGATGCCGATGCAGGTGAAGGGAGGGGCCCAGGGTTTTGCCCCAGTATGGAGTGCTTAGAGACTATGGTGTCCTACCAGGTGGATGGCCACTTGCCTCTAGGTCCTCTATGTATAGTATCAGGCTGTGTTTCAGAGTTTCTTTGAGGTTGCGGGTACAGGTAAGTTTAGGGTTGGGGTATGACTTGTAGCTTGCAGGATCTGATGATTGGGATAGGGGTATTGGAGCAGCTTACCTGTAGGTAACTCACCTGCTGGCTGGCTAGAGAAGCCAAGCCAGGTGGGGGAGGGCCATGAATGGGTTCTTAATAAAAGAAGACCTAGAAAAGGTCAGGTAATGGTCCTCTAAAAAAATGGCCATGTTGAACCATCTGGTCCATCCCCTTGTAATTCAACTTTCACTTCCTGCCCATCCTCAGACACACACTGATCTGGTCTCTGTTGCTATGGATTAGATTGTGAACAGTTTTTGTAAAGGTAATGACAAACTACCCTGTTCTATGGTTCGTATTTTTCCCTGTTGTTTTTGAGATGTATATAGTAGATACTCGTAACAATAATGTCGTCATTTATCTTGTTGAACAGTTTTGTAGTTTTGTTCTAAGGGTATGCTACACATATCTATCATTTCTCAATTGGATGGTCATTCAAATAGTTCTTACATTTCAGCTAACACTAGTAAAACAAACATCAAAATCTATGTGAGCACATATGATCTCACTTCTTTTAGGTAAGTACCTAGGCATGGAAATGGATATATCACGTAATTAATACTAAGAAAAATGTCTCCCAAGTGTTTGAAGTGCCTTCTATTCTCATCACTAGCTTCCAGACTTTTAGCCACTATACTAGATATGTATGGATGCTAAATTATGCCCAAAATTTGTTGCACCCTTATCCCAAATGATGACACCACTAATGCTTAGTGTGACTGTCTGTGCTTTTCTTGTGTGATATGTGGCTTCAATCTTCCTCCCTTAGAAGATCTGAGCTGTCTTTGTATTACTAAAGTATATGAAGTCCATATGTATTCTATATACAAACCATGAGTCAAATATGTTTTAATGGAATTTCCATCTGTCAAGGCTTGCAATTTTGTCTGAAGATTATCTTTTGGAAACAATAATTTTCATTTGGATGGAGTACAATTTATAAACATATTCAGCCTTCACAATTATAACATAATATATTCTATTTTTAAGCCACCTATTCTCTGCTCCTTTATCATGTTATTTCTACAAAAGGAATTCAATTCCAGCATCATTTAGTAATGAGATTATCTTTCATTACTAATTGTCCTTGTTCCTCAGAGAAAAATCAACAGACCATATTTGTATGGGGAGTCTTTCTGAATGTTCTGTCCTCTTCCATGAATGTATTTTACTCAATTTTATACAAACAATATACTTTAAAATAAGATTAAAATTTTTAAATTAATGTTTTGAGGCTTTTATATATGAACTATGTATATAGCTCAGTATAGCCCTCCTCCTTCCAACCCCTCTACTCCTCCCACTCCATTTAAAGTTACAACCTCTTCTTTAATTATTACCATTACACACACATGCACACACACACATGTACATACAATGAAGACATGTATTTAGAGTTTACTGAGTCCTGTTAACATTGCTTATATATAGCTGTATTAGCATTGAACCTAGTACATAAGTTCAGTGGCTGCTGAAAGGGAAATATGGTGCTTCATAATGCCTCTTAAAAACACTTTGTTGAGTCCTGTAGTTGGATTCCTTTTAAGGAGATTTTTGACTAGGTTTTGCATTTCTGAATTAATTTTTGAAATGCATGAGGAAATAAAAGCTTCCAAATATTTTGATTGACCAATAGATAAGCTAAATATCTTCAAACATAGCCAATACTGAGTCTTTTAAACTAAGAACATAGACCTTTGAGTTCTCTTAGGAGTGCTATGTCATTTGTAAGACTGGAAATTGGGTTTACATCCTTGTGAGTTCCCCCACTGTATTCCTTGTGTATTGATGCTACTGAAGTGGTCCTATATTGCATTTTCAGATGCAGTTGTAAAGATTCCTTCTGTGACTTAGATTCTATGACATGGATAAATTCTCTCTAGCCTTTTAAAGGCAAGTTGCATGGAATCATCTTCCTAAGCAATAATTTAATATATAAATAAATTATGTCTTTTTTTTCCTAATTTCCTGTTGCTGTGGAACAATGGTCTTGTACTTTAGAAAGATTTGTCACTTGAATTTCAATAAATGCTGATTGGTCAGTAGCCAGACAGGAAGTATGGGAGGGGTAACCAGGCAGAAAATAGAGGCGAGGCAACAAGAACAGGAAAATTCTGGGTAGAAGAAAGCTTAGTTTGCAGTCATCACAGAAGCCAGACACAGAGCAAGCAAGATGAGAATACCTCACTGATATAAGGAGCCAGGCCACATGACTAACATAGACAAGAATAATGGGCTAATTTAATGTGTAAGAATTAGTTTATAAGAAAAGCCTGAGTTACTAGGCCAACTCGTTTATAATTAATGTAAGTCTCTGTGTGTTTCTTTGGAACTAAACAGCTGCAGGACCGGGCACAACAGAAACCTCTGACAACATCCTGTCAACAATATGGCTAATCTTGGTCATCAACATGATTGAATCTAGAATTCATCTCTGGGTGAGTGTATTAAGACATCTTCGAATAGAATGAACTGAGGGGAAAGACCCTCCTCCAGAGTGGGCAGCTCAAACATTGAAAGTCCCAGGGAAAGCAGACTCCCTTGCCTATGTGCCTTGCTCACTGCTGGTGAGTGCATCTTTGTTGCTCCCACACCAGCCCTTCTTCTACATTGAAATCCAGCTTTCCCTTCATGTGTTTTATAAGTTTTATTGACATCAAATTCATTATGAAAAAGCTCATCTTTTACCATTGACTTTTAATATACATTTCATATATTTAAAGTGCTGTGATTTTAGGTCTTGTCTGTCACCACTAAAAATAAGACTTGAATGAATTAGTCTCAGTCCTCCTCCACCATGACATATCTACCTACTTGGTATCTGCCTTTTGGTTTACTTATTTTGGACAAGGATGCCAAAGGAGAAAGGATAAATCCAATATTCTATCTTGCTTTGTAATGTAATGTATTGGATGCAATGGGAATTTTAGTGATGAAGAAGGTCCAATATGTTAGACTATATTAATTTAAGAACACACAGTACAACCACATTATATTTTTGGTTGCAAAGATTCCAACTTTAAAAAGATTTTTAAGCTTCATATAAATGTGATCACACATTTTATATTTACCACAAGCAGTGGATAAAATTCTGTATGCATCTGGCAACCAATATATTGAATTAAACTCTGAAAAGAATGTTTCGGATTTGATGTGAGCTTCAAAAGAAACGGGTTTCATTCCAGGGTCTGTATTTTAATATTCTCATGAGGAAATTTAAACCAGTACCTATATTTCACTTCCTTCCAGATGCTGTGACACTGTGACACAAAATTGTTTGCTGTGTAGTACTCCATTGTGTAAATGTACCACATTTTCCTAATCCATTCTTCAGTCGAGGGGCATTTAGGCTGTTTCCAGGTACTGGTTATGACAATACTATATATTTCCTCTACTTGTCTTCTACAAAATTTTATGACACAAATTTAGCACAGTAATTTCTAATTATAAAAATTATACTTTCTTGGTGTGGCCAGCGCAGCCTGGATGCCGAGACTAGAGGGGGGTGCCAGGATTGAGACATGGAGGCTTCTTTTCAGTTGGAAGAACAGCAACCTTTATTTTCCCAGCATCCTTTTATACCTCTACTGCTTCTGTGGAAAACCACTGGCCAGAAAGAACACAAACATCCTTGTCAATTACAGAGCACAAGGATGTTTCCCTATCGATCAGGAGGAGTGAGAGTAGCTGGATCACAACACTTTCTGTATAAAAATTAAAAAATTCTAGAATATGAAACAATTCAGAAAATGAAAACGTGAAGTATAAATATAAGCTAAATCTTGTTAACATTTAAAATTTAAAGAGGAAAGAGTCATAAATCAATTGGTGATTCCTGGATCCTAGGTGTTGGCTCACCAGTTTTTTCAAGGATGTGGCCCCATGCTTCAGTAGATGGTTCAACATCCATGCCAATAGAAGTAGCATTAATTAGACTCCAATGTCAATACAGGCAGTCTTAAGTAGATTCCATGGGTTTAAAAAGAACACATGAAGTTGGAAAGGAAAATGCTGTGGTAAGGGGAGGAATTAGAGGGGAGGCAATGGAGGTGTATTTGATCAAAACTCCTTACATGCATGTATGACAATATCGTGCAATGGAATAGCTGAACAGGAAGTTAAGTGACTACATTAAAAAATAATCTCTATTTGAAGGTTGTTCGTTGTTCATCTCTCATAATGAGACCCATTATAGTGCACAAGCAAAATCTGCTAATAAATCATTTTCTCAGTATTATGTCCATGGTATAAGTTAATAAAGATTTTCTAAATTATTTCCTAACCTATATTTTATTTTTTATATTTTATAGTCATATAGAGTTATAAATTTTGGAAAATTTAAATAAAAATTACTGTTCATAAGTTTCTTAACATTTATATTTATATTAGCAGTACTGCCCCCACCCCCTTCTTCCTTTCCACTTGGAACCCTCTTTCTGAACACATCTTCCTTCTACTTTCTTATCTTCTTTATATGTGTATAGCCCACTGAATTTGATGAGACTTTCTTTCCTGAGAGTGGATGGGAGCTGATTTAATGGAGGAAAGGAAATATGCAGGAAATCTAGAGCCTATGAGGGGTTGGAGTGGTGTTAGTTTTCCAAACAACCTATTCTAGTGGAAATGAACCAGTTAATCAGTTTAATTTGATGCATATCAGAGGAAGTTCTGCCCATGTCCTAACCACCTTCTCAAAGTTCCACCACTTCTTAATACCACTTTGCCTGGGACAGAAACTCAAGCTGTATACTAATCATACCTGGCTGACAAAATCGATTTTTAAATGTTTTGTAGTAGTCACACCGCTACGTGCATTTTCAGAACGTTCCAAATTTTCCTGTAGGGCCTATCCCTATAAACACTTGACAAAACAAAACACGAAAAATATTTATTTAGAATAAGCAACCAGTTATCATTACTGACCTATTACTTACTGTTTTTCTAAGGTTTGCTATTCTAATGACGACCAACACTGCAGGTGTTGGGGCTTCCTTGTACAGAAAAGTGAATTGATCAGTCATTGTGGTGCACTTAGAAGGACAAAGAGGAGGATCAAAAATTGTTGGCAACATAGAGAACTCAAGGCCAGTCTGAGCTACACATATTTAAATGCCACGCTACGTATTCCCATCAAAGGCATTGAAAGGATAATGAAAAGACTAGAATTTATTATATTACATAGTTTCTTGTCATGAGTAGATACATACATTTTATAATTCAAATACTAATTTTAAATATTGTGTATGAAATGTGAGGGGATTTAGCAAGAATATTAACAAAAATCTTGCTTCAATAAAATAATTAATTTATTTAATAACATTTCCTTTATTTTGTAAAAATGCCAATTAACATTAGAAAATATTCAGTGTGAATTGTGTGATGGATATTTGGAGTTCTCTTAAAGTATTCCCCGTAAATCTCTTTTATTTGGTTTGCCTTTTACTTGGAAGCTGAGATATAACTTTTTTCTCAATGAAAACCTCTAATATTCTGTCAGTAATATTTTGAAGACATTCTCAAGTACATAGGCAACATGACCTTTGCAAAAACATACTATTGTTCTAGAAAGTTCTTGATGGAATTGGTATAATGCAGGAGGACCAGTTGCTATTTAAACATCTTCAGAAAAAAGGTCATGTACTCATTGTAATTCATTTAAATTACGGGAATAAATCAACAGAAAATGCATCTCTCTCTGCCAGATGTCAACCTCTTCTCTATTTATGGAAAACTGTACAAAAATGATTTTTGTTCCATTTGTGTTTGTGTGACAATTTTATTTTATAATTTTTTCTTCCTTCCTTCATTCCTATGATAAAGTTGTAGTCTATTATCATTTACCAAGTAGTTCTCTGTGGATGCAAAAAACCAGATGGCCCCAGCAGATGGAGCCTTGGAAGCCTGGTTGAAATGTCCCAGACACATCCATCATGTAAACACTCCATAGGCAATTTGAATAAAGCTGAAGATTTGAAATTCTGTGGACTGTAGAGGGTAGTCAGCTGTAAAGTTCATGTGCAAACACACGGTTGATTTTGACTTCTTAAAGAAACTTATTGTAATGTGATCTTTATGCATTATTTAATCATTTGACATTTAAAACACTCCACCAGATTATGATGGCAGGGAAAACCTTACTTGGGTCTCTTAATTCTATTATTGGTAGGAGTTACAAAGAAATGATGGACATTCTTACAAATCAGTTCAAAACTTTGAAGTTGCTTTGTTCTTGGACAGAGACAAGGAAATATTTTCATTTTATTTCAAAATGGTCAACTGGCCAGACCAATTAATAATGTTATTTTGAATGTAATTGAATCAGTTTTTCTTAAACCTTCATAAACACAGTGGCCTTGTATGTTCCACTGCTCACTAAGTAAGAGTTGGATTCTAATATCAAAAGATAAAATATTGACAGTTTGTTCTTGTTTTTACATGGTAGTTGTCTTATAAATATTCTTCTGCATTTATTTTCTTAAGGGTTAAAATCAAGCTGCTAGTAGACATTAACTGAAATTTCCAGTGGTTCTGCAAAAGGTCGCTAAATAAATTTAAAATTAAACTTAACCCCCCTAAAAGGAAAAAAATCAATTATGCTAGTGTACTTAAAATGCACTCACCCTTCATGTTCCTGTCTTCATATCCTTATAGGATTTTTTTGGGAGCAAAGTGAGTGGCTCAATAACCCTGCATTGTATTTCTTATTCATATATGGAGTGGAGGTTGCTAGAGGATACTTAGAAACATTGCTTTATGATTAACAAGATTATGATGGTCACAATTTGGCTTCCCTATCATTTGGGGAAACATCTGGTTATTTTTTAGATATAGTACATTTGAACTACATATGGAATGTGAAATTATGAATGATATAAAAGGTGCTTTTATGCATGTTGCAGGAGGACAAGCTTAGCCAGAAATGGCATGACTAGCAAGAAGCAGTGTTTGACCCATAATATAAGTCAAAATCCACCTTCTAGTTTAGATAAAATGTACAGGAAAAATGACGTTGGATATGATGAAAAGCCAGGATTGTGTTGTAGATGGTTGTTCATCAAGGCCAGGAATATAAATTTCATTACATGTATGTTTTGTGTGCTTTTCTATTTATGAAATGTGATGCTGTTTTTCAATTCATTTTGTGGCACAATATCTCCTTTCCATTTTTAAAAATTATTTATTTATTTATTATGTATACAATGTACTGTCTGCATGTATGCTTGCCTGCCAGAAGAGGGCACCAGGTCTCATAGATGGTTGAGAGCCACCATGTGGTTGCTGGGAATTGAACTCAGGACCTCTGGAAGAGCAGCCTTAAGATGACTTTTAACCTCTGAGCCATCTCTCCAGCCCCTTTCCATTGTTTTTTAAGTAAAGAGAGGGATATACTATAGTATACAAAATGAGCAGATAGTAATGGTGAAGATAGAACTGTGCAGGTGCCATGAATAAAGTTTGGAGTTCAGGGCTCTGGTAAAATAAGGATCCTAACAGTCCTATTCCCAGATGCCACTCAGTGTGGACAGGATGGCTGGGTTTCTCACTTAAGGAACTTCTTTCAGGTCCAATGTGAAATATTTCAGGACTTCCCTGGGAGAGACCTTTTCAAATCTGTGTGAGCTGGTTTTAGTAAACCCTGTTTATCAATAATTCATTTTTCTTTTCTTACTATTTTACTTGAAATATAAAATAAGCAATAGTGTATTAATGTATAAATTCACTTGCTCCTTTCTAGTGCTTGTATTCCCTTCTATATATTGTCACTATCCTGGTTTTTCTTGTATTATGTTCAGTTCAAAACCAATCTGCTATCTTGAGTTTGAGATTGAGACATTACACAGGATAGTGTTGGAGAAAGATGACCATATTTTCCATGTCTCCTGTGGTCCTGATTGTAGAACCATCCTGAGATCGGGACATCTCATAGGGTAGTGTTGACGAGAGATGGCCATCTTTTCCATGTCTCCTATAGTCTTGATCATAGAACTGTCCTGAGATTAGCACATCTCATAGGCTAGTTTTGGAGAGGCCTGACCACCTTTTCCATGTCTCTTATGGTCCTGATTGTAGAACCACTCAGCAAATTGATATTGTTCTGACTTGGAGAGTAATATATAAAATGACAATAACTTCCATCCTAGTGACAATTATTTTTCATGCTATTTCTGTGCCTTACTCTTTTTATTCTGTCCCTTAAAATGAAATTCGTTTACCTGCATATTTGGTCTCTGATCTCAAGTCACAATGAAGGTTGAGATTATTAGTCTTAGGGGAAGGGAAATATAAATATTATCTCTCCCCCTAAGAACTTAAATAAATCTTGAATGTATTGGTCCTGCATTGTTAAGAAGAGACAGAAACTCACTGAGCATCCTCAGCAGATCCATGATCTTAGGAGATTCGAACATGTTGAAAGTGACTGTGACAAAAGAGGGTGAATCTATGGAAGCGGGCCAGGAACCTGAGGAAATGGAAATCCTCAAGAATTATCTATCATGCATTTAAATTTTTTACATTTGGATTGAGAGTGTTCTGTCAGTGCAGAATAAATTTTAATTGTGATAGTAATTGTATACCAAGCATTGAATGGGGGTCATTGTCGAGATATGTGAGTTTCTACATCTCCATTTTCATATAAAGGAAAGAAATAGAATTTCAGAGCTTTAAAAATAAGTTAAAAAATTAAAAAATTTTAGTGTACAGAAAGGGATCAACATAACAAATTAAATGATCAGAACTTTATTTACAGATGAACATTTATTGCATTTTTGTGTATGTGTCATTTTGCTGACACAGATCTTTCTCACTGTCAGGATGGTTCACAGGATGTGATAATGCCAATGGTCTGTGTCAGTTTGTGACAGTGGCCAGCCATCAGCTATGGTGTGAAATATGTGCTGTGGACTCGACTATTGGTACAGCTACCAGGTGGAAAGGAAAGCACTGTCTCTCTAAATATGTCTTCTCAAGACAGTGGCTATGGCATGGGCTTTGTGAGAGCAGCAACTCTTAGCACCCATCACCATTTATTTTAGATCAGCCCCTACCAGTGCAGACCCTCACACAGCCATAAAGAACTAGAAACTCTGGGGAGCAAGTCTAGAAAATAGAGAACATTTATGTAAAACATGTCCTTAAGATACATGAAAAGTCAGAGAACTGTCAATTACAGCTGGTTTTATCAGGTGCCAGCACACAAATCAGCAAACTCTTATGTATGTAGCACACTTCTTTCCTATGGGTAGAAATACTTGCAAAAACACAGCCTTTAGTAAAACCTAATTAAGCAACCAATAGTTTAAGCTAAATGGAGCATGTACCATTTTTGTTTTTAATGCAATTTGCTTTCAAATGACTATCTTGATGAGAGATATCCTTCTGTATATGTGTTGCTTTTATTGGTTGATCGAATTAACAAGTAGTCTCCTACTACACTATCTAAGTTTTAATAATGTTTGTTTTATCAAATAGTTCTCAGATTCCTGGAAATCTGGAAGTCAATTCTTTTAAACTTTGTCATCTCAAGGTCTACTTCTTTATTGCTAGTGCAGGACCAGGCACACAGCCACACTGTAGAGTAGTTTTAGCATTCTGAAACCTACTGTGTCATTCCATTATGCCAGAGTGGCAGGTAAGAGCACACTCACACCACAGGGACATTTGCTCCACTCTGTTCATAGCAGCATTATTTGTCATAGCCAGAACCTGGGAACAACCTAGATTCCCCTCAATCAAAGAATGAATAAAGAAAGTCTGGTTACATGTACTCAATGGGGTATTACTCAGCAGTAAAAAAGAATGTCATGTTGAAATTTGCAGGCAAATGGATGGAACTAGAAAAAAAATACTGAAAGACAAAGACAAATATGTACCCACTCATAAGTAGATATTAGACATAAAGCAAAGGAAAACCAGCCTACAGTCTACAACCCCAAAGGAGCCAGGAAACAAGGAGGACCCTAAGAGAGATATACATGGATCTCCCTGGGAAGAGGAAATAGACAAGATATCCTGAATAAATTGGGAACATGGAAGGAGGGGGAAGGGTAGTGAGCAGGTGAGAAGAGGAGGGGGAGGAAAACATGAGGGATAAGGAAGATCGAATTAGTGGAATAACAGAGACAGAGAACAAGGAAAGAGATGTCTTGATAGAGGGAGCCATTATGGGTTTAGCGAAAAACCTGGCACTAGGGAAATTCTGAGGAATCCAGAAGGATGATCTCAGTGATAGTGAAGAAAGACCCTGAATATTCCCATGGACACTCAGAATAGCCAATAGTGTAGAGTTGAAAGAGATTTATCAGTGGAAAATTTGCAAACCTATGCAAGGTCCCCTGGGGAAAAAAATTTCATTATATGATGTCAAACCCCTGGCAAAACAGGGGGACCACCAGCTAGCTACATACAGGACATAAACTTGTTTTCACATTGAAAGTTAACTTATATTACAGCCCCCCAACTGCAGAATGTTACTAGTTAGAATAGTAAATTAAAACAAAATAAACAATATAGCACTAACTAGTTAGCCTGTTGTGAGGAGGGGCCGTGGCAGGAAATGTCAGTGAAAGACCCTCAGAGAGGACCTTTTCCTCCAATGAAGTCCCCAGAACGAGGACACTCCGAGTCCAGACCACAGGATGCAATTAGCAAGAGGTTTATTGAGTAAACACAGGTACCTGCGGGCAGCAAAGTCTTTCGGAGGACTTGCACGCCTGCCAACTAGAGAGCAGGCTTTTTATAGGGAAGAGCAAAAAGCAAGTTTACAGAAGCAAAAGCGTGGTTATCGGTCGATCGGAATGAGGCGGGGTGTCAGCAAAAAGCAAGTTTACAGAAGCAAAAGTGTGGTTATCGGAATGAGGTGGGGGGCATGACTGTTCCTATCTCATAGATATCCTGTTTTGCAGTCAACCTGCTTTGTTGATGTCCTATCTTATTGACATCCTGCCCTGCAGTCTTCCTATCTCATAGACATCCTGCTCTCTCAAGCACATGGGATGTTCTTACGAGAGCAGGCTGGCTGCTGATCCGGAGAATTTTTTTAAAGCAAACAGGACGTTTCCCTGGGAGCATGCTAGCTGTGGGTTTTGAGGAGGGGGTCTGTAGGGTCTTTCGGTCAGCAAAGTGAAGAATATGCCCCCAGGGAAGAATGCCTTGGGTTTCATTGCATTTAATTCTGTTTTTCCTGTTGCCTTTCTCTCTCTTCCTGTGTTTATTATAAGAATTATCTTGTCTCTGTCTCCATCCATCACCAGATGAAGGTTCTATGATGATATGCAAGATATTCATCAGTATTGCTCTAGGATAGGGTCATTTCAGGTTCCCCATCCTCAGCTGCCCAAGGAACTAACTGGGGACCTCGGCTTGGGCATCTGGGAGCCACTCTAGGCTCAAGTCTCTTGCCAACCCTAAGGTGGCTCCCTTAACTAAGAATCGTGCTTCCGTGCTCCCCCATCTAACCTTCCTTCGTCCCAACCCTCCCCCTTCCCCAAGCTCTCCCCATTCTCCCCCTCTCCCCCCTCTCTCCCCATCTCCCCTTACCCCCATCCCACCCCACCCCCAAGATCTCAATTTTCTCCCCGGCAATTTTGACTACTTCCCATAGCCAAGAGGACAACTAAATGCTTTTCCTTTGGTTCACCTTCTTACTTAGCTTCTTTGGGATCACCAATTGTAGACTCCGTGACCCTTGTTTATGGCTAGAAACCAATTATGAGTGAGTACATCCCATGTTCATCTTTTTGGGTCTGGGTTACCTCACTCAGGATAGTGTTTTCTATTTCCATCCATTTGCATGCAAAATTTGAGAAGTCATTGTTTTTTACCGCAGCATAGTACTCTAATGTGTAGATATTCCACACTTTCTTCATCCATTCTTCCATTGAAGGGCATCTAGGTTGTTTCCAGGTTCTGGCTATTACAAATAATACTGCTATGAACATAGTTGAACAAATGCTCTTGTCATATGATAGGGCATCTCTTGGGTATATTCCCAGGAGTGGTATTGCTGGGTCCAGGGGTAAGTTGATCCCAAATTTCCTGAGAAACCGAAACACCGATTTCCAAAGTGGTTGCACAAGATTGCATTCCCACCAGCAATGGATGAGGGTTCCCCTTCCTCCACAGCCTCTCCAGCAAAGGCTATTATTGGAGTTTTTTATTTTAGCCATTCTGACAGGTGTAAGATGATATCTCAAAGTTGTTTTGATTTGCATTTCCCTGATTGCTAAGGGATATGGATGGAGACAGAGACAGAGACAGAGACAGAGACCCACACTGGAGCACTGGACTGAGCTCCCAAGGTCCCGATAAGGAGCAGAAGGAGGGAGAACATGAGCAAAGAAGTCGGGACCATGAGGGGAGCACCCACTCACTGAGACAGTGGAGCTGATCTATTGGGAGCTCACCAAGGCCAGCTGAACTGTGACTGAAAAAGCATGGGATAAAACTGGACTCTCTGAGCATGGCGAACAATGAGGGCTGATGAGAACCCAAGGACAATGGCACGGGGTTTTGAACCTATTTAATGTGCTGGCTTTGTGGGAGCCTAGCCAGTTTGGATGTTCACCTTCCTAGAAATGGACAGAGCGGGGAGGACCTAGGACTTACCACAGGGCAGGGAAATCTGACTGCTCTTTGGGCTGGAGAGGGAGGGGGAGAGGAGTGGGGGGAGGGGGAGAAGGGTGGGAGGAGAGGGAGAAGGGTGGGAGGAGGGGGAGGGAAATGGGAGGCTGGGAGGAGGAGGAAATTTGTTTTTTTTTTCTTTTCTCAATAAAAAAAAGTAAAAAAAAAAAAAGAATTATCTTCGCGTTTTTCCGTTGCCTAACTAATTTTTTGAAAGAAAATGCAGACATAGTAAGATTCTATTTAAACGACACATTGGGGTGAAGAGATAACCAGGATCATTCTGTGTGTGCACATAATTGTGTCAGTGAGAAGAGTTCGCAAGGGAACAGGAACTTAGAAGAGAGGTGGGAGGGACAGATATCACATCCTCACATGTTCAAAGCAGCCATCCACGAAATACGGCCAAACACCATCAGCTGCCTTTCTTATCTCCAGGCCAAGGACCATCTGGGCACAGAAGATGAAGTCATGGGAAAGGGGAGGAAGGGACTGAGGAAGAAGAAAGTGGAGATCTAAAGATGGGAGGTTATAAGAACACTATGAAAGTCCAGCCCAGGGAGCACTTTAAGTGGAGGTTGGTGTTTATTGAGGGAAGCTGTGGATACACTGCCCATCCTGTGGGATGCTTTGTTTCCTTTAATAAACACCTATGTTTACTTAAAAAGAAAATAAAGAGGCCAGAGAAACGGTTTAGCAGTTAAGATCAGTTATTACTCTTGCAGAGGAGTTGGGTTTCCGGCGCCCACATGATGACTCACAACTATCTGCATCTCTAGTTGAGGGAGATATGATGCCCTCCTATTATTATCTTCATGGACACTGCACACATGGGGTACACAGATATACATGCAGAAAAAAAAAACACCCATACATATACACACACACGCAGAGGGAGAGAGAAAAAGAAATAAGTAAACTTTGAAACAAAAAAAAAAAAAGAGCAAAGAGAGGGCAGTGTATACAAATATAACCAGGTTCCTTGGCAAGGTATACAGAGTGAAAAAAATTATTTTTTAGTCTTTGTTGCTCCTTGTGAATTTTTGGAATTTAATGGACAGAAAAAAAATGTGTCAAAGAAACACCATTCTTTCTTAAAATTAGGACATTATGAATGCCCAGAAGAAGTTAACATGGAGGGTTTTTCTTTCCTGCTCTTCAGCAAGCTCAAGTAACTTCACACTAGGCACCATCCATCCCCTGCCAAGAGAATAAAACTACATCATGGGGTTGCTATGAAACCAACTGAAAAGATGCAAATAAAACATTTAGCCTGGAGTCCTAAAGCCTGCCACATAGTGATTGCTGGGTAGAGGTAGATAGTTAGAGGGGATGAGCCTGTTTACCGCACTGTCTACACCACAGGTGGCCTGGGTCACCAAGACCTTCACAGACAAACACAGTGCATGTGACCTTCAGCACAGCAGAGCAGCAGACAGACCCTTTAAAAATAGCACAGAGGGAAAATAATTCTGGCGCATATGAATGAGTCGAAGCATCTTTTGTACCACGGCAGAAAACAATGGAGGAGAGAAAGCTCAGAGGAGAAAGAGGAGAGGAAGAGAGGGAACTAAGAGAGCAAGTAAGCTGTGGCCAGTGGTTCCTCTGAAGGGAGAAAAATACAGGCACATCAATTCAAGCTAAGCTTTAGTTCTTTAAAAGTTTCACCCAGATAAATAAAATATTGTCTGTCTTCAAAAGTGACCATTTGTGTGCTTGGTTTTCCCCTTGCCTACAGACCGACAAGGACGCAGGTAAAGGGGAAGCAGAAAGGAGGGCGCAGGAGGAACACAGAAAATTTTTAGTTTCCCTGAGAGGCCATCATGTTGATTGGTGGTGTTCTCTTGAAGAACTTAATAGGGAGGGCAGCCATTAACATCAGAGGAAAAGTCCTAATCTCGGTTATCAGTAAGGTTGTCAGCAGGAAATGCCCACTGCTGGGATAGGCAAGGTACAGTTGAGTTAAGAAAGTTAGAAGGACAGAGTTATGCAAAAAGGCATCCCCACTCTGTAGGGGCCTACTTATGTCTCTGAAGCGTCCTATTTTGTTCTGTATTCAAGACACTTGCTGGGGCATAAGCTCAAGGTGCTGCTCAGAGGTAAAATGGTCTCTTTCTTCCCTCTGTCTGTGATGGGGAGTGGTGGCATCCTCATTTCCACATCATCATCATGCAGTAGCTTCTCTCCCCACTCTTTGAGAAGATGATTTACACTTGGGATATGGGGATAATTTATTAATGACTTTTTAGAAAAGCCAAACACTATCAATATTTACAGTAAGATGGCAGGACTATGTTGGCCAGAGAGCATAGCCGAATTCTATGGAAGCCAACATAGTGGACCACTCAGAGAGGACAGGATTCAGAGGAAGTCTTGCTTGGCTTATTCATGGGCCTTGCAGAAATTCTTAGGGGGAAACTGAGAAACTTGATCGACAGGTTCTTTTGGAGGGCACTTGAGGACAAAGATTGCTTGGCACTTTCAATATCCATATGCAGTCTGCATGCTCCCTGACAGCGGGGTTCTATATATAGTAGCTTCTGTTCATTAAACTTCTTAATTCAAATATGTGCGAGAGTAATTGGCAAGAATGGTCTACGGGGTAAGACGAGAACTATTCGAGTTAATGTAGTCACTATTCCCCCATGCACCATTTAGCAAATAAAGTGTGAACTTTATAAAAAAATTGAATAGGTCTTTTCTCACAGCTGCAGGCTGCTAGGGGGATACCAATTCACACTGTTCAGAGGGGTAAAAAACAGCAACATGCTTAAAAAATGTTTATGTTGATATTCTGGCTCAGTCATTCTAACTGTACTTTTCCCTCCACTTTTAAAGGGATAACCAATTAAAAGGAGTATTTTAGAGTGTCTTATTCCAATAGGCTTATTTATATGTATTGTAAGCAACTTCACAAAGGAGTTTTAGGCAGAGAAAATGACACTGGCTCATGTCTGTCAGATTACAATGGAGAAAACCATCAGGTGCTATGATCATCAGACAGGATTTGGAGGTGGTAGGGCCATATAGATGATAGCATTGTTTGTGACCTTATTAGGCTGTCTTACCTTGTATTATTAACCCAGGTTTTGAGAAAGTTCTTGCCTTTTATGGTCAATAACCCTCTTCCTGTTTCCCTGTAACTGATCTTCTAGGTCATTTTCAGCATCTTGGACTGTTGATGGTAATCAATAAGATCAGTGCCTCCGCCTCTAAAAGAGACAGTAATTCCCAACACTTACAATATGGCTATATCTACCTGGAGATAATGGAACAATTTTTTGCAAAGATGGAATCATTCTGAGACCTAAAAACTAAGGCAGAATCATACACAGATTCAGGTATGCTTCTTCTAAAGCTAAAGATCAGACAAAATAATGTGTATGTTTTACTTTTCCTCCATTCTTATACCACAACAAAAATTGACACCAAGCAAGCCATCAGTCTGGAATGATACCCAACATCAGAGTGACCTGTTGTCAGAGGTTTCTATCCCATCCAGTCCCACTAATATCCGTGCCAAAGAAACACACAGAGGATGCAGGAGGAGTCAGGAGACATGTTACGAAGCAGTAAGCGGAGAAAGGCGCAAGCTGTCAGCCGGAACCTTGCTGGTAAGCCACGAGCCTCGTGGCAAAATATAAAATAATAGAAATGGGTTAATTCAAGAGATAAGAGTGAGATAGAAATATTCATAAGCTAATAGGCTAAGCAATGTTGTAATTAATACAGTTTCTATGTGATTATTTTGATTCTGGGCAGCCAGGAACAAACAAGTGGCCTCCTTACAACGAATTGCCATACGTGGGACTGACTAAATCTACTAAAACCTGAGAAAGCTTGGAAAGGAATTCTACACACACACACACACACACACACACACACACACACACACACACACACACGTCTAACTGCATTTTTTTCTACTGGTGGCATGCCACAGCTCCCTTAAGAGAGGAATTTATCAGTAGCAGAAAAAAACAAAACAAGCAAACAAAAACCATGCAGTTTTTAAATGGTGACTTCCTCGGCCATGCTGCCAGCATGAACTCTGGCTCATTCAGGAGACCGAGCATAAAATGGGGTTTGTGAGCGATGTGTTACAAACTGCTTAATGGCGTGACATCGACTACAATGGCTGCGTACTTGGAGCTGGGGCAATGTGCAGGAATTGTAGAGGCAGTGAACATGCATCTGCCTTGTTAGACTGGGCAGAGCCAAAAGGCAAAGAAGCCTTGTTCCTAGTCATGCTGCAGCTTAGCTTTTTAAGAAGAACTAAGCATTTTAAGAAGTGCTCCTGGACAGAAAAGGCCCCCCCCTCCTTCCTTCTAACTTTTCTCTTCCCATCTCCCCTTACCCCCATCCCACCCCACCCCCAAGATCCCAATTTTCTCCCCGGCAATTTTGTCTACTTCCCTTAGCCAAGAGGATAACTATATGTTTTTCCTTGGGTTCACCTTCTTACTTAGCTTCTTTAGATTCACCTATTGTAGACTCCGTGACCCTTATTTATGGCTAGAAACCAATTATGAGTGAGTACATCCCATGTTCCTCTTTTTGGGTCTGGGATACCTCACTCAGGATAGTGTTTTCTATTTCCATCCATTTGCATGCAAAATTCGAGAAGTCATTGTTTTTTACCGCAGCGTAGTATTCTAATGTGTATATATTCGATACTTTCTTCATCCATTCTTCCATTGAAGGGCATCTAGGTTGTTTCCAGGTTCTGGCTATTACAAATAATACTGATATGAACATAGTTGAACAAATGCTTTTGTCATATGATAGGGCATCTCTTGGGTATATTCAGAGTGGTATTGCTGGGTCCAGGGGTAGGTTGATCCCAAATTTCCTGAGAAATCGAAACACTGATTTCAACAGTGGTTATGTCCCCCTTTTCATTTCTGATCTTATTAATTTGCAAATTCTCTCTCTGCCGTTTGATTAGTTTGGATAGGGGTTTATCAATCTTGTTGATTTTCTCCAGGAACCAGCTTTTTGTTTCATTGATTCTTTGGATTGTTTTCTGTGTTTCTGTTTTGTTGATTTCTGCCCTCAGTTTGATTATTTCCAGTCTTCTACTCCTCCTAGGTGAGTCTGCTTCTTTTTTTTCTAGAGCTTTCAGGTGGGCTGTTAAGTCTCCAATATGTGCTTTCTCTATTTTCTTTAAGTGGGCACTTAGTGCTATGAACTTTCCTCTTAGCACTGCTTTCATAGTGTCCCATAAGTTCGAGTATGTTGTTTCTTTATTTTCATTGAATTCAAGGAAGACTTTAATTTCTTTCTTTATATCTTCCTTAGTCCAGGTATGGTTCAGTAGTTGACTGTTCAGTTTCCATGAGTTTGTAGGCTTTCTGGGGGTAGCATTGTTGTTGATTCTAACTTTAATCCATGGTGATCTGATAAGACACATGTGGTTACTAATAATTTTTTGTAACTGTGTAAGTTAGCTTTGCTACCGAGTATGTGGTCAATTTTCGAGAAGGTTCCATGAGCTGCACAGAAGAAGGTATATTCTCTCCTATTTGGGTGGAATAATCTATAGATGTCTGTTAAGTCCATTTGCTTCATTACCTCCATTAATTCTCTAATTTCTCTGTTAGGTTTCTGTTTGATTGATCTGTCCATTGGTGAGAGAGGAGTGTTGAAGTCTCCTACTATTAGTGTGTGTGGTTTGATGGCTGCCTTGAGTTTTAGTAATGTTTCTTTTACGTACGTTGGCGCTTTTATATTAGGGGTGGAGATATTCAGGATTGAGACTTCACTCTGATGAATTGCTCCTGTTATGAGTATAAAATGTCCCTCTCCATCTCTTCTGATTGATTTAAGTTTGAAGTCAACTTTGTTAGAAATTAGTATGGCCACACCTGCTTGTTTCTTAGGTCCATTTGCTTGATAAGCCTTTCCCCAGCCCTTTACTCTGAGTAGGTGCCTGTCTTTGTGGTTGAGGTGTGTTTCTTGTAAACAGCAGAATGTTGGATCCTGTTTTTGTATCCAACCTCTTAGCCTGTGCCTTTTTATAGGTGAGTTGAGTTCATTGACATTAAGTGATATCAATGACCAGTGGTTGTTAACTCCGGTCACTTTTTTAGTAGTACGGTTTGTGTGTTTCCCTTCTTTGAGTTGCGCTGGTGAAGGGTTTCTAGATGACTGAGTTATTGTGGGCATTGTTGGACTCCTTGGTTAGTGATTTTCCTTCTATTATTTTCTGTAAAGCTGGATTTGTGGCTACGTATTGTTTAAATTTGTTTTTATCCGGGAAAATTTTGTTTTCTCCATTTATAGTGAACGAAAGCTTGGCTGGATATTGTAGTCTGGGCTTGCATCCATGATCTCTTAGTTTTTGCAGTACATCTATGCAGGACCTTCTGGCTTTCATGGTTTCCATAGAGAAGTCAGGTGTAAGTCTGATAGGTTTACCTTTATAAGTAACTTGGCCTTTTTCCTTTGTGGCTCTTAATATTCTTTCTTTATTCTGTATATTTTCTGTTTTGATTATTATATGGCGAGTGGATGTTTTCTTTTGATCCAGCCTATTTGGTGTTCTGTATGCTTCTTGAACCTTCATAGGTACATCTTTCTTCAGGTTGGGAAAGTTTTCTTCTATAATTTTATTAAGTATATTTTCTGGACCGTTGAGCTGTCCTTCTTCTATTCCAATTATTCTTAGGTTTGGTATTTTTATTGTGTCCCAAATTTCCTGAATGTTTTGTGATGAGAATTTGTTGGTTTTACTGTTTTCTTTGATCAGTGTGTTTATTTTCTCTATGGTATCTTCAGTGTCTGACATTCTTTCTTCTATCTCTTGTAATCTGTTGTTAGTACTTGTCTCTGTAGTTCCTGTTCGTTTACCCAGATTTTCCATCTCCATTCTTCCCTCGGTTTGTGCTTTCTTCATTGCTTCCATTTCATTCTTCAAGTCTTGAACCGCTTCCCTAACCTGTTTGATTGCTTTTTCTTGTTTCTTTTGGTTTTCTTGCGTGTCTTTGAGCGATTTATTCATTTCCTCTACCTTTTTGTTTGTAATCTCTAATTGTTTATGGCAGTTTTTCACCTCCTGTTTAAGGTCCTCTATTATTTTCATATAGTCCACTTTTGAGTCGATTTCTTCTATTTCTTCTGGAGTAGGGTGTACAATTCTTCTTATTTCGGGATCCCTGGATTCTGGTGGTGTCATGTTGCCTTTCAGGTTGTTGGAGGAATTCTTGCATTGGCGCCTTCCCATCTCTTCCTTCAAATGGAGCCAGGAGAGGCCTGGTGTCTTGGTGCAGTCTTTGCTGTGATTGACTCTCTGGGTATATCTCTTCAGTGTAGAAGCAGGAACCGTTCCCGTCCAGATGGGATTCCTCAGCAACTAAACAGGGCCGCCGGTAGCCCAATGCTCCAGGGCCAAAAGGATGAATGGAGCAAGGAGGGGGGGGGGGCGGTATCCAGAAGAGCACAGGAAGCCTGGCGCAGGAGCTGAAGGTGCCCAGGCTCCATAAAAGGGGACCCTGAGGCCTGCCCGGTAGGCAGGCACTCACCACTCTGGGTGGGTAGCCTTAGTGTAGGAGCTTAAAACTGTTCTTGAGCACTGGTCCTAGCATACAGCAGGGCAGGGTTGGGGAGGCGTGCTGGGGGGGCTGGGTCGTGCAAAAGAAAGGCAGCCCTGCAGAAGGAGCTGGGGGAGGGGGGTTTGTGCTCTTTTCCGGGACAGTCCGCCCCTGGATAGCACACACTCACCTGTCCAGATGGGATTCCTCAGCAACTAAACAGGGCCGCAGGTAGCCCAATGATCCAGGGCCAAAAGGATGAATGGGGCAAGGGCGGGGGGGGGGGCAGTATCCAGGAGTGCACAGGAAGCCTGGCGCTGGAGCTGAAGGTGCCTGGGCTCCCTTACAGGGGACCCTGAGGCCTGCCTGGTATGCAGGCACTTACCGCTCTGGGTGGGTAGCCTTAGTGTAG